>NC_142595.1:45668341-46970320 GCF_965207765.1 Zootoca vivipara | reverse complement strand
GCCATGATTCGGGGCAAAGGGGTTTTAAAATGTTATTATTAAAAGTTTAGATTTGAGTGGGTCTGTTTCCAATTCATATTCTCCAAGTTTCTCCTGTTTTGAGTCTTAATATTAGTTTCCCCCAAATTGCACATCAATCTGATTTTTTTATTAGTCCACATGAAAATTAACCGGCATCCGCACCAGAATTTCTGATACCTTTTTGTACGAAAAAGTAAATATTGAATACTATATACAATTTGGCAGGAAGCAAGAAATGAAAACAGTGCTTTGTTGTTTTCTGCTTTCTGGGAAAGCTCAAAGTGGTGTTTCAAAACTATGCCTCAGATTTCCTGAATTATATTTGAGCTGAAGAGGGAGGTTTAAATCACCTCAGAAACCTGACAACCCCTGACAATTATTTTACCTGACAATAAAATAATATGATTTTTATTACAATCTATTTGAGTCGGAGGAAGAAATGACCACTAGTGTTGCATGCACATTTAATGCATTGCAGAGTTCTCCTCTGAAATTATAAATGGACTCTCCATTTCAGTTTGGTGACAAAGTTCTATCAGCACATCCTGGCCTTGGCATTTGCTGTGAAAGAGATAAATGAGAATCCCAGGATCTTGCCTAATGTCACACTTGGGTTCCATATCTATGACAGCTACAACAATGCAAAGATGACCTACCATAGCACTCTTGAACTCCTCTTCAAATCCTCTAAGTTTGTCCCCAACTACAAATGTGACAGCCAAAAAAATCTCCTAAGCATCATTGGAGGATTGGGCTCTGATACCTCTTTCCAAATGGCTGAGATCATAGGCCACTACAAGATTCCACAGGTATGGTCTACCCATGCGGCTTTGGGATTCCCCCCCCCCTCTGCTTAATTTTACTAGAATTTTATTCTAGGAGTAATTCTGTTTTCCAAAACATGGAAGGAATATGACAGACATTGGACATGGGTTTTAAACCCTGTATGGGTGCACTCCATGTAGAAATTACAATTCAAGCAGTTGAAATTAATGGGTGTTATAGGCAGGTGCTTGTACTTGAAGACCTGCCAAGAAAACCTAACCCCATTAAGTGCTTGCAACTCCAATGCAGAACTGCTTCTTAATAATAATTAAAAAAGAATGGTGGGTGAGATTACCATAACATGGATCCCACTCTCATAAGATCAACTGATTGCTTCAATGAGTATTTGTTGTATCAAAAGACCTATATACACAAAAAATTATCTAAAACTAGTTCTACAGTATTTCTTAATTTCTTCCAGCTCATCTATGGCTCATATCCTCCAGAGAAAGGTCTCTCAAGTCTTACCCGTTCCTTTTACTGCATGGTTCCCAACTCAGCTCTTCAGTACACCGGGATTATCAGAATTCTTAAACATTTTGGATGGACGTGGGTTGGGCTCTTTGCAGACGATGGGAACAGTGGGGAATCCTTCTTGCATGACATAGAGATCTTGCTTAGACAGAATGGAATTTGTTCGGCTTTCATAGAGAGAATCCCAGAAGAATTTCGTTCAGATAGTATTGATGAAATGTATGAGACGTACTTGAGATTGTATGCACCGTTCACAGATAATACAGTCAGTACATTTATAATGTATGGAGAATCTGTGGTAATCGCATGGCTGAGAACTGTTTTATTCATGCGAGATCCTGCAAATGATGGACTTAGATCAATTAGAAAAGTGTGGATTATGACATCGGAAATTGATTTCATATTATTTGACATTCATAGGGGTTTGGACCTTCAACATTTCGAAGGTGCCATTTGCTTCACAATTCACTCAAATGATCCTCTGGGGTTCAAGGAATATCTTCAGAGTAGAAAACCTTATTGTAACTTGAGAGATGGATTTCTCATGGACTTCTGGGAGAAAGCATTTGACTGTAAACTTCCAAAATCCCATGTCTCAATAGAAGGCAGTGAAACCTGCACTGGGGAAGAGACTCTGGAGAGCCTTCCTGGGCCTCAGTTTGAAATGCGGATGACAGCCCACAGCTACAGTATCTATAATGCTGTCTATGTTGTGGCCCATGCTCTTCACGTCATGTACTCATATCGATCCAACTATAGATCAATTATGAGCAGCAAAAGGTTTGAACTTTCAGAAGTGCAGCCTTGGCAGGTAATGTGTGAACTGTATTCTTCCTGTTAGTTTGGTTCAATCCATCCATTGGTAACCACTATTAAGCATCTATTAGTAACCATAGTTGTATCTTACTTCATGATGGCTTTTGGATTCCCCGTTCCTCCTGTTATTAAAACTGAAAGGAACTTTACCTGCTACTGTCTCATGAATTTTCCAATTGCCACAGTGTAATATCCCACTTTTTATATTTTTTATTTCTTAGATGATACTATCTTAACCATATCAGGTAGAAATGGTTGTTCTAGGTTTATTCCTCTAGTGAACACCACATAATTTTGGGTTGGTTACATTTTCCAGTGAGCTGAAAGAAGGTTATATTTTTGTGAATACGTAATCCTTTTTGTTACCGGTGGAGGAATATAGAAGTTCATTCAGTCCTTTGGGTATCTAGTAACATATGTCTTCTCCAAAAGAAGCTCCATTAGTTTCTGGTCTCCTTGTATGTTCTTCTCGTTCCACTAGATGCACTCATATCTTCAAGACACTTCCTTTAATAACTCAGCTGGAGAGACAGTGTTCTTTAATGAAAAGGGGGAATGGGGTGGTGGATTTGACATAATGAACATGATCATGTTTCCAAACAATTCTTTCCTTCGGTTGAAAGTTGGAAGGGTGGAGGATCCTAGAGCTCTGGAAGACAATGAATTCATGATCAATGAAGATCGAATTGTTTGGCACACAAGCTTTAACAAGGTATGGAATCTAGACATTCTTGGGGATGGAGTGTGAGGGAAGAGGCTTCACAGCTCGATGTGTTGATTGGATTCGAATGCACTCCCTTTCATTGCATAGTTGTGCTGAATGTCTGTGAAACTGTCCATGCTTTGAATGCAAAAGAAGTAGACTGCTAGCTGATGTGGACAACAATGCTATAGAAGATCCAATTGTGTGGCTGGATAGAAAGCATTATCCCAGGCAAAGGTCATTGGGCTGATTGACTGGCCTTTAAAAAAAGAAAAAAAGATGATTGGCACTTGCATGATGCAAAAATAAAAATAAAAACACACATCACCATTTCTTTCCTCTGTAAGGGTAGTTGCTTCCCATTTCTGTGTGCAATGAGCACTGACACCTAGGAAGGAAGGAAGGAAGACAATTTTGCTTCTGAGGTTAAACAAATGTTGTTGTTGTTGTTGTTTAATTTGATGATTAGTGCTTGAACAATGTAAAAATAAAATAAAAACTCCCAGTGCAATCATTTCCTGTTTAAGAGCAGGTGCCTCCCCTTTCTCTGTGTAATGATCACTGCCAGCCTGGTTATCAGAAGAAAACGAAGGACGGAGAACAATTTTGCTGCTATGATTGCCTTCCATGTCCAGAAGGGAAGGTTTCAAACCAGATTGGTAAGTGATTTGTTGCTTCAGTTTCCCCATTATGCAGGGGTCAAATGATTGGCAATTTGCAAGTGGTAAATAAGAACTGTGTGTAAATAAGTTTCTGCCTTCCGGGATTGCTCAAGAGGACTTTCAATAAAGTGGCAGTCTAATATGTATATCCAGATTAGGCAGTAAACTCCATTGCACCAAGCATGATCAACTTCTGCCTCTTTCCCTGTTTCTTTCAGATATTGATGACTGTTTCAGATGCCCAGAGGAAGAGCATGCAAGCAAAGACAGAAATGATTGCATCCCTAAGACAATAACCTTTCTATCTTACCAAGAGCGTTTAGGGACTAGTTCAGCCATGATTGCTGTTTCCTTTTCCCTGACCTCAGCCTGGGTGTTGGGAACTTTTATTCAGCACAGAGACACTCCTATAGTCAAAGCCAACAACCGGGACCTCACATACACGCTGCTCATCTCCCTCCTGCTCTGCTTCCTCTCTACATTGCTCTTTCTTGGAAGACCTAACACAGTGACCTGCCTCCTCCAACAACCGACTTTTGGCATTGTCTTCTCAATGGCTGTTTCTTGTGTGTTAGCCAAAACCATCACCGTGGTTGTAGCTTTCATGGCTACCAAACCAGGGTCCAAGCTGAGGAAGTGGGTGGGGAAAAAACTGAGCAACTCCATTGTCCTTTCCTGCACTGTTATCCAAGCAAGTCTTTGTACTGTATGGCTGACCACTGCTCCCTCATTCCCTGATTTAGACATGAACTCCGTAGCAGAGCAAATCATTGTGCAATGTAATGAAGGCTCCGTTTCAATGTTTTACTCCGTCCTGGGCTACTTGGGCCTCTTGGCTATTGCCAGCTTCATTGTGGCATTCTTAGCCCGCAAATTACCAGATACGTTTAATGAAGCCAAGTTCATTACATTCAGCATGTTGCTCTTTTGCAGTGTTTGGTTGTCCTTTGTTCCAACCTATCTGAGCACCAAAGGGAAGTATATGGTAGTGGTGGAGATCTTCTCCATCCTGTCCTCCAGTGCTGGGTTATTGGGCTGCATCTTTGCCCCTAAGTGCTACATCATAATGCTGAGGCCTCACATGAATTGCAGAGAGCAACTCATAAGGAGAAAGAATTGAAGGATTTTGTTGTATTTTTGTATGTGTAGAGTGCAAGTGGATTAGGGTGCAAAAGCCTACTGTAACATTATAGATACTTAAACTTAATGTGGAGAGTCCCTGCTTAGTTTCATTTGATGCCCTAAATTCATCTGGAAACAACTAATGATGCACAGGAAATTCAATTCAATTTGCATTTTATTTTTTAAAAAAATCATGCTTCCTAAAACATTACTCAAAACAGAACACAGCTTATTTTTTTTTTCAAAATTGTGACTTTCTAAAAAAAAATCATGCAGATCTGCCACCAATTTATTTGCAGTTTTGTACAGAAGTTGCATAAAATCAAATAATGTTTTTTACACACACACACACACACACACACACACACACACACACACACACACGGGAACATGTGTGCAAAAATTGATGCCATAGGAAAAATAAACAGTTAATATTGATGAATCTTCAGGAGCATATCAGTCATAAATTCCCCACCATACCTATTCTTTGTGTGGATTTTAATGTGCTTAGCGTGATGAAACAATCCCTGAGACGACTGGAGCTCTAGTGGTGGAAAACTCATTCTTAATCAGACCAGACACTGGTTAGAGCTCAACATCGAGGCTACCAAGTAGTGATAGCAAAGGCGAAGAGGACGATCTTCACGGCCTCTATTGCATCTGCAGAAAACAGCAGGAGTAGACTCTGTCAGGTGGTTCACAATCTAACCTTCACCATCAGGGCCTGGTAAGGACCCCAAGATCCCCTGCATTGATTTTGCAAAGTTTTTAAGTGGATGGTTGCTGAACAACTCCAACCATGCCTGGAGGATGAGAACCACTTGGATCTCTTCCAATCGGGATTCAGGCCTCATCATGGGACTGAAACTGCCTTGGTCATACTGGTCGATGATCTCTGGTGGGCTAGGGACAAAGGTGAAAGCTGTTTCCTAGCTCTGCTGGATCTCTCAGCAGCCTTTGATGCCATTGACCATGACATCCTTCTGGACCATCTAGAGGAGCTGGGAGCTGGGGGCACTGTCATACAGTGGTTCCGCTCCTTTCTCCTGGGCCGTGTCCAGAAAGTGGTGTTGAGGGATGAGTGTTCAGACCCCTGGGCTCTCACTTGTGGGGAGTCTCAGAATTCCGTCCTCTCCCCCATGCTTTTTAACATCTATATGAAGCCACCAGAGAGGAATTCAAACAAACAGCCAGCACATGTAGAGACAAAGTCAGAAAAGTTAAAGCACAGAATGAACTCAGGCTTGCTAGAGAGGTTAAAAGCAACAAAAAGGGCTTTTATGGGTGTTGTGACGTGGGGTTTGTGATTTCAGCTCTCTTGACATAATATGCTGGAGACAGTTCTCTAGTAACAGCTCTTTATTAAAGTGAACAAGACTGACTGTGAGGGCAGGAAGGCTACATTTATAGGGACAGGGAACTAGCTAGAAAGGGATACATTTTGGAGGGAACAATATCAAGCAATCACAGTGCTGCCTTTTGGAGGAAACCAATAAGACAGAGGATCCAAATAAAGCAGCTTAAATGAACCAATAGTAGCTGTACCCTCTGGAACCAAAAGGCAGTTACTTTATCCTAATGCAAATACAGACAATAATAATACAGAGATAAAATCCTTTGACTCAATACACAACAATGGGTATGTCTGTAGCAAAAAGGAAGAACAAGGAAACAGTGGGGTCCCTTAGAGGAGAAGATGGTGAAATGCGAACAGGGGACAGAGAAAGGGCAGAACTCCTTAGTACCTTCTTTGTCTCAGTCTTCTCCAAAAAAGAAAACAATGCACGACCTGAAGAATATGGAGCAGATGATTCAGCAGGGGAAACACAGCCCAGAACAAGTAAGGAGGTAGTACAAGAATACTTGGCTAGTTTAGATGTATTCAAGTCTCCAGGGCCAGATGAACTACATCCAAGAGTATTAAAAGAACTGGCAGAGGTGATTTCCGAACCACTGGCAATAATCTTTGAGAATTCCTGGGGAACAGGCGAAGTCCCAGCAGACTGTGTGGATTCTAATGCCTATGTTGGTGCAACTGCAACAGGCTTTTTGCTGACTTTAGACTTAGAACTTGGAATATGTTTTCCTAGCCTCACATTGTTCTTTGGCTAAGAAATATAATGCACAGGGTCTGAAATTCCTGGAATTTGTATTCCAACCTAATACATATCTTTGACAGGAATCCTGTAAACATTTCTAAGAGTCAATATACTTATTTGAACAAACATGGTGGAAGATCTAATGATCACATTTTAGTCTCTCCTTCATTACTTACTTTTGTGAACACCTTTGAAGTGTTAGAATGAATGGAAAGCTGTAATTTTTCAATATCACTGACCATATGTCCTCTTATGGAATCTGCAGGAACGAATGAAGAAATATAGGACATGAAAAGACTGAAATAGTCTCACTTCTGGTGAGCAGGGAACATGGCCAGCTGACTATCTTCTGTTGGTGAATTGCCGATAGAGATAATTATGTGGTGATTGATGATAGCCAGGCATAAATCTTGGTGATTGAATTCACTGTGTATATAAGAGTGAACAGGCGATTGACCTGATACTCTGAAAGAGCTGTTTCCTACACCAGGAGACCGAGAAGATGTCACTTCCTGGGAGAGACATGTTTTATTTCAGCTGGGGGGGGGGACATGAAGGCATCTGGTTTCACTGGTGCGGATCCATCATGGTGTTTCTTTCTGTGATCCTCCCAGTGCTGTGATTACACAACCTGTCTATAGGCACTGTAGTTGTTTTCAAGGGATTCTCACATGGCAGGGTTAATGTTGCCAGCTTTCAGGTCACTTTTACTGGCATCTTTGTATCAGAGGGTTGGTCTGCCAACTTGCCCAGTGCCTGAGGCCAGCTTTTCCATATAACACATCCTTGGGGATCATGCCACCTTCCATTATATGTGTTCACTCATAGCTGACTACCTTCCTTTGGAAGTCCCTATTTTCACTGGGGAAACATTGGAGGGTTTGGTATCCTGGGCCTTCTGAAGGCAGCCATTTATAGGGAAGGTTTTATGTTTAATGTTTTGTTATGCTTTTATATATGTTGGAAGCCTCCGAGAATGGCTGGGGCAACTCAGTCAGAAGGGTGGAGTATAAATAGTAAAATTGTTTGGGAAAGCAGCTGGCATGAGGGCTTCAGGATGTCAGATTTTGGCCTCTCATAAGGTGCCATATATACAAATCAAAATATGCAAAGTTTTATCGATATTCATACTTTGGTAACTTTTGGCACAGAATTGTTGTATTCCTGATATAAATAAATCAAGAATAAATAGTAAAATAATCAATGATATAAAGGGTATAAATAAATATGAGATTATTCTTATGAAAAGTAAGATATTTATCTTTTTTCATCCTTTCTTAATTTAACTTTGTTCACCATAGGTATGAACAACAATTCACTCGTGCCCCTCCTTCCATTCTAAGGGACCTGCTTAATATTTTGGGAGTGGGGTTTGCTGTACAAAAGGGTTTGAAACTATTACCAAAGTTTGACACTGATTTGGGTTTTGGTCCACAGTGTACCAATTACTCAGTTCAGGGCAGCGGCAAAAAGTGTGTGGTTGGTAATGACCGCTCCACACATCAATGGGGGGCGACTTTTGCGTGGTCGCGCACAGCCCCCTGATCCCAGAGGGCGACTCCCTGGTAGTTTGGGGCTGGCACCGCCTTCCCAGGTAGGATGCCTGGGGTCTCCGCCTACCCAAGCCAAGTCCAATCCTGCCTGGGGAGGTGTTGCCAGGGGATGGCCAGGTAAGGGGAATGACTGTCCGGCTCACACAAGAGAATTTGAATCTTACCTCCAAGCACCAGTTGGTTCCAGAGCTCCTCCCACCCTCCACACCCTCATCCATGTTCTTTTTCAGGTTAACCTTTTCTCTACAGTTCACAGGCGCTGCTACGTCAAGGCCGCTGTTGAAGGGTCGGAAAGGAATTTTCCTGCATTGGCAGGTTTCGCCTTTCCCATAGCAATACATCACAACTTTGGCAGTGTCAGGCCTTGGGCGGAATTCTTTGGCGATTTTCCTAGAGGAAGGGGCGTGAGGCGGAGACCTCACCCCCTTTGCGGCAACAAGATTGGGGTATTGGGGGAAGCCTTGATCATGCCAATAGGCGTCATCACGTCCCCCTTCCAGCAGCGGTGAACAGGGGGCGGGCTCTCTCTGCTTGAACATATGTTCTTCAGAGCCAGCCCCAACCCCCATACATGTGGATAACCCCGAAGCCTCCCAGAACCCCGGCTGAGGACTGGGAAGGATAATACCCAATGCCTGAGCCAAGGTCTCCCTACATCTGAATCTTAATAAAGTTGTGGCCAATTTGAATCTCATAGTACGTTGTCCTGCGTCTTTATTCTACTCAGGGGGTCGCCTGGGGGTTTGGGGGACTCTGCCTGTCCACACAACAAAAGATTGCACATAATGAGCACAAAACTTTGACACCAATTTGGAGTGTATTAGACAAAGCTGTGTTTTGGGTGTGAAGGAGCAACTTTGTCCCTAAGATTTCGCTCTGATAGACAAAGTTTGCACTTTCTGAATTTTGCAATGCATTTCTCCAGAGAATTGATGGCAAAAATGGAAGGGCAAAGAAGGTCCAGAATAGGACAGAGGATTGGCTTCTGAAATAAAATTTGGAAGGTAAAAAGTGCACTTCATGGTTGCTTGAGTTTGAAAGTGGAAGGTCTAAGGGTTTCCCATGGAGGAGTAGGGGCGGTGAGAGGAGGCACCCCCCCCTAGTTATGTTTCCAAACAATTCTTTCCTTCGGATGAAAGTTGGAAGGGTGGAGGATCCTAGAGCTCTGGAAGACAACGGATTCATGATCAATGAAGATCTCATTGTATGGCACAGGAGCTTTAACAAGGTGTGGAATCTAGACACTTTTGGGGGATGGAGAGTGAGGGAAGTGGCTTCACAGCTGGATGTGTCGATTGGATTCTGTCGCGGTCACTCTGACCTGCACATCACCCCCGGACGTTTGACGGTCTATTGGTGATGTGCCTACGACAAACAAATACATTCAATCACTCACACACCTCAGACCAGGATATCTTAAAATAAAACAAGATAGTTTATTTGAATGTTCTTATGCGTGATGGTTACGGTACAAGCTTAAACGGGTTCAAATAACAGATTGTTCCTATACCGGCCTAATACCTCTAAATCTGAATTACCGGCCTATTACCTCTAAAAATAACTAATATTATCTATCACTATTCTCATCACACTGTATCCTGTCTATCTCCCTGTTCAACAACCACCTCAATATTAACCAGCTCTTATCTTCACACCAACTCTAACCTGACTGACTTCAACCAACAACTCCCTTCAACAACCCCAACTGACTCCAGGGTTGGGGTTTTTATATTCCCCCAGAGCCCTCCCCCTTGGGTTCTTAGGGTTCTAACAGGGTTAACCCTCTACAGCCTGGCTAATTTTTAAACTGATCGCCACATACCTCCCCCCTTTTTAGGTTTGAATCAGGAGGGGAACTTCCTAATGTAAGTCACCTCCTGATCAAACAACACAATTTAAAAATACCTACATACATTGGAATCTACATTAACTATTCCTTACCCTTTTCTCTCTCTGTTTTTTTTTTAACCACATCAGAACAGCAAACTTTATCATGCAACATGCAATGGAATATCTTGGTTACATGCAATAGCATACAATTCAATCGACATGCAATATCACTTTAAAGATGCAATTGTGTTTTAGTCCTTCAGTAGTCTCTGGCTTACGCGATAAAACATCAGCCACAATGTTCAGAAAGTCTTTTGGATCTTCAGGACGACTTAAAGTCTTGTTTTTCCTCTGGAAGGTGGATCTCTCGATGGTGCAGCAACTGACTTAGATGCAAGGCAGCTTTCAGTCTTCTCGGGTTGTGCTGTAGTTTTCTTCGGTACCACAGGATGATATCGCGCTTGACCATGCTAGTGTAGAGATGACTTGCTTCTGCGATACATCTGGTTCCTTCGCTGACTGACTCACTCGGCTGCATTAGGCTGCCCTCTCTGACACTCCGATCTCTCTCATGGATAACATCACCGTCAATTAGACAGACTGGTGGTTGTACTTTGAGTTTGCATCTAGGCTTTCTCTCTCTCTTAACATCTTTAGGGATAGCAGTATTCTTGGCGTGCCCATTAGCTTCCCTGGGTTTCTTTTCAGACTCTAGTCTGTGCAAAGTTTTTATCTCGGTTACATTGAAACTGTTCTCAGAGATGCTTTTCTTACCTTTAACTGACCCTTTTGGTGTGGTCAGTTTTCTCTTGAGGGCACCATTTCGATTTTCATTTCTCTCAATCTTACTTAAACTAAATTCTTCTTCAACTTGGTTAACAATAGTAGGACTTCTATGAGCAAGTTTGATCTTTTGATGCCTATACTCCAGCTTCTCATTTGGCACTGATTCTAGCTTTCTAAATTTCTCAGGACTGCCTTTACATTGTGCGCATATGGCCTTGTGAATAACACTTAAACTGCTCTCTTTCACGCGTTTTGTTTTCACTGCCCCAGGAACATGGTGTGTGAAAGTTTCCCTATCCATACACTTCTTTTGCAAGAGTTCAGCCTTAGACAAATCTAGGATTGAATCTGAAAGACTAGTGTCTGTGTCTGACTTAAAATCATTTGTGCTACTCAAATTATCTTTTCCATATTCTGACGCTTCTACTTGGTTCAGATGGGGCTTGTTTCTCTTATTTGAGTCCTGAGGTACTGTATCAACAGAAACCTCGGATGACTGAGGGCTTCTATGGTGCACATCCTCTTTGTTGTGCTCATCTGCTATTGTTGGGACATCACAATTTCTTGATACAACAGATTTTGTTTTATTGGGGTTTGAGCTATAAACTGCACTCCAGTTCCCCACTGTCTTCTTTGTCTCCCCCTTTAACTTTTCCACTTTATTTGGTGCTGTCCCACTGTATAGTAATCCCCTTTTTACTATAAAAGGATCAGGGCTCTCAGGGGTTAACACTTTTTTACTTGCAGCTGCCTCAAAACAAGAATATAAACTTGTATCAGCCTTTTGGCTCTCAGCAAACTTTGAGGGTTGACTAGAAACTAAAGGAATTAAAACTGCTTCAGAATTTTCCTCAGTAACTGTTTCATCAGATAAGTCAGTGCTGGCTAAATGTTGCTGTTCTTGTGCTCTAGTTATTACCAGTGCACTCTGTACATGGTCTATAAGATCCCAACCAATTAATGCTGCTGCTGGGATTTCTGGTGACACAGCCACTTGCCATTGACCTGACCAATTCTTAAATCTTAGCTGTACCGAAGCGACTGGCAAGGTTACAGGAGTTGAAGAGATTCCCTTCAGCGTGATTGTTTTTCCTGGGATATAAGCTTTTTTATTAACAACCTCAGTGTGCAATACAGTCACTTGCGAGCACGAATCCTTCAGAGCTATAAAGTTTCTACCCTCAATCCATATTTCTTCCCCTGTTCGATTTAATAAATTCTCATCCTTCTGAATGAGATAACATTCCACAACTCTGGCTATTGGTACTGTCTCCCCTGGTTGCGGCCTATCCGTGTTTTGCGTCGTCGTGGCAACTTCAGCATTAGCAGAGGTCGACTCCAAGGCTCTGACACAATATGTCTGCTTGGGAGACCCGCTATTATATATCTTATGTTTTCCTGGTTCATTTCTGCAAAAGGCTTGCCTGTGACCTTTTTTTCCACAACTCCAACAAATGATTTCAGGCTTTTCACCCCCACCAAATTTCATACGTTTTTCCTCAGCCACCTCAGACATTGTGGGTGCCTCATGTGAGGTATTTGGTCCTGAGGGGAAATTTTTCTTTATTGGTTCTGAGGTAAATTTTGTTTGTGGAGTCTGCTTTTTATTTTTATTTAACTCTCCCCAATGTTTTTCATTTTTTCTTGGACTGTCATATGCGTGATCTCTTATTTCATTAATCTCATCTCCCAATCTAGCAGCTTCCCATATCGTTGCAGGCTTCTTTTCTTTTATGAGATATTTTAAATGGGTATTTATGGTGTCATAAAACTGCTCTAAGGCAATAACTTCCTTAATTTTCTCCACAGAATCTGCACCCTCTTGTTCCAACCATTTGTTTAAATAATTTGTTAACTTAGCCCCCAGCTGGGCGAAAGTCTCCTCTCGCAATTTACTGGCGCTCCTAAACTGTTGTCTTAAACGTTCTGAGGTAATCCCAAACCTCGAAAAAACAAGTTGTTTAAAAGAACTAAAATCTTTGGACTGTTCCAATGGCATTTGTGAATAAATATCAGTTAGAGCCCCACTTATTCTAGCTCTCAAGATGGACATTTTCTCCTCCTCTTTAATGTTAAAATCTTCACATGCCCTTTCAAAGGAAATGAGGAATGCCTCAGCACTGTCTTTGTCTTTATATTCTGGAAAACGCTTCAAATCTACCTTACTAGTAGTTTGTGTAAGTGTATTATTACTGTTGTTCCGGTTCTCCTGCGCTATTAATTCTAATTTTCTCAATTCCAATTGATATTCCCTTTCCTCTCTCTCTCTTTCCCTCTCAGCTCGTAATCTCATTTCGGTTTCTTTCAACTGATATTCCTTCTCTAATTTCCACCTCTCAAATTCCTCAGACATTTGTGGAACCCTTCCTTCAGATGGGGTTTCACTAACTGTTTCCGCTCTAGACTCTTCAATTTGTAAAGACCCATTTTCCTCCTGAGTTCTTTCAACAGAAGTTTCGCTAATAGCTGGTTTACTTTTCTTTGGTGGCATTTTTTTATTATATGTTGGTTGTGTAATAAAGTTGGTTGAAATAAAATATTGTCTCTTTAAAACTATTTCTTCCGGCTGGGTTTTCCAAAATTAGGTGTAAAGTCACGCCTAAGGTTCCCTCTTAACCTTTTCCAGCGTACTTTATCAACCTCTCCAAATAAAACCCTCTCAGCCAAAATAGTTTTGAAATTAAAGTAAGTCCGTCTCCTCTACAATCTCTCAGCAATTAGGAACTCCTGCACTACACCCTAGGGCCAGTTAATTTCTCTCAGAATTAACCCTCTCCCCTTCCAGGTGTATGCCCTTCCTTTCTTACTGGATTGTAGGCTCTTACTTAATTTCTTCCACTTCCAATCTTTCTTAAATCCTGACACTTCTTGTCAGAAACTCAAAATTGTCAGTCTCTCAACAAATAGGCGTGTGGGTGTTGGATTCGAAACACGACGCTGCCACCAGTTTATGCCTAACTCTTATTTTGATCTATCTATCTATTGATCTATCTATCCCACCGCTCTGCCGCCAGTTTATGTCGCGGTCACTCTGACCTGCACATCACCCCCGGACGTTTGACGGTCTATTGGTGATGTGCCTACGACAAACAAATACATTCAATCACTCACACACCTCAGACCAGGATATCTTAAAATAAAACAAGATAGTTTATTTGAATGTTCTTATGCGTGATGGTTACGGTACAAGCTTAAACGGGTTCAAATAACAGATTGTTCCTATACCGGCCTAATACCTCTAAATCTGAATTACCGGCCTATTACCTCTAAAAATAACTAATATTATCTGTCACTATTCTCATCACACTGTATCCTGTCTATCTCCCTGTTCAACAACCACCTCAATATTAACCAGCTCTTATCTTCACACCAACTCTAACCTGACTGACTTCAACCAAGAACTCCCTTCAACAACCACAACTGACTCCAGGGTTGGGGTTTTTTATATTCCCCCAGAGCCCTCCCCCTTGGGTTCTTAGGGTTCTAACAGGGTTAACCCTCTACAGCCTGGCTAATTTTTAAACTGATCGCCACAGATTCCAAGCATAGCCTTTCATTGCATAGTTGTGCTGCATGAATGTGAAACCAGCCATGCTTTGAATGCAAAAGACGTAGACTGCTAGTTGATGTGGAGAACAGTGCAATAGAAGAACCAATGGTGTAGCTGGGTTGAAAGCATCATCCCAGGAAAAGATCATGGGGCTGATTGACTGGCCTTTTAAAAAAGAAAGAAAGATGACTGGCACTTGCATGATGCAAGAATTAAAATAAAAACACACATCACCATTTCTTTCCTCTGTAAGGGTAGTTGCTTCCCCTTTCTGTGTGCAATGAGCACTGACACCTAGGAAGGAAGGAAGGAAGGAAGGAAGGAAGGAAGGAAGGAAGGAAGGAAGGAAGGAAGGAAGGAAGGAAGGGAGGGAGGGAGGGAGGAAGGAAGGAAAACAATTTTGTTGCTGCTGTTAAACAAATGTTGTTGTTGTTGTTTAATTTGATGATTAGTGCTTGAACAATGTAAAAATAAAATAAAAAACTCCCAGTGCTATCCTTTCCTGTTTAAGAGCAGGTGCCTCCCCTTTCTCTGTGTAATGATCACTGCCAGCCTGGTTATCAGAAGAAAACGAAGGAAGGAGAACAATTTTGCTGCTATGATTGCCTTCCATGTCCAGAAGGGAAGGTTTCAAACTGGATTGGTAAGTTATTTGTTGCCTCAGTTTCCCCATTATGCATTGGTTAAATGATTGGCAATTTGCAAGTGGTAAATAAGAACTGTGTGTAAATAAGTTTCTGCCTTCCGGGATTGCTCATGAGGACTTTCAATAAAGTGGCAGTCTAATATGTATATCCAGATTAGGCAGTAAACTCCATTGCATCAAGCATGATCACATTCTGCCTCTTTCCATGTTTCTTTCAGATATTGACGACTGTTTCAGATGCCCAGAGGAAGAGCATGCAAGCAAAGACAGAAATGATTGCATCCCTAAGACAATAATCTTTCTATTTTACCAAGAGCGTTTAGGGATTAGTTCAGCCGTGATTGCTGTTTCCTTTTCCCTGATCTCAGCCTGGGTGTTGGGAACTTTTATTAAGCACAGAGACACTCCTATAGTCAAAGCCAACAACCAGGACCTCACGTACACGCTACTCATCTCCCTCCTGCTCTGCTTCCTCTCTACATTGCTCTTTCTTGGAAGACCTAACACAGTGACCTGCCTCCTCCGACAACCAACTTTTGGCATTGTCTTCTCAATGGCTGTTTCTTGTGTGTTGGCCAAAACCATCACCGTGGTTGTAGCTTTCATGGCTACCAAACCAGGGTCCAAGCTGAGGAAGTGGGTGGGGAAAAAACTGAGCAACTCCATTGTCCTTTCCTGCACTGTTATCCAAGCAAGTCTTTGTACTGTATGGCTGACCACTGCTCCCTCATTCCCTGATTTAGACATGAACTCTGCAGCAGAGGAAATCATTGTGCAATGTAATGAAGGCTCTGTTGCAATGTTTTACTCTGTCCTAGGTTTCTTGGGCCTCTTGGCTATTGCCAGCTTCATTGTGGCATTCTTAGCCCGCAAATTACCAGATACGTTTAATGAAGCCAAGTTCATTACATTCAGCATGTTGCTCTTTTGCAGTGTTTGGTTGTCCTTTGTTCCAACCTATCTGAGCACCAAAGGGAAGTATATGGTAGTGGTGGAGATCTTCTCCATCCTGTCCTCCAGTGCTGGGTTATTGGGCTGCATCTTTGCCCCTAAATGCTACATCATAATGCTGAGGCCTCAGATGAATAGCAGAGAGCAACTCATAAGGAGAAAGTATTGAAGGATTTTGATGTATTTCTGTATGTGTAGTGTGCAAGTGGCTTAGGATGCAAGAGCCTACTGAAACATTGTTGTTGTTTAGTCGTTTAGTCGTGTCCGACTCTTCGTGACCCCATGGACCATAGCACGCCAGGCACTCCTGTCTTGTACTGCCTCCCGCAGTTTGGTCAAACTCATGTTCGTAGCTTCGAGAACACTGTCCAACCATCTTGTCCTCTGTCGTCCCCTTCTCCTAGTGCCCTCAATCTTTCCCAACATCAGGGTCTTTTCCAAGGATTCTTCTCTTCTCATGAGGTGGCCTAAGTATTGGAGCCTCAGCTTCACGATCTGTCCTTCCAGGGAGCACTCAGGGCTGATTTCCTTAAGAATGGATAGGTTTGATCTTCTTGCAGTCCACGGGACTCTCAAGAGTCTCCTCCAGCACTGTAACATTATAGATACTTAAACGTAATGTGGAGAGTCCCTGCTTAGTTTCATTTGATGCCCTAAATTCATATGGAAGCAACTAATGATGCACAGGAAGTTAAATTCAATTTGCATTTTATTATAAAAATTATTCATGCTTCCTGAAACATTACTCAAAACAGAACACAGCTTAATTTTTCAAAATTGTGACTGTCTTTAAAAAGAATTCATGCAGATCTGCCACCAATTTATTTGCAGTTTTGTACAGAAGTTGCATAAAATCAAATAATGTATTTTACACACACACACACACACACTTGGGAATGTGTGTGCAAAAATTGATGCCATAGGAGAAATAAACAGTTAATATTGATGAATCTTCAGGAGCAGATCAGTCATAAATTCCCCACCGTACCTATTTTTTGTGTGGATTTTAACGTGCTAATTGGTGAACTGCATACAGCCCTGTGGTATTCACTAGAGCTTAGTGTGATGAAACAATCCCTGAGATGACTAGCACTCTAGTGGTAGAAAACTCATTCTGAATCGGACCAGACACTGGTTAGAGCTCAACATCGAGGCTACCAAGTGGTGATAGCAAAGGCGAAGAGGACGATCTTCACGGCCTCTATTGCATCTGCAGAAAACAGCAGGAGTAGACTCTTTCAGGTGGTTTACAATCTAACCTTCACCATCAGGGCCTGGTAAGGACCCCAAGATCCCCTGCATTGATTTTGCAAAGTTTTTAAGTGGGTGGTTGCTGAACAACTCCAGGCATGCCTGGAGGATGCAGACCATTTGGATCTCTTCCAATCGGGATTCAGGCTTCTTAATGGGACTGAAACTGCCTTGGTCGCACTGGTCGATGATCTCTGGTGGGCTAGGGACAAAGGTGAGAGCTGTTTCTTAGCTCTGCTGGATCTCTCAGCAGCCTTTGACACCATCGACCATAACATCCTTCTGGACCGTCTAGAGGGCTTGGGAGCTGGGTGCAGTCTCATACAGTGGTTCCGCTCCTTCCTCCTGGTCCATGTTCAGAAAGTGGGGGGGGGATGAGTGTTCATGTGCCTGGGCTCTCACTTGCGGGGTGCCTCAGGGTTCTGTCTTCTCCTCCATGCTTTTTAACATCTGCATGCAGCCACTGGGAGAGATCATCAGGGGGTTTGGGCTGGGTGTTCATAAGTATGCGAATGATACCCAGCTCTACCTCTCTTTTAAATCAGAACCAGTGTAGGCGGTGAAGGTCCTGTGTGAGTGTCTGGAGGCGGTTGGAGGATGGATGGCGGCTAACAGATTGAGGTTGAATCCTGACAAGACAGCAATACTGTTTTGGGGGGACAGGGGGCGTTCAGGTGTGGCGGAAAAGTTTGGTTTTGCTAGGCAGGTTGGTTCAACAAGTGTTTTTTTTTCCTGCCAGTAAATGGTGAAACGAATGGCAACTTATGATTGGCCGGGGTTTCCAGGAGAGGGAGTTGAAAAGGAGAGGATTTGGAGAGGCAGGATTTAGTTTGGTTTGGAGTATGTTGAGATTGAGTTTGGGAGATGATAGGTTAGGAGTCAGGTAGGGAGATAGGGAGAGAGAGGAGAGATAGTTGGTTCTGGGTAGAAACATCCACTCTGAGGAATATATCACAAGCTAGAGTAAGGAGTCTCTGAGCTTTGTGTGAAGGACAGTGTGTGGTTTCCTGTAAGAATAATTAGGCCAGGAATTAACTGGGAGACTGAGGCTGAGCCAGGAGAAGTAGAAGCTGTGAGAATACAGTCTGTTTAGGACCCATTCCAGTCAGGAGGGGAGAGATTCCCCTCCAGGAGGGGAGAAGACTCCCAAACCAGTGATCCCTTGGGTCTGTTACCTGGAGTACCTCAGGAGTAGGGTTCTCTAAGGGGCGTGTAACTGACAAGAAGTACCACCTTGTTTAAGAAGCAAATAATTAAGTGCAACAACTGAGAAAGGACTGAAGTAAAATAACATTATAATCTGAAGTATCCTATGTTTTACCCACTCATGTCATAAACTTCCTTTGTTAAATAAAATATATATTGTTTATTTGATCAAATCCTGCCTGAGACTCTAAATTATTAAGTTTTCTCTCACACAAGTCCCCAACAAGTGGGGATTTTTGTGGGAAGTCATGGAAGTGGTGTTCTGTGAGGTGGGTGCACTATATTTAAGTGAGGGAAGGCGCAATGGCGCCATGGGGGAAAATGCCATTGCTCCGTCACAACAGGTGTAGGGGACTCCCTGGTCCTGAATGGGGCAACTGTGCCCCTGAAGGAGCAGGTTCGCATTTTGGGTTCACAGTTGTCCATGGAGGTGCAGGTCAATTCTATGTCCAGGGCAGCTGTATACCAGCTCCATCTGGTACGCAGGCTGAGACCCTACTTGCCCGCAGACTGTCTTCCCAGAGTGGTGCATGCTCTGGTTATCTCCCACTTGGACTACTGCAGTGTACTATACGTGGGGCTATCTTTGAAGGTGACCCAGAAACTACAACTAATCCAGAATCTAGACTGGTGACTGGGAGTGGTGACCAAGACCATATAGTATCAGTCCAGAAAGGCCTACATTGGATCCCAATACATTTCTGAGGACAATTCCAAGTGTTGGTGCTGACCTTTAAAGCCTGAAACCACCTCAGCCTGAAGGGTACCAGGCAGAGGGCCTTCTCAGTAGTGGCGCCCACCCTGTGGAATGCCATCCTGTCTGATGTCAAGGAAATAAACAACTATCTGACTTTTAGAAGACATCTGAAGGCAGCCCTGTTTTGGGAATTTTTTTATGTTTGATGTTTTATCACTGTTTTATTAATAATATTCAGTTTGGAGCCACCCAGAGTGGCTGGGGAAACCCAGCCAGATGAGCAGGGTGTGTGTGTGTGTGTATGTATAAATAAATAAATAGCTCCTCACAGAGCAGCTTTCCTGTAATATATCCTTCACATGAGTCCTGGTAAAATTTACAGAATTCAATATAATCAGATTTTCCACCATGTTCGTTTAACTATCAATCGCATTATAATCTCTCTTTCACTGTTCACATTTTGAATACTTTGTTAGAATGAATGGAAAGTGACCACGTTCCAACATAAGTGACCCTATGTTCTCTGATAGAATGCATACCTAGAACAGAATCTGCAAGAGTGAATTAAAGAGCATGAAAAAACTGAAATGCTCGCACAGATTGAATATTGATATTCAACAGACACTAAATTAAATTGTGATATTCAACAGACACTAAATTGTGCACAGCCCCCAAACGTGATCTCCCAGGGACCTTGGTGGTGTGAGAGATATTTGCTGGGATATTACCTGAACCATATTTCTCTGTCTGCTACAGAGCTGTACAATGGCTGATTGCCCCGAGCAATTATAATTCTGGGCAGAGAGGCCTTTCCTTCTATGCTAGGCAGTCACCTGCATGGTTGATGGCTTCTATTGATAGGCTAATGACTGGCAATTTCATTCTTTGTTTATTAATGTCTTATACCAACCAGCTAAATCAAACTGGGCTGACTTGTTCTCATAAACTTTATCCAGCAGTGGTGGAAACGTAGTGAGCTGCTTCCCCGCTGATCTTCAGGCTTCATTCAGTTCAAAACACGAGATTTATAATCTCTACTAAGCATGACTCAACACACACACACACACACACACACCCCTCAGTTGATGAGAAATGACAATTTCGTATTGTTGAGTTACAATATCTAATCAACTGAGGAACATAAGGTTTATACCTCCCCTTACTGTGATCACTCTCCCCCCCCCCTTCTGCCCAGTGCTTCATTTCTGAGCTGCAATTTATGACTGAATGAGTAGAATACAAGTTTAACAGCAGAGAACCTGGACTTCTAGAGGATGGAGTCATGGCAAAAAAGACAGTGCCAGGGATCGCTAAGGCCAGAACAACAACAACAACAACATTATTTATACCCCACCCTCCCCAGTCAAAACCGGGCTCAGGTCAGCTCACACCAAGAAAATTACAATAAAACATAAAAAGCAATTAATTAAAATACAGAATAAAATACAATATTAAAATTTAAAATGCAGCCTGATTTTAAGTAGTCCACAAATCCAAGCCATGAGGGAGGGAAACACAGGGGTCAGACTAAGTCCAACCCAAAGGCCAGGTGGAACAGCTCTGTCTTGCAGGCCCTGGGGAAAGATGACAAATCCCGCAAGGACTATCACTCAGCTCCTTTCCACCTTATAATTGTCCTTGAAAAAGGATCCAGGGAACATCAGTGGGAAGGGAAATAAGGACAAGGTCAGAATCTAGGCAGAGGCCTATCCCATCAAGTATTCTGTTCTATGAGTGCCCAACCAGAGGGCCCTGACAAGCCCACAAAGAGATCATGAGCACAACCACATTCTCCATATCCCCACTGTAAGAAATTTGCCACTGTGCATGCTCCTAAAAACAACAATAGAGAATTGCTGTGGTCAGATCTCCAACAAAGAAACAACAAGTTTGCACCAAAAGTGTCAGTCAAGAGAATTAGCTCTTAAGAAGTAATTATTCGCCCAGTAATTAACCAGAAGACTATAATCTCTTCCGCTAGTGAAAATTCCAACTGCTTTATAGAAGTCAGGAGAAAGAAATCAAGAAGCCATTCTGAAAGTGGTTATAAATACACTTTAGCCAAATTGGGAGCTTGGGAGTAAGGGGCCAAAGGCAGACAAATTTCTGTCAGTTTGTTTTCCGACAGTTTCTGATATTCTTCATCTGCTCAGCCACATTTGATATTGGAGTGCTGCCAATTTCAGCTACTAATCAAGGCACACATTTGCAATCCTTCAGATCCCAAAATTTTGCTTGTCAATATCACTTCAATAGCTGCTACATTGCCAGGACCCAGCACTGTCCACCATACCCTGATCTAAAAAGAAGCCTAGAATGCTGTGGTTCTTTCTGATGCTGCTTTTCTTGCTTCCAGTAGGGGGCAAAGCAGACACTATGAAATGCCCAATTTTCTCTAATTTCTACCTCTCAAATTCCTCAGACATTTGTGGAACCCTTCCTTCAGATGGGGTTTCACTAACTGTTTCCGCTCTAGACTCTTCAATTTGTAAAGACCCATTTTCCTCCTGAGTTCTTTCAACAGAAGTTTCGCTAATAGCTGGTTTACTTTTCTTTGGTGGCATTTTTTTATTATATGTTGGTTGTGTAATAAAGTTGGTTGAAATAAAATATTGTCTCTTTAAAACTATTTCTTCCGGCTGGGTTTTCCAAAATTAGGTGTAAAGTCACGCCTAAGGTTCCCTCTTAACCTTTTCCAGCGTACTTTATCAACCTCTCCAAATAAAACCCTCTCAGCCAAAATAGTTTTGAAATTAAAGTAAGTCCGTCTCCTCTACAATCTCTCAGCAATTAGGAACTCCTGCACTACACCCTAGGGCCAGTTAATTTCTCTCAGAATTAACCCTCTCCCCTTCCAGGTGTATGCCCTTCCTTTCTTACTGGATTGTAGGCTCTTACTTAATTTCTTCCACTTCCAATCTTTCTTAAATCCTGACACTTCTTGTCAGAAACTCAAAATTGTCAGTCTCTCAACAAATAGGCGTGTGGGTGTTGGATTCGAAACACGACGCTGCCACCAGTTTATGCCTAACTCTTATTTTGATCTATCTATCTATTGATCTATCTATCCCACCGCTCTGCCGCCAGTTTATGTCGCGGTCACTCTGACCTGCACATCACCCCCGGACGTTTGACGGTCTATTGGTGATGTGCCTACGACAAACAAATACATTCAATCACTCACACACCTCAGACCAGGATATCTTAAAATAAAACAAGATAGTTTATTTGAATGTTCTTATGCGTGATGGTTACGGTACAAGCTTAAACGGGTTCAAATAACAGATTGTTCCTATACCGGCCTAATACCTCTAAATCTGAATTACCGGCCTATTACCTCTAAAAATAACTAATATTATCTGTCACTATTCTCATCACACTGTATCCTGTCTATCTCCCTGTTCAACAACCACCTCAATATTAACCAGCTCTTATCTTCACACCAACTCTAACCTGACTGACTTCAACCAAGAACTCCCTTCAACAACCACAACTGACTCCAGGGTTGGGGTTTTTTATATTCCCCCAGAGCCCTCCCCCTTGGGTTCTTAGGGTTCTAACAGGGTTAACCCTCTACAGCCTGGCTAATTTTTAAACTGATCGCCACAGATTCCAAGCATAGCCTTTCATTGCATAGTTGTGCAAACAAAATTTACCTCAGAACCAATAAAGAAAAATTTCCCCTCAGGACCAAATACCTCACATGAGGCACCCACAATGTCTGAGGTGGCTGAGGAAAAACGTATGAAATTTGGTGGGGGTGAAAAGCCTGAAATCATTTGTTGGAGTTGTGGAAAAAAAGGTCACAGGCAAGCCTTTTGCAGAAATGAACCAGGAAAACATAAGATATATAATAGCGGGTCTCCCAAGCAGACATATTGTGTCAGAGCCTTGGAGTCGACCTCTGCTAATGCTGAAGTTGCCACGACGACGCAAAACACGGATAGGCCGCAACCAGGGGAGACAGTACCAATAGCCAGAGTTGTGGAATGTTATCTCATTCAGAAGGATGAGAATTTATTAAATCGAACAGGGGAAGAAATATGGATTGAGGGTAGAAACTTTATAGCTCTGAAGGATTCGTGCTCGCAAGTGACTGTATTGCACACTGAGGTTGTTAATAAAAAAGCTTATATCCCAGGAAAAACAATCACGCTGAAGGGAATCTCTTCAACTCCTGTAACCTTGCCAGTCGCTTCGGTACAGCTAAGATTTAAGAATTGGTCAGGTCAATGGCAAGTGGCTGTGTCACCAGAAATCCCAGCAGCAGCATTAATTGGTTGGGATCTTATAGACCATGTACAGAGTGCACTGGTAATAACTAGAGCACAAGAACAGCAACATTTAGCCAGCACTGACTTATCTGATGAAACAGTTACTGAGGAAAATTCTGAAGCAGTTTTAATTCCTTTAGTTTCTAGTCAACCCTCAAAGTTTGCTGAGAGCCAAAAGGCTGATACAAGTTTATATTCTTGTTTTGAGGCAGCTGCAAGTAAAAAAGTGTTAACCCCTGAGAGCCCTGATCCTTTTATAGTAAAAAGGGGATTACTATACAGTGGGACAGCACCAAATAAAGTGGAAAAGTTAAAGGGGGAGACAAAGAAGACAGTGGGGAACTGGAGTGCAGTTTATAGCTCAAACCCCAATAAAACAAAATCTGTTGTATCAAGAAATTGTGATGTCCCAACAATAGCAGATGAGCACAACAAAGAGGATGTGCACCATAGAAGCCCTCAGTCATCCGAGGTTTCTGTTGATACAGTACCTCAGGACTCAAATAAGAGAAACAAGCCCCATCTGAACCAAGTAGAAGCGTCAGAATATGGAAAAGATAATTTGAGTAGCACAAATGATTTTAAGTCAGACACAGACACTAGTCTTTCAGATTCAATCCTAGATTTGTCTAAGGCTGAACTCTTGCAAAAGAAGTGTATGGATAGGGAAACTTTCACACACCATGTTCCTGGGGCAGTGAAAACAAAACGCGTGAAAGAGAGCAGTTTAAGTGTTATTCACAAGGCCATATGCGCACAATGTAAAGGCAGTCCTGAGAAATTTAGAAAGCTAGAATCAGTGCCAAATGAGAAGCTGGAGTATAGGCATCAAAAGATCAAACTTGCTCATAGAAGTCCTACTATTGTTAACCAAGTTGAAGAAGAATTTAGTTTAAGTAAGATTGAGAGAAATGAAAATCGAAATGGTGCCCTCAAGAGAAAACTGACCACACCAAAAGGGTCAGTTAAAGGTAAGAAAAGCATCTCTGAGAACAGTTTCAATGTAACCGAGATAAAAACTTTGCACAGACTAGAGTCTGAAAAGAAACCCAGGGAAGCTAATGGGCACGCCAAGAATACTGCTATCCCTAAAGATGTTAAGAGAGAGAGAAAGCCTAGATGCAAACTCAAAGTACAACCACCAGTCTGTCTAATTGACGGTGATGTTATCCATGAGAGAGATCGGAGTGTCAGAGAGGGCAGCCTAATGCAGCCGAGTGAGTCAGTCAGCGAAGGAACCAGATGTATCGCAGAAGCAAGTCATCTCTACACTAGCATGGTCAAGCGCGATATCATCCTGTGGTACCGAAGAAAACTACAGCACAACCCGAGAAGACTGAAAGCTGCCTTGCATCTAAGTCAGTTGCTGCACCATCGAGAGATCCACCTTCCAGAGGAAAAACAAGACTTTAAGTCGTCCTGAAGATCCAAAAGACTTTCTGAACATTGTGGCTGATGTTTTATCGCGTAAGCCAGAGACTACTGAAGGACTAAAACACAATTGCATCTTTAAAGTGATATTGCATGTCGATTGAATTGTATGCTATTGCATGTAACCAAGATATTCCATTGCATGTTGCATGATAAAGTTTGCTGTTCTGATGTGGTTAAAAAAAAAACAGAGAGAGAAAAGGGTAAGGAATAGTTAATGTAGATTCCAATGTATGTAGGTATTTTTAAATTGTGTTGTTTGATCAGGAGGTGACTTACATTAGGAAGTTCCCCTCCTGATTCAAACCTAAAAAGGGGGGAGGTATGTGGCGATCAGTTTAAAAATTAGCCAGGCTGTAGAGGGTTAACCCTGTTAGAACCCTAAGAACCCAAGGGGGAGGGCTCTGGGGGAATATAAAAACCCCAACCCTGGAGTCAGTTGGGGTTGTTGAAGGGAGTTGTTGGTTGAAGTCAGTCAGGTTAGAGTTGGTGTGAAGATAAGAGCTGGTTAATATTGAGGTGGTTGTTGAACAGGGAGATAGACAGGATACAGTGTGATGAGAATAGTGATAGATAATATTAGTTATTTTTAGAGGTAATAGGCCGGTAATTCAGATTTAGAGGTATTAGGCCGGTATAGGAACAATCTGTTATTTGAACCCGTTTAAGCTTGTACCGTAACCATCACGCATAAGAACATTCAAATAAACTATCTTGTTTTATTTTAAGATATCCTGGTCTGAGGTGTGTGAGTGATTGAATGTATTTGTTTGTCGTAGGCACATCACCAATAGACCGTCAAACGTCCGGGGGTGATGTGCAGGTCAGAGTGACCGCGACAGAATCCAATCGACACATCCAGCTGTGAAGCCACTTCCCTCACTCTCCATCCCCCAAAAGTGTCTAGATTCCACACCTTGTTAAAGCTCCTGTGCCATACAATGAGATCTTCATTGATCATGAATCCGTTGTCTTCCAGAGCTCTAGGATCCTCCACCCTTCCAACTTTCATCCGAAGGAAAGAATTGTTTGGAAACATGATCATGTTCATTATGTCAAATCCACCACCCCATTCCCCTTTTTCATTAAAGAACACCGTCTCTCCAGCAGAGTTATTAAAGGAAATGTCTCGAAGATATGAGTGCATCTAGTGGAAAGAGAAGAACATACAAGGAGACCAGAAACTAATGGAGCTTCTTTTACAGGAGATATATGTTACTAGATACCCAAAGGACTGAATGAACTTCTATATTCCTCCACTGGTAACAAAAAGGATTAAGTATTCACAAAAATATAACCTTCCTTCAGCTCAATGGAAAAGGCAACCAACCCAAAATTATGTGGGGTTCACAAAAGTAATAAACCTAGAACAACCATTCGTACCTGATATCATTTAGATAGTATCGTCTAAGAAATAGAAAATATAAAAAAGTGCGATATTACATTATGGCAATTAGAAAATTCATGAGACAGTAGCAGGTAAAGTTCCTTTCAGTCTTAATTACAGGAGGAACGGGGATTCCAAAAGCCATCATGAAGTAAGATACAACTGTGGTTACTAATAGATGCTTAATAGTAGTTACCAATGGATGGATTGAACCAAACTAACAGGAAGAATACAGTTCACACATTACCTGCCAAGGCTGCACTTCTGGAAGTTCAAACCTTTTGCTGCTCATAATTGATCTATAGTTGGATCGATAAGAGTACATGACGTGAAGAGCATGGGCCACAACATAGACAGCATTATAGATACTGTAGCTGTGGGCAGTCATCTGCATTTCAAACTGAGGCCCAGGAAGGCTCTCCAGAGTCTCTTCCCCAGTGCAGGTTTCACTGCCTTCTATTGAGACATGGGATTTTGGAAGTTTACAGGCAAATGCTTTCTCCCAGAAGTCCATGAGAAATCCATCTCTCAAGTTACAATAAGGTTTTCTACTCTGAAGATATTCCTTGAACCCCAGAGGATCATTTGAGTGAATTGTGAAGCAAATGGCACCTTCGAAATGTTGAAGGTCCCAACCCCTTTGAAAGTCAAATAATATGAAATCAATCTCAGATGTCATAATCCACACTTTTTTAATTGATCTAAGTCCATCATTTGCAGGATCTCGCATGACTATAATAGTTGTCAGCAATGCGATTTCCTCAGATTCTCCATACATTATAAATGTACTGACTGTATTATCTGTGAACAATCTCAAGTACGTCTCATACATTCCATCAATACTATCTGAATGAAATTCCTCTGGGATTCTCTCCATGAAAGCTGAACAAATTCCATTCTGCCTAAGCAAGATCCCTATGTCATGCAAGAAGGATTCTCCACTGCTTCCATCGTCTACAAGGAGCCCAACCCACGTCCATCCAAAATGTTTAAGAATTCTGATAATCCCGGTGTACTGAAGAGATGAGTTGGGAACCATGCAGTAAAAGGAACGGGTAAGACTTGAGAGACTTTTCTCTGGAGGAAATGAGCCATAGATGAGCTGGAAGAAATTAAGAAATACTGTACAACTAGTTATAGATTATTATTTTTTTGTATATAGGTCTTTTGATACAACAAACATTTTTTGAAGCAATCAATTGATCTTATGAGAGTGGGATCCATGTTATGGTAATATTATACACTTTCTGTGAGTTCTCATCCATCATTTTTTTAAAATTATTATTAAGAAGCAGTCCTGTATTTGAATTGCAAGCACTTAATGGGGTTAGGTTTTCTTGACAGGTCTTCAAGTACAAGCACCTGCCTATAAGAAATTAAGAAATACTGTAGAACTAGTTATAGATTATTTTTTGTGTATATAGGTCTTTTGATAGAACAAATATGTTTTGAAGCAATCAATTGATCTTATGAGAGTGGCATCCAAGTTATGGTAAACTCACCCATCATTCTTTTTTAATTATTATTAAGAAGCAGTTCTGCATTGGAGTTGCAAGCACTTAATGGGGTTAGGTTTTCTTGGCAGGTCTTCAAGTACAAGCACCTGCCTATAACACCCATTAATTTCAACTGCTTGAATTGTAATTTCTACATGGAGTGCACCCCTGCAGGGTTTAAAGCCGATGTCCAATGTCTGCTATATCCCTTCCATGTTTTGGAAAACAGAATTACTCCTAGAATAAAATTCTAGTAAAATTCAGCGGGGGGGGGGGGAATCCCAAAGCGGCATGGGTAGACCATACCTGTGGAATCTTGTAGTGGCCTATGATCTCAGCCATTTGGAAAGAGGTATCAGAGCCCAATCCTCCAATGATGCTTAGGAGATTTTTTTGGCTGTCACATTTGTAGTTGGGGACAAACTTAGAGGATTTGAAGAGGAGTTCAAGAGTGCTATGGTAGGTCATCTTTGCATTGTTGTAGCTGTCATAGATATGGAACCCAAGTGTGACATTCGGCAAGATCCTGGGATTCTCATTTATCTCTTTCACAGCAAATGCTAAGGCCAGGATGTGCTGATATAACTTTGTCACCAAACTGAAAGGAGAGTCCATTTATAATTTCAGAGGAAAACTCTGCAATGCATTAAATGTACATGCAACACTAGTGGTCATTTCTTCCTCCAACTCATTTAGATTGTAATAAAAATTATATTATTTCATTGTCAGGTAAAATAATTGTCAGGGGTTGTCAGGTTTCTGAGGTGATTTAAACCTCCCACTTCAGCTCAAATATAATTCAGGAAATCTGAGGGTATTGTTTTGAAACTCCACTTGTTTGTACTTTGAGCTTCCTGTCAAAATGTGTATAGTATGGATTTTTTTGTACAAAATTCTGATGTGGGTGCTGATTAATTGTTATGAGTACTAATCAGAAAATTAGATTGATGTGCAAATTTGGGGGAAACTAATATTAAGACTCAAAACAGGAGAAACTTGGAGAATATGAATTGGACACATTTGCCAATGTATATTATGAACCCAACATGGAGATCTGTCGAGTTCTTTTTTTCTAGCTTACAAACATATAAAACTCAGCACACTGCAAAATATTTCCCACCACAACATTTTAGCACTAATATGTATCCATTGAAAAAACATTTTCATAACTGTTCTTATTTCCTAGACACAGACCCACCCAAATCCAAACTTTTATTAATAACGTTTAAAAAAAACCTTTCCTGAATCGTGGCTCCCCTTGCTTGGATTTATTAATCCTGTGCTTTCTGGTGATTCATTGCATTGTTCTTTGTGAGCCACACAAGCCAAGAAGATGTAGATAGGGAAAGGATGCTTACAATGCAGTGTCAAAGAGCTGCTGGGATGTCTGTTCTCTGAAGGAGACTTCATAGAGAGGGTAGATGATATGCGAAGCAATCCCACCAATGTGAAGGTCACCTGCCTCATACCATTCATGTAGAACAGGGAGGGAATCAGTCATTGGGCATTTCATAGTGTCTGCTTTGCCCACTACGGAAGCAAGAAAAGCAGCATCAGAAAGAACCACAGCATCCTAGGCTTCTTTTTAGATCAGGGTATCGTGGACAGTGCTGGGCCCTGGCAATGTAGCCGCTATTGAAGTGATTTTGACAAGCAAAATTTTGGGATCTGAAGGATTGCAAATGTGTGCCTTGATTAGTAGCTGACATTTCCAGCACTCTGATATCAAATGTGGCTGAGCAGACGAAGAATATCAGAAACTGTCAGAAAACAAACTGACAGAAAGTTGCCTGCCTTTGGCCCCCTACCCCAACCTCTCAATTTGGCTAAAGTGTATTCATAACCACTTTCAGAATGGCTTTTTTATTTCTTTCTCCTGACTTCTAGAAAGCAGCTGGAATTTGCACCAGGGGAAGAGATTATAGTCTTCTGGTTAATTACAGGGGGAATAATTACTTCTTAAGAGCTGATTCTCTTAACTGACACTTTTGGAAGCAAACATGTTGTTTCTTTGTTGGAGATCTGACCACAGTAATTCTCTATTGTTGTTTTTAGGAGCATGCACAGTGGCAGATTTGTTACAGTGGGGATATGGAGAATGTGGTTGTGCTCATGGTCTCTTTGTGGGCTTGCCAGGGCCCTCTGGTTGGGCACTCATAGAACAGAATACTACATGGGATAGGCCTCTGCCTAGATTCTGACCTTGTCCTTATTTCCCTTCCCACTGATGTTCCCTGGATCCTTTTTCAAGGACAATTATAAGGTGGGAAGGAGCTGTGTGATAGTCCTTGCCCATATTGTTCTGGCCTTAGAGATCCCTGGCACTGTCTTTTTTGCCATGACTCCATCCTCTAGAAGTCCAGGTTCTCTGCTGTTAAACTTGTATTCTACCCATTCAGTCATAAATAGCAGCTCAGAAATGAAGCACTGGGCAGAAAGGGGGGGGGGAGTGATCACTGTAAGGGGAGGTATAAACCTGATGTACCTCAGTTGATTAGATATTGTAACTCAACAATACGGAATTGTCATTTCTCATCAACTGAGGTGTGTGTCTGGTGAGTCATGCTTAGTAGCGATTATAAATCTCGTGTTTTGCACTGAATGAAGCCTGAAGATCAGCGGGGAAGCAGCTCACTACATTTCCACCACTGCTGGATAAAGTTTATGATAACAAGTCAGCCCAGTTTGATTTAGCTGGTTGGTATAAGACATTAATAAACAAAGAATGAAATTGCCAGTCATTGCCAGTCATTGAAATTGCCAGTCTTTGAAATTGCAACTCTGGCAAGACAGTCTGCGGGCAAGTAGGGTCTCAGCCTGCGTACCAGATGGAGCTGGTATACAGCTGCCCTGGACATAGAATTGACCTGCACCTCCATGGACACATGTGAATCCAAAATGACCCCACTACTGCGAACCTGCTCCTTCAGGGGCACAGTTGCCCCATTCAGGACCCGGGAGTCCCCCACACCTGCTGCGATGGAGCAATGACATTTTTCCCCGTGGCGCCATTACACCTTCCCTCACTTAAATATAGCGCACCCACCTCACAGAACACCACTTCCATGACTTTCCACAAAAATCCCCACTTGTGGGGGGACTTGTGTGAGGGAAAACTTAATAATTTGGAGTCTCAGGCAGGATTTGATCAAATAAACAATAAATATTTTATTTAACAAAGGAAGTTTATAACATGAGTGGGTAAAACATAGGATACTTCAGATTATAGTGTTATTTCACTTCAGTCCTTTCTCAGTTGTTGCACTTAATTCTTTGCTTCTTAAACAAGGTGGTACTTCCTGTCAGTTACACACCCCATAGACAACCCTACTCTTGGGTACTTCAGGTAACAGACCCAAGGGATCACTGGTTTGGGAGTCTTCTCTTTTTGTGAAGAATCTCTCCCCTCCTGACTGGAATGGGTCCAAAATAGACTGTATTCTCACAGCTTCTACTTCTCCTGGCTCAGCCTCAGCCCCCCGGTTAATTCCTGGCCTAATTATTCTTACAGGAAACCACACACTGTCCTTCACACTAAGCTCAGAGACTCCTTTCTTTAGCTTGTGGTATATTCCTCAGAGTGGATGTTTCTACCCAGAACCAACTCTCTCTCCTCTCACTCCCTATATCCCTACCTGACTCCTAACCTATCCTCCCAACCTCAATCTCAACATACTCCAATCCAAACTAAATCCTGCCTCCCCAAATCCTCTCCTTTTCAGCTCCCTCTCCTGGAAACCCTGGCCAATCATAAGTTGCCATTCGTTTCACCATTTACTGGCAGGGGGGAAATACTTGTTGAACCAAACTGCCTAGCAAAAACAAACTTTTCTGCCACACCTGAACGCCCCCTGTCCCCCCAAAACAGTATTGCTGTCTTGTCAGGATTCAACCTCAATCTGTTAGCCGCCATCCATCCTCCAACTGCCTCCAGACACTCACACAGGACCTTCACCGCCTACACCGCTACAAAAATACAACAAAATCCTTCAATTCTTTCTCGTTATGAGTTGCTCTCTGCAATTCATGTGAGGCCTCAGCATTATGATGTAGCATTTAGGGGCAAAGATGCAGCCCAATAACCCAGCACTGGAGGACAGGATGCTGAAGATCTCCACCACTACCATATCCTTCCCTTTGGTGCTCAGATAGGTTGGAACAAAGGACAACCAAACACTGCAAAAGAGCAACATGCTGAATGTAATGAACTTGGCTTCATTAAATATATCTGGTAATTTGCGGGCTAAGAATGCCACAATGAAGCTGGCAATAGCCAAGAGGCCCAAGTAGCCCAGGACGGAGTAAAACATTGCAACAGAGCCTTCATTACATTGCACAATGATTTGCTCTGCTACGGAGTTCATGTCTAAATCAGGGAATGAGGGAGCAGTGGTCAGCCATACAGTACAAAGACTTGCTTGGATAACAGTGCAGGAAAGGACAATGGAGTTGCTCAGTTTTTTCCCAACCCATTTCCTCAGCTTGGACCCTGGTTTGGTAGCCATGAAAGCTACAACCACGGTGATGGTTTTGGCCAACACACAAGAAACAGCCATTGAGAAGACAATGCCAAAAGTTGGTTGTCGGAGGAGGCAGGTCACTGTGTTAGGTCTTCCAAGAAAGAGCAATGTAGAGAGGAAGCAGAGCAGGAGGGAGATGAGCAGCATGTACGTGAGGTCCCGGTTGTTGGCTTTGACTATAGGAGTGTCTCTGTGCTTAATAAAAGTTCCCAACACCCAGGCTGAGATCAGGGAAAAGGAAACAGCAATCACGGCTGAACTAATCCCTAAACGCTCTTGGTAAGATAGAAAGATTATTGTCTTAGGGATGCAATCATTTCTGTCTTTGCTTGCATGCTCTTCCTCTGGGCATCTGAAACAGTCATCAATATCTGAAAGAAACATGGAAAGAGGCAGAAGTTGATCATGCTTGATGCAATGGAGTTTACTGCCTAATCTGGATATACATATTAGACTGCCACTTTATTGAAAGTCCTCTTGAGCAATCCCGGAAGGCAGAAACTTATTTACACACTGTTCTTATTTACCACTTGCAAATTGCCAATCATCTGACTCCTGCATAATGGGGAAATTGAGGCAACAAATCACTTACCCATCTGTTTTGAAACCTTCCCTTCTGGACATGGAAGGCAATCATAGCAGCAAAATTGTTCTCCGTCCTTCGTTTTCTTCTGATAACCAGGCTGGCAGTGTTCATTACACAGAGAAAGGGGAGGCACCTGCTCTTAAACAGGAAAGGATTGCACGGGGAGTTTATATTTTATTTTTACATTGTTCAAGCACTAATCATCAAATTAAACAACAACAACTACATTTGTTTAACAACAGCAGCAAAATTGTCTCCCTCCCTCCCTCCCTCCCTCTCTCCCTTCCTTCCTTCCTTCCTTCCTTCCTTCCTTCCTTCCTTCCTTCCTTCCTTCCTTCCTTCCTTCCTTCCTTCCTAGGTGTCAGTTCTCATTGCACACAGAAAGGGGAAGCAACTACCCTTACAGAGGAAATTAATGGTGATGTGTGTTTTTATTTTTATTTTTGCATCATGCAAGTGCCAATCATCTTTTTTTCTTTTTTTAAAGGCCAGTCAATCAGCCCCATGACCTTTGCCTGGGATAATGCTTTCTATTCAGCCACACCATTTGATCTTCTATTGCACTGTTGTCCACATCAGCTAGCAGTCTACGTCTTTTGCATTCAAAGCATGGACAGACATGCAGCACAACTATTCAATGAAAGGCTATGCTTGAAAACCAATCAACACATCCAGCTGTGAAGCCACTTCCCTCACTCTCCATCCCCAAAAATGTCTAGATTCCACACCTTGTGAAAGCTCCTGTGCCAAACAATGAGATCTTCATTGATCATGAATCCGTTGTCTTCCAGAGCTCTAGGATCCTCCACCCTTCCAACTTTCATCCGAAGGAAAGAATTGTTTGGAAACATGATCATGTTCATTATGTCAAATCCACCACCCCATTCCCCTTTTTCATTAAAGAACACCGTCTCTCCAGCAGAGTTATTAAAGGAAATGTCTTGAAGATATGAGTGCATCTAGTGGAAAGAGAAGAACATACAAGGAGACCAGAAACTAATGGAGCTTCTTTTGCAGGAGATATATGTCATTAGATACCCAAAGGACTGAATGAACTTCTATATTCCTCCACCGATAACAAAAAGGATTAAGTATGCAGAAAAATATAACCTCCTTTCAGCTCAGTGGAAAATGTAACCAACCCAAAATTATGTGGGGTTCACAAAAGTAATAAACCTAGAACAACCATTCCTACCTGATATGGTTTAGATAGTATCATCTAAGAAATACAAAATATAAAAAAGTGGGATATTACATTATGGCAATTGGAAATTTCGGAGACAGTAGCAGGAAGAATACAGTCCACACACATTACCTGCCAAGGCAGCACTTCTGGAAGTTCAAACCTTTTGCTGCTCACCATTGTTTTGTAGTTGGATAGATAGGCGTACATTATATGAAGAGCATGGGCCACAACATAGACAGCATTATAGATACTGTAGCTGTGGGCTGTCATCCGCATTTCAAACTGAGGCCCAGGAAGGCTCTCCAGAGTCTCTTCCCCAGTGCAGGTTTCACTGCCTTCTATTGAGACATGGGATTTTGGAAGTTTACAGGCAAATGCTTTCTCCCAGAAGTCCATGAGAAATCCATCTCTCAAGTTACAATAAGGTTTTCTACTCTGAAGATATTCCTTGAACCCCAGAGGATCATTTGAGTGAATTGTGAAGCAAATGGCACCTTCGAAATGTTGAAGGTCCCAACCCCTTTGAAAGTCAAATAATATGAAATCAATCTCAGATGTCATAATCCACACTTTTCTAATTGATCTAAGTCCTTCATTTGCAGGATTTCGCATGACTATAACAGTTGTCAGCAATGCGATTACCACAGATTCTCCATACATTATAAATGTACTGACTGTATTATCTGTGAACGGTGCATACAATCTCAAGTACGTCTGATACATTTCATCAATACTATCTGAACGAAATTCCTCTGGGATTCTCTCTATGAAAGCCGAACAAATTCCATTCTGTCTAAGCAAGATCCCTATGTCATGCAAGAAGGATTCTCCACTGCTTCCATCGTCTACAAGGAGCCCAACCCACGTCCATCCAAAATGTTTAAGAAGTCTAATAATCCCAGTGTACTGAAGAGCTGAGTTGGGAACCATGAAGTAAAAGGAACGGGTAAGACTCGAGAGACTTTTCTCTGGAGGAAATGAGCCATAGATGAGCTGGAAGAAATTAACAAATACTGTGGAACTAGTTTTAGATTATTTTTTTGTGTATATAGGTCTTTTGATACAACAAATACTCATTGAAGCAATCAATTATGATATTATGAGAGTGGGATCCAAGTTATGGTAATATTATACACTTTCTGTGAGTTCTCATCCATCATTCTTTTAAAATTATTATTAGGAAGCAGTCCTGTATTGGAGTTGCAAGCACTTAGTGCGATTAGGTTTTCTTGGCAGGTCTTCAAGTACAAGCACCTGCCTATAACACCGATTAACTTCAACTGCTTGAATTGTAATTTCCACATGGAGTGCACCTCTGCAGGGTTTAAAACCCATGTCCAATGTCTGTCATATCCCTTCTGTGATTTGGAAAACAAAATTACTCCTAGAATGGCAAGAGTAAAATTTCATGGGGGGGGGAATCCCAAAACCGCATGGGTAGACCTTACCTGTGGGATCTTGTAGTGGCCTATGATCTCAGCCATTTGGAAAGAGGTATCAAAGCCAAATCCCCCAATGATGCTTATGAGATTTTTTTGGGTGCCACATTTGTAGTTGGGGACAAACTTACGAGATTTGAAGAGGAGTTCAAGAGTGCTATGGTAGGTCATCTTTGCATTGTTGTAGCTGTCATATATATGGAACCCAAGTGTGACATTAGGCAAGATCCTGGGATTCTCATTTATCTCTTTCACAGCAAATGCCAAGGCCAGGATGTGCTGATAGAACTTTGTCACCAAACTGAAAGGAGAGTGCATGTATAATTTCAGAGGAGAACTCTACAATGCATTAAATGAGCATGCAACAATAGTCGTCATTTCTTCCTCTGATTCATTTAGATTGTAGTAAAATTATATTATTTTATTTTAAGGTTTCTGAGGTACAGTTGTACCTCAGTTTATGAACACAATTGGTTCGGGAAGTCTGTTCATAAACTGAAGCGTTCATAAACTGAAGCGAACTTTCCCATTGAAAGTAATGGAAAGTGGATTAATCCGTTCCAGATGGGTCCGCGGCGTTCGTAAACCGAGGTGTTCATAAACCGAGGTTCCACTGTAATTTAAACCTCCCTCTTCAGCTCAAATATAATTCAGGAAATCTGAGGCATAGTATTGAAACACCACTTGTTTGTCCTTTGAGCTTTCCCAGAAAGCAGAAAACAACAAAACATTGTTTTCATTTCCAGCTTCCTGGCAATTCGTGTATAGTATTCAATATTTACTTTTTTTTTAGAAAAAAAGCCAGGACATGCTGATGAAACTTTGTCACCAAACTGAAAGGAGAGTCCATGTATAGTTTCAGAGGAGAACTCTACAATGCATTAAATGTGCATGCAACAATAGTAGTCATTTCTTCCTCCAACTCATTTAGATTGCAATAAAATTATATTGTTTTATTGTCAGGTTTCAGAGGTAATTTAAACCTCCCTATTCAGCTCAAATATAATTCAGGAAATCTGAGGCATAGTTTTGAAACACCACTTGTTTGTCCTTTGAACTTTGCCAGAAAGCAGAAAACTTTCATTTTCTGCTTCCTGTCAAAATTTGTATAGTATTGACTTTTTTGTACAAAAGGTATCAGAAATTCTGATGCGGATCTTGATTACTTTTTATGGGTACTAATCAGAAAATAGATTGATGTGCAAATTTGGGAAAAACTAATATTAAGGCTCAAAACAGGAGAAACTTGGAGAATATGAATTGGACACATTTGCCAATGTCTATTATGAACCCAACATGGAGATCTGTCTTGAGTTCATTTTTTCTAGCTTACAAACATGTAAAATTCAGCACACTGCAAAATATTTCCCACCACAACATTTTAGCACTAATATGTATCCATTGAAAAAACATTTTCATAACTGTTCTTATTTCCTAGACACAGACCCACCCAAATCCAAACTTTTATTAATAACGTTTTAAAAAAACCTTTTCTGAATCGTGGCTCCCCTTGGTTGGATTGATTAATCCTGTGATTTCTGGTGATTCATTGCATGGTTCTTTGTGAGCCACACAAGCCAAGAAGATGTAGACAGGGAAAGGATGCTTACAATGCCGTGTCAAAGAGCTGCTGTGATGGCTGTTCTCTGAAGGAGACTTCATAGAGAGGGTAGATGATATGTGAAGCAATCCCACCAATGTGAAGGTCACCTGCCTCATACCATTCATGTAAAACAGGGAGGGAATCAGTCATTGGGCATTTCATAGTGTCTGCTTTGCCCACTACGGAAGCAAGAAAAGCAGCATCAGAAAGAACCACAGCATACTAGGCTTCTTTTTAGATCAGGGTATGGTGGACAGTGCTGGGTCCTGGCAATGTAGCAGCTATTGAAGTGATATTAACCAGCAAAATTTTGGGATCTGAAGGATTGCAAATGTGTGCCTTGATTAGTAGCTGAAATTTCCAGCACTCTGATATCAAGTGTGGCTGAGCAGACGAAGAATATCAGAAACTGTCAGAAAACAAACTGACAGAAAGTTGCCTGCCTTTGGCCCCCTACCCCAACCTCTCAATTTGGCTAAAGTGTATTCATAACCACTTTCAGAATGGCTTTTTTATTTCTTTCTCCTGACTTCTAGAAAGCAGCTGGAATTTGCACCAGGGGAACAGATTATAGTCTTCTGGTTAATTACAGGGGGAATAATTACTTCTTAAGAGCTGATTCTCTTAACTGACACTTTTGGAAGCAAACATGTTTCTTTGTTGGAGATCTGACCACAGTAATTCTCTATTGTTGTTTTTAGGAGCATGCACAGTGGCAGATTTGTTACAGTGGGGATATGGAGAATGTGGTTGTGCTCATGATCTCTTTGTGGGCTTGTCAGGGCCCTCTGGTTGGGTACTCATAGAACAGAATACTAGACGGGATAGGCCTCTGCCTAGATTCTGACCTTGTACTTATTTCCCTTCCCACTGATGTTCCCTGGATCCTTTTTCAAGGACAATTATAAGGTGGGAAGGAGCTGTGTGATAGTCCTTGCCCATATTGTTCTGGCCTTAGAGATCCCTGGCACTGTCTTTGCCATGGCTCCATCCTCTAGGTTCTCTACTGTTAAGCTAGTATTGTAACCCATTCTCCTCTCTGCAACCTCACCCCCCCTTCCTCTACTAATCCAGTCATGGATTTCAGCTCAGAAACAAAGCACTGGGTGGGTGTTGGTGGGTGGAGAGAGAGGTGAACACAGTGAGGAGAGATATAAACCTGATGCTCCTCAGTTGATTAGATAGTGCAACTCAGTAATGGGAGATTGTCATTTCTCATCAAGTGAGGGCTGTGTGTGTGTGGTGAGCATAGCTGCCAGGTACCCCGTTTTCCCCAGAAACCCCCCTATTTTCTTACCGTTTCCCGCAGGTGTCCCGAATGGCAAAATACCCCCTATTCCCCCAGATTATGGAGCTCCTGCCGGTGGCCATGTTCTTCCGGTGCCACGCCGGCACCGGAAGTCACTTCTACGCACTTCTGGACATGCGTAGAAATGACTTCCAATGCTGCTGTGCCCATTTCCAAAATGTCTGCAGCGCCAGAAGTCACTTCTACGCACTTCCGGAAATGCATAGACGCGACTTCCAATGCCGCTCTGCCCCTTTCCAAAATGTCCGCAGCGCCAGAAGTCGCTTCTCTGCATGTCCGGAAGTGCGTAGAAGCGACTTCTGGCACTGCGGACATTTTGGAAATGGGCGCAGCAGCATTGGAAGTCATTTCTACGCATGGCCAGAAGTGCGTAGAAGTGACTTCTGGTGCCACAGCACTGCTGATCCTGGATTTTTCAATCCAGAACTTGGCACCTATGGTGGTGAGTCATGCTTAATGAAGATTATAAGCCCCATGCTAATGCACTGAATAAAGCCTTAAGATCAGCAGTGAATAAACTCACTACATTTCCACCCTGAGTAGTAAGAAGGGCTTGTGGATTATGCATATACAATGCTATGTGTTTGAGTCCCAGAAATTTATAATTTCTGGAATTAGTAAAGTTGGAATTAATCAAGGTTTGATTACAACTGTGACAAACATTGTTGGATTAAGATTAGGATAACAAATCAGCCCGGTTTGATTTAGTTCATTGGTATAATAAGGAATTAAAAAACAGAATGAAATTGCCAGTCATTAGCCTATCAACAGAAGCCATCAACCATGCAGGTGAGGAAGGAAAGGCCTCTCTGCCCAGAATTATAATTGCTCGGGGCAATCAGACATTGTGCAGCTCTGTAGCAGCAGAGAAATATGGTTCAGGTAATATCCCAGCAACTCTCTCGAAATCTCTCTCACACCACCAAGGTCCATTGGAGATCACAATTGGGGGCTGTGCACAGCTTTAATGTGGAGGGTTACAGCTTTTCCATCCCAGATCAAAGGTTTGACATGGACTGCTCTATTTTGATTTCCTAGCTGAGAAGTGAATGCTGTGGCAGTGGGCAGCCAGGTATGATCAAGAACCATAAACTATTCTCATCTGCTTAAGATATCTGCACCAAAGGGTGGAAATGTACCGAGCTGCTTCAATGCTGATCTTCAGGCTTCATTCAGTGCAACAGCATCAGGTTAATAATCTCCACTAACCATGACTCCCTACACACGGACACATACCTTAGTTGATGAGAAATGACCATTTGTGTGTTCCGACCTTTAAACCTCCCCCTTAAATAAATTCACAACAAGACTCAAAATTTTGGTTTGGTTTTTGGCAGAGCAGAATTTAGGGCACAACTTTATTGATTACAGCAAGTGAGTGGTTGCAAAGCTCTGGTTCGACTAGCTCCATGCACCGTTGCAGGTAGCGCTGACCCAGGGTTCTACCATACGTCAGTCTAGGGTGAACACCTTGAATGGCGGAAAGCTGGGGTCAGGCTATGTCCACCACCCAGATGTCCCCCTGGACTCAGACACGGGCACAACCCCTCATAGGGTTGATCAAACCATTGAGTTCCTGGATTCCTTTAACGGAATACTCCTTCACACAGGGATGCCGAGCGCGTTTCCCCATCCCTATCACCTGAACCAGAACCTATACACAACCTTACAAGTTGTGAGGATTTGCTATGCGGCAGGCAAAACCCAAATGGCACCAGCCAATCAGCCAAGTGGTGAAAATTCCTGCCATGCCCCTGTCCCAATGACAGATGACACACGACGGCATAGCAAGGTCAAGCGCAACGAAGCCCTAAAAGTAGGAGAGGAAGGCGGGTGTTTGGATACACTGACCAAGAGAGAAAGCTCAGGGTCACATGCATTGGCATATATAGTTCCCTTGATCAATTTGGCTAGCATCCCATTGGTCAGTTTAAGCCAGCAACAAGGGACCTACCAATCGGGTGTTGTGACTATGCAATCGTACCCACCCACAACACAAGGGTTTGATTGCCAGGTCTCACCGCAACACGTGTCCTCTTTGAGGGAGGACACGATTTCCCATAGCTGATCTGCAGTATCAAAATCAATTGAGGATCATCAGGTTAAACTGTACTGGCTACCAATTTCTTTCTGGACACAATTCAAAGTGCTGGTTTTGACCTATAAAGCCTTAAAGGACTCTGGACTGCAATACCTCAAGAACCGCATCTTCCCAAATGAACCTTCCCGGACCCTGAGATCATCTTCTAAGGCCCTCCTTTGTGTGCTGCCTCCTTGAGAGATCTGCAGGGTGGCAACACAAGAACGGGTATTCTCTGCAGTGGCCCTCATTTGTGAAATGCTCTCTCTAGGGAAGTTTGCCTGGCACCATCATTATACACTTTTAGGCGCCAGACAAAAATGTTGATTTTTAATCAGGCCTTTGGTTGATCTTATTGACATTCCAACACCCTTTTAGAATATGGTCATTTTGGGGTTGGGTATTGTTTTTCGTTTGATTTTTTATGTTGTGGTCTTGTTTGTGAACCACCCTGAGACATCCAGGTATAGGGCTGTGTATAAATTGAATGATTGATGCTTTTGAATTATGGTGCTGGAGGAGACTCTTGAGAGTCCCATGGACTGCAAGAAGATCAAACCCATCCATTCTGAAGGAAATCAGCCCTGAGTGCTCACTGGAAGGACAGATCCTGAAGCTGAGGCTCCAATACTTTGGCCACCTCATGAGAAGAGACGACTCCCTGGAAAAGACCCTGATGCTGGGAAAGATGGAGGGCACAAGGAGAAGGGGACGACAGAGGATGAGATGGTTGGACAGTGTTCTTGAAGCTACGAACATGAGTTTGACCAAACTGCGGGAGGCAGTGGAAGACAGGAGTGCCTGGCGTGCTCTGGTCCATGGGGTCACGAAGAGTCGGACACAACTAAATGACTAAACAACAACAACAGAAATTGAATAAATAATAATTATAATAATATATTTCTCCTCACTGTGATCCCCCCCTCTCTCTACCACCCCCAGTGTTTTTTTTTTCTGAGCTGCAATCCATGACTGGATTAGTAGACTTTCGGGGTTGAGATTGGAGAGAGGAGACTGGGTGAGAATACTAGATTAGCAGCAGAGAACCTGGACTTCTAGAGGATGGAGTCATGGCAAAAAAGAAAGTGCCAGGGATCTCTCAGGTCAGAACAATATGGGCAAGGCCGATCACACAACTCCTTCCCACCTTATAATTGTACTTGCAAAGGGACCCAGGAAACATCAGTGGGAAGGGAAATAAGGACAAGGTCAGAATCTAGGCAGAGGCCTTGATTCTGTTCTATGAGTGCCCAACCAGATGGCCCTGACAAGCCCACAAAGAGATCATGAGCACAACGACATTCTCCATATCCCCACTGTAACAAATTTGTCACTGTTTGTGCTCCTTAAAAACATAGAATTGTTGTGGTGAGATCTCAAGCAAGGAAACAACATATTTGCTTCCAAGAGTGCCAGTCAAGAGCCTTAGCTCTTAAAAAGTAATCATTTCCCCCTGTAATTAACCAGAAGACTATAATCTCTTCCCCTAGTGAAAATTCCAACTGCTTTTGAGAAGTCAGGAGAAAGAAATCAAGAAGCCATTCTGAAAGGGTTATAAATACACTTTAGCCAAATTGGGAGCTTGGGAGTAGGGGGCCAAAGGCAGACAAATTTCTGTCAGTTTGTTTTCCGACAGTTTCTGATATTCTTCATCTGCTCAGCCACATTTGATATTGGAGTGTTGGCAATTTCAGCTACTAATCAAGGCACACATTTGCAATCCTTCAGATCCCAACATTTTGCTTGTTAATATCACTTCAATAGCTGCTACATTGCCAGGACCCAGCACTGTCCACCATACCCTGATCTAAAAAGAAGCCTAGGATGCTGTGGTTCTTTCTGATGCTGCTTTTCTTGCCTCGCATAGTGGGCAAAGCAGACACTATGAAATGCTCAATGACCGATTCCCTCCCCATTCTACATGAATGGTATGAGGCAGGTGACCTTCACATTGGTGGGATTGCTTCACATATCATCTACTCTCTCTATGAAGTCTCCTTCAGAGAACAGCCATCACAGCAGCTCTTTGACACGGCATTGTAAGCATCCTTTCCCTATCTACATCTTCTTGGCTTGTGTGGTTCACAAAGAACAATGCAATGAATCACCAGGAAGCACAGGATTAATCACTCCAACCAAGGGCAGCAACGATTCAGGAAAGGGGTTTTTAAAACGTTATTAATAAAAGTTTGGATTTGGGTGGGTCTATGTCTAGGAAATAAGAACAGTTATGAAAATGATTTATTAAAAAAATAGAAACATATAAGTGCTAAAATGTTGTGGTGGGAAATATTTTGCAGTGTGCTGAGTTTTATATGTTTGTAAGCTAGAAAAAATGAACTCAAGACAGACTCCATGTTGGGTTCATAATAGACATTGACGAATGTGTTCAATTCATATTCTCCAAGTTTCGCCTCTTTTGAGTCTTAATATTAGTTTTCCCAAATCTGCACATCAATCTGATTTTTTTGATTAGTCCACATGAAAATTAACCAGCATCCGCAGCAGAATTTCTGATACCTTTTGTACGAAAAAGAAAATATTGAATACGATACACAATTTGGCAGGAAGCCTGAAATGAAAACAATGTTTCGTTGTTTTCTGCTTTCTGGGAAAGCTCAAAGGACAAACAAGTGGTGTTTCAAAACTATGCCTCAGGTTTCCTGAATTATATTTGAGCTGAAGAGGGAGGTTTAAATCACCCCAGAAACCTGACAATAAAATAATACAATTTTATTACAATCTAAATGAGTTGGAGGAAGAAATGACGACTTTTGTTGCATGCACATTTAATGCATTGTAGAGTTCTCCTCTGAAATTATACATGCACTCTCCATTTCAGTTTGGTGACAAAGTTCTATCAGCATGTCCTGGCCTTGGCATTTGCTGTGAAAGAGATAAATGAGAATCCCAGGATCTTGCCTAATGTCACACTTGGGTTCCATATCTATGACAGCTACAACAATGCAAAGATGACCTACCATAGCACTCTTGAACTCCTCTTCAAATCCTCTAAGTTTGTCCCCAACTACAAATGTGACAGCCAAAAAAATCTCCTAAGCATCATTGGAGGATATGGCTCTGATACCTCTTTCCAAATGGCTGAGATCATAGGCCACTACAAGATTCCACAGGTAAGGTCTACCGATGCGGGTTTGGGATTTTGAGACACCCCCCCCCCCGTGAAATTTTACTCTTGCTATTCTAGGAGTAAGTCTGTGTTTCAAAAAATGTAAGGGATATGGCAGACCTTGAACATGGGTTTAAACCCTGCAAGCTGCACCATGTGGAAATGGCAATTCAAACAGTTGAAGTGAATCAGAGTTATAGGCAGGTGCTTGTGCTTGTAGACCTGCCAAGAAAACCTAATCCCATTAAGTGCTTGTAACTTCAATATAGGATTGCTCCTTAATAATAATATGAAAAAAGAATGATGGGTGAGAACTCACAGAAAGTGTATAATATTACCCTAACATGGATTCAACTCTCATGAGATCAACTGATTGCTTCAATGAGTATTTGTTGTATCAAAAGACCTATATACACAAAAAATAATCTAAAACTAGTTCTACAGTATTTCTTAATTTCTTCCAGCTCATCTATGGCTCATTTCCTCCAGAGAAAGATCTCTCAAGTCTTACCCGTTCCTTTTACTGCATGGTTCCCAACTCAGCTCTTCAGTACACCGGGATTATCAGACTTCTTAAACATTTTGGATGGACGTGGGTTGGGCTCTTTGCAGACGATGGAAACAGTGGAGAATCTTTCTTGCATGACATAGAGACCTTGCTTAGACAGAATGGAATTTGTGCAGCTTTCACAGAGAGAATCCCACAAGAACCTCATTCAGATAGTATTGATGAAATGTATGAGACGTACTTGAGATTGTATGCACCGTTCACAGATAATACAGTCAGTACATTTATAATGTATGGAGAATCTGTGGTAATCGCATGGCTGAGAACTGTTATATTTATGCGAGATCCTGCAGATCAGGGACTTAGATCAATTAGAAAAGTGTGGATTATGACATCTGAGATTGATTTCATATTATTTGACTTTCAAAGGGGTTGGGACCTTCAGCATTTTGATGGTGCCATTTGCTTCACAATTCACTCAAATGATCCTCTGGGGTTCAAGGAATATCTTCAGAGTAGAAAACCTTATTGTAACTTGAGAGATGGATTTCTCATGGACTTCTGGGAGAAAGCATTTGACTGTAAACTTCAAAAATCCCATGTCTCAATAGAAGGCAGTGAAACCTGCACTGGGGAAGAGACTCTGGAGAGCCTTCCTGGGCCTCAGTTCGAAATGCGGATGACTGCCCACAGCTACAGCATCTATAATGCTGTCTATGTTGTGGCCCATGCTCTTCACGTCATGTACTCATATCGATCCAACTATAGATCAATTATGAGCAGAGAAAGGTTTGAACTTCTAGAAGTGCAGCCTTGGCAGGTAATGTGTGTGAACTGCATTCTTTCTGTTAGTTTGTTTCAATCCATCCATCGGTAACCACTATTAAGCATCTATTAATAATGACTGTTAAGCATCTTATTTGATGATGGTTTGTGGGTTCTTCATTTCTCCTGCTGTTGAGACTGAAAAGAATCTTACCTGCTACTGTCTCATGAATTTTCCACTTGCCATAATGTAATATCCCACTTTTTATATTCTGCATTTCTTAGATGATACTATCTAAACCAGGCACGTCCAACAGGTAGATCCTGATCTACCAGTAGATCACTGGGTGTCTGTGGTAGATCACTGCTAGATCACTGGCACCCCCCCAAAAAGCTAACCCAAAATTTCCCTCCTCCCTAAAAAAAGCTGAACAACTATGACCTGAAGTCCTAAACAAAAATGGGCCTTCCTCCCTCCTAAAAGAAGCTCAACAAGTTTGACCTAAACCCCCCAAAACAGGGCTTCCCTTCCTTAAAAAAACTCAACAGCTTTGACCTGAACCCCCCCAAAGGGGGTAGATCACTCCCAGTTTTTAACTCTATGAGTAGATCACAGTCTCTTGGGAGTTGGCCACCCCTGATCTAAACAATATCAGGTAGGAATGGTTGTTCTTGGTTTATTATTTCTTTCTATTCCACATAATTTAGGGTTGGTCAACTTTTCAGTGAGCTGAAAGAGGAGTGTATTTTTGTGAATACTTCATCGTTTTTTTTACTGGTGGAGAAATACAGAAGTTTATTCAGTCCTTTGCATATCCAATAACATATATCTCCTGCAAAACAAGCTCCATTACTTTCTGGTCTCCTTGTACGTTCTTCTCTTTCCACTAGATGCACTCATATCTTCAAGACATTTCCTTTAATAACTCAGCTGGAGAGACGGTGTTCTTTAATGAAAAAGGGGAAAGGAGCGGTGGATTTGACATAATGAACATGATCATGTTTCCAAACAATTCTTTCCTTCGCGTGAAAGTTGGAAGGGTAGAGGATCCTAGAGCTCTGGAAGAAAATGGATTCATGATCAATGAAGATCTAATTGTTTGGCACAGGAGCTTTAACAAGGTGTGGCATCTAGACTTTCTTGGGGATGGAGAGTGAGGGAAGTGGCTTCACAACTGGATGTGTCAATTGGATTCCAAGCACTCTCTTTCATAGAATCATAGAATCATAGAATCATAGAATCATAGAGTTGGAAGAGACCACAAGGGCCATCCAGTCCAACCCCCTGCCAAGCAGGAAACACCATCAAAGCATTCCTGACAGATGGCTGTCAAGCCTCTGCTTAAAGACCTCCAAAGAAGGAGACTCCACCACACTCCTTGGCAGCAAATTCCACTGCCGAACAGCTCTTACTGTCAGGAAGTTCTTCCTAATGTTTAGGTGGAATTTTCTTTCTTGTAGTTTGAATCCGTTGCTCCGTGTCCGCTTCTCTGGAGCAGCAGAAAACAACCTTTCTCCCTCCTTTATATGACATCCTTTTATATATTTGAACATGGTTATCATATCACCCCTTAACCTTCTCTTCTCCAGGCTAAACATACCCAGCTCCCTAAGCCGTTCCTCATAAGGCATCGTTTCCAGGCCTTTGACCATTTTGGTTGCCCTCTTCTGGACACGTTCCAGCTTATCAGTATCCTTCTTGAACTGTGGTGCCCAGAACTGGACACAATACTCCAGGTGAGGTCTGACCAGAGCAGAATACAGTGGTACTATTACTTCCCTTGATCTAGATGCTATACTCCTATTGATGCAGCCCAGAATTGCACTGGCTTTTTTAGCTGCTGCATCACACTGCTGACTCATGTCAAGTTTGTGGTCAACCAACACTCCTAGATCCTTTTCACATGTACTGCTCTCAAGCCAGGTGTCTCCCATCCTGTATCTGTGCCTTTCATTTTTTTTGCCCAAGTGTAGTACTTTACATTTCTCCTTGTTAAAATTCATCTTGTTTGCTTTGGCCCAGTTGTCTAATCTGTTAAGGTCATTCTGAAGTGTGATCCTGTCCTCTGGGGTGTTAGCCACCCCTCCCAACTTGGTGTCATCTGCAAACTTGCTCAGGATTCCCTCAAGCCCATCATCCAAGTCATTGATAAAGATGTTGAACAAGACTGGGCCCAAGACAGAACCCTGTGGCACCCCACTAGTCACTACTCTCCAGGATGAGGAGGAGCCATTGATGAGCACCCTTTGGGTTCGGTCAGTAATCCAGCTACAAATCCACTGAATGGTAGCATTGTCTAGCCCACATTTTACCAGCTTCTTTACAAGAATATCATGGGGCACCTTGTCAAAGGCCTTGCTGAAATCAAGATAGGCTACATCCACAGCGTTCCCTTCATCTACCAGGCTTGTAATTCTGTCAAAAAATGAGATCAGATTAGTCTGACATGACTTATTTTTCAGGAACCCATGCTGACTTTTAGTGATCACAGAGTTTCTTTCTAGGTGCTCACAGACTGTTTGCTTAATGATCTGCTCTAGAATCTTTCCTGGTATTGATGTCAGGCTGACTGGGCGGTAATTGTTTGGGTCCTCTCTTTTCCCCTTTTTGAAAATAGGGACAACATTTGCCCTCCTCCAGTCTGCTGGAACTTCGCCTGTTCTCCAGGAATTTTCAAAGATTATTGCCAGTGGTTCTGAAATCACCTCTGCCAGTTCTTTTAATTCTCTTTCATTGCTTAGTTGTGCTGCATGTCTATGAAACAGCCTGTGCTTTGAATGCAATAGAACCAGATAGTTGCTCCTATGTGATGTGGACAACAGTGCTATAGAGGAACCAATGGTGTGGCTGGGTAGAAAGCATCATCCAACTGGCAGACTAAGGTGCACGCGTGGGGAGTGACCCGCCCCGGGTGCCATCCCAGAGGGTGACATTGTGGCCGCCCCGCCCCCTCCGGGACACTCACCGCTCGCCACGCATCCCCAGGATGCTCGCCGCACACCGCGCATGCCCCGGGACATGCGCCACTTGCCGCACACCCCCAACGTGCTACATGCCCCCTAGGACCTGCGCAAGCCTCGCCCCCGGATGTACGCCACTGCCGGTGCTGGAGCAGAAATCTTCGCCACTGCATCATTCCAGGCAAAAGTCACTGGGTTTATTGACTGGCCTTTCAAAAAAGAAAGAAGGGTGATTGGCCCTTGCATGATTGAAAAATAAAAATAAAAACAACTCCACAATTTCTTTTATCTCTAAGGGTAGTTGCTTCCCCTTTCTGTGTGCAACGAGCACTGCCACCTGGGATATCAGAAGAAAAGGAAGGAAAGAGAACAATTCTGCTGCTATGATTGTGTTCCATGTCCAGAAGGGAAAGTTTCAAACCAGACTGGTACGTTTTCCCGTTATATAGTTAATTCCTTATGAAGTCAAATAATTGTCAATTTACAAGTGTTAAATAAGAATGGTGTGTAAATAAGTTTCTGCCTCCCAGGCATACCTGCCAAGTTGCTGTCCTAGAAATAAGGGACCAGGCCAGAAGTAGCAGACCGGAAGTAGCGCTGCCGCCATTTTGGAACTGGGTGGAGCATGCTCAGAAGTGACTTTTGATGCTGCTTTGCCCAGTTCCAAAATGGCCACCGTGCCAGAAGTCGCACTGCAGCCATTTTGGAACTGGGCAGAGCAGCATCAAAAGTCACTTTTGACCATGCTCCGCCCAGTTCCAAAATGGCCGCCGCACCAGAATAAACTGGGGAAAAACAAAAAATTCTGTTTTTTTCAGCTAGGAACAGCTGGAAAATGGGGATTTCCCAGGGAATACGGGAGACTTGGCAGCTATATCCCAGGATTGCTCAACAAGCTGCAGTCGAATGTGTCCTAATAAGGGAGTGACCTCCATTGCACCCAGTATGATTTAATTACCCAAGATAAACTAAGCAACTACAAGCAAAAGAACAATTGAATAGTTGTTGAGTGGCATTGTTATACGACCATCAGCTCATTTGAAATTTGCAATAATTTGAGTAATTTTAATCAAAAAACTAAGGATATCTTCTTATACGCCACAGTTGCAGCAAGAATGTTAATTGCTGCAAACTGGAAATCTGGCAAACTCCCATCCATGCAGGAATGGATTCAGAAATTGATTGAATGCGCGGAATTAGATTGCCTGAAAAAATAAAGAATACACCAAAGCATGTATTCATATCAAAATGGGAAGTCTTAAAAATGTATTTAAAAATGAATATAGCAGTTTAAATTCTGTTGCAGCATTTGACTAATTTCAGTAGTAGCTTCGAGAACAATGTGAGACTCAAGATTAATATAGAAGCAGTTTAATAATGATAATAGTTTTTATCGGCAACCAATTTTCTACATCTGAATTAAGGAGTAGACGGGAAGTCATTTGTGTTTTGTATTGGGTTTGGAATGATTGTATTAACTTTCTGTATGGTACGGGTGTAAAGGGTGTATTTGTTATTTGTTCTTTTTGTTTCTGTAATAACTCAATTTTTTAAAAAATGAATTTTGCAAAAATTTGATCATCAAATTCTATCTCTTCCCATGTTTCATTCAGATCTTGACGACTGTTTCAGATGCCCAGAGGAAGAGCATGCAAGCAAAGACAGAAATGATTGCATCCCTAAGACAATAAACTTTCTATCTTACCAAGAGCTTTTAGGGATTAGTTCAGCCGTGATTGCTGTTTCCTTTTCCCTGATCTCAGCCTGGGTGTTGGGAACTTTTATTAAGCACAGAGACACTCCTATAGTCAAAGCCAACAACCAGGACCTCACGTACACGCTGCTCATCTCCCTCCTGCTCTGCTTCCTCTCTACATTGCTCTTTCTTGGAAGACCTAACACAGTGACCTGCCTCCTCCGACAACCAACTTTTGGCATTGTCTTCTCAATGGCTGTTTCTTGTGTGTTGGCCAAAACCATCACCGTGGTTGTAGCTTTCATGGCTACCAAACCAGGGTCCAAGCTGAGGAAGTGGGTGGGGAAAAAACTGAGCAACTCCATTGTCCTTTCCTGCACTGTTATCCAAGCAAGTCTTTGTACTGTATGGCTGACCACTGCTCCCTCATTCCCTGATTTAGACATGAACTCCGTAGCAGAGCAAATCATTGTGCAATGTAATGAAGGCTCCGTTTCAATGTTTTACTCCGTCCTGGGCTACTTGGGCCTCTTGGCTATTGCCAGCTTCATTGTGGCATTCTTAGCCCGCAAATTACCAGATACGTTTAATGAAGCCAAGTTCATTACATTCAGCATGTTGCTCTTTTGCAGTGTTTGGTTGTCCTTTGTTCCAACCTATCTGAGCACCAAAGGGAAGGATATGGTAGTGGTGGAGATCTTCTCCATCCTGTGCTCCAGTGCTGGGTTATTGGGCTGCATCTTTGCCCCTAAATGCTACATCATAATGCTGAGGCCTCAGATGAATAGCAGAGAGCAACTCATGAGGAGAAAGAATTGAAGGATTTTGTTGTATTTTTGTATGTGTAGAGTGCAAGTGGCTTAGGATGCAAGAGCCTACTGTAACAATTTAGGCAGATTTGTTTCTGGATTCAGTATTTCACCAAATCTGTTTCATAGCCATCCTCCAAATAATTTTGAACTTCCCATAGGTCTCCTCATATTTTGATTGATCCAGGGATACTGGGCTATGGAATGCAAGAATTTTTTGATTTGAACTGTTGGTCCTAAACACCATAGAATCATAGAGTTGGAAGAGACCACGAGGGCCATCCAGTCCATCCCCCTGCCAAGCAGGAAACACCATGAAGCATTCCTGACATATGGCTGTCAAGCCTCTGCTTAAAGACCTCCAAAGAAGGAGACTCCACCACACTCCTTGGTAGCAAATTCCACTGCCGAACAGCTCTTACTGTCAGGAAGTTCTTCCTAATGTTTAGGTGGAATCTTCTTTCTTGTAGTTTGAATCCATTGCTCCATGTCCACTTCTCTGGAGCAGCAGAAAACAACCTTTCTCCCTCCTTTATAGGACATCCTTTTATATATTTGAACATGGCTATCACATCTCCCCTTAACCTGCTCCCTGTTGCAATGAAGGGCAAATACCTGTCCTGTTTGGAGCATCTGGGTTTAAAAATGAGAAGGCAAGGAAACAAGGGGTTTCTGTGGTCTCTAGGAGTTGTCCAAATTCTGTAACAGTGGTGGATGATAATGCAGTAAGTTTTAAATAGAGGGCTGGTAGAGTTAAGTGGGCCAATGTAGAGTGCAGTGGTGTTTGTAGTTTGTAGTTATTTTTAATCTTATATACTGCGCTCCTGGTATGTAATGGCCAGTTTACCTGAAGGTTTATCAATACAGGGTGATTGTTGTTGTTGTTGTTTTAAAAAAACCCACTTTATTTTACCCTGTAATAATAATATTCTAAGATTTCGCTTGTATACATTACTCCACATGTTTTTTCCCTTGCAATGATTCATTTATGTATATTGATTTTCCTTTGCTACAATAAATTTTCAAAACTGAATAAACCTTTGTATCACCAATCTCTCACCCATGGGGTGGGGTTGTGGGGGTGTACCCAAAGAGCTCACTTATTACTCCAAACTTAAATAATAATAATAATAATAATAATAATAATAATAATAATAATAATTGGAAGGGGAAGTTGGAAGCTGTTTCTGTTTCATGGGATATGACAAAGAAGAGGGGTTGCCCACAGATGACCACAGAATGTGATCCTGTGGGCTTGGAAGTGAGCAGACTCGCTTGCCATGCTGAGTTGTTCCTGCCCATTTCCCTTAAAGGGGGTTTGCATGGTGTGTGTCATTGTGGGATCAATGCCTTTGCTTGTGTAGGCATGTGTAGCACCTGTTATGTCTTTGAGCAGCATTTTGCCTATGTATTGCTCTGATCAGAAAGCCCATCCTTGTTGGTGTAATGTGAACAACGGGTTATATTACACAGCGCTTGGATTCATGTCTTGAGGAGCTGAAAGAACTACAAAGGGAGTTCGACCATTCAAATATCAGGAGCATTGGTCTCTGCTATTGTGTTTTAATTGTTGCAGCAGGTGAGAACACTGCTGGATCAAGGCAAAGGCCCATCTCTTCCAGCAATCGGTTCCGTAGGTGTCCAAAAGATGACCGTGGCAGACCCACAAAGAGGTAATGAGCATGGTCAACATTCTCCATATCCCTGCTGTAACAAAGTTGCCGCTGTTTCTGCCCCTGAAGAAGAAAAACATTGGGGGTGTTTTGAGGGGAGAGGGAGGGGTGGAAGGAAACCCAGACACAAAAATGGAACCTTTTGACTGCTGAACCCCTCGGGTTACCCTAGTGGCAGGAGGGGACTCCGGGGGGGGGCAGCATGAAGAAGGAGGAGGATTAAGTCAATATGATAAGAATAAGATTTTGAATTAGAATAGAAAACCCGCCATAATCAATTGAAGAGGTTAGGAAATCCAGGAGGAAGAGAGCCGGGGAAGCCGCAAGCAAACTGTTAAGAGAATAAGACTTGGAATTTATATTTTTTCTTTTTTCTTTTTCTTTTTTCCTGTTTTTTCTTTTTTTTTCCTATCTGTTGTTTTGTTGTTAACTAAAGTGTTATATTGGAGAATTAGCTGGGGGACAAACCAAACCTCAGAGATCCTCCGCCTCTGTCCTCTCAGTGGCAGGGGGGGGGATGAGGGGGGAGGGGGGAGGTCAAACCCAGCTTAAAATGGACCCCTTTGTTTCCCAATGCCCATGGGTATCACTGGTGGCAGAAGTGGTCTTGTGGGTGGAAGGCAAATGAAGGGATTGAGCTTATTTTGTATGTTTTGTTTCTATAAAAATCAATAAAAATTATTATAAAAAAAGAAAAAAAGAAAAACATTGTTGGGGGGTCAGGTTTTAAGCACGGAAACAGAAATCCCAGTCTACAGTCCTAGTTCCAAACATGTAATTCCCCTTTAATTATCCAATCCACTTTAATTTGTTTCCCCTGGCGAAAGCTCCAAAGGCTTTCTAGAAGGCAGGAGAAAGAAATAAAACAGCAAGCCTTAAAGAAGATATTGATATAGAGCTGTGTCATGGAGAGTGGGGGAGCAGGGTTCAAACTACAGGTATGTTTCTGTCAATTTGATTTCTAGCAGTTTTGTTCATCTTGCTGGCCACACTTTAAATTTTTGGCATTCCCAGTGAGTATCAAGGTATATATTTGTAATCCTTCAGTTCGCAAAACATCGCTTGCTAATTTATCTTTTATAGGTGCGTTGCCAGAGGCAGGGATTACTCACCATAGCCTGATTAAGTCTGGGAATTCTGATGGGTGGACACAGGAGAGTCTCCATCTAGAGATGGATGGGATGAAGCTGTGGTTCTTTCTGATGATGCTTTTGTTGCCTCACGTAGTGGGCAAAATAGATAATACAAATGCCCCAATGCCTGAATCCCTCCTTGTCCTGCATGAATGGTATGAGACTGGTGACCTAGTTATCGGTGGGATTGCTTCGCATATCATTTACTTTTTCGATGAAGTTTTCTTCAAAGAACCGCCATCGCAGAAGCTCTTTGACATTCCATAGTAAGGATCCTTTCTCTCTCGGCATCTTGGCTTGACTAGTTGAAAAGATACATGTCTAGAAATACTAATATGTTGTTGTATGGCTGGGAAATTTTACATGTTGGTAACCTAGAGGAAAAAATGAATGCAGGCCAAGCCTCCATGCTTGTTGTATCCATCCTGACAAACATGAAGAGTAATAAACATTGGACACTGGGTTCAAAATAGAGATGAGCAAATTTGTTCATTTCATGTTGCTTAAGTTTTTCATTTTTCTAGTCTTAAGTTGAGTTCTCCACATATGCACATCAATTTGTTTTTTGTTTTGTTTTTAAAAGTCATAATGAAAATTAATCATCATCTGCATTGAAATTTCTCATAATATTGACATTTTTGGTACGTAATCTCACCTGTTATAAACATTCTTGCTGGACACCAGCTCACTTGGTAGATCTGAGTCGAAGGACTCTCTCACTCAGATAAATACCCCATTTGATAAAGGGTGGTATATAAATTGGATAAAGAATAATAATGCCCCCCCAAAGCCCAACATACTTGCTTTTACAAAGAAGGTTCAAATAAGACAGAACTGTGGTGTTTCAGTGTAATATGAAGGTTTAAATCAGCTCAGAAATCTGACCATATAATGAATAGATCCCCCCCCCATCTAAATCAGGGTATTCCAACTTAATGCAGTGTAGAATTCTCATCTGAAATTATAAATGGACTCTCCTTTCAGTTTGGTAACAAAGTTCTACCTCCCCCCCTTTTAATAAACTTTATTGTCTAAAAAGAAATTTATACAGATATGTCTTCGATATACAGAATGGTTTTCAATTCAACAAATTCATAGCAAAAACAAAAATTACAAAAAAGAATTATGTAAATAATATATAATCAAACACACAAAAAAATTTTTCGCAACGTGAATGGCTTATGACTGATATATCTCTTCCTGTTGTATCTTAACTATTCCAGACCTCCTAATTATACAATATCAGATTCTTTCAATGCCACGGGTTGATGCTTCTTTCTGTTTTTCAAACGTTACTCTATTTCTGCTAGTAAAGAATTGTTTAGATAGTACATTTTTAAGTACTTTTTATAGGCACTCCATTCTTTTGATATTTTTTGTGATGGTACTTCTCTTATTGAGTTGGTTAATTTTTCCAGCTGTAAATATTCAAGCATAAGTGCTTGCCATTCTACTACTGTGGGCAAGTTTTCGCTTTTCCATTTCCTTGCCACTAAGATCCTGGCTGCTGTTATTGTATATAGCAGTAGAGTTCTTGCTTCTTTCTTAATATCTGGTGGGAGTATGCTCAGAAAAAACATTTCCGGCCTTTTCTTAATTGGTTGTTTGAATAATTTTTTTAATTTCCTCATAAATACTATTCTACTATTTTCTAATATCTTGGCAGGTCCACCACATATGGTAGTACGACCCAATTTCATTCTTGCATCTCCAACAGTGTGGATTTGCCCCTTCATACATTTTGGCCAATTTGTGTGGAGTGAGATGCCAACGGTTGAACATTTTCATATTATTCTCCCGCAGACTATAACATGCAGTAAATCTCATGTCTTCTGCCCAGTCAGAGGAAGAAATGACGACTTTTGTTGCATGCTCATTTAATGCATTGTAGAGTTCTCCTCTGAAATTATAAATGGACTCTCCTTTCAGTTTGGTGACAAAGTTCTATCAGCATGTCCTGGCCTTGGCATTTGCTGTGAAAGAGATAAATGAGAATCCCAGGATCTTGCCGAATGTCACACTCGGGTTCCATATCTACGACAGCTACTACAATGCAAAGATGACCTACCTTAGCACTCTCAAACTCCTTTTCAAATCCTCTAAATTTGTCCCCAACTACAAATGTGACAGCCAAAAAAACCTCCTAAGTATCATTGGGGGATTTGGCTCTGATACCTCTTTCCAAATGTCTGAGATCATAGGCCACTACAAGATTCCACAGGTAAGAGTCACGAGTGTGGCTTTGTGATTTCCCACCCCCACAAATTTTACTCTTGCCATTCTAGGAGAAATTCTTCTTTTCAGAACATGAGAGGGATGTGACAGAGCTTAATCATAGACATTGGGTGGGTTGTTACCAAGTTCCAGGACATGGGTTTTAACCTAGAACGTTAATCTGTGAAACCTGTGAAAATTCTAGGCCAATGTTATTAAAATTCAGATTGTTGTAGTGAAACCGAGACCAGCCAAGAAGTTGCCATCCTACTTAGTGACTGTAACTTCAGTATAGGACTGTCCTTGTTGTTGTTGTTTGTTTGTTGTTGTTTAGTCGTGTCCGACTCTTCATGACCCCATGGACCATAGCACGCCAGGTACTCCTGTCTTCCACTGCCTCCCACAGTTTGGTCAAACTCATGTTTGTAGTTCCGAGAACACTGTCCAACCATCTTGTCCTCTGTCGTCCCCTTCTCCTAGTGCCCTCAATCTTTCCCAACATCAGGGTCTTTTCCAGGGAGTCTTCTCTTCTCATGAGGTGGCCAAAGTATTGGAGCCTCAGCTTCACGATCTGTCCTTCCAGTAAGCACTCAGGGCTGATTTCCTTCAGAATGGATAGGTTTGATCTTCTTGCAGTCCATGGGACTCTCAAGAGTCTCCTCTAGGTAGGTTTGATCTGGGTCCCAAGTCCATTAATTTATTTTTAATCTCAACGTTTCAGCTGTAAGCAAGGCAGTTTCTTCATCCTGAACCTGATCTAATAGTTTTATAGTTGTTGTGGACTGGTGTTAAATTCCAGAAGTGTTCCTTCTAAAGGGAACAACAGAGTCTTAATTGTGTTTTTAAGTGTTTCTTGTTGTTTTCCTGATAGGTTATAAATTATGTCTGCCATTGACTCCTGTCCTGCCACCAACTTTGGTTCCTCTGTTCTTCCCACCATTTTTCCTGCTTCTTGTCCTCATGAATGTGTTTGGATTTGCCTTCGTTCTTGGAGTTGGAAAAAAGTTTGTAAGATATTGTTTGTTGTTTTGGAATTTTAATTCATTCCTCTCAGTGTTTTGCAGGGTTAGGGATTGTCTTGCTGGTTTGGATCTATGACCAAGCCAATTTTGCAGGTGGCTGCAGAGGAATAATAGAATCATAGAGTTGGAAGTGACCACAAGGGCCATCCAGTCCAACCCCCTGCCAAGCAGGAAACACCATCAAAGCATTCTTGACATATGCCTGTCAAGCCTCTGCTTAAAGACCTCCAAAGAAGGAGACTCCACCACACTCCTTGGTAGCAAATTCCACTGCTCTTACTATCAGGAAGTTCCTCCTAATCTTTAGGTGGAATCTTCTTTCTTGTAGTTTGAATCCATTGCTCCGTGTCCGCTTCTCCGGAGCAGCAGAAAACAACCTTTCTCCTGCCTCTATATGACATCCTTTTATATATTTGAACATGGCTATCTTTTGGGGTTTTTTTTTAAAAAGTCTTTAATTCTTCTTTTAAAAGTAACAATGACTATACAAAGGAAAAACAGAAACAAACCATAAAGCACAAAGCACACAAATTACAAAAAATACAAAAAGAAAAAAGAAAAGAAAGAAGAAGAAGAAGAAGAAGAAGAAGAAGAAAATACAATGATTAAATACATTAGAAAAAATGGCTATCATATCACCCCTAAACCTTCTCTTCTCCAGGCTAAACATACCCAGCTCCCTAAGCCGTTCCTCATAAGGCATCGTTTCCAGGCCTTTGACCATTTTGGTTGTCCTCCTCTGGACACGTTCCAGCTTGTCAGTATCCTTCTTGAACTGTGGTGCCCAGAACTGGACACAGTACTCCAGGTGAGGTCTGACCAGAGCAGAATACAGTGGTACTATTACTTCCCTTGATCTAGATGCTATACTCTTATTGATGCAGCCCAGAATTGCATTGGCTTTTTTAGGTGCTGCATCACACTGTTGACTCATGTCAAGTTTGTGGTCTACCAAGACTCCTAGATCCTTTTCACATGTACTGCTCTCAAGCCAGGTGTCTCCCATCCTGTATTTGTGCCTTTCATTATTATTTTTTGCCCAAGTGTAGTACTTTACATTTCTCCCTGTTAAAATTCATCTTGTTTGCTTTGGCCCAATTGTCTGATCTGTTAAGGTCATTTTGAAGTGTGATCCTGTCCTCTTTGATTCCAAATGGTCCTCTCCGAACTGACTTGGCCATGTGCCCTCTCCCCCAGAAACACTTCTATAATATCAATTCATTTTCTCCTAGCTCACCTACGGCTCCTTTCCCCCAGAGGAAAGTCTGACAAGTCATACCCGATCCTTTTACTGCATGGTACCGAATTCAGCTCTTCAGTACACAGGAATCATCAGCCTGCTCAAACATTTTGGATGGATTTGGGTGGGACTCTTTGCAGAAGATGATAACACTGGAGAATATTTCCTGCATTATATGGAGACATTGCTTACACAGAATGGAATTTGTGCAGCTTTCAGAGAGAGAATCCCGCAAGAGCCACATATAGATAAGCTTGATGAAATGTATGAGAAGTGCTTAAGATTGTATACAGTATTCACAGATAAAACAGTCAGTACATACATAATCCATGGAGAATCTTTGGCAATCGCGTGGCTGAAAACTGTTATATTCATGCGAGATCCTGAAGCTCTTGGAACCAGATCAATTATAAAAGTGTGGATTATGACATCTGAGATTGATTTCATATTATTTGACATTCAAAGGGGTTGGGACCTTCAACTTTTTGAAGGTGCCATTCGCTTCACTATTCACACAAATGACCCTCTTGGGTTCAAGGATTTTCTTCACAGTAGAAAACCTTATGGTTGCTTGAGAGATGGATTTCTCATGGACTTCTGGGAAAAAGCATTTGACTGTAAACTTCCAAAATCCCATGTCTCAATGGAAGACAGCGAAACATGCACTGGGGAAGAGACTCTGGAGAGCCTTCCTGGGCATCAGTTTGAAGTGTGCATGACTGCCCACAGCTACAGTATCTATAATGCTGTCTATGTTGTGGCCCATGCACTGCACACCATGTATTCTGTTTGGTCCAACAGTAGAGCAATGGGGAGTAGGGAAAACTTTGAACTTCAGGAATTGCAGCCTTGGCAGGTAATGTTTGTGGACTTTTTTTCTTTCAGTTAGGTTGGCTTAATCCAAGGTGAGACTATATCCAGATTTCCAGCCATCAGCACTTGCATACATCTTATTCCATGATGTTTTTGGATCCCCCTTTCCTCCTGCCCATTGAAACGGGAAAGAATTGTAGCTTCCTGCCACTGTGTTACAAACTTTCCATCTGCCATATCAAAACACCTCATTGTTCATACTTGGTATTTCTTAAATGAAACCATCGAAACAATATTAGAGAGGAATGGTAGTTTTAGGTCCATTCCTCCCATCCATCTCTAATAATCTCAGGCTGGTTAAAACTTTTGGTCAGCCAGGACAAGGGTGCATATTTGTGAATATATTACCTTTTGCTCGCTGGTGAAGAGCTATTGAAATTCATTCTGGCTTTGGGGTATGCAATAACACGTTTCATTATTTATGAGTTTATTTTTGCACTTTCAGGTTTATAAACAACAACAAAGAAAACAGTTACCATACTTTTCTGTGTATAAGACTAGGGTTTTTTTTTTTATCTATTTACTAATGTTAAAGGGGGGGTAGTCTTATTCACGGGGGCAATCACCCCCCCATTTTCTTAATTTTGAGTCCCCCAAAATAGTCTTATACATGGGGGCGTGTTATACACAGAAAAATATGGTAAATTATAATCAGTAAATCCCCTTTGACTTCCCTCCTCCTCCCCTTTTTGATCCTCATTCCAACATTCCCCTCCCCCCGCATCTCCTCTGTTACTCCAATTTTGATCAAAACTTTAAATAGTCCATAATTCAACTTTTACCTACAACTATTATATCAATGCTACTAATGATTTTAATCGTTTACAATATTTTTTTTCAAATACGTTAGGTACCTTCCCCATATTAAAATTTTGTTCTTCCTGGTTCCTAATTCTTTCGGATTACTGTAATTTGCCATTTCAGAGTAGTCCATCAGTTTTATCTGCCATTGTTCCTTGGTAGGCACTGTATTTCTCAGAGATAAAAAATTCCAGGCAACTGTAGTCACATACACTAATTAGAGGAGGTCACCTTTAACAATTTTTTCCCCCAACTCATTGTATATCATCTCCCAGAATGCTTTTACTACTTCACACATATGATGAAAGGTGCACACTTTATCTTTACATCACCAGCCTGAATATGATCTTGATTTATCCATCTTGGCTAGTTTGCTGGGGTCAAATACCAACAATAGATCATTTTCATATAATTTTCTTTCAGGATATAGCATGCTGTAAACTTTAAATCCTGGTTACATAACATCTCCCATACTGCCAGTTGAACCAAAATCTCTTGCCCAGTGTATCACCACTGATTTGACCTGCTCACATTTCATATGCCATTCCAATAATAATTTATACATTTTAGAAAATAATTTAATCTTATTTTCTAACAGCTCTTTTTTCAAATTGAGAGGTTTCATTTAAGAAACCTTTTTTTTTTGTCGAACTCAAATATATCATTGAGTTGATGGTATTGTAGCCAATCGGTTAATTATCCTCTTACATTTTCAAACCTGTTTAATTTCTACACTTGAGCTAATAGTTCTTTATAAGTTATGCAGTCGTTTCTCATTTTTGTTTTTTCAATGATTTTAACTCAAGTGGAGAGAGACACCATGGTTGGTTTTTTTTTTGTTCTAATAATATTTTACATTTCTCTCACACTTCATACACCACTTTCCTTACTACATGGTTCAGAAAACCTTTGTGAACTTTGACCTTCTCATACCACAAATATGTGTGCCAACTGAATCTATCATCATGACCTTCAAGGTCTAAAACATCAGTATTTTTTTCAATAATATACATTCCTTTAACCAGCAAAGGCAGGATGCCTTATAATATAATCTGAGCTCTGGCAGGGAGAATCCACCTCTCTCTTTGGAATCTATAAACAATTTATATTTTATTCTTGGTTTCCTTATGTATGTTATAGTTGCAAACCATGGCACAAAAATGTCCATTCATTTCTTGTCTGTATGTTTTTCTTTTTTACTCAGATCCACCCATTCCTTCAAGCCATTTCCTTTAACAACTCAGCTGGAGAAACAGTGTTCTTTAATGAAAAAAGGGAATGGGGTAGTGGATTTGACATAATTAATATGATCATGTTCCCAAACAATTCCTTCCTTCGTGTGAAAGTGGGAAGGGTGGAGGATCCCAGTTCCCTTGAAGCAAACATATTCATCATAAATGAGGATGTAATTGTTTGGCACAAAGGTTTTAACCAGGTGAGGATTCTAGAAAACTCTTAGGGATGTAGATGGAGTGGGTGGCTTCCCTGTCTGGATGCATACTTTAGATGTGAATTGATTGCATATTTCTGCTGTGTATCTGTGATACCACCCGTTTATTGAAAACAAAGGAATTGCTATTGCTCAATATTGAAAACAATGACCTGAATGGATCTATGGCTGCATTGGCATAATCCCAAGCTAAAGTCACTGGGTTCATTGACTGTTCATGGTTGTTGTTGTTTAATTTGAAGTTAAGCACTTGCATAATGTAAAAATAAAATAAAAACTCCCTTGCAATCCTTTCCTGTTTAAGGGTAGGTGTCTCCCATTTCTGTGTGTAATGAACACTGCCAGACTGGTTATGAGAAGAAAAGGAAGGAAAGAGAACAATTTTGCTGCTATGATTGCATTCCATGTCCAGAAGGGAAGGTTTCAAACCAGATTGGTAAGTGATTTGGTACATCAGTTTTCCCATTGTACAGGGTTAATTCCTTATGGGGGTCAAATAATTGGCAATTTACAAGTGTTAAATAAGAATGGTGTGTAAATAGGTTTCTGCCTCCCAGGATTGCTCAAGAGGCCTTTCAATAAAGCTGCACTCGAATATGTCCTAATAAGGGAGTGACCTCCATTGCACCCAGCACGATCAAATTACCCAAGATAAACTAAGCAACTACAAGCAAAAGAACAATTGAATAGATGTTAAGTGGCATTTTTCTATGACCATCAGCTCAATTGGAATTAACAACAATTTGATCATCAAATTCTATCTCTTCCCATGTTTCTTTCAGATATTGACGACTGTTTCAGATGCCCAGAGGAAGAGCATGCAAGCAAAGACAGAAATGATTGCATCCCTAAGACAATAATCTTTCTATCTTACCAAGAGCGTTTAGGGATTAGTTCAGCCGTGATTGCTGTTTCCTTTTCCCTGATCTCAGCCTGGGTGTTGGGAACTTTTATTAAGCACAGAGACATTCCTATAGTCAAAGCCAACAACCAGGACCTCACGTACATGCTGCTCATCTCCCTCCTGCTCTGCTTCCTCTCTACATTGCTCTTTCTTGGAAGACCTAACACAGTGACCTGCCTCCTCCGACAACCAACTTTTGGCATTGTCTTCTCAATGGCTGTTTCTTGTGTGTTGGCCAAAACCATCACTGTGGTTGTTGCTTTCATGGCTACCAAACCAGGGTCCAAGCTGAGGAAGTGGGTGGGGAAAAAACTGAGCAATTCCATTGTCCTTTCCGGCACTGTTATCCAAGCAAGTCTCTCCTTCATTACTCACTTTTGTGAACACCTTTGAAGTGTTAGAATGAAAGGAAAGCGATCATTTTTCAATGTCAGTGATCATATGTCCTCTAGTGGAATATATACCTATAACGGAATCTACAAGAATGAGTGGAGAAATACAGGACCTGAAAATACTGAAATAGTCTCACTTCTGGTGAGCAGGGAACATGGCCAACTGACTGCCTTCTGCCTTCTGCCGGTGACTTGCTGATAGAGATAATTATGTGGTGATTGATGATAGCCAGGCACAAATCTTGGCGATTAAATTCACTGTGTATATAAGAGTGAACAGGCGATTATCCTGATACTATGAAAAAGCCGTTTTCTACATCAGGAGATTGAGAAGAAGAAGAAGAAGAAGAAGAAGAAGAAGAAGAAGAAGAAGAAGAAGAAGAAGATAATAATAATAATAATAATAATAATAATAATAATAATTTATTCATTTAAACCCCACCCATCTGGCTGGGGTTCCCTAGCCACTCTGGGCAGCTTCCAGCAAAAGATTAAAAATACATTAAAACATCAGTCATTAAAAACTTCCCTAAACAGGGCTGCCTTCAGATACCTTTTAAATGTCAGAGAGTTGTTTATTTCTTTGACATCCACAGGGTGGGCGCCACTACCGAGAAGGCCCTCTGTGCTGGACTTCAGTGTCTGGGTTGAACACTGGGGGTGGAGATGCTCCTTCAGGTATACTGGGCCAAGGCCATTTAGGGATTTAAAGGTCAGCACCAACACTTTGAATTGTGCTCGGAAACGTACTGGGAGCCAATGTAGGTCTTTCAAGACCGGTGTTATGTGGTCTTAGTGGCCGCTCCCAGTCACCAGTCTAGCTGCCGCATTCTGGATTAGTTTTAGTTTCCAGGTCACCTTCAAAGGTATCTCCACGTAGAGCGTGTTGCAGTAGTCCAAGCGGGAGATAACAAGAGCATAGACTACTCTGGCGAGACAGTAGGCGAGCAGGTAGGGTCTCAGCCTGTGAACCAGATGGAGGTGGTAGCTGCTCTGGACACAGAATTGACCTGCGCCTCCATGGACAGCTGTGAGTCCAGAATGACTCCCAGACTGCTCACTTGCTCCTTCAGGTGCACAGTTGCCCCATTCAGGATCAGGGAGCCCTCCACACCCGCGTGACCCCTGTTCCCCACAAACAGTACTTCTATCTTGTCAGGCTTCAACCTCAATCTGTTAGCCACCATCCATCCTCCAACTGCCTCCAGGCACTCACACAGGACCTTCACCACCTTCACTGGTTCCGATTTGAAAGAGAGGTAGAACTGGATATCATCCGCATACTGATGAACACCCAGCCCAAACCCCCTGATGATCTCTCCTAGTGGCTTCATGTAGATGTTAAAAAAGCATGGGGGAGAGGACGGAAGCCTGAGGCACCCCACAAGTGAGAGCCCAGGGGTCTGAACACTCATCCCCCAACTCACTGAGATTGGGTGTCCCAGCACCAAACCCCTCCCCCTCCGGAATGGCCCCAGCCATTCTGTTGGCTGGGGTCCACTCCCCGGCAGCCCTGACGCTCTCCCCTTAAGAACCAAAAGCAAACTATATAAAACAATAAAAACTATAAATTCACAGTTATATTTAAAAACTAACCCCCAGCCCCAAGTAGACATTAATGCCACCCCAGCACAGCAAAAACCAAACCATAAACCAAAATTTTAAACACCACAAAGTAAAACTATTAAAAACAATTTTTAAGCAGTCACTGGACTAGGGCAGGGTGAGCCTGGCCCCGCCCCCTAGGCCAGGTGGAAAGGACCTTCCAGGGAGTGGCCTTCAGCACTCACAGCTGATAGAGACATGTTTTATTTCAGCTGGGGCACATGAAGGCATCCAGTTTCACTGGAGAAGATGCAACATGCTGTTTCTTCTTTCTGTGCTCCTCCCAGTGCTGTAAACACGTGGTGTGTCTATAGGTGTCTTCAAAGGATTCTCACATGTCAGGGTTAATGTTGCCAGCTTTCATGTCACTTTTACTGGCATCTTTGTAACAGAGGGTTGGTCTGCCAACAGCCCCGGTGCCTGAGGCCAACTCCCCATACAGTGGTACCAATGGTTACAAACTTAATTCATTCCGGAGGTCCATTCTTAAGCTAAAGCTGTTCTTATCCCGAGGCACACTTTCATCAATGGGGCCTCCCACTGCACATGTAAATCTGGTGCGCGATTTTTGTTCAGATCCTGGCACTGGTGGAGGAAAGGGTGGGGGTACCATCGCGACCGCCCCCAGACACGTCCCACACCCCCCACTGTGCCGGGCACACCAGGCCCCTACGGGCAGCATGCCACACCCCGGGGCATGCGCCAGCCACACACCCCTGCCACACAGGGAACCAGGCAGAGGGCCTTCTCGGTAGTGGCACCCACCCTGTGGAACGCCCTCTCACCAGGTGTCAAAAAGAAAAATAACAACCAGAATTTTACAGGACATCTGAAGGCAGCCCTGTTTAGGAAAGCTTTTAATCTTTAAGAAATTAGTGTATTTTAATATTTCTGTTGGAAGCCGCCCAGAGTGGCTGGGGAAACCCAGCCAGATGGGCGGGGTATAAATTGTTGTTGTTGTTGTTGTTGTTGTTGTTGTTGTTGTTGTTGTTGTTGTTATTTCCGCCCCCGGTGCCGAAGCATGCAGCTTCACCACTGCATCCTGGGGCAAAGTTTGCAACCAAGAGCAGCTACTTCCAGGTTAGCGGAGTTCGTAACCTGAAGTGTCCGTAACCAGAAGTACCACTGCAATAGCACATCCCTGGGGATCATGCCACCTTCCATTCTAAGTGCATGACCAAGCCAGCATAAATTTAACTGAGACGTTATGTTAAAATGCTGAAAATATGAGCACATGTCAAGGCTGCATTATCTGTAAACAACATCTCATGGATGAGAACCAACCCCAGTTTTGTCTTGGCATGGAGACACGCCAGGTTGAACAGACCTCTGTCATTTCTTGATCTATAGCCATGTTATTGATTCATTGGTGTGTGTGTGTTTGTGTGTGTGTTGCATAGTGGTTCAAGACAGGGTTACCCCTATGCATTTTATTTCATTCCTTTGTCCCCTGAACATATATGGTTGGCTTCCATTGCAGCATTGCCCTCCTTGCTACAGTGATGCTGCTGAACTCTAGGTCAGGATGCTGCAGGGGTAGTGGAGAAGGCAAGGGGGGGGTGGCACATTATTCCCTTATTTTGGGAATTAAATATGATGAATTTATGTGTATTTCCAGGCAATTTCCCACACACATCAAATTGATACCCTCGTGGTAATTTCGACAAAAAGCATTTATTTGAAATATTTATATGGCATCCTATATAAGATCCTATGAAAGATTTTTCAGCATGGCTAAGTAAATAAAAGGAGCAAGCTAGAAACAAAATAAATAATACAGTAGATACTCCATTTCACACCAGATTCTTGACACTAAGATTAAATCAAGAATCACTTCTCCTTTTCCTTATTCCACACCTGTTGTTGTTTTTTAGCTGAAAATGTGTGGCACAGAGAAATTGTAGGCATGAATTCCCTTGATTATACTTGAGTTTGATAATAGCTTTGATTATTAGTTTTTAGCTTGGATGGTTCGTGTGTCCAAAGGCAGTGACTTAACTCTTATTGCACTCTGTTGCTGTTCACTATGGAAAACTGTAAACCATCTGGCGCCGAGGAGCAGGGGGGACTCATGGTCAGATCTGGGAATGGGAAAGAGAAAAAAACAAAAACTGTTCATTACCAAAGGTGTCACTCAGGGCCAAAACTCTGAAGAAGTAATTATCTCTCTCTACAATGATCCAAATATCTATAATTTGTTCCCATAATAAAAGCTGCACATGCTTTCCAGAAGGCACAAGAGAACAGATGATAATAAAATCCAAAAATGGTTTAAAACTCCTGTGCCACGGAGAGCTGGGAATAGAGGCAAGAGGCAGGCAGGGATCTGTCAATTTCATTTCTGAAATTCCAAGTAGTTTTCATGTGCTTTGTCAGAATCAGAGGGTGGGCCATCACAATTACTAAATGCCTGGTTTTCTAACCCTTCTGTGGAAAAATAGGACCGGTACATTTCAAGTCTGCATTCTGCTGTGGTTGGACACAAAACAGTCTGCATTTACAGAAAAAGATTGGCCAGATGTTGTTGGTGTTGTTATTTCTTTTCATTCCTGTTGTGCACAAAGTAGATACCATGAAGTGTCCTACAAATGATCCCATTGCTGTTCCACAGGAGTGGTACCAGCCAGGTCACCTCCTGATTGGTGGGATTGCTGCTCATATATTTTACGTTTTCTTTGAAGCTTTCTTTAAGGAAAACCCATCACAGAATCTGTTTGATATTCCGATGTAAGGACCCTTTCTCCCTCTGCATATTCTGGGTTTTTTTTTAATGCACAATTAAATATTGGTCCTCCACAGGGAATTCCTCCTGCTCCTCCTTTGAGTCTTTTGCATTGCGCTAAGCTTGCAAAGGCTCAATTGTATTCAGAAACATTTTATTCATGTTGAATCCAACTCTTCTTTTCCACAAACCATGCAACATTTTAAAACAATCTCTTTAAGTGCAAGTTCTCTCTTCCAGAACCTTGATCTCAGGCTCCACTTATCACTGAAATCTTAAGAGACTTATAAGGCAACAATTTAGCATTTCAAAATCAGAATTAACTTTTTCCACTGTCACCATTAGAAATTAATACTGACACAGCACAATCCTCTACATATCTATTCAGAAAGTTGAATGGGTCTTGCTGGCTGATAGATTATAATAATAATAATAATAATAATAATAATAATAATAATAATAATAATAATAATTTTATTTATACCCCGCCCTCCCCAGTCAAAAACCGGGCTCAGGGCGGCTGACACCAACAGAACCACAATAAAACATAAAAACAATTAATTAAAATACAGATTGAAATACAGTATTAAAATTTAAAGTGCAGCCTCATTTCAAGTAGGCCATAAGTGGCTGACACCAACAGAACCACAATAAAACATAAAAAAAAAAAATTAGTTAAAATACAGATTAAAATACAGTATTAAAATTTAAAGTGCAGCCTCATTTCAAGTAGGCCATAAATCCAAGCCATGAGGGAGAAAAACACAGGGGTCAGGCTGAGTCTAACCCAAAGGCCAGGCGGAACAGCTCTGTCTTGCAGGCCCTGCGGAAAGATGACAAATCCCGCAGGGCCCTGGTCTCCTGGGAAAGAGCGTTCCACCAGGTTGGGGCCAGTATTGAAAAGGCCCTGGCTCTAGTAGAGGCCAATCTAGCCATCTTATGACTCGGGATCTCCAGAATATTATTGTTTGTGGACCTTAAGGTCCTCCGCGGGGCATACCAGGAGAGGCGGTCCCGTAGGTACGAGGGTCCCAAGTCGCATAGGGCTTTAAAGGTCAAAACCAGCACCTTAAACCTGATCCTGTACTCCACCGGGAGCCAGTGCAGCTGGTAAAGCACTGGATGAATGTGATCCCACGGCCGGGACCCTGTAAGGAGCCTCGCCGCGGCATTCTGCACCCGCTGGAGTTTCTGGGTCAGCTTTAAGGGCAACCCTGCGTAGAGCGAGTTACAATAGTCAAGCCTGGAGGTGATCGTCGCATGGATCACTGTGGCCAGATCGGGGTGAGAGAGGTAAGGGACCAGCTGCTTGATGCGGCGGAGATGGAAAAATGCCACCTTTGCTGTGGATGCAACCTGCGCCTCCATGGAAAGGGAGGCGTCAAAGGTTACACCCAAACTCTTGACAGAAGGCGCTGGTACCAATTGAGCCCCTGCAAAAGATGGGAGTTGGCCCCCCAACCCCATGTCGCCCCGACCTAGCCAGAGGACCTCTGTCTTCGAAGGATTTAACTTCAGTCGGCTCCCACGTAGCCATCCAGCCACAGCTTCCAAGCACCTGGTGAGTGTGTCCGGGGCCGAGGCAGGGCAGCCGTCCATCAACAGATAGATCTGGGTGTCATCAGCATATTGATGACAACCCAGCCCAAAACTCCGGACAATCTGGGCAAGGGGGCGCATAAAGATATTAAAAAGCATTGGGGAAAGGATTGCGCCTTGCGGGACTCCACACACCAAGGGGTGCCGCGGCGACAACTCCCTCCCTAGCGCCACTCTCTGTCCCCGACCTGAGATGAAGGAACGCAGCCATTGTTGGACTGTGCCCTGAATCCCCACGTCGGCAAGGCGGTGGTCTAAAAGGTCATGATCGACCATATCGAAGGCTGCTGACAGGTCTAAAAGAATCAGCAGTCCCGACCCACCTCGGTCCAGCTGTCTACGGAGATCATCTGTTAAGGCTACCAGAGCTGTCTCGGTCCCATGACCAGGGCGAAAGCCGGACTGAAATGGATCTAGAGCTGATGTTTCATCCAGAAACCTACCAAGCTGTTCGGCAACCACTCTCTCAATTATCTTACCCAGGTACGGAAGATTCGAAACCGGGCGATAATTGGATAGATCTAAAGGATCTAGAGATGTTTTCTTTAAGAGTGGACGCACCACTGCCTCCTTCAACTCCTCTGGGAAAGTCCCTGTGCCCAGGGACAAGTTGATGATCTCACCCAGGGGGGCCCGTACCTCATCTGGACACGCTCTAATCAGCCAAGACGGGCACGGGTCCAGGGAGCAAGTGGTGGGCCTTCCAGCCCGGAGGAATCTGTCTACATCGGCAGGGAGTATCTGATCGAATTGGTCCAATACTGAACTCGAAGACAGTCGAGGGGCCTCCAGTTCCGTTATTGTATCCAAATTGGCAGGGAGGTCACGGCGGAGTGTCAAGACTTTCTCCGCAAAAAAGCTCGCAAATGCCTCACAGCTATGGGTCAAATTCGTATTTAAATTTGGCTGTTCCTCTAGGGTTGTTAAAGACCTGATTATTCTAAAAAGTTGTGCTGGGCGAGAGCTAGCGGATGCAATGGAAGCTGAAAAGTAGGACTTTTTTGCAGCTTTCACCGCCATCTCATAGGCTTTCATAAGTTTCCTGTAAGATGTTCTTGAGGCTCCGTCGTGAGCACGCCGCCATACTCGCTCTAGCCGTCTAAGGTCCCGCTTCATTTTCCGAAGCTCCTCGGTAAACCAAGGGGCCCGGTTTCGGCGGGGTCGCAGAGGGCGCTTAGGTGCGATCTCATCGATGGCCGCCAAGAGCCGGTTGTTCCAGTTCTCGACCAGCTCTTCTAATGAGCCGCCAGGGGGAGCAGGGTCCCGCAAGGCCTGACGGAATCCATCAGGATCCATCAGCCTATGCGGGCGAGCCCAAATAGGCTCGCCACCCAAGCAGGGGAGGGGCGGGAAGTCAATCCTGGCTTTCAGAGCGTAGTGATCAGACCATGGCACTTCCACAGTTGGGGACATGATCACGTCTATACCCGCACCAAAGATCAAATCCAGCGTGTGGCCTGCTTGATGTGTGGGACCCAAAACAAACTGGGAGAGCCCTAGTGTCGCCATGGAAGACACCAGATCCGGAACCCGTGAGGAGGGGGTGGCATCTGCATGGACGTTGAAGTCCCCCAAAACCAGTAGGTTAGGGAACTCCAAGGCCCAGCCTGCCACCACCTCCAGCAGGTCCGACAGGGTGGCTGCTGGTGCGCTAGGTGGTCGGTACACCAGCCAGACAGCCAAGCCCCCCTTGGTGCCCCACACTAGGCCAACACATTCAATGCCGGTGATTGATGGTGATGGCAGAGCCCTGAAAGAGCAATCCTCCCGGATTAACAGCGCTACCCCTCCCCCCCGACCCACAGTCCGCGACTGGTGGAGGACGGAGAAGCCCGGGGGTGTTATTTCATGCAGGGCAACTACTTCGCCCTCACGCACCCAGGTCTCAGTCACGCAAGCCAGGTCGACCTCCAGTGAGATGAAAAAGTCTCTCATAGTGGCGGTTTTATTGCCTATAGACCTGGCATTGCACAACACCAGTGACGGAGGTGGGTAATCCCTGCTCGCCCTACCCTCGTCCCTCGGGATGGGGCGAAGATTGGAAGGGATTCGAGCATCACCACATCTCAAAACCCTTCGCCTGTAAAATCTACCCCCACCGCCATACCTCCCTCGCCCTTCCATGGTGGTGATCCCAAACCCCATGTTGGCCTCATCTCTAAAGGACTGGTATCCCCTCACTAACCAGTCATCCCTGGGCCAGGTCTCTTGGGTCGGGAGGGTATAATGATGGAGTATGGAATCAGCTGGACAAACATCCCCACTAGGTATGGCCCATCCCGCAGCACCCCATGTAAGGAGGGCGGCCCCACAATGGCCCACTAGCTGTCAATCCCTTTCTTGCTCATGGGATGACCGAGGGGCTGCTAACTCTTTCTGGGCCTTTGGGAATATTAAAGAAGCATGTGCTGTAAAATGGGGATCATTCGCCAACAGAGAGCCAGCTTCCTGCTGAGGAACTCCATCTGTCCTATCTTGCCAAAGATGGAATGGGGAGGAACGGTTGTCTTCGTGGGTTTTGGGAGTATTAAGCAAAGGACCAGCCTGAGTATTTTGGATCAAGAGTCTATCAGCAACCTGAAGTTCTTTGGGAGTTGTTAACATGGAGTTATCATGGTCGCCAGGCTCTTCCTCTTCATTGCTATCACTTAGGAGGAGATCCGAGTGTTGGACCGATGTCCTTCCTTGGGATGGAAAGTTGATGGGCATATTTAAATATTGTGTTCCAGGCTGTAGTGTCCTTATACTTTGAATTGAAATCTCCGATTTTATGCTTAATAATCTTCTCTTCAGTTCTTGTATTTCTGAGCTCACGACTTTCTCTTCCTCTTTCGTATTTATGATGTCTCTATTGTTTAGTTTGATTTCCCTTCTCAGCATTTGTTTTGATTCTCTGTCAGGGACCAACTGTCTCACTACTTCATCTTTGAAAACCCTTACCGGGTGGAGAGAGTAAGACCGCCATAAGATGTTTTTCATCTCCATAAGTCGGGATGGGAATGCCGGTTTACTAAAGGTCATAAGTAAACGTGTGGCATTTCTTGTGTTGGGCAAGAAGTGGAAGTTTTCCAGGTCTACTTTTTTATAATGGCAGTTCAAAAGCTGGGATAAGGATGTTGTAATTGACCTGCGATTCGTCCACCTGTACACATTGCGATGAATCTCAAGCATAATCTGGTTCTTTTGGAGAACTTGGCAGGACCTTATTTGGTCCGTGACTTGTATTGGCAAATCGTTAACATAGCTATGCCTGGGCTTTGTAAAGGGAGGGCAGATATCCAATTTCTCCTCTATATTAACTATTTTTGTGAGAATTTCATTCAGTCTTTGGAGAACTAAGACCATAGTTTCTGCAGACATCATGCAAATTTCTTGGTAAGGGTGCATGTCTGGAATCTGCTGGCAATTAGCTCTTTTGCTGTTTTGTTCCAAAGACATGGGTGGGTCAGCGTTTGGAGTAAGGGGAGTCTCTCCTCCTCCTATCCTCTGGATTGAATCATCTCCAACCCTCCTTGAGAGGAGGGGAGTCAGGTCATCTCGTTCCCTTGGAGAAAAGAGTGGGGGGGATCTCCCGACATCATTACTCACAGTTTGCTCTCTTTCCGGGTTAGGAGTAATGGTATTCGCTTTCGACCGCTTCTCAGCTTTAGAGGATTTATGAGTCCCAATTATGCTGTTTTGGTTCTTCTTGCTTCGTTTTTTCCTTCTAACAGGCATTCTAAGGAATTAGCAAAGTTCTGTCAAGTCAAAACCAGGTCTTTTAACAGGTGGAGGAAAAACAGCCAGTGAATAAAGAGTTGAATTACAGTCCAACAGTACATTTCTAACCATGTCTAATGAGAAGTAAGTCCTATTCAATTTCAGGAGGTTACACTCAGATAAATTGGGCTGTGATTTCAGCTTTAGTGTGGATCCACGTACAGTAGAACCTCTGCTTACGACCGCCTCTACTTGGGCCCGATCCAAGTTGTGACCGCGGCAAACCTGGAAGTAAATACCAGGTTTGTTGTGATTCACGCACGCGTCAAAGTGCACTGCCGCCAAATGCACCTGCGCACAACGGCGCTTCTACCAGCGACCCAGATCGACTTACGGGCGGACCTCCAGAACTGATTACATCCATAAGTAGAGGTTCCACTGTATAATAAATTAGGGTGGTATAAATTTTCATGGGCCAAAGCACACTTTATTATTTATTCAATAAAATTTATACACAACTTGATGGCAGAAAACCTCAAAGCACTTTACAAAAAGATAAGACAATAACATAAAGAATAAATATATAATCCTGCTTTAAAATATACAAGAGTTAAAATACTAAAATAGAAAAAAAAAACACCTCAATTTTCTAAGCATCTGAGTAGGCATGCCTAAATAAGAATGCTTTTAGCAGGCCTTGGAAAAGATAAAGTAAAGGTGCTTGTTTGATCTCAATAGGCAGCAAGTTCTGAAGTGAAGGTGCAGCCACACAAAATGGCTGAGTTCTTACAAAGGCGGAACAGGTATTTTGTAGCACCTGTAGTAGTGTCAACTGTATCAGGTATTTGTGTATTTTGTCATTCCCCCCCCCCCAAAGTGAGTTGAAATAGTTATGCAAGTGTGGCTGTAGTGCTGTCAAAGCACTATACAGATCCCAAATGCCCTCATAGCCTCCATAAAATGCATAATATATATCTGTAGTGACAAGTATAGTGTCTATTAGCTAGAAGCAGTGATTATAAACCACAGGATTTCCCTGTAAACTAAATCTGTTAGGGAAAGAAATAACCATTATGGTGGTATGTCAGTTTCATGAACCGGAGAATTCTCTTTTGAAGTTGTAAATTAATTCATTTCATCCTGCAGTCTGGTGACAAAATTCTACCAGGATGTCCTTGCTTTGGCATTTGCTGTGAAAGGGATAAATAAGAATCCCCAAATCTTGCCCAATGCCACCCTTGGATTCCATATCTATGACAGCTATTATGATGCAAGGATGACCTATCGTAACACTCTGAACCTGCTCTTTAAAATGCATAGATTTGCTCCCAACTACAAAGGATGACTTATCGGGCCACTCTGGATCTGCTCTTCAAATCGTGTACTTTTGTCCCCAACTACAAATGCGATTCCCAGAAAAACCTTATAGCCATCATTGGAGGGCTTGGCTCGGATACCTCTTCTCATATGAGCGACGTCGTAATTCTTTACAAGATTCCTCAGGTAGGATCTAGGGGTGTTTTCACAAATCACACCCTTTCCTTGATATTTTGGATGTTATTTTGAGCTTTAGCAAAAGGTTATGATTGTGGCTCAAACCTAACAATGTTATTGGTCCTGTTGGTGGATGGTTTCCAGATTTGTAAACAGGGGCTTAGCCAGTTCTTTCTCCAGATGCATTACCTCTGAAATATCAGATAAAATGTCTTGTGTTTTCAGCTTGTGTCAGTAGCTCAGCATAAGTGTCATGAGAAACACTGAGAACTCTTTAGCACCAGCTAAATATAACCTTGGTTATTTTTGTTCCTCCTAGATAAAAGGTAAAGGTAAAGGGACCCCTGACCATTAGGTCCAGTCGTGACCGACTCTGGGGTTGCGGCGCTCATCTCGTGTTATTGGCCAAGGGAGCCAGCGTACAGCTTCCAGGTCATGTGGCCAGCATGACAAAGCCGCTTCTGGCAAACTAGAGCAGCACACAGAAATGCCGTTTACTTTCCCGCCGGAGCGGTACCTATTTATCTACTTGCACTTTGATGTGCTTTTGAACTGCTAGGTTGGCAGGAGCTGGGACTGAGCAACAGGAGCTCACCCTGTCGCTGGGATTCGAACCACCGACCTTCTGATCAGCAAGCCCTAGGCGCTGTGGTTTAACCCACAGCGATACTTTAGAGCAAATCAGTGCACAAATACAAAGGAAAGCTTGAGGAATTCTGTCACTGTAAATAACAGAAAAAAAAATGGCCTGGATAACACCTTTCAAAGTTAATGTGCTTTGCCTTTTGCACTTCTCTGAATGCTGTGATGCTGCTGTGATGTAGTTTAACCATATTAAAATATTCATCTACATAGTAGCATGTGAGAAAGAATAGAATTTTTCTATATGTATTTTGAGAGAAAGCACACTGATGACACTTTCATCCAAATATCGTAATGACTTTACCCAACGGCTTCATATTTTGAAACTTATCTATATAATAACTCTAAATTTCCTTTCAGTTCACATATGGGTCATTTCCCCCAGAGAAAAGCAATAGTAATGAGGTCACACCCTTTTACCATATGGTCCCCAATGAAACCCATCAGTATAAGGGGATTATCCTCCTGCTTAAGCATTTTGGATGGACGTGGATTGGCCTTTTTGCTGTGGATAATGACCGTGGAGAATATTTTTTACAGACCCTGGAGCCTTTACTTTCTCAAAACAGAATTTGCTCAGCATTTGCACAAAGAATTCCACAACTTCCTCGTTTTGATAAATGGGGCGACCTGTATGCTATGCTGAAAAGCTTTTATGCAAGCTGTAGAGATGCTAAAGCCAATACGTTTATTCTCTACGGAGATGCTTTAACAATTATGTGGGTGAGGTTTCTTTTATTTGAACGAGATCCTGGGAAGGTGTGGATCATGACAACCCAAATTGATTTAACATTATCGAGCTTACAAAGGAACTGGGACCTTCAGCCTTTCCAAGGTGCCATTTCTTTCGCAATTCATTCGGAAGATCTCCCAGGATTAAAGGAATTTCTTCAGAGCAGGAAACCTTACTGGACCCAGGGAAATGGCTTTGTCAAGAACTTTTGGGAGCAAGCATTTGACTGCATATTGCCAAAACCTGGAGTGCCAGTGGAGGGGCACGAAACATGTACTGGAGAGGAGAGGTTGGAGAACCTTCCTTGGCCTCAGTTTCAAATGGGTACGACCGGCCACAGCTACAGTATCTACAATGCTGTCTTTGCTGTGGCTCATGCTTTGCATGTTATTTACTCACTTAGATCCAAGCACAGGACAGAGATTGGCAGCAAAAGATCTGAACTTCAAAGTTTGCAGCCTTGGCAGGTAATGCATTGAAAAAAAATTCTTCTTAGGTCAGTTAGCTGATGAGTAGAAGGTGATGCTGTTAAAAGATTCACACCCACTAATAGTTGCTGAAACAGTATTGTACATTTTATTCCCTGGAGGATTTTTTCTGGGTTCACATCCTCCTGGACATTTAGCATGAACAGAACTTTCATATTCTAATTCTGTTTTTATATTTTCTCTCTCCATATATTGTACCAAATTAGCTCCCTTTCCGAATTTGATCCTTTTTATATGAAACTCCCTTAAAGTGTTAGGGGAGCGTTCCTAAACAGGAATTTCCACTTGCCCCTGTTATCCAATAGCATATTATATCTTTGTTATTTAATTGTTATTTAGCAAGTTATATCTTTGTTATTTAAGTAATATATAAAAAATTAGTGTCAATTGTGGATTCATTTCTATATTTTGCTCCACAATGATTCATGATTCCAAAATGACTACAGTGGTACCTTGGTTCCCAAACTTAATCCATTCCTGGAGTCCGTTCGACTCCCAAAACCATTTGAAAAGCAGAAACAGCGTCAGCGTCAGATATTCGGCTTCCGAAAAACATTCACAAACTGGAACACTTACTTCCAGTGCTTGGAAACTGATTTGTTGGACAACTAAGCTGTTTGGGAACCAAGGTTTGACTGTACAGGATTCTTGTGCTACTTTGGTTTTAGTTTGAGCAGATATCAGTTTGCTATGAGGCACAAACCACCAACAAACAAGATCCACCCTCAGCATTTATATCCCAGATGGTTCTTCCCTTTTTTCATTTAATTTCCACTATGTTGCTACCTCTTCGTGTCTTTTGGTCTTTTCAATAGCTCCATCCATTTCTTCAAGCTGTCTCTTTTAACAACAGTGCTGGAGAATCAATCTTCTTTCATGACAAAAGGAAAGCGGGGAATGGATTTGACATTGTGAACATGGTCACCTTCCCAAACAAGTCTTTCTTTCAGGTGAAAATTGGAAGGGTGGATCGTGAGGCCCCTGAAGGAAAAGCATTCATCCTTAATGAAGATCTAATTGTGTGGCATGCAAGTTTTAATCAGGTATGGATTCTGCAGTATTCTTTTTGGGCCCCTATGTTCTTCAGATCATTTTTTGTTGGACAGGGCCCCTAGGTTAGTTGCAAACCACATGGATTGCATTGAGAAGTTCTTAGGTCTAATCTCTCCCATCTCCAAACAAGTAGGACTGGGAAGGAAGGAAGGAGGAAGGAAGGAAATCTTTATGTGAAGGTTGAGTGACCAATGGTAAGTGTCTGGATTAGGTGACAATTACAGATCCAATCACCATTCTCCTATACATCTGACCCATCAGAAAGTAAATTCAGCTGGGTCAGAGTTCTTATCAGGATATGGCATGGTTTGGTAGATAGATTCCTACTCTTCTTATGCCAACACATAATGAGGCAAATACTCTGGGATGAAGCCAGTAAGTGGATGGACAGCCTGGGAGAAGGGAAGCACAGAACTGGATAGTTGGGTGACGGCTTCTTGGCTGAAATAAGGAGAGAACCTTTGAATATGTTTTTATACATTGCTTCTCAATCTAGCCTACCTCATAGGGTTGTTGTTGAGATGAAATGAAGAAGGAGAGAACTATGTATTACGTATTGAGCTCCTTGCAGAAGACGGGAGGTATAAATGCAAGAAATAACCATTGGAAAATCAGTTGAGGGTTTTGTTTTTGGTTTTTAAAAATAATATGTACTCTTCCATGAGCTTTTCCTTTTAATGGATAGACAAATCCCCTTTCTGTATGCAATGAATGCTGCCGCCCTGGTCAACAAAAGAAGAGGAAAGGAATGGGGAAAATTTTGCTGCTATGATTGTGTTCCATGTCCAGAAGGGAAGGTTTCAAACCAAACTGGTAGGTGATAGAGTGCTCCTTCTAATTTCACCATACAGGGTTAATATGTATTATCATGTTATACCTATTTACAATAATTAAATTACTATGGTGTGCATTTAACCACACTTCACTGCTTAGAATATCAATATATTTCTCTACTGTCTTCCAGTATCTTCCAGGTCCTCCTGTAACTACTATCACCAGGAGGCCCATTCTATACAGTACAGTAGTACCTCGGGTTATGTAACCCTCTGGTTACATAAATTTCGGGATGCGAAAGCGGCAAACCTGGAAGTATTTTACCGGGTTTTGCCATGCACGCATGCACAGAAGCTGTCCTCAGGTTGCGGAAACCTTGGGATCTGACCGGACCTCTGGAATGGATCTTGTCCGCAACCGGAGGTACCATTGTATAGGAATTGGTTTTAAGCATGGGGGCCCCTAACCTTTGGTACATCTCTCCATTATAATCACCATCGATTCTGGTTTTTTGGTGCTGATTAAAGAGCTATATTTTTCACTAAGCTTTTCAGTTGAAATTTTTAAAAAATTCTGTTCTGCATCTGTACCGGATCTGATTTTTTTAAATGTGTGAAACTGACCTAATTGTTTTCATGTACAGTCAAATCTCAGTTGTCAAACGTAATCCTTTCCGGAAGCCCATTCGGCTTCTGAAATGTTTGGCAATGAGGTGCAGCTTCCAATTGGCTGCAAGAGCTTCCTGCACTCAAGCGGAAACCGCGTAGGATGTTAGTCTTCTGAAAAAACATTTGAAAACCGGACCATTTACTTCCGGGTTTTCAGGAGCCAAAACATTCCAAAACGGAGCCGTTTGGGAACCAAGGTTTGACTGTACAGTCATATCTCGGGTTGTGAACACTGCGGGTTGCGTGTTTTCGGGTTGCACTGCACTGCGCTGCACCGCACTGAACCCAGAAGTACCGGAATGGGTTACTTCCAGGTTTCGGCGCTCATGCATGCGCAAAAGCGCAAAATGACATCACACGCATGCGCAGAAGCTCTGGATCACGTCACGCGCATGCGCAGACGTGGCGCTGTGGGTTGTGAACACTGTGGGTTGTGAATGTGCCTCTTGCATAGATCATGTTCGCAACCTGAGGTATGACTGTATTAAATTGTTATAATTGTATTTATTGTTAGTGCATTTTTTGTTAAATTCCTTTGAGGTATTTTATGGGAAGTGATTCATAACTGGAATTAAATAAATACAATGAATGCATTTCTCAAGGACGAATAAAGCTGCAGTCCTAAATAAAGCCCCACCCACCTCAGAATGAGTTACTCGTACATATATCATAGGAACAAATATAGTTGGTTCATACACATATATGGTTCATACACATATATGGTTCAAACACAATTATGATTAATTCAGAAGATAAACATTGCTGATGCTTTTGTAATATTTTTACAATTGTAGCAAATGATAAATATGTGGCAGCATGAGAAGAGCTGTAGCTGGACCAATGGCAAAGCAGGTAAAACTACCATCTTCCTGCTTTGCCTTGCTACTCCTTCCTCCTGAAAGGAGAGAAGAGATGCTAGACCTTCCCTAGATGAGGACACTGGACTCACTGATCTGACAGCAAACGTTTGGATAGAGTGGGAAGGTTAAAGGGGGGATACAGTAGTTGTTTATGTACTAATCTATGAGTTGGAATATTATTTGCTTATCATTTGGGTATATGCTGGTGTGTTGTTTTCGTTTTTTCATAAGTGGTATGTTAGGCAATATATCAATGTATTCTATGATTCCCCCTTTCTTATTCCCTTATGGTGTTATGTGTATATGTACATTGTAATCCACTTGGTTCTGGCGTTTTGTAAAGAAGATTATTGTGGTCCTATTTTCTTAGGGTGATTGGTTTGCTTGGAACATGAGCAATAACTTCCATAGGGAGGCACATAATTGTTCAAAAGTCACTGAAATTCAACCTACTCCTACTTTTCAGATACAAAATATTGTTTCGGATGCCCTGATGATCAATATCCAATTATGAGCAGAGATGGATGCATCCCAAGAACAATCAACTTTCTTTCTTTTGAAGAACCATTGGGGATCAGTTTAGCCTCAACGGCTGTTTCTTCTGCCTTTATCACAGTTTTGGTGCTAGGAACCTTTCTGAGGTATCATAATACCCCCATCGTAAAAGCCAACAACAGGGATCTGTCTTACACCCTTCTCATCTGCCTCCTGCTCTGCTTCCTCTCTTCGTTGCTTTTCCTGGGCAAACCCAATAAAGTGACCTGCCTCCTCCGACAACCAACATCTGGCATTATCTTCTCAGCAGCTATTTCGTGCATCTTGGCCAAAACCATCACAGTGGTTGTAGCTTTCAAACCAGGATTCAATATGATGACGTGGATGGGGAAAAGACTGAGCAACTCCATTGTCTTCCTCTGCACTCTTATCCAAGCAAATATTTGCATGGTGTGGTTGGCAAGCTCTCCCCCCTTTGCTGATTTAGACATGCAATCGGCAGCAAAAGAAATAATTGTAAAATGTAATGAATCATCACTTTCCATGTTTTACTTTGTCTTGGGTTACATGGGCTTCTTGGCCATTGCCAGTTTCATTGTGGCATTTGTAGCCCGCAAATTACCTGACAGCTTTAATAAAGCCAAGTTTATTGCATTTAGCATGTTGCTGTTCTGCAGTGTTTGGCTGTCTTTTGTTCTGGCCTACCTGAGCACAAGAGGAAAAGACATGGTGGCTGTGGAGATCTTCTCCATCTTGGCCTCAAGTGCTGGGCTACTGGGTTGCATTTTTGCCCCTAAATGCTATATCCTTCTGCTGAAACCTGAGCTGAACAACAAACAACTACTAAGAAGAAAAAAATAATTTGTGCATTTTTCTGCTATTATATTTTTTATTTTTGAAAAGTAAGGGTTTAGCATAGAATGATATTAAAGGTAAAGGGACCCGTGACCATTAGGTCCAGTCATCTTGCGTTACTGGCCGAGGAAGCCGGCGTACAGCTTCCAGGTCGTGTGGCCAGCATGACAAAGCCGCTACTGGCGAACCAGAGCAGCGCACAGAAACGCCGTTTACCTTCCTGCTGTAGTGGTACCTATTTATCTACTTGCACTTTGATGTGCTTTCGAACTGCTAGGTTGACAGGAGCTGGGACCGAGCAATGGTATTAGTATTATATTAATCACAGATTTTTATCTAAAATTCTTTACTAATCTCTCCAGAAAGTTTCTGATGCTCCTAACATTTCACCTCTGTTACTGCACCTATTGCCTGCACCACATAACTGTCACTAGGCCTGGCCCATGTTTTGGAGCCAGGGAGGGAAGAGTTGTTCTGTTCTATTGAAGGAGAGCCAGCTTCATTGCAGTATAATATGGGATAGAATGGCATGGCTGTTAACGTAACAGAACAATATGAAGATAAAAGATCGAATTCAACACAACAAAATGATGCTGAGGAGTGCTACAAACATGAGTAAGAGAAAACAGGCACAAGACACAAGGTTTCAAAACACCAGTGCCTTTTGATGACTCATTTAATTGAGCTGAGAAACAGTACATGTAGGGTTTTCCCTTCCCTTCCCTGTTCTCATTCTTGAGGCTTTACTTTTAGAACAGCTATAAGGGAAATATTTTACTTCTAATTCAGGGACCCATGAACCAATTTGCATGAGAGGAAAGGTGAGTGTTCCTTCCCCTCTATACCATCCACTACTGATTAAGTCCTGGAAGTTTACCTTTGGTCACCACCTTTGCCACAGTTCCTCACATTCCCTTCCTGAGAAAGTTACTTCAGGCAGAAGGAGCTGTCCTAAATCTTCTGCTGTGGTGACAACATATGGAAAGAATTCATTCAGTTTTTCTACAGTCTCTTTTTCCTCCTTTCACTTCATTGTCATTTAAAGGCCTAACTTTGGCAAAGGGTGTTTAAAGAGAAAACTGAAATCACTGGGTTAAAGCTGACTGAAAGTCCAGAGGGAGCATTACTATCATGAGAAGAGAAGACTCCCTGGAAAAGACCCTGATGTTGGGAAAGATGGAGGGCACAAGGAGAAGGGGACGACAGAGGAGGAGATGGTTGGACAGTGTTCTCGAAGCTACGAACATGAGTTTGACCAAGCTGCAGGAGGCAGTGGAAGACAGGAGCGCCTGGTGTGCTCTGGTCCATGGGGTCACAAAGAGCTGAACACGACAAAACAACTAAACAACAACAAGCATTACTATCAATTATACGATGGAGTGGAAGGTACACAGGCTATGAAGGCCTTCCTCACAAGTTATTATAGCTAGTAAGTGGAAGGGGCAAGGTGAATATAAAATGGAAGGATGGTACAAAGAGGTGTGGGATATAGTTATTAATGATAAATTAATATGTGCTATTAAGGTAAGATGGGGAATATGCAGGAGAAATGATGTTGTGGAGATATGGAGGGTTTTGTAGAATTTGTACTGTCAAAACAAGAAGGGGTCAAACCCATCGCAAGAGGTGTTGAAGTTTTGGGAGGTTGGATAGTTAAAATGGAATGGTCTGGGGGTGGGATGCACGCTTTCATTCTAATTTATTTATTATTAATACTTTGTCAAAATAAAAAATTATTTTTTTAAAAAAAAGCTACTAAAAAGAAGAAAGAGAAAGGCCTAACTGCCTTCCAACTGATCACCTGTTTCTTATGCATTTAAATAATATTTTGTTGTTGGTCTGTGTGGTTTTTTTTTTAATTTTTGCAAAATCTTCTTTGAATTGTGCTTGCACTTCTTTTGCAAGATATGTTTCATTGGAAGCTCCTGCAGCCAATCCAAAGCCGCGGATGCCTCTGGGCCATAGCTGTCAACTTTTGGATTTGAAAATAATGGATCAGCAGCCTCACCTGTCCCGGGGACAGTCTACGGTATATCTAACAATCCAGGATAGCAGCGGGAAACAGCACTGGAATAAGTGAATTTCCAGCAAAAAAGGGGAAGGCTGACAGCTGCGGCTTGGAATAAGGGAGTTTCCACACACAAAAAAAGGGAGGGTTGACAGCTATGCTCTGGGCGACGCCCCTTCCTTCCCGCTGAGGCGGCTGCATATGGCAAGGAGCCGAGTGGGAAGAAGCAGCGGTGGTGGGGAGGCTCTCTCCGCCGCCCCAGCCTGCGGCATGGGCTCTGCACCCACGGACCCCTGACCAAGGCAGAAGAGGACTACTATGCTGCTGAAGACGAGGTGGTGTAAGCGGCTGCAGCATGCGTGGCAGCAGGGGTCCTTTTGGGAGAGGGGGGATCTTTTGGGGAGAGGGTGGGTCCAGCCCCCACACCAGGGCTTAGGGACAGTGGATCGGCCACCTCTTGAAAAAGTTTGCTGACCCCTGATCTAATCCAACCCTTGAAATGCAGGGCTATGCATCTGTCTCTTACGGGGACCAAATCTGTAACCTTGGCATTATCAGCACCATACTCTGAGCAAGGTAATGTACATGGTTCTTCCCATTCAGATGTTTACAACAACCCAATGAGGTAGCGTATGCTGAGAGAGAGAAAGCAGCTAGCCCAAGGACAGAGGGCAGGGCTTTCTAAACTTTGTGTCATGACAGGTTAGTTATTTGGCTGCAGTGTGTAGGTGTGTCACACAAACGGTCCCAACACTCCTCCGCGGGCTAGAATGTGGTTAGTTTTGTGAGGATCACCCTACTTGCGTGTAGGACTCTGGTAGAGACGCATGCCCAACTGGCATGTTCTCTCCCTCCTGGTCAGTCAGGAGCCTCAACAGCTTTCTCCAGCCCGAACACCACGGCGACTGATACAAAGAGGCATTAGCACGTTTAGGAACAGCAGAACTCAGCAGCACAGCATTTTGGCTAATCTACTTTATTTACATATAATACACTCAGAACGTTCTGACTTAGCTCCTTCCTCTTTCTCATGAGACAGCAAAAAGAAAGAAACAAAGGATAATAGTCCCATATCACAGAACACAAAACTGTCTCCTGTCTCCATCACTTCCCACACTGTGGAATGAAAACATTCACTGTCATGTGATAGAAAACAATCCCATGTCTGCAAATATGGAGCAAGAATCCTAACAAGTTTAACCTCTGGATGCAAGTAAAATTGAATTATTATGTCGAAATATGATGCACTCCTGAATAAATTTTGGGACATGGCTAATGCTTAATTTAAATAAACCATGCCCATTCCAGAGTGTGTTTTGTCCCCCCCCCAATCTTTTTAAATTAAAATTTAGTAACCAGACACAGGTTACATAGAAAAGAAAGAAAGGGGAGAGATAATAAGCTGTCACAAATGGCAATAAAGAAATACAGGATACAGCTATGTGATGTACTAAGTCAATAATAAAAACATACCAAGAACAAAATGCGTCTGTAATTAGAAAAGGTTTCATGATCTATATCGTAACAATTACAAATGTTTATTCCAAAAAAGAAATTTTTAAAGTAACCTTGAACTGGTCTAAAGCCTTTTCATCATCATCATTATCATCATCATCATTTTATTTTGTTTATACCCCACCCATCATGCTGGGTTTCCCCAGCCACTCTGGGCAGCTTACAGCATATCTAAAAAAATATAATAACCAAAGGAACACAAGGAAACAACAAAGAACCCGCACAAGCGACACTGACAAACCCTCCCCACACATATATTAAGTAAAATAGAAACATCGTCACCTGACCCCCCATCTCCCCCCATCTACTTCTATCCCCCTCGTTCTTCTCAATGTCTCAACAAATGGAACCAATTTGTAAAAATGTTATGCGAGACATTGCATGTCTTTCTGTAAATTAAGAAAATCTCAAATTAAAAAACAAACAAACCACCAAACATTAAAACCTCCCAATACAGGACCACCTTCAAATGTTCAACTGTTGGAATATCTGAATCTGTGCTTTGCTATAGGAATATATATATATATATATATAGAGAGAGAGAGAGAGAGAGAGAGAGAGAGAGAGAGAGAGAGAGAGCGCATTTGGTCTTCAACTCTTAAGTACCACATATATAAAATTTACCAGAGTGAAGGAAGAAAAAACTTTTTAATTCTTTTTTCTTATAAGTTGCTCCCTGTTGTTCAGTTCAGGTCTCAAAATGATGATGTAGCATTTAGGTGCAAAGATGCAGCCCAATAACCCAGCACTGGAGGCCAGGATGGAGAAGATCTCCACAGCCACCATATATTTTCCACTTGTGCTCAGGTAGGCTGGAAAAAAAGACAGCCAAACACTGCAAAAGAGCAACATGCTGAAGGTAATGAACTTGGCTTCATTAAAACTGTCAGGTAATTTGCGGGCTGCAAATGCAGCAATGAAGCTGGCAATGGCCAGGAGGCCCATGTAGCCCAGGACACAATAGAACATGGTGTCTGAGCCTTCATTACATTGCACAGTGATTTCTTCTGTTAAAGAGTGCATGTCCAAATCAGGGAATGGGGGACATGTCATCAACCACACAGTACAAATAGTTGATTGAATAAGAGAACAGGAAAAAACAATGGAATTTGTCAGTCTTTTACTCATCCACTTCCTCATGCTGGACCCGGGCTTGGTGGCCATGAAAGCTAGAACTACAGTGATAGTTTTAGCCAACACACAAGAAACGGCTACAGAGAAGATGATTCCAAACGTTGGTTGCCGGAGGAGGCAGGAGACTTTGCTAGGTTCACCCAGAAATAGCAATGAAGAGAGGAAGCAGAGCAGGAGAGAGACAAGGAGAGAGTAGGTGAGGTCCCGGTTGTTGGCTTTGACTATGGGAGTATCTCTGTACTTAATGAATATTCCTAGAACCAAAGCTGTGATGAGGAAGAAAGAAAGAGCAAATGATGCTAAACTGATCCCTAAACGTTCTTCATAAGAAAGGAAGGTCATTGTTTTCTCAATGCAGATAGTTTTGTTTTTGTTTGGATACTGAGATTTTGGGCATCTGAAACAGTCATTCATATCTGAAAAATAAACACAGTCAAATTTCAATATTGATTGAACAGAGCTTTGTCTTCTATGTGACTGCTTCACTGACATGTAATTAAACGTATTGGATCCATGTGTTTTAGTGTTCAGATATAAATGTTTTAATCTCACTTATTCTGTAAGCTATTACACTTTTCAACAGTATTTTGCCTTCCATATTACTTCTTTGCTGACATGAAATTCAATCTATTGGTTCCATGTGTCTCATTTTACATATATGAGTGTTTTATACTCATATAGGCTTATTAAAATAATTTGTTTCCTAAATTGATAATATTTGTGTTGAAATCCTTCTAACTGTATTTCTTTTTTGGATAAGAACGTAAGAGTCAATGACCCATTTCAGCCAGCTTCCTGATTTCTCAGTGCCCAACTAGATTCCTATGGGAAGTCTGCAAACAGGAACAGAGTGAAACAGAAGCCCCCGCCCCCCCCGACTTACTAACAACTCGTATTTGGAAGAATACAGCCTTTGACCATGAAGGCCCAGCAAAGCCATCAGAGGTCATAGCCATTGATAACATTATCCTCCATGAGTTTGTCTAAACCTTCTTTAAAGGCTTCCTAGTGATTGCCACCCACTGCATCATGTAGGAACAAATTCCATGGATAATCATGAACTTCACGAAGAAGTTAATTTCCTTTCCAGCACTCAACCTCTTAAATGCCCCCAAGCTCTAGTGTTCTGTTTATCCTATTCTCCCATGCATTGAAGAATTTTATTCATCTTTATCATGTTGCTCCTTACTTTTTGCTCTACAATACACCCCCCCCCCAAATGCTACTGTCTAACCTTGCTAGTGTCCTTATAGGAAGAAAAATATGAGCGCTGCATGACTTACCATCCTGGTTTGAAATTTCCCCTTCTGAACATGGAGCACAGCCATAGCAGCAAAACTTTTCCCCTTCTTTCTTTTTCTTCTGATTGCCAGGGTGGCAGTGGTCATTACACAGAGAAAGGGGAATCACCTATCAATAGCAGGAAAGGAGTTCAGAAGATAGGAAAAACTCATTGCTTATTAGAATTCTATTAATGAATTTCACTACTCAGCAAATAAAGGTTTAATATGAAAGAGCTGCATTATGCAGGTGTGTCAACTATGAATCACATTATTTGGGATCCCCTCCAAACCTATGACAAACTTTGCAATCACTTTGCAGCAAAAAACCCCTACATTTTGAGGAGTCCCAAAATATTGTCAGACTTCCCCAACATGGTGCAGTACTGGTAAACCCCAATCCAATATTGTTCAATTCACACCAAACCTGTGCCAAAGTTTTGCATTAATGGATTTGGGTGACCGGTAGGGCACTAAGTTTGTCAGGTCAGCCACAAAGTTCAAGGGCTGTCCAAAATGGTGAGTTTGTTCAGGAAAATGCTGCAAAACAACTGAAAGAAAGCTCACAAGAACTTCATTTTAACCCTGCCTGGAAATGCAGTGGATTGAACCTGGGACCTTTTGCAAGCAGTACCTATTGTATCACTAAGTTCCTGTCTCCATACTTTACCAAAAGATGTTACAACATGGGTGCCTATGTAGTAATTTATTTATAGAGGTGAAACTCAGAAAATTAGAATATCATCGAAAAGTACATTTATTTCACTAATGCAACTTATTTTTTTCATTTTTTTTTTCATTTTTACAAATGCTTTCTTTTGGAAACTCCACAGTAATAAAACAAATTGTTACAATAATACAAAAATAAACACCACTATTACATTTCATTAATTATATTCCATTTATAATTGACCCTCCTAATGACAACTAATTACAATTACCACAAATAAAGGCTTGACATATCTTGCTTTGCATGTCACGCATCTATCTTATATATTGGTTTCACCTTTTAAGTTGCATTACTGAAATAAATGCACTTTTCGACAATATTTTAATTTTCCAAGTTTCACCTGTATACTCCAAGGTCTTGTTTTATGTATATGGAAGACATAGTTATACAAAAATGTATGGGGTTTTTTCCTTGGCATTTCTAAGTACCATCAATTTTGAAGGTGCTCGGCAGCCACATTTTTTCTAGGGCCATATCAGATAGAGCCAACAGAATTTCCGAGACCTAAAGAACACATCATAAGAACAGTGAGGCACAGAAGGATTTCTAGAATTCAGACCTGATTAAAACCTCTGTGCCATACAAGCATATCTTCATGAATGATGAATGCTTCTCCTTCAAGAGTATCAGGATCAACTCGTCCCACTTTCATTTGAAGGAAGGACTTGTTTGGGAATGTGATCATGTTCGTGATGTCAAATCCACCTCTCATTTCCCTTTTATTATTAAAGGACATTGTTTCTCCTGCTGAGTTGTTAAAGGAAATTCCTTGCAGAAAATGGTGCAGCTGATTCAAAGAGAAAAAAAGGGAAAGAAGGAAAATATATATTATGAAGAACAAGCATCAACAATGGGCTATATTCAAAAAGCAGATGGAAAAGATCAGGTGATAACATTTTGTGATTAGGATCCTTTCCTGTATATTTAGTATTGACAGAATTTTTAAATATACAGGAAAGGATAATAATCACAAAATGTTATCATTTGATGTCTGGCCTTGTGGTGATTGACTCACTGAAATAATATTTTATTTGCAACATGTTACCTGCCAAGGCTGCAGATCTTGAAGTTCAAAGCTTTTGTCTCCTGCCATTACTCTGTGCTTGGATTTGTATGAATCAATAGCATGCAAAGCATGAGCCAAAACAAAGACAGCATTGTAGATACTGTAACTGTGGCCAGTCATGTCCATTTCAAACACATGGCCAGGAAGACACTCTAAATTCTCCTCCCCTGTACATGTTTCCATATCTTGCATGACCAGATCTGGAAATGCACAGTCAAATGCTTGCTCCCAGAAGTCCTTGAGAAAACCATCGCCTGGATTCCAGTAAGGTTTTACCATCTGAAGAAATTCATGGAACTTGAGAAGCTCATTTGAGTGAATGGTGAAGGAAATGGCACCTTGAAAGAGCTCAAGATCCCAAGACTTTTGAAAACTCAATAATATGAAATCAATTTGTGTTGTCATGATCCACACCTTTCTAAATGATGCGCTTTCCTTATTTTCAGGATCTCGTAGATACATAACAGATCTCAGCCAGCTCAATGTCAGAGAATCTCCATAGACAATGAATGCATTGGCTTTGTCATTTGTGAGACCCACATAATACCTATCAAGCATCTCAAAAATTTCGCCCACCAAATCAAAACGAGCTATTTTTTCCATTCTTTGTGTGAAGGCTGAGCAGATCCCATGCTGGTAGAGCAATTGCTCCAGGGCCTGCAAGAAATTTTCTCCTCCGTCATCATCCGTAACAAAGAGTCCAACCCATGTCCATCCAAAATGCTGAAGCAAATTGATGATCGCCATGTACTGATGAGCTTCATTGGGCACCATGCGGTAAAAGGAAAGGAAGTGATCTATATCACTCTCCTCTTGGGGAAATGAGCCATATGCAAGCTAATAGGAAAAGAAAAGACATTATGAGTATTATACAGAACCTCTCTAGCCCTGCAGTTTCCCAGTACTGCAAAAAAAATAGGGCCCTTTAATCAGTTATACAGGCTATACAACTAGGCATAGTCTATGGTCAGCTTTTTAAATCTTCAGGTCCAGCCGTCTTCTTGCAGAGACAATGTCTCTTGCAGTTGATGTGTGAACTGGGTGTTGGTGTTGGAAGTGTCCAAGGTGCTGCCTGCTGCCTGCTTGACTCAGACTTTCACTGGTGTAGCAGTCATTCCTGGTAAGGAGTAATCTACGTTTTTGATGAACATTCCATCTTGTCATATTCACTTTCTGAATCTCAAAATCACTTTCAGAATGATAAGAAAAGAGTGTGATTTGTGCAACACATTCATGTCCCTACTCATAAAACCTACCTGTGGAATCTTGTAGAGGCTTAAGGTATCAGCCATATGTAATGAGGTATCAGAGCTAAGTCCTCCGATGATGGCGATGAGGTTTTTCTGTGAGCCACATTTGTAGTTGGGAGCAAATCTATGCATTTTAAAGAGCAGGTCCAGGGTGTTACGAAAGGTGATCCTTGCATCATAATAGCTGTCATAGATGTGGAACCCCAGTGTGACATTGGGCAAGATGTTGGGGTTCTCATTTATCACTTTCACCGCAAATGACAACGCAAGGGTGTGCTGGTAGAATTTTGTTATCATGCTGCAAATGAGGTTAGTTTAAAATTTTAGAGGAGAGTTCTACAATGCAACAAATAGATGAAACATTTCTGTTTCAAAAAGATACATATTGAAATATAACTGTGTTATCTTTTTCGTGCCTCTAAAATAATGAATATCAAACTCTTCAGCCCAAATAAAATGTATTACTCATCATGCCATTTATATATTTCTTTTATATATGTTTTTTACCATCTTTTATCATCCTTATACAAGGAAGTTTCTGTTACAGTATTCATTTATAGGATTGCACTATGCATTTGCTTTAAAAACAGATTTCAGTTAAATAAAGAAGTTAAAATAAGACAAGTTAAGGATGAAAAGCAACATAGTTTTTAAAAAGGATTAATCGGAACCAACCCAACACAGGGTGATCCAATACATTTCCACTCAAATGCAAGTGCAGGTGAGTTCAATGGGAATAACTTCTAAGTATTTTTGTATAAGATTGCAGACTTGATTTAGGTGCAATCATTCACTTCTAATAAAGCAGAAGCCACCTCTTAGATTGCTATGTCAGACAGCTTTAGAAAAATGGAGTGAAATGTTTTCTCTTCATCACACTTTTAATGTTCTTTCCATCACCACTATCAAATATATTCAATTCTAAACCTCATAGAAGACTAAACTAACTCCTCTCGACTTATCTTCACTTCTCTATCACTATACCATGGTCAGAAATGCATAAAGAATATTTTGCTCTATATTTCACTAATTAAATGGCTGTGTTGTTAAGCCACAAAATCTCCTCAGGGTTCAATGATTTTTGAAGCTTGCATTTGCAGTTCAAGGAAGATGGGAAGAGAAACGTTTTGGAATACAAATTCATGTCATTGAGGAATTTTAATTCAAACCAAAAAATGGAATTTTGAGTATTAGAATGACGGAAACATCCATATTGTGAATGCAAATAAGTGTAAGTAGCATGCTCTATGAGCTTTTTTTAAAGAAGATTTATCATTTATACCTCAAGCTAACTAAAGAAAAGCCTTTTTCTTATCAATCATAGCTTGGGAAAGGAATTAATCTCCCATCAACTTGCAGCTGCTGCAATCAGTTTAACAGACTCACAACACATACTACATTTTGTTAAAAATTCTAGATTTCTCTATTTCATTTATCAGCCAGTGCCAGGGGTGATTTCATAGAATAGTGAAATATATTGAACCAGATTTAGATCTCACGAAGCTATTCTCAAACCATAAGGTCAATATCTCACAAAGCAGACTTAAACATTGTCTGATTCATGGCACCTGTTCTAGGAAGATTAGACACTTGCAGATTAGGTGCCCCAAGAACATACACAGCAGTAACCCCTCAATCCCCCTCTTGCTGGTCCCTGTTGGTGGAATTAAAACCAGGCATACAGAGTCTCCCTCCATTTCTCCACATTGTTTTTCAAAATAGAAAGTATTATTATTATCACAGAGGGCAAAGTCATTATTTACTGACAGTCATTTTAGGAGAATACATAATACTAAGAAAAAAATACTGGAAGGATTAATCCCAAAAATGAAGGAGGACGGTGAGTCTCTTACTGTGGATTATCATCTAACAGATTCTGTGAAGGGTTTTTCTTGAATAAATCTTCAATGATGGAATAATAGAACTGAGAAGCAACCCCACCAATGATGAGGCCACCTGACTGGTACCACTCATGGGAAACAGGAAATGTATCAGTCTCAGGGCAGCTGGTAGCTGCTTTGCACACAACAGGAGGCAGCAGAAAAAGCAAAGTGAATGACCACAGCATCCTTGTAGACAAGCCTCTCTGGAAACCTGGGTGCTCCTTTCCCCCCCATAACCTGCAGAATGACTTCAGCAAACTAGATTGCATGATACCTGGCTCTGTCACTAGAGCACAAGAGAGATTGGCACACCTTATTTAAAAATCAAAGCAGTATAAACACATGCTTTGGGTGCTGGGTGAGATTTCCAACACTCAACACTCATATTTCAAGGCAGGCCAATAATATGATGAAAATACAAAATGGGAGAAAGAAATCTGGAAGCCATGGCTGCCTCTTGATACTATTCCTATCTCCTCATGGTACAGAGGCTCATTATTATAACCCCTTTCATGGCTTGTTTTTTGACAGTTTTCTTATGTCTGTGGTGTTGTGACCAGGTGGCCAGTGATTTGGATAATTGTATGGTGACTTAAAAACTTTTAAAAGGTTTTAGTTCCAATGAGGGTTCTTGTTGTTGTCGTTTTGCATCATGTTGAGTTCTGTGTTTATTCTCAAATCTGTCTACGTCCTGCCTCTGCCCCTTTGTGGCATGAAAAGTGGCAATTAGCTTGAAGTGTTCCATGGTAAGTGAAAATTTCAGCAGGAAAGTCAAAGTGAGCAGGAAAGTCAAAGAAAATTGAGTTCCCTGGCTGCCTCTTGCCACTACTCCTATCTCTTCATGGTACAGAGGTTCATTATTTTAATCCTTTTCCTGGCTGTTTATTGACAGTTTATTTATGCCTCAGGTGTTCTGATGAGGTGGAGAAATTATAGTGATTTGGATAACTGCATGGTGACATAACAACTTTTTAAAAGTTTTAGTTCCAATGAGGTGAGGTGTGGTGTTTCTTTTTCCTCCCCCATCATGCTGAGTTCTGAGTTTATTCTCAAATCTGTCTATGTGCTGCCTCTGCCCCTTGGTGGCACAAAAAGAGGCAATTAGTTGGAAGTCTTCCATGGTAAGTGAACACCAGCAGGAAAGTCAAAGTGAGTCTGTTTTGTTTTGTAACTCAAAGTAGCACACCTTGAATGAAAAGTGACTGTCCAACACTAGTTTTGCCACATGACTGGGCAGCTAATATTTCTCTACGTAATAAATATGTGGCAAGATCCAGATGTGCCATGTAGATGAGGAGTATTATTACTATTGTGACAATAACCATGAAATAAAGAGGTGTGACACAATTGAAGTAAGGGTGAAACATAGGGCTGTGTTTATTGAAATTGTACAAATTCTCTTCGGTGTAATTTTGCATGAACTCAGCTATTAACCATTCTTGCAAAGCACACACTGCCACCTAGAAGGGGTTGGATTTAACTTCCCCTACTTTCATCAGACCCACACCTAAGGGGGGGAGGGAGGCCTTGTTGACCCACCACTTCTTGGGGCCCCACAACTCTAAGAAGGTGCTACATGTGAGTTCCAAAGGTGATCTGACATTTCTCTTTAAAGGTAAGCAAGGTCTCAATGGGTGACCAAGATGCAGATTCCTACCCGGCAGATACCCCAGCACCAAGGAGAGCTACAAACTTGAGTAACAGAGATCAGGCACAAGACACAAGGTTTCAAAACACCAGTGCCTTTTGATGACTCATTTAACTGAGCTGAGACATGTAGGGTTTTCTCCTCCCTTCCCTGTTCTCATTCTTGAGGCTTTACTTTTGGAACAGGTATAAGGGAAATATTGTACTTCTAATTTAGGGACTCATGAGCCAATTTGCATGAGAGGAACGGTGAGTGTTCCTTCCCCTCTATTCCATCCACTACTGATTAAGTCCTGGAAGTTTACCTTTTGTCACCACCTTTGCCACAGTTCCTCACATTCCCTTCCTGAGAAAGTTACTTCAGGCAGAAGGAGCTGTCCTAAATCTTCTGCTGTGGTGACAACATATGGAAAGAATTCATTCAGTTTTTCTACAGTCTCTTTTTCCTCCTTTCACTTCATTGTCATTTAAAGGCCTAACTTTGGCAAAGGGTGTTTAAAGAGAGAACTGAAATCACTGGGTTAAAGCTGGCTGAAAGTCCAGAGGGAGCATTACTATCTTGAGAAGAGAAGACTCCCTGGAAAAGACCCTGATGATGGGAAATATTGAGGGCACAAGGAGAAGGGGACAGAGGACGAGATGGTTGGACAGTGTTCTCGAAGCTACGAACATGAGTTTGACCAAGCTGCAGGAGGCAGTGGAAGACAGGAGCGCCTGGTGTGCTCTGGTCCATGGGGTCACAAAGAGTTGGACACGACTAAACAACTAAACAACAACAACAAGCATTACTATCAATTATACGATGGGGTGGAAGGTACACAGGCTATGAAGGCCTTCCTCACAAGATATTACAGTTAGTAAGTGGAAGGGGCAAGGTGAATATAAAATGGAAGGATGGTACAAAGAGGTGTGGGATATAGTTATTAATGATAAATTAATATGTGCTATTAAGGTAAGATGGGGAATATGCAGGAGAAATGACTTTGTGGAGATATGGAGGGTTTTGTAGAATTTGTACTGTCAAAACAAGATGGGGTCAAACCATCACAGGAGGTGTTGAAGTTTTGGGAGGTTGGATAGTTACAATGGAATGGCCTGGGGGGTGGGGTGCACATTTTCATTCTTATTTATTTATTATTATTCCTTTGTCAAAAAAATATTAATTTTTTAAGAAAGAGAAAGAAGAAAGAGAAAGGCCTAACTGCCTTCCAACTGATCACCTGTTTCTTATACATTTAAATAATATTTTGTTGTTGGTCTGTGTGGTTTTTTCTCTCTTCAAAATCTTCTTTGAATTGTGCTTGCACTTCTTTTGCAAGATATGTTTCATTGGAAGCTCCTGCAGCCAATCCAAAGCCGCGGATGCCTCTGGGCCATAGCTGTCAACTTTCAGATTTGAAAATAAGGGATCAGCAGCCTCACCTGTCCCGGGGACAGTCTACGGCAGGCATCCCCAAACTGTGGCCCTCCAGATGTTTTGGCCTACAACTCCCATGATCCCTAGCTAACAGGACCAGTGGTCGGGGAAGATGGGAATCGTAGTCCAAAACATCCAGAGGGCCGATGTTTGGGGATGCCTGGTCTACGGTATATCTAACAATTCAGGATAGCAGCGGGAAACGGCGCTGGAATAAGGGAATTTTCAGGAAATAAGGGAAGGCTGACAGCTGTGGCTTGGAATAAGGGAGTTTCCCGCAAAAAAAGGGAGGGTTGACAGCTATGCTCTGGGCGACGCCCCTTCCTTCCCGCTGAGGCGGCCTTACGTCTTGTGACATGACAGGTTAGTTATTTGGCTGCAGTGTGTAGGTGTGTCACACGAACGGTCCCAACACACCTCCCCGGGCTGGAAAGGGGTTAGTTTTGTTAGGATCACCCTACTTGCGTGTAGGACTCTGGTAGAGACGCATGCCTGACTGGCATGTTCTTTCCCTCCTGGTCGGTCGGGAGCCTCAAAAGCTTTCTCCAGCCTGAACATCACAGCGACTGATACAAAGAGGCATTAGCACGTTTAGGAACAGCAGAACTCAGCAGAACAGCATTTTGGCTAATCTACTTTCTTTACATATAATACACTCAGAACGTTCTGATGAATCTTCTTCCTCTTTCTCATGAGACAGCAAAAAGAAAGAAACAAAGGACAATAGTCCCATATCACAGAACACAGTAATACAAAACTGTCTCCTGTCTCCATCACTTCCCACACTGTGGAATGAAAACATTCACTGTCATGTGATAGAAAACAATCCCATGACTGCAAACACAAGCCACACCCCATCCCAGATGCACTCCTGAATAAATTTTGGGACATGGCAAATGCTTAATTTAAATAAACTATGCACATTCCAGAGTGTGTTTTGTCCCCCCCCCCCCCAATCTTTTTAAATTAAAATTTAGTAACCAGACACAGGTTACATAGAAAAGGGGGGAAAAGAAAAAGATATCAGTTTTAAAAGAAAGGGGAGAGATAATAAGCTGTCACAAATGGCAATGAAGAAATACAGGATACAGCTATGTGATGTACTAAGTCAGGCATCCCCAAACTGTGGCCCTCCAGATGTTTTGGCCTATAACTCCCTTGATCCCTAGCTAACAGTGGTCAGGAAAGATGGGAATTGTAGTCCAAAACATCTGGAGGGCCGAAGTTTGGGGATGCCTGTACTAAGTCAATACTAAAAACATACCAAGAACAAAAATGTGTCTGTAATTAGAAAAGGTTTCATGATCTATATCGTAACAATTACAAATGTTTATTCCAAAAAAGAAATTTAAAAGTAATCTTGAACTGAACTGGTCTAAAGCCTTTTCATCATTATCATTATCATCATCATTTTATTTTGTTTATACCCCACCCATCATGCTGGGTTTCCCCAGCCACTCTGGACAGCTTACAGCATATCTAAAAAAATATAATAACCAAAGGAACACAAGGAAACAACAAAGAACCTGCACAAGCGACGCTGACAAACCCTCCCCCCACATATATTAAGAAAAATAGAAACATTGTCACCTGACTCCCCCATCTTCCCCCATCTACGTCTACCCCCCTCGTTCTTCCCAATGTCTCAACAAATGGAACCAATTTGTAAAAATGTTACGAGAGACATTGCATGTCTTTTTGTAAATCAAGAAAATCTTGAATTAAAAAACAAACCACCAAACATTAAAAACCTCCCGATAGAGGACCGCCTTCAGATGTTCAACTGTTGGGATATCTGAATCTGTGGTTCAAATAACAAGGTCTGGGTACTAACTACTCATGTTAGAATAAGAGATTTTTTATACAGAAAATTTTTCTAAACCTGCGTATAGAAAATATAAATGAACAAATGGCAAAAAAGTGATCTCAAGTACGTTTGCTACAGGAATATAGATAGATAGATAGATAGATAGAGAGAGAGAGAGATAGATAGATAGATAGATAGAGAGTATTTGGTCTTCAACTCTTAACTACCACATATATAAAATTTACCAGAGTGAAGGGAGAAAAAACTTTTTAATTCTTTTTTCTTATAAGTTGCTCCCTGTTGTTCAGTTCAGGTCTCAAAATGATGATGTAGCATTTAGGGGCAAATATGCAGCCCAATAACCCAGCACTGGAGGCCAAGATGGAGAAGATCTCCACAGCCACCATGTATTTTCCACTTGTGCTCAGGTAGGCTGGAAAAAAAGACAGCCAAACACTGCAAAAGAGCAACATGCTGAAGGTAATGAACTTGGCTTCATTAAAACTGTCAGGTAACTTGCGGGCTGCAAATGCGGCAACAAAGCTGGCAATGGCCAAGAGGAACATGTAGCCCAGGACACAATAGAACAGGGTGACTGAGCCTTCATTACATTGCACAGTGATTTCTTCTGTTAAAGAGTGCATGTCCAGTTCAGGGAATGGGGGAGATATCATCAACCACACAGTACAAATAGTTGATTGTATAAGAGAACAGGAAAAGACAATGGAATTTGTCAGTCTTTTACTCATCCACTTCCTCATGCTGGACCCTGGCTTGGTGGCCATGAAAGCTAGAACTACAGTGATAGTTTTAGCCAACACACAAGAAACGGCTACAGAGAAGATGATGCCAAAAGTTGGTTGCCGGAGGAGACAGGAGACTTTGCTAGGTTCACCCAGAAATAACAATGAAGAGAGGAAGCAGAGCAGGAGAGAGACAAGGAGAGAGTAGGTGAGGTCCCGGTTGTTGGCTTTGACTATGGGAGTGTCTCTGTACTTAATGAATATTCCTAGAACCAAAGCTGTGATGAGGAAGAAAGAAAGGGCAAATGATGCTAAACTGATACCCAAAGGTTCTTCATAAGAAAGGAAGGTCATCGTTTTCTCAATGCAGATAGTTTTGTTCTTGTTTGGATACTGAGCTTTTGGGCATCTGAAACAGTCATTCATATCTGAAAAAGAAACACAGTCAAATTTCAATATTGATTGAACAGAGCTTTGTCTTCTATGTGACTGCTTCACTGACATGTAATTAAACGTATTGGATCCATGTGTTTTAGTGTTCAGATATAAATGTTTTAATCTCACTTATTCTGAAAGCTATTACACTTTTCAACAGTATTTTGCCTTCCATACTACTTCTTTGCTGACATGAAATTCAACCTATTGGTTCCATTTGTCTCATTTTTCATACATGAGTGTTTTATACTCTGTGTACTTTTAGGCTTATTAAAATCATTTGCTTGCTAAATTGATAATATTTGTGTTGAAATCCTTCTAACTGTATTTCTTTTTTGGATAAGAACGTAAGAGTCAATGACCCATTTCAGCCAGCTTCCTGATTTCTCAGTCCCCAACTAGATTCCTATGGGAAGTCTGCAAACAGGAAAAGAATGAAACAGAAGCCCCCCCCCCCCGACTTACTAACAACTCATATTAGGAAGAATACAGCCTTTGAGCATGAAGGCCCAGAAAAAGCCATCAGAGGTCATAGCCATTGATAACATTATCCTCCATGAGTTTGTCTAAAAGGAGTTTTTCTTTAAAGGCTTCCAAGTGATTTCCACCCACTGCATCTTGTAGGAACAAATTCCATGGATAATCATGAACTTCACGAAGAAGTTAGTTTTCTTCTGCTTGTGCTGAATCATCCAGCACTCAACCTTCTTAAATGCCCCAAGCTCTAGTGTTCTGTTTATCCTATTCTCCCATGCATTGAAGAATTTTATTCATCTTTATCATGTTGCTCCTTACTTTTTGCTCTACAATACACCCCCCCCCAAATGCTACCGTCTAACCTTGCTAGTGTCCTTATAGGAAGAAAAATATGAGCGCTGCATGACTTACCATCCTGGTTTGAAATTTCCCCTTCTGAACATGGAGCACAGCCATAGCAGCAAAACTTTTCCCCTTCTTTCTTTTTCTTCTGATTGCCAGGGTGGCAGTGGTCGTTACACAGAGAAAGGGGAATCACCTATCAATAGCAGGAAAGGAGTTCAGAAGCTAGGAAAAACTAATTGTTTATTAGACTTCTATTACTGAATTTCACTACTCAGCAAATAAAGGTTTAATATGAAAGAGCTGCATTATGCAGGTGTGTCAACTATGAATCACATTATTTGGGATCCTCTCCAAACCTATGACAAACTTTGCAATCACTTTGCAACAACCCCCCCCCCTACATTTTGAGGTGTCGTGTCCCAAAATATTGTCAGACTTCCCCAACCAACATGGTACAGAACTAGTCAACCCCAAACCAATATTGTTCAATAGACACCAAACCTGTGCCAAAGTTTTGCATTAATGGATTTGGGTGACCGGTAGGGCACTAAGTTTGTCAGGTCAGCCACACAGTTCAAGGGCTGTCCAAAATGGTGAGTTTGTTCAGGAAAATGCTGCAAAACAACTGAAAAAAAGCTCACAAGAACTTCATTTTAACCCTGCCTGGAAATGCAGTGGATTGAACCTGGGACCTTTTGCAAGCAGTACCTTTTGTATCACTAAGTTCTTGTCTCCATACATTACCAAAAGAGGTTACAACATGGGTGCCTATGTAGTAATTTATTTATAGAGGTGAAACTCAGAAAATTAGAATATCATCGAAAAGTGCATTTATTTCAGTAATGCAACTTTTTTTTTTCATTTTTACAAATGCTTTCTTTTGGAAACTCCACAGTAATAAAACAAATTGTTACAATAATACAAAAATAAACACCACTATTACATTTCATTAATTATATTCCATTTATAATTGACCCTCCTAATGACAACTAATTACAATTACCACAAATAAAGGCTTGACATATCTTGCTTTGCATGTCACGCATCTATCTTATATATTGGTTTCACCTTTTAAGTTGCATTACTGAAATAAATGCACTTTTCGACAATATTCTAATTTTCCAAGTTTCACCTGTATACTCCAAGGTCTTGTTTTATGTATATGGAAGACATAGTTATACAAAAATGTATGGGGTTTTTTCCTTGGCATTTCTAAGTAGCATCAATTTTGAATGTGCTCGGCAGCCACATTTTTTCTAGGGCCATATCAGATAGAACCAACAGAATTTCCGAGACCTAAAGAACACGTCATGAGAACAGTGAGGCACAGAAAGATTTCTAGAATTCAGACCTGATTAAATCCTCTGTGCCATACAAGCATATCTTCATGAATGATGAATGCTTCTCCTTCAAGAGCATCAGGATCAACTTGTCCAACTTTCATTTGAAGGAAGGACTTGTTTGGGAATGTGATCATGTTCATGATATCAAATCCACCTCTCATTTCCCTTTTATCATTAAAGGACATTGTTTCTCCTGCTGAGTTGTTCAAGGAAATCCCTTGCAGAAAATGGTGCAGCTGATTCAAAAAGGGGAAAGAAGGAAAATGTATATTATGAAGACCAAGCAGCAACAATTGGCTATATTCAAAAAGCAGATGGAAAAGATCAGGTGATAACATTTTGTGATTATGATCCTTTCCTGTACATTTAGTATTAACAGAATTTTTGAATATACAGGAAAGGATAATAATCACAAAATGTTATCATTTGATGTCTGGCCTCGTGCTGATTGACTCACTGAAATAATATATTGTTTGCAACATGTTACCTGCCAAGGCTGCAGATCTTGAAGTTCAAACCTTTTGTCTCCTGCCAGTGCTCTGTGCTTGGATTTGTATGAATAAATAGCATGCAAAGCATGAGCCACAACAAAGACAGCATTGTAGATACTGTAGCTGTGGCCAGTCATGCCCATTTCAAACAGATGGCCAGGAAGACCCTCTAACTTCTCCTCCCCTGTACATGTTTCAGTATCTTGCATGACCAGATCTGGAAATGGACAGTCAAATGCTTGCTCCCAGAAGTCCTTGAGAAAACCATCGCCTGGATTCCAGTAAGGTTTTACCATCTGAAGAAATTCATGGAACGTGAGAAGCTCATTTGAGTGAATGGTGAAGGAAATGGCTCCTTGAAAGAGCTCAAGATCCCAAGACTTTTGAAAACTCAATAATACAAAATCAATTTGTGTTGTCATGATCCACACCTTTCTAAATGATGCGCTTTCCTTATTTTCAGGATCTCGTAGATACATAACAGATCTCAGCCAGGTCAATGTCAGAGAATCTCCATAGACAATGAATGCATTGGCTTTGTCATTTGTGAGACCCACATAATACCTATCAAGCATCTCAAAAATTTCGCCCACCAAATCAAAACGAGCTATTTTTTCCATTCTTTGTGTGAAGGCTGAGCAGATCCCATGCTGGTAGAGCAATTGCTCCAGGGCCTGCAAGAAATTTTCTCCTCCGTCATCATCCGTAACAAAGAGTCCAACCCATGTCCATCCAAAATGCTGAAGCAAATTGATGATCGCCATGTACTGATGAGCTTCATTGGGCACCATGCGGTAAAAGGAAAGGAAGTGATCTATATCACTCTCCTCTTGGGGAAATGAGCCATATGCAAGCTAATAGGAAATGAACAGACATTATGAGTATTATACAGAACCTCTCAAGCCCTGCAGTTCCCCAGTACTGGAAAAAAATTAGGGCCCTTTAATCAGTTATACAGGCTCTCCAAGGGGGCATAGTCTATGGTCAGCTTTGTAAATCTTCTGGTCAAGCTGGCTTCTTGCAGAGACAATGTCTCTTGTAGTTAATGTGTGAACTGTGTATTGGTGTTGGAAGTGTCCAAGGTGCTGCCCGCTGCCTGCTTGACTCAGACTTGCACTGGTGTAGCAATCTCTACTGATAGGGAGTAATCTACGTTTTTTATTAAGATTCCATCTTGTAATGCTTCATCGTCAGTCATATTCACTTTCTGAATCTCAAAATCACGTTCAGAATGATAAGAGAAGAGTGTGATTTGTGCAACAAACATTCATGTCCCTACTCTTAAAACCCACCTGTGGAATCTTGTAGAGGCTTAAGGTATCAGCCATATGGAAGGAGGTATCAGAGCTAAGTCCTCCAATGATGGCAATGAGGTTTTTCCGCGAGTCACATTTGTAGTTGGGAGCAAATCTATGCATTTTAAAGAGCAGTTCCAGGGTGTTATGAAAGGTGATCCTTGCATCATAATAGCTGTCGTAGATGTGGAACCCCAGTGTGACATTGGGCAAGATGTTGGGGTTCTCATTTATCACTTTCACTGCAAATGCCAAGGCAAGGATGTGCTGGTAGAATTTTGTTATCATGCTGCAAATGGGGTTAGTTTAAGATTTCAGAGGAGAGTTTTACAATGCAACAAATAGATAAAACAAATTGCCATTTTTGTCTCAAACTGATACATATTGAACTATAACCTTGTTATCTTTTTTGTGCTTCTAAAATAATGAATATCGAACTCTATTACTCATCATGCCATTTCTATATGTCTTTTCTATATTTCTTTTCTATATTTCTTTTACCATCTTTTAGTTAGAGTTATAGTTACCATCCTTATACAAGGAAGTTTCTGGTACAGTATTCATTTATACTGTGCATGCAAATAAGTGCAAGTAGCATGCTCTAAGAGCTTTCTTTTTTTAAAGAAGATTTATCATTTATACCTCATGCTAACTATATATATCTATAATTATCAATCATGGCTTGGGAAAGGAATTAATCTCCCATCAACTTGCAGCTGCTACAATCAGTTTAACAGACTCACAACACATACCACATTTTGTTAAAAATTCTAGATTTCTCTCTTTCACTTATCAGGCAGTGCCAGGGGTGACTTCATAGAATAATGAAATATAATGAATGATAAATATTGAAACAGATTTAGATCTCACAAAGCAATTCTCAAACCATAAGGTCAATATCTCACAAAGCAGACTTAAACATTGTCTGATTCATGGCACCTGTTCTAGGAAGATTAGACACTTGCAGATTAGGTGCCCCAAGAACATACACAGCAGTAACCCCTCCATCCCCCTCTTGCTGGTCCGTTGGTGGAATTAAAACAAGGCCATCGAAGTCTCCCTCCCCTTCTCCACATTGTTTTTCTAAATAGAAAGTATTATTATTATCACAGAGAGCAAAGTCACTATTTATTGCCAGTCATTTTAGGAGAATAAAATAATTCTTAAAAAAAAATACTGAAAGGATTAATCCCAAAAATGAAGGAGGAGGGTGAATCTCTTACTGTGGATTATCATCAAACAGATTCTGTGAAGGGTTTTTCTTGAATAAATCTTCAATGATGGAATAATAGAACTGAGAGGCAACCCCACCAATGACGAGGCCACCTGACTGGTACCACTCATGGGGAACAGGAAATGTATCAGTCTCAGGGCAGCTGGTAGCTGCTTTGCACACAACAGGAGGCAGCAGAAAAAGCAAAGTGAATGACCACAGCATCCTTGTAGTCAAGCCTCTCTGCAAACTTGGGTGCTCTTTGCCTATCAGAACCTGCAGAATGACTTAAGCAAACTAGATTGCATGATACCTGGCTCTGTCGATAGAGCACAACAAGAGAGATTGGCACGTCTTATTTAAAAATCAAAGCAGTATAAACACATGCTTTGGGTGCTAGGTGAGATTTCCAACACTCAACACTCAACACTCAACACTCATATTTCAAGGCAGGCCAACAATATGATGAAAATACAAAATGGGAGAAAGAAAATTGGGAGCCCTGGTTGCCTCTTGATACTATTCCTATCTCCTCATGGTACAGAGGTTCATTATTATAACCCCTTTCACGGCTGTTTTTTGACACTTTTCTTATGCCTGTGGTGTTGTGACCAGGTGGACAAATTATAGTGATTTAGATAATTGTACAGTGACTTAATAACTTTTAAAAAGTTTTACTTCCAATGAGGGTTGTTGTTGTTGTTTTGCATCATGTTGAGTACTGTGTTTATTCTCAAATCTGTCTATGTCCTGCCTCTGCCCCTTTGTGGCACAAAAAGTGGCAATTAGCTTGAAGTGTTCCATGGTAAGTGAAAACATCAGCAGGAAAGTCAAAGTGAGCCTGTTTTGGTTTGTGACTGAAAGCAGCAAATCTTGAATGAAAAGTGACTGTCCAACACTAGTTTTGCCACATGACTGGGCAGATATTATTTCTCTGTGTAACAAATGTGTGGCAAAATCCCCCCATCAAGATTATAATATTGTGAAAATAGCCATGAAATAAAGAGTTGTGACACAATTGAAGTAAGGGTGAAACATGGGACTGTGTTTATTGAAATTCAGTGTGATTTTGCTTGAACTCAGCTGTTAATCATTCTGGCAAAGCACACACTGCCACCTCAAAGGGGTTGGATTTAATTTCCCCTACTTCCATCAGTCCCACACCTAAGCGGGGAGAGGGAGGCCTTGTTGACCCACCGCTTCCTGGGGCCCCACAACTCTAAGAAAGTGCTACATGTAAGTTCCAAAGGTGATCTGTACTCAACGTATAGGCCCCAGAACCCAAAGGAAAATAATTGGGTTAGACATTTCTTTTTAAAGGTATCTAAGAGCACTCATCAAATATTCACCTGCAAAAATACTGCCCACATCAGCCCCATTTTGATGGAGTGTATCCACTGGGTTTAGACCGCCCCAAAATCCTTCCCAATGTCATTTCTGCCAGGAGGGAGGACCAACTGTTGTCCAACTTCTGCCACACCAACCTGTTCCCACAGCCAATCCTGAAGGGCTGAGCAAATATCTCCCAACCAAATGCCATTGCCACTTCCTGACAGGTGATTTTGATTCAGATGAAACAAGTTCACAAGCTCAAATTTAATAGGCGGTAACAAATTTCCAGGCCTTTCTTTGTAAATGCAACCTGTGCCGCTGCCTTGGAGCTTTTGTGGAGCTCACACTCCCCACCAATAGTGTTGCTGCAACCAAGATGATCAGGTGATTCACACTTCCAGGTGGCTGTCAGAAAACCAAACTATGCCTTTTGAAATGGCTAAGTCTAAGTCAACAGCCTTCTGAGTACACAGGTAATTCTCAGGTAGATGAATGACCAGCAAGTCAGGTGGCCAGAAGCATCGAATGTGTTTGGAAAGCCAAAGCCATTAAAAGTGTTTGGAAAGGCAAATCATATGAAAATGGCTTTAAAAAATATCTGATCCAGGAGATCAGGAGAGCTTTCTACTTGGCTGCCAAATGAAAGATAATGTAAGGAAAATAACTGATAGAATATTTGGAGGCCAGGAATGATAAGCAAGCAGAACTAATGTTTATAGATGCAGAGAAGGCCTTTGGTAATGTGTCCTGAATGTTTAGGGGGGAAATGACAGAAATGATGAATTTTAGAGAATCATTTTGGAGGGGAATAGATGCAATGCACTCAGGATAACTGGCTATGCTGATAGTGAACAATGTGATAACAGAAAAATGTAAAATTGTAAAAGGTACAAGACAGGGATGTCCCCTGTCCCCATTACTGTTTATATCAGTCTTAGAAATACTGGTGAGATGTGTAAGATCAGATGATGAAATAAAAGGTATTACGGTTGGGAAACAAGGCATGTAAACTGATAGCCTTTGTGTACTATTTGGTGATAACAATAGAAAATCTGTTAGTTAAGCGTACTGAGTGTTTAGGACAGAATTTTTGGAGTTGGGCTGGGTAGCGGGATATAAGTTAAATAAAAAGAAAACCAAAATGTTGGTAAAAAATATGGCAGAACACAAAAAAAGGAATCACAATAAAAACAGAACTATCAATAGAAAAAGGGGTGAAATATTTGGGGGTATGGCTGACAGCAAAAAATTATAAATATTTTCAAGGATAACTATATTGCCACTTGGAAAGAAATAAAGAGAAATCTGGAGTTATGGGGGAGGATGAATTCATCCCTGTGGGGGAGGATATCAGTAATAAAAAGGAATGCATTGCCAAGAATGTTATTTTTATTCCTGACGGTCCCAGTAGTCAGTGGAGCAGGACACTTCAAACAATGGCAGAAAGATATTCCTAAATTTATCTGTCAGGGGAAGAAATCGAGACTAAAATATAAATTGCTAAGAGATACTAAGGAAAGTGCTGGCTTCTCCCTGCCAGTTTTTAAATTATATTATGAGGTGTCCTGTCTTTGTGACACAAATACTGTGTGACACAATTCACTTGAATAAGTTTTTTTTAATAATTTACATTCTTTATAACCACGCTTTCACCCAGGGACATCCAATAGATTACAAAACAGATTACAAAAAGATGCTCCTTCAGGTATACTGGACCAAGGCCATTTAGGGCTTTAAAGGTCAGCACCAACACTTTGAATTGTGCTCGGAAATGAACTGGGAGCCAATGTTATTTTTTTCAGGACCGGTGTTATATGGTCTCGGCCACCACCCCCGGTCACTAGTCACATTCTGGATTAGTTGTAGTTTCCAGGTCACCTTCAAAGGTAGCCCCACGTAGAGCGCATTGCGTGCTGCCCTGGGCGGCAGGCTGGGCGAGGGGGGGGGGCAGCAGGCTGGATGGGGGTAACCACCTCTGATGGCCGCCACCACCGCTGTGAGTGCCCCTCACCGCCCACATGGAGGTGAGGCCGGAGTGCGCTGCGGAAAGAGCTCTGGCGGCATCTCAGCCCGGCTCCTCCATGGCGTCTCCTCCCTGCCGGAGGAGCCACCTTCCGCCAGCAGTGCAGCCCTCGCCTGCCTCCATGATGGCCCTGAAGAAAGCCAGGCAGCGGGCAAGCAGGACCAGCCCCTGCGGAGCCAGTGCAAACTGGCTGTGAGGAGAACTGCCTCGAGCACGGTAAGGACGGGCGGAGGGAGGGCCAGAGGGAGAGGGAGAGGCCTGCCGGACGCCGCCGGACGCTGCCTGCTGTGGCACCGTGGCACCACGTCATATTAGGGCGTGTTGAATTTTCCATCTTTAAAAATCCTGATTTGAGGGGTGTTAAAAAGTTGTGATATGATGAGGTAATTTGAAATATATTTTGGTTACTTGTAAATATTTAGGTCTTGCTCGGTAAATCTCTATGTGAAAAGTTCCTACTTTTTAACATTTTTTTTAAAAAAATCTGTCATTTAAACGTATAGGTTATTCTCCAGTTTTCATGAAAACAGATAAGTGCCTAAAATTGATTACAAGATACAGTGGTACCTTGCAAGATGAAAATAATTCGTTCTGCGAGTTGCTTTGTATAGGTGAAGCATGGTTAAAAATTTTCCTGGTTTACCCGGTCTACCTATTTAGTTAATGCGTTCCTATTCATCTTGTGAAGCGCGGTCATAGGAAACTTCGTCTTGCGAGACGCCTTGCGCAACGCAAAACGCTTTCATCTTGTGAGTTTTTTGTTGCATGAGGCATTTGTCTTGTGGGGTACCACTGTATTGTAGTTCTCTTATATATGTATTTTAGTTATCTGTACTATTAATATTAATATTATACAACAGTATGTGATATCTTTTTTGCTTTCTACCACCAGTCCACCTACTGAGGTCGTTGGGGTTTCAAAGCCGAAATGCTCTGACAAGTAGATTTATTGTCTATCCGAGATAGACAGAATGGGGTGGCATGAGGACATCTAACCAGCCCTAGCAATTGTCTTCTGTGTTGCATTGGAGACTGGGGGCTGGTGTCTTGCTTGAATATGTTACAGAGCATCTCTGGTACCAGAACAATTGTGTGGTCATCAAAGGAGCTGGGATCCTCACCCACCAACATCATTTTATTATTATTATTACACACACACACACACACACACACACACACACACACACACTATATTCAGCAGAGAATTGTGTCCCTTTGTTGCTCACTCCCACCCTTTGCAAACAGAATTTTATTCCCATGAAGGAGAAAAGCATGTTTTCTTTGAAGAATAGCTATGATGATTAACACGCTAATGAAGTCTATGCAGAGGACTGGATAAACTTTTTGGAGGTGTTAAAAATACACTGTAAAGTAGAGCTACCAAAGTTCAGTCGAGTGACGGTCTTTCCTTATTGGATAAATTGGGGGTGCAAAAACAGCATTCTGATAGTGTAGGATTAAGGCTGTTGGACAGGCACCCAATCTTAATAGAAGGATTGCCACATTTTAAGAAAGACAAGATTTTAGTTCCTTCAATAGTAGCATAGATAATAAGCATTATGGTAACCCTTCTATCACAGTGATGGAAGGATGGAAATACTATATATTCTCCTGCTTCAGAACCATTAAATGAACAGAAGTCTTGACCTGCATGGAATATGGTTTCTCTAAGTCTGATACCATCTTTGGGAGTATCAAGAGCAGGCCTTTAGATTCTATAGGAATCAAATTTTTACAGTGTACACTTCTTTTGAAGAGCATGATCCAGGGGGCTTCTGCCAGTGGCTCTCCTGCTCAGATGTGGGCCCTCAGCAAATACATCATCATGTGACACCAGCCCTTGAAGTTGTTCATTTATTTTTCTTTTTTTCTTTTTTTACTATAATACGACGTTATAAGATAAAGTAATGATATGTTGTTACAGCTGGAAACAAAATTTCTTTATATTTTCGCTTGTATAAAATGATTAAAAACTTCAACTTCGCTTCAAAATGCGAGTTTTTGGCTTTTTTTTAGTGTATTTCAAACAGATCTCAATTTACCAAGCTAATCACCAACCCACCATAAAAACAATTGCAGATTTGGATTCCTCATGTGCAATAACATATTTTTAGAACCCCTCATTGAGCAAATTCGCAAAAAAATATAATTCCGTCCTTAAATGACATGCCCTAGCATCATATCCCTCCTGTGCACGCTTGGGGGGGTGCCTTTGGGTTTGCCGCCCCAGGCGGCCAGGGGACTAGCTATGCCGCTGTCCGCAGGCAGGTAGTGTTTCAGCCTGCGTACCAGATGGAGCTGGCAGAGAGCTGCCCTGGATAGAGAATTGACCTGTGCCTCCATGGACAGCTGTGAGTCCAAAATGACTCCCAGGCTTCACACCTGGTCCTTCAGGGGAAGAGTTACCCCATTCAGGACCAGGGAGTCCTCCATACCTGCCCGCCTCCTGTTCCCCAAGAACAGTACTCCTGTCTTGACAGGATTCAACCTCAATCTGTTAGCTGCCACCCATCCTCCAACCGCCTCCAGACACTCACACAGGACCTTCACTGCCTTCACTGGTGATAGTCCCTAAATGATCGATATAGAAACTCAGGAATGGCTAGTCAGAGCCACATAGTAATGATCACAAACCTCTTCACACATGGAGTTTCTTGGGTAGACTGAAGGGGAACAAAATTTTGATTACCTAGTTTGTTCCAAGGTGAGGTAAGCCTGGCAGAACAGCTTATTCTATGGTATTAATGCATTAATTCAATAATTAGACTTAATTCATGCACTAATTAGACTTAAGCATGTTGTTGGTTATATGACTCTGGTTATCCAAAAAAGAGAAGCGGAATGGAGCAGCAATAGAAAGGATGCACCAAGACAGATCGCTTTAAACACATAATAGTAATAATAGACAGAAAAATAAAATTTTGCTTTCAACCCTTGCCTTTAAGATATTTAATATTTAGCAGAATGAAGTAAGACCAAAAGAAATTATTTAATTATTTATTCGTATAAGTTGTTCCCTGTTGTTCAGTTCAGGCCTCAGAATAATGATGTAGCATTTAGGGGCAAAGATGCAACACAGTAACCCACCCCCAGAGGCCAAGACGGAGAAGATCTCCACAGCCACCATGCCTTTTCCACTTGTGCTCAGGTAGGCTGGAATAAAAGACAGCCAAACACTGCAAAAGAGCAACATGCTGAATGTGATGAACTTGGCTTCATTAAAGCTGTCAGGTAACTTCCGGGCCGCGAATGCAGCAATGAAGCTGACAATGGCCAGCAGGCCCATATAGCCCAAGACACTATAAAACATGGTGACTGAGCCTTCATTACATTGCACAATGATTTCTTCTGTGGACGAGTGCATGTCCAGATCAGGGAATGGGGGAGATGTCATCAACCACACAGCACAAGTAGCTGATTGAATAAGAGAACAGGAAATTACAACTGAGTAGGCCAGTCTTTTCCCTACCCACTTCCTCATGCTTGACCCGGGCTTGGTGGCCATGAAAGCAAGAACTACAGTGACAGTTTTGGCCAGCACACAAGAAACGGCCATTGAGAAGATGATGCCAAATGTTGGTTGCCGGAGGAGACAGGAGACTTTGCTAGGTTCACCCAGAAATAACAATGAAGAGAGGAAGCAGAGCAGGAGAGAGACAAGGAGAGAGTAGGTGAGGTCCCGGTTGTTGGCTTTGACTATGGGAGTGTCTTTGTGCTTAATGAATATTCCTAGCACCAAAGCTGTGATGAGGAAGAAAGAAAGGGAAACTGCTGCTAAAGTAATTCCTAAAGGCTCTTCATAAGAAAGGAAGGTCATTGTTCTCTCAGTGCAGATAGTTTTGTCCTTGTTTGGATACTGAGTTTTGGGGCATCTGAAGCAGTCATTCATATCTGAAAAATAAAAAAGGTCAAATTTCGATACTGTTTGAACAATTTTTTGTCTTCTTCACTGCCATGAAATTACACCTATTGGATCCTTGTGTTTTAGTGTTCAGATATAAATGTTTTGATCTCACTTATTCTGAATGCTAGGGACACAGGTGGCGCTGTGGGTTAAACGACAGAGCCTAGGGCTTGCCGATCAGAAGGTTGGTGGTTCAAATCCCTGCAACGGGGTAAGCTCCCGTTGTTCGGTCCCAGTTCCTGCCAACCTAGCAGTTTGAAAGCACGTCAAAATGCCAGTAGATAAATAGGTACCGCTACAGCAGGAAGGTAAAAAGGGACCCAGGTGGCGCTGTGGTTAAACCACTGAGCCTAGGGCTTGCTGATCAGAAGGTCGGCGGTTCGAATCCCTGTGATGGGGTGAGCTCCCATTGCTTGGTCCCAGCTCCTGCCAACCTAGCAGTTCGAAAGCACGTCAAAATGCAAGTAGATAAATAGGAACCGCTACAGCGGGAAGGTAAACGGCGTTTCCATGTGCTGCTCTGGTTCGCCAGAAGCAGCTTTGTCATGCTGGCCACATGACCTGGAAGCTGTCTTCGGACAAACGCCGGCTCCCTCGGCCAATAATGCGAGATGAGCACGCAACCCCAGAGTCGGTCACGACTGGACCTAATGGTCAGGGGTCCCTTTACCTTTACAGCAGGAAGGTAAATGGCGTTTCCGTGTACTGCTCTGGTTCGCCAGAAGCGGCTTTGTCATGCTGGCCACATGACCTGGAAGCTGTACGCCAGCTCCCTCGGCCAATAATGTGAGATGAGCGCCGCAACCCCAGAGTCGGTCACGACTGGACCTAATGGACAGAGGTCCCTTTACCTTTAAAGCCAAGTGATGTTCTGGAAGCCTTCTTTTTCCATGTAATTTATAAAGACAGCCCACTCTCTCCTTGTTCTTTCTTTTGAGTGATTTCTTATTAGGTCCGTTAATTTGGCAAGTTCTAAATATTCACTTATTTTTAAGAGCCATTCTTCTTTTGTTGGGATTGTATTACATTTCCAATGTTTCACTATCACGATCCTTGCGGCCATGATTGCGTATAGAAAGACTCTTTTCTTTTCCTTTGAAATGTCCTTTGTGCAAATTCCTAATAAAAATAATTCTGGTTTTTTAAAGTATGTATTTCTAAATATGTTTTTTTAAAATTTCTTCATAAATCATGTCCCGGAATTTTTAAATTTTGGGACACGTCCACCACATGTGGAAAAGACTCCCCTATTTTTTTATTACATTTCCAGCATTTCTTACTAATCTTTTTATTCATTTTAGCCAATTTTGCTGGAGTCATAGACCACCGGTTCATCATTTTAAGGAAATTTTCTTTAATTGTGTAACAGGCGCTGCATGACTTACCATCCTGGTTTGAAATTTCCCCTTCTGGACATGGAACACAGCCATAGCAACAAAACTTTTCCCCTTCTATCTTTTCCTTCTGATTCCCAGGGTGACAGTGGTCATTACACAGAGAAAGGGGAATCACCTATCCATAGCAGAAAAGTCTTTTAGGAGATCAGAGAAACTAATTGTTTATTTGATTTCTATTAATGAGGTTCAGCACTCAGCAAAAAAAGGTTTAATATAAAAGAGCTGTACTATGAATTCCATTATTTGGGGTCCCCTCCAAACCTATGACAAGCTTTGCAATCATTTTGCATCAAACCCCCCCCCCAATTTTGAGGTACCCCAAAATAGTGTCTGACTTTCTCAACTTGTTGCTATACTGATCAACCCAAATCCAATATTGTCCCCAATTCTTTCCAAACCTGTGCCAAAGTTTTGCATTTGTGTAATGGGGTGACTGGTAGGGCCCCGAGTTTGGCAGATCAGCCACACAATTTGAGGCTCACCAAAATGCAGTTTGTTCTGCAAAATGCTGCAGGTTAATTGAAAAACGTCTTAGCAGGAATTCCTTTAGCCCCTCCTGGAGGTGCAAGGGATTGAACCTGGAACCTTTTGCAAGCAATACGTGTTCTGTTACTCAGCTATTGTCTACATGCAATAAGAAAAGAGGTTACCAAATGGGCGCATATGTAGTAATTACATTGATGTGCCCCAGAAGCTTAGCTTTATGTATATGGAAGGTACAGTAAGTATAAATCAAAAAATTTCTTCTGCAAAAATGTAGGCTACCCCCCCCCCCAAATTTTAGCATTTCAAAACAGCATCAATTTTGAATGTGCTACGCAGCCACATTTTTCCTAGGCCCTATCAAATAGAAACAACAGTTCTCAATAAAATGGAATTTTCTGACACCAAAAGAAAACGTCATAAGAACAGTGAAGAACAGAATGATTCCTAGGATTCAGACCTGATTAAAACCTCTATGCCACACAATCATATCTTCATGAAAAATGAATGTTTCTCCTTCAAGAGCATCAGGATCAACTCGTCCAACTTTCATTTGAAGGAAGGACTTGTTTGGAAATGTGATCATGTTTGTGATGTCAAATCCACCTCTCATTTCCCTTTTTTCATTAAAGGACATTGTTTCTCCTGCTGAGTTGTTAAATGAAATGCCTTGCAGAAAATAGTGGAGCTAATTCAAAGAGAAAAAGGGAAAAGAAGGAACATATATAAAAATGCAGACCAAGACTAAACAATGAACTATTTTCATAAATCTTATCTCTTGATGTCTGGCCTTCGAGTAATTGACTCACTGAAATAATATATTGTTTGCAACATGTTACCTGCCAAGGCTGCAGATCTTGAAGTTCAAACCTTTTGTCTCCTGCCATTGCTCTGTGCTTTGATCTGTATGTATGAATTGCATGCAAAGCATGAGCCACAACAAAGACAGCATTGTAGATACTGTAGCTGTGGCCAGTCATGCCCATTTCAAACAGATGGCCAGGAAGACCCTCTAACTTCTCCTCCCCTGTACTTGTTTCAGTATCTTGCATGAGCAGATCTGGAAATGTACAGTCAAATGCTTGCTCCCAGAAGTCCTTGAGAAAACCATCGCCTGGATTCCAGTAAGGTTTTACGATCTGAAGAAATTCATGGAACTCGAGAAGCTCATTTGAGTGAATGGTGAAGGATATGGCACCTTGAAAGAGATCAAGATCCCAAGACCTTTGATAACTCAATAGTATGAAGTCAATTTGTGTTGTCATGATCCACACTTTTCTAAATGTTGAGCTTTCCTTATTTTCAGGATCTCGTAGAAATATAACAGATCTCAGCCAGCTCAATGTCAGAGAATCTCCATAGACGATGAATGCATTGGCTTTGTCATTTGTGAGACCCACATAATACCTATCAAGCATCTCAAAAAGTCCGCCCAACATATCAAAACGACCAATTTTTTCCATTCTTTGTGTGAAAGCTGAGCAGATCCCATGCTGGTAGAGCAATTGCTCCAGGGCCTGCAAGAAATTTTCTCCTCCGTCATCATCTGTAACAAAGAGTCCAACCCATGTCCATCCAAAATGCTGGAGTAAATTGATTATTGCCATGTACTGATGAGCTTCATTGGACACCATGCGGTAAAAGGAAAGGAAGTGATCTATATCACTCTCCTCTTGGGGAAATGAGCCATATGCAAGCTAAAAGGAAAAGAACAGACATTATGAGTATCATACAGAACCTCTCAAGCCCTGCAGTTTCCCAGTACTGGAAAATAAATTAGGGCCCTTTAATCAGTTTTACAGGCTCTCCAAGGGGGCATGGTCTATGGTCAGCTTTTCAAATCTTCAGGTCAAGCTGGCTCCATGCAGAGACAATGTCTCTTGCAGTTGATGTGTGAACTGGGTGGTGGTGGTGCAAGTGTCCAAGGTGCTGCCTGCTGCCTGCTAGACTCAGACCTTCACTGGTGTAGCAGTCATTACTTGGTAAGGAGTAATCTACATTCCATCTTGTAATGCTTCATCGTCAGTCATATTCACTTTCTGAATCTCAAAATCACGTTCAGAATGATAAGAGAAGAGTGTGATTTGTGCAACAAACATTCATGTCCCTATTTATAAAACCTACCTGTGGAATCTTGTAGAGGCTTAAGGTATCAGCCATATGGAAGGAGGTATCAGAGCTAAGTCCTCCGATGATGGCTATGAGGTTTTTCTGCGAGTCACATTTGTAGTTGGGAGCAAATCTATGCATTTTAAAGAGCAGGTCCAGGGTGTTACGAAAGGTGATCCTTGCATCATAATAGCTGTCGTAGATGTGGAACCCCAGTGTGACATTGGGCAAGATGTTGGGGTTCTCATTTATCACTTTCACTGCAAATGCCAAGGCAAGGATGTGCTGGTAGAATTTTGTTATCATGCTGCAAATGAGGTTAGTTTAAAATTTCAGAGAATTCTACAATGCAACAAATAGATAAAACAAATTGCCAATTCTGTTTCAAACAGATACATATTGAACTATAACCTTGTTATATTTTTTGTGCTTCTAAAATAATAAATATCAAACTCTATCGCCTAAATAAAATGAGTTACAGGTAGGTAGCCGTGTTGGTCTGAGTCGAAGCAAAATAAAAAAATTCCTTCAGTAGCACCTTAAAGACCAACTAAGTTTATATTTTGGTATGAGCTTTCATGTGCATGCACACTTCTTCAGATACACCAATAAAATGAATTACTCATTATGCCATTTCTATATTACTCTTATCATCTTTTAGTTAGTCCTTGTGTGATCTTTAATATTCGTTCCCCCCCCAAAAAAGACTACAATAATGTGCACCTCTTTCTCTTTGTACTCAAACTGGCCATGGAGGTGACTATTCAATGCATCTAGCCCAGGTTATTTACCATCTTTATACAAGGGAGTTTCTGGTACAGTTTTCATTTATAGGATTGCACTATGCATTTGCTTTAAAAACAGTTTCCAGTTAAATAAACAAGTTAAAATAAGACAAGTTAATGATTACTTTAAAAGCTCTTAACCACTACACCACACTGGCTCTCAAGAAGTCACCTCTTAGATTGCTATGTAATACAGGTATAGAAAAATGGAGTGAAATGTTTTCTCTTCATCACAATTTTAATGTTCTTTCCGTCACCACTATCAAATATGTTGAATTCTAAAACCTCATAGAAGACTAAACTAACTCCTCCAGACTTATCTTCACTTCTCTATCACTATACCATGGTCAGAAATGCACACAGAATCTTTTGCTCTATATTTCATTCATTGAATGGTTGTGATGTTAAGCCACAGAATCTCCACAGGGTTCAATGATTTTTGAAGCTTGCAGGAAGATGGAAAGAGAAACGTTTTTGAATACAAATTCATGTCACTGAAGAATTTTAATTCAAACTAAAAATGGAATTTTGAGTAATAGAAGGAAACATCCATATTGTGCATGCAAATAAGTGCAAGTAGCATGCTCTATGAGCTTTTTTTAAAGAAGATTTATCATTTATACTTCAAGCTAACTAAAGAACTAAAGAAAAGCTCATACCTTTTTCTTATCAATCATAGCTTGGGAAAGTAATTAATCTCCCATCAACTTGCAGCTGCTGCAATCAGTTTAACAGACTCACAACACATACTACATTTTGTTAAAAATTCTAGATTTCTCTATTTCATTTATCAGCCAGTGCCAGGGGTGACTTCATAGAATAGTGAAATACGTTGAACCAGGTTTATATCTCACAAAGCAATTCTCAAACCATGAGGTCAATATCTCACAAAGCAGACTCAAATAGTGTCTGATTCATGACATCTGTTCTAGGAAGATTAGACACTTGCAGATTAGGTGCCCCAAGAACATACACAGCAGTAACCCCTCCATCCCCCTCTTGCTGGTCCCTGTTGGTGGAATTAAAACCAAGCATACAGAGTCTCCCTCCCTTTCTCCACATTGTTTTTCAAAATAGAAAGTATTATTATTATCACAGAGAGCAAAGTCACTATTTATTGCCAGTCATTTTAGGAGAATACATAATACTAAAAAAAATAAAAAATACTGGAAGGATTAATCCCAAAAATGAAGGAGGAGGGAGAGTCTCTTACTGTGGATTATCATCTAACAGATTCTGTGAAGGGTTTTTCTTGAATAAATCTTCAATAATGGAATAATAGAACTGAGAGGCAACCCCACCAATGACGAGGCCACCTGACTGGTACCACTCATGGGGAACAGGAAATGTATCAGTCTCAGGGCACCCCATAGCTGCTTTGCACACAACAGGAGGCAGCAGAAAAAGCAAAGTGAATGACCACAGCATCCTTGTAGACAAGCCTCTCTGCAAACTTGGATGCTCTTTGCCTATCAGAACCTGCAGAATGACTTCAGCAAACTAGATTGCATGATACCTGGCTCTGTCACTAGAGCACAACAAGAGAGATTGGCACACCTTATTTAAAAATCAAAGCAGTATAAACACATGCTTTGGGTGCTGGGTGAGAATTCCAATACACAACACTCAGATTTCAAGGCAGGCCAATAATATGATGAAAATACAAAATGGGAGAAAGAAAATTGGGAGCCCTGGTTGCCTCTTGATACTATTCCTATCTCCTCATGGTACAGAGGTTCATTATTATAACCCCTTTCCTGGCTGTGTTTTGACAGTTTTCTTATGCCTGTGGTGTTCTGACCAGGTGAATAAATTATTGTGATTTGGATAATTGTACGGTGACTTAATAACTTTTAAAATTTTTAGTTTCAATGAGAGTTGTTTTCTTTGGTTTTGCTTTTTTGCATCATGTTGTGTTCTGTTTACAGGTAGGTAGCCGTGTTGGTCTGACGTAGTCAAAACAAATTTAAAAGAAATTAATATTGGAAGAATATCGGAAGGTATCTGAAGAAGTGTGCATGCACACAAAAGCTCATAGCGATTACAAACTTAGTTGGTCTCTAAGGTGCTACTGGAAGGATTTTTCTTATTTTGTTCTGTGTTTATTCTCAAATCTGTCTACATCCTGCCTCTGCCCCTTTGTGGCACAAAAAGTGGCAATTAGCTTGAAGTGTTCCATGGTAAGTGAAAACATCAGCAGGAAAGTCAAAGTGAGCCTTGTTTTGGTTTGTGACTGGAAGCAGCAAATCTTGAATGAAAAGTGACTTTCGAACATTAGTTTTGCCACATGACAGGGCAGCTATTATTTCTACACGTTAACAAATGTGTGGCAAAATCAAAACATCAAGATGAGGCAAATTATAATATTGTGACAATAACCATGAAATAAAGAGGTGTGACACAATTGAAGTAAGGGTGAAACTATTCAGTGCGATTTTGCTTGAACTCAGCTGTTAACCATTCTGGCAAAGCACACACTGCTACATCGAAGGGGTTGTATTTAACTTCTCCTACTTCCATCAGTCCCACACCTAAGCGGGGATCAGAGGCCTTGTTGACCCACTGCTTCCTGGGGGCCCACAACTCTAAGAAAGTGCTACATGTGAGTTCCAAAGGTGATCTGTACTCAACGTATAGGCCCCAGAACCCAAAAGAAAATAATTGCGTCTGACATTTCTTTTTAAAGGTATCTAAGAGCACTCATCAAATATTCACCTGCAAAATACTGCCCACACCAGCCCCATTTTGATGGAGTGAATCCACTGGGTTTAGACCACCCCAAATCTATTCCATCGGAGTTGGCCACTGTTGAACCATGTTGTGGTGCAAGCCCAGCAAGCAAGGTCTCAATGAGTGACCAAGATGCAGATTGCTACCAGGAAGATACCCCAGCACCAAGCTTGTGGGTGCCATGTTGAATCCTCCCATTGTTTTAAGCCCAAAATGGCTTATCATATCAGTTACGCCAATAAAACTCAGAGACAAGAGGATTTAGGAGTCCATTGTTGTTTATTGCAAAGCAATAGGTTGCAGTCTCATATTTTCGCAAAACTGCAAACCTACTCAAAGGTACGGGCAGGGGGTATTTATAACATTTCAAACAAAGGATTTCAGTTTTAACCAATCATGTACATCATTACCAAATTTCATGTTTAATGAGCATTGCGCAATGAACATTGTTAACTAAACTTCAATTCTCACCATGTTATTTTACATTTTGTTAGTATGCATGTTGGGAACCTGTGTTACGTGTAGCCATTTGTACCATGTATCAACTTACGAGCTGTATCTTTGTGATTGATGTATTAGCTGTCCTTCTGTCCCAGTGATGGACGGCATCTTGCCAAATCATCAGTTTCATAAAGCAACAGGTTACCATAACTTCTCTATTAGAAGCATATTCTCGGATTAATAGGGGTTCACATTATCACATTCATTATGGCCCTTTGGGCCACTACCAGACCCTCAGGCCATTTATAGCCATCCCATATTATGCTCATCCTTCCCAATGTCATTTCTGCCATGAGGGAGGACCAACTCTTGTCCAACTTCTGCCACACCAACCTGTTCCCACAGCCAATCCAGAAGGCCTGAGCAAATATCTTCCAACCAAAGGCCATTGCTGCTTCCTGACGGGTGATTTTGATCCAACTGAAACAAGTTCACAAGCTCACATGTAAAAGGCGGTGACAGATTTCCAGGCCTTCATTTGCAAATACAACCTGTGCCACTGCCTTGGTGCTTTTTGTGGGGCCCAAGATACCCACCAATAGTGTTGCTGCATCCTAGATGACCAGGTGATTCACATTTCCAGGTGGCTGTCAGAAAACCAAACTATGCCTTTTTAAATGGCCAAGTCTAAGTCAACAGCCTTCTGAGTACACAGGTAATTCTCAGCCAGATGAATGACCAGCAAGTGAGGTGGCCAGAAGCATTAAATGTGTTTGGAAAGGCAAATCATATGAAAATGGCTTAAAAGAATATCTGATCCTTCAAGATCAGGAGAGCTTTCTACCTGGCTGCCGAATGAAAGATAATGTAAGTAAAATAATTGATATAATAGAATATTTGGAGGCTAGGAATGATAAGCAAGCAGAACTAATGTTTATAGATGCAGAGAAGGTCTTTGATAAGGTGTCCTGAATGTTTAGGGGGTAAAGGATGGAAATGATGAATTTTAGAGAATCATTTTGGAGTGAAATAGATGCAATGTACTCAGAACAACCGGCTATGCTGATAGTGAACAATGTGATAACAGAAAAATGTAAAATTGTAAAAGGTACACGACAGGGATGTCCCCTGTCTCCATTACTGTTCATATTAGTCTTAGAAATACTTTGTGACATGTGTAAGATCAGATGATGAAATAAAAGGTATTATGGTTGGAAACAAAGCATATAAACTGATAGCCTTGGTGTACAATTTGGTGTTAACAGTAGAAGACCTGTTAGTAAGCATACCAAGGGTTTCAGACAGAATTTTGGAGTTGGGCTGGGTAGCGGGATTTAAGTTAAATAAAAATAAAACCAAAATGTTGGTAAAAAATATGGCAGAACACAAAAATGGAATTACAATAAAAACAGAACTATCAATAGAAAAAAGGGTGAAATATTTTGGGGTGTGGCTGACAGCAAAAAAATCTAAATATTTTCAAAGATATTGCCACTTGGAAAGAACAAAAGAAAAATCTGGGGTTATGGGGGAGGATGAATTTATCACTGTGGCGGAGGATATCAGTAATAAAAAGGAATGCATTGCCAAGAATGTTATTTTGTTCCAGGTGTCCGCTTTCCATAACCTTGCTGTGTACTTCTACCTGCCAAAGTATCCTACAGCTCTGTTTCATCCTTTAGTCTATTTTTCCCCCTAATATCTTTGTCACTGACTCCTATATACTACTGTTGTGAACTTTCTTCATATTCCATGGAACACTGCATAATTTCTGGTGCCTGCCAAGATCCAGGTGTGGGGCAAGTTCTATTTGGTGAGAGAACACTAGCAGAGACTTTAAAATCACAAATTATGCAGTATAGCATGGAAATATAGGCAGTCTAACCTTAAAATGTGCCCTCTAAAGTGAGTTCAAAATTTTCCCACTTCCCCCAGTGTAGGAAAAAGACCACAAGTTTGGTAAGATAAAAACAGTTGAATTAAAAACTCTTCAAATGTCAGGTTCATGTGCTTCAGAATACAAGGAGTAAAACCTGGTGACAAAATGGTGAAAGTTCCTAAATGATCGATATATAAACTCAAGAGTGGCTAGTCAGAGCCACATAGAAACCATCACAAACCTATTCACACATGGAGTTTCTGAGGGAGACTGAAGTGGAACACAATTTTGATTACCTAGTTTGTTCCAAGGTGAGTTAAGCCTAGCAGAACAGTTTATTCTATGGTATTAATGCACTGATTCATTAATTAGACTTAATTAATGCATTAATTAGACTTAAGCATGTTGGTAATATGACGCTGGTTATCCAAAAAAGAGAAGCGGAATGGAGCAGCAATAGAAAGGATGCCCCAAGACAGATGGCTTTAAACACATAATAGTAATAATAGACTGAAAAAGAAAATTTTGTTTTCAACCCTTACCTTTCAGGTATTTAAAATTTACCAGAATGAGGTAAGGCCAAAAGAAATTATTTAATTATTTCTTTGTATAAGTTGCTCCCTGTTGTTCAGTTCAGGCCTCAGAATAATGATGTAGCATTTAGGGGCAAAGATGCAACACAGTAACCCACCCCCAGAGGCCAAGACGGAGAAGATCTCCACAGCCACCATGCCTTTTCCACTTGTGCTCAGGTAGGCTGGAATAAAAGACAGCCAAACACTGCAAAAGAGCAACATGCTGAATGTGATGAACTTGGCTTCATTAAAGCTGTCAGGTAACTTGCGGGCCGCGAATGGGGCAATGAAGCTGACAATGGCCAGCAGGCCCATATAGCCCAAGACACTATAAAACATGGTGACTGAGCCTTCATTACATTGCACAATGATTTCTTCTGTTGACGAGTGCATGTCCAGATCAGGGTATGGGGGAGATGTCATCAACCACACAGCACAAGTAGCTGATTGAATAAGAGAACAGGAAATTACGACTGAGTAGGCCAGTCTTTTCCCTACCCACTTCCTCATGCTTGACCCGGGCTTGGTGGCCAGGAAAGCAAGAACTACAGTGACAGTTTTGGCCAGCACACAAGAAACGGCCATTGAGAAGATGATGCCAAATGTTGGTTGCCGGAGGAGGCAGGAGACTTTGCTAGGTTCACCCAGAAATAACAATGAAGAGAGGAAGCAGAGCAGGAGAGAGACAAGGAGAGAGTAGGTGAGGTCCCGGTTGTTGGCTTTGACTATGGGAGTGTCTTTGTACTTAATGAATGTTCCTAGCACCAAAGCTGTGATGAGGAAGAAAGAAAGGGAAACTGATGTTAAACTGATCCCTAAAGGTTCTTCATAAGAAAGGAAGGTCATCGTTTTCTCAATGCAGATAGTTTTGTCCTTGTTTGGGTACTGAGTTTTGGGGCATCTGAAGCAGTCATTCATATCTGAAAAATAAAAACATCAAATTTCGATACTGTTTGAACAATATTTTGTCTTCTTCACTGACATGAAATTACGCCTATTGGATCCTTGTGTTTTAGTATTTAGATATAAATGTTTTTTGCTCTAAAATACCCCCCTCAAATGTCTAACCTTGCCATTGTCCTTGTAGGAAGAAATATATGAGTGCTGCATAACTTACCATCCTGGTTTGAAATTTCCCCTTCTGAACATGGAACACAGCCATAGCAACAAAACTTTTCCCCTTCTATCTTTTCCTTCTGATTCCCAGGGTGACAGTGGTCATTACAGAGAGAAAGTGGAATCACCTATCCATAGCAGAAAAGTCTTTTAGGAGATCAGAAAAAACTAATTGTTTATTTGATTTCTATTGATGAGGTTCAGCACTCAGCAAAAAAAGGTTTAATATAAAAGAGCTGTACTATGAATTCCATTATTTGGGGCCCCCTCCAAACATATGACAAGCTTTGCAATCATTTTGCATCAACCCCCCCCCCAATTTTGAGGTACCCCAAAATAGTGTCTGACTTCCTCAACTTGTTGCTATACTGATCAACCCAAATCCAATTCTTTCCAAACCTGTGCCAAAGTTTTGCATTTGTGTAATGGGGTGCCTGGTAGGGCCCCGAGTTTGGCAGATCAGCCACACAATTTGAGGCTCACCAAAATGCAGTTGGTTCTGCAAAATGCTGCAGAATAATTGAAAAATGTCTCAGCAGGAATTCCTTTAGCCCTGCCTGGAGGTGCAAGGGATTGAACCTGGGACCTTTTGCAAGCAATATGTGTTCTATTACTCAGCTATTCAATTCAATTCAACACCTTTATTGGCATATATATATATATATATATAATATAAAACAAAGACAAAACATACAAAACATATAGGTCATTAGTATAAATAGTGACTCTACATCATACAGAAATAATGGAGAGCAGGAGGAGGAAAGGGCAAACAAGGGATCCTCAGCTATCATTGTTGAAGGCTAGATGTATTGATTTTAATTACATAAATTATAGACAAGTAATGGGCCGTAATTCTGGTAATTTCGGTGAATTCATCCCTCAACAAGAGCTGGACCACTGTTTCCTTGTTGGGGAGGGTTCCAGGTCTCATAAAGGATGGGGGGGGCAAAAAAAATAGGAAGGGGACAGTCCAGAATCATGTGAGCCATAGAGTCTACCTCTTTCTGGCCACAAGGGCATAATCTATTCCAGTAGGGGATGCCTTTGAGTCTTCCGGATAACACGGAGGACGGAAAAGCATTTAGGCAAACCAACATAAATACTCTGCGATAAAAAAGGGGATACCAGGTCATATAAATAATTAGGCATCAATCCTTGGTGCAGCGGCAGCCCCAAGAAGGCAGGCGAGCATACTAGAGGTTGGGCAGGATGAAGTTTCTGGAATTCAATATCAAGCAGTCTCTGCTTAATAAGAGTAAAGATATATGAGTCCTCATATGTCAAGAGGGAGTCCACTGAGAAGCCTAGTTGCCTGAGTTTGTTGGAGATATTAGAGAACCATATAAAGCTGTAGCTATCTTTTAGAAGATAGGATATCAGGCTATCTGGTTCTGTATTAAAATAATTTTTTAGCCAATATTTAAAAGTAATGATCCAACCTCTTGTCTCAAGGACGTGTTGGCCCAATTCTGCACAGATAGCCAAGTATGGCACACATTTTGGTACTCAAAGGATTTGCCGAAAGAAGGATGATTGGACTCCTTCTACTTTGTTGTTAAAGCTGGATACCCATAGGGGGATCCCGTATAGAAGCTGGGAGGCGGATTTTGCCTTATAGGCACCAATTGCTGCAGGTACAAATTGATTCCCACCAAGAAAATGAAAAACGCATCTTGCTAAATTAATTGTTCTGTTGCGATGTGTCACCCATTTTAAGTTATAGTGGAAGGTGACACCCAAGTATTTATAGCATTTAACTTGCTCCATTTTTTGGGTTCCAATCGATACTCAGCTATTGTCTACATGCAATAAGAAAAGAGGTTACCAGATGGGTGCATATGTAGTAATTACATTGATGTGCCCCAGAAGCTTTGCTTTATGTATATGGAAGGTACAGTAAGAATAAATCAAAAATTTTCTTCTGCAAAAATGTAGGCTACCCCCCCCCCCCTAGCTTTTCAAAGCAGCATCAATTTTGAATGTGCTAGGCAGCTACATTTTTCCTAGGCCCTATCAAATAGAAACAACAGTTTTAAATGAAATGGAATTTTCTGACACCAAAAGAAAACGTCATAAGAACAGTGAAGAACAGAATGATTCCTAGGATTCAGACCTGATTAAAACCTCTATGCCACACAATCATATCTTCATGAAAAATGAATGCTTCTCCTTCAAGAGCATCAGGATCAATTCTTCCAACTTTCATTTGAAGGAAAGACTTGTTTGGAAATGTGATCATGTTCGTGATGTCAAATCCACCTCTCATTTCCCTTTTTTCATTAAAGGACATTGTTTCTCCTGCTGAGTTGTTAAATAAAATACCTTGCAGAAAATAGTGGAGCTGATTCAAAGACAAAAAGGGAAAAGAAGGAACATATATAAAAAGCCAGACCAAGACTAAACAATGAGCTATTTTCATAGAGCTGATAAATAGTTATGACACAGCAATATGTGGCTAAGATTCTGTACATGCTAAATATACAGGAAATGGGGGCACTCACAAAATCTTATCTCTTGATGTCTGGCCTTTGAGTAATTGACTCACTGAAATAATATATTGTTTCCAACATGTTACCTGCCAAGGCTGCAGATCCTGAAGTTCAAACCTTTTGTCTCCTGCCACTGCTCTGTGCTTTGATCTGTATGAATAAATTGCATGCAAAGCATGAGCCACAACAAAGACAGCATTGTAGATACTGTAGCTGTGGCCGGTCATGTCCATTTCAAACAGATGGCCAGGAAGACACTCTAACTTCTCCTCCCCTGTACATGTTTCAATATCTTGCATGAGCAGATCTGGAAATGCACAGTCAAATGCTTGCTCCCAGAAGTCCTTGAGAAAACCATCGCCTGGATTCCAGTAAGGTTTTATGCTCTGAAGAAATTCATGGAACTTGAGAAGCTCATTTGAGTGAACGGTGAAGGAAATGGCACCTTGAAAGAGATCAAGATCCCAAGACTTTGATAACTCAAGAGTATGAAGTCAATTTGTGCTGTCATGATAGACACTTTTCCAAATGTTGAGCTTTCCTTATTTTCAGGATCTCGTAGAAATATAACACATCTCAGCCAGCTCAATGTCAGAGAATCTCCATAGACAATGAATGCATTGGCTTTGTCATTTGTGAGACCGACATAATAACTTAGGAGTATGTCATAAAGTTCATCCAACATATCGAGATGATATGTTATCTCCATTCTTTTTGTGAAGGCTGAGCAGATCCCATGCTGGTAAAGCATGGGCTCCAGGGCCTGCAAGAAATTTTCTCCTCCATCACCATGCGTAACAAAGAGTCCAACCCATGTCCATCCAAAATGCTGAAGCAAGCTGATAATCCCCATGTACTGATGAGCTTCATTGGGCACCATGCGGTAAAAGGAAAGGAAGTGATCTATATCACTCTCTTCTTGCGGAAATGAGCCGTATGCAAGCTAAGGGGTCGGGGGAACAGACATGATAAAGATAAGTTAATAGAATTACCTTTAGCATGTGGCTGTTTACTCAACAAAAGTTTGTTGAAACAATTGCTAGTGTTCCAGACAGTTAAGTTGAAGGATGCTTCCAGTTGAAATTTAATTTGAGTTGTGGATACTTAAGTATTGAAAAGCTGTAGTTTGCATGTTCAATGTGCTGGGGGTGTTTTTGTGTTGGATGTGTTGTGGATGTCAGGGTACATACATGGTGGGACACCTTGAGCTACACCTTTGAGTCTCTTCAAAGAAGTGGGGCATGAGTTTTCATGACCTGTCAATGGGGCAATAGGGTGGATGACAGGAGACCTGGCTTAAAATGGACTGTTTTCAAGGCAGGGGAACTACCACCATCTAATTCAGAGCTACATTGGCTGGAGGATACATCTCCTACAGTCATCAGAGTCAGATAATGAGTAACATACAGAACTTCTCTAACCCTGCAGATGTCCAATAGTGCAATATAAATTAGGACATCCAGGCTCTCCAAGGAGGCAGAGCCTATGGTCAGCTTTCTAAGTCTTCAGGTCAACCTGGCTCCTTGCAGAGACAACATCTCTTGCAGTTGATGTGTGGAACAGGGGGTTGGTGATGGAAATGTCCAAGGTGCTGCCTGCTGCCTGCTTGACTCAGACTTGCACTGGTGTAGCAATCTCTACTGATAGGGAGTAATCTTTGTTTCTGATAGACATTCCATCTTGTGATGCTTAAGCATCAGTCATATTCACTTTCTGAGTCTCAAAATCATTTTCAGAATGGGAAGAGACGAGTGTGATTTGTGGGACAAAAATTCATGCCCCTACTCATAAAACCTACCTGTGGAATCTTGTAGAGGCTTACGGTATCAGCCATATGGAAGGAGGTATCAGAGCTAAGTCCTCTGATGATGGCAATGAGGTTTTTCTGCGAGTTACATTTGTAGTTGGGAGCAAATCTGTGCATTTTAAAGAGCAGGTTCAGAGTGTTACGATAGGTCATCCTTGCATTATTATAGCTGTCATAGATGTGGAATCCCAGTGTGACATTGGGCAAGATGTTGGGGTTCTCATTTATCACTTTCACTGCAAATGCCAAGGCAAGGATGTGCTGGTAGAATTTTGTTATCATGCTGCAAATGAGATTAGTTTAAAATTTCAGAGGAGAATTCTACAATGCGGGAAGCAGACAAAAAAATTGCCATTTCTGTCTCAAACCGATACATACCGTATTGAACTATAACCTTGTTATCTGTTATGGTGATTCTAAAATAATAAATATAAAACTCTTCAGCCTAAATAATATGTAATACTAGATTACTTTGGCCATCTTTTAGTTAGGCCTTGTTTGATCTTTAATATCTGCCCCTCCCCCCCAAAAAAGACTATAGCAATCTCCACCTCTTTCTGTTTGTACTCAAACTGGCCATGAAGGTGACTATTCTAGTCATCTAGCAAAGGAAAGCAACAATATTTCTTTGAATTAGTTACAATTACTACCATCCTTCCCCTTCATAGATCATTCGCCTTGTTGTGGCGAAGGGGCTGGAATAATTCAGAGATCGTATGAGCTATTCCGTGCAGGGCCACCCAAGACAGACAGGTCATAGCGGAGAGTTTTGACTAAATGTGATACACCTGGATACTAAATGATACACCTGGAGCAGAGACCGGCAAGCCACTCCAGTATACCTGCCAAGAAAACTCCATGGACAAAAACAACAGGCATATACCAAACTGCAGGAGGCAGTGGAAGACAGGAGTGCCTGGCGTGCTCTGGTCCATGGGGTCACGAAGAGTCGGACACAACTAAATGACTAAACAACAACAACTACTACTACAACCATCCTTATACCAGGCAGTTTCTGGTATTCATTTTTAGGATTGCACTATGATTTGCTTCATAGTGTTCAGTTAAATAAACAAGTTAAAATGAGACAAGCTAGTGATTACTTTAAAAGCAACATTTTTAAAAAAAGAACTAATCAGAACCAACCTACCACACTGTGATTCAATACATTTCTACTCAAATGCAAGTTCAGATGAGTTCAATGGGAATAACTTCCAAGTATTCTTGTATAAGATTGCAGACTTTATTTAGGTGCAACCATTCACTTTTAATATACCAGACATCACCTCTTAAGACAGGCATAGAAAAATGGGGTTAAATGTTTTCTCTTCGTCACAATATTAAGGTTCTTTCCATCACCACTATCAAATATATTCAATTCTAAACCTCATAGAAGACTAAACTAACTCCTCCAGACCTATCTTCACTTCTCTATCACTATACCATGGTCAGAAATGCATACAGAATCTTTTGCTCTATATTTCATTCATTGAATGGTTGTGATGTTAAGCCACAGAATCGCCACAGGGTTCACTGATTTTTGAAGCTTGCAGGAAGATGGAAAGAGAAAAGTTTTGGAATACAAATTCATGTCATTGAAGTATTTTAATTCAAACCAAAAAATGGAATTATGAGTAATAGAATGAAGGAAACATCCATATTGTGCATGCAAATAAGTGCAAGTAGCATGCTCTAAGAGCTTTCTTTTTTAAAGAAGATTTATTATTTATGCCTCATGCTACCTACAGCAAAGCTCATACCTCTTTTTTATCACCGGTGGCTTGAGAAGGGAAATAATCTCCCATCAGCTTGCTGTTGCTACAATCAGTTTAACAGACTCCCAACACACACTACATTTTGTTAAAATTTCTAGATTTCTCTAGTTTTCTCTATTTCACTTATCTGCCAGTGCCAGGTGTGACCTCATAGCTGAATGAAAAATATTTATATTTCACAAAACAATTCTCAAACCACGAGGTCAATATCTCACAAAGCAGACTCAAACAGTGTCTGATTCATGACATTTGTTCTAGGAAGATTAGACACTTGCAGATCATGTGCCCCAAGAACATGTAAAGCACTAACCCCTCCACAACCCTCTTGTTGCTCCTTGTCTCCCTCCCCTTCTGCACATTGCTTTTCAAAATAGAGAGTATTCTCATTATCACATAGAGCAAAGTCATTATTTACTGGCAGTCAGTTTAGGAGAATATGCAATACTAAAACATAACAATACTGGAAGGATTAATCCCAAAAATGAAGAGGGAGAGAAACTCTTACTGTGGCTCATGGTCAAACAAATTCTGTGAAGGGTTTTTCATGAAGCCTTCTTCCAAGGTGGAATAACAGAACTGAGAGGCAATCCCACCAATGATGAGGCCTCCTGACTGATACCACTCATGTAGAACAGGTAACGTATCAGTCTCAGGGGACCTCATACCTACATTGCACAAAACAGGAGGCAAAAGAAAAAGCAAAGTGAATGACCACAGCATCCTTGTAGACGACCTTCTCTGCAATCTTGGATGCTCTTTGCCTATCTGTCCCTGTAGAATTGACTTCAGCCAACTAGACTGCATGATACCTGGCTCTGTCAATAGTTCACAACAAGAGAGATTGGAACAATTTATTTAAAAATCAAAGCCGTATAAACAAATGCTTTGGGTGCTAAGTGAGATTTCCAATACTCTGGTTTCAAGGCAGACCAATAATATGAAGGGGGGGGTGGGAGAAAGAAAATTGTGAGCCATGGCGGCCTCTTGATACTATTCCTATCTCCTCATGGTATAGAGGTTCATTATTATAACCCCTTTCATGGCTGTTTTTTGACAGTTTTCTTATGCCTCCGGTGTTCTGACTAGGTAGACAAATTATAGTGATTTGGGTAATTGTACGGTGACATAATAATTTTTAAAAAGTTTTAGTTTCAATGAGAGTTGTTGTTTTGTTTTGTTTTGTTTTTGCATCATGTTGTGTTCTGTTTACAGGTAGGTAGCCATGTTGCTCTGACGTAGTTGAAACAAATTAAAAAGAAATTAATACCTGAAGGTATCTGAAGAAGTGTGCATGCACACAAAAGCTCATACCAATTACAAACTTAGTTGGTCTCTAAGGTGCTACTGGAAGGAATTTTTTTATTTTGTTGAGTTCTGTGTTTATTCTCAAATCTGTCTACGTCCTGCCTCTGCCCCTTTGTGGCACAAAAAGTGGCAATTAGCTTGAAGTGTTCCATGGTAAGTGAAAACATCAGCAGGAAAGTCAAAGTGAGTTTGTTTCGTTTTGTGACAAGCAGCAAAGTGAATTTGTTTTGTTTTGTGACAAGCAGCAACTCTTGAATGAAAAGTGACTGTCCAACACTCATTTTGCCACATGACTGGGCAGCTATTATTTCTCTACGTAATAAATGTGTGGCAAAATCCAGATGTCTCATCAAGATGAGGGAAATTATACTATTGTGGCAATAACCATGAAATAAAGAAGTGTGACACAATTGAAGAAAGGGTGAAACATAGGACTGTGTTTATTCAAATTGTACAAATTCTCTTCAGTGTGAATTTGCTTTAACTCAGCTGTTAATCATCCTGGCAAAGCACACACTGCCACCTCGAAGGGGTTGGATTTAACTTCCCCTACTTCCATTAGGCCCACACCTAAGGGGGAGAGAGAGGCCTTGTTGACCCACCGCTTCTTGGGGCCCCACAATTCTAAGAAAATGCTACATGTGAGCTCCAAAGGTGATCTGTACTCAACGTATAGGCCCCAGAACCCAAAAGAAAATAATTGGGTCTGACATTTCTTTTTAAAGGTATCTAAGAGCACTCATCAAATATTCACCTGCAAAATACTGCCCACATCAGTCCCATTTTGATGGAGTGAATCCACTGGGTTTAGACCACACCAAATCTATTTGATGGGAGTCGGTCACTGTTGAACCATGTTGTGGTGCAAGCCCAGCAAGCAAGGTCTCAATGGGTGACCAAGATGCACATTGCTACCCGGCAGATACCACAGCACCAAGCTTGCAGGTGCCATGTTCAATCCTCCCCTCAGGCCATTTATAGCCCTCCCATATTATGCCGATCCTTCACAATGTCATTTCTGCCAGGAGGGAGGACCAACTCTTGTCCAACTTCTGCTACATCAACCTGTTCACACAGCCAATCCAGAAGGCCTGAGCAAATATCTCCCAACCAAATGCCATTGCCACTTCCTGACAGGTGATCTTGATCCAGCTGAAACAAGTTCACAAACTCAAATTTAACTGCTGAAGACAGACTTCCAGGCCTCCGTGTTGCAAATAAAACACACTGCCTTGGTACTTTTTGCGGGGCCAAAGCTCCACATAGCTGCCACATAGAAGATGAAGAAAGCCGTGTTTCTGTGCTCTGGGGGGTAGGATTCGAACCAATAGATTTATGTTACAAAAAAAGAGATTTTGACTAAACATCACAAAGAACTTTCCCCCAGGAAGAGCTTTTTGACAGTGGAATAGATTCCCTTGAGGGGTGTGTGGAGTCTCCTTCATTGGAAGTTTTTAAGCAGATGTTGGATGGTCATTTGTCATGGATGCATTAGTTGAGATTCCTGCATTGCAGGGGGTTTGACTAGATGACCCTTCTGGTCCCTCCCAACAGTGTAATTCTTTGATTCTACATCCTTGCTACTACATTTTTGTTTTGAGTGAACATCCTAAAATCCTGGGCAATCACCATCTGTTTTATGGGGAAGATTGGTGCACGAAGGGGGGTGGGGAGATGTCATGACGTCCCTTCGAAATGAACAAAGGCAGACCACTGCATGTAGTTTGGAAAAGAGACTTCTTGTATCAAGTGGATGCTGGTTTTGGATCTTCTCTGGGGCATGCGCAACTCTAGATTTCTCTATTTCACTTATCAGTCAGTGCCAACTGTGCCTTCACTGCTGAGTGAAAATTATAGAGAAAGGTTTATTTCTCACAAAGCAATTCGCTCAAACAGTGCCTGATTCATGAAATTTGCTCTGGGAAGGTTAGGCACTTGCAGATCCTGTGCCCCAAGACCAGGTACTGCAATATGACCTCCATACCCCTCTTGGTGGTCCTTAGCATACAAAACGCAAGTCTCCATAGCCATCTCCACATTGCTTTTTAATAGAGAAAGGAATCTCATAATAAGCTTTTAAAATTGTGTGGTAGGTAAATGGACTGCATTCTATAGTGTGTGTATCCCCTGTGCTTTACTATCACATCTTCCTAACATGTACAATTCCCCCATTTCACACCTCTTTTTCCTTAGTTGTGTGGTTTTGGGGCACCAACTCAGAGCCACCTCAACCCACCTGTACTTCCTTCCCCCATCTCTCTAAGCTCTGCAGCCCTGCACTGGGTTTCTTCTAAGTTATATCATACCCTCCAACATTTCTGTGATGAAAATGAGAAAATCCTGTTCCATACTTTTCAACATTTCTCCAATGAAAATAGGGACATCCTAAGGAAAACTAGGATATCCAGGGATCACATCAGAAACTGGGATATCTTCTGTAAATCTGGGACTATCCCTGGAAAACAAGGTGACATTGGTTTGGCAATGGAATAACATCAGAATCTCTAGAGGAGGAAGTAGGTAAAATGGCCTTGGTCTTAAACAATACCACTTCATGTATAGAAGACAATAAAGAAAAATCCCTAAGATTCCTTTTAATTCTTTCTCCTTATTAGTTGCTCTCTGTTGTTCAACTCTGGCCTCAAGGCAATGATGTAGCATTTAGGAGCAAAGATGCAGCCCAATAATCCAGCACTGGAGGCCAAGATGGAGATGATCTCCACCACTACCATGTATTTCCCTTTGGTGCTCAGATAGGTTGGAACAAAAGAAAGCCAAACGCTGCAAAAGAGCAACATGCTGAAGGTAATGAATTTGGCTTCATTAAAACTGTCAGGTAATCTGCGGGCCAGAAATGCCACAATGAAACTGACAATGGCCAGGAGGCCCATGTAGCCCAGGACACAATAAAACAGGGTCACAGACCCTTCATTACATTGCACAATGATTTCTGTGGTTACAGAGTGCATATCTACATCAGGGAATGGGGGAGATGTCATCAACCACAGAAAACAAACATTAGCTTGAATAAAAGAACAGGAAACTACAACAGAATAGGCCAGTCTTTTCCCTACCCACTTCCTCATCCGAGAGCCTGGCTTGGTGGCCATGAAAGCTACAACTACAGTGATCGTTTTGGCCAGCATGCAAGAAACAGCCATAGAGAAGATCATGCCGAAAGCAGGTTGCCTGAGAAGACAGGTCACTTTCCCAGGTTTGCCGAGGAACAACAAAGAAGAGAGGAAGCAGAGCAATAGGGAGACCAGGAGAGTGTAGGTGAGGGCTCGGTTGTTGGCTTTGACAATGGGGGTATCTTTGTGCTTCACAAAAGTGCTTAACACCAGAGTTGTGAGAAGAGAAAAAGAAAGAGCAACGGAAGCTAAGCTGATCCCAAAAGGTTCTTCATAGGAAAGAAAGCTCATAGTTTTGGAGATGCATTGGTTTCTTTTCTTGTTTGGATATTGATCTTCTGGGCATCTGAAGCAGTCATTCACATCTGAAGGACAGAAGTAGGTCAAATTCCAAAGACAATTCATAAGCTTTTTTTTTTTGCCTTCCATATATACTTGCTAATTCTTAGTGAGTAGATGGTAATGTAATTTATTTTGATAGTACACCAGGCTCAATATTATTATTATTATCAGTACCAATATGTGCCAAATATTCCAGCTGTTGCACCAATTTCGGATGGTTGAAGAGATGAGGCCCCACAGCTAATTATAGCATTCATTATCTTACCATAACTCAATGCACCACATTAAAATTTAGCAAACTTGGAATTAAAGGTTACAGGTAGGTAGCCGTGTTGGTCTTGAAGACCGTGTTGGTCTTGAAGGAATTTTTTTTATTTTACTTGGAATTAAAGGAATCTTAACTTTTTGATAGCCTTAAGTGTTAGAGTTCACACCACTTTTTTAAAAATTTTGAATTAATCAATTCACACCTACAACAAAATTTACCAACTCCTGCATCACACTGACAGATATTCCCGTATCTTTGAAATTATGCATCTTATATGAGCCAATCACATTCCATTCTGAAAAAGATGAAATGCAAAAATAAAGTATATCAGTATTGTCTTACGAAGAAGGTTTTTGTTAGTGGGTGGAGGTTTGTTAAGTTACAATAATATAGTGTTTCTCTGATCATTGAGGATTTAAGAGAATTGGCAATTACATAATATACAAATATGAAAAATACATTTGTATTTTTCAAAGGAAATGTAGTATAACTATCCCATCTTCGGGGATCTAATTGGTCTTCTCTTTGGGATGCTCATTGTGTGCTTAGATTTTGCTGTTCTTATTCCTTAACCTATTTTTTCTTTGGGATCCTCTTGCCTGGTTACCAGTCTTACCCTTACTGATCCAGGGAGTTATGATTTCACTCGGGTTTCTAAATTATCCTTCTGTAAGTTAGATTTTGCTCTTCTTAATTTTTCTTCTTATCCATAAATGTCAAAAAATAATGTTAAGTGCATTAATTTTATTTTCACAGCATATATGCCAAAGATTTATCTTTGACTCTTAAATATTATTTGTGCTGATATGGAATGGGGCAAGGCCTCCCCCTTACTGTGGCACCTGTTGCAGAGGGAACTGGGCTGAAACAACTGTTAGACCCAGAACCTGCGGCATATACCGTGTTTCTCCAAAAATAAGACACTGTCTTATATTTATTTTTCCTCCGAAGAACCACACTATGGCTTATTTTCAGGGGATGTCTTATTTTTTCCCCCTCCTCCTGCCGCGGCCGGCATTGCTGCTGTGCCTATCACTATGTCTTGTTTTCGGGGTATGGCTTATATTCCTTGAATGCTTAAAAATCCTGCTACGGCTTATTTTATGACTATGTCTTAATTTAAGAGAAACAGGGTAATCAAGTTTAGATCTCAAATCTGGACCCACTGAATCAGTCATCACCATCATCATTTCTATCATCATTATCACTTGACTGCTGAGGTTATAATAGTATTGCTTAAGCTATTTTCATGTGTCCACTTTTTGGGGTATCTTAAAGTATATGGTCAACTAAATCATTTGGTCTTCATTGAGGCTTACTGCCAAATCCATACAGATTGACCAATTCCAACTGGTGAAATGTATCTGTTTTTATCTTTATAAACTATAATGACATACGTTATAGAGCAGGGGTTACATATGTGTATGACCCCTGTTCTGCAGATTGTATACAAACACTAAGTTAAAAAACTGAAGAAGACCAAGCCGAAACAGTATGATTACCTTGGATCACTGTCTCGCATGTCGTTATAGTTTATAAAGATAAAAACAGATGCATTTCACCAGTTGGAATTGGTCAACGTGTTGCCTCTTTTTTTGGTATTTTGACTCAAGTCTGCAACACAGGGGTTGTTTCATTAGCAAATCCATACAGATAGCATTGCTCAAGGAATATTAGTTTCTCTAAGTACTGGAGGTCAGCAGAAATATATTTACACTTCATACCAAGCAGGATAGGGGACCCAGGTTGCGCTGTGGTTAAACCACTGAGCCTAGGGCTTGCTGATCAGAAGGTTGGCGGCTCGAATCCCTGTGACGGGGTGGGCTCCCGTTGCTTGGTCCCAGCTCCTGCCAACCTAGCAGTTCGAAAGCACGTCAAAATGCAAGTAGATAAATAGGAACCGCTACAGCGGGAAGGTAAACAGCGTTTCCATGTGCTGCTCTGGTTTGCCACAAGCAAACCAGAGCAGTAAGAGCTGTTCGGCAGTGGAATTTGCTACCAAGGAGTGTGGTGGAGTCTCCTTCTTTGGAGGTCTTTAAGCAGAGGCTTGACTGCCATATGTCAAGAATGCTTTGATGGTGTTTCCTGCTTGGCAGGAGGTTGGACTGGATGGCCCTTGTGGTCTCTTCCAACTCTATGATTCTATGATTCTATGATTCTAAGCGGCTTTGTCATGCTGGCCACATGACCTGGAAGCTGTACGCCGGCTCCCTCGGCCAATAATGCGAGATGAGCGTGCAACCCCAGAGTCGGTCACGACTGGACCTAATGGTCAGGGGTCCTTTTACCTTTACCTTACCAAGCAGGATAGCTTACTTACATGCACAGCATGGTAAATAAACATTTCTAATTAGTTCTTAGGCAGAATCAGTGACAATTATTTGTGATGAAAATAAAAATAATTTCTACATCATGTACCATTCTGGTCTGAAATCTTGCCTTCTGGACATGCAGCACAATCATAACAGCAAAATTTTCCACCTTCCTTCCTTTTCTTCTGATGACCAGGGGGGCAGTGTTCATTGCACACAGAAATGGGCATCACCTATCCACAAATAGGAAAGGAGTTTCAGGTTGGAGAAGTTCTCTTACCGAATTTCCTTTAAAATGAATTTTTGCATAGAATTTATCTGGAATCTGGAGTCTGACCTTCAAGTCCTCTTGCTTTCTAACATTATCAAAAGTTGTTTCTGATGCTTAGCAATCGAATTTAGACATGCAAAGAATCGGAAGAGGGGACTTCACATGTCAAGCGTGATTTCATTTTAGATTTATGCAATGGAAACAGAGATAACCCAATTTGAGATCCCTCAAATGATGCATAGTGTCATGTGGCAGTGGATCCAACCCCCATGTCAAGTCAGCAGGAATGGATAAGACAAAGAAAAGTTCTTACTAACTGCTTTTTATTCAACATTCACAGTGTGAGGCTTGGAAATGAAGGCTCTTGGAATAATGTCGTTGCCCCAAGTGAGTCCCCTCTCCCTCAATTTATCCCTTCATGTGATGTCACTGTGGGTGCTGAGATATGCCCTCTGCTTCTAGCTCTCTGCTCTCCTACTTTCAATGCTCACCAGGTTCTGGGAGAGGGAGGGTCTGGAATGCTTTCTAAAGACACTGTGTCCATCAGCTGTTCCCCATTTGTGCTTCTTCTTTCTCCTCTCCCATTATTTCCCAGCTTTTCCCGTCATGTGCCTCTGAGCTGTGATCTACATCAAACCCCTGTTGTAATTCTGAACTCTCTGCCCCGTCCCGGACACATAGGTTTAATCTACAACAAATATACCATTGATTGCTGACGGTTCAGTGTTGCAACTAGGCTTTCAGTGTGCTAGTTTTCTGGGTCTTGAAAAGCCTGATGCACATATAACATGGCAGAAAATATAACTTTGTTTCTCAATTTTGTATTGTGCTTAGGCTTTCATTTAGCTAGACAGCAGTTTTATCCCTGTGACATTTTTCAATAGAAAGACAGAGGGTTTGTAGAAAAAATAACTCTTCCGTCAGGACTCATTTGTAGGTTAGAGCAGACCCCCAAAACAACAACAACAACAACAACAACAACAACAACAACAACAACAACAACAACAACAACAACAACAACAAAACACTATTAGGATGCTGACCTGGTTAAAACCTTTATGCCACATTATCATGTCCTCATGAATGATGAATCTCATTCCTTTAGGGGCAGTATCATCCACCTCACCAATTTTCACTCGAAGGAAGGACCTGTTTGGGAACATGACCATGTTCATGATGTCAAATCCACCTCCAATTTCCTTCTTATCAGTAAAGGACAGAGTTTCTCCAGCTGAGTTGTTAAATGAAATGCTATGAAGGTAAAGATGGAGCTAATTGAAAGTTTAAAAGACAAAGGGGGGGGGAGAAATAGAAATTTTGAACATAATACATTTTACTATTAGTGTTTCATATTATTATTTAAGATAGACCAAAAGTGAAGAATCTACTATTTTGCCATAGAAAACAAAATCCTACATAATGCACTGAAGACAAAATGTCTTTCCAGGCTGGAATGTGAAAAATATAATGTAAATATACAAAGCTTTGTAAAATAATAAGATTCAGAGTATCAGTTAATGCATATTATATATATATATATATATACATATATACATATATATATATATATATATATATATATATATATGTGTGTGTGTGTGTGTGTGTGTGTGTGTGTGTTTCTGCAAATGACAGTGTTGACTTACTGTCATTTCAGCACATTACCTGCCAAGGCTGCAGATCTTGAAGTTCAAATATGTTATGACCCATCATTGCTCTGGGTTTGGATCTTTTTAAAGAAATGTCATGTAAAGCATGACCCACCACATGGACAGCATTGTAGATGCTATAGCTGTGGCCAGTCATGCCCATTTCAAAGAATGGATCAGGAAGGCTCTCCAGTCTCTCCCCTCCAGTACATTGTTCACTTGTGTCCATTGGCACATTGGGGTTGGGAAAATCACAGTCAAATGCTTGCTCCCAGAAGTCATTCAGAAAACCATTTCCTTTCACACCACCAGGCTTTATCGTCTGAAGAAAATCATGGAACCCTAGAAGCTCTTTTGAGTGAATTGTGAAACAAATGGCACCTTGGAAGAGACGAAAATCCCAACTCCTTTGAAGCCCCAACAACATGAAATCAATCTGAGTTGTTATGATCCAAACTTTTGTAACTGATGATATATAATTTTCTCTAGGACCTCTTGTAAAGAAAATAGCTGTCAGCCATATGAGTGCCATAGATTCTCCATAGATAATCAATGTTTGGGATTTGCCATCTTTGATAACCTTGTAACTACTTAATAATACACTATAAACTTCATCAAAGTCATCGAAACGGGGTAGTTTTGGGAGCCTTTGTGTGAAGGCTGAACAGATTCCATTTTTGGATAACAATGGTTCCATAGTCTGCAAGAAATGTTCTCCACTTTCATCATCCACAACAAAGATTCCAACCCATGTCCATCCAAAATGCTTAAGCAAGCTGATTATTCCCATGTGTTGATGGGCTTCATTTGGAACCATACGGTAGAAGGAAGAAATATGACTTTCCTCACTCTCCTCCTCAGTGGGAAATGAGCCATAAGTGAGCTACAAAAAATGCACCAATACTACTGAAACACATTATGAGCAATGACTTCAGTCAATTTTCTACAGTTATTGAGATATTTTCATGATTCAAAAAATCTTTCCTCCACCATATTAGACCCTTTATGGGAATATGCCTCTCATATTTAAGTTTTCTGTATAGACACTTTTTGAAGCTTGGAATCATATCAAGAAAAGTGATAATTAATACAATCATTTTCTTTCCAGACTGCCCTTTAACAGCAGGTACTGGGGTGCTTACAATAATTTAGCATACAACAGAAAGAAGAGCAGCATCATAGCAGGTGTTTCCAGCTACCCTTATATTTTCCCTTGAAAGCCTCATAAACAGCTTCTTCAGGCGAGGGAGGGTTGTTTCTAGGACAAAGGTGAATTAGTGAAGCTCCCGTCTTATTTTTGCTATCGGATGCTGCATCTTAAGTACTCTTGTTTGTGTTACAGTATTGGAATATGGTGGGGTTTTTTTGGTATGTCTTCAGGAGAAGGGAAGATTAAGGAGTAAACTCTTCACAAATCTGGAGTCGAGTTCCTAATACGGTTGCAAGGCATCTTGTACACCTTCGTCTTGCAACATCTGCAGCCAAGCTGTTGCAAAATGTATTGCTCTGTTTTCCTCTGGACCATATCAGCAAGGCTGAGATGTCTTTTCATCTGGGCAGAGTAGGACTGGACCTCCATACATACTGCCCAGGCTTGTGCCCTGGGGAGGTCACATCAGAGCTGCTAGTGCAGCCAATATAACAAAATAATTCTTGAGGTTTGACTTCACCCCTGGAAACATACTCCATCATCTCTCAAGGAAGACAGATGCCAATTACATTCACTATAATTTTTCTGTGTAACTATGAAATTATTGTTTTTATTGTTTTGTTATGTCATTATGGAATTGTTTTCGTAGTGTTTGTTTGAAATATATCCCTGTTCCTTTGTAGTAATCCACTTTGAGCATTCTCTCTCTCTCTCTCTCTCTCTCTCTCTCTCTCTCTCTCTCTCTCTCTCTCTCTGTGTGTGTGTGTGTGTGTGTGTAAAATCAATGAATGAATGACAAGCAAGAAAGTAGGGTTGGTCCTAAAATGTAAATATAACATGCAAAAATACAAGGCGAATAGGTGCAAATTTAAAGTGACAAAAACTATACAATGAATGCATATTTAAAGAAAATGTGACAAAAACTATACAATGAGGGCACTAGATATTACCTGTAGATATTTTAAGGGCTGGCACAGTTAATGACTTTTCTCAGGCATCACACACCAAACAAAATGGCAACAAGTACAGTTTTCTTTTTCCTTTCCCCCCCTTTGGATTTAAAAGGTTATGGGAGCTCTAAATATGAACATGGGGGACTTGGGGAAGGAATATCAAATTAATGGATAAAAAATGGCCAGTAGTCTGAATCATAGAACTTTAGAGCTGGAAAATACAAGTCAAAATAGCCAGGCCCAGAAGAGAGGGAGGAAGGGTAGCGAGACTTTGCTCATTGAAAAACACATATTTGCTTCTAATGAAAGGCAATAATATCACAAACAGCATCATTCAAATTACTGTTTTTGTTGAGAAGTATTCTGAAATAATAAAGACACAGTTTTCTACCAGCTTGGTCAATTTTCCATGTTACTAACCTTGGAAAATGATTTTGAAATACTTCTTTTCATTTGCAGTTTTTTTCATTGCACTGCTATCTCAGTTTTTCATTGCCAGAACTTACTGCTAGCCCTTCCTTCCCACTGTATATTCATCCTACTGGTTACATATTTAATATTAATGTTTTATAAATTCTATAGAAAGTGCCAAAATTCAGCTCCAGAAAGAAGATCAGGGGTCTATTCACCCTGGAAGTCATTATGCTGCCCCTGCTATAAAGAGATCCTACCTGTGGAATCTTGTAAAGGCCTATGTTGTCTCTCATATGGAAGGATGTATCAAAGCTAAGTCCCCCAATGATGGCCATGAGGTTTTTCTGGGTGTCACATTTATAGTTGATGTAAAAACTCTGTGATTTGAAGAGCAGGTCTAACGTGGTACGATAGGTCATCCTTGCATCATGATAGCTATCATAGATGTGGAACCCATGAGTGATATTGCGCAAGATTGTGGGGTTCTCATTGATCTCTTTCACAGCAAATGCCAAGGCAAGTATGTGCTGGTAGAATTTTGTCACCATGCTGCAAATGAAGTTAATCAATATACAATTCCAGAGGAGAATTCTACAATGCATAAAATCAACACACCACCGTTTTATCCATCTTTGTCTCAAATGATTTTTATTGAAATGAAGCTATGCCTTTTGCAATTCATGTTTCTAAGCTATCAGATAACACACAGTTGATGAAAATGTCCAATTCATCAGGGCATCTGTGTTCTGCATGGTTCTTTGACACACCTGCCTTTCATCCCTTCCTCAACTTTTGCAGCTCAGTTAAAAAAATTTTTATTAAAAAATCCCTTCCCCTCATCCTTCTCTTTAGGTAGCTGAATACTTCACATATCTCATGAAGTGCTTTCCGACTCAGAAAAGTTTGTTTCCTATACTCATTTACCTTGAATAACCTCAAGTGCTGTATGAAATCTTGCCTGACATACTGATTCCTGTAAATACCATTTTTGGCGTTTGTTTGTTTTTGCAATAGTCTCTAGCATGAAGTATTTAGATTAATACATTTGTTTCATAAACACTTTATTGGAAATATAAATCTGTGGAATATTTTTATCCAGAGTTCTAGTGATCCACAAATTCAGTCAAGTGGTTCACAGGACATTCACATTAAATATTTGTGATAATATTTAATTGTATTTTAGTGATTTATTTACTTTTTACGTTCTATGTATTTTATTGAATTTCCTTTGATTTATATGCCATTGCAAATGAAATGTATTAAAATGCAACATAAAAAAATCAAAGAATTAGAAATGTAGAATTCAAAATCTAGCTCAGCAGCTTATAAATTTCAATGTACAATGTACAGTCTCAACCATCAAACTTGCAAACTTAACAAAAAAGAAAAGATACTTGTTGGGTAGGGAGGAGACTCTTACTATGAAACATCGAACAGATTCTGTGAAGGGTGTTTTCTGAAGAAAACTTCATAGAAAACATAAAAGAGTTGAGAAGAAATCCCACCGATGATGAAGTCCCCCGGCTGGTACCACTCATGAGGAACAGGAATAGGATCTTTCATTGGACTCCGGATAGTATCTGCTCTGCACACGACAGGCACTTGCAGGAACAGCAACATCAATAGCCACAACATCTTAGCAGTGTAGTTTTTCTCCCCTACAACAAATCTCTTAAGCAGAGATGTTTCCCAGTCTATATCTGTACTCAGATTACTTTTAGATGTTTTCAGATGTTTCAATCATTTTATAGTTTGTGCATTTGCTGCTTTGGTTTCTTTCAGAAGGAATCGGCAGTATTGGATGATGACTGACAATGGAAATAAAAGCAGTGATAAATCTCAAAGAGTGAATTGTCAGCTACATATTAGAATCAAAACCTGGCAAATGCATGCCTTGATGTATAGATAAGAGTGCCAACATCCTTTAAAGTTCTGACTTTTTTATGTGCAAACAGAAAGTCTCTTAAGATTTGGCCAAGTGAACTAAATATAATCATTTGGATAATTGCTGGAAGAGATAATAATTTTGCCTCACACTTTTTGTAACAAACACGTTGGGTTCGATTTGTTTATCCAAGTCTGACTACATATTGCCTCTGCCTCTTAGTGTCCCCAAAATTGGAATTTTTCAAAGCAAGCAAACTGGAAAATCATGGTGAAACTATTTACTTTGTGACTGCAAAGCAGGGATTTCTCAATCTCATGATTTAGATGTTACAGCAAAACAGAGCTGAGTACAATCAGTTTTCTGATGACACCCTGCCTCAAATTTCCTAATGCTCAAATCACATAGACCACATCATATAATTAGCACTAAGGAGATTAGGAGCATGGTCTTCTGCAGCAGCCAAAACCAACCCCAATCTGCCCTGTGAGGGGCAGTTTATCAGGCATACCTATCCTGGGTTGACGCTGATACTACTCAACCCAGAACGAACCCCCAAATAAATGTGCATGGTGAGGCTATTGTTCGTTTCAGGGATAATACTGCTCCACAGGGATGTTGAAGGTACTTGGAATCCATTGATTCAATGGCTGTATAAACCCCACCATTACACTATGAGGCAAGAGGAGTGCTAGGCAGGCCAACCAGAAAACCCCTAATTTCATTGGAAAACCCATAAAATTCTCTCACTCTCCAAGAGTGACCAACTTAATGGTTCCCCAGCCATTGAAGAGTATTAGCAGCAATAATGAATGGGGAGAAGGGGAAAGAAAATATCATTTTTATTTTTATTTTAAAAATATGTTTATTGAACAAATAGATTTTTTAAACAATACACATTACCAATGACATAGCCATTTACAATTTTCACCCTTCCCCCCTTCCCCCACCCTCTCCCACCCTCTAAGGACTTCCCTCAGCTCCCCTTTCTGATTTGTTTTTACATATTGTTTTCTGCATGTTATAAAATTGTACATGTTATTGCCTTATCTATCATATGTTCTACTAATAAATTGTGGATGTTTATTCAAAACAAGCCAAGGAGTCCAGATCCTTTTGTTGTCTTTTTTAAATAGTTTGTAAAAAGTTCCCATTCTTCTTTGAAGTCACAGTTGTCCTTCTCACATAGTTTATATGTCAACTTTGCCAACTCCACATAACTCACCAGTTTTTCTTGCCATTGTTTTTAATAATAATAATAATAATAATAATAATAATAATAATAATATATTATTATTATTATTATTATTATTATTACCCCACCCATCTGGGCGGCTTCCAACCGGATATTAAAAACAGTGCAGCATCAAACATTAAAAACTTCCCTAAACAGAGCCGTCTTCAGTTGTCTTCTAAAAGTAAAATAATTGCTTATTTCCTTGACATCTGCTGGGAGGGCGTTCCACAGGGCCGGTGCCACTACCAAGAAGGCCCTCTGTCTGGTTCCCTGCAACCTCACTTCTCGCAATGAGGGAACCGCCAGAAGGCCCTCGGTGCTGGATCTCAGTGTCCGGGCTGAATGATGGGGGTGGAGATGCTCCTTCAGGTATACAGGACCGAGACCGTTTAGGGCTTTAAAGGTCAGTACCAACACAAGTGAGTGCCCAGGGGTCTGAACACTCCTCCCCCAACACCACTTTCTGAACATGACCCAGGAGGAAGGAGCGGAACCACTTGTATGACAGTGCCCCCAGCTCCCAGCCCCTCTAGATGGTACAGAAGGATGTTATGCTTGATGGTTTCAAAGACCACTGAGAGATCCTGCAGAACTAGGAAACAGTTCTCACCTTTGTCCCTAGCTCGCCGGAGATCATCGACCAGCGCGACCAAGGCAGTTTCAGTCCCATGGTGAGGCCTGAATCCCGATTGGAAGGGATCCAAATGGTTCACTTCTTCCAGGCATGCTTGGAGTTGTTCAGCAACCAACCGCTCAATCACCTTGCCCAAGAATGGTAGATTTGAGACTGGGCGGTACTTGGCCATATTGGCCGGGTCTAAAGATTTTTTTAAAAGAAGCGGTTTAATGACCACCTCTTTCAGTGGGTCTGGGAAGGCTCCCTCGTGGAGGGAAGCATTCACCACCCCGCAGAGCCCATCACCCAGCCCTTCCCGGCTCACTTTTATTAGCCAGGATGGGCAAGGATCAAGGAGACAGGTGGTTGGTTTCACTCGTCCAAGCAGCCTGTCCACATCCTCGGAGGTAACAGATTGGAACTGATCCCATATAACATGACCAGACAGGGCTCTAGCACTCTCCTGCCCTGGCCCTGCTCCCACGGTGGAGTCTACCTCCTTCCGAATCTGAGCGACTTTATCTGCAAAAATCTTTGCAAAAGCATTGCAGGAGATCTTGGGGTCCCTACCAGGCCCCGATGATGAAGGTGGTTCTGATAGATTGTGAACCACCTGAAAAAGTCTCCTGCTGCTGTTTTCTGCAGATGCAATAGAAACGGTGAAGAAGGTCCTCTTCGCCATCGCCATTGCCACTTGGTAGGCTTGATGTTGAGCTCTAACCCGTGTCCGGTCTGATTCAGAATGAGTTTTCCGCCACTGGTGCTCTAGCTGTCTCAGCGATTGTTTCATCACCCTCAGCTCCGGGGAAAACCACGGGGCTGTCCGGGCTCCATGCAATCGGAGAGGGCGCTTCGGAGCCAGACAGTCAATAGCCCTGGTTAACTCCACATTCCAGCGGGCCACCAGGGAATCAGCTGAAAGGCCATCAGCATGGGATAAAACATCCCCTACCACTCTCTGGAAGCCAATTGGATCCATTAAGTGGCGGGGGCGGACCATCTGAATCGGTCCCACCTCCCTGATGAGGGGAAGGGTTGTGGAGAAGTCCAGTTGCACCAGGAAGTGATCTGACAATGACCAGTGATCTTTGGGATGTTCTCATTCTTTCATCTTTGTGCTAACAAGACTCTTTCCGCTCTCTGTCGCAGCGTGAAAGCTGTGTAGACATGCAGGAGCAATCACTAATGAATCAGAACAAGACAGCTTCTTCTTCTAAGTCTTTATTTCCTCAACAGTTGATTTTTTTAATTAAAAAAATCAACTGTTGAGGAAATAAAGACTTAGAAGAAGAAGCTGTCTTCTACTTCACATATCTCATGAAGTGATTTCTGACTCATAAATGTCTTTTTGCTATATTGAACTGAATTCAATGAGACTTTTCTCCAAGTGGATGGATATACATGGATGTTTTGAAGCTCAGTGGCTCCGTATGGGCGATTCTTTCAATTTCGTTTTATCTTGGTTTATATTTCTTCACATATTCTCATCAGTCCAATGCACATTTCCCTAATATACTAATTCCTGTAAATACTCATTTTAGGTTGTTTTTTTTGTTTTTTGTTTTGCAATATTCTCTGGCATGAGGATATTCTAAGTCAACAATAAAACATACAGAGAAGAAAAGAATGTGTTGTGTGTAATTACAAAGGGTTTCGTGTTTCAAAGAATAACCATTAAAAATGTTCATATCAAAAAAATAACTTTAAAGGTAACCTTGAACCTTGAATGCATTATGTTCGGATAGTGAAATTTGAAATTTGTGAGAATACAAATATTAAATACAACAGCTGCATGTGAGTATTTAGCTTTAGACTAAGCTAAAAACTCACATACAGCTGTGTTACTTAACACTCCTAAGCTGTTTCATTTGTATCCTCACAAATCTCACTATCCAAAAACAATGTATTCTCAAGAAATAATTTGTTAGGTGGCCATTTGCATAACAAGTCAACAATTTCCATTAATTCCTAAGGGAATATTTCTAATGTGATCTTAGCCTCAAAATGTTGATGTCCCAAAGGCTGATAAACCAAGGAAAACCCTCTAAAGCCTTGTAAAAGGCAATCAAGGTGGACAACTTTGCTTATGTGTTTACAGTACAAAACACAGTTCAAACAGTTTGGATATCTGTGGTGCATATCACAAGGTTTGAGTACAAAATACTCACGTAGGTATATGTGAATTTTCGTATAAAAAGCATTTGGATACTGGGACTTGTGTGTATAAAATAAAATTAAACAAGTGGCAAAAAGTGATCTCAAGTACCTTTGCTACTATAAGATAGATATAGATAGATAGATAGATAGATAGATAGATAGATAGATAGATAGATAGAGATATTCTATCACATATTTAAAATTTACCAGAGTGAGGGGGGAAACAATTGTTTAACTTTTTTTCTAATAAGTTGTTCTTTGTTGTTCAGTTCGGGCCTCAGAATAATGATGTAGCATTTAGGGGCAAAGATGCAACCCAATAACCCAGCACTGGAGGCTAAGATGGAGAAGACCTCCACAGCCACCATGTATTTTCCACTTGTGCTCAGGTAGGCTGGAAAAAAAGACAGCCAAACACTGCAAAAGAGCAACATGCTGAAGGTAATGAACTTGGCTTCATTAAAACTGTCAGGTAATTTGCGGGCTGCAAATGCGGCAACAAAGCTGGCAATGGCCAAGAGGAACATGTAGCCCAGGACAAAATAGAACATGGTGACTGAGCCTTCATTACATTGCACAATGATTTCTTCTGTTAAAGAGTGCATGTCCAAATCAGGAAATGGGGGAGATGTCATCAACCACACAGTACAAATAGTTGATTGAATAAGAGAACAGGAAAAGACAATGGAATTTGTCAGTCTTTTACTCATCCATTTCCTCATGCTGGACCCGGGCTTGGTGGCCATGAAAGCTAGAACTACAGTGACAGTTTTGGCCAACACACAAGAAACGGCTACAGAGAAGATGATGCCAAACGTTGGTTGCCGGAGGAGGCAGGAGACTGTGCTAGGTTCACCCAGAAATAGCAATGAAGAGAGGAAGCAGAGCAGGAGAGAGACAAGGAGAGAGTAGGTGAGGTCCCGGTTGTTGGCTTTGACTATGGGAGTGTCTCTGTACTTAATGAATATTCCTAGCACCAAAGCTGTGATGAGGAAGAAAGAAAGGGCAATGGATGCTAAACTGATACCCAAAGGTTCTTCGTAAGAAAGGAAGGTCATCATTTTCTGAATGCAGGCAGTTTTGTTCTTGTTTGGATACTGAGCTTTTGGGCATCTGAAGCAGTCATTCATATCTGAAATATAAACAAGGTGAAATTTCAATACTGATTAAACAGCACTTTGTCTTTTATGTGACTGTTTCACAGACATGAAATTAAACCTATTGGAATGCATGTGTTTTAGAGTTCCGATATAAATGCTTTGACCTCACTGATTCTGAAAGCTATTATACTTTTCAACAGCATTTTGCCCTCCATGTTTCTCAGTGTTCATATAAACTCATAAACTCAGTATATACAAGGTGAAATTTCAATACTGATTTAACAGTACTTTGTCTTCACTGACATGAAATTAAACCTTTTGGATCTATGTGTTTTAGTGATATAAATGTTTTGATCTCACTGATTCTGAAAGCCATTATACTGATTCACTTCTTTCTTTTCAACAGTTTTTTGCCTTCTAATTTATTTCCTCTTTTGGATAAAAACATAAGAGCCTGCTGGATCAGGCCAATGACCCATCTCATCCAGCTTCCTGATTTCACAGTGGCCAACCACATACCTATGGGAAGCTTGCAAGCAGGACCTGGGTGAAACAGAAGTCTCCCCCGACCCCTACACTTCTCAGCATCTCATATTTGGAAGAATACAGCTTCTGTCCATGGAGGCACTGCAAAACCATCAGAGATAATAGCTATTGATATTCTCCATGAGTTTGTCTAATACTCCTTTGAAGCCTTCAAAATTTGTGCCCATCACTGCCTCTAGAGGGAACAAATTCCATAACTTAATCCTGTACTTCATGAAGAGGTTTTTTGTTTGTTTTTCTTGCATTTTCTGAATTATCCAACACTCAATTTCCGTTGATGTCCCTGAGATCTTGTGTTATTTGTATCCTATTTTCCCACGCATTGAACAATTTTATCCATTTTTAATCATGTTGCTTCTTACTCGCTTTTTGCTCTAAAATACCCCCCTCAAATGTCTAACCTTGCCATTGTCCTTGTAGAAAGAAAGATATGAGCGCTGCATGACTTACCATCCTGGTTTGAAATTTCCCCTTCTGAACATGGAGCACAGCCATAGCAACAAAACTTTTCCCCTTCTATCTTTTTCTTCTGATTGCCAGGGTGGCAGTGGTCATTACACAGAGAAAGAGGAATCACCTATCCATAGCAGAAAAGCAGTTCATGAGATCAGAGAAACTGATTGCTCATTTAACTTCTATTAATGAAGTTCACCACTCACCAAAAAAAGAGATTTTAATATAAAAGAGCTGCACTATGAATCCCATTATTTGGGATCCCCTCCAAACCTATTGCAAACTTGGCAATCATTTTGCAGAAAAAAACAAACCCAGATTCTGAAGCACCCCAAAATAGTGTCTAACTTCCCCAACATGTTGCTATACTGGTCACCCCAAGTCCAATATTGTTCAATTCACTCCAAACCTGTGTCAAAATTTTGCATTAGTGGATTGGGGTGACTGGTAGGGCCCCAAGATTGACAGGTCAGCCACACTGTTTGAGGCCTCTCCATAATGCAGTTTGTTCTGCAAAATGCTGCAACACAACTGAAAAACTTTGCTGTAGGTTAGCAAGGAGCTGCCTTGTGCTGTTCAGACAGCTGCCTTGTGCCAAGTATGATTCTTGGTCCAAACAACAACCCAGTATTTCATTTTTAACCCTGCCTGGAGATGCAATGGATTGAACCTGGGACCTTTCGCCAGCAATACATTTTCAATTACTGAGTTATTGTCTCCATACAATAGAAAAAGACATTAAAGAATGGGTGCCTGTGTAGTAATTTCACTTAATTACCCCAAGGCTTTGCTTTATGTATATGGAAGTTAAAGTTATACAAAAATGTACGGGGGGTTTTCCTTGGCATTTCTAAGTAGAATCAATTTTGAATGTGCTCGGCAGCCACATTTTTCCTTGGCCATGTCAGATAGAAACAACAGAATTTCCGAGACCTAAAGAACACGTCATAAGAACAGTGAGGAACAGAAGGATTCCTAGGATTCAGACCTGATTAAATCCTCTGTGCCACACAATCATATCTTCATGAAAAATGAATGCTTCTCCTTCAAGAGCATCAGGATAAACACATCCAACTTTCATTTGAAGGAAGGACTTGTTGGGGAATATGATCATGTTCGTGATGTCAAATCCACCTCTCATTTCCCTTTTTTCATTAAAGGACATTGTTTCTCCTGCTGAGTTGTTAAATAAAATCCCTTGTAGAAAATAGTGGAGCTGATTCAAGAGAAAAAGGAAAAAGAAGGAAAATATATATAATGAAGACCAAGTGTCAACAATCAGCTATTTTCATATAGCATATGGAAAAGTTATAACACAGCAATAGATGGATATATTCTGTACATGCTAAATAAACTCACAAAATGTTGGCTCACTGAAATAATATTTTGTATGCAACATTTTACCTGCCAAGGCTGCAGATCTTGAAGTTCAAACCTCTTGTCTCCTGCCAGTGCTCTGTGCTTGGATTTGAATGAATAAATAGCATGCAAAGCATGAGCCACAACAAAGACAGCATTGTAGATACTGTAGCTGTGGCCAGTCATGTCCATTTCAAACAGATGGCCAGGAAGACACTCTAACTTCTCCTCCCCTGTACATGTTTCAATATCTTGCATGAGCAGATCTGGAAATGTACAGTCAAATGCTTGCTCCCAGAAGTCCTTGAGAAAACCATCACCTGGATTCCAGTAAGGTTTTATGATCTGAAGAAATTCATGGAAACTGAGAAGCTCTTCTGAGTGAATTGTGAAGGAAATGGCACCTTGAAAGAGATCAAGATCCCAAGACTTTTGATAATTCAATAATACAAAATCAATATGTGTTGTCATGATCCACACTCTTCTATATGATGTGATTTCCTTATTTTCAGGATCTCGTAGAAATATAAGAAATCTCAGCCAGGTCAATGTCTGAGAATCTCCATAGACAATGAATGTATTGGCTTTGTCATTTGTGAGGCACATATAATAACTTTCGAGTATGTCAAAAAGTTCATCCAACATATCGAAATGAGCTATTTTTTCCATTCTTTGTGTGAAGGCTGAACAGATCCCATGCTGGTAGAACAATTGCTCCAGGGCCCGCAAGAATTTTTCTCCTCCTTCATCATCAGTAACAAAGAGTCCAACCCATGTCCATCCAAAATGCTGAAGCAAGCTGATAATCCCCATATACTGATGAGCTTCATTGGGCACCATGCGGTAAAACGAAAGGAAGTGATCTATATCACTCTCCTCCTGCGGAAATGAGCCATATGCAAGCTAAAAGGAAAAGACCAGACAATACGAAGATAAGTATGAACAATTAATTTTAGCATTTGGCTGTTCATTCAACAAATGTTTGTTGACACAATTGGTAATTTTTCCAGAAAGTTAAATTGATGGATGCTTCCAGTTTCAGGATGCTTCCATTTTCTAGAGTTGTGGTGATACTTAGGTGGGTTGCATGTTTAAGGTGTTGTGTGTGTGTGTGTTTGTGGTGGATGTTTTGTGGATGCCAGGTACATGCCGGCTCTCTGGGGTCTCTTCAAAGGAGAATGATTTGTTGTGATTTCTGAATGGGGCAATAGAGTGCATGGCATTTAAAGACTTGTCTTAAAATGTACTATTTTCATGGTAGGAGAACTACCACGATGCAGATGTTTAATAGTGCAAAATAAATTAGGACCCTTTAATCAGTTACCAAGGTTCTCCAAGGAGTCTATGCTCAGCTTTGTAAGTCTTCCGGTGGTCCTGGCTCCTTGGAAAGACAACTTTTAATGCAGCTGATGTGTGCCACAGGGTGTTGTTGTTGAAAGAGTCCAAGGTGCTGCCTGGTTGCTTGACTCAGACTTTCACTGGTGTAGCAGTATCTACTATTAAGGAGTAATCTACGTTTTTGATAGACATTCCATCTCGTAATGCTTCAGCATCAGTCATATTCACTTTCTGAATCTCAAAATCACGTTCAGAAAGATAAGAGAATAGTGTGATTTGTGCAACAAACATTCATGTCCCTACTCTTAAAACCTACCTGTGGAATCTTGTAGAGGTTTAAGGTATCAGCCATATGGAAGGAGGTATCAGAGCTAAGTCCTCCGATGATGGCGATGAGGTTTTTCTGCGAGTCACATTTGTAGTTGGGAGCAAATCTATGCATTTCAAAGAGCAGGTCCAGAGTGTTACGATAGGTAATCCTTGCATTGTAGTAGCTGTCATAGATGTGGAACCCCAGTGTGACATTGGGCAAGAGGTTGGGATTCTCATTTATCACTTTTACCGCAAATGCCAAGGCAAGGATGTGCTGGTAGAATTTTGTTATCATGCTGCAAATGAGGTTAGTTTAAAATTTCAGAGGAGAATTCTACAATGCGGGAAGCAGACAAAACAAACTGCCATTTCTATCTCTAACTGATACACATTGAAGTATAGCCTTGTTAACCTTTTTGGTTTTTCTAAAATAATAAATATCAAACTGTTCAGCCAAAATAAAATGTGTCACTCACCATTTCATTCCTATATCACTTTGACCATCCTTTAGTTAGCTCTTGTTTGATCTTTAATATCTCTTCCCTCCCAAAAAAAGACTACAACAATATCCACCTCTTCCTCTTTGTATTCAAACTGGCCATGAAGGTGACTTCAATAGGAATAACTTCCCAGTATTTTTGTATTAGATTGCAGACTTGAATCAGGTGCAATCATTCACTTTTAATATACCAGAAGATACCTATTAAATTGCTATGTAATACAGACATACAAAATGGAATGGAATGTTTCCTCTTAATCACAATCTTAAGAGTCTTCAGCTTTCCGTCACCATTATCAAATACATTCAATTCGAAACTTCATAGAAGAATAAACTAACTCCTTTAGACTTATCTTCACTTCTCTATCACTATACCATGGTCAGAAATCCATACAGAATATATTGCTCTATACAGTATTTAATTAATTTAATGGCTGTGTTGTTAAGCCACAAAATCTCCATGGGTTCAATGATTTTTGAAGCTTGTATTTGCAGTTCCAGGAAGATGGAAAGAGAAAGATTTTGGAATGCTTATTGAAGTACTTTAATTCCACCAAAAATTGGAATTTTGAATATTAGAATGAAGGAAACATTCATATTAGTGCATGCAAAGAAGTGCAAGTAGCATGCTCTAAGAGCTTTTTTAGGGGGAAGATTTATTATTCATACCTCATGCTAACTACAGCAAAGCTCACACCTTTTTTTTTTTCCACCCATGGCTTAGGAAGGGAATTAATCTCCCATCAACTTGCTGTTGCTACAATCAGTTTAACAGACACACAACACACACTACATTTTGTTAAAATTCCTAGATTTCTCCATTTCACTTATCTGCCAGTGCCAGGTGTGCCTTCATAGATGATTGAAATATATTGAACTAGGTTTATATCTCACAAAGCAATTCTCAAACCACGAGGTCAATATCTCACAAAGCCGACTCAAACATTGTCTGATTCATGACATCTGTTCTAGGAAGATTAGACACTTTCAGGTTAGGTGCCCCAAGAACATACACAGCAGTAACCCCTCCATCCCCCTCTTGCTGGTCCCTGTTGGTGGAATTTAAACAAAGCATACAACGTCTCCCTCCCTTTCTCCACATTGCTTTTCAAAATAGAGAGTATTGTCATTATAACATAGAGCAAGGCCATTATTTACTGCCAGGCACATTAGGAGAATACACAATATTTAAAAAAAGCAAAAACAAAAAATACTGGAAGGATTAATCACAAAAATGAAGAGGGAGAGAAACTCTTACTGTGGATCATGGTTAAACAGATTCTGTGATGGGTTTTCCACGAAGCCTTCTTCCATGATGGAATAATAGAACTGAGAAGCAATCCCACCGATGATGAGACCACCTGACTGGTACCACTTATGTAGAATATGAAATGTATCAGTCCCAGGGCACCTCATAGCTGCTTTGCACAAAACAGGAGGCAGCAGAAAAAGCAAAGTGAATGACCACAGCATCCTTTAGAACAAGCTTCTCTGCAAACTTGGGTGCTCTTTGCTTATCAGTACCTGCAGAATGACTTCAGCAAACTAGATAGCATGATACCTGGCTCTGTCAAGAGAGATTGGCACACCTTATTTGAAAATCAAAGCAGTATATAAACATACTTTGGCAGATAGGTAAGATTTCCAAAACTCTGATTTCAAATCAGACCAATAATATGAAGAAGATACAAAATGAGAGAAAGAAAATTGAGAGCCCTGGCTGCCTCTTGCCACTACTCCTATCTCTTCATGGTACAGAGGTTCATTATCTTAATCCCCTTCCTGGCTGTTTATTGACAGTTTACTTATGCCTCTGGTGTTCTCACGAGGTGGAGAAATTATAGTGATTTGGATAACTGCATGGTGACATAACAACTTTTTAAAAGTTTTTGTTCCAATGAGGTGAGGTGTGGTGTTTCTTTTTCCTCCCCCATCATGCTGAGTTCTGTGTTTATTCTCAAATCTGTCTACGTGCTGCCTCTGCCCCTTGGTGGCACAAAAGGAGGCAATTAGTTGGAAGTCTTTCATGGTAAGTGAACACCAGCAGGAAAGTCAAAGTGAGTCCATTTTGTGTTGTCACTCGAAGCAGCAAATCTTGAAATAAAGGTCACTGTCCAACTCCACTTGTGCCACATGACTGGGCAGCTATTATTTCTGTATGTAACAGATTTGTGGCAAAATCCAGATTTGTCATTAAGCAGAGAGAAATTATACTCTTGTGACAATAACCATGAAATAAAGAGGTGCGACACAAGTGAAGTAAGGGTGAAACATACTGTAGGACTCTGTTTATTTAAATTGTACAAATTCTCTTGCGTGTGATTTTGCTCAAACTCAGCTGCTGTTTGTGTGACGAGGCTGACAGAAATCTCCCCTAAATAACTCACAACAGACACAATATTTTAGGTTTCGGTTTTTGGCATTATTTTGGCCACAACTTTATTTAAATACAATTTATATTTGAGTCGTTGGCTTAGGCTTTTGGTTAAACCATCTGTCCCCCTCTTTGGGACAGGACCAATTTCCATCTGCCCCGCTTGGGACAGGACCATCACCATCTATCCACTTGGGACAGGACCAGCTCCGACTTCCCCATGAGTATAGGGAAGTCAAGTAAACACCCCATGTGCCCAGGCCTTCCCCCCTTTCGACCAGGAATGTTCCCCAAGGCTCGTGCTCTGTAATGGCCCCCCAGCCCCGCCTATGGCGGGAATTTAAGGACTAGAGCCGAGAGCCCCAGGATTCCTTTAACGGAATACTTCTATGTGGAGCAACATTAAGAAGGGGTAGGCATGTGGATGCCACACCCCTCCTCCAACCAAGTTCATTAACCAAAAGCCTAACCGCCAACCTAACAAGTTGTGACGATTTGCTAAGCAGTAGGCAAAAACCAAACGGCAAGAGCCAATCAGCCAAATGGCAAAATTCCTACTGGGCCCCTTCAACAGGTGGCCCCATGAAAGGCAAAGCAATGTCAGGCTAAAACCTTTGAAACACGTGGTGGGTGGGTGGGAGATTCAAAAACGCTTACAAGAGTGATGAAAAGTGAAAGACGCTGAGGTTAAATAGGGGCCCTCCTGCCAATCAAAGAATGAACATGCATTGCTACCACACACCCCAAGACTCAGGTCTGACTCAGCCCTGCCCTCTCCCAAACCTTAAAGGACTTCTTTCCAGCCCTTCCGCAACCCACAATATCTTTTATTAAGATAATGCAGTTAATCATTCTGGCAAGCCACACACTGCCACCTGGAAGGGGCTGGATTGAACTTCCCCTACTTCCATCAGCCCCACACCTAAGGGGAGAGGGAGGCCTTCTTGACCCAAGTGCGCAGCTTGTTTGTCAAATGCAGCAGCTGTATTCTCATCACTCATACCTAGAGATGGGATGGCCTGGGGGATAAACAGAAAAATGGGGGGGGGAGACCAGCCCCCCCTGTTTTTTAACAAAGTTTTTTTTTCCTGGAAAAAATGGGGGGGGAAATAGTTTGAATATTCCACACACTTTTTTTTTCATTTCCCCCAGAAAAAAACGGCTTTGGAAAAACCAGAGGGAAAATTGTCCCCCTCCCCGATTTTTCCAGTTTTTCCCCAGGTGGAACTGTGGGTTAAACCACAGAGCCTAGGGCTTGCCGATCAGAAGGTCGGCAGTTCGAATCCCTGCGATGGGGTGAGCTTCTGTTGCTCGGCCCCAGCTCCTGCCAACCTAGCAGTTCAAAAGCATGTCAAAGTACAAGTAGATAAATAGGTACTGCTCCAGTGGGAAGGTAAACAGTGTTTCTGTGCCCTGCTCTGGTTTGCCAGAAGTGGCTTTGTCATGCTGGCCACATGACCCGGGAGCTGTACGCCAGCTCCCTCGGGCAATAAAGCGAGATGAGCGCTGCAACCCCAGAGTCGGTCACGACTGGACCTAATGGTCAGGGGTCCCTTTACCTTTACTCCCATCTCTACTCACACCACTGCCTTTGAATCTTGGATCCTGTAGATTTCCAGCAGCATGTATTGGATGGCAACAAAATTCTTCCCGTTTCTTAATAAAATGTTTCACTTTACAGTACTTTTTTCAGCATTTGTAAGTGGAGATGCACTTAGGTTTTTAAAAAGAGATGTTTTTTTATCATAGCAAAAGTGCAGTGTCTGATTGAGATGAAGGGATTGCTGAAAAAAATGGTGTCACAATCTCTAGGGAGTTCTGCAGCTGAATCCAAAACACATTCTCCTCAAGGTTGAACTAGTGTAACCTCTGTCTACCCCTCCCCTTTGGTGACATGTCAGTGTTGTAAGGATGATGTATCAGTGATGCTGTGCGAACTGTATCCTGGGATGTGGTGGGAAGTCAATGTCGCCCCATGCTCTGGGTTCAATTCCTCTTTGAACCTGTTGTGCAACAAACTTTGGTCTACGCTATTTCCTCTGGTTGGTGGCTGGACCCCTTCTTTGTTCTGCAGGGACCCGCGGGCTCTGCCCGGCAAGCTAGGTGGCTGAGCAGCCGTGCACCTGGATTTTTCCGTAACAAAAACAAAGCCTTTTTATTTCCTAGTCTCACGAAGAGCACTTCGAAAATGAAGTAAATAACTGATATCTTCAAGACAGACAAAAAGAGAGGTTTTAGTAATAATAATAATAATAATAATAATAATAATAATAATAATAATAATTTTTTATTTGTACCCTGCCCATCTGGCTGAGTCTCCCCAGCCACTCTGGGCGGCTTCCAGTCGAATATCAAAACAATACAGCAATAGCACAATTACAAAAGTCACAAACAATACATAAACCACATCAAAAAATACACAACCGAATAGAAAACAATTTCGACATAAATCAAAATCTAAAACTAAGAATACATCCTTAATACAGTTTAAAATCACATAGGTAAAAAATAACAGGAATTTAAACAAAAAACCCAAAACAAAATGGAGCCCTCTCTGCCCAGCAGCAGCGGCAGCAACAGACCTTTATAAAGCCCATCAGGCCCCGCCCAGGCCAGGTGGTGAGTGGCAGGACTGGGGCCTTCAGGCGCTGAGCAGGGGAGTCCTCCAAAAGCTTCCAAAAAGAACTTCTAGAAAATAATATTAAAACTCTTTCAAAAATGTATAACTCCTAGAATGGTATACAAAGGATGAACAGGTTAAATTGGATATGATAAACTGGGCAAAGGACGTAGGACATAACATAAAAATGGCAGATTGGGAGAGGCTATGGAGAACAGATCTGAAATTCAAAGCATATTGTACGCTGAAAGAAAATTATATGAAAATGATGTAAAGGTGGTATCTAACTCCTACTAGGTAATCCAAAATGTATAGAACAAGCTCCAATATTTGTTGAAAATGTAAAGAAAAGGAGGGTACCTTTTATTATATGCGGTGGTCATGCAAGATAACAAAGTCTTTTGGGGAATTGATATACAATGAATTGGGGGGGAAATGTTTAAATTAACGTATGTTAAAAAAAACCAGAAGCAATTCTATTAGGAATTACAGGTTCCAATATCCCAAAAGACCAGAAAATTTTATGTTTATGTATGCGACAACAGCTGCAAGAATGCTACTAGCCCAAAGATGGTAAGAACCAACAGTTCTGACAAAGGAAGAATGGCAAACCAAATTGCTGGACTATGCTGAAACGGCAAAACTGACAGGGAGACTCAGAAATCAAGAAGATAATGACTTTTTTAAAAGAATGGGACAAAGACCAGGAATGTATGCAACAGCAGCAAGGGTGTTACTAGCCCAAAGATGGAAAGAACCAACAGTTCTGACCAAGTGCATCTAGTGCAAAATGCAGTTGCTGGACAGCTGACTAGGGCAGAATTCAACAATAATGTTATGGTGCTGCTGAAAGAATTGCAAGGGCTGCTAATGAGTTCAAAGTATGGCCATGCATAGCCATATATATATATGGTGGTTCCAATATATATATATATATATGGTGGTCATATATATGGTGGTTCCAATATATATATATATATATATATATATATATATATATATATATATATATATATATATATATATATATTGGAACCACAATCCCAAATGATTGTTTTTCACCTTCTGTATCCTACTGATCACTGCATTCTGCAGGAGATAACCTTCTGCAAATACCATCTCATTAAGCGATGCATTCTGTAGATTATCATTTCCTTCAGCTTGGCAGAAAGCAAACTGTAGCTTGCTGGCCCCCATCTAACCCACATCCAGGTCAATAGTCCAGGGGTTCAATAGCTTTTTATTATTTAGACATTACTTAGAAATAGAGCTATGCATCATCAGAGTTCTTATGACACATTAACCCAAATCTCCAAATGAGCACTTTTTTTGTAGATGGTAACTAGCACTGGCACTGGAGACACATGGAAGATGACACACTGCAGCACCCCAAATCAAACTTCCAGGATAAACCCACGGCATACTCATCCGAAATAAATCATAAATTTATCTGGGTCGTGGAGATGATTCATTTGGGGAAAACATCCTAATTGCGTGCCGAGTTACCAAGACATCCCCCCAATAACTCACACTTCACACAATATTTTAAGTTTAAGGTTTTTTGCATTAATTTGGCCACAACTTTATTTAAATACAACTGAATGTGAGTGGTTGCTTAGGCACTGGTTCTTGCCATCTGTCCCCCGCCTGACTCCCACTAGCCTAGTGGCTAAGAACCCCCTGGGAGAGATCGGGGCAGGGCCCACGCCCTTGATCCTATCCCTCAGATGCTCCCCGAGGCTCATGCACGGCCCTGGCCCCTAACGGGGATAAACGGACAAACATGTAGAGCCCCAGGATTCCTTTAAAGGAATACCCCTAAAGGCAGCAGCAACCATGAGGGGTAGGCCCAACCAAAATCCGTACCCCTCCACCATCCAATTTGAACCAATGCCTAACCACCAACCTTACAAGTTGTGACTTATTGCAGCGTAGTAGGCAAAAACCACCTGGCACCAGCCAATCAGCCAAGTGGCAAAATTCCTACCAGGCCCCTGATCCAAAACAGGCGACCCCATGAGAGGCACAGCAAGGTCAATGCAAGAGCGCCTAAAATTAGAGGAGGGTGGGCGGGAGATTCGTTGCGAGCAGCAAAAGTGGAACTGAAAGCTGCTCGCTAAGCATATATAGGGTAAGGCTGTCAATCAATCATTCGCTACATGCAAATTTCCCCAGCAACAGCACACCCACCAATCACACATGTGGCCATCCAAACTGACCCGCCTCTCCAACCCTGGGATGTCTTGTTAACCCTTCTGCAACCCATGTTCTCCTCTATGAGGAGAACCTGCTTTAAACATACCACCAGGGAGGGGGCAGAGGAAGGAGGCATTATATCTCCTGCGCCAAACCAAATCATGGTATAAGGCACGTTCCTGTGTTTAGGTTCTTATATGTATTGCAAGTAATTCATTCATTGTACCTGATACCCCCAAATATCTGTGGGAATCCCTTCATGATTGAGTTGATGGTCTTATTATCTTATAACCGTCTGGCTTCCATGTCCTAGTTTAGCAACTTGAAGATCAGGAAATTGGCATTCATGGCCTGTTTCCTGATATAGATATAAGTTTATATCCCTTTGTACTTAAAGAAGCATCCATGGCAGAAGCACATTTAAACCAGGCAATCAAAACTCAGAATGTTGAGCTAGGAATATGGGAATTGAATATGGGAATTGGAGGCTGAACCAGGAATATGGGAATCAAAACTCCAAACTTTGATGTGACAACGTTGAAACTTTGATGTGACAACGTATTTCTCATGCAACGTTTGACGTGAGATAGATAAATGTTTCCCTTAGAGAGGGCAGAGGGCAGTCAAATGGAGGGCAATCAAGTGGAGCTCAACAAGCCCCCATTCACTCATTCCACAGAGGCATAAAGAAACAATTTTCATGTATCCTTTGCCACTTTCTGCCATTTTCACGATAATAAATTGCAGTACATGTTTGTGGCAGTGCAAGTATTTCCTCTTGCACTGTAATTTGGGACTAGAATGTTTTGTCAGATCAAAATCAGGTCGCAATAAACCAAAGAGAGCAAGGAAACAGATGGAATTATCTCTTTGTAATCTGTAGCTTGACTCCATACAGCAAATGATCCGAACACATTACTGCTTAGAAAACTCTTGCCGGGCACTCTGTTGACCTGCTATGGAGCTCAGCTTTCCTCTGCTTCCTTCGTTCCTTTTCCTTTTCATCATTCTCTATAGATATTGTTTTGCTTACCATTTTTTTAAGGCTATGCTAAGTCATAGCTGTCAAATTTTCCCTTTTTTCGCAAGGAAGCCTATTCAGCATAAGGGAATTTCCCTTTAAAAAAGGGAGAACTTGGTAGCTATGTGCTAAGTAAATGGAAGCATTATTACACATTAGTGTACCAGGTTCTCACTTCATAGAAAACACCCGCTCTGCTCTAATTAGCTTATTTAAATACCCCCAAATCTTTCAAGGGACTGGTGGCATCTCTCAGTTGAGAGATATATGAGGTGAGGGGACTAACTAGGATTTGGAGAACCAACGGAAACTGTGTGAGGAGACAGGCAAATAATTTTAAACGAACTTGTGTAAATAGTATAAATGAACTGTGCTTAAACCTTACCCTTCATTTATGATATAATAGTGGCAAAACAAAGTGAGACTTTAATTCTTTCTACTTATTAGTTGTTCTTTGTTGTTGAGCTCAGGCCGCAGAATGATAATGTAGCATTTAGGGACAAAGATGCAGCCCAGTAACCCAGCACTGGAGGCCAAGATGGAGAAGATCTCCACCACCACCATGGATTTCCCTTTGGTGCTCAGGTAGGTTGGGACAAAGCACAGCCAAACACTGCAGAAGAGCAACATACTGAATGTAATAAACTTGGCTTCATTGAAACTGTCAGGTAATTTGCGGGCCAGGAATGCTGCCAGGAAGCTGAGGAAAGCCAGGAGGCCCAATTAGCCCAAAACACAGGAAAACAGGGACACAGACCCTTCGTTGCATTGCACAGTGATTTCTTCCATTACTGAGTGCATGTCTAAATCAGGGAATGGAGGATAAGTGATCAACCAGAGAGTGCAAAGACTTGCTTGAATGAGGAAGCAGGAAAGGACAATGAAGTTGGCCAGTCTTTTCCCCACCCACTTCCTCAGGCTGGACCCTGGCTTGGTGGCCATGAAAGCTACTACTACGGTAATAGTTTTGGCCAGCACACAAGAAACAGCCATGGAGAAGATGGTGCCAAAAGGAGGTTGTCTGAGAAAGCAGGCCATTTTCCCTGGTTTGCCAAGGAATAACAAAGAAGATTGAAAGCAGAGCAGTAGAGAGATGAGGAGAGTGTAGGTGAGGGCTCGGTTGTTGGCTTTGACAATTGGGGTGTCTCTGTGCTTCACAAAAGCTAATAACACTAAAGTTGTGACAATGGAGAAAGAAAGAGCAATTGAGGCTAAGCTGATCCCCAATGGTTCTTCATAAGAAAGAAAGGTGATCGTTTTGGAGATGCATCCATGTTTGTTCCTGTTTGGTATTCTAGGCATCTGAAACAGTCATCCATATCTGAGAAACAGAAACGGGTCACATTCCAAATGCAATTCATATACTTCCCCTGCCTCCCATGTGACCGTTTTTGGAGTTCAGCCTGATCACTCTTAATGAAGTGGAGTAATATAAAAATGCACCCCAATCTATGTACATTTAACTCAGGTGCATTTTGCTTCACACACACGGAAAACAAAATTTAAAAATATAAGGAGGTGGAAACTGGGAGGAAAGTGGGCAGGCATCTGGGAAAAAGAACTTTGGCAATCACACCCATGATTGAATCCTGTGTGTTTCAACTATACACAATTTGGGCTGTAGGTGTGATTCCATGAATGTAACCCCCAGGTAAGTTGTGAGGTCACAAATAAATGTTTGTGTTAAGCTTTTAAAGCACCCCAAGGCTGTTAGTGTGTGTGTTGTCCAACTCAGTTCAATTGATAGGAGGCAGGCATTGTACAAGAACTGTGTTTTGCCCATGTTAATCTCCTTCTAGAGTGCCCGAACGTGTGCTGATATAATGTACTAAGCTATACCCGGCCACGCGTTGCCGTGGGAAGAATGGCGGGTCTAAAATATTTTTTCTTACCTGGGAAGTCCTTTTTGGAATGGAAGAGTTGATGGAGGTTAGGATAGGTGAGGGTTGGTGTGGGTCTGGGTAGGGTCTGCCTGGGGGACTGGGTCCTGGGGAGGTGGAAGGGTCTCCCCAGGAGAGTGGGTTGTGTGTTTGGCGGGGTCTGGTGGTCTGCGAGGTAGTGGTTCCCAGAGCGGGGTGGGTCCCGAGGAGGTGGTTGAGTGTTTTGTGGGGACTGTTGGGCGGTGCGGCAGGGGTTCCCGGAGCGGGATGGGTCTTGAGGAGGGGTGTGTTTGTGGAGGGGCCTGTTGGGTGGGGTAGTCCATGGCAGTGGTTCCTGGACCTCTGGGACAGCCAGGGTCTGGGGTGTCCTGGTCTCTGGGGTGGGCTGGCTCTCTGAGCATGTACTGCGTCGGCGGAGGGGTCTCCCTGGGCGGCATGGTTCATGTTGGAGGCGGGGTCTGTGGTGTGGCATAGTCTCCATGGCATACCTGCCAAGTCTCCAACTGAAAAATGTGGGATCAGCAGCGGCACGGCACCGAACGTTGCGTAGAAGCAACTTCCGGGGCCGCTCTGACCATGTGTGAGCACCAGAAATAGGGCTTCTACACATTCCCAGCACCCAAAATGGAGGCTCCCTGGCAGGTAGGAAATCCAGGGGATTTCCGGGATTTTTCTCCATTCAGGAGAACAGCGGGAAACGTATTAAAATCCGGGGGTTTCCCGCGAAAAACGGGATACTTGGCAGCTAAGTAATTTAAACAATTTACAGGTCATGTGGTGAAATGGGCATTGGATGTCAATTTTCTTTCAACATTTGCTGCTTTTAGTTACAAAACAAAATGGATTCACTTTGACTTTCCTTGGTATTCACTTGTCATGGAAGACTTTGAGCTAAATGCCACTTTTGGTGCCTCTAATGGATAGAGGTAACATGTAGGCCTTTTTGAGAATAAACTCACAACTCAACATGCTGTTTTTTTTTTAAAAAAAATGACCCTTGGAACTAAAACTAAATCTTTTACTGATTTTTCAACCTACAATTATTCAAATCACTATAATTTGTGCATCTGCTCAGGCCTCCAGAGGCATTTCAGAAGGCACTAGAAAGCCGTCAATGAACAGCCGTGAAAGAGATTATATTAGATGAAACTCTGCACAATGAATAGATAGGAGTAGTGGTAAGAGGCAGGCATGACTTTCCATTTTCTTTCTCCCATTTTATATTTTTTTATATATTTTTGGTCAGACTAGCAATCAGAGTGTTGGAAAGCTCACCTATCGGCCAAAGCATGTGTTCATACTGTTTTGATTCTAAAATAAGGTGTGCCAATCTCTCTTGTTGTGCTGTAGTGACAGACAGGTCTCATGCAATCTAGCTTAAGTTAGTCTGCAGGTACTGTACTGATGGGCACAAGAGCACCCACATTTTCCGAGACGCTTGACTACAAGGATGCTGTGGTCATTCACTTTGCTTTTTCTGTTGCCTTCTGTTGTGTGCAAAGCAGCCATGAGGTGCCCTGGGATTGATACATTTCCTGTTCCACATGAGTGGTACCAGCCAGGTAGCCTCATCATTGGTGGGATTGCTTCTCAGTTCCATCATTCCTTCTTTGAAGATTTATTCAAGGACAACCCTTCACAGAATTTGTTTGACAATGATCCACAGTAAGATACTCTCCCTCCCCTTTGGTTTTTGGGATTAATGCTTCCCAGGACTTAATTTAGTATTCTGCATCCTACTAAGCTGACAGGCAGTAAATGATGCCTTTGATCTTTGTGATAACGAGAATCCTTTCTATTTTGAAAAGCACTAGGTAGGTGTGGATAGTATGCTTAGTTTTATTTGCAGCAGATGGATTTGTAATAAGGACCAACAAGAGAAGGATGTAAATGATACTGCTGTACCTAGCCTTGGGGCACAGACTGTGTTTAATCTTCCTTGAAAATACATCATGAATCAGGGACTGTTTGAGTGAATTTCTTTGAAATACTGTTGCTTTCCTGGGCTTGATGCATAGAATGGCATCTGCATGGCCAGCTTGCGTACAAAGAGAATTAGGTAGAGATTGTTGTTGTCTTTTGAGGGGGGCAGGCAACTGATTAAACAAGACATTAAACAACTGATTAAACAAGACATTAAAAGTCAAGAGATTAGAAGTCAAACAAGACATAATACACAGATGGCATGATTATTTCATTTGGGTTGAAGGGTTTGATATGTATTATTTTAGAAGCACCAAAAAAGATAGCAGGTTTCTATATGTATCAGTTTGAAACAGAAATGGCTTTTTTTTTGTCTACTTCCTGCATTACCTTACTTACCTCATTTGCAGCATGATAACAAAGTTCTACCAGCACATCCTTGCCTTGGCATTTGCGGTAAAAGTGATAAATGAGAACCCCAACCTCTTGCCCAATGTCACACTGGGGTTCCACATCTATGACAGCTATAATGATGCAAGGATTACCTATTGTAACACTCTGAACCTGCTCTTTCAAATGCATAGATTTGCTCCCAACTACAAATGTGACTCGCAGAAAAACCTCATCGCCATAATCGGAGGACTTAACTCTGATACCTCCCTCAATATGGCTGATACCTTAAGCCTCTACAAGATCCCACAGGTAGGTTTTATGAGTAGGAGCATGAATTATTTGTCCCACAAATCACACTCTTCTCTTTCCATTCTGAAAATGGTTTTGAGCTTCAGAAAGTGAATATGATCAATGCTGTAGCATTACAAGTGGGAATGTCTATCAGAAACGTAGATTACTCCTTAACAGTAGAGATTGCTACATCAGTGAAAGTTTGAGTCAAGCAGACAACAGGCAGCACCTAGAACATTTTCAAGACCACCACCCTGTTCCCCACATCAACTGCAAGAGACGTTGTTTCTGCAAGGAGCCGGGTTGATCTGAAGACTTAGGAAACTGAGCATAGACTTTGCCTCCTTGGAGAACCTTGGTAACTGATTAAAGGGTCCTAATTTATTTTGACTATTGGACATTTGCATGGGTAGAGAGGTTCTGTAATTATATTACTCATCATCTGACACAGATGACTGTAGGGAGAAGTATCCTCCAGTCAATGAGCTCTGAATTACATTGTGGTAGTTCCCCTGCCATGGAAATTGTCTATTTTAAGCCAAATCTCGTGCCATTCACTCTATTGTCCCATTCATAGGTCATGACAACTCATGTCTCGCTTCTTTGAAGAAGCCCCAGAGATCCTGCTTGGAAGGAGTTTAGGATGTCCCACCATGCATTTACGCTGGCATCCACAAAACATCCACCACAAACACACCCACAGCACCTTGAACATGCAAACCACAGGTCTTCAATACATATGTATCACCACAACTCTAGGGAATTCAACTGCCAGTAGCCTTCAGTTTAAGTGTCTGGAAAACAAGCAATTGCTTCAACAAACATTTGTTGAATAAGCAGCCACATGCTAAAAGGAATTGTTTATACTTATCTATATACTGTCTGGTTTTATCCTGTTAGCTTGCATATGGCTCATTTCCGCAAGAGGAGAGTGATATAGATCACTTCCTTTCGTTTTACCGCATGGTGCCCAATGAAGCTCATCAGTATATGGCGATCATAAATTTGCTACAGCATTTTGGATGGACATGGGTTGGACTCTTTATTATGGATGATTACGGAGGAGAAAAATTCTTGCGTGCCCTTGAGCACTTGTTCTACCAGCATGGGATCTGTTCAGCCTTCACACAAAGAATGGAAAAGGTAGCTCATTTTGATATGTTGGATGAACTTTATGACATGCTCAAAAGCTATTATGTGGGTCTCACAAATGATAAAGCCAATGCATTCATCGTCTATGGAGATTCTCTGACATTGACCTGGTTGAGATCTGTTATGTATCTACGAGATCCTGAAAATAAGGAAAGCTCAACATTTAGAAAGGTGTGGATCATGACAACACAAATTGATTTCGTATTACTGAGTTTTCAAAAGTCTTGGAATCTTGAGCTCTTTCAAGGTGCCATTTCCTTCACCATTCACTCAAAAGAACTTCTCAAGTTCAATGAATTTCTTCAGAGCATAAAACCTTACTGGAATCAAGGCAATGGTTTTCTCAAGGACTTTTGGGAACAAGCATTTGACTGTCCATTTCCAGATCTGCTCATGCAAGATACTGAACCATGTACAGGGGAGGAGAAGTTAGAGGGTCTTCCTGGCCATCTGTTTGAAATGGGCATGACTGGCCACAGCTACAGTATCTACAATGCTGTCTTTGTTGTGGCTCATGCTTTGCATGCAATTTATTCATACAGATCAAAGCACAGAGCAATGGCAGGAGACAAAAGATTTGAACTTCAAGATCTGCAGCCTTGGCAGGTAACTTGTTGCAAACAATATATCATTTCAGTGAGTCAATTACTCGAAGGCCAGACATCAAGAGATAAGATTTTGTGAGTGCCCCCCTTTCCTGTATATTTAGCATGTACAGAATCTTAGCCACATATTGCTGTGTCATAACTATTATCAGCTATATGAAAATAGCTCATTGCTTAGTCTTGGTCTGCATTATATATACCAGTACTTTCCTTATTTTCCTTTTTTCTCTTTGAATCAGCTGCACTATTTTCTGCAAGGCATTTTATTCAACAACTCAGCAGGAGAAACAATGTCCTTTAATGATAAAAGGGAAATGAAAGGTGGATTTGACATCACGAACATGATCACATTTCCAAACAAGTCCTTCCTTCAAATGAAAATTGGACAAGTTGATCCTGATGCTCTTGAAGGAGAAGCATTCATTTTTCATGGAGATATCATTGTGTGGCACAGAGGTTTTAATCAGGTCTGAATACTAGGAATTCTTCTGGTCATCACTGGTCTTATGATGTGTTCTTTAGATGTCAGAAATTCCGTTTTGTTTAAAACCGTTGTTTCCATCTGATATAGCCAAGGAAAAATGTGGCTGCCTGGCACATTCAAAATTGATAACAGGGGGGAAAACCATTAAATTTTTGTATAACTACGGTATATCTTCCATATATATAAAGCAAAGCTTTGGAGTATATCAATGAAATTACTACATAGGTGCCCATTCGGTAAAATCTTTTTTTCTATTGTATGGAGACAATAACTAAATAAAAGAACACATATTGTTTGCAAAAGGTCCCAGGTTCAATCCCTTGCATCTCTAGGCAGCATTAAAATGAAGTCCTGGTGAGCTTTTTTAAAAATCATTTTGCAGCATTTTGCATTGCAAACTTTGCATTTTGGGGAGCCCTCATTATGTGTGGCTGACCTGACAAACCTAGTGCCCTACCGGTCACCCACAATCCAAAAATACAAAACTTTGGCACAGGTTTGATGTGAATTGAACAATATTGGATTGGATTTGACCAGTATTGCCATGTTTGGGAAGTCAGACAATATTTTGGGGCACCTTAGAATGTGATTTCCCCCTCTGCAAAACGATTGCAAAGTTTGTCATAGGTTCGAAGGGCATCCCAAATAATGTGACCCATAGTTAACACAGCTGTGTAAGGCAGCTAATTATATTGAACCTTTTTTTTTTTGCTGAGTGGTGAGCTTCATTAAGAGAAGTCAAATAAGCAATTAGTTTCTCTGATCTCCTAAACTGCTTTTCTTCTATGTGTAGGTGACTCCCCTTTCTCTATGTAATGAGCACTGCCACCCTGGCAATCAGAAGAAAAAGAAAGAAGGGGAAAAGTTTTGCTGCTATGGTTGTGCTCCATGTCCAGAAGGGGAAATTTCAAACCAGGATGGTGAGTTATACAGCAATCATATTTGTCATCCTGTGAGGAAACTGGCAAGGCTAGATGGTAGCTTTTGGGGTGAGTTAATTTAGTGCAAAAATCAGTAAGGAGCAATATGAGGAAAAAACGGATAAAATTGTTCAATGCATGGGAAAATGGGGTAAACATAATAAATGGCCTCGGTCCAGTATACCTGAAGGAGCGTCTCCACCCCCATCGTTCTGCCCGGACACTGAGGTCCAGTGCTGAGGGCCTTCTGGCGGTTCCCTCGCTACGAGAAGCCAAGTTACAGGGAACCAGGCAGAGGGCCTTCTCGGTAGTGGCACCTGCCCTGTGGAATGCCCTCCCACCAGAGGTCAAAGAGAACAACACTTACCAGACCTTTAGAAGGCATCTCAAGGCAGCCCTGTTTAGGGAAGCTTTTTAATGTTTGATGGATTTCTGTATTTTAATATTTTATTGGAAGCCGCCCAGAGTGGGTGGGGGAACCCAGCCAGATGGGTGGGGTATAAATAATAAATTATTATTATTATATTATTATTACTAGACCTCAGGGACATCAGAGGAAATTGAGTGTTGGATAATTCAGAACAGGCAAAAGAAAACGAACATCTTCATGAAGTACTTGATTAAGCTATGGAATTTGTTCCTTCAAGAGGCAATGATGGACACAGATTTTGAAGGCTTCAAAGGAGAATCAGACAAACTCATTGAGAATATCAATGGCTATGATCTCTGATGGCTTTGCTGTGCCTCCATCATCAGAGGCTGAAATCTTCCAAATACCAGTTGCTGGAAAGAGTGGGGGTTGGGGGAGACTTCTGTTCACTCACGTCCTGCTTTAGGCTTCCCATAGGCATCTGATTGGCCACTGTGAAATCAAAGCTGGATGAAATGGGTCATTGGCTCTTATGTTCTTATCCGAAAAAGAAATATAGTTAAAAGGATATTATCAACTTAGCACACAAAAGATTTTAATAAGCCTTAAAATATACTGAGTTTAAAAGACTCATATATGAACACTGAGACACATGGAAGCCCAAATGCTGTTGAAAAGTATAATAGCTTTCAGAATCAGTGATGTCAAAGCATCTATATCGGAACACTAAAACACATGCATTCCAATAGGTTTAATTTCATGTCAGTGAAACAGTCACATAGAAGACAAACATGCTGTTTAATCAGTATTGAAATTTGACCTTGTTTATTTTTCAGATATGAATGACTGCTTCAGATGCCCAAAAGCTCAGTATCCAAACAATAACAAAACTGCCTGCATTGAGAAAACGATGACCTTCCTTTCTTATGAAGAACCTTTAGGGATCAGTTTAGCATCAGTTGCCCTTTCTTTCTTCCTCATCACAGCTTTGGTGCTAGGAACATTCATTAAGTACAAAGACACTCCCATAGTCAAAGCCAACAACCGGGACCTCACCTACTCTCTCCTTGTCTCTCTCCTGCTCTGCTTCCTCTCTTCATTGTTATTTCTCGGTGAACCTAACAAAGTCTCCTGCCTCCTCCGGCAACCAACATTTGGCATCATCTTCTCTGTAGCCATTTCTTGTGTGTTGGCCAAAACTATCACTGTAGTTCTAGCTTTTATGGCCACCAAGCCTGGGTCCAGCGTGAGGAAGTGGGTAGGGAAAAGACTGGCCTACTCAGTTGTAATTTCCTGCTCTTTTATTCAAGCAAGTATTTCTATGTTATGGTTAATGATATCTCCCCCATTCCCTGATTTTGACATGCACTCTTTAGCCGAAGAAATCATTGTGCAATGTAATGAAGGGTCAGTCACCATGTTCTATTGTGTCCTGGGCTACATGTTCCTCTTGGCCATTGCCAGCTTCATTGCCGCATTTGCAGCCCGCAAGTTACCTGACAGTTTTAATGAAGCCAAGTTCATTACCTTCAGCATGTTGCTCTTTTGCACTGTTTGGCTGTCTTTTTTTCCAGCCTACCTGAGCACAAGAGGGAAACACATGGTGGCTGTGGAGGTCTTCTCCATCTTGTCCTCCAGTGCTGGGTTATTGGGCTGCATCTTTGCCCCTAAATGCTGCATCATTATTCTGAGGCCCGAGTTCAACAACAGAGAACAACTTATAAGAAAAATGTATTAAACATTTTTTATTATTATTTTACCTTACTCTTGCAAATTTTAAATATGTAATAGGGGTAAGAGTTGAAGACCAAACTCCCTCTCTCTCTCTCTCTCCTCCTCCTCCTCTCTCTCTCTCTCTCTCTCTCTCTCTCTCTCTCTCTCTCTCTCTCTCTCTCTCTCTTACAGAACTAAAATCTCTATCTCTCTTACAGAACTATAAGTACTTGAGATCACTTTTTTGCCATTTGTTTAATTTAATGTTATACATACAGGTTCCAGTATCCAAATTCACTTATTCTGACATGGGTAATTCATACCCAAACGTTTTTATATGCACCACAGACTCAGATATCCAAACAGTTGGACTTGTGGTTAGTACTATAAACAGATAAGCAGAGTTCTCTTCCTTTTTTGCCTTTTACAATGGTCCAGAGGGTTTTCCTGGGGGTTTTCCCCGGGGGGGGGGCAAAATTTTGGATTTGATAACATGTTAGAAATATTCCAGTAGGAATTAATGGAAATTGTTTACTCATTATCCAAATGGCCACCAAACAAATGATTTCCTGAGAATGCATTCTGTTCAGATGGTGAGATTTGTGAGGATACAAATACAACTGCTCAGGTGTGTTAAGTACCAAAGCTGTATGTGAGTATTTGGCTTTAGACTAGTTCAAGGTTACTGTTTAAGTTCCTTTTTGAAATAAACATTGATAATTGTTATTCTTTCAAACATGAAACTCTTTGTAATTACAGATAGAACATTCTTTTATTCTCAGAATGCTTTATTATTGACTTAGAATATCACATAGGTAAAGGTAAAGGGACCCCTGACCGTTACGTCCAGTCACAGACGACTCTGGGGTTGCGGCACTCATCTCGTTTTGTTGGCCGAGGGAGCCGGCGTACAGCTTCCAGGTCATGTCTCCAGCATGACCTTATCCACTTCTGGTGAACCAGAGCAGTGCATGGAAACCTATTTATCTACTTGTACTTTGACGTGCTTTCGAACTTCTAGGTTGGCAGGAGCTGGGACCGAGCAACGGGACCGCACCCTGTCACGGGGATTTGAACCACCGACCTTCTGATCGGCAAGCCCTAGGCTCTGTGGTTTAGACCACAGCACCACCCGCGTCCCAGAATATCACATAGCTATATCCAAATCTCTTTATTGCCACTTATGACAGCATATTCTCCCCCCCCCTTTAAAGCTAATTTCTTTTTCTTTTATTTTTTCTTTTATGTAGCCTCATTCTGGTTACAGGGAAAACAATGAAAAAGACAAACACATTGTAGAATGTGAATTATTTATTTTAGAAGCCTAATTAAAGATTAGCTATGTTCCAAAAAATACCACAAATAGGCCGTATAGATAAGCTGAGTGAAACAGTTGGTGTGCTCAGGGATAATTCTCTCTCTTTAACCAATGATAAAATCAGTGCATGTATACTCTTTGGAGAATCTTTGACCATTATATGGATGAGAGCTACTATATTTCTACGAGAGTTTGAAAATAAGGAAAGCTCATCATTTAGGAAGGTATGGATAATAACAACACAGATTGATTTCATATCAAAGGATCTTGAGCTCGTTCGAGGTGCGATTTCCTTCACAATACACTCAAAAGAGGTTCAAGAATTCAATGAATTTCTCCAGAATTTAAAACCTGATAAAACAGAAGGAGATGGTTTTCTGCAGGAGTTCTGGGAGGAATCATTCACAAACTCCAGTGTGCCAATGGAAGGCAATGAACCATGTACCGGGGAAGAGAGGTTGGGGAGCCTTCCTGGGCCTCAGTTTGAAATGGACATGACTGGCCAAAGCTACAGTATCTACAATGCTGTCTATGCTGTGGCTCATGCTTTGCATGCCATGTACTCAAGTAGATTGAAGCAGAAAACAATGGTCTGGGATAAGAGATTTGAACTTCAAGACCAGCAGTCTTTGCAGGTAATGTGTTGAAATCAAAATCTATGTCATCCAATGGATTGAGTAGTCCAAGGTGGGGCTGCATCCAGTTTATCCTCCAGAAGTAGCTGATGAAATGGGATTATACATCTTATTCGCTGACTAACTTAGAATCATAGAATAGTATAGTTGGAAGGTATCCCAAGACTCATCTAGTCCAACTCTCTGCAATGTAGAGCTGTATGTTGTGTACCTTTGGGTTGTCATTACAATGCATCATCCAGTTACCACCTGTTTCAGAAATAAGAGCAATCCAAACCCAAGGTGATCTGGGATAAGGGCAGATACAATGGCGTATGCCCTTCATCCCAGGTTAACTGTCTCACCAGAGTGGTACATGCTCTAGTTATCTCCTGCTTGGACTACTGCAATGCGCTCTACATGGGGCTACCTTTGAAGGTTACCCGAAAACTGCAATTAATCCAGAATGCAGCAGCTTGACTGGTGACTGGGATCGGCTGCCGAGACCACATAACATTGGCTCCCAGTACGTTTCCGAGCACAATGCAAAGTGTTGGTGCTGACCTTTAAAGCCCTAAACGGCCTCGGTCCTATATACCTGAAGGAGCATCTCCACCCCCATTGTTCAGCCCGGACACTGAGATCCAGCACCGAGGGCCTTCTGGCAGTTCCCTCACTGCGAGAAGCAAAGCTACAGGGAACCAGGCAGAGGGCCTTCTCGGTAGTGGCACCGACCCTGTGGAACGCCCTTCCATCGGAGGTCAAGGAGATAAACAACTACCTGACATTTAGAAAACACCTAAAGGCAGCCCTGTTTAGGGAAGTTTTTAATCTGTGATATTTTAATGTATTTTGGTATTTGTTGGAAGCCACCCAGAGTGGCGGGGGAGACCCAGCCAGATGGGTGGGGTATAATTTAACAACAACAACAACATCAGCAAAAAAATAAGAGTGAAGCAAAGCAACAAATCTTGCAACAATGGCCACTTATGAAACAATGACCACTTAATGAAAGGACTGGGAAACCAATATTTTATTACACAATAAATTTGTGGCAACACCCCCTCCAAACACTGCTACCCACCTACACCCCCACCAACACCCCCACCATCACCCATTCATGAACAAGAGGACAATTAATCAATTGCTTTCCCAGGCTTGTTTTCTTTTTTCTTAACAACCCCCCCCCCCAGTTTTTGATGTCAACATTATTTCCATACACTCCAAACAATTTCCATATATATAATACTGGGATTATACAAACCCCTCAGACTTGCCCCGTCCCACCCTGGTTTCCATATTTTACCCTCTTTTTTGCATATAATTATAATTATCCATTCTATTTCATCTCCTTATTTACTAATCTTATTCATTTTACTTCATAAATGGTACGGTATATAAATCCTGCTAATGTTTCTAAATAGCTACAGTGGTTTTTAAGATACTCAACAAAAAAATTCCCATTCTTGTTTAAAATTTTTATCATCTTGATGTCTGATATTCAAAGTCATCTTTGCCATTTCAGCATAATCCATCATTTTGGTAAAGCAGGTTCTCCCCATAGAGGAGAACATGGGTTGCGGAAGGGTTAACAAGACATCCCAGGGTTGGAGAGGTGGGTCAGTTTGGATGGCCACATGTGTGATTGGTGGATGTGCTGTTGCTGGGGAGATCTGCATGTAGCAAATGATTGATTGACAGCCTTACCCTATATATGCTTAGCGAGCAGCTTTCAGTTCCACTGGGGCAGAATTTCACCATCATGTTATGGCACTATTGATGATAGAACTGAAATGCCTGAAAATGAGGTCAAGGTGCAGCTTAGAATCAGAATATTTAAAATATGCTCTTACCTAAGTGAACAAATGAATTTAATGATACCATTTTCCTCATATTCAGCGTCCAACTATCCCTCTAGAAGCTTAATGGGAAGAAGAGACTAGTCTTGAAAGTGTATTGAGCAGAAGGATGTCAATTTTCTTTCAACATTTGCTGCTTTGAGTTACAAAACAAAATGGATTCACTTTGACTTTCCTGCTGGTATTCACTTGACATGGAAGACTTTGAGCTAAATGCCACCTTTGGTGCTTCTAATGCAGGCTTGTCCAACAGGCAGATCATAATATACTGGTAGATCACTGGACATCTGTGGTAGAGCACTGGTAGAGCACTGCCCCCCCCCCTCAAAAAAGAAGCTCAACAAATTTGGCTCCCCTAAAGAAAGCTAATTATTTTCCCCCAAAAAATGTGGCTTTCCTCCTCCCTAAAAAAAGCTCAACAGCCTTGACCTGCACCCCCAAAAGGGGGTAGATCACTGCCAGTTTTTAACTCTGTGAGTAGATCACACTCTCTTGGGAGTTGCCCACCCCTGCTCTAATGGATAGAGGTAACATGTAGCTCAACATGTTGTTGTTTTTATAAAATGACCCTTGGAACTGAGACTAAATCTTTTACTGATTTTTTCAACCTACAATTATCCAAATCACTATAATTTGTGCATCTGGTCAGAACTCCAGAGGCATTTCAGAAGGCATGAGAAAGCTGTCAACGAACAGCCATGAAAGAGATTATATTAGATGAAACTATGCACAATGAATAGATAGGAGTAGTGGTAAGAGGCAGGCATGACTTTCAATTTTCTTTCTCCAATTTTATAGTTTTTTAAATTATTGGTCAGACTAGCAATCAGTGTTGGAAATCTCACCTATCGGCCATAGCATGTGTTCATACGGTTTTGATTCTTAAAATAAGTTGTGCCAATCTCTCTTGTTGTGCTGTAGTGACAGACAGTTATCATTCAATCTAGTTTAAGTTAGTCTGCAGGTACTGTACTGATGGGCACAAGAGCATCCACATTTTCTGAGACGCTTGACTACAAGGTGCTGTGGTCATTCACTTTGCTTTTTCTGCTGCCTCATGTTTTGTGCAAAGCAGCTATGAGGTGCCCTGAGACTGAAACATTTCCTGTTCCACATGAGTGGTACCAGTCAGGTGGCCTCATCATTGGTGGGATTGCTTCTCAGTTCTACTATTCCATCATTGAAGATTTGTTCAAGGAAAACCCTTCACAGAATCTGTTTGATGATAATCCACAGTAAGAGACTGTCCCTCCCCCTTCATTTGTGGAATTAATACTTCCCAGTACATGACCTGGAAGCTATACACCGGCTCCCTCGGCCAATAATGGTCAGGGGTCCCTTTACCTTTACCTTTTTACTTTATTTAGTATTGTGCATCCTACTAAACTGGCAGGCAGTAAATGATGGCTTTGACCTTTGTGATTAATGACAATCCTTTTTATTTTGAAAAGCAATGTGGTTTGAAAAGAAATGTGGTTTGTATGCTTAGTTTTAATTGTACCAAATGGATATGTAATAAGGACCAACAAGAGGAGGATGGAGATGATACTACTGTACCTAGTCTTGGGGCACAGACTCTGTTTAATCTTCCTAGAACATATATCATGAATCAGGGACTGTTTGAGTGAATTTCTTTGAAATATTTCTGCTTTTCTGGGCTACTTGCACAGAATGGTCACCTGTAAGTTAGCCAGTTTTAGTAAAAATAGAAAGAGGGGAAGATTGTTGTTGTCTTTTGAGGGGGGCGGGCAACTGAGATTAAAGGTCAAACAAGACATAATACAGAGATGGCACGATGGATGATATATATTTATTATTTTAGAGCCACCATAAAAGACAAAGTTAGTTCTGTTTGAGACATAAATGGCAATTTTTTTCTCTACTTCCTGCATTGTAGAATTCTCCTCTGAAATTTTAAACTGACCTCATTTGCAGCATGGTAACAAAATTCTACCAGCACATCCTGGCCTTGGCATTTGCTGTAAAAGTGATAAATGAGAATCCCAACCTCTTGCCCAATGTCACCCTGGGGTTCCACATCTACGACAGCTATTATGATGCAAGGATTACATATCGTAACACTTTGGACCTGCTCTTTAAAATGCATAGATTTGCTCCCAACTACAAATGTGACTCGCAGAAAAACCTCATAGCCATAATCGGAGGACTTAACTCTGATACCTCTTTCCATATGGCTGATACTTTAAGGCTCTACAAGATTCCACAAGTAGGTTTTATGCATAGAGACATGATTCCCCCCCCCAAAAAAATCTCACTTTTCTCTTACCATTCCGAAAATGATTTTGAGATTCAGAATGTGAATATGACTGATGCTGAAGCATTAGAAGCTACAATGTCTATCAGAAACATAGATTACTCCTTAACAGTAGAGATTGTTACACTAGTGAAAGCAGAGAGCATTCAGCACCTTGGACACTTCCAACACAAGCACCCTGTTGTTAAGGCGTTTAGGCGTGCCCGACTCTTCGTGACCCCATGGACCAGAGCATGCCTGGCACTCCTGTCTTCCACTGCCTCCTGCAGTTTGGTCAGACTCATGTTCGTAGCTTCGGTCCAACCATCTGCAACACACACATACAGCACTTTGAGTATGTGAACTACAGTTCTTCAACCCATATAGATCTAATATATCTTCCTCTGCCATGTGCATCTTATACATGATTCCCAACAGTTGAACTAGAGTAGCATTCGGCTGGTGCATTGAGGAATTTTGCCAGCCTATCGGACATGGCAAAGATTTATCTAGGGTTCATCCAACTAGTGCGGCTTCTCCCAAATACTGAATTTCCACAGAGTAATTCCACAATAGGATTGCACTCTACAAATGAAACAAAGGGACATTTCTGACAAGACATAAATACTTTTTGAAATTAAGTATCCAGAAATCGGAAAATGTCGCCACTACTCTTGAATATTCAGCTTGAAGCATCCTTCAGTTTCACTGTCTGGAAACCCCAAAATTGATTCAACAAACATTTCTTGAATGAAGACCACATGCTCAAAATAATTGTATATACTTAGGTACCATTATTATGTCTGTTCTTTTCCTTGTAGCTTGCATATGGCTCATTTCCGCAGGAGGAGAGTGATATAGATCACTTCCTTTCCTTTTACCGCATGGTCCCCAATGAAGCTCATCAGTATATGGCGATCATCAATTTGCTCCAGCATTTTGGATGGACATGGGTTGGACTCTTTGTTACAGATGATGACGGAGGAGAAAATTTCTTGCAGGCCCTGGAGCAATTGCTCTACCAGCATGGATTCTGTTCAGCCTTCACACAAAGAATGGAAAAAATTGCTCATTTTGATATGTTGGGCGAAATTTTTGAGATGATTGATAAGTATTATGAGGGTGTCACAAATGACAAAGCCAATGCATTCATTGTCTATGGAGATTCTCTGACATTGACCTGGCTGAGATCTGTTATATTTCTACGAGATCCTGGAAATAAGGAAAGTGCATCATTTAGAAAGGTGTGGATCATGACAACACAAATCGATTTTGTATTATTGAGTTTTCAAAAGTCTTGGGATCTTGAGCTCTTTCAAGGTGCCATTTCCTTCACCATTCACTCAAATGAGCTTCTCGAGTTCCATGAATTTCTTCAGAGCATAAAACCTTACTGGAATCCAGGTGATGGTTTTCTCAAGGACTTCTGGGAGCAAGCATTTGACTGTCCATTTCCAGATCTGGTCATGCAAGATATGGAAACATGTACAGGGGAGGAGAAGTTAGAGTGTCTTCCTGGCCATCTGTTTGAAATGGGCATGACCGGCCACAGCTACAGCATCTACAATGCTGTCTTTGTTGTGGCTCATGCTTTGCATGCAATTTATTCATACAGATCAAAGCACAGAGCAATGGCAGGAGACAAAAGGTTTGAACTTCAAGATCTGCAGCCTTGGCAGGTAACAAGTTGTAAAATATTATTTCAATGAGACAAATACCCGAAGCCCAAACTTTATGAAATAGGACATTTACAAAGTGATACCATTTTGTAACTTTTCCATCTGCTATATGAAATGAGCTCATTTTTCATACTTGTTCTGTGTTAGGTGCCGATCCATAAGCAATATTCATGCAGAAGGGAGTAACATAATGCAAACAAAATAGTATTTCAGTTAGCCAATTATTCTAAAGCGACACATCATGAAATGTGATATTTTTAAAGTGATAACAGTTTGTGAGTGCCCCTTTTCCTGTATGTTTAGCATGCACAGTATTTTAGCCTTTTGTTACTTTTTTATATCTTTTCCATCCACTAGACTGAAATAGCTCATTTTTGATATTTGGCCTTCACTATATGTATGTAAATATTTCTCCCCTCCCCCTTTCCCCGTTTGAATCAGCTCCACTATTTTCTGCAAGACATTTTATTTAACAACTCAGCAGGGGAAACAATGTCCTTTAATGATAAAAGGGAAATGAGAGGTGGATTTGACATCATGAATATGATCACATTCCCAAACAAGTCCTACTTTCGAATGAAAGTTGGATGTTTTGATCCTGATGCTCTTGAAGGAGAAGCATTCATCATTCATGAAGATCAGGTTTCAATCAGGTCTCTATTCTAGGAATCCTTCTGGTCTCCACTGTTCTTATGATGTGTTCTTTGGGTGTCCGGAAATTCCATTTTCTTTAACACTGCTGTTTGTATCTGATAGGGCAGAGGACAAATGTGGCTTCCTAGCACATTCAAATTTGATGCAGCTTTGAACTGCCTAAGGGGAGGGGGAACCCTGCATTTCTGTAGAAGTAATTTTGTCATTTATATTTACTATACCTTCCATATATAAAAAGCAAAGATTTGGCATATCCAAATGAAATTTCTTCATAGCTGCCCATTCTCTAATCTCTCCTTCTATCTGGCCACATGACCTGGAAACTCTCTGCGGACAAACACCATCTCCCTCGGCCTATAGAGCGATATGAGCGCCGCAACTTCAGAGTCATCCGCGTCCGCACCCAATGGTCATGGGTCCCTTTACCTTTAATAGATCCCATATGAAAGGTCCTGAGTTCAATCTCTTGCATCCCCAGGCAGGGTTAAAATGAAGTCCTGGTGAGATGTTTTTCAATTGTTTTGCAGCATTTTGAAAAAAGGTGCATTTTCTTGAGCCCTCAAACTGTGTGGCTTACCTGCCAAACCAGGTGCCTTACCTGTCATTCCAATCCATGAATGCAAAACTTTGGCACAGCTTTGGAGTGGATTGGACAGTATTGGATTTGGGGTGACCAGTGTAGCACCTTGTTGGGGAATTCAGACAGTGTTTGGAGGGCACTGCATAATGTGGAGTTTGTGCTGCAAAATAATTGCAACGTTTGTCAAAGGTTTGGAGGGAATCCCAAATAATGGGGTTCCTAGTTAATGCAGCTGTGTATGGCAGCTACTTATACTAAACCTTTTTTTTTGCTGAGGGATGAACTCCATTAAGAGAAGTCAAAAAAGCAATTAGTTTCCCTGATCTCCTAAACTGCTTTTTTCTGCTATGGATAGGTGATTCCTCTTTCTCTGTAAAATAAAAAAATTCCTTCAGTAGCACCTTAAAGACCAACTAAGTTTTTATTTTGGTATGAGCTTTCGTGTGCATGCACACTTCTTCAGATACAGTGAAATGGAAGTTTCCAGGCACTTATGTAGAGAAGGGGTGGGGAGGGGTGGGGATGGGGAGGGGGGATCACTCAGAAGGGTGGTGGAAATGGGTGATTGACTGACTGATAGCTGTTGATGACCGCAAACGACTGCAAATGGTTTTGCATGAAAAAGCAAGGGTTGAGATGGCTGAAGATCGCTTATCATGTATAATGAGATAAGAACCCGATATCTCTGTTCAAACCAGGTCCCTCCATGGTTTTGAGCTTGGTGATAAGTTGCAATTCAGCAACTTCTCTTTCCAGTCTATTTCTGAAATTCTTTTGTAGTAAGACAGCTACTTTGAGATCTTGTATAGAATGTCCTGGGAGATTGAAGTGTTCTCCTACTGGTTTTTCTGTCTTCTGGTTCCTGATGTCAGATTTATGTCCATTTATCCTTTGGCGTAGGGTTTGGCCTCTTTCTCTGTGTAATGACCACTGCCACCCTGGCAATCAGAAGAAAAGGAAAGAAGGGGGGAAGTTTTGTTGCTATGGTTGTGTTCCATGTCCAGGAGGGGAAATTTCAAACCAGGATGGTGAGTTATGTAGAAATCATATTTTTCATCCTATGAGGAGACTGGCCGGGGGTGTGGGTGTGAGTTGGGGCCCATGATAAAAATGCCTAAAATCATGCAAGGCATTGAGAAATTGGATAAAAAAGAAAAATTACAGTTCTCATAATACTAGAGCTTTGGGGCATCTAAGGAATTTGAGTGTTGGATGATTCAGAATGAGCAAAATAAAGTTAACTTCTTTATGAAGTACTTGATAAAACTATGGTCAGTGATGGGCACAAAATTTGAAGGCTTCAAAGGAGGATTCAACAAACTCATGTAGAATAAGGCTATCAGTGGCTATGCGCTCAGATGACTTTGCTGGGCCTTCATGCTCAAAGGCTGTATTTTTTCCAAATACCAGTTCCTGGGAAGTGTGGGGGTTGGGGAAGACTTCTGTTTCATTCAGGTTCTGCTTGCAAGCTTCGCATAGGAATCTAGTTGGCCACTGAGAGATCAGGAAGCTGGATGAAATGGGCCATTGACTCTCATCTGCTTATCCCAAAGACAATTTGAAGGATTTCTACTCAGATATTATCAACTTAGCAGACAACCTATGATAACCTTAAGAATGAGGGAGAACAAAGCATTTATATATAAACACCAAAACACATGGATCCAATAGATTGAATTTCATGTCACCAAAGTGGTCACATGGAAGACAAAATACTGTTGAATTAATATTGAAATTTGACCTTGTTTATTTTTCAGATATGAATGACTGCTTCAGATGCCCAAAGGCTCAGTATCCAAACAAGAACAAAACTGCCTGCATTCAGAAAACGATGACCTTCCTTTCTTATGAAGAACCTTTAGGGATCAGTTTAGCATCATTTGCCCTTTCTTTCTTCCTCTTCACTGCTTTGGTTCTAGGAACATTCATTATGTACAAAGACACTCCCATAGTCAAAGCCAACAACCGGGACCTCACCTACTCTCTCATTGTCTCTCTCCTGCTCTGCTTCCTCTCTTCCTTGTTATTTCTGGGTGAACCTTGCAAAGTCTCCTGCCTCCTCCGGCAACCAACATTTGGCATCATCTTCTCAATGGCTGTTTCTTGTGTGCTGGCCAAAACTGTCACTGTAGTTCTAGCTTTCATGGCCACCAAGCCAGGGTCCAGCATGAGGAAGTGGGTAGGGAAAAGACTGGCCTACTCAGTTGTGATTCCCTGTTCTCTTATTCAATCAACTATCTGTACTGTGTGGTTGATGACATCTCCCCCATTCCCTGAATTGGACATCCACTCTTCAGCCGAAGAAATCATTGTGCAATGTAATGAAGGCTCGGTCACCATGTTCTATTGTGTCCTGGGCTACATGGGCCTCTTGGCCATTGCCAGCTTCGTTGCCGCATTTGCAGCCCGCAAGTTACCTGACAGTTTTAATGAAGCCAAGTTCATTACCTTCAGCATGTTGCTCTTTTGCAGTGTTTGGCTGTCTTTTTTTCCAGCCTACCTGAGCACAAGAGGGAAACACATGGTGGCTGTGGAGATCTTCTCCATCTTGTCCTCCAGTGCTGGGTTATTGGGCTGCATCTTTGCCCCTAAATGCTACATCATCATTCTGAGGCCTGAGCTGAACAACAGAGAACAACTTATTCAAAAAAGGTATTAAACAATTCTGCTCCCCCTCACTCTGGTAAATTATTTCCAGACACTCGAAACATTTACATATATACAATACTGGGATTATACAAACCCCTCAGACTCCCCCCCCCATCTCACCCTGGTTTCCATATCAATCCTGCTAATGTTTCTAATTAGTTATAGTGGTTTTTAAGGTACTCAACAAAATTTTCCCATTCTTGTTTTAAAATTTTATCACCTTGATGTCTGTTCTCTTCGGTCATCTTTACAATTTCAGGAAAATTTTCATTTTGATAATCCACTCTTATTTTGTTTGAACCTTCTCTTCCTTCCACATGCTTTCCTAGGCTTTTAAGCCCTTCTGATAGTGTTTCATTTGCACTGGTAGCCTTCAGAATGAATTGTCCCTGCAATGCACATTTTGTGGGGCTGCCCCTGGGGCTTGCTTGGAATTTGAAGCTAGTGTAAAATGCAGTGGCTCAGTTGCTGACTGGGTAGAATTTCAGCATCGTTATGGCATTATTGATGTAAGAACTGAACTGCCTGCAAATGAGGTCAAGGTGCAGCTTGGGATCAGAACATGGGCGTGGGCAGGAGGGGGCAGCTGCCCCCCCTAGAAGCAAAAAAATTAATGTATTTTACAGACCATAACCAGCACTTTTCCCCTCCAAAAACTGAAGTGGAAAGGGCTTTGCTTTAGCAAGAGCAGCTAAGTCTCCACTTGCTGGGGGGGCGGGGGGGCGGGGACACAGCAGTAACAAAAACACATCAAATAAATAAAGCAAAGTGGCTACCAGTAGTTAAGCAGTTAAGACAATGGAGCATATATCCCCAGGCAATATTCGATAGCTGACCATTTCACCCTATTGTTCTTAAGTGGGAGTTGTTAATGAGCATTCAGGAGCATTAAGAGTTCTATTGGTGATTTAATGAGGGTGCAGACTCAGAGGATTCAATTTGACTAAGGTGGCTCTGCAAGGCTAAAAAGAAGTGAATAAGAAAGGGGGGGCTGTAGCTTTGACAGACACAGTGATGTTTATAAAAAGCATTGGTGTTCCAGTCTGCCCCTCCTCCTGCATCTATATACTGTAAATCAGGGGTGGCCACCTCCCAAGAGACTCTGATCTACTCAGAGTTTAAAACTGGGGGTGATCTACCCCCTTTTGGGGGGTTCAGGTCAAAGCTGTTGAGTTTTTTTAAAAGGAAGGGAAGCCCTGTTTTTTGGGGTTTAGGTCAAACTTGTTGAGCTTCTTTTAGGAGGGAGGGAGGCCCATTTTTGTTTAGGGCTTCAGGTCATAGTTCAACTTTTTTGAGGGAGGAGGAAAATTTTGGGTGAGCTTTTTTTAGGGGTGCCAGTGACCTACCAGTGATCTACCAGAGACATCCAGTGATCTACTGGTAGATCACAATCTACCTGTTGGACGTGCCTGCTGTAAATCAAGCAGAGAGAAAGCTGCTTACAAGGCTCCTGTACATGCAGAGTTCCAGCATCACAGCGTCACCCAGAGGCACCCACAAATATGAGTTATCCCTCTCTCTATTTCTTCCTTCCTTCCCTCCCTCTTCCATCCTTAATAAAATACGGGGGGGGCAGATAAGCCCCACATAGAAATCCCATCAACATGGGGGGATGACTCTTTCAAATACGGTATTTACCAGTAATTGGGGGGGGGGGAGAGGCACCTAGGCCTCTAGGAGTTGGCTGCTATGCCTAGGAGTAGGACAATTCAAGAAAGCAGAACGATGCATATGGTATGGTAATATATCAATAGAATCGTAGAATTGTAGTCGGAAGGGACCACAATGGTCATCTAGTCCAACCCGCTGCAATGCAGGATTTTTTTCCTAAGGTGGGGCTTTAACCATGGTTGAAATATTATGCTGATATGCAGCAACGCCTCGGAGCCGTCATGGCTGCGGCCGTGCCTTGCCTCGCCCTCGCCCGCCTGCCCGACCCTCCCGTCCTCTCCAGCCAAGCAGGGTAGCCACCAACGCTGCCAGCCCCAGAAGCACAAGGTGGCCGCTGCAGCTGCCGCCACGATGTCATCAGGCCCGCTGGCCCTGTAGCCCCGTCCACATTCCCACTTCGTGGCCCCTCCCCTCCCGTGCCTTGCCCCCGCCCCTGAACGACCATGGCTTTGCCCCCCCCCCAGTTTTGATCCTGGCTACGACCCTGGATCAGAATATTTAAAAGATGCTCTTCCCAAAGTGAACAACTGAATTTAAAGATACGATTTCCCTCATATTCAGTGTCCAACTATCCCTCTAGAAGCTTAACGGGAAGAAGGGACTAGTCTTGAAAGTGTATTGAGCAGAAGGATGTCAATGTCCGTGGGAAGCTGGGATTAATATAATATATGGCATTATTGATGTAAGAACTGAACTGCGTGCAAAAAAGGTCAAGTTGCAGCTTGGGATCAGAATACTTAAAAGATGCTCTTCCCAAAGTGAACAACTGAATCTAAGGATACAATTTTCCTCGTATTCAGTGTCCAACTATCCTTCTAGAAGCTTAGTTGGAAGAAGGGACTAGTCTTGAAAGTGTAGTGAGCAGAAGAATGTCAATGTCCGTGGGAAGCTGGGAATGGTCTCTTGATTCCCATGCAGTGTTTTGAAGGGAGATGGTTCAATGTTTCCATGACAGAAATCTTCAGATTAGAGAGATCTGTCAAATGGTTTTCACCAATCTCCTCTCAAAAATTGCCACAGAGACCGGAAGAAACGGCCTTCATGTCTCTTCTGCAACTTCATCTCATTTCCAATATAATGTACAACCATACTTTAAACAATTTCCTCCTTCATTTTTATTCAGCTCTTAGAAAGGAGACTTCAACATTTATAAAGGAATGATAGGAGAGTACAATGATTTTCATGACTTGTGCAAAAATATCTGTGAATCCCTTCCAAAAGAATCATGGGGAAAAGTGTGGCATTTCATGAGATGAAAAGGGGGGGGGGGAATTCAGATTTTACAGAGAAATGTAGACCTAAGTTTCTAATAGCAGTGTAGCACCCTATAAGATTATGGTGAAGCTTGCAGATCTTGAAATCCAAAACTTTTATACCCCTCAATTGCTCTGTGCTTTGATCTGAACTAGTAAATGGGATGCAAAGCATGTGCCACAACATAGACGGCCTTGTAGGTATTCTATCTGTGGCCAGTCATGAGCAGTTCACACTGAGGTCCAGGAAGGCTTTCCAGCCTCTTCTCTCCAGAACACACTTTATTGTCTTCCATCGGCACATGAAGATTTGGATATACAGTCAAATGCAAAGGGGAGGGGAAAGCCTGTACGTGGCTGCTTTCCCTGGAGCTCAAGGCCATTTTTGCCTTGAGAACTCTCGACAGACCCCATTCTTTTGTATGCTACACTTCCACCACTGCAAGGCCATAATTCAGTGGTGGAACATCTGCTCTGGAAGGCCCCAGGTTCAATCCTGGTCATCCTAAGGTAGGGTTAGGTGGGATCCTGCGTGAGGCCCTGGAGTGTTGCTGCCAACTCAGGAGAAGGAAATACGAAGCTAGGACGAGAAACAGGTCTTTTTCAGTGTAAGGCGGCTTCTCTTGTTAACCGCTTGTCATGGTGGATATTGTGGTCTAACAAAAAAGAAGAAGAAATGGAATTGGGCAGGGTCATCATTGTATAGGAGTGTAGTATATCTGAACTAGTAAATGGGATGCAAAGCACGTGCCACAAGACAGACAGCCTTGTAGATATTCCATCTGTGGCCAGTCATAAGCACTTCACACTGAGGCCAGGTAAGGCTTTCCAGCCTCTTCTCTCCAGTACACACTTTATTGTTTTGCAATATATGGCACAATAAAAATGAAATATTTTTCATACAAATTACCAAAGAAAATACTACAAAGAGAGGGAAGGAGTAACAGGAATGCAAGAAAAAGAAGAAAGAGAAAAATGAGGGGAAAGAAAAATTAATATCTATATAGCTTCCATCAACTTTCTATCTTGATCTTCGGTTGACATACTGAGAAAGGAGTCTTACTGGCTCTCGTCTAGTAAAGACTCCTCCTTTCTCAGCCTCCCACCCTGAGAAATAGTACACAATAAATTTGTGGCAGGACCCAGATGTGTCATCCAGAAGGGGAAAATTATACTATTGCAACAATAACCATGAAGGAAAGAGGTGCGACACAAGAGAAGTCGGGGTGAAACATAGGGTTATGTTCATTTAAATTGTGCAAATTATTTTAGCTGTTAACCACATACGTAAGTAGCACACGTCTTATGGGAGAAGGAGGCCTTTTTGACTAGGGTTGCCATATTCCCAAAAGTTAAAAGTGAAAAAGTTGTTGAACTTCTCTTTTTTGCCCAGTGTTATTGAGCTTTTTTTGGGGGGTGGGAGAATATCCCTCCCAAAAAATGGGTTTTTGCCATGCATCTGGGTTTCCCCAAACATTTTGTCCAATGTATGGCAGCCCTATTGTTGACCTACCCCTTCTTGGGTCCCCACAACTCTAAGAAGGTGTTACATGTCAGCTCCAAATGTGATCTGTACAGATGCCAGAACCCAGAAGAAAATAAATGGATCTCACCTTTCTCTTTAAAGGTGTCTAAGAGAGCTCACCAAGCACTTACATGCAAAATTACTGCCCCTATCAGCCACATAACAGGGCAAGTCATGGAATCATGGAATCATACAATTGTAAAGTTGGACTTCCAAGAAGTCCAACCCACTGTAATGCAGGATTCTGAACTTAATATTGCCCAGGCAATATTATATTAATCACAGATATTTAATTATATTAATGACATAAATTTAATTAAGGTCATATACTAGTCTCTCCAGAAAGTTTCTGGTGCTCTTCCCATTTCCCCTCTGGTGCAGCACCAATTGTCTGCATCACATAACTGTCACTAGAAGAAATGTTTTACTTCTAACTTAGGGACTCACGATACAATTTGCATGAGAGGGTTCCCAGTTCCCAGTTTAATGGCCTTCTTAATTAAATTACCCAAAGCAAATTCATGCATCTTAATATAGGCATTGGATGACAGCTGCAACATATACTTCCTTTCCTTGTGTGTCGAGGTACCAAGACTTCCCACCAGTAACTCACACTTCACACAGAATTTAAGTTTAAGGTTTTTGGCATTAATTTTGGCCACAACTTTATTTAAATACAACTAACAAGGCCAGCCCTACGGCAAGGCTGGGGGGGGGGGGGCGCCGCGCTGGGAAATGGGGTGGGGGTGGGGCCGCCGGAGGGATCTTCGCACCACGGCGCCAGGGCGCCAGATATGCTTAAGACGGCCCTGACAACTAATGTGAATGGTTGCTTAGGCATTGGTCCCCCCAGCCATCTGTCCCCCGCCTGGATTCCTTTAACGGAAAACCCCTAAAGGCAGCAGCAATTTTGAGGGGCAGGCCCAGCCAAATCCGTACCCCTCCACCATCCAATTTGAACCAATACCTAACCGCAACCTTACAAGTTGTGACATTTTGCTATATAGTAGGCAAAAACCACAAGGCATCAGCCAATCAGACAAGTGGCAAAATTCCTACTAGGCCCCCGCCGCAAAACGTACGACCCCATGACAGGCACAGCAACGTCATGCACAACAACAAAAAACCTAAATATAGGGCGGGAGGGCGGGAGATCCATTGCAAGACCAAAAGTGAAACCATAAGGTGCTTGCTCAAATATAAAGGCTGTGGCTGTCAATCAAAAAATTGCCACATAACATTCTCCCCAGCAACAACACCCCAGTGGCCACCCAAAGTGACCCGCCCAACAAACCTGGGAATGTCTTGTTAACCCTTCCGCAACCCATGCCTCTCCTTAAGGGGAGAACCTGCTTTCTGGCAACATAAGTGTGGGGGAAATTAGCAAATCACATGTGATGAATCTCTGTAATATGTGGGTCTCAGTAAGGGAAATAAAGTGCACCGATCCCCCTTGTAACATTGTAGAGAAGCAGAAATTAGACACAACCACAGCCATTCCCAACCTTAGTCTCATAACACATTTGTCCCTTGTGGACAAACCTTTCATTGTCATTGAAAGACCTAACTCCCTTCCAATTGGTCACCTGTTTCTAATGCATTTAAATGATATTTGGTGTTGGTGTTGGTATTTGTATTTTGCAAAATCCTCTTTGAATTATGCTCACACTTCTTTTCGAGATGTGTTTCATTTCATTTTTCTCATTTCAACATGACCATTTTTTTTTCTGAGTGAAGCTCTCTTGCAGCTTATAGCTTCCTTGACACTTACATCCTGTTGGCATGCAGTTCTTTTTTAAAAAAATCATTTTTTATTAAATTTCCCAAATTAACAATTCAATCAATTCACATTAAATAATCCAAATTATACATATACATATCCAAATATTCTGCCCAATTATTTTTATTTTTTGGGACTCCCCGTGCTTCAAGGTTTGGAGGGCTCTGTTTTTCTCATTTTCACTGCATTTCCTAAATTCACCAATATTCCTCTATTTCCTTCTGTTGTTCTCCTTCATTCTTTCACAGCCTCTGAGTTAGAGTTAATAATATTTTTCTGTGTGGATTTTATATCATCTGATTCTCTTCCATAAATTTGCAAAATCTCCTCACACACCAGTATTTCAAATCAGTCCAACAGTCCTTCGTTGTTGGCAGCCGCCATCTTACATCATTCCAATAACATCCAATCTAAGCGTCTGCTCCATAATTTCCCCGAGCTGGTTACATCAAACATCAAACATTTGCCTTTCCAGGAGAGTTTTGACAAATCACATAAGGGTATAGGTAAATCACATATTAGAGGCTTGCCTCCCCCTATGGTTGTTTGTAGTTCTCCAGCTCGGTCCAATATGGTGTATTTCCAAATTGTTACTGCGCCACAACTCACAGAGATTCCAGAAAACCATCCAAGTTTTTAATGAGTTTCCGGCAGCTGAAGATATGCTGTTTCTGTCCAATATCAACAAATTAAAGAGTCTTTTTGTCTTCCAGGCCAGTCTTAATCTATATATATATAAATGTAAAAATTGTGAAACTGCGTTTGACACTTTTCTCCGTAACCGCTTGACCGATCGTCCTGAAATTTTGACACAACGATCCAGGCCACTCCTAGAGCGTTGTTGGGGGCAAAAATCCCTCAAATCACACACCTGCGCAGGTACAGACCTGCTTTTCCACCAACTCAAACAGCGCCCTCAAGTGGCATAATACCCTCCTCCACCCCCTCCCTTCCTGTGAAATATAAGCCACACCCACAAACCAAATGACTTCACCATCAACCAAGCAACTGAAACCCCAAGTCGGCCATTATCAGACCACTACGCCTTTGTTTAATGTAGGCCCCTGACAGGCCATGGGGGGAACCCACAACAACGCACTTAGGGGCACGGCAAGGGGTTTTTTACTTTACCATTTAGCACCACTAACCCCCCCAAAAAAACTCCAACAAAAAAACAACATTGCCAAGTGGAGGTCGGGGCCTGCCTGGGGCGGGTGGCACAGAACGCAGCACGGCCTTTGATTTATGTAGGCCACAAACCCCGCCTCTGCCACGAGATCCTGTAAAACAGGAGGCCTTGGCTCCATTTTACATACTAGGCCTCAGGTCTATAGCCCATTAAATACTATCCCAAATGGAGCCATGGGTGGGAGGTGGGGGGGGAGGAGGAGCCCAAATAGGTCATGGGCTGATGTAGGGTGGGGGGTAGATAACCCACAGCAACACACTTGGGGGCAAGGCAAGGGGTTTTTACTTTACAATTTAGCACCACTAACCCCCCCGCCAAAAAAAATCCACAAGACAACAATAAATACCATCCTTCCAAACGTCATGCGATACGCCAGTCATGGAGGGGGGGGGACAGAATAGATCATGGATCGGGACACGTGGGGGCAGTCACAGGGATTAGCCACAGTCGTGCCCCTTTTAACCTAGGCTTTACTGTCTTTCTCAAAAAATAAGACACTGTCTTATATTTATTATTCCTAAAATAACCCCACATTGGCTTATTTTCAGGGGATGTCTTATTTTTTATTACACGTCCAGCCTTACCTCTTCCTTGGGGCCCTCCAGAACTGCGCCTATCACTATGTCTTATTTTCAGGGTATGGCTTATATTGCACAAATGTCTTATTTTAGGAGAAACAACTGATTGTTTAAAAAAAAACATGCACTTTCTCTCCCCAGTTTAAGTCCTCAGATATTTGCAGTGGCCACCCCATTTACAATCCCCTACCTTCCCCTTTCCACTTCCTGAGTATTTTTATGGAACTGAACAACTCGGGTACTTCAGAATGCGCCTTCTGTTGCCAGGCCCTTACAGGGCCCGGGCCAGGTAGATAATGTGGCCCTGTTTTTAACCCTTTGGTTACTTTTATCATTTTAATGATTGTGAATATGCTGACCGAGGCCCCCTTTAGATTCGGAGGCCCGCGCCAAGTGGCCCATATGACCCCCCTCCTTCAGTCTGGGCCTGTCTGTTGCTACGGGGCTATGGGGCGTCGCTATTTGACCCCCCCCGGTTGGGATTCTTTAAGTAGTTCTCTGGGTCCCAGGGCACATCATCACCCCCATCCTTAATCTAAATATATAGAAATGTTCACGATGCATGTGCAGGGGCCAATGTATGGAGATACAGGGTGGAGGGGACAACAGAGGGCTCAGACAAAAGTAAATACTGGGAAATAGAACCCAGAAACTGACAACTCCTTCTCCAATGATGGGGGCCAATGTAGGAAGATACCGGGGGTAGGGGACACACTCCCCAGGAACAACAGAGGGTTCAGACAAAAGTGCATGCTGGGAAATAGAACCCAGAACCTAACAGTTCCTTTTCGAAGGGTGGGGGCCAAGGTATGGAAATACAGGGGGGAGGGGCCAACACTCCCCAGGGACAACAGAGGGAAGGGTATCCTACCGAAACACAGGGATGAGCCGGAGTGGAGGGAGGAGGGGCAGGATACGTCATGGATCGTGACAGGGTGGGGGGGTCACAGGAAAGAACCACAGCAACGCATGGCCGGTTCAGCTAGTTATATCATATTTTTATTTCCACACAGTTTATGATTTTTAAAGTTATATTATATCCATGAATACCAACTTTCCGAATTCCATTCTTGTTTGCTATAAGTAATATAAACGTTTCTTCTTGGGGGGGGGTTTACCAAGTAAATAATGAAGCAAATTACCATAATAAAAATGAAAGCTCGCCCCCCCCTTTCAGTTCCGTTCTTACATACCAGTCCTATGTTTACCTTCTCTCTCAGTCTTTTTTTGGCACCTCAGTGGCTTCATTATTTAGCAGAGTAATATCTCCCTCCTTGTTTAGAGCATGTTCAAAACTTAAATCCAATTTTTCATCTTAGGTAATGGAACCTGGGCCGCTCTCGGGTACAGTGTCAAGGAGAGCCAACTCTCTCAGGAGCTTTCCATCAAGTCCCCCCCCCCCAACTCCTCTTTCCTTCTGAATTTGGAGCTAGGTTATTGGGCTGCCACGGATGAGGCAGTGTCTTCCCGTACTCCAGGAAGATTTTGGGAGGCTGATTACTCCCATCACAGCCTCTAATTACCCCGTGGGAGCCATAGCAATGGAATTTTTAGCTACCTTCCGAGACGACTCAAGCGGAAGTCCGAACTGTGGCATGCAGTTCAATAAAATTGCTAAAAATCAAAAAGATTATATGGTGGCGGAGTCTCTTTATTTGGAGGTCTTTAAGCAGAGGCTTGACAGGCATATGTCAAGAATGCTTTGATGGTGTTTCCTGCTTGGCAGGGGGTTGGACTGGATGGCCCTTGTGGTCTCTTCCAACTCTATGATTCTATGATTCTATATAGAATCTGAGTTGATGGAACCCTGAGGATCATCCAGTCCAGTCATAGGCACACTCCGGCCCTCCAGATGTTTTGGACTACAATTCCCATCATCCATGACCACTGGTCCTGTTAGCTAGGGATGATGGGAATTGTAGTCCCAAACATCTGGAGGGCTGGAGTTTGCCTATGCCTGATCTAGTCCACCCCCTGCAATGCAGGCCTGTGCAGCTGTCCCTTACAGGGATCAAATCTGCAACCTTGGCAATCTCAGCACCATGCTCCAACCAGCCGAGTTATCCGACTGCCTTATCCTCTGTTGAAGTCAAGGTGATGTACATGGTTCTAACCATCCTCATTTTAGTTGTTGTTGTTGTTGTTGTTGTTGTTGTTTAGTCATTTAGTCGTGTCCGACTCTTTGTGACCCCATGGACCATCCATAGCACGTCAGGCAGTCCTGTCTTCCACTGCCTCCCGCAGTTTGGTCAAACTCATGTTGGTAGCTTCGAGAACACTGTCCAACCATCTCATCCTCTGTCGTCCCCTTCTCCTTGTGCCCTCCATCTTTCCCAACATCAGGGTCTTTTCCAGGGAGTCTTCTCTTCTCATGAGGTGGCCAAAGTATTGGAGCCTCAGCTTCAGGATCTGTCCTTCCAGTGAGCACTCCCATTTTAGTCTTCTCTTCTCATGAGGTGGCCAAAGTATTGGAGCCTCAGCTTCAGGATCTGTCCTTCCAGTGAGCACTCCCATTTTAGTCTTACATCAGCCCTATGCGGTAGGGTATGCCAAGAGAGAAAAAAAACAGCTCGCCCAAAAACATAGAGCAGAGCTTTTTAAACTTTGTGTCATAACATGTTATTGTTTCAGCTGCAGTGTGTAGGTGTGTCACACAAATGGTCCCCACACTCCTCCCAGGGCTGGAAAGGGGTTATTTTAACATTCAGTTTGCAAGTAAAACTGAATTATTATGTTGGAAAATGATGCATATTTTAAAACTGTGTCACCAACATCAACAGTTTGTAAAGCTTTCAAATAGAGTGGGCTTCATGACATGGGGATTCGAACTCCAGTCTGAATGGCAAACATAATGGGTCAAACTGGGGACCACCCACATTCCATCCCAGATGTAGTCCTGAATATGTTTTGGGACATGGCTAATCTATAATTTTGCTTTTAAAATAAATAATTCACATTCCACAATGTGTTCTTTTCAAATATTTTTAATGAATTTTAGTAACCAGAAACAGGCTCCATAAAATACAAAAGAAAAAGAAATTAGCTTTAAAAGAAAAAAGGGGGTGGGGATAAGCTGTCATGAATGGCAATAAAGAGATTTTGATATAGCTATGTGATATTCTAAGTCAATAATAAAACATATCAAGAAGAAAATAATGTGCTATCTGTAATAACAAAGGGTTTCATGTTTGAAAGAATAACTATTACAAATGTTTGTTTAAAAAAGAACTTAAAAGGCAACCTTGAACTAGACAAAAAGCCAAATACCCACATAGAGCTGTGGTATGTCACACTCCTCAAAAATCTCACTATCTGAATACAATGCATTCTCAGGAGATCGTTTGTTAGGTGTCCATTTACATAACAAGCCAACCATTTCCATAAGTTCCAATGGGAATATTTCTAATGTGTTGTCAGTCTCAAAATTTTGACACCCCCCAAAGGGTGAAAACCCCACGAAAACCCTCTGAAATCTTGTAAAAGAAGGAAGAAAACTCTGATTATATGTGTACAGTACTAAACACAGGTACAACTGTTTGGAGAGCTGAATCTACGGTGTGTATAACAAGATTTGGGTACTAATTACTCACGTTAGAGTATGTGAATTTGGATACTGAGACATGTGTATATAAAATAAAATTAAACAAGTGGCGAAAAAGTAATCTCAAGCACAATTTAAAATTTACCAGAGTAAGGGGGGAAACAATGTTTATTTAGTATTTTTTTTAATAAGTTGTTCTCTGTTGTTCAGCTCAGGCCTCAGAATAATGATGTAGCATTTAGGGGCAAAGATGCAGCCCAATAACCCAGCACTGGAGGACAAGATGGAGAAGATCTCCACAGCCACCATGTGTTTCCCTCTTGTGCTCAGGTAGGCTGGGAAAAAAGACAGCCAAACACTGCAAAAGAGCAACATGCTGAAGGTAATGAACTTGGCTTCATTAAAACTGTCAGGTAACTTGCGGGCTGCAAATGCGGCAACAAAGCTGGCAATGGCCAAGAGGAACATGTAGCCCAGGACACAATAAAACATGGTGACTGACCCTTCATTGCATTGCACAATGATTTCTTCTGCTAAAGAGTGCATGTCCAGTTCAGGGAATGGGGGAGATGTCATCAACCACACAGTACAAATAGTTGATTGAATAAGAGAGCAGGAAAAGACAATGGAATTTGTCAGTCTTTTACTCATCCACTTCCTCATGCTGGACCCTGGCTTGGTGGCCATGAAAGCTAGAACTACAGTGATAGTTTTGGCCAACACACAAGAAACGGCTACAGAGAAGATGAGGCCAAACATTGGTTGCCGGAGGAGGCAGGAGACTTTGCTAGGTTCACCCAGAAATAGCAATGAAGAGAGGAAGCAGAGCAGGAGAGAGACAAGGAGAGAGTAGGTGAGGTCCCGGTTGTTGGCTTTGACTATGGGAGTCTCTCTGTACTTAATGAATATTCCTAGCACCAAAGCTGTGATGAGGAAGAAAGAAAGGGCAATGGATGCTAAACTGATACCCAAAGGTTCTTCGTAAGAAAGGAAGGTCATTGTTTTCTGAATGCAGGCAGTTTTGTTCTTGTTTGGATACTGAGCTTTTGGGCATCTGAAGCAGTCATTCATATCTGAAAAATAAACAAGGTGAAATTTCAATACTGATTGAACAGTACTTTGTCTTCACTGACATTAAATTAAACTTATTGGATCTATGTGTTTTAGTGATATAAATGCTTTGATCTCACTGATTCTGAAAGCCATTATACTGATTCAATTCTTACTTTTCAATAGTATTTTGCCTTCTAATTTATTTCCTCTTTTGGATAAAAACATAAGAGCCTGCTGGATCAGGCCAATGACCCATCTCATCCAGCTTCCTGATTTCACAGTGGCCAACCACATACCTAGGGGGAAACCTGCATCTCATATTTGGAAGAATACAGCTTCTGTCCATGTAGGCACTGCAAAGCCATCAGAGATAATAGCCATTGATATTCTCCATGAGTTTGTCTAATACTCCTTTGAAGCCTTCAAAATTGGTGCCCATCAGTGCCTCTAGAGGGAACAAATTCCATAACTTAATCCTGTACTTCATGAAGAGGTTGTTTGTTTGTTTTTTGCCTGTTCTGAATTATCCAACACTCAATTTCCTTTGATGTCCCTGAGATCTAGTGTTATGTTTATCCTATTTTCCCATGCATTGAACAATTTAATCCATTTTGTATCATGTTGCCCCTTACTCTTTTTGCACTAAAATAACCCCCTTAAATGCTACTGTCTAGCCTTGCCAGTGTCCTCGTAGGGTGAAAAATATGATTTCTACATAACTCACCATCCTTGTTTGAAATTTCCCCTTCTGGACACGGAGCACAATCATAGCAGCAAAACTTTTCCCCTTCTTTCTTTTTCTTCTGATTGCCAGGGTTGCAGTGGTCGTTACATAGAGAAAGGGGAGTCACCTATCCATAGCAGAAAAGCCTTTTAGGAGATCAGAGAAACTGATTGTTTATTTGACTTCTATTAATGAACTTCACTACTCAGCAAATAAAGTTTTAATATAAAAGATCTGCATTATAGGGCTGTGTTAACTATGAATCCCATTATTTGGAATCCCCTCCGAACCTATGACAAACTTTGCAATCAAAACCCACACATTGCGAGGTGACCTGTAAGGCCCTATGTTTGGCAGGTCAGCCACACAGTTTGTGGGCTCAACAAAATGTTAAGTTTGTTCTGCAAAATGCTGCAAAACAATAGCAAAACAGCTCACCAGTACTTCATTTTAATGCTGCCTGGAGCCTTATGCAAGCAGTACGTGTTCTAATACTGAGGTTATCCAATTGGCGCCTATGTAGAAATTTCATTTATATATTCCAATGCTTTGCTTTATGTATATGGAAGATATAGTTATACAAAAATGTACTTCCCCTCTCCCCCATGACATTTCTAAGTGGCATCAATTTTGAATGTGCCAGGCAGCCACATTTTTCCTTGGCCATATCAAATGGAAACAACAGTTGTAAACAAAATGGAATTCCTGACATCTAAAGAACACATCATAAGAAAAGTGAGTAACAGATGGAGTCCAAGGATGCAGACCTGATTAAAACCTCTGTGCCACACAATCATATCTTCATGAAAAATGAATGCTTCTCCTTCAAGAGCATCAGGAACAACTCGTCCAACTTTCATTTGAAGGAAGGACTTGTTTGGGAATGTGATCATGTTCGTGATGTCAAATCCACCTCTCATTTCCCTTTTTTCATTAAAGGACATTGTTTCTCCTGCTGAGTTGTTGAATAAAATGCCTTGCAGAAAACAGTGGAGCTGATTCAAAGAGAAAAAGGAAAAAGAAGGGTGTGTGTGTGTGTGTGTGTGTGTGTGTGTGTGATGCAGACCAATTCTAAACAATGACCTATTTTCATATATCAAATGGAAAAGTTATAACACAGCAATAGATGGCAAAAAATCTGTACATGGAAATATACAGGAAAGGGGGACACTCACAAAATGTAATCACTTGATATCTGGCCTTGGAGTAAATGGCCGACTGAAATAATATTTTGTTGTAACAATATATATACAGTGGTGCCTCGCTTAACGAATGCCCTGCTTAACGAAATTTCTGCTTAACGAAAGGTTTTTTCTAGCGGAGGTTGCCTCGCTAGACGAATTCGTTTTATGAAAAATTCGTCTAATGAATCGCGGTTTCCCATAGGAATGCATTGAAATTCAATTAATGCGTTCCTATGGGCAAAAAATTTTTTTAAAAAAATTCAATGCATTCCTATGGGATTCGCTAGACGAATTTTTCGTTATAAGAAAAGACCTGTGGAATGAATTAAATTTGTCTAATCACTGTATGTGTGTGTGTGCATATGTGTGTGTGTGTGTGTGTGTGTGTGTGTGTGTGTGTATATATATATATATATATATATATATATATATATATATATGTAAAAATATTGAAAATATTGAAAGTGTCAGCCGCACTTTTCTCCGTAACCGCTTGACCGATCATCTTGAAATTTTGACACAATGATCCAGGCCACTTCCCGAGGGTTGTTGGGGACAAAAAAATTCTCAAATTTCGCATCTGGGCAGGTAGAAACCTGGTTTTCCACCAAGTCAAACAGTGCCCTCAAGTGGCGTTATACCCTACTCCACCCCTCCCTTCCTGTGAAATCTAAGCCACACCCACAAACCAAATGACACCATCAACCAAGCAACTGAAACCACCAATGCGGTCATTATCAGACCCCTAGGCCTTTGCTTTATGTAGGCCCCTGTCAGGCCCCCACTAGGCCCGGGGGGGGGATAACCCACAGCAACGCACTTGGGGGCACGGTAAGGGCTTTTTACTTTACAATTTAGCACCACTCCCCCCCCCAAATCACCCACCAAATAACCACAAGACAAAAATACGCCGGTCATGGGGGGGGCAAACAGAATAGATCATGGATTGGGACACATGGGGGCAGTCACAGGGATTAGCCGCAACAACGTGCCACACCCACAAACCCCGCCTCCACCACGAGATCCTGTAAAACAGGGGGACTCTGAGGCTCAGGGGGATCTGAAGGGGGCCTATTACCAGACAACCCACAGAGTCAGGCCAGGGCCAAGGAATGGAGATACAGGGCGGAGGCCTCGGGTCACATTTAAATACTATCCCAAGCCAAGGCCTCACCTCTACTTTACAGCCTAAAGACTAGGCCTTGGCTCCATTTTACAGACTAGGCCTCAGCTCTACAGCCCTTTAAATACTATCCCGAATGGAGCCATGGGTGGGAGGTGGGGGTAGGAGGAGCCCAAATAGGTCATGGGCTGACGTAGGGTGGGGGGAGCAACTGTCCAACAACCACCAAAACAGCCATTCCACCCCCCAAAGCCCAAGCCCAAAGCCTCTCCCGGCAGCTGCATTAATAAATGCCTGGCAGCATTAGGCAGTCGTTCATCATTTCTCCTAACACGCACTTCGGGGCACAGCAAGGGGTTTTCGCTTTATAATTTAGTGGGCGTTGTGTCACATGTGAGGCTCCGGTGGCCATTTTAAGTAAGGGCAGTTGTGTCCCTTTTAACCTAGGCTTTACCGTATATACTACAACTGATTGCAAGCCTCTGTGTCTTTTTTAAAAAACAACAACCATGCAGTTTCTCTCCCCAGTTTAAGTCCTCAGATATTGGCAGTGGCCACCCCCCACCCCATTTACAACCCCCTACCTTCCCCTTGCCACTTCCTGGGTTTTTTTATGGAACTGAACAACTCAAGTGCTTAAGAACGCGCCTTCTGTTGCCAGGCCCTTGCAGGGCCAGACAGAGGCCCGGGCCAGGTAGATAATGTGGACCTGTTTTAAACCCTTTTGTTACCTTTTCATTTTGATGATTGTGAATATGCTGACCGAGGCCCCCTTTAGATTCGGAGGCCCACTCCAAGTGGCCCATATGACCCCCCTCCTTCTGTCTGGGCCTGTCTGTTGCTACGGGGCTGTGGGGCTTCGCTATTTGACACCCCCCCAGTCGGGATTTTTTAAGTAGTTCTCTGCATCCCAGGGCGCATAATCACCCCCGATCCTTAATCTAAATATATAGAAATGTTCACGATGCATGCGCAGGGGCCAATGTATGGAGATACAGGGGGGAGGGGACAACAGAGGGCTCAGACAAAAGTAAATACTGGGAAATGGAACCCAGAAACTGACATTTCCTTCTCCAAGGGTGGGGGCCAATGTAGGAAGATACCAGGGGTAGGGGCCAACACTCCCCAGGAACAACAGAAGGCTCAGACAAAAGTGCATGCTGGGAAATAGAACCTAGAAGCTGACAGTTCCTTTTTGAAGTGTGGGGGCCAAGGTATGGAGATACAGGGGGGAGGGGCCAACACTCCCCAGGGACAACAGAGGGAAGGGTATCCTACCGAAACACAGGGATGAGCCGGGGTGGAGGGAGGTGGGGCAGGATACGTCATGGATTGGGACAGGGTGGTGGGGGGTCACAGGAAAGAACCACAGCAACATGTGGCCGGGTCAGCTAGTAATCTATATACATAAAAATGTAAAAATCTTGAAAGTGTTGGCTGAACTTTTCTCCGTAACCACTTGACCGATCGTCCCGAAATTTTGACACAACGATCCAGGCCACTCCCTGAGCGTTGTTAAAAAAAAATCCCTCAAATTTCACAACTGGGCAGGTAGAAACCTCCTTGTCCACAAAGTAAAACAGCGCCCTCAAGTGGAATTCCTCCCACAGTACACCCCTCCCTTCCTGTGAAATCTACACCACACCCACAAACCAAATAATGACATCATCAACCAAGCAACTAAAACCACCAAGGCGGCCATTATCAGACCCCTATGCCCATGCCAGGCTGCTAGGCCCCCACTAGGCCCCGGGGGGGAGAGAGGGTGAGCGCCAGGGTTGCAGCACGGCCTTTGTTTTATGTAGGCCCCTGCCAGGCCGCCAGGCCCCCACTAGGCCCGGGGGGGAGAGGAAAAGTGCATGGATCGCAGACTGCAGCACGGCCTTTGTTTTATGTAGGCCCCTGCCAGGCCCCCACTAGGCCCAGGGGGGAAATAACCCACAGCAATGCACTTGGGGGCACGGCAAGGGGTTTTTACTTTAAAATTTAGCACCACTACCCCCCCCCAAGAAAAATCCCCCACCAAATAACCACAAGACAAAAATAAATGCCATCCTTCAAAACGTCATGAGATATGCCGGTCACGGGGGGGGGGGGGAATTGGGACACATAGGGGCAGTCACAGGGATTAGCCACAACAACGTGCCACACCCACAAACCCCGCCTCCGCCACGAGATCCTGTAAAACAGGGCGACTCTGAGGCTCAGGGGGATCTGAAGGGGGGCTATTACCCTCCATTTGAAAGACTAACGCACAGCAACGTGTGCAGGGCCAGCTAATAATAATAATAATAATAATAATATAGTAATAATAGTACTAAGAATAATTTATACCCCGTCCACCTGGCTGGGTTTCCCCAGCCACTCTGGGCACCTTCCAGAAAAATATTAAATTACAATTTGTTGTTGTTGTTTAGTCGTTTAGTCGTGTCTGACTCTTCGTGACCCCATGGACCATAGCACGCCAGGCACTCCTGTCTTCCACTGCCTCCCACAGTTTGGTCAAACTCATGTTCGTAGCTTCGAGAACACTGTCCAACCATCTCGTCCTCCGTCATCCCCTTCTCCTAGTGCCCTCAATCTTTCTATAATAAATTACAATTATATTAAAATATGTGTTACCTGCCAAGGCTGCAGATTTTGAAGTTCAAACCTTTTGTCTCCTGCTCTGTGCTTGGATCTGTATGAAGAAATTGTATGCAAAGCATGAGCTACAACAAAGACAGCATTGTAGATACTGTAGCTGTGGCCAGTCATGTCCATTTCAAACAGAAACCCGGGAAGACACTTTAACTTCTCCTCCCCTGTACATGTTTCAGTATCTTGCATGTGCAGTTTGGGAAATGTACAATCAAATGCTTGCTTCCAGAAGTCCTTGAGAAAAGCATCTGCTGGGTTCCAGTAAGGTTTTATGATCTGAATAAATTCATGGAACTTGAGAAGCTCTTTTGAGTGAATGGTGAAGGAAATGGCACCTTGAAAGAGCTCAAGACCCCAAGCTTTTTGATAACTCAATAATACAAAATCTATTTGAGTTGTCATGATCCACACTTTTCTAAATGTTGAGCTTTCCTTATTTTCTGGATCTCGTAGAAATATAACACATCTCAGCCAGGTCAAAGTCTGAGAATCTCCATAGACAATGAATGTATTGGCTTTGTCATTTGTGAGACTCACATAATAACTTTCAAGTATGCCATAAAGTTCAATGAACAAATCGGGATGAGATGCTTTTTCCATTCTTTGTGTGAAGGCTGAACAGATCCCATGCTGGTAGAACAATTGCTCCAGGGCCTGCAAGAAGTTTTCTCCTCCTTCATCATCCGTAACAAAGAGTCCAACCCATGTCCATCCAAAATGCTGGAGCAAATTGATGATCGCCATATACTGATGAGCTTCATTGGACACCATGCGGTAAAAGGAAAGGAAGTGATCTATATCACTCTCCTCCTGCGGAAATGATCCATATGCAAGCTAACAGGAAAAGACCAGTATAAACAATTACTTTTAGCATTTGGCTGTTCGTTCAAGAAATGTTTCTGCAGTTCTGGAGAAATAGCGTCCACCGCCCATGTATTTTTCCATTGCTCCCTTTACAGAGACCTCCAAAATGAATCTACCCTAAAGATATTTGAAGAGTTACCTGGACGATCTGAGGAATTGCAAATTAAATGGCTCATTTCAGACTCTAACCAAAAGGTCACCACTATGGTGGCAAGATTCTGCGCAAATGCTATCAGAATTCGGTGCGTCTGCATAGGAAGTACTTAAATTAACTCCTCAACAGAGCCAGACAGATTCCACTATAATTTATGGTGCAAAGTAAATAATTAATATAAAAATAAGGATCAAAGGTTGATAGGTCCCTTTAAAATAAGTTATTTTAGTTTTTTTAATTTTTAAAAATATTTTAAACATGAATGATGTAATGCAATTATTGTGTTGGTCAGTGACTGTAATAAAGATTACTTACTTACTTACTTACTTACTTACTTACTTACTTACTTCCTTACATTCAGGAACAGTTTCTTCTCTAGAGCGATTTTGGCCTTAAATGGAAAGCCTGGACTTTGAAGACATAGAATCTTAGAATCATAGAGTTGATGACCCACAAGGGTCATCCAGTCCAACCCCCTGCCAAGCAGGAAACACCATCAAAGCATTCTTGACATATGCCTGTCAAGTCATCTTATTTTACTTGTTATTTTGTATTATATTTACTGTTTTTAATTAGGTTTTGTAATTTTTTATTATGCGGAATGCTTTATCTGAGTGGATGTAGCAACCGAGTAATTTCGTTGTTCCCGCAAGGGGACAATGACAATAAAGATATCTTATCTTATCTTACATTACATTACACAACTGATAGTTTTCTAGACAGTTAAACTGAAGGATGCTTCGAGTTTCAGGATGCTTCCAGTTTCTAGAGTTGTGGTGATACTTAAGTATTGAAGACCTGTGGTTTGCATGTTTAAGGTGTTGTGTGTGTGTTTGTGGTGGGTGTTTTGTGGATGCCAGGTTCATTCCGGCTCTTTGGGGTCTCTTCAAAGTGAATGATTTGTCATGATCTATGAATGGGGCAATAGAGTGCATGGCAGGAGACTTTTCTTAAAATGTACTATTTTCATGGCAGGAGAACTACTAACATCTAATTCAGAGCTACATTGGCTTGAGGATACATTTCACTAAAGTCATCTGAGTCAGATGATGAGTAACACACAGAACCTCACTAGACCTGCAGATGTCCAATTGTGATAAATTAGGACCCTTTAATCAGTTATCCAGGCTCTCCAAGGAGGCAGAGCCTATAGTCAGCTTTCTAAGTCTTCAGGTCAACCGGGCTCCTTGCAGAGACAACGTCTCTTGCAGTTGATGTGTGGAACAGGGGGTTGGTGATGGAAATGTCCAAGGTGCTGAATGCTCTCTTGCTCTATATAGCTTCCATCAACTTTCTATCTGGATCATCGATTGACATACTGAGAAAGGAGTCTTACTGGCTCTCGTCTAGTAAAGACTCCTCCTTTCTCAGCCTCCCACCCTGAGAAATAATACACAATAAATTTGTGGCAGGACCCAGATGTGTCATCCAGAAGGGGAAAATTATACTATTGCAACAATAACCATGAAAGAAAGAGGTGCGACACAAAAGAAGTCGGGGTGAGTCATAGGGTTATGTTCATTTAAATTGTGCAAATTATTTTAGCTGTTAACCACATACGTAAGTTGCACACTGCCACCTATTTCCATCAGCCCCACGTCTTATGGGGGAAGGAGGCCTTTTTGACTAGAGTTGCCATATTCCCAAAAGTTAAAAGTGAAAAGTTGTTGAACTTCTCTTTTTTGCTCAATGTTATTCAGCTTTTTTGGGGGGGTAGGAGAATATCCCTCCCAAAAATGGGTTTTTGCCATGCATCTGGGTTTCCCCAAACATTTTGTCCAATGTATGGCAGTCCTATTGTTGACCTACCCCCTCTTGGGTCCCCACACCTCTAAGAAGGTGTTACATGTCAGCTCCAAATGTGATCTGTACAGATGCCAGAACCCAGAAGAAAATAAATGGATCTCACCTTTCTCTTTAAAGGTGTCTAAGAGAGCTCACCAAGCACTTACATGCAAAATTACTGCCCCTATCAGCCACATAACAGGGCAAGTCATGGAATCATGGAATCATACAATTGTAAAGTTGGACTTCCAAGAAGTCCAACCCAATGTAATGCAGGATTCTGAACTTAATATTGCCCAGGCAATATTATATTAATCACAGATATTTAATTATATTAATGACATAAATTTAATTAAGGTCATATACTAGTCTCTCCAGAAAGTTTCTGGTGCTCTTCCCATTTCCCCTCTGGTGCAGCACCAATTGTCTGCATCACATAACTGTCACTAGAAGAAATGTTTTACTTCTAACTTAGGGACTCACGATACAATTTGCATGAGAGGGTTCCCAGTTCCCAGTTTAATGGCCTTCTTAATTAAATTACCCAAAGCAAATTCATGCATCTTAATATAGGCATTGGATGACAGCTGCAACATATACTTCCTTTCCTTGCGTGTCGAGGTACCAAGACTTCCCACCAGTAACTCACACTTCACACAGAATTTAAGTTTAAGGTTTTTGGCATTAATTTTGGCCACAACTTTATTTAAATACAACTAACAAGGCCAGCCCTACGGCAAGGCTGGGGGGGGGCGCCCGCTGGGAAATGGGGTGGGGGTGGGGCCGCCGGAGGGATCTTCGCACCACGGCGCCAGGGCGCCAGATATGCTTAAGACGGCCCTGACAACTAATGTGAGTGGTTGCTTAGGCATTGGTTCCCCCAGCCATCTGTCCCCCGCCTGGATTCCTTTAACGGAAAACCCCTGAAGGCAGCAGCAATTTTGAGGGGCAGGCCCAGCCAAATCCGTACCCCTCCACCATCCAATTTGAACCAATGCCTAACCGCAACCTTACAAGTTGTGACATTTTGCTATATAGTAGGCAAAAACCACAAGGCACCAGCCAATCAGACAAGTGGCAAAATTCCTACAGTGCTTGACTCAGACTTTCACTGGTGTAGCAATCTCTACTAGTAAGGAGTAATGTACATTTCTGATAGACGTTCCAGCTTGTAATGCTTCAACATCAGTCATATTCACTTTCTGAGTCTCAAAATCATTTTCAGAATGGGAAGAGACGAGTGTGATTTGTGGGACAAAAAACCATGCCCCTACTCATAAAACCTACCTGTGGAATCTTGTAGAGGCTTAAGGTATCAGCCATATGGAAGGAGGTATCAGAGCTAAGTCCTCCGATGGTGGCGATGAGGTTTTTCTGCGAGTCACATTTGTAGTTGGGAGCAAATCGATGCATTTTAAAGAGCAGGTTCAGAGTGTTACGATAGGTCATCCTTGCATCATTATAGCTGTCATAGATGTGGAATCCCAGTGTGACATTGGGCAAGATGCTGGGGTTCTCATTTATCACTTTCACCGCAAATGCCAAGGCAAGGATGTGCTGGTAGAATTTTGTTATCATACTGCAAAGAAGGTTAGTTTAAAATTTCAGAGGAGAATTCTACAATGCAGGAAGCAGACAAAACAAATTGCCATTTCTGTCTCAAACTGATACATCTTGAACTACAACCTTGTTCTCTTTTATGGTGGCTCTAAAATAATAAATATCAAACTCTTCTGCCTAAATAAAAAGAATTACTCATCATGCCATTTCTATATTACTCTTATCATCTTTTAGTTAGTCCTTGTGTGATCTTTAGTATTCACCCCCCCCCCAAAGACTACAACAATATACACCTCTTTCTCTTTGTACTAAAGCTGGCCATGAAGGTGACAATTCTATGCATCTAGCCCAGGAAAGCAACTATACTTCTTTGAAGTAGTTAGTTACTACCATCCTTATACAAGGCAGTTTCTAGTATTCATTTATTGGATTGAGGGACAATTCCAACGGATTCCATACAAAAACCGATTATTTCCTTGCGGAGATGGCAACACCAAATTAGTGGTGCATGTCCTCCTGGCTTGCACTCATTACAACGGCCTGAGGAGTGACATTATCACTCCTCTTTTATTGTCTATTCCAGGCCGCCCAACCACTGCCACAGTGTCTTTTCTCCTGGCAGATCAAGAGGAGCAGATGACAGCAAAGGTTGCAAGGTATTTAAGCTAGGGCAATAAGAATAAGGTTCACTATTTGAATGCTGATTCAGGACTCTAAATAGTGTTTTATATAATTGACTTCTTATTTTGATCTGTCTATACAACAATGTTCTTTTGTTGCTAAGGCTGATGGCTGACGCAAAGAAAGTTTCATTCATTCATTCATCTCTACTCAAAGTCCAAATGAATTCAATGGGAACAACTTCCAATATTTTTGTATAAGATTGCAGACTTGGTTTAGGTGCAATCATTCACTTTTAATATACTAGAAGTCACCTCTTAGATTGCTATGTAAGACCGGCATAGAAAAATGGGGTGAAATGGTTTCTTTTTTTAAGGTTCTTCAGCTTTCCATCACCACTATCAAATATATTCAATTCTAAACTTTATAGAATAATAATAATAATAATAAATTTTTATTTATACCCTGCCCTCCCCAGTCAAAACCGGGCTCAGGGCGGCTCACACCAATAAAATTACAATAAAACATAAAAAGGAATTAATTAAAATACAGATTAAAATACAGTATTAAAATTTAAAATGCAGCCTGATTTTAAGTACTGTAGTCCATAAATCCAAGCCATGAGGGAGGAAAACACAGGGGTCAGGCTAAGTCCAACCCAAAGGCCAGGCGGAACAGGAATAAACTAACTCCTCTACACTTATCTTCACTTCTCTATCACTATACCATGGTCAGAAATGCACACATAGCATATTGCTCTATATTTCACTAATTTAATGGCTGAATTGTTAAACCACAAAACCTTCACAGAGTTCAATGATTTTTGCAGCTTGTATTTGCAGCTCATCATGTGAAAGGCTGGACTGGATGAATCCCAAGCTGGAATTAAGATTCCCGGAAGAAATATCAACAACCTCAGATATGCTGATGACACAACCTTGATGGCAGAAAGTGAGGCGGAATTAAAGAACCTTTGAATAAGGATGAAAGAGGAGAGTGCAAAATATGGTCTGAAGCTCAACATAAAAAAAACACACCAAGATCATGGCCACTGGTCTGATCACCTCCTGGCAAATAGGAGGGGAAGAAATTGAGGCAGTGAGAGATTTTACTTTCTTGGACTCAATGATCACTGCAGATGGTGACAGCAGTCACGAAATTAAAAGATACCTGCTTCTTAGGAGAAAATCAATGACAAACCTAGACAGCATCTTAAAAAGCAGAGACATAACCTTGCCGACAAAGGTCCGTATAGTTAAAGCTATGGTTTTCCCAGTAGCGATGTATGGAAGTGAGAGCTGGACCATAAAGAAGGGTGTTTGCCAGAAAATTGAAGCTTTCAAATTATGGTGCTGGAGGAGACTCTTGAGAGTCCCATGGACTGCAAGAAGATCAAACCTATCCATTCTGAAGGAAATCAGCCCTGAGTGCTCACTGGAAGGAAAGATCCTGAAGCTGAGGCTCCAATACTTTGGCCACCTCATGAGAAGAGAAGACTCCCTGGAAAAAGACCCTGATGTTGGGAAAGATGGAGGGCACAAGGAGAAGGGGACGACAGAGGACGAGATGGTTGGACAGTGTTCTCAAAGCTACAAACATGAGTCTGACCAAGCTGTGGGAGGCAGTGAAGACAGGAGTGTCTGGCGTGCTATGGTTCATGGGGTCACAAAGTGTTGGACATGACTAAATGACTAAACAACAACAATTTGCAGTTCAAGGAAGATGGAAAAGACAAATGTTTTTTGACACAAGTTCATGCCATTAAAGCATTTTAATTAAACAAAAAATGGGAATTTGGGGTTTTGAGAAAATGGGTAAATGTAAATGTAAAACTTTTAGAGTATTAGAATGGGTATCTGAATGAAGGAAACATCCATATTAGTGCATGCAAATAATTGCAAGTAGCATGCTCTCAGAGCACATTTTGGTGATTTATTATTTATACATCGTGCTTTCTACAGCAAAGCTCATGTCTTTTTGTCACTCATACCTTGGGAAAGGAATAAATCTCCCATCAACCTGCTGCTGCTACAATCAGTTTAACAGACTCACAACACATACCACATTTTGTTAAAAGTTCTAGATTTCTCTATTTCACTTATCAGCCAGTGCCAGGTGTGACTTCATAGAATAGTGAAATATGTTGAACCAGATTTAGATCTCACAAAGCAATTCTCAAACCATAAGGTCAATATCTCACAAAGCAGACTTAAACACTGTCTGATTCATGGCACCTGTTCTAGGAAGATTAGACACTTGCAGATTAGGTGCCCCAAGAACATACACAGCAGTAACCCCTCCATCCCCCTCTTGTTGGTCCCTGTTGGTGGAATTAAAACCAGGCATACAAAGTCTCCCTCCCTTTCTCCACATTGTTTTTCAAAATAGAAAGTATTATTATTTTCACAGAGAGAAAAGCCATTATTTATTGCCAGTCTGCTTAGTAGAATACACAATACAGTAATAAAGAAAATACTGGAAGGATTGATCCCAACAATGAAGGGGGAAGGAGAGTCTCTTACTGTGGATCATCATCAAAAAGATTGTGTGATGGGTTTGACTTGAATAAATCTTCAGAGAGGGAAAAAAAGAATTGGGAAGCAATCCCACCGATTATGAGGCCACCTGACTGGTACCACTCATGGGGAACAGGAAATGTTTCAGTCTCAGGGCACCTCATAGCTGCTTTGCACAAAACATGAGGCAGCAGAAAAAGCAAAGTGAATGACCACAGCATCCTTGTAGACAAGCCTCTCTGCAAACTTGGATGCTCTTTGCCTATCAGTACCTGCAGAATGACTTCAGCAAACTAGATTGCATGATGCCTGGCTCTGTCAACAGAGCAAAACAAGAGAGATTGGCACGTCTTATTTAAAAATCAAAGCAGTATAAACACATGGTTTGGGTGCTAAGTGAGATTTCCAATACTCAGAATTCAAGACAGACCAATAATATGAAGAAAATACAAAATGGGAGGGGGGAAATTGAGAGCCATGGCTGCCTCTTGCCACTATTCCTATCTCCTTTCATACAGAGGAACATTATTATAATCCCTTTCATGGCTGTTTATTGGCAGTTTTCTTATTCCTCTGTTGTTCTGAGCAGGTGCACAAATTATAGTGATTTGGATAATTGTATGGTGACTTAATAACTTTTAAAAAGTTTTACTTCCAGTGAGGGTTGTTGTTGTTGTTTTGCATCATGTTGAGTTCTGTGTTTATTCTCAAATCTGCCTACGCCCTGCCTCTGCCCCTTTGTGGCACAAAAGTGGCAATTAGCTTGAAGTGTCCCATGGTAAGTGAAAACTTCAGCAGCAACGTCAAAGTGAATCCATTTTGTTTTGTGACTCAAAGCAGCAAATGCAGAAAAATACACTGCCCAACTCCCATTTTACCACATGACCTGGCAACTATTATTTCTCTCCACAATAAATTTGTGGCAAAGATACAAATGCATCGTCCATAAGAGGAAAATTATACTATTGCAACAGTAAACATGAAATAAAGGCGTGTGACACAAGTGAAGTCAGGGTGTTTATGTAAATTGTTTAAATTGTGTGTGTAGACCTTTTAACCACCCCTGAAAATAAAATCAAACAAGACTCAAATTTTGGTTTGGTTTTTGGCAGAATTTAGGCCACAACTTTATTGATTACAATCAAGTGAGTGGTTGCATAGCCTCTGGATCGACTTGCTCCCTGCACCTTTGCAGGCTGACCCTGGGCACCTTTGCGCTGACCCTCGGCAGCAACCATAGGTCAACCTTGGGTGAACACCTGAGACAGTGCTAGTCCTCCACCCAGATGACCCCCTGGACTCAGGCTCAGGGCACAACACCTCACAGGGTTGATCAACCAATGAGTCTCTGGATTCCTTTAGCCAGAATGCCCATCGCATAGAGATGGCGAGACCCTTCTGCCACCCCAATCACCTGAACCAGAGCCTATCCGCAACCTTACAAGTTGTGACGATTTACTACTTGGCAGGTGAAACCCAAATGGCACAAGCCAATCAGCCAAGTGGGGAAAATTCCTGCCGTGCCCCTGTCCCAACAACAGACGACACACAACGGCATAGCAAGGTCAAGTGCAAGCCCTAAATATAGGGAGAGGGGGGTGGGTGTTCCGATGCACAGAGCCCAAAAGAGGAAGCTCAGGGACTTGTGCATGGGATTCAGTAGAGGTCCCTCAATGTACTTTAGCTGGCATCCTATTGGTCTAATTTCTCCCAGCATCGAGGGACCTCCAATAGGGTGTTGTGGCCATCCAAACGTTCCCACCCACAACACAGGGTCTGGTTGCCAGGTCGCACCGCAACACGTGCCCTCTTTTTAGGGAGGACCCGGTTTATCTTCAATTTGATTGTGTTGGAATTTAGCTGCTAACCACTCAGTCAAGTCACACACTGCCACCCAGACAGGGTTGGATTTAACTCCACCTGTTTACATCTGTTCCACATCTAAGGGGGCAGGGAGGCCTTGCTGGCCCACCCCATGATGCGGCCCCACAACTCTAAGAAGGTGTTACTTGTTAGCTGCAAAGGGGATCCGCATTCAGTCAACAGGCTGCAGAACCCAGAAGAAAAGAATTGGGTTTCAACTTTCACTTTCAATGTGACTCAGACTGCTTACAGCCCCCTGTACTATGCTAACCCTGCCCAATTCCATTTCTTCGTCTTTTGTTAGACAATATCCACCACAAACGAGGTTGCGATGTCACATTAGAAATGAATGCAAGCAGCCATTTTATTTCATTAAAAGTTGCTAAATGCAAACACAACAGGAGAAAGAGAAGGAATCCAAACTGTGCGGCTGAGGAGGGAGTGTGTTGCAAGCTTAAAGGTAAAAGGTAAAGGGACCCCTGACCATTAGGTCCAGTTGTGACCGACTCTGGGGTTGCGCGCTCATCTCGCATTATTGGCCGAGGGAGCCGGCGTATAGCTTCCAGGTCATGTGGCCAGCATGACAAAGCCACTTCTGGCGAACCAGAGCAGCACACGGAAACGCCGTTTACCTTCCCGCTGTAGCGGTTCCTATTTATCTACTTGTATTTTGACGTGCTTTCGAACTGCTAGGTTGGCAGGAGTTGGGACCAAGCAACGGGAGCTCACCCCGTCACAGGGATTCGAACCGCCGACCTTCTGATCAGCAAGCCCTAGGCTCAGTGGTTTAACCACAGCGCCACCTGGGTCCCTGTTGCAAGCTTAACAAGGCGCTATTTGCCCACCCTTTCAGCAACCAGTCACCCACCCCACCCCAAATTGGGTTGAATTATTTTTAAAATTATTATTTTATTTTATTGAATGAATTGCTTGTTAACTGAAACAGACCTGTTTCTCCTCCTAGCTTCCTATTTCCTTCTCCTGAGTTGGCAACAACACTCCAGGGCCTCAGGCAGGGTCCTACCTAACCCTACCTGGGGATGCCAGGGATTGAACCTGGGGCCTTCTGCATGCAGAGCAGATGTCCCACCACTGAATTATGGCCTTGCAGTGGTGGGGGTGTAGCATACAAAAGAATTGGGTCTGTCGAGAGTTCTCAGGGCAAAAATGGCCCTGAGCTCCAGGGGAAGCAGCCACATACAGGCTCCCCCCCCTTTGCATTTGACTGTATATCCAAATCTTCATGTGCCAATGGAAGATAATAAGGTGTCTTCTGGAGAGAAGAGGCTGGAAAGCCTTCCTAGACCTCAGTGTGAAGTGCTCATGACTGGCCACAGATAGAATACCTACAAGGCTGTCTATGTTGTGGGACATGCTTTGCATCCCAATTACTAGTTCTGATCAAAGCACAGAGCAATTGAGGGGTATAAAAGTTTTGGATTTCAAGATCTGCAAGCTTCACCATGATCTTATAGGGTGCTACACTGCTATTAGAAATTTAGCTCTACAGTTCAGTTCTTACATCAATAATGCCATAACATGATGCTGAAATTCTGCCCCAGTCAGCAACTGAGCCACTGCATTTTGCACAAGCTTCGAATTCCAAGCCGGCCCCAGGGGCAGCCCCACAAAATGTGCATTGCAGGGGCAATTCATTCTGAAGGCTACCAGTGCAAATGAAACACTATCAGAAGGGCTTAAAAGCCTAGGAAAGCATGTGGAAGGAAGAGACGGTCCTAACAAAATAAGAGTGGATTATCAAAATGAAGATTTTGCTGAAATTTTAAAGATTACCATGAAGAAAAGACACCAAAATGATAAAAATTTAAAACAAGAATGGGAAAATTTCGTTGAGTACCTGAAAAACCACTGTAGCTATTTAGAAACATTAGCAGGATTGTTATGGAAACCAGGGTGAGATGGGGGGAAGTCTGAGGGGGTTTGTATAATCCCAATATTGTATATATGGTAAATGTTTCAAGTATATGGAAATAATTTACCAGAGTGAGGGGAAAAACAATTGTTTAATACTTTTTCTTAATAAGTTGTTCTCTGTTGTTCAGCTCAGGTCTCAGAATGATGATGTAGCATTTAGGGGCAAAGATGCAGCCCAATAACCCAGCACTGGAGGACAAGATGGAGAAGATCTCCACAGCCACCATGTGTTTCCCTCTTGTGCTCAGGTAGGCTGGGAAAAAAGACAGCCAAACACTGCAAAAGAGCAACATGCTGAAGGTAATGAACTTGGCTTCATTAAAACTGTCAGGTAACTTCCGGGCTGCAAATGCGGCAATGAAGCTGGCAATGGCCAAGAGGAACATGTAGCCCAGGACACAATAGAACATGGTGACTGAGCCTTCATTACATTGCACAATGATTTCTTCTGCTAAAGAGTGCATGTCCAGTTCAGGGAATGGGGGAGATGTCATCAACCACACAGTACAAATAGTTGATTGAATAAGAGAACAGGAAAAGACAATGGAATTTGTCAGTCTTTTTCTTAACCACTTCCTCATGCTGGACCGATTCCTATGGGAAGCTTCAAGCAGGACCTGAGTGAAACAGAAGTCTTCCCCATCCCCCACACTTCCCAGAAACTGGTATTTGGAAAAAATACAGCCTTTGAGCATGAAGGCCCAGAAAAGTCATCTGAGGTCATAGCCATTGATAGCCTTATCCTACATGAGTTTGTCTAATTCTCGTTTGAAGCCCTCGAAATTTGTGCCCATCACTGACTCTTGAGGGAACAAATTCCATAGTTTTATCAAATATTTCATAACGAGGTTAACATTATTTTGCTCGTTCTGAATCACCCAACACTCAGATTCCTTAGATGCCCCCAAGCTCTAGTATTATGAGAAATGTAATTTTTCTTTTTTATCCAATTTCTCAATGCCTTGCATGATTTTAGGCATTTTTTTAAAAAAATAATTTTTATTCATTTTATATATAAACACATAAAGCATTAACCATACATAGATAAATAACCCACATACAACACAGCCTAAATAAAAAAAATTAAAAAAATACAATACAATTTCTAATCTTATACTTGTCATGACTTTTTTAAAAGAAAAAAGAACTTCCTCGAATTCCCCTCTGCTGCGGTTCATTCCCAATTCTCATTCACAAATTCTATATCTTAAATTTAAATCATTCCGGTTTAAATTAAACTTCCCTCAAACATCACACATTTTCTAACATAATTCAAAAATCTGCAGTTTCTATACACTTGAAAATCTGTTTCCAAATTCAATTCAACAATATTTTTTAAAAGACGTTCTAAATTTTTTCCAGTCTTCTTCCACCAATTCTTCTCCCTGGTCACGTAGTCTCCCTGTCATCTCAGCAAGTTCCATATAATCCATCAATTTCATCTGCCATTCTTCCACAGATGTTAGGCATTTTTATCATGTGCCCCAAGTCACCCCCCCCCCTCCGGCCCGTGTCCTCGTAGGATGCAAAATATGATTTCCACATAACTCACCATCCTGGTTTGAAATTTCCCCTTCTGGACATGGAACACAACCATAGCAACAAAATTTTTCCCCTTCTTTCTTTTTCTTCTGATTCCCAGGGTGGCAGTGGTCATTACACAGAGAAAGGGGAATCACCTATCAATAGCAGAAAAGCAGTTTAGGAGATCAGAGAAACTAATTGCTTATTTGACTTCTCTTAATGGAGTTCACCCCTCAGCATAAAAAGGTTTAATATAAGTAGCTGCCATACAAAGCTGCATTAACTATTAACATAGCTGCCAAGTTTTCCCTTTTCTCGCGAGGAAGCCTATTCAGCATAAGGGAATTTCCCTTAAAAAAAGGGATAACTTGGCAGCTATGACTATAAACCCCATTATTTGGGATCCCCTCCAAACCTATGACAAACTTTGCAATCATTCTGCAGCACAAACACCACATTTTGAAGTGCCCTCCAAACACTGTCTGAATTCCCCAACAAGGTGCTACACTTGTCACCCCAAATCCAATACTGTCCAATCCACTCCAAACCTGTGCCAAAGTTTTGCATTCATTGATTGGGATGACAGGTAAGGCTCCTGGTTTGGCAGGTAAGCCACACAGATTGAGGGCTCAACAAAATGCACTATGTTTTGCAAAGTGCTGCAAAACAATTGAAAAACATCTCACCAGGACTTCATTTTAACCCTTACTGGGGATGCAAGAGATTGAACTCGGGACCTTTCATATGGGATCTATTAAAGGTAAAGGGACCCCTGACCGTTAGATCCAGTCGTGGATGACTCTGGGGTTGTGGCGCTCATATCGCTCTATAGGCCAAGGGAGCCGGCGTTTGTCCGCAGACAGTTTCTGGGTCTTGTGGCCAGATAGAAAGAGAGATTAGCGAATGGGCAGCTATGAAGCAATTTCATTTGGATATGCCAAATCTTTGCTTTTTATATATGGAAGGTATAGTAAATATAAATGAAAAAAATACTTCTACAGAAATGCAGGGTTCCCCCTCCCCTAGGCAGTTCAAAGCTGCATCAAATTTGAATGTGCTGGAAAGCCACATTTTTCCTCTGCCCTATCAGATACAAACAACAGTGTTAAAGAAAATGGAATTTCCTGACACCCAAAGAACACATCATAAGAACAGTGGAAACGGATTCCTAGAATAGAGACCTGATTAAAACCTCTGTGCCATACAAGCATATCTTCATGAATGATGAATGCTTCTCCTTCAAGAGCATCAGGATCAACACATCCAACTTTCATTCGAAAGAAGGACTTGTTTGGGAAGGTGATCATGTTTGTGATGTCAAATCCGCCTCTCAGTTCCCTTTTTTCATTAAAGGACATTGTTTCCCCTGCTGAGTTGTTAAATGAAATGCCTTGCAGAAAATAGTGGAGCTGATTCAAAGGGAAAAGAGGGAAAAAGAAATATATACATACATATAGTGAAGGCCAAATATAAAAAATGAGCTATTTCAGTCTAGTGGATGGAAAAGGCTAAAATACTGTGCATGCTAAACATACAGGAAAAGGGGCACTCACAAACTGTTATCACTTTAAAAATATCACATTTCATGATGTGTTGCTTTGGAGTAATTGGCTTACTGAAATACTATTTTGTTTGCATTATGTTACTCCCTTTGTATGAATATTGCTTATGGATCAGCACCTAACACAGAACAAGTATGAAAAATTGGCTCTTTTCATATTGCAGATGTAAAAGTTACAAAATGATATCACTTTGTAAATGTCCTATTTCATAAAGTTTGGGCTTCGGGCATTTGTCTCATTGAAATAATATTTTGCAACGTGTTACCTGCCAAGGCTGCAGATCTTGAAGTTCAAACCTTTTGTCTCCTGCCATTACTCTGTGCTTTGATCTGTATGAAGAAATTGCATGCAAAGCATGAGCCACAACAAAGACAGCATTGTAGATACTGTAGCTGTGGCCAGTCATGCCCATTTCAAACAGATGGCCAGGAAGACCCTCTAACTTCTCCTCCCCTGTACATGTTTCAGTATCTTGCATGAGCAGATCTGGAAATGGACAGTCAAATGCTTGCTCCCAGAAGTCCTTGAGAAAACCATTGCCTGGATTCCAGTCAAGTTTTATGCTCTGAAGGAATTCATGGAACTCGAGAAGCTCATTTGAGTGAATGGTGAAGGAAATGGCACCTTGAAAGAGCTCAAGATCCCAAGACTTTTGAAAACTCAATAATACGAAATCAATTTGTGTTGTCATGATCCACACTTTTCCAAATGTTGAGCTTCCCTTATTTTCAGGATCTCGAAGAAATATAACAAATCTCAGCCAGGTCAATGTCTGAGAATCTCCATAGACGATGAATGCATTGGCTTTGTCATTTGTGAGACCCACATAATACCTATCAAGCAACTCAAAAATTTTGCCTGACAAATCAAAACGAGCTACTTTTTCCATTCTTTGTGTGAAGGCTGAGCAGATTCCATGCTGGTAGAGCAATTGCTCCAGGGCCTGCAAAAAATTTTCTCCTCCGTCATCATCCGTAACAAAGAGTCCAACCCATGTCCATCCAAAACGCTGGAGCAAATTGATGATCGCCATATACTGATGAGCTTCATTGGGCACCATGCGGTAAAAGGAAAGGAAGTGATCTATTTCACTCTCCTCTTGGGGAAATGAACCATATGCAACAGACATCAAGATGATAAAAACAGAACAGACATCAAGATGATAAAAATTTAAAACAAGAAGGGGAAAATTTTGTTGAGTACCTTAAAAACCACTGTACTGTAGCTATTTAGAAACATTAGAGGATTGTTATGGAAACCAGAGTGAGATGGGGGGAAGTCTGAGGGGTTTGTATAATCCCAATATTGTATATATGGTAAATGTTTCGAGTGTATGGAAATAATTTACCAGAGTGAGGGGGAAAACAATATTTATTTAGTACATTTTTTAATAAGTTGTTCTCTGTTGTTCAGCTCAGGCCTCAGAATGATGATGTAGCATTTAGTGGCAAAGATGCAGCCCAATAACCCAGCACTGGAGGACAAGATGGAGAAGATCTCCACAGCCACCATGTGTTTCCCTCTTGTGCTCAGGTAGGCTGGAAAAAAAGACAGCCAAACACTGCAAAAGAGCAACATGCTGAAGGTAATGAACTTGGCTTCATTAAAACTGTCAGGTAACTTGCGGGCTGCAAATGCGGCAACAAAGCTGGCAATGGCCAAGAGGAACATGTAGCCCAGGACACAATAGAACATGGTGACTGAGCCTTCATTACATTGCACAATGATTTCTTCTGTTAAAGAGTGCATGTCCAGTTCAGGGAATGGGGGAGATGTCATCAACCACACAGTACAGATAATTGATTGAATAAGAGAACAGGGAATCACAACTGAGTAGGCCAGACTTTTTCCTACCCACTTCCTTAGCTTGGACCCTGGCTTGGTAGCCATGAAAGCTAGAACTACAGTGACAGTTTTGGCCAACACGCAAGAAACAGCCATTGAGAAGAAGATGCCAAATGTTGGTTGCCGGAGGAGGCAGGAGACTTTGCTAGGTTCACCCAGAAATAACAAGGAAGAGAGGAAGCAGAGCAGGAGAGAGACAAGGAGAGAGTAGGTGAGGTCCCGGTTGTTGGCTTTGACTATGGGAGTGTCTTTGTACATAATGAATGTTCCTAGCACCAAAGCAGTGAAGAGGAAGAGAGAAAGGGCAAATGATGCTAAACTGATCCCTAAAGGTTCTTCATAAGAAAGGAAAGTAATCTTTTTCTCAGTGCAGGCAGTTTTGTTCTTGTTTGGATACTGAGCATTTGGGCATCTGAAGCAGTCATTCATATCTGAAAAATAAACAAGGTCAAATTTCAATATTAATTCAACAGTATTTTGTCTTCCATGTGACCGCTTTGGTGACATGAAATTCAATCTTTTGGAACCATGTGTTTTGGTGTTTATATATAAATGCTTTGTTCTCACTCATTTTTAAGGTTATCATAGGTTGTCTGCTAAGTTGATAATAGCCGAGTTGAAATCCTTCAAACTGTCTTTGGGATAAGTAGATAAGAGCCAATGGCCCATTTCTTCCAGCTTCCTGATCTCTCAGTTGCCAACTAGATTCCTATGGGAAGCTTGCAAGCAGGACCTGAGTGAAACAGAAGTCTTCCCCAACCCCCCCCCACTTCCCAGAAATTGGTATTTGGAAAAAATACAGCCTTTGAGCATGAAGGCCCAGCAAAGTCATCTGAGCTCAAAGCCACTGATAGCCTTATCCTACATGAGTTTGTCTAATCCTCCTTTGAAGCCTTCGAATTTGTGCCCATCACTGACCATAGTTTTATCAAGTACTTCATAAAGAAGTTAACTTTATTTTGCTCATTCTGAATCACCCAACACTCAAATTCATTAGATGCCCCAAAGCTCTAGTATTAAGAGATCTATATTTTTTCTTTTTTATCCAATTTCTCAATGCCTTGCATTTTAGGCATTTTTATCATGTGCCCCAACTCCCCCTCCCCCTCCGACCAGTCTCTTTGTGGGATGAACAGGGCCGGTGCTAGTGTTTTTTTGTGCCCTAGGCAAGATCACCTTCTGCCCCCCCCCCGGCCAATCATATGTCAAACACAGATGTATTTCACATCCAACCTGTTCCTTGTAACCATGATCTCTGCTACATGTTCCAAAACAGTGGCAGTCCTACTACCACAGAATAATAGTGCAGGGTGGGGAGGGAGGGGGAAGAGAGGGAGAAGGAAGGAAGGAAGGAAGGAAGGAAGGAAGGAAGGAAGGAAGGAAGGAAGGAAGGAAGACAAGGAAGAAAGGGATGAAAGAGGGAGGGAGGGAGAGGGAAGGAGGGAGGGAAGTGACAGAGAAGGGAGGGAGGGAGGGTCCAGTCACAAATTAGGGTGGGGTAGGGGAGGTGTGGCACAACACAGAATGAGGGGGAGAACCACCATGGCAAAACTTTCCTCAAAATGGCATTGCCATAGGGAGAAAAGGTTTAACCTGTGGAATTTCTGCCTAGAAAATGAAACACTAATGGGGAAAGTACATTAAAAGGGATAGGGGAAACAGCAGCTCTTCAGGACCCCAGAAAGCCCTTTTAAAAATTGTTTATGCATTTCCCATTTTTTCTTATTTACACATCATACTTTACCATCATACATAATTTCTGTGCAGACTTTCCAACCTGACCTTCCATGGTATATTGAATGTTGCTGCATCATATAAAGTTTATTAGTCCACCCTACTTTCCCTCTTCTAATCCCTCCCTGTATTTAACTGTTGTTCATAGGAATACCCCTGCTTGTAAATTGATTTTAGTATATTTTAAAAAATATTCCCCAAAACTATCCTATTCACCCGTGTATCTGAAGAAGTGTGCATGCACACGAAAGCTCATACCACAGACAAACACAGCTACCTACCTGTAACTATTCCCCCTTTGTCTTTTCCCCCATTCTGATTCCTTACTTGGGCTACCATATTTGCAAGTTCTGTGAAGTCTGTCAATTTGTGCAGCCGTTGTTTCTCTTTGGTTGGGCTTTCTCTTTCTATCCAATTTATGCTATTCTGGCCACTGCTGTTGCATAAAGAAATAAGTTGTGTACCTTCATAGGGATCTCATCACCAATTATCGCTAATAGGAAGGCTTCAGGGTTTTTTTTTTTGAAATGTGATTTTAAGAATTCTTTTGAGCTCATCATAGGCCAGCTCCCAGTATTTTGGGGCATGTTTGCACTGCCACCAGAGCCCTCTAGTCTGGTGTCCAAGCAGCTCAGTCATCAATCACAATCCTCCCTTCACTCAGCAGCTGGGAAGGACTTGATAGGTACACAGGCGCTGGGCGCATGTCACAGAAACCACCTAGTCCTAGAGGCTGCCTGCAGGTTTTGTTTCATAACGTTGTTGTTGTTGTTGTTGTTGTTGTTGTTGTTGTTGTTGTTACCTGCCTTTTCCCCAAACTGGAACTCAGAGCCACTTTACACATCAAACAGAAAAAGTTAAAATCATGGAAAAGATAATCATTAAAAAGTTATTAAACACAAATAGAATTAAAACAATGTATTGAAAAGATCTATTAGAAATAGTGATAATAGCAACAATAAAAATACCACAGCGCCGGCCCTTTCCTCAAAACACAGTCAGTTCCCATCTGCCAGCAAGGAGGGAGCCCATCTAGCTTCCCTAGGCAGGGAGTTCCAAAGTTCTCTGGGAGGACTAGAGACCTTTTTTTAAAAAAATGAAAGCTCAGTGTCTGGGGTTCGGGAAGAGGTTGGGTTGGGGCAGCCATGGAAGGAGGCTCCTCTTCACAGGGGGTCTGTATGTGGCTGCTCAAGAGGGAGGCTTGGAGAGAGGGGGTTTATTTGGACAGCAGGTTTCAGAGCTCTAGCAGGTGCCCCCAGCAAAAGGGTTGCCCTTGGCTTGATGGGGAGGGCTTTCTCTTGCAGGGGATGAAAGACCTACAAGGTGCACGCACGCACACGCACGCACACACACACAGCTGCATCAGTCATCTAGCCCAACCCCCTGCAATGCAGGAATCCTGGCAGGTATTCCCTGGCAGCAACTCCAGGCAGGGCTGAAAGCTGGAGGGCTGTTGCTGCCAACCAGTGTTGGCTGCACTGAGGGAGATGGACTGGCCCAGGATCTGGCAGGTTCCTCTGTGCCTCATCCTTGGGAACAGGCATGACATGTCGTCTCTGGCCAGATGCCACCCAGAGCCTGCCTGTGGCGCTGTGGATCGCCCTCCGGGCTCCCAGCCAGGTAGGGGCTGAAGGGCTCGGGGGGGGGGGCTGAAGAGCTGAAGCAGGAGCCTTGGGAATCCTGTTAGGGGCAGGGGGTGGGGCAAGTGTTTCCTTGCAAAGGTGGCCCTTCAAAGGTGCAGTGGGGAGGAGGGGGTGAGAGGGAGAGAGAGAGAGAGAGAGAGGGAGGAGGGAGGGGGGTGAGGGGGAAATAGCGAGAGAAAGGGAGGGAAGAGAGAGAGAGGGAAGGAAGGAAGGAAGGTGTGGGTGGGGAGAGAGAGGGGGGAAGGGCGAAAGAGAAATAAAGAGAGAGGGGGGAGGAAGCCTGCTCTTGCGAGAGGCGGCGGCGGAATGAGAGCCCCGAAAGGAGTGCTTTCGGGGCGCTGATCCTGTCGCCACCTCTCGCAGGGGCGGCCATGTCTCCCTTCTCCCCGGCTCACTGTGGGGTGGGGGAGAGGGAAAGAGGCCCAGACAGAGCCTTCCCTCGCCGCTCGCCCCAAAGCAGTGGGGCTATGCAGGAGCCAAGTGTCTCCTGCGCAGCCCCGCTGCTCCAAAACAAGCTGTGAGGGAGAGAAACGGAGCCCTCCTTCAAGGCTTCAAGACCAGCTTCACTGCTTCAAAGCCTTGAAGGAGGGCTCCGTTTCCCTTCCCCACAGCTTCAAAGGAAGCCGTGAGGGAGGGAAACGAAGCCCTCCCTCGCGGTTTGCCCCAAAGCAGCGGGGCTGAGCAGGTGGAGGTGGCACAGCCCGGCGGAGCGCGAGTTCTGCGTTGCTGCCCGCTGCGCTGTGCCCTCCAGCTACCCGTCTCTCCCTCTGGCTGCCCCCCGCCCTTGGCCTTGCCAGAGGGCGCGACTGGGAGCTGGAGGGAGGGCGCAGCATGGCAGGCAGAACGGACGGGATGGCCCTGGGCAGGTTGGATTGTGCCCCCTCCATTTTGGCGCTCTAGACGACTGGCAATAATAATAATAATAATAATAATAATAATAATAATAATAATAATAATTCATACCCCGCCCATCTGGCCGGGTTCCCCCAGCCACTCTGGGCGGCTTCCAACAAAACACTAAAATACAGAAATCCATCAAACATTAAAAGCTTCCCTAAACAGGGCTGCCTTGAGATGCCTTTTAAAGGTCTGGTAATTGCTGTTCTCTTTGACCTCTAGTGGGAGGGCATTCCACAGGGTGGGTGCCACTACCGAGAAGGCCCTCTGCCTGGTTCCCTGTAACTTGGCTTCTCATAGCGAGTGAACCGCCAGAAGGCCCTCGGAGCTGGATCTCAGTGTCCGGGCAGAACGATGGGGGTGGAGACGCTCCTTCAGGTATACCGGACCGAGGCCATTTAGGGCTTTAAAGGTCAACACCAACACTTTGAATTGTGCTCGGAAACGTACTGGGAGCCAATGTAGGTCTTTCAGGACCGGTGTTATGTGGTCTCGGCGGCCGCTCCCAGTCACCAGTCTAGCTGCCGCATTCTGGATTAGTTGCAGTTTCCGGGTCACCTTCAAAGGTAGCCCCACGTAGAGCGCATTGCAGTAGTCCAAGCGAGAGATAACTAGAGCATGCACCACTCTGGAGAGACAGTCAGTGGGAAGGTAGGGACTCAGCCTGCGTACCAGATGGAGCTGCTAAACAGCTGCCCTGGACACAGAGTTGACCTGTGCCTCCATGGACAGATGTGAGTCTAAAATGACTCCCAGGCTGCACACCTGGTCTTTCAGGGGCACAGATACCCCATTCAGGACCAGGGAGTCCTCCACACCCGCACGCCTCCTGTTCCCCACAAACAGTACTTCTGTCTTGTCAAGATTCAATCTCAATCTCTTAGCCGCCATCCATCCTCCAACCGCCTAAATGGACTGCCTAAATGGACGCACCGGCCCTAGGGATGAAAAATATGATTTCTACATAACTCACCATCATGGTTTGAAATTTCCCCTTCTGGACATGGAACACAACCATAGCAACAAAACTTTTCCCCTTCTTTCTTTTTCTTCTGATTCCCAGGGTGGCAGTGGTCATTACATAGTGAAAGGGGAATCACCTATCCATAGCAGAAAAGCCTTTTAGAAGATCAGAGAAACTAATTGCTTATTTGACTTCTCTTAATGGAGTTCAGCCCTCAGCAAAAAAAGGTTTAATATAAATAGCTGCCATACGCAGCTGCATTAACTATGAACCCCCTTATTTGGATTCCTATGACACCCCCTTATTTGGATTCCTATGACAAACTTTGCAATCATTCTACAGCACAAACTCCACATTATGCAGTGCCCTCCAAACACTGTCTGAATTCCCCAACAAGGTGCTACACTGGTCACACCAAATCCAATACTGTCCAATCCACTCCAAACCTATGCCAAAGTTTTGCATTCATAGATTGGGATGACAGGTAAGGCACCTGGTTTGACAGGTAAGCCACACAGATTGAGGGCTCAACAAAATGCACTTTTTTCTTTTTCTTTTTTTGCAAAATGCTGCAAAACAATTGAAAAACATCTCACCAGGACTTCATTTTAACCCTGCCTGGGTATGCAAGGGATTGAACTCAAGACCTTTCATATGGGATCTATTAAAGGTAAAAGGACCCCTGACCGTTAGATCCAGTCGCGGACGACTCTGGGGTTGCGGCGCTCATATCGCTTTATAGGCCGAGGGAGCTGGCGTTTGTCCGCAGACAGTTTCCGGGTTATGTGGCCAGATAGAAAGAGAGATTAGAGAATGGGCAGCTATGAAGCAATTTCATTTGGATATGCCAAATCTTTGCTTTTTATATATGGAAGGTATAGTAAATATAAATGAAAAAATTACTTCTACAGAAATGCCGGGTTCCCCCTCCCCTAGGCAGTTCAAAGCCGCATCAAATTTGAATGTGCTGGAAAGCCACATTTTTCCTCTGCCCTATCAGATACAAACAGCAGTGTTAAAGAAAATGGAATTTTCTGACCCCCAAAGAACACATCTTAAGAAAGTGGAGACGGATTCCTAGAATAGAGACCTGATTAAAACCTCTGTGCCATACAATCATATCTTCATGAATGATGAATGCTTCTCCTTCAAGAGCATCAGGATCAACACATCCAACTTTCATTCGAAAGAAGGACTTGTTTAGGAAGGTGATCATGTTCGTGATGTCAAGTCCACCTCTCATTTCCCTTTTTTCATTAAAGGATATTGTTTCTCCTGCTGAGTTGTTAAATAAAATGTCTTGCAGAAAATAGTGGAGCTGATTCAAAGGGAAAAGGGGAAAAAAGAAATATATACATACATATAGTGAAGGCCAAATATAAAAAATGAGCTATTTCAGTCTAGTGCAGGAATCCCCAAACTTCGGCCCTCCAGATGTTTTGGCCTACAATTCCCATCATCCCTGACCACTGGTCTTGCTAGCTAGGGATCATGGGAGTTGTAGGCCAAAACATCTAGAGGGCTGCAGTTTGGGGATGCCCTGTCTAGTGGATGGAAACGTTATAACAAAGTAACAGAAGGCTAAAATACTGTGCATGCTAAACATACAGGGAAAGGGGCACTCACAAACTGTTATCACTTTAAAAATATCACATTTCATGATGTGTTGCTTTGGAGTAATTGGCTAACTGAAATACTATTTTGTTTGCATTATGTTACTCCCTTCTGTATGAATATTGCTTATAGATCGGCACCTAACACAGAACAAGTATAAAAAATGAGCTAATTTCATATAGCAGATAGAAAAGTTACAAAATGGAATAACTTTGAAAATGTCCGACTTCATAAAATTTGGGTTTCGGGTAATTGTCTCATTGAAATAATATTTTGCAATGTGTTACCTGCCAAGGCTGCAGATCTTGAAGTTCAAACCTTTTTTCTCCTGCCATTACTCTGTGCTTTGATTTGTATGAAGAAATTGCATGCAAAGCATGAGCCACAACAAAGACAGCATTGTAGATACTGTAGCTGTGGCCAGTCATGCCCATTTCAAACAGATGGCCAGGAAGACCCTCTAACTTCTCCTCCCCTGTACATGTTTCAGTATCTTGCATGAGCAGATCTGGAAATGGACAGTCAAATGCTTGCTCCCAGAAGTCCTTGAGAAAACCATCGCCTGGATTCCAGTAAGGTTTTATGGTCTGAAGAAATTCATGGAACTCGAGAAGTTCTTTTGAGTGAATGGTGAAGGAAATGGCACCTTGAAAGAGCTCAAGATCCCAAGACTTTTGAAAACTCAATTATACGAAATCAATTTGAGTTGTCATGATCCACACTTTTCTCAATGTTAAGCTTTCCTTATTTTCAGGATCTCGTAGAAATATAACAGATCTCAGCCAGGTCAATGTCTGAGAATCTCCATAGACGATGAATGCATTGGCTTTGTCATTTGTGAGACCCACATAATACCTATCAAGCAACTCAAAAAATTCACCCAACATATCAAAACGAGCTACTTTTTCAATTCTTTGTGTGAAGGCTGAGCAGATTCCATGCTGGTAGAGCAATTGCTCCAGGGTCTGCAAAAAATTTTCTCCTCCTTCATCATCAGTAACAAAGAGTCCAACCCATGTCCATCCAAAACGCTGGAGCAAATTGATGATCGCCATATACTGATGAGCTTCATTGGGCACCATGCGGTAAAAGGAAAGGAAGTTATCTATTTCACTCTCCTCTTGGGGAAATGAACCATATGCAATCTATAAGGAAAAGAACAGACATAATAATGCTACCTATGTATAAACAATTATTTTGAGCATGTGGTCTTCATTCATGAAATGTTTGTTGAAGCAATTTTGAGGTTTCCAGACAGTAAAACTGAAGGATGCTTCCAGCTGAATATACAAGAGTTGTGGCGACATTTTCCAATTTCTGGATATTTTCTTTCATAAAGTATTCATGTCTTGTCAGAAATGTCCCTTTGTTTCATTTGTAGAGTGCAATCCTATTGTGGAATTACTCTGTGGAAATTTAGGGTTTGGGAGAAGCCGCACTAGTTGGATTAACCCTAGATAAATCTTTGCCACATCCGATAGGCTGGCCAAATTCCTCAATGCACCAACCGAATGCTACTCTAGTTCAACTGTTGGGAATCATGTATAAGATGCACATGGCAGAGGAAGACATAAGAGTTATCTTTGATCTATATGGGTTGAAGAACTTCAGTTCACATACTCAAAGTGCTGTATGTGTGTTGCAGATGGTTGGACCGAAGCTATGAACATGAGTCTGACTAAACTGCAGGAGGCAGTGGAAGACAGGAGTGCCTGGCATGCTCTGGTCCATGGGGTCACGAAGAGTCGGACACGACTAAACGATTAAACAACAGGGTGCTTGTGTTAGAAGTGTCCAAGGTGCTGAATGCTCTCTGCATTCACTAGTGTAGCAATCACTACTGCTTAAGGAGTAATCTATGTTTCTGATAGACATCGTAGCTTCTAGTGCTTCAGCATCAGTCATATTCACATTCTGAATCACAAAATCATTTTTGGAATGGCAAGAGAAAAGTGAGATTTTTTTGGGGGGGGATCATGTCCCTATGCATAAAACCTACTTGTGGAATCTTGTAGATCCTTAAAGTATCAGCCATATGGAAAGAGGTATCAGAGCTAAGTCCTCTGATGATGGCTATGAGGTTTTTCTGTGAGTCACATTTGTAGTTGGGAGCAAATCTATGCATTTTAAAGAGCAGGTCCAAAGTGTTACGATATGTAATCCTTGCATCATAATAGCTGTCGTAGATGTGGAACCCCAGGGTGACATTGGGCAAGAGGTTTGGATTCTCATTGATCACTTTTACAGCAAATGCCAAGGCCAGGATGTGCTGGTAGAATTTTGTTACCATGCTGCAAATGAGGTCAGTTTAAAAATTTCAGAGGAGAATTGTACAATGCAGGAAGTAGACAAAACAAATGGCCATTTCTGTCTCAAGCAGATGTATATTGAACTAACTTTGTCTTTTATGGTGGCTCTAAAATAATAAATATATATCATCCATCTCTGTATTATGTCTTGTTTGACCTTTAATCTCAGTTGCCTGCCACCCTCAAAAGACAACAACAATCTCCCCCCTCTTTCTCTTTTTATTCAAACTGGCTAACTTACAGGTGAGCATTCAAAGAAATTCACTCAAACAGTCCCTGATTCATGAATATGTTCTAGGAAGATTAAACAGAGTCTGTGCTCCATCCTCCTCTTGTTGGTCCATTTGGTGCAATTAAAACTATCCATTTGGTGCAATTAAAACTAAGTTCAAAGCCATCATTTACTGCCTGCCAGTTTAGTAGGATGCATAATACTAAATAAAGTACCGGAACTGGGAAGGATTAATGCCACAAATGAAGGGGGAGGGGGAGTCTCTTACTGTGGATTATCATCAAACAGATTCTGTGAAGGGTTTTCCTTGAATAAATCTTCAATGATGCAATAATAGAACTGAGAAGCAATCCCACCGATGATGAGGCCACCTGACTGGTACCACTCATGGGGAACAGGAAATGTTTCAGTCTCAGGGCACCTCATAGCTGCTTTGCACAAAACATGAGGCAACAGAAAAAGCAAAGTGAATGACCACAGCATCCTTGTAGTCAAGCGTCTTAGAAAATATGGATGCTTTTGTGCCCATCAGTACCTGCTGACTAATTTAAGATAGATTGCATGAGACCTGTCTGTCACTACAGCACAACAAGAGAGATTGGCACACCTTATTTTAGAATCAAAACAGTATGAACACATGCTTTAGCCTCATAGCTGAGATTTCCCAAACTCTGATTGCCAATCTGACCAATAATATAAAAATAAAATAAAATGGGAGAAAGAAAGTTGAAAGTCATGCCTGCCTCTTGCCACTACTCCTAACTATTCATTGTGCATAGTTTCATCTAATATAATCTCTTTCATGGCTGTTCATTGACAGCTTTCTCGTACCTTCTGAAATGCCTCTGCAGGCCTGAGCAGATGCACAGATTATAGTGATTTGAATAATTGTAGGTTGAAAAATCAGTAAAAGATTTAATTTCAGTTCCAAGGGTCATTTTATAAAAAAAACAACATGTTGAGTTGTGAGTTTATTCTCAAAAAGGCCTACATGTTACCTCTATCCATTAGAGCAGGGGTAGGCAACTCCCAAGAGACTGTGATCTACTCACAGAGTTAAAAACTGGCAGGGGTCTACCCCCTTTGGGGGGGGGGGTTCAGGTCAAGGTTGTTGAGGGGTTTTTTTTAGGATGGAAATTCCTGTTTTGGGGGGTTCACGTCGATGTTGTTGACCTTCTTTTAGGGAGGTGGAAAGCCACATTTTGTGGGGTGCATGGCAAAAATATTGAGCTTTCTTTAGGTGAGCCAAAGTTGTTGACCTTCTTGGGGAGGGGTGAGCCAGTGATCTACCAGTGATCTACCACTGACATCCAGTGATCTACCAGCAGATCATCATCTACCTGTTGGATGAGCCTGCATCAGAAGCACAAAAGTTGGCATTTAGCTCAAAGTCTTCCATGACAAGTGAATACCAGCAGGAAAGTCAAAGTGAATCCATTTTGTTTTGCAACTCAAAGCAGCAAATGTTGAAAGAAAATTTACATCTTTCAGCTCAATACACTTTCAAGACTAGTCCCTTCTTCCCATTAAGCTTCTAGAGGGATAGTTGGACGCTGAATATGAGATAAATTGTATCCTTAGATTCAGTTGTTCACTTTAGGAAGAGCATCTTTTAAATATTCTGATTCCAAGCTGCACCTTGACCTTGTTTTCAGGCAATTCAGTTCTATCATCAATAGTGCCATAACATGATGGTGAAATTCTGCCCCAGTCAGCAAGTGAGCCACTGCATTTTGCACTAACTGCAAAAGCCAGCCTCAGGGACAGCCCCACAAATTGTCATTGCAGGGGCAAATCATTCTGAAGGCTACCAGTGCAAATGAAACACTATCAGAAGGGTTTAAAAGCCCGGGAAAGCATGTCGAAGGAAGAGAAGGTCCCAACAAAATAAGAGTGGATTATCAAAATGTGAAGATTTTGCTGAAATCGTAAAGATGACCGTAGAGAATAGACATCAAGATGATAAATTTTTAAAACAAGAATGGGAAAATTTTGTTGAGTACCTAAAAACCACTGTAGCTATTTAGAAACATTAGCAGGATTGATATACCATTCATGAAATAAAATGAATTAGATTTGTAAGTGAAAAAGAATGGATTATTATTATTATTTGCAAGAAAAGAGGGTAAAATATGGAAACCAGGGTGGGAAGGGGGCAAGTCTGAGGGGTTTGTTTAATCCCAGTTTTATATATATGGAAATTGTTTGGAGTGTATGGAAATAATGTTAACATAAAACACGGGGGGGGGGGGGTTGTTAAGAAAAAGAGAGAAAAAGCCAGGGAAAGCAATTGATTAATTCTCCTCTTGTTGATGAATGGGTGAGGGTGGCAGTGTTGGTGGGTGGGTGGGTGGCTGTGTTTGGAATATAGTTACATTCCCATACATGTCCTTCCATCAAGTGAAAGTTGGACAGGTGGATGACGATGCTCTTGAATCAAGAAAAATCATCATTCATGAGGACATGATAACATGGCACAAGGGTATGGGTCCTGGGGTATTACTGTGGGCCCTGCTCTCTCTCTCTCTATTCCATTGAACAGAATCCAATGCTCATTTGTATATCAAAATGCTTGATACGCAAAGCCCTCGGGTTTAATCCTCTGCATTTCCAAATACAATTGAAAATATCACTGGCCTGTAATAATAAAGATCCAGATAAATCAAAGATTAGGGCTCTAAAATTATATTTAAAGTTTCCTGGATGAGTTGATTTCAAGTTCACAAGCAAAATTAAACAAATAAATTAAATAAAATGTGATTTAAAAAAATCTTTCTTCATTATGGGTAGATGATGCCTTTTTCTGCCCTTTTCTGTGTGTAACAACAGTCCCATGTTCAACCCTCTGCATTTCCAAGTAGGCTTTGAAAATAAACACTGTTCTGTAATCAAAAACAGCCAGTTGTACCAATGATCAGCTTTCTTGTCCACTTTTTAGGGATTTGTGCTGTACTTTGTAGGACAGGTTTATATTTAAAATTTCTGAGGTGAGTATTGCAACTTCGAGAGCAAATAAGAAAACAAATGACCACTGGTCCTGTTAGCTAGGGATGATGGGAATTGTAGTCCCAAACATCTGGAAGGCCAGAGTTTGCCTATGCCTGGACTAGTCCACCCCCTGCAATGCAGGCCTGTGCAGCTGTCCCTTACAGGGATCAAATCTGCAACCTTGGCATTATCAGCACCATGCTCCAACCAACCGAGCTAACCGACTGCCTTATCCTCTGTTGAAGTCAAGGTGATGTACATGGTTCTAAGCATCCTCATTTTAGTTGTTGTTGTTTAGTCATTTAGTTGTGTCCGACTCTTTGTGACCCCATGGACCATCCATAGCACGTCAGGCAGTCCTGTCTTCCACTGCCTCCCGCAGTTTGGTCAAACTCATGTTCGTAGCTTCGAGAACACTGTCCAACCATCTTGTCCTCTGTCATCCCCTTCTCCTAGTGCCCTCCATCTTTCCCAACATCAGGGTGTTTTCCAGGGAGTCTTCTCTTCTCATGAGGTGGCCAAAGTATTGAAGCCTCAGCTTCACGATCTGCCCTTCCAGGGAGCACTCACATTTTAGTCTTACATCAGACCTATGTGGTAACGAATGCTGAGAGAGAGAAAAAACAGCTCACCCAAAAACATAGAGCAGAGCTTTTTAAACTTTGTATCGTAACATGTTAGTGTTTCAGCTGCAGTGTGTAGGTGTGTCACACAAATGGTCCCCACACTCCTCCCAGGGCTGGAAAGGGGTTATTTTAACATTCAGTTTGCAAGTAAAACTGAATTATTATGTCGGAAAATGATACATATTTTAAAACTGTGTCACCAACATGAGCAGTTTGTAAAGCTTTCAAATAGAGCGGGATTCATGACATGGGGATTCGAACCCCAGTCTGAATGGCAAACAATGGGTCAAACTGGGGACCACCCATATTCCATCCCAGATCTAGTCCTGAATATGTTTTGGGATATGGCTAATCTATAATTTTGCTTTTAAAATAAACAATTCACATTCCACAATGTGTTTGTTCTTTTCAAATATTTTTAATGAATTTTAGTAACCAGACACAGGCTCCATAAAAAACAAAAGAAAAAGAAATTAGCTTTAAAAGGGGGGGAAAGGGGGGGGGAGAATAAGCTGCCATAAATGGCAATAAAGAGATTTTGATATAGCTATGTGATATCTAAGTCAATAATAAAACATATCAAGAAGAAAAGAATGTGATATCTGTAATAACAAAGGGTTTCATGTTTGAAAGAATAACTATTACAAATGTTTGTTTAAAAAAGAACTTAAAAGGCAACCGTGAACTAGACAAAAAGCCAATGCATTCCCAGGAGATCGTTTGTTAGGTGGCCATTTACATAACAAGTCAACAATTTCCATGAATTCCAATGGGAATATTTCTAATGTGTTGTCAGTCTCAAAATTTTGAAACCCCCCAAAGAGTGAAAACCCCACGAAAACCCTCTGAAATCTTGTAAAAGAAGGAAGAAAACTCTGCTTATTTGTGTACAGTGCTAAACACAGGTACAACTGTTTGGAGAGCTGAATCTACGGTGTGTATAACAAGATTTGGGTACTAATTACTCACGTTGGAGTAAATGAAGTTGGATACTGAGACCTGTGTGTATAAAATAAAATTAAACAAGTGGCGAAAAAGTAATCTCAAGCACAATTTAAAATTTACCAGAGTGAGGGGGAAAACAATTATTTACTACTTTTTCTTAATAAGTTGTTCTCTGTTGTTCAGCTCAGGCCTCAGAATAATGATGTAGCATTTAGGGGCAAAGATGCAGCCCAATAACCCAGCACTGGAGGACAAGATGGAGAAGATCTGAATGTAATGAACTTGGCTTCATTAAAACTGTCAGGTAACTTGCGGGCTGGAAATGCGGCAACAAAGCTGGAAATGGCCAAGAGGAACATGTAGCCCAGAACACAATAGAACATGGTGACTGAGCCTTCATTACATTGCACAATGATTTCTTCTGCTAAAGAGTGCATGTCCAGTTCAGGGAATGGGGGAGATGTCATCAACCACACAGTACAGATAGTTGATTGAATAAGAGAACAGGAAAAGACAATGGAATTTGTCAGTCTTTTTCTTATCCACTTCCTCATGCTGGACCCTGGCTTGGTGGCCAAGAAAGCTAGAACTACGGTGACAGTTTTGGCCAACACACAAGAAACGGCTACAGAGAAGATGATGCCAAACGTTGGTTGCCGGAGGAGGCAGGAGACTGTGCTAGGTTCACCCAGAAATAGCAAGGAAGAGAGGAAGCAGAGCAGGAGAGAGACAAGGAGAGAGTAGGTGAGGTCCCGGTTGTTGGCTTTGACTATGGGAGTCTCTCTGTACTTAATGAATATTCCTAGCACCAAAGCTGTGATGAGGGAGAAAGAAAGGGCAATGGATGCTAAACTGATACCCAAAGGTTCTTCATAAGAAAGGAAGGTCATTGTTTTCTGAATGCAGGCAGTTTTGTTCTTGTTTGGATACTGAGCTTTTGGGCATATGAAGCAGTCATTCATATCTGAAAAATAAACAAGGTGAAATTTCAATACTGATTGAACAGTACTTTGGCTTCTATGTGACTGTTTCACTGACATGAAATTAAACCTATTGGATCCATTTGTTTTACTGTTCAGATATAAATGCTTTGATCTCACTTATTCTGAAAGCCATTATACTGATTCAATTCTTACTTTTAAATACTTTTGCCTTGTCATTTATTTCCTCTTTTGGATAAGAACATAAGAGCCTGCTGGATCAGGCCAATAACCCATCTCATCCAGCTTCCTGATTTCACAGTGGCCAACCACATACCTATGGGAAACCTGCAATGAAGGACATGAGTGAAACAGAAGTCTCCCCCAACCCCCACACTTCTCAGCATCTCATATTTGGAAGAATACAGATTCTGTCCATGGAGGCACAGCAAAGCCATCAGAGATCATAGCCATTAATAATATCCATGAGTTTGTCTAATCTGTTCCCATCATTGCCTCTTGTGGAAACCAATTCCATAGATTAATCATGCATTTCATGAATAGGGTAGTTTTCTTTTGCCTGTTCTGAATTATCCAACACTCAATTACCTTTGATGTCCCTGAGATCCAGTGTTATGTTTATTCTATATCCCCATACATGGAAAAATTTAATCCATTTTGTATCATGTTCCTCCTTACTCATTTTTGCACTAAAATAACCCCCTTAAATGCTACTGTCTAGCCTTCCCAGTGTCCTCGTAGGATGAAAAATATGATTTCTACATAACTCACCATCCTGGTTTGAAATTTCCCCTTCTGGACATGGAGCACAATCATAGCAGCAAAACTTTCCCCCTTCTTTCTTTTTCTTCTGATTGCCAGGGTGGCAGTGGTCATTACATAGAGAAAGGGGAGTCACCTATCCATAGCAGAAAAGCCTTTTAGGAGATCAGAGAAACTGATTGTTTATTTGACTTCTATTAATGAAGTTCATTACTCAGCAAATAAAGGTTTAATCTAAAAGATATGCATTATAGGGCTGTGTTAACTATGAATCCCATTATTTGGAATCCCCTCCAAACCTATGACAAACTTTGCAATGAAAAACCCCACATTCCGAGGTGTCCTAAAATAGTGTCTGATTTCCCCAACATGGTGCTATACTGGTCACCCCAATTCCAATATTGTTCAATTCACTCCAATCCTGTGCCAAAATTTTGTATTAGTGGATTGGGGGTGACTTGTAGGACCCTAGGTTTGGCTGGTCAGCCACACAGTTTGAGGGCTCAACAAAATGTTAAGTTTGTTCTGCAAAATGCTGTAAAACAATAGAAAAACAGCTCAACAGGACTTCGTTTTAATGCTGCCTGGAACCTTAAGCAAGCAGTACGTGTTCTATTACTGAGTTATTGTCTCCATACATTATAAAAAAGAGGTTACAGTACTGAATTGGTGCCTATGTAGAAATTTCATTTATATACTCCAACGCTTTGCTTTATGTATATGGAAGATATAGTTATACAAAAATGTACACTCCCATCCCCCATGGCATTTCTAAGTGGCATCAATTTTGAATGTGCCAGGCAGCCACATTTTTCCTTGGCCATATCAGATGGAAACAACAGTTTTAAACAAAATGGAATTCCTGACAAGGTCACCACTATGGTGGCAAGATTCTGCACAAATGCTATCAGAATTCGGTGCGCCTACATAGGAAGTACTTAAATTAACTCCTCAACAGAGCCAGGCAGATTCCACTATAATTTATGGCGCAAATAATTAATATAAAAATAAGGAACAAAGGTTGATTGGTCCCTTTTTGATAAGTTATTTTAGCTTATTTAATTTTTTAAATAATATTTTAAGCATTAATGATGTAATGCAATTATTGTGCTGGTCAGTGACCGTAAAAAAGATTACTTACTTACTTACTAATTACTTACTTACTTACTTACTTACTTACTTACTTACTTGACACAACTGGTAGTTTTCTAGACCATTAAATTGAAGGATGCTTCAAGTTTCAGGGTGCTTCCAGTTTCTAGAGTTGTGGTGATACTTAAGTATTGAAGACCTGTGGTTTGCATGTTTAAGGTGTTGTGTGTGTGTTTGTGGTGGATGTTTTGTGGATGCCAGGTACATTCCAGCTCTCTGGGGTCTCTTCAAAGGTGAATGATCTGTCATGATCTATGAATGGGTCAATAGAATGCATGGCAGGAAACTTGTCTTAAAATGTGCTGTACCATTTTCATGGCAGGAGAACTACTAACATCTAATTCAGAGCTACATTGGCTGGAGGATACATTTCCCTAAAGTCATCTGAGTCAGATGATGAGTAACATACAGAACCTCTCTAGCCCTGCAGATGTCCAATTGTGATAAATTAGGGCCCTTTAATCAGTTATCCAGGCTCTCCAAGGAGGCAAAGTCTATGCTCAGCTTTGTAAGTCTTCAGGTCAACCCAACTCCTTGCAGAGACAACGTCTCTTGCAGTTGATGTGAGGCACAGGGTGTTGGTGTTGGAAATGTCCAAGGTGCTGAATGCTCTCTTGCTTGACTCAGACTTTCATTGGTGTAGCAATCTCTACTAGTAAGGAGTAATGTACATTTCTGATAGACATTCCAGCTTGTAATGCTTCAACATCAGTCATATTCACTTTCTGAGTCTCAAAATCATTTTCAGAAAGGGAAGAGATGAGTGTGATTTGCGGGACAAAAAACCATGCCCCTACTCATAAAACCTACCTGTGGAATCTTGTAGAGGCTTAAGGTATCAGCCATATGGAAGGAGGTATCAGAGCTAAGTCCTCCGATGATGGCGATGAGGTTTTTCTGCGAGTCACATTTGTAGTTGGGAGCAAATCTGTGCATTTTAAAGAGCAGGTTCAGAGTGTTACGATAGGTAATCCTTGCATCATTATAGCTGTCATAGATGTGGAAACCCAGTGTGATATTGGGCAAGATGCTGGGGTTCTCATTTATCACTTTTACCGCAAATGCCAAGGCCAGGATGTGCTGGTAGAATTTTGTTACCATGCTGCAAATGAGGTTAGTTTAAAATTTCAGAGGAGAATTCTACAATGCAGGAAGTAGACAAAACAAATTACCATTTCTGTCTCAAACTGATACATCTTGAACTTCAACCTTGTTCTCTTTTATGGTGGCTCTAAAATAATAAATATCAAACTCTTCTGCCTAAATAAAATGAATTACTCATCATGCCATTTCTATATTACTCTTATCATCTTTTAGTTAGTCCTTGTGTGATCTTTAGTATTCATCCCCCCCCCCCCCAAAAGACTACAACAATATCCATCTCTTTCTTTTTGTACTCAAACTGGCCATGAAGGTGACAATTCTATGCATCTAGCCCAGGAAAGCAACTATACTTCTTTGAATTAGTTAGTTACTACCATCCTTATACAAGGCAGTTTCTAGTATTCATTTATTGGATTGAGGGATGATTCCAATGGATTCCATACAAAAAACGATTATGTCCTTGCAGAGATGGCAACACCAAATCAGTGGAACATGCCCTCCTGGCTTGCACTCATTACAAAGGCCTGAGGAGTGACATTATCACTCCTCTTTTATTGTCTATTCCAGGCCGCCCAACCACTGCCACAGTGTCTTTTCTCCTGGCAGATCAAGAGGAGCAGATGACAGCAAAGGTTGCAAGGTCTTTAAGCTGGGGCAATAAGGAGACAGATAGTAAGAATATGTCCAGAATGTATAATTTGTTGCTAGAATGGCATCTGAAAGATGAACAAACAAAATCGGTTATGACTGAATGGGCCAAGGATTTGGGTCACAATGTGATGATGTCGGACTGGGAAAAATTGTGGAAGAAGGGTATGAAGTTTACGGCATGTACTGTGTTGAAAGAGAATCTGATGAAAATGATGTACAGATGGTATTTGACGCCGGTTAAGTTAGCGAAAATGTATCACAAAAGTGACAACAAATGTTGGAAATGTAAAGAGGATGCTGGCTCATTCTACCATATGTGGTGGACATGCCCTAAAGTAAAAGGCTTCTGGGAAATGATTTATAATGAAATGAAAAAGATTTACAAAAATACATTCTTGAAGAAACCGGAAGCCTTTTTACTTGGAATAGTAGGGGAAGAAATTCCCAAAGACGATGTTATCTTGTTCATGTATGCCACCACAGCTGCTAGGATTTTAATAGCAAAATATTGGAAAAAAGAGGAATTGCCCTCGTTACCGGAATGGCAAATGAAAATGCTGGACTATATGGAACTGGCAGAATTGACAGGAAGACTCCGGGACCAAACAAGTGACAAAGTTGAAAAAGAATGGAGGAAGTTTAAAATATATATAGGGAAAGTATTTGACAATTAGGATTCTGAATATCCAGGGAAATAAAGAAGTTAAGGCAATAGGGAGAAAAATGAGGTTAAAAGTAGTAAATTTTGGTGAATGGTAGAAAGTTGAAAATAAGAAGAGTTAAAGGGATTATATGATGGGTAAGAAAGATGAAATAGAAACTGCTACAGATGTATATAAAAAAGGAAAATCTGTTAGTGGGGAATTGGGGAAGCCAAAAGACAATGTATATAAAAATGGATTGAAGTTGATATGTTTTGTTTTGTTTTGTTTGATGTATTTTGGTATTTTTGTATTTTTGTACTTTTATGTTTTTGTGTTTGATAAAAATAATTAATAAAAATATATTAAAAAAAAATAAGCTGGGGCAATAAGAATAAGGTTCACTATTTGACTGTTGATTCAGGATTCTAAACTATGTTTTATATAATTGACTTTTTATTTTGTTCTGTCTATACCACAACGTTCTTTTGTTGCTAAGGCTGATGGCTGACGCAAAGAAAGTTTCATTCATTCATTCATTTCTACTCCAATGCAAGTCCAAATGAATTCAATGGGAACAACTTCTAATATTTTTGTATAAGATTGGTTTAGGTGCAATCATTCACTTTTAATATACTAGAAGTCACCTCTTAGATTGCTATGTAAGACAGGCATAGAAAAATGGGGTGAAATGGTTTCTTTTAATCACAGTTTTAAGGTTCTTCAGCTTTCCATCACCACTATCAAATATATTCAATTCTAAACTTCATAGAAGAATAAACTAACTCCTCTACACTTATCTTCACTTGTCTATCACTATACCATGGTCAGAAATGCATACATAGCATTTTGCTCTATATTTCACTAATTTAAAGCTGAATTGTTAAACCACAAAAACTTCACAGAGTTCAATGATTTTTGCAGCTTGTATTTGCAGCTCATCATGTGAAAGGTTGGACTGGATGAATCCCAAGCTGGAATTAAGATTGCCGGAAGAAATATCAACAACCTCAGATATGCTGATGACACAACCTTGATGGCAGAAAGTGAGGCGGAATTAAAGAACCTTTTAATGAGGATGAAAGAGGAGAGTGCAAAATGTGGTCTGAAGCTCAACATAAAAAAAACCCAAGATCATGGCCACTGGTCTGATCACCTCCTGGCAAATAGGAGGGGAAGAAATTGAGGCAGTGAGAGATTTTACTTTCTTGGGCTCCATGATCATTGCAGATGGTGACAGCAGTCCTTAAATTAAAAGACGCCTGCTTCTTGGGAGAAAAGCAATGACAAACTAGACAGCATCTTAAAAAGCAGAGACATAACCTTGCCGACAAAGGTCCGTATAGTTAAAGCTATGGTTTTCCCAGTAGTAATGTATGGAAGTGAGAGCTGGACCATCAAGAAGGCTGATCGCCGAAGAATTGATGCTTTTGAATTATGGTGCTGGAGGAGACTCTTGAGAGTCCCATGGACTGCAAGAAGATCAAACCTATCCATTCTAAAGGAAATCAGCCCTGAGTGCTCACTGGAAGGACAGATCCTGAAGCTGAGGCTCCAATACTTTGGCCATCTCATGAGAAGAGAAGACTCCCTGGAAAAGACCCTGATGTTGGGAAAGATTGAGGGCACAAGGAGAAGGGGACAACAGAGGACGGGATGGTTGGACAGTGTTTTCAAAGCTACAAACATGAGTCTGAGCAAGCTGCGGGAGGCAGTGAAGACAGGAGATTGAAAAGACAAATGTTTTTGAATACAAGTTCATGCCATTAAAGCATTTTAATTAAACAAAAAAATGGGAATTTGGGGTTTTGAGAAAATGGGTAAATGTAAATGTAAAACGTTTAGAGTATTAGAATGGGTATTGGAATGAAGGAAACATCCATTCATGCAAATAATTGCAAGTAGCATGCTCTAAGAGCACATTTTGGTGATTTATTATTTATACCTCGTGCTATCTACAGCAAAGCTCATGCCTTTTTGTCACTCATACCTTGGGAAAGGAATAAATCTCCCATCAACTTGCTGCTGCTACAATCAGTTTAACAGACTCACAACACATACCACATTTTGTTAAAAGTTCTAGATTTCTCTGATTCTTTTTCCCCTCCCTTATTATTCTCCCCACCTTATTATTCCTTTTTATATGTAAGTGTGTATTTGTTGCTTTGTTGATTTTAAACAATAAAAACTATTTTTTTTAAAAAAAAGTTCTAGATTTCTCTATTTCACTTATCAGCCAGTGCCAGGTGTGACTTCATAGAGTAGTGAAATATGTTGAACCAGATTTAGATCTCACAAAGCAATTCTCAAACCATAAGGTCAATATCTCACAAAGCAGACTTAAACACTGTCTGATTCATGGTACCTGTTCTAGGAAGATTAGACACTTGCAGATTAGGTTCCCCAAGAACATACACAGCAGTAACCCCTCCATCCCCCTCTTGTTGGTCCCTGTTGGTGGAATTAAAACAAGGCATACAGAGTCTCCCTCCCTTTCTCCATATTGTTTTTCAAAATAGAAAGTATTATTATTTTCACAGAGAGAAAAGCCATTATTTATTGCCAGTCAGCTTAGTAGAATACACAATACAGTACTAAAGAAAATACTGGAAGGATTGATCCCAGCAATTATGGGGGAAGGAGAGTCTCTTACTGTGGATCATCCTCAAAAAGATTGTGTGATGGGTTTCCTTGAATAAATCTTCAGAGAGGGAAAAAAAGAATTGGGAAGCAATCCCACCGATGATGAGGCCACCTGACTGGTACCACTCATGGGGAACAGGAAATGTTTCAGTCTCAGGGCACCTCATAGCTGCTTTGCACAAAACATGAGGCAGCAGAAAAAGCAAAGTGAATGACCACAGCATCCTTGACAAGCTTCTCTGAAAATGTGGATGCTGTTGTGCCTATCAGTACCTGCAGAATGACTTCAGCAAACTAGATTGTATGATACCTGGCTCTGTCAACAGAGCAAAACAAGAGAGATTGGCACGTCTTATTTAAAAATTAAAGCAGTATAAACACATGGTTTGGGTGCTAAGTGAGATTTCCAATACTCAGAATTCAAGACAGACCAATAATATGAAGAAAATACAAAATGGGAGGGGGGAAATTGAGAGCCATGGCTGCCTCTTGCCACTATTCCTATCTCCTTGTGATACAGAGGAACATTATTATAATCCCTTTCATGGCTGTTTATTGGCAGTTTTCATATTCCTCTGTTGTTCTGACCAGGTGCACAAATTATAGTGATTTGGATAATTGTATGGTAACTTAATAACTTTTTAAAAGTTTTACTTCCAGTGAGGGTTGTTGTTGTTGTTTTGCATCATGTTGAGTTCTGTGTTTATTCTCAAATCTGCCTACGCCCTGCCTCTGCCCCTTTGTGGCACAAAAAGTGGCAATTAGCTTGAAGTGTTCCATGGTAAGTGAAAACTTCAGCAGGGACGTCAAAGTGAATCCATTTTGTTTTGTGGCTCAAAGCAGCAAATGCAGAAATAACACTGCCCAACTCCCATTTCACCACATGACCTGACAGCTATTATTTCTCTCCACAATAAATTTGTGGCAAAGAAACAAATGCATCATCCATAAGAGGGAAATTATACTATTGCAACAGTAAACATGAAATAAAGTCGTGTGAAGTCAGGGTGTTTATGTAAATTGTTTAAATTGCGTGTGTAGACCTTTTAACCACCCCCCAAAATAAATTCAAACAAGAGTCAAATTTTGGTTTGTTTTTTGGCAGAATTTAGGCCGCAACTTTATTGATTACAATCAAGTGAGTGGTTGCATAGGCTCTGGTTCGACTTTCTCCCTGCACCCTTGCAGGCAGCGGTGACCCTGGGCACCAACCATAGGTCAACCTTGGGTGAACACCTGGGACAGTGGAAAGCAGGAGCCCTGCTAGTCCTCCAGCCAGATGCCCCCCCTGGACTCAGGCTCAGGGCACAACACCTCACAGGGTTGACCAACCAATGAGTCTCTGGATTCCTTTAGCCAGAATGCCCATCGCATAGAGATGGCGAGACCCTTCTGCCACCCCAATCACCTGAACCAGAGCCTATCCGCAACCTTACAACTTGTGACGATTTGCTACTTGGCAGGTGAAACCCAAATGGCACAAGCCAATCAGCCAAGTGGGGAAAATTCCTGCCGTGCCCCTATCCCAACGACACAAGACGGCATAGCAAGGTCAACTGCAAGCCCTAAATATAGGGAGAGGGGGGTTGGTGTTCCGATGCACAGAGCCCCAAAGAGGAAGCTCAGGGACTTGTGCATGGGATTCAGTAGAGGTCCCTCAATGTACTTTAGCTGGCATCCCATTGGTCTAATTTCTCCCAGCATCGAGGTAACCTCCAATAGGGTGTTGTGGCCATCCAAACGTTCCCACCCACAACACAGGGTCTGGTTGCCAGGTCGCACCACAACACGTGCCCTCTTGTTAGGGAGGACCCGATTTATCTTCAGTTTGACTGTGTTGGAATTTAGCTGCTAACCACTCAGTCAAGTCACACACTGCCACCCAGACAGGGTTGGATTTAACTCCACCTATTTCCATCTGTTCCACATCTAAGGGGGCAGGGAGACCTTGCTGGCCCACCCCATCATGCGGCCCCACAACTCTAAGAAGGTGTTACATGTTAGCTCCAAAGGTGATCTGCATTCAGTCAACAGGCTGCAGAACCCAGAAGAAAAGAATTGGGTTTCAACTTTCACTTTCAATGTGACTCAGACTGCTTACAGCCCCCTGTACTATGCTGACCTTGCTCAATTCCATTTCTTCTTCTTTTGTTAGACAATATCCACCACAAACGAGGTTGCGATGTCGCATTAGAAATGAATGCAAGCAGCCATTTTAATACATTAAAAGTTGCTAAATACAAACACAACAGGGGAAAGAGAAGGAATCCAAACTGTGCGGCTGAGGAGGGAGTGTGCTGCAAGCTTAACAAGGTACTATTTGCCCACTCTTTCAGCAACCAGTCACCCACACCACCCCAAATTGGGTTGAATTATTTTTAAAATTATTATTTTATTTTAATTATTTTATTTTATTGAATGAATTGCTTGTTAACTGAAACAGACCTGTTTCTCCTCCTAGCTTCCTATTTCCTTCTCCTGAGGTGGCAACAACACTCCAGGGCCTCAGACAGGGTCCTACCTAACCCTACCTGGGGATTCCAGGGACTGAACCTGGGGTCTTCTGCATGCAGAGCAGATGTCCAGCCACTGAATTATGGCCTTGCAGTGGTGGCATACAAAAGGATGGGGTCTGTCTGGAGTTGTCTGGGCAAAAATGGCCCTGAGCTCCAGGGGAAGCAGCTACATATAGGCTTTCCCCTCCCCTTTGCATTTGACTGTATATCCAAATCTTCATGTGCCAATGGAAGATAATAAAGTGTGTTCTGGAGAGAAGAGGCTGGAAAGCCTTCCTGGACCTCAGTGTGAAGTGCTCATGACTGGCCACAGATAGACTACCTACAAGGCTGTCTATGTTGTGGCACATGCTTTGCATCCCATTTACTAGTTCAGATCAAAGCACAGAGCAATTGAAGGGGATGAAAGTTTTGGATTTCAAGATCTGCAAGCTTCACCATGATCTTATAGGGTGCTACACTGCTATTAGAAATTTACCTCTACATTTCTCTGTAAAATCTGAATCCCCCCCCCTTTCATCTCATGAAATGCTACAATTTCCCCCATGATTCTTTTGGAAGGGATTCACAAATATTTTTGCACTTCAGTCATGAAAATCATTGTACTCTTCTATCATTCCATTATAAAGGTTTAAGTCTCCTTTCTAAGAGCTGAATAAAAATGAAGGAGGAAATTGTTTAAACAATGGTTGTACATTATATTGAAAATGAGAGATGGTTGCAGAAGGGACCGTTTCTTCCGGTCTCTGGGGCCATTTAAGTGAGAGGAGATTGGTGAAAAACATTTGACAGATCTCTCTAATCTGAAGATTTCTGTCATGGAATCATTGAACCATCTCCCTTCAAAACACTGCATGGGAATCAAGAGACAATTCCCACCTTCCCACGGACATTGACATCCTTCTGCTCAATACACTTTCAAGACTAGTCCCTTCTTCCCGCTAAGCTTCTAGAGGGATAGTTGGACACTGAATATGAGGGAAATTGTATCCTTAGATTCAGTTGTTCACTTTGGGAAGAGCATCTTTTAAATATATTGATCCCAAGCTGCACCTTTACCTTATTTGCAGGCAGTTCAGTTCTTACATCAATAATGCCATAATATGATGGTGAAATTCTGCCCCAGTCAGCAACTGAGCCACTGCATTTTGCACTAGCTGCAAAAGCCAGCCTCAGGGACAGCCCCACAAATTGTGCATTGCAGGGGCAATTCATTCTGAAGGCTGCTAGTGCAAATGAAACACTATCAGAAGGGCTTAAAAGCCTAAAAAAACATGTGGAAGGAAGAGACGGTCCTAACAAAATAAGAGTGGATTATCAAAATGAAGATTTTGCTGAAATTGTAAAGATTACCATGAAGAACAGACACCAAAATGATAAAAGTTTAAAACAAAATGGGAATATTTTGTTGAGTACCTGAAAAACCATTGTAGCTATTTAGAAACACTAGCAGGATTGTTATGGAAACCAGGATGAGATGGGGGGAAGTCTGAGGGGTTTGCATATTCCCAGTATTGTATATATGGTAAATGTTTCAAGTGTATGGAAATAATTTACCAGAGTGAGGGGAAAAACAATTGTTTAATACTTTTTCTTAATAAGTTGTTCTCTGTTGTTCAGCTCAGGCCTCAGAATAATGATGTAGCATTTAGGGGCAAAGATGCAGCCCAATAACCCAGCACTGGAGGACAAGATGGAAAAGATCTCCACAGCCACCATGTGTTTCCCTCTTGTACTCAGGTAGGCTGGAAAAAAAGACAGCCAAACACAGCAAAAGAGCAACATGCTGAAGGTAATGAACTTGGCTTCATTAAAACTGTCAGGTAACTTACGGGCTGCAAATGCGGCAACAAAGCTGGCAATGGCCAAGAGGAACATGTAGCCCAGGACACAATAGAACATGGTGACTGAGCCTTCATTACATTGCACAATGATTTTTTCAGCTAAAGAGTGCATGTCCAGTTCAGGGAATGGGGGAGATGCCATCAACCAGAAAATACAAATAGTTGATTGAATAAGAGAACAGGAAAAGACAATGGAATTTGTCAGTCTTTTTCTTAACCACTTCCTCATGCTGGACCCTGGCTTGGTGGCCAAGAAAGCTAGAACTACAGTGACAGTTTTGGCCAACACACAAGAAACGGCTACAGAGAAGATGATGCCAAACATTGGTTGCCGGAGGAGGCAGGAGACTTTGCTAGGTTCACCCAGAAATAGCAATGAAGAGAGGAAGCAGAGCAGGAGAGAGACAAGGAGAGAGTAGGTGAGGTCCCGGTTGTTGGCTTTGACTATGGGAGTATCTCTGTACTTAATGAATATTCCTAGCACCAAAGCTGTGATGAGGAAGAAAGAAAGGGCAATGGATGCTAAACTGATACCCAAAGGTTCTTCGTAAGAAAGGAAGGTCATCATTTTCTGAATGCAGGCAGTTTTGTTCTTGTTTGGATACTGAGCTTTTGGGCATCTGAAGCAGTCATTCATATCTGAAAAATAAACAAGGTGAAATTTCAATACTGATTCAACAGTATTTTGTCTTCCATGTGACATGAAATTCAACCTATTGGATCCATGTGTTTTGGTGTTTATATAAAAAATGCTTTGTTCTCACTCATTCTTAAGGTTATCATAGGTTGTCAGCTAAGTTGATAATAGCTGAGTAGAAATCCTTCAAACTGTCTTTGGGATAAGTAGATAAGAGTCAATGGCCCATTTCATCCAGCTTCCCGATCTCTCAGTTGCCAACTAGATTCCTATGGGAAGCTTGCAAGCAGGACCTGAGTGAAACAGAAGTCTTTCCCAACCCCCCCCCACTTCCCAGGAACTTTTATTTGGAAAAATGCAGCCTTTGAGCATGAAGGCCCAGAAAAGTCATCTGAGCTCATAGCCATTGATAGCCTTATCTTACATGAGTTTGTCTAATTCTCCTTTGAAGCCCTCAAAATTTGTGCCCATCACTGACTCTTGAGGGAACAAATTCCATAGTTTTATCAAATACTTCATAAAGAGGTTAACATTATTTTGCTCGTTCTGAATCATCCAACACTCAAATTCCTTAGATTCCCCCCAGCTCTAGTATTATGAGAACTGTATTTTTTCTTTTTAATCCAATTTCTCAATGCCTTGCATTATTTTAGGCATGTTTTTTAAAAAAATTAATTTTCATTCATTTTATATATAAACACATAAAGCATTAACCATTCATAGATAAATAACCCACATACAACACAGCCTAAAAAATATAAAAATATAAAATAAAAATAAAAATAAAGTAAAATACAATTTCTAATATTATACTTTTTAATGTTTTTTTATTTATTTCAATCTTTAAAACCATACAAAAGAATCATAATCATCATTTACAAAATGATAGAAAAAAAAAAAAGAAAAAAAAACAGAAAAGATGTGGAAGCAAACCCACAGCAATTTCAACCACAACATGTCCTAATCTATACACAAATTTCCTCCTCTAAATGAAAATAAAAAAAGAAAAGGAAAGAAAGAAAAGCGAGGGGGGGAAAACAGAAGGAAAAAGAAAAAAAGAAAAATCTATACATATATAGTAAAACACCAAAAAATAACAACGATCTTCCAATCATATCCTATGCAATTTATATTAGTCCATCTTATTATACATAGAAAGTTCACCTCTGTTTTTCTCCTTTTATCTTCCCGCAGGTTCAGTTCCAATCTGCCTTCATGATCTTATTACTTTCCTCATTGATATATAATCGTCAAAGATCCTCCATTCCTTTTTGTTTGTTTGTTTTGTTTGTCCCCTAATTCTCCCAGTGACCCTGGCTAGCTGTGAATATTCCTTCATTAAAATTTGCCAATCTGTTACGTTGGGTGTGTTCTTACCATAGCTGCCAAGTTTTCCCTTTTCTCGCGAGGAAGCCTATTCAGCATAATGGAAAATCCCTTTAAAAAAGGGATAACTTGGCAGCTATGGTTCTTACTTTTCCAGTTTCCTGCGATTAAAACTCTCGCAGCTACGATGTCATACATAAGTAATATTCTGTTTGCACTTTTTATTTCTTCTGGTATTATATTTAGTAGGAACATTTCTGGTTTTTTTATAATCTTACATTTCAACATTTTCTTTAACTCTTCATAGATGTTACTCCAATATTTACTTATCTCTGCACATTTCCACCACATGTGCATTTGAGTTCCTATTCCTTTCTCACACCTCCAACAATTTGGTGACTTATTTTTGTACATTTTGTCTAATTTTTCAGGAGTCTGATACCACCTGTACATCATCTTAACAATATTTTCCCGCAAATTGTAATTTTATATCTTTTCTCCACAGCCTCTCCCACTGTTCTATAAGAATATTGTGTCCAAGGTCTTGGGCCCATTTTATCATAGATGGTTTAGTCTGCTCCTCTTTTAACTCCCACTCCAGTAACAGATCATACATATGTGAAATTAACTTTTTGTCATTATGTATTAACTCTTTTTCAAATTTAGACTTCTCCTTTGCAATTCCCATTTTTTTGTCCTCGATTAGTCCCTGATTAATCTGGAAGTATTGCAGCCAGACCGAAAGATGATTCTTAATTTCTTCATATCTTTTAAATGTTGGTTTGTTTTGTATGTTTTCCTGATAACTCATGATATGTGGCAACTTTTTCTTCCATATTTAATTTTTTAACTGTGATTACATTTATCGGTGATTTCCACAAGGGTATCTTGGGTTCTAGTATACCTTTGTATTTCACCCATATCAAGTACAAGGACTTCCTTATTAGATGGTTTAAAAACCCCTTGTGGACCTTAACTTTCCCATGTAGCAGGTAAGAGTGCCAACCGAATCTGTTTCCTACTCCTTCTAGGTCTAGAATCTCTGGCCTTTCCAGGGTTATCCAGTCCTTTAACCAGACCAGTCCTACTGCTGCATGATACAACTCTAGATTGGGAAGGGAGAATCCCCCTTTCTTTCCTGTCTGTTAATAACTGGTACTTAATTCTCGGTCTTTTATTATTCCATACAAATTTGGTAAGGTCTTTTTTCCACTCAGCAAAGCATTTTATTCCTCCCAATATTGGTATCGCCTGAAACAGGTATATCAATTTCAGGAGTATATTCATTTTCACTATTGAGACTCTGCCCCAGAGGGAGATATGTAGTTTACTCCACTGTTCCATTTCCCTTTTGATCTCACTCCACACTTTTTAATAATTATCCTCATATAGTTTTAATCTTTTTGCTGTCATCCAGATACCTAGATATTTTACCTTCTTTTTTAGTTCCAGACCTGTCAATTGTTTTAACTCTTCCCTTTCTTTTTTATCCAAATTATTAGTTAGCAATGCTGTTTTTTTATAGTTTATCTTCAATCCTGCAACTTTCCCATATTCGTTTATAGTTTTTAACACTCTTGGGATGCTTTCTTTTGGGTCTTGCGCTGTTACTACGATATCGTCCACAAAGGCATGTATTTTATATTCTCTTTTCCCAACCGTTATTCCCTTTATCTCGTTTTCATTTCTAATTTTATTTAATAACACTTCCAGCACTAAGATATACAGCAGGGGGGAGAGTGGACAGCCTTGCCTTGTGCCTTTCTCTATCCAAAAAGATTCTGTCACACCTCCATTTATTATTAATCTCGCCTTCTGTTGTTGGTAAACTGCTCCTATAGCGTTCTGCATCTTTTCCTGCAGACCAAGCATACTTATTTGTTTCTTCAAAAATTCCCATGAGACATTGTCAAATGCCTTTTCGGCATCTAACATCAGTAAGGCAGCTTTTTTATCTATCTTAAATTCCAAATATTCTAATATATCTATTATGTTCCTGGTGTTGTTGAATATCTGCCTCCCTGGGAGAAATCCTGCGTGGTCTGGGTGGATTATTTCCTTAAGTATATTCTTTAATCTCTGAGCTATTATCCCTGCAAATATCTTATAATCACTATTTAATAGGGATATAGGCCTATAATTTACCAAGCAGGACCTGAGTGAAACAGAAGTCTTCCCCATCCCCCCCCCATGTTTGTCTAATTCTCCTTTGAAGCCCTTGAAATTTGTGCCCACCACTGACTCTTGAGGGAACAAATTCCATAGTTTTATCGAATACTTCATAAAGAGGTTAACATTATTTTGCTCATTTTGAATCATCCAACACTCAAATTCCTTAGATGCTCCCAAGCTCTAGTATTATGAGAACTGTAATTTTTCTTTTTATCCAATTTCTCAATGCCTTGCATGATTTTAGACATTTTTTAAAAAAAATAATTTTTATTCATTTTATATATAAACACATAAAGCATTAACCATACATAGATAAATAACCCACATACAACACAGCCTAAAAAATAAAAAATAAAAAATACAATACAATTTATAATATTATGCTTTTCATGACTTTTTTAAAAGAAAAAAGAACTTCCTCGAATTCCCCTCGTCTGTGGTTCATTCCAAATTCTCTTTCGCAAATTCTATATCTTGAATTTAAATCATTCCAGTTTAAATTAAACTTCCCTCAAACATCACACATTATCTAACATAATTCAAAAATCTGCAGTTTCTATACACTTGAAAATCTGTTTCCAAATTCAATTCTACAATATTTTTTTAAAATTCATTCTAATTTATTTCCAGTCTTCTTCCACCAATTCTTCTCCCTGGTCACGTAGTCTCCCTGTCATCTCAGCAAGTTCCATATAACCCATCAATTTCATCTGCCATTCTTCCACAGATTTTAGGCATTTTTATCATGTGCCCCAACTCACCCCCCCCCCTTCCGTCCAGAGTCCTCGTAGGATGCAAAATATGATTTCCACATAACTCACCATCCTGGTTTGAAATTTCCCCTTCTGGACATGGAACACAACCATAGCAACAAAACTTTCCCCCTTCTTTCTTTTTCTTCTGATTCCCAGGGTGGCAGTGGTCATTACACAGAGAAAGGGGAATCACCTATCAATAGCAGAAAAGCAGTTTAGGAGATCAGAGAAACTAATTGCTTATTTGACTTCTCTTAATGGAGTTCACCCCTCAGCATAAAAAGGTTTAATATAAGTAGCTGCCATACACAGCTGCATTAACTATGAACCTCATTATTTGGGATCCCCTCCAAACCTATGACAAATTTTGCAATCATTCTGCAGCACAAACTCCACATTTTGCAGTGCCCTCCAAACACTGTCTGAATTCCCCAACAAGGTGCTACCCTGCTCACCCGAAATCCAATAATGTCCAATCCACTCCAAACCTGTGCCAAAGTTTTGCATTCATTGATTGGGATGACAGGTAAGGCACCTGGTTTGGCAGGTAAGCCACACAGTTTGAGGCATAGCTGCCAAGTTTTCCCTTTTCTCGCGAGGAAGCCTATTCAGCGTAAGGGAAAATCCCTTTAAAAAAGGGATAACTTGGCAGCTATGGTTTGAGGGCTCAAGAAAATGCACCTTTTTTGCAAAATGCTGCAAAACAATTGAAAAACATCTCACCAGGACTTCATTTTAATCTTGCCTGGGGATGCAAGGGATTGAACTCAGGACCTTTCATATGGGATCTATTAAAGGTAAAGGGACCCCTGACCATTAGGTGCAGACGCGGACGACTCTGGGGTTGCGGCGCTCATCTCACTCTATAGGCCGAGGGAGCTGGGGTTTGTCTGCAGACAGTTTCCGGGTCATGTGGCCAGATAGAAAGAGAGATTAGAGAATGGGCAGCTATGAAGCAATTTCATTTGGATATGCCAAAACTTTGCTTTTTATATATGGAAGGTATAGTAAATATGAATGAAAATATTACTTCTACAGAAATGCAGGGTTCCCCCTCCCCTAGGCAGTTCAAAGCCGCATCTAATTTGAATGTGTTGGGAAGCCACATTTGTCCTCTGTCCTATCAGATACAAACAGCAGTGTAAAAGAAAATGGAATTTCCTGACCCCCAAAGAACACATCTTAAGAACAGTGGAGACCAGAAGAATTCCTAGAATAGAGACCTGATTAAAACCTCTGTGCCATACAAGCATATCTTCATGAATGATGAATGCTTCTCCTTCAAGAGCACCAGGATCAACACATCCAACTTTCATTCGAAAGAAGGACTTGTTTGGGAAGGTGATCATGTTTGTGATGTCAAATCCGCTTCTCAGTTCCCTTTTTTCATTAAAGGACATTGTTTCTCCTGCTGAGTTGTTAAACGAAACGTCTTGCAGAAAATAGTGGAGCTTATTCAAAGGGGGAAAGGGGGAGGGGAGAAATATATACAAACATATAGTGAAGGCCAAATATCAAAATGAGCTATTTCAGTCTAGTGGATGGAAAAGTTATAGTAACAGAAGGCTAAAATACTGTGCATGCTAAACATACAGGGAAAGGGGCAATCTTTTATTTAAAAATATCACATTTTATGATGTGTCACTTTGGAGTAATTGGCTAACTGAAATACTATTTGGTTTGCATTATGTTACTCCCTTCTGTATGAATATTGCTTATGGATCGGCACCTAACACAGAACAAGTATAAAAAATGAGTTTTTTTCATATAGCAGATGGAAAAGTTACAAAATGGTATCACTTTGAAAATGTCCTATTTCATAAAGTTTGGGCTTCGGGTATTTGTCTCATTGAAATAATATTTTGCAACGTGTTACCTGCCAAGGCTGCAGCTCTTGAAGTTCAAACCTTTTGTCTCCTGCCATTACTCTGTGCTTTGATCTGTATGAATAAATTGCATGCAAAGCATGAGCCACAACAAAGACAGCATTGTAGATACTGTAGCTGTGGCCAGTCATGCCCATTTCAAAAAGATGGCCAGGAAGACCCTCTAACTTCTCCTCCCCTGTACATGTTTCAGTATCTTGCATGAGCAGATCTGGAAATGGACAGTCAAATGCTTGCTCCCAGAAGTCCTTGAGAAAACCATCACCTGGATTCCAGTAAGGTTTTATGCTCTGAAGAAATTCATGGAACTTGAGAAGCTCATTTGAGTGAATGGTGAAGGAAATGGCACCTTGAAAGAGCTCAAGATCCCAAGATTTTTGAAAACTCAATAATACAAAATCAATTTGAGTTGTCATGATCCACACTTTTCTCAATGTTAAGCTTTCCTTATTTTCAAGATCTCGTAGAAACATAACAGATCTCAGCCAGGTCAATGTCTGAGAATCTCCATAGACGATGAATGCATTGGCTTTGTCATTTGTGAGACCCACATAATACCTATCAAGCAACTGAAAAATTTCGCCCAACATATCAAAACGAGCAATTTTTTCCATTCTTTGTGTGAAGGCTGAACAGATTCCATGCTGGTAGAGCAATTGCTCCAGGGCCTGCAAGAAATTTTCTCCTCCTTCATCATCAGTAACAAAGAGTCCAACCCATGTCCATCCAAAACGCTGGAGCAAATTGATGATTGCCATGTACTGATGAGCTTCATTGGGCACCATGCGGTAAAAGGAAAAGAGGTTATCTATTTCACTCTTCTCTTGGGGAAATGAACCATATGCAACCTACAAGGAAAAGAACAGACATAATAATGCTACCTAAGTATAAACAATTAATTTGAGTATGTGGTCTTCATTCAAGAAATGTTTGTTGAAGCAATTTTGAGGTTTCCAGACAGTGAAACTGAAGGATGCTTCCAGCTGAATATTCAAGAGCTGTGGTGACATTTTCCAATTTCTGGATATTTTATTTCATACAGTATTTATGTCTTGTCAGAAATGTCCCTTTGTTTCATTTGTAGAGTGCAATCCTATTGTGGAATTACTCTGTGAAAATTTAGGATTTCGGGAGAAGCAGCACTAGTTGGATTAACCCTAGATAAATCTTTGCCATGTCCGATAGGCTGGCCAAATTCCTCAATGCACCAACCGAATGCTACTCTAGTTCAACTGTTGGGAATCATGTATAAGATGCACAATGCACATGGCAGAGGAAGACATAACAGTTATGTTTGATCTATATGGGTTGAAGAACTGCAGTTCACATACTCAAAGTGCTGTATGTGTGTGTTGCAGATGGTTGGGCCGAAGCTACGAACATGAGTCTGACCAAACAGCGGGAGGCAGTGGAAGACAGGGGTGCCTGGCATGCTCTGGTCCATGGGGTCAGGAAGAGTCAGACACGACTAAACAACAGGGTGCTTGTGTTGGAAGTGTCCAAGGTGCTGAATGCTCTCTGCATTCACTAGTGTAGTAATCTCTACTGTTAAGGAGTAATCTATGTTTCTGATAGACATTGTAGCTTCTAGAGCTTCAGCATCAGTCATATTCACATTCTGAATCTCAAAATCATTTTTGGAATGGTAAGAGAAAAGTGAGATTTTTTGGGGGGGAGGGAATCATGTCCCTATGCTTAAAACCTACTTGTGGAATCTTGTAGAGCCTTAAAGTGTCAGCCATATGGAAGGAGGTATCAGAGCTAAGTCCTCCGATGATGGCTATGAGGTTTTTCTGTGAGTCACATTTGTAGTTGGGAGCAAATCTATGCATTTTAAAGAGCAGGTCCAAAGTGTTACGATATGTAATCCTTGCATCATAATAGCTGTCGTAGATGTGGAACCCCAGGGTGACATTGGGCAAGAGGTTGGGATTCTCATTTATCACTTTTACAGCAAATGCCAAGGCCAGGATGTGCTGGTAGAATTTTGTTACCATGCTGCAAATGAGGTCAGTTTAAAATTTCAGAGGAGAATTGTACAATGCAGTAAGTAGACAAAACAAATGGCCATTTCTGTCTCAAACAGATGTATATTGAACTAACTTTGTCTTTTATGGTGGCTCTAAAATAATATATATCATCCATCTCTGTATTATGTCTTGTTTGACCTTTAATCTCAGTTGCCTGCCACCCTCAAAAGATAACAAAAATCCCCCCTTTCTCTTTTTACTCAAACTGGCTAACTTACAGGTGACCATTCTATGCATGTAGCCCAGGAAAGCAGCAATATTTCAAACAAATTCACTCAAACAGTCCCTGATTCATGATATATGTTCTAGGAAGATTAAACAGAGTCTGTGCCCCAAGACTAGGTACAGTAGTATCCTCTCCATCCTCCTCTTGTTGGTCCATTTGGTGCAATTAAAACTATCCATTTGGTGCAATTAAAACTAAGAATACAGAGCACATCTTCATATTGCTTTTCAAAATAGAAAGGATGATCATTAATCACAAAGTTCAAAGCCATCATTTACTGCCTGCCAGTTTAGTAGGATGCACAGTACTAAATAAAGTACCGGAACTGGGAAGGATTAATGCCACAAATGAAGGGGGAGGGGGAGTCTCTTACTGTGGATTATCATCAAACAGATTCTGTGAAGGGTTTTCCTTGAATAAATCTTCAATGATGCAATAATAGAACTGAGAAGCAATCCCACCGATGATGAGGCCACCTGACTGGTACCACTCATGGGGAACAGGAAATGTTTCAGTCTCAGGGCACCTCATAGCTGCTTTGCACAAAACATGAGGCAACAGAAAAAGCAAAGTGAATGACCACAGCATCCTTGTAGTCAAGCGTCTCAGAAAATGTGGATGCTCTTGTGCCCATCAGTACCTGCAGACTAATTTAAGATAGATTGCATGAGACCTGTCTGTCACTACAGCACAACAAGAGAGATTGGCACACCTTATTTTAGAATCAAAACAGTATGAACACATGCTTTGGCCAATAGGTGAGATTTCCAAAACTCTGATTGCTAGTCTGACCAATAATATAAAAATAAAATAAAATGGGAGAAAGAAAATTGAAAGTCATGCCTGCCTCTTGCCACTACTCCTATCTATTCATTGTGCATAGTTTCATCTAATATAATCTCTTTCATGGCTGTTCATTGACAGCTTTCTCGTGCCTTCTGAAATGCCTCTGCAGGCCTGACCAGATGCACAGATTATAGTGATTTGAATAATTGTAGGTTGAGAAATCAGTAAAAGATTTAATTTCAGTTCCAAGGGTCGTTTTATAAAAAAACAACATGTTGAGTTGTGAGTTTATTCTCAAAAGCCTACATGTTACCTCTATCCATTAGAGCAGGGGTGGGCAATTCCTAAGAGACTGTGATCTACTCACAGAGTTAAAAACTGTCAGTGATCTACCCCCTTTTGGGGGGTTCAGGTCAAGGTTGTTGAGGTTTTTTTTTTTTTAGGATGGAAAGTCCTGTTTTGGGGAGTTTACGTCGAAGTTGTTGTCCTTCTTTTTGGGAGGAGGAAAGCCACATTTGAGGGGTGCTGGGCAAAAATATTGAGCTTTCTTTAGGGGAGCCAAAGTTGTTGAGCTTCCAGCTTCCGGTCCGTCACGCTGGTGAAGTTGGACGCAGGGACTTCGCGCTCTGAAGTCCCTGGGCTTTGTGGAGGGGGGGGGAAGTCCGCAGAGCGAGTGGACTCCCTGAAAAAACACCAGGTAGAGAGTCCCGGTGACATAGCGCCCAGGTGCCTGCTCCAGACGCGATTCCTCCGCTGCCCGAGAGCTCCGTAGAGCGATCGAGAGCCAGCGGAGTGGAGTCGCGGGAGCCATTTTTGGGTTTCATCTTACCTCCTTGAAGTGAAGCTCCGAGTCCTCAGCCTGCAAGCGGCAGATTCTTCCAAGAAAATAAAAGACTTGTACAAAGTAAGTTAAATCTCAATTCGGACCTTAAAAAATTTAAATTTGAAGATAGGAAGAGATTTTAAAGCAACGGAAGCCGATCTCTTCCAAATGGTAAATCGGGAGGCGTATTAAATATTCCTGAGCCGAAAAGGGAAAAAGTTCTTTTTTAGATTGTGGACCCGAAAGAAAGAAAGACTTTTCCAAACCTTGCTAGCCCCCGGTGTCAATACCCCTTGAGGTTCAGCAGGAATAAGGGGAAGGACGCTTTGACAGCTGTCAAATGCTGTCAAACTGCTATAGGATTAAAAAAAATGATTTTATTGCTGTGGACTGTTAAAATTGATTGAAGAGGATTTAGAAGTAATTTAAGTGGAATTTAAATTTGAAATCTAATGAAGTCTAAGACAAAGGATAAGATCAGCCAAGATGGAGCCGACAACGTGGTAGAGAGGAATTTTCCAGCATTCTTTGGCCCTTATCTCTGGCCTGCCTGTGGTTAAGTTAACTATGAAAACAAGGTTTTCTCAAGCCTTCCAGGAGGCTGTGTTGAACTATCTACAAACATGGGAAGATATTTACAAGGAACGGCAATGTCTGAATCCAACAGAAACGGAGAATGTGGTGCAAGATCAAGATTTAGAGGACAATTTTGATGCTGAGATTGTGTGTGAGGAGCAACAATTTGAGGATAACTTTGAGACTGATTTGGACTCAAAAAAACATGTGTTGGATGACGAAAAACAAAAATTTGAACAAAGAGATGAGGCCGACAAGGAGAAGCAAAGTGAAGAGAAGATTGATGAAAATGGAAATCCTGGAAAGACTGAAATGTGGAGTGGTGTTGGTGAAGGGAGGGATAGGCAGGAAGAGGGGGGTGCAAAGGTCTGGAAGTGGATGTGAGAAAGGATTGGTGTGGGGTGAAAATTTTAGTTTAAGGTTTTTTTTGTGTTGATGAATAACGGTGTCTGAATCTTGGCCTGCTAAATGGTATGCTGATCCAATGGGGGGGAAGGGACATTGGGAGGGGGGGAGAGATAAAAAAAGTTTAGGGTTAAGAGTTTTCTGGAGGGGTAGAAGAATGGCCTGGGAAACATGTTAAAGTTTGTTTTTAAATGTTTTTGGTGACTAGAGACGGGTCTGGGTAGAGAACTGCCTGTCTCCCTCTCTCTACTCTTGGCATCCAGTGACAGGGGGTGTCTGGAGGGGGGAGGGAGGGGTGGAAGGAAACCCAGACTCAAAAATGGAACCTTTTGACTGCTGAACCCCTCGGGTCACCCTAGTGGCAGGACGGGACTCGGAGGGGGGCAGCATGAAGAAGGAGGAGGATTGAGTTAATATAATAAGAATTAGATTTTGAATTAGATTAGGAAACTCGCCAAAACTAATTGAAGAAGCTAGGAATTCCAGGAGGAAGAGAATCGTGGAAGCCACAAAGTTTTTGTTTTCTCTCTTTTTCTTTTTTTTCTTCTTTTCTTTTTTTTATGCCTTTTTTTCTTCTTCTTTTTTTGTTGTTGTTGAATTATAATGAAGAATTAGCTGGGGGATAAGCCAAACCCCAGAGCTCCTCCGCCTCTGTCCTCTCAGTGGCAGGGGGGGGATGAGGGGGGAGGAAGGAGGGGGGAGGTTAAGCCCAGCTTGAAAAATGGACCCCTTTGTTTCTCAATGCCCATGGGTATCACTGGTGGCAGAAGTGGTCTTGTGGGTGGAGGGAAAATGAAGGGACAGAATTTATGGTATATGTTGTGTATGTGTTGTCTTTATAAAATTAATAAAATATTATATATATAAAAAAAACAAAGTTGTTGAGCTTCTTTTGGGGGGGAGCCAGTGATCTACCACTGATATCCAGTGATCTACCGGTAGATCATGATCTACCTGTTAGACGAGCCTGCATTAGAAGAACAAAATGTGGCATTTAGCTCAAATTTTTCCATGACAAGTGAATACCAGCGAAAGTCAAATTGAATCCATTTTGTTTTATAACTCAAAGCAGCAAATGTTGAAAGAAAATTGACTTCCATCGGCTCAATACACTTTCAAGACTAGTCCCTTCTTCCCATTAAGCTTCTAGAGGGATAGTTGGACACTGAATATGAGGAAAATTGTATCCTTAGATTCAGTTGTTCACTTTGGGAAGAGCATCTATTAAATATACTGATCCCAAGCTGAACCTTTACTTATTAACAGGCAGTTCAGTTCTTACATCAGTAATGCCATAACATGATGGTGAAATTCTGCTCCAGTCAGCAACTGAGCCACTGCATTTTGCACTAGCTGCAAAAGCCAGCCGCAGGGGCAGCCCCACAATTTGTGCATTGCAGGGACTATTCATTCTGAAGGCTACCAGTGCAAATGAAACACTATCAGAAGGGCTTAAAAGCCTAGGAAAAGCATGTGGAAGGAAGAGAAGGTCCTAACAAAATAAGAGTGGATTATCAAAATGAAAATTTTGCTGAAATCGTAAAGATGACTGTAGAGAACAGACATCAAGATGATAAAATTTGTAAGCAAGAACGGGAAAATTTTGTTGAGTACCTTAAAAACCACTGTACTGTAGCTATTTAGAAACATTAGCAGGATTGTTATGGAAACCAGAGTGAGATGGGGGGAAGTCAGAGGGGTTTGTATAATCCCAGTATTGTATATATGGCAAATGTTTTGAGTGTATGGAAATAATTTACCAGAGTGAGGGGGAAAACAATATTTATTTAGTACATTTTTTAATAAGTTGTTCTCTGTTGTTCAGCTCAGGCCTCAGAATGATGATGTAGCATTTAGGGGCAAAGATGCAGCCCAATAACCCAGCACTGGAGGACAAAATGGAAAAGATCTCCACAGCCAACATGTGTTTACCTCTTGTGCTCAGGTAGGCTGGCAAAAAAGACAGCCAAACACTGCAAAAGAGCAACATGCTGAAGGTAATGAACTTGGCTTCATTAAAACTGTCAGGTAACTTGCGGGCAGCAAATGCGGCAACGAAGCTGGCAATGGCCAAGAGGAACATGTAGCCCAGGACACAATAGAACATGGTGACTGAGCCTTCATTACATTGCACAATGATTTCTTCTGTTAAAGAGTGCATGTCCAGTTCAGGGAATGGGGGAGATGTCATCAACCACACAGTACAGATAATTGATTGAATAAGAGAACAGGAAAAGACAATGGAATTTGTCAGTCTTTTTCTTATCCACTTCCTTAGCTTGGACCCTGGCTTGGTAGCCATGAAAGCTAGAACTACAGTGACAGTTTTGGCCAACACACAAGAAACAGCCATTGAGAAGATGATGCCAAACGTTGGTTGCCGGAGGAGGCAGGAGACTTTGCTAGGTTCACCCAGAAATAACAAGGAAGAGAGGAAGCAGAGCAGGAGAGAGACAAGGAGAGAGTAGGTGAGGTCCCGATTGTTGGCTTTGACTATGGGAGTGTCTTTGTACATAATGAATGTTCCTAGAACCAAAGCAGTGAAGAGGAAGAAAGAAAGGGCAAATGATGCTAAACTGATCCCTAAAGGTTCTTCATAAGAAAGGAAAGTAATCATTTTCTCAGTGCAGGCAGTTTTGTTCTTGTTTGGATACTGAGCATTTGGGCATCTGAAGCAGTCATTCATATCTGAAAAATAAACAAGGTCAAATTTCAATATTAATTCAACAGTATTTTGTCTTCCATGTGACCACTTTGGTGACATGAAATTCAATCTATTGGATCCATGTGTTTTGGTGTTTATATATAAATGCTTTGTTCTCCCTCATTCTTAAGGTTATCATAGGTTGTCTGCTAAGTTGATAATAGCTGAGTCGAAATCCTTCAAACTGTCTTTGGGATAAGTAGATAAGAGTCAATGGCCCATTTCATCCAGCTTCCTGGCCAACTAGATTCCTATGGGAAGCTTGCAAGCAGGACCTGAATGAAACAGATGTCTTCCCCATCCCCCACACTTCCCAGAAACTGGTATTTGGAAAAAATACAGCCTTTGAGCATGAAGGCCCAGCAAATTCATCTGAGCTCAAAGCCACTGATAGCCTTATCCTACATGAGTTTGTCTAATCCTCCTTTGAAGCCGTCAAATTTGTGCCCATCACTGACCATAGTTTTATCAAGTACTTCATAAAGAAGTTAACTTTATTTTGCTCATTCTGAATCACCCAACACACAAATTCCTTAGATGCCCCCAAGCTCTAGTATTAAGAGAACTGTAATTTTTCCTTTTTATCCAATTTCTCAATGCCTTGCATTTTAGGCATTTTTATCATGTGCCCCAACTCCCCCTCCCCCTTTGGCCAGTCTCTTTGTGGGATGAACAGGGCCGGTGCTAGGGTTTTTTGCGCCCTAGGCAATATCACCTTCTGGCGCTCCCCCCCTCCGCCAATCATATTTCAAACACAGATGTATTTCACATCCAACCTGTTCCTTGTAAGCATGATCTCTGCTACATGTTCCAAAGCAGTGGCAGTCCTGCTACCACAGAATAATAGTGCAGGGTGGGGAGGGAGGTGGAAGAGCGAGAGAAGGAAAGAAGGAAGGAAAACAAGGAAGGAAGGGATGAAAGAGAGAGAGAGGGAGGGTGAGGGAAGGAGGGAGGGAGGGTCCAGTCACAAATTAGTTGCCATGAGTGGGGTTAGGGGAGGTGTGGCACAACACAGAATGAGGGGGAGAACCACCATGCCAAAACTTTCCTCAAAATGGCATTGCCATAGGGAGAAAAGGTTTAACCTATGGAATTTCTGCCTAGAAAATGAAACACTAATGGGGAAAGTACATTAAAAGGTATAGGGGAAACAACAGCTCTTCAGAACCCCAGAAAGCCCTTTTTAAAAATTGTTTATGCATTTCCCATTTTTCTTATTTACACATCATACTTTACCATCATACATAATTTCTGTGCAGACTTTCCAACCTGACCTTCCATGGTATATTGAACGTTGCTGCATCATATAAAGTTTATTAGTCCACCCTACTTTCCCTCTTCTGATCCCTCCCTGTATTTAACTGTTGTTCATAGGAATACCCCTGCTTGTAAATTGATTTTAGTATATTTTTTTTAAAAAAATCCCCAAAACTATCCTATTCACCCGTGTATCTGAAGAAGTGTGCATGCACACGAAAGCTCATACCACAGACAAACACGGCTACCTACCTGTAACTATTTCCCCTTTGTATTTTTCCCCATTCTGATTCCTTACTTGGGCTACTATATTTGCAAGTTCTGTGAAGTCTGTCAATTTGTGCAGCCGTTGTTTCTCTTTGGTTGGGCTTTCTCTTTCTATCCAATTTATGCTATTCTGGCCACTGCTGTTGCATAAAGAAATAAGTTGTGTACCTTCATAGGGATCTCATCACCAATTATCGCTAATAGGAAGGCTTCAGGTTTTTTTTTTTGAAATGTGATTTTAAGAATTCTTTTGAGCTCATCATAGGCCACTTCACAGTGTTTTGGGGCATGTTTGCACTGCCACCAGAGCCCTCTAGTCTGGTGTCCAAGCAGCTCAGTCATCAATCACAATCCTCCCTTCACTCAGCAGCTGGGAAGGACTTGATAGGTACACAGGCGCTGGGCGCATGTCACAGAAACCACCTAGTCCTAGAGGCTGCCTGCAGGTTTTGTTTCATAACGTTGTTGTTGTTGTTGTTGTTGTTGTTGTTGTTGTTGCCTGCCTTTCCCCCAAACTGGAACTCAGAGCCACTTTACACATCATGGAAATCATGGAAATCATGGAAAAGATAATCATTAAAAAGTTATTAAACACAAATAGAATTAAAACAATGTATTGAAAAGATCTATTAGAAATAGTGATAATAGCAACAATAAAAATACCACAGCGCCGACCCTTTCCTCAAAACACAGTCAGTTCCCATCTGCCAGCAAGGAGGGAGCCCATCTAGCTTCCCGAGGCAGGGAGTTCCAAAGTTCTCTGGGAGGACTAGAGACCTTTTTTAAAAAAATGAAAGCTCAGCATCTGGGGTTCGGGAAGAGGTTGGGTTGGGGCAGCCATGGAAGGAGGCTCCTCTTCACGGGGGTCTGTCTGTGGCTGCTCAAGAGGGAGGCTTGGGGAGAGGGGATTTATTTGGACAGCAGGTTTCAGAGCTCTAGCAGGTGCCCCCAGCAAAAGGGTTGCCCTTGGCTTGATGGGGAGGGCTTTCTCTTGCAGGGGATGAAAGACCCACAAGGCACACACACACACACACACACACACACACACACACACACACACAGCTGCATCAGTCATCTAGCCCAACCCCCTGCAATGCAGGAATCCTGGCAGCTATTCCCTGGCAGCAACTCCAGGCAGGGCTGAAAGCTGGAGGGCTGTTGCTGCCAACCAGTGTTGGCTGCAGTGAGGGAGATGGACTGGCCCAGGATCTGGCAGATTCCTCTGTGCCTCATCCTTGGGAACAGGCATGACATGTCGTCTCTGGCCAGATGCCACCCAGAGCCTGCCTGTGGCGCTCTGGATCGCCCCCCTGGGCTCCCAGCCAGGTAGGGGTTGAAGGGCTCCTGGGGGGGGGGGGTGAAGAGCTGAAGCAGGAGCCTTGGGAATCCTGTTAGGGGTAGGGGGTGGGTCAAGTGTTTCCTTGCAAAGGTGGCCCTTCAAAGGTGCAGGGGGAGGAGGGGTGAGAGGGAAAGAGAGAGAGAGAGAGAGAGAGAGAGAGAGAGAGAGAGGGAGGGAGGGAGGGAGGGAGGGAGGAGGGGGTGAGAGGGAAATAGCGAGAGAAAGGGAGGGAAGAGAGAGGGAGGGAGGGAGGGAAGGAAGGAAGGAAGGAAGGAAGGAAGGAAGGAAGGAAGGAAGGAAGGAAGGAAGGAAGGAAGGTGTGGGTAGGGGAGAGAGAGAGAGAGAGAAGGGCGAAAGAGAAATAAAGAGAGAGGGGGGAGGAAGCCTGCTCTTGCGAGAGGCGGCGGCGGAATGAGAGCCCCGAAAGGAGTGCTTTTGGGGCACTGATCCTGTCGCCACCTCTTGCAGGGGCGGCCATGTCTCCCTTCTCCCCGGCTCACTGTGGGGTGGGGGGGAGGGAAAGAGGCCCAGACAGAGCCTTCCCTCGCCGCTTGCCGCTCGCCCTAAGTGTCTCCTGCACAGCCCCGCTGCTCCAAAACAAGCCGTGAGGGAGAGAAACGGAGCCCTCCTTCAAGGCTTCAAGACCAGCTTCACTGCTTCAAAGCCTTGAAGGAGGGCTCCGTTTCCCTTCCCCACAGCTTCAAAGGAAGGTGCAAGGGAAGGAAACAGAGCCCTCCCTCGCAGTTCGCCCCAAAGCAGCGGGGCTGAGCAGGCAGAAGCTGGCCTTGAAGCCTTGAAGGAGGGCTCCGTTTCTCTCCCTCACGGCTTGTTTTGGAGGAGCAGGGCTGCGCGGGAGACACTTAGCTCCTTTTCAGCCCCGCTGCTTTGGGGCGAACCGTAAGGGAGGGCTCTGTTTCCCTCCCTCGCGGCTTCAAAGGAAACAGGGCTGCCTTGAGATGCCTTTTAAAGGTCTGGTAATTGTTGTTCTCTTTGACCTCTAGTGGGAGGGCATTCCACAGGGCGGGTGCCACTACCGAGAAGGCCCTCTGCCTGGTTCCCTGTAACTTGGCTTCTCGTAGCAAGGGAACCGCCAGAAGGCCCTCGGAGCTGGATCTCAGTCTCTGGGCAGAACGATGGGGGTGGAGACGCTCATTCAGGTATACCGGACCGAGGCCATTTAGGGCTTTAAAGGTCAACACCAACACTTTGAATTGTGCTCGGAAACGTACTGGGAGCCAATGTAGGTCTTTTAGGACCGGTGTTATGTGGTCTTGGCGGCCGCTCCCAGTCACCAGTCTAGCTGCCGCATTCTGGATTAGTTGTAGTTTCTCGGTCACCTTCAAAGGTAGCCCCACGTAGAGCGCATTGCAGTAGTCCAAGCGAGAGATAACTAGAGCATGCACCACTCTGGAGAGACAGTCAGTGGGCAGGTAGGGACTCAGCCTGCGTACCAGATGGAGCTGATAAACAGCTGCCCTGGACAGAGAGTTGACCTGTGCCTCCATGGACAGCTGTGAGTCTAAAATGACTCCCAGGCTGCACACCTGGTATTTCAGGGGCACAGTTAACCCATTCAGGACCAGGGAGTCCTCCACACCCGCCCGCCTCCTGTCCCCCAAAAACAGTACTTCTGTCTTGTCAGGATTCAATCTCAATCTGTTAGCCGCCATCCATCCTCCAACCGCCTAAATGGACCGCCTAAATGGACGCACCGGCCCTAGGGATGAAAAATATGATTTCTACATAACTCACCAATCTGGTTTGAAATTTCCCCTTCTGGACATGGAACACAACCATAGCAACAAAACTTTTCCCCTTCTTTCTTTTTCTTCTGATTCCCAGGGTGGCAGTGGTCATTACATAGTGAAAGGGGAATCACCTATCCATAGCAGAAAAGCCTTTTAGAAGATCAGAGAAACTAATTGCTTATTTGACTTCTCTTAATGGAGTTCACTCCTCAGCAAAGTTTAATATAAATAGCTGCCATACGCAGCAGCATTAACTATGAACCCCCTTATTTGGATTCCCTCCAAACCTATGACAAACTTTGCAATCATTCTGCAGCAAAACCCCAGATTTTGCAGTGCCTTCCAAACACTGTCTGAATTCCCCAACAAGGTGCTACACTTGTCACCCCAAATCTAATACTGTCCAATCCACTCCAAACCTGTGCCAAAGTTTTGCATTCATTGATTGCGATGACAGGTAAGGCACCTGGTTTGACAGGTAAGCCACACAGATTGGGGGCTCAACAAAATGCACTTTTTTTTTTGCAAAATGCTGCAAAACAATTGAAAAACATCTCACCAGGACTTCATTTTAACCCTGCCTGGGGATGCAAGGGATTGAACTCGAGACCTTTCATATTGGATCTATTAAAGATTAAAAGGACCCCTGACCGTTAGATCCAGTCGCGGACGACTCTGGGGTTGCAGCGCTCATATCGCTCTATAGGCCGAGGGAGCTGGCGTTTGTCTGCAGACAGTTTCCGGGTCATGTGGCCAGATAGAAAGAGAGATTAGAGAATGGGCAGCTATGAAGCAATTTCATTTGGATATGCCAAATATTTGCTTTTTATATATGGAAGGTATAGTAAATATAAATGAAAACATTACTTCTACAGATCTGCAGGGTTCCCACTCCCCTAGGCAGTTCAAAGCTGCATCAAATTTGAATGTGCTAGAAAGCCACATTTTTCCTCTGCCCTATCAGATACAAACAGCAGTGTTAAAGAAAATGGAATTTCCTCACACCCAAAGAACACATCATAAGAACAGTGGAGACAGATTCCTAGAATAGAGACCTGATTAAAACCTCTGTGCCATACAAGCATATCTTCATGAATGATGAATGCTTCTCCTTCAAGAGCATCAGGATCAACACATCCAACTTTCATTCGAAAGAAGGACTTGTTTGGGAAGGTGATCATGTTTGTGATGTCAAATCCGCCTCTCATTTCCCTTTTTTCATTAAAGGATATTGTTTCTCCTGCTGAGTTGTTAAATAAAATGTCTTGCAGAAAATAGTGGAGCTAATTCAAAGAGAAAAAGGGGAAAAAAGGAACATATATAAAAATGCAGACCAAGACTAAACAATGACCTTTTTTCATAAATCTTATCTCTTGATGTCTGGCCTTCGAGTAATTGACTCACTGAAATAATATATTGTTTGCAACATGTTACCTGCCAAGGCTGCAGATCTTGAGGTTCAAACCTTTTGTCTCCTGCCATTCCTCTGTGCTTTGATCCGTACGAATAAATTGCATGCAAAGCATGAGCCAAAACAAAGACAGCATTGTAGATACTGTAGCTGTGGCCAGTCATGTCCATTTCAAACAGATGGCCAGGAAGACCCTCTAACTTCTCCTCCCCTGTACATGTTTCAGTATCTTGCATGACCAGATCTGGAAATGGACAGTCAAATGCTTGCTCCCAGAAGTCCTTGAGAAAACCATCGCCTGGATTCCAGTAAGGTTTTATCCTCTGAAGAAATTCATGGAACTCGAGAAGCTCTTTTGAGTGAATGGTGAAGGAAATGGCACCTTGAAAGAGCTCAAGATCCCAAGACTTTTGAAAACTCAATAATACGAAATCAATTTGAGTTGTCATGATCCACACTTTTCTCAATGTTAAGCTTTCCTTATTTTCAGGATCTCGTAGAAACGTAACAGATCTCAGCCAGGTCAATGTCTGAGAGTCTCCATAGACGATGAATGCATTGGCTTTGTCATTTGTGAGACTCACATAATACCTATCAAGCAACTGAAAAATTTCGCCCGACATATCAAAACGAGCAATTTTTCCCATTCTTTGTGTGAAGGCTGAGCAGATTCCATGCTGGTAGAGCAATTGCTCCAGGGCCTGCAAGAATTTTTCTCCTCCTTCATCATCAGTAACAAAGAGTCCAACCCATGTCCATCCAAAACGCTGGAGCAAATTGATGATTGCCATGTACTGATGAGCTTCATTGGGCACCATGCGGTAAAAGGAAAGGAAGTTATCTATTTCACTCTCCTCTTGGGGAAATGAGCCATATGCAAGCTACAAGGAAAAGAACAGACATAATAATGCTACCTAAGTATAAACAATTATTTTGAGCATGTGGTCTGTCTTCATTCAAGACATGTTTGATGAACAATTTTTGTTGCTGCAATTTTGAGGTTTCCAGACAGTGAAACTGAAGGATGCTTCCAGCTGAATATTCAAGAGCTGTGGCGACATTTTCCAATTTCTGGATATTTTATTTCATAAAGTATTTATGTCTTGTCAGAAATGTCCCTTTTGTTTCATTTGTAGAGTGCAATCCTATTGTGGAATTACTCTGTGAAAATTTAGGATTCGGGAGAAGCCGCACTAGTTGGATTAACCCTAGAGAAATCTTTGCCATGTCCGATAGGCTGGCCAAATTCCTCAATGCACCAACCGAATGCTACTCTAGTTCAACTGTTGGGAATCATGTATAAGATGCACAATGCACATGGCAGAGGAAGACATAACAGTTATGTTTGATCTATATGGGTTGAAGAACTGCAGTTCACATACTCAAAGTGCTGTATGTGTGTGTGTTGCAGATGGTTGGGCCGAAGCTACGAACATGAGTCTGACCAAACTGCGGGAGGCAGTGGAAGACAGGAGTGCCTGACATGATCTGTTCCATGGGGTCAGGAAGAGTCAGACACGACTAAACAACAGGGTGCTTGTGTTGGAAGTGTCCAAGGTGCTGAATGCTCTCTGCATTCACTAGTGTAGTAATCTCTACTGTTAAGGAGTAATCTATGTTTCTGATAGACATTGTAGCTTCTAGTGCTTCAGGATCAGTCATATTCACATTCTGAATCTCAAAATCATTTTCGGAATGGTAAGAGAAAAGTGAGATTTGTTGGGGAGGGGTTGATCATGTCCCTATGCATAAAACCTACTTGTGGAATCTTGTAGAGCCTTAAAGTATCAGCCATATGGAAAGAGGTATCAGAGCTAAGTCCTCCGATGATGGCTATGAGGTTTTTCTGTGAGTCACATTTGTAGTTGGGAGCAAATCTATGCATTTTAAAGAGCAGGTCCAAAGTGTTACGATATGTAATCCTTGCATCATAATAGCTGTCGTAGATGTGGAACCCCAGGGTGACATTGGGCAAGAGGTTGGGATTCTCATTTATCACTTTTACAGCAAATGCCAAGGCCAGGATGTGCTGGTAGAATTTTGTTACCATGCTGCAAATGAGGTCAGTTTAAAAATTTCAGAGGAGAATTGTACAATGCAGGAAGTAGACAAAACAAATGGCCATTTCTGTCTCAAACCGATTTATATTGAACTAACTTTGTCTTTTATGGTGGCTCTAAAATAATAAATATATATCATACATCTCTGTATTATGTCTTGTTTGACCTTCATTCTCAGTTGCCTGCCACCCTCAAAAGACAACAACAATCTCCCCCTCTTTCTCTTTTTTACTCAAACTGGCTAACTTACAGGTGACCATTCTATGCATGTGGCCCAGGAAAGCAGCAATATTTCAAAGAAATTCACTCAAACAGTCCCTGATTCATGATATATGTTCTAGGAAGATTAAAAGAGTCTGTGCCCCAAGACTAGGTACAGTAGTATCATCTTCCTCTTGTTGGTCCATTTGGTGCAATTAAAACTATCCATTCGGTGCAATTAAAACTATGCATACCGTACAAATCACATCTCCATATTGCTTTTCAAAATAGAAAGGATTATCATTAATCAAAAGGTCAAAGCCATCGTTTACTGCCTGCCAACTTAGTAGGATGCACAAAACTAAATAAAGTACTGGGAAGGTTTAATGCCACAAATGAAGGGGAGGGGGAGTCTCTTACTGTGGATTATCATCAAACAGATTCTGTGAAGGGTTTTCCTTGAATAAATCTTCAATGATGCAATAGTAGAACTGACAAGCAATCCCACCGATGATGAGGCCACCTGACTGGTACCACTCATGGGGAACAGGAAATGTTTCAGTCTCAGGGCACCTCATAGCTGCTTTGCACAAAACATGAGGCAACAGAAAAAGCAAAGTGAATGACCACAGCATCCTTGTAGTCAAGCGTCTCAGAAAATGTGGATGCTCTTGTGCCCATCAGTACCTGCTGACTAATTTAAGATAGATTTCATGAGACCTGTCTGTCACTACAGCACAACAAGAGAGATTGGCACACCTTATTTTAGAATCAAAACAGTATGAACACATGCTTTGGCCTCATAGCTGAGATTTCCCAAACTCTGATTGCCAATCTGACCAATAATATAAAAATAAAATAAAATGGGAGAAAGAAAATTGAAAGTCATGCCTGCCTCTTGCCCCTACTCCTTTCTTTCATTTTGCAGAGTTTCATCTAATATAATCTCTTTCATGGCTGTTCATTGATAGCTTTCTCATGCCTTCTGAAATGCCTGTGCAGGCCTGACAAGATGCACAAATTATAGTGATTTGATTAATTGTAGGTTGAAAAATCAGTAAACGATTTAGTTTCAGTTCCAAGGGTCATTTTTATTAAAAAAACAACATGTTGAGTTGTGAGTTTATTCTCAAAAAGGCCTACATGTAACCTCTATCCATTAGAGCAGGGGTGGGCAACTCCCAAGAGACTGTGATCTGCTCACAGAGTTAAAAACTGGTAGTGATCTAGTTTAGGTTCAGGTCAAGGTTGTTGAGCCTTTTTTAGGAAGGAAAGCCCTGTTTTGGGGGGTTCAGGTTGAAATTGTGGACCTTCTGTTCGGGAGGAGGAAAGCCACATTTGGGGGGTGCAGGGGAAAAATATTGAGCTTTCTTTAGGGGAGCCAAAGTTGTTGAGCTTCTTTGGGGGGGAGTCAATGATCTACCAGTGATCTACCACTGACACCCAGTGATCTACCAGTAGATCATGATCTACCTGTTAGACGAGCCTGCATTAGAAGAACGAAATCTGGCATTTTGCTCAAAGTCTTCCATGACAAGTGAATACCAGCAAGAAAGTCAAAGTGAATTCATTTTGTTTTGTAACTCAAACCAGCAAATGTTGAAAGAAAATTGACATCCTTCTGCTCAATACACTTGCAAGACTAGTCCCTTCTTCCCATTAAGCTTCTAGGGGGATATTTGGACACTGAATATGAGGAAATTTGCATCTTTAAATTCAGTTGTTCACTTTGGGAAGAGCATCTTTTAAATATACTGATCCCAAGCTGAACCTTTACTTATTAACAGACAGTTCAGTTCTTACATCAGTACTGCCATAACATGATGGTGAAATTCTGCTCCAGTCAGCAACTGAGCCACTGCATTTTGCACTAGCTGCAAAAGCCAGCCCCAGGGGCAGCCCCACAAAATGTGCATTGCAGTGGCAATTCATTCTGAAGGCTACCAGTGCAAATGAAACACTATCAGAAGGGCTTAAAAGCCCGGAAAATGATGTGGAAGGAAGAGAAGGTCCTAACAAAGTATTTATGTAGTAATTTCTTTAGTAATTTGTATGAAAAATGTTTCATTTTTATTGTGTCATATATTGCAGAACAATAAAGTGTGTACTGGAGAGATGAGGCTGGAAAGCCTTACCTGGCCTCAGTGTGAAGTGCTCATGACTGGCCACAGATGGAATATCTACAAGGCTGTCTATCTTGTGGCACATGCTTTGCATCCCATTTACTAGTTCAGATTTACTACACTCCTATACTATGCTGACCCTGCCCAATTCCATTTCTTCTTCTTTTTTGTTAGACCACAATATCCACCATGACAAGCGGTTAACAAGAGAAGCCGCCTTACACTGAATAAGACCTGTTTCTCGTCCTAGCTTCGTATTTCCTTCTCCTGAGTTGGCCACAAAACTTCAGGGCCTCATGCAGGATTCCACCTAACCCTACCTTGGGATGCCCAGGATTGAACCTGGGGCCTTCCAGAGCAGATGTTCCACCACTGAATTATGGCCTTGCAGTGGTGGAAATGTAGCATACCAAAGAATGGTGCCCGTCTGGAGTTCTCAAGGCAAAAATGGCCCTGACCTCCAGGGAAAGCAGCCACATACAGGCTTTCCCCTCCCCTTTGCATTTGACTGTATATACAAATCTTCATGTGCCAATGGAAGACAATAAAGTGTGTTCTGGAGAGAAGAGGCTGGAAAGCCTTCCTGGACCTCAGTTTGAACTGCTCATGACTGGCCACAGATAGAATATATACAAGGGTGTCTATGTTGTGGCACATGCTTTGCATCCCATTTACTAGTTCAGATCAAAGCACAGAGCAATTGAGGGGGATGAAAGTTTTGGATTTCAAGATCTGCAAGCTTCACCATAATCTTATAGGGTGCTACACTGCTATTAGAAACTTAGGTCTACATTTCTCTGTAAAATCTGATCCCCCCCCCCCCTTTTCATCTCATGAAATGCCACACTTTCCCCCATGATTCTTTTGGAAGGGATTCACAGATAATTTTGCACAGGTCATGAAAATCATTGTACTCTCCTATCATTCCTTTATTAAGGTTGAAATCTCCTTTCTAAGAGCTGAATAAAAACGAAGGTGGAAATTGTTTAAAGTATGGTTGTACATTATATTGGAAATGAGATGAAGTTGCAGAAGAGACATGAAGGCTGTTTCTTACGGTCTCTGTGGTAATTTTTGAGAGGAGATTGGTGAAAACCATTTGACAGATCTCTCTAATCTGAAGATTTCTGTCATGGAAACATTGAACCATCTCCCTTCAAAACACTGCATGGGAATCAAGAGACCATTCCCACCTTCCCAAGGACATTGACATCCTTCTGCTCAATACACTTTCAAGACTAGTCCCGTCTTCCCATTAATTTTCTAGAGGAATAGTTGGACACTGAATATGAGGAAAATTGTATCCTTAAATTCAGTTGTTCACTTTGGGAAGAGCATCTTTTAAATATTCTGATCTCAAGCTGCACCTTTACATTATTTGCAGGCAGTTCAGTTCTTACATCAATAATGCCATAACATGACGCTGAAATTCTGCCCCAGTCAGCAACTGAGCCACTGCATTTTGCACTAGCTTCAAATTCCAAGCTGGCCCCAGGGGCAGCCCCACAAAATGTGCATTGCAGGGCAATTCATTCTGAAGGCTACCAGTGCAAATGAAACACTATCAGAAGGGCTTAAAAGCTTAGGAAAGCATGTGTAAGGAAGAGAAGGTCCCAACAAAATGAGGGTTGAATTATCAAAATGAAAATTTTGCTGAAATTGTAAAGATGACCGAAGAGAAAAGACATCAAGTTAATAAAGTTTTAAAACAAGAATGGGAAAATTTTGTTGAGTACCTTAAAAACCACTGTAGCTATTTAGAAACATTAGCAGGATTGTTATGGAAACCAGGGTGAGATGGGGGGAAGTGTGAGGGGTTTGTATAATCCTAATATTGTATATATGGCAAATGTTTCGAGTGTATGGAAATAATTTACCAGAGTGAGGGGGAAAACAATATTTATTTAGTACATTTTTTAATAAGTTGTTCTCTGTTGTTCAGCTCAGGCCTCAGAATGATGATGTAGCATTTAGGGGCAAAGATGCAGCCCAATAACCCAGCACTGGAGGATGAGATGGAGAAGATCTCCACAGCCACCATGTGTTTCCCTCTTGTGCTCAGGTAGGCTGGAAAAAAAGACAGCCAAACACTGCAAAAGAGCAACATGCTGAAGGTAATGAACTTGGCTTCATTAAAACTGTCAGGTAACTTGCGGGCAGCAAATGCGGCAATGAAGCTGGCAATGGCCAAGAGGAACATGTAGCCCAGGACGAAATAGAACATGGTGACTGAGCCTTCATTACATTGCACAATGATTTCTTCTGCTAAAGAGTGCATGTCCAGTTCAGGGAATGGGGGAGATGTCATCAACCACACAGTACAAATAGTTGATTGAATAAGAGAACAGGAAAAGACAATGGAATTTGTCAGTCTTTTTCTTATCCACTTCCTCATGCTGGACCCTGGCTTGGTGGCCAAGAAAGCTAGAACTACAGTGACAGTTTTAGCCAACACACAAGAAACAGCTACAGAGAAGATGATGCCAAACACTGGTTGCCGGAGGAGGCAGGAGACTGTGCTAGGTTCACCCAGAAATAGCAATGAAGAGAGGAAGCAGAGCAGGAGAGAGACAAGGAGAGAGTAGGTGAGGTCCCGGTTGTTGGCTTTGACTATGGGAGTGTCTCTGTACTTTATGAATATTCCTAGCACCAAAGCTGTGATGAGGGAGAAAGAAAGGGGAATGGATGCTAAACTGATACCCAAAGGTTCTTCATAAGAAAGGAAGGTCATCGTTTTCTGAATGCAGGCAGTTTTGTTCTTGTTTGGATACTGAGCTTTTGGGCATCTGAAGCAATCATTCATATCTGAAAAATAAACAAGGTGAAATTTCAATATTGATTCAACAGTATTTTGTCTTCCATGTGACCGCTTTGGTGACATGAAATTCAATCTTTTGGATCCATGTGTTTTGGTGTTAATATATAAATGCTTTGTTCTCACTAATTCTTAAGGTTATCATAGGTTGTCGGCTAAGTAGTTAATAGCTGAGTAGAAATCCTTCAAACTGTCTTTGGGATAAGTAGATAAGATCCAGCTTCCTGATCTCTCAGTTGCCAACTTGATTCTTATGGGAAGCTTGCAAGCAGGACCTGAGTGAAACAGAAGTCTTCCCCAACCCCCACACTTCCCAGGAACTGGTATTTGGAAAAAATGCAGATTTGAGCCAGAAGGCCCAACAAAGTTGGACTTCCGGTCTGGCGCCATTAGCGATCGGCACAGGTCTTTCGGTCTCCGAGGACCCTGGCCCCGCTGAGGAGGGGTGAGCCGCCTGGGCGACGCGGCCACCCGGAAAACCCCCCGATTTGGCTTTCGGGGGTCGTGGAGATCCAGTAGAGCTCCTTAAAGTTCCGGTTGATGCCTGGTAAGCTCCTTGTTTGAGCTCCGAGAGCAGTCAGTCCGGGACGGAGCCTTGGATCCATTCGCTACCTCAGCGGAGTGAAGCCCTAAGCCAACGTTGCGGAGCACCAGATACCTCCAAATTAAGACTGGCACCGTGAGTAAATTATTGGGATCAAATTGAGAAGATTCGGCCACGGGAGAGGAATTAAAAAGGAAACTGAGGTCGTTCTCCCCCCTTACCGAGACAGTCAAGCAATCACAGAGCCCGCAGCTAAAAACGCTGGAAAGGGATTCTGAAAACCTCTAGGAAAAATTAAGCTGAACCCTTTCCCTTGGGGCAAAGCCAGGGGAAAGCGCTTTTTTTATTGATCTCTGCAAATAATTGGCAATATTGAGAATGATCCCTCCGGAGACCCGGGGGCAGGAACCTGGAAACAAAGACCAGACGCCATTGTGAGGTCACCGATCAGGAAATTGTCCTAATACAATGTTTCAGCTTTGAATTTAGTTTGGAAATAGCAAGGATGCTTTATTAAGGACTGCGTTACAGACTTTGGTTTAAAAAAACACAAAAGTTGGAATTTACGTGCAAAACAACAATTGGACAATAAAATGAAATGTGCAGTACATCGAGATTACAGTGGGAACCAGCCATCTGAGCCTCTCTCTGTAATTTGAGAACACAAAGAACTAAATAGACTAAACAATGAATCCACAGCTGGGAAATGACTGTATGCAGTTTTTATTAGAGCAGATACAAGAGCTGGCAAAGGATGTACGGGAAAATGGAAAATTGATACAGAATCTCAGGGAAGAGATACAATTAAAACTTTCTCCTCCAGAAGATATATTGAACTTAAAAGTGGAGATCGAGCCGAAAACCGGGAACCTAGAGCAACTTGTGAGAGAAGCTGCGAAGGACACTGGCTACACTCAGCAGGCTTCAGCACCCGGAGAGACTCAGGAGTGGGGTCTCTCAGTGAGAGAGGGAGACCAAACTTTGGTCATGGACAAGATCTTAAAGTGCAAAGAGCTAACTAAGATTGGGTTCTGGGGGAGTAAGAACAAGAAGAACGGAGAAAAAGTCAAAGTACAAGAATTGGGACAAAAGAGGGTGAGGGGAAAAGGATGGGCTGCATTGAAATGGGCAAGAGAGGGAATAGGGTGAAATTTATATGAAAATATTTACAAGGGATGGATAGAACGGTACGAAAATGGACTGTGATAAGGAACTGGTCGGGGTTTGCAGGGGAATGCCAATCGGGGAAGGGAGGGGGTTAACAATTAAAACGTTTTTTAGGGTAAGGATATGTTTAAATTTTAAGGACGAGGTAATTAGAAATTCCTTTAGGATACTTATAGGCTAAGGGGTGTTTTAGTTTAATGTTTATATAAGTGAATTCGAGATGAGAAGAGAAAATTAGTTGCTGTAGTAAAGATTGAGAATGTATTATTAGAGAAAATTATTAATCTATGAAGATTGCGAAGTTGAAGTAAAAAAAAAAGAACTCGGGTAGGGAGGGACGAGAAAGTCGTTGATTTAAGAAGTATGTCTAGATAAGATTGGAATTAATTTTTAATTTTTTCTCCTTTTTCTTCTTTTTTCTTTTTTATTCTTTTGGGTGTTGTTTGGTTTTTTTTTTTCTTAGCAACGTCCACTTATATTCCTGTTTTTTCTGTTTTATTTCTTTCTTTTTAGTGTTTTGAGTAAGAAAAAAATTTGTGTGATGATAATATGATGGTTGTATAAAAATGGAAAATTCAATAAAAATTATTTTTTAAAAAAGAAGGCCCAACAAAGTCATCTGAGCTCATAGCCATTGATAGCCTTATCTTACATGAGTTTGTCTATTTCTCCTTTGAAGCCCTCGAAATTTGTGCCCATCACTGACTCTTGAGGGAACAAATTCCAGAGTTTTATCAAATACTTCATAAAGAGGTTAACATTATTTTGCTCGTTCTGAATCATCCAACACTCAAATTCCTTAGATGCCGCCAAGCTCTAGTATTATGAGAACTGTAATTTTTCTTTTTTATCCAATTTCTCAATGCCTTGCATGATTTTAGGCATTTTTTTTTAAAAAAAATTTTATTCATTTTATATATAAACACATAAAGCATTAACCATATATAGATAAATAACCCACATACAACGCAGCCTAAATAATTAAAAAAATAAAAATAAAAATAACATAAAATACAATTTCTAATCTTATACTTTTCATGACTTTTTTAAAAGAAAAAAGAAAAAAGAACGTCCTCGACTTCCCCTCCTCTGCGGTTCATTCCCAATTCTCTTTCTCAAATTCTATATCTTAAATTTAAATGATTCCGGTTTAAATTAAACTTCCCTCAAACATCACACATTTTCTAACATAATTCAAAAATCTGCAGTTTCTATACACTTGAAAATCTGTTTCCGAATTCAATTCTACAATATTTTTTTAAATACGTTCTAATTTTTTTCCAGTCTTCTTCCATCAATTCTTCTCCCTGGTCACGTAGTCTCCCTGTCATCTCAGCAAGTTCCATATAATCCATCAATTTCATCTGCCATTCTTCCACAGATTTTAGGCATTTTTATCATGTGCCCCAACTCACCCTCACCCTCCGTCCAGTGTCCTCGTAGGAGGCAAAATATGATTTCCACATAACTCACCATCCTGGTTTGAAATTTCCCCTTCTGGACATGGAACACAACCATAGCAACAAAACTTTTCCCCTTCTTTCTTTTTCTTCTGATTCCCAGGGTGGCAGTGGTCATTACACAGAGAAAGGGGAATCACCTATCAATAGCAGAAAAGCAGTTTAGGAGATCAGAGAAACTAATTGCTTATTTGACTTCTCTTAATGGAGTTCACCCCTCAGCATAAAAAGGTTTAATATAAGTAGTGGCCATACACAGCTGCATTAACTATGAACCTCATTATTTGGGATCCCCTCCAAACCTATGACAAAATTTGCAATCATTCTACAGCACAAACTCCACATTTTGCAGTGCCCTCCAAACACTGTCTGAATTCCCCAACAAGGTGCTACACTGGTCACCCCAAATCCAATACTGTCCAATCCACTCCAAACCTGTGCCAAAGTTTTGCATTCATGGATTGGGATGACAGGTAAGGCACCTGGTTTGGCAGGTAAGCCACACAGTTTGAGGGCTCAACAAAATGCACTATGTTTTGCAAAATGCTGCAAAACAATTGAAAAACATCTCACCAGGACTCCATTTTAACCCTGCATTGAGATGCAAGGGATTGAATTCAGGACCTTTCCTATGGGATCTATTAAAGGAAAAGGTACTCCTGACCATTAGGTGCAGTCGTGGGGACAACCCTGGGGTTGCGGCGCTCATCTCGCTCTATAGGCCGAGGGAGCCGGCGTTTGTCCGCAGACACTTTCCGGGTCATGTGGCCAGATAGAAAGAGAGATTAGAGAATGGGCAGCTATGAAGCAATTTCATTTGGATATGCCAAATATTTGCTTTTTATATATGGAAGGTATAGTAAATATAAATGAAAAAAATACTTCTACAGAAATGCAGGGTTCCCCCTCCCCTAGGCAGTTCAAAGCCACATCAAATTTGAATGTGCTAGGAAGCCACATTTGTCCTTTGCCCTATCAGATACAAACAGCAGTGTTAAAGAAAATGAAATTTCCTGACACCCAAAGAACACATAAGAACAGTGGAGACAGATTCCCAGAATAGAGACCTGATTAAAACCTCTGTGCCACACAATCATATCTTCATGAAAAATGAATGCTTCTCCTTCAAGAGCATCAGGATCAACACATCCAACTTTCATTCGAAAGAAGGACTTGTTTGGGAAGGTGATCATGTTCGTGATGTCAAATCCACCTCTCATTTGCCTTTTTTCATCAAAGGATATTGTTTCCCCTGCTGAGTTGTTAAATGAAATGCCTTGCAGAAAGTACTGGAGCTGATTCAAAGGGGGAAAGGGGGGCGTAAATATATACATACATATAGTGAAGGCCAAATATAAAAAATGAGCTATTTCAGTCTAGTGCAGGAATTCCCAAACTTCGGCCCTCCAGATGTTTTGGCCTACAATTCCCATCATCCCTGACCACTGGTCCTACTAGCTAGGGATCATGGGAGTTGTAGGCCAAAACATCTAGAGGGCTGCAGTTTGGGGATGCCCTGTCTAGTGGATGGAAAAGTTATAACAAAGTAACAGAAGGCTAAAATACTGTGCATGCTAAACATACAGGGAAAGGGGCACTCACAAACTGTTATCACTTTAAAAATATCACATTTCATGATGTGTCACTTTGGAGTAATTGGCTAACTGAAATACTATTTGGTTTGCATTATGTTACTCCCTTCTGTATGAATATTGCTTATGGATCGGCACCTAACACAGAACAAGTATAAAAAGTGAGCTACTTTCATATAGCAGATAGAAAAGTTACAAAATGGAATAACTTTGAAAATGTCCTATTTCGTAAAGTTTGGGTTTCGGGTAATTGTCTCACTGAAATAATATTTTGCAACATGTTACCTGCCAAGGCTGCAGATCTTGAAGTTCAAACCTTTTGTCTCCTGCCACTACTCTGTGCTTTGATCTGTATGAATAAATTGCATGCAAAGCATGAGCCACAAGAAAGACAGCATTGTAGATACTGTAGCTGTGGCCAGTCATGCCCATTTCAAAAAGATGGCCAGGAAGACCCTCTAACTTCTCCTCCCCTGTACATGTTTCAGTATCTTGCATGAGCAGATCTGGAAATGGACAGTCAAATGCTTGCTCCCAGAAGTCCTTGAGAAAACCATCGCCTGGATTCCAGTAAGGTTTTATGCTCTGAAGAAATTCATGGAACTCGAGAAGCTCATTTGAGTGAATGGTGAAGGAAATGGCACCTTGAAAGAGCTCAAGATCCCAAGACTTTTGAAAACTCAATAATACAAAATCAATTTGAGTTGTCATGATCCACACTTTTCTCAATGTTAAGCTTTCCTTATTTTCAGGATCTCGTAGAAATATAATACATCTCAGCCAGGTCAATGTCTGAGAATCTCCATAGACAATGAATGCATTCGCTTTGTCATTCGTGAGACCTACATAATACCTATAAAGCAACTCATAAAATTCACCCAACATATCAAAACGAGCTACTTTTTCAATTCTTTGTGTGAAGGCTGAGCAGATTCCATGCTGGTAGAGCAATTGCTCCAGGGCCTGCAAAAAATTTTCTCCTCCATTGTCATCTGTAACAAAGAGTCCAACCCATGTCCATCCAAAACGCTGGAGCAAATAGATGATCGCCATATACTGATGAGCTTCATTGGGCACTATGCGGTAAAAGGAAAGGAAGTGATCTATTTCACTCTCCTCTTGGGGAAATGAACCATATGCAATCTACAAGGAAAATAACAGACATAATAATGGTACCTAAGTCTAAACAATTATTTTGAGCATGTGGTCTTCATTCAAGAAATGTTTGTTGAAGCAATTTTGAGGTTTCCAGTCAGTTACACTGAAGGTTGCTTCCAGCTGAATATTCAAGAGTTGTGGTGACATTTTCCAATTTCTGGATATTTTCTTTCATAAAGTATTCATGTCTTGTCAGAAATGTCCTTTTGTTTCATTTGTAGAGTGCAATCCTATTGTGGAATTACTCTGTGGAAATTCAGTATTTGGGAGAAGACGCACTAGTTGGATTAACCCTAGATAAATCTTTGCCATGTCCGATAGGCTGGCAAAATTCCTCAATGAACCAACTGAATGCTACTCTAGTTCAACTGTTGGGAATCATGTATAAGATGCACATGGCAGAGGAAGACATAAGAGTTATCTTTGATCTATATGGGTTGAAGAACTGCAGTTCACATACTCAAAGTGCTGTATGTATGTGTGGCAGATGGTTGGACCGAAGCTACGAACAAGAGTCTGACCAAACTGCGGAAGGCAGTGGAAGACAGGGGTGCCTGGCATGATCTGTTCCATGGGGTCAGGAAGAGTCAGACACGACTAAACGACTAAACAGGGTGCTTGTGTTGGTAGTGTCCAAGGTGCTGAATGCTCTCTGCATTCACTAGTGTAACAAACTCTACTGTTAAGGAGTAATCTATGTTTCTGATAGACATTGTAGCTTCTAGTGCTTCAGGATCAGTCATATTCACATTCTGAATCTCAAAATCATTTTTGAAATGGTAAGAGAAAAGTGAGATGGGGAGGGGGATCATGTCCCTATGCATAAAACCTACTTGTGGAATCTTGTAGAGCCTTAAAGTATCAGCCATATGGAAAGAGGTATCAGAGTTAAGTCCTCCGATGATGGCTATGAGGTTTTTCTGTGAGTCACATTTGTAGTTGGGAGCAAATCTATGCATTTTAAAGAGCAGGTCCAAAGTGTTACGATATGTAATCCTTGCATCATAATAGCTGTCGTAGATGTGGAACCCCAGGGTGACATTGGGCAAGAGGTTGGGATTCTCATTTATCACTTTTACAGCAAATGCCAAGGCCAGGATGTGCTGGTAGAATTTTGTTACCATGCTGCAAATGAGGTCAGTTTAAAAATTTCAGAGGAGAATTGTACAATGCAGGAAGTAGACAAAACAAATGGCCATTTCTGTCTCAAACCGATGTATATTGAACTAACTTTGTCTTTTATGGTGGCTCTAAAATAATAAATATATATCATCCATCTCTGTATTATGTCTTGTTTGACCTTTAATCTCAGTTGCCTGCCCCCCTCAAAAGACAACAACAATCTCCCCCTCTTTCTCTTTTTACTCAAACTGGCTAACTTACAGGTGACCATTCTATGCATGTAGCCCAGCAGAGCAGCAATATTTCAAAGAAATTCACTCAAACAGTCCCTGATTCATGATATATGTTCTAGGAAGATTAAAAGAGTCTGTGCCCCAAGACTAGGTACAGTAGTATCATCTCCATCTTCCTCTTGTTGCTCCATTTGGTGCAATTAAAACTATCCATTTGGTGCAATTAAAACTATGCATACCGTACTAATCACATATCCATATTGCTTATCAAAATAGAAAGGATGATCATTAATCAAAAGGTCAAAGCGATCATTTACTGCCTGCCAACTTAGTAGGATGCACAATACTAAATAAAGTACTGGGAAGGATTAATGCCGCAAATGAAGGGGGAGGGGGAGTCTCTTACTGTGGATTATCATCAAACAGATTCTGTGAAGGGTTTTCCTTGAATAAATCTTCAATGATGCAATAATAGAACTGAGAAGCAATCCCACCGATGATGAGGCCACCTGACTGGTACCACTCATGTGGAACAGGAAATGTTTCAGTCTCAGGGCACCTCATAGCTGCTTTGCACACAATAGGAGGCAGCAGAAAAAGCAAAGTGAATGACCACAGCATCCTTATAGTCAAGCGTCTCAGAAAATGTAGGTGCTCTTGTGCCCATCAGTACCTGCAGACTAATTTAAGCTAGATTGCATGAGACCTGTCTGTCACTACAGCACAACAAGAGAGATTGGCACACCTTATTTTATTTAGAATCAAAACAGTATGAACACATGCTTTGGCCGATAGGTGAGATTTCCAAAACTCTGATTGCTAGTCTGACCAATAATATAAAAATAAAATAAAATGGGAGAAAGAAAATTGAAAGTCATGCCTGCCTCTTGCCACTACTCCTATCTATTCATTGTGCATAGTTTCATCTAATATAATCTCTTTCATGGCTGTTCATTGACAGCTTTCTCGTGCCTTCTGAAATGCCTCTGCAGGCCTGACCAGATGCACAGATTATAGTGATTTGAATAATTGTAGGTTGAGAAATCAGTAAAAGATTTAATTTCAGTTCCAAGGGTCGTTTTATAAAAAACAACATGTTGAGTTGTGAGTTTATTCTCAAGAAGTGTACATGTTACCTCTATCCATTAGAGCAGGGGTGGGCAACTCCTAAGAGACTGTGATCTACTCACAGAGTTAAAAATTGGCAGTGATCTACCCGCTTTTGGGGGGTTCAGGTCAAGGTTGTTGAGGTTTTTTTTAGGATGGAAAGTCCTGTTTTGGGGAGTTTACGTCGAAGTTGTTGACCTTCTTTTCGGGAGGAGGAAAGCCACATTTGAGGGGTGCAGGGCAAAAATATTGAGCTTTCTTTAGGTGAGCCAAAGTTGTTGACCTTCTTTGGGGGGGGGGAGCCAGTGATCTACCACAGACGTCCCGTGGTCTACCAGCAGATTATCATCTACCTTTTGGAAGAGCCTGCATTAGAAGCACAAAATGTGGCATTTAGCTCAAAATCTTCCATGACAAGTGAATACCAGCAAGAAAGTCAAAGTGAATCCATTTCGTTTTGTAACTCAAAGCAGCAAATGTTGAAAGAAAATTGACATCCATCGGCTCAATACACTTTCAAGACTAGTCCTTTCTTCCCATTAAGCTTCTAGAGGGGTAGTTGGACACTGAATATGAGGAAAATTGTATCCTTGAATTCAGTTGTTCACTTTGGAAAGAGCATATTTTAAATATTCTGATTCCAACCTGCACCTTGACCTTGTTTTCAGGCATTTCAGTTCTATCATCAATAGTGCCATAACATGATGGTGAAATTCTGCCCCAGTCAGCAAGTGAGCCACTGCATTTTTCACTAGCTGTAATAGCCAGCCTCAGGGACGGCCCCACAAATCGTGCATTGCAGGGCAATTCATTCTGAAGGCTACCAGTGCAAATGAAACACTATCAGAAGGGTTTAAAAGCCCAGGAAAGCATGTCGAAGGAAGAGAAGGTCCCAACAAAATAAGAGTGGATTATCAAAATGAAGATTTTGCTGAAATCGTAAAGATGACCTTGAAGATGAGACATCAAGATGATAAAATTTTAAAACAAGAATGGGAAAATTTTGTTGAGTACCTTAAAAACCACTGTATCTATTTAGAAACATTAGCAGGATTGATATACCATGCATGAAGTAAAATGAATTAGATTAGTAAATAAGGAAATGAAATAGAATGGATAATTATTATTATATGCAAGAAAAGAGGGTAAAATATGGAAACCAGTGTGGGAAGTGGGCAAGTCTGAGGGGTTTGTTTAATCCCAGTATTATATATATGGAAATTATTTGGAGTGTATGGAAATAATGTTAACATAAAAAACTGGGGGGGGGGTGTTAAGACAAAAAGAGTAAATGCATGGGAAAGCAATTGATTAATTCTCCTCTTGTCATAGCTGCCAAGTTATCCCTTTTTTTAAGGGATTTTCCCTTATGCTGAATAGGCTTCCTCGCGAGAAAAGGGAAAACTTGGCAGCTATGTCTCTTGTTGATGAATGGGTGAGGGTGGGGGTGTTGGTGGGTGGGTGGCGGTGTTTGGAACATACAGTAGTTACATTCCCATACAAGTCCTTCCTTCAAGTGAATGTTGGACAAGTGGATGATGATGCTCTTGAATCAATCATCATTCATGAGGACATGATAACATGGCACAAGGGTATGGGTCCTGGGGTATTACTGTGGGCCCTGCTCTCTCTCTCTCTATTCCATTGAACAGAATCCAATGCTCATTTGTATATCAAAATGCCTGATATAAAAACCCCTCAGGTTCAATCCTCTGCATTTCCAAATACAATTGAAAATATCACTGGCCTGTAATAATAAAGATCCAGATAAATCAATGATTAGGGCTCTAACATTATATTTAAAGTTTCCTGGATGAGTTGATTTCAAGTTCACAAGCAAAATCAAACAAATAAATAAAATAAAATGTAATTTAAAAAAAATCTTTCTTCATTATGGGTAGATGATGCCTTTTTCTGCCCTTTTCTGTGTGTAACAACGGTCCCATGTTCAACCCTCTGCATCTCCAAGTAGGCTTCGAAAATAAACACTGTTCTGTAATCAAAAACAGCCAGTTGTACCAATGATAAGCTTTCTTCTCCACTTTTTAGGGATTTGTGCTGTACTTTATAGGACAGGTTTATATTTAAAATTTCTGAGGTGGGTATTGCAAGTTCGAGAGCAAAAAAGAAAACAAATGACCACTGGTCCTGTTAGCTAGGGATGATGGGAATTGTAGTCCCAAACATCTGGAGGGCCAGAGTTTGCCTATGCCTGGACTAGTCCACCCCCTGCAATGCAGGCCTGTGCAGCTGTCCCTTACAGGGATCAAATCTGCAACCTTGGCATTATCAGCACCATGCTCCAACCAACCGAGCTAACCGACTGCCTTATCCTCTGTTGAAGTCAAGGTGATGTACATGGTTCTAACCATCCTCATTTTAGTTGTTGTTGTTTAGTCATTTAGTCCTGTCCGACTCTTTGTGACCCCATGGACCATCCATAGCACGCCAGGCAGTCCTGTCTTCCACTGCCTCCCGCAGTTTGGTCAAACTCATGTTCGTAGCTTCGAGAACACTGTCCAACCATCTTGTCCTCTGTCATCCCCTTCTCCTAGTGCCCTCCATCTTTCCCAACATCAGGGTCTTTTCCAGGGAGTCTCCTCTCCTCATGATGTGGCCAAAGTATTGGAGCCTCAGCTTCACGATCTGTCCTTCCAGTGAGCACTCACATTTTAGTCTTACATCAGACCTATGTGGTAACGAATGCTGAGAGAGAGAAAAAGCTCACCCAAAAACATAGAGCAGAGCTTTGTAAACTTTGTATCGTAACATGTTAGTGTTTCAGCTGCAGTGTGTAGGTGTGTCACACAAATGGTCCCCACACTCCTCCCAGGGCTGGAAAGGGGTTATTTTAACATTCAGTTTGCAAGTAAAACTGAATTATTATATCGGAAAATGATACATATTTTAAAACTGTGTCACCAACATGAGCAGTTTGTAAAGCTTTCAAATAGAGCGGGCTTCATGACATGAGGATTCGAACCCTAGTCTGAATGGTAAACATGATGGGTCAAACTGGGGACCACCCACATTCCATCCCAGATGTAGTCCTGAATATGTTTTGGGACATGGCTAATCTATAATTTTGCTTTTAAAATAAATAATTCACATTCCACAATGTGTTTGTTCTTTTCAAATATTTTTAATGAATTTTAGTAACCAGACACAGGCTCCATAAAAAACAAAAGAAAAAGAAATTAGCTTTAAAAGGGGGGGAAAGGGGGGAGAATAAGCTGCCATAAATGGCAATAAAGAGATTTTGATATAGCTATGTGATATCTAAGTCAATAATAAAACATATCAAGAAGAAAAGAATGTGCTATCTGTAATAACAAAGGGTTTCAGGTTTGAAAGAATAACTATTACAAATGTTTGTTTAAAAAAGAACTTAAAAGGCAACCTTGAACTAGACAAAAAGACAAATACTCACATACAGCTGTGGTACATCACACTCCTCAAAAATCTCACTATCTGAATACAATGCATTCTCACGAGATCGTTTGTTAGGTGGCCATTTACATAACAAGTCAACAATTTCCATGAATTCCAATGGGAATATTTCTAATGTGTTGTCAGCCTCAAAATGTTGACACCCCCCAAAGAGTGGAAACCCTCTGAAATCTTGTAAAAGAAGGAAGAAAACTCTGTTTATTTGTGTACAGTGCTAAACACAGGTACAACTCTTTGGAGAGCTGAATCTACAGTGTATATAACAAGATTTGGGTACTAATTACTCACGTTAGAGTAAGTGAAATTGGATACTGAGACCTGTGTGTATAAAATAAAATTAAACAAGTAGCGAAAAAGTAATCTCAAGCACAATTTAAAATTTACCAGAGTGAGGGGAAAAACAATTATTTGATACTTTTTTAAATAAGTTGTTCTCTGTTGTTCAGCTCAGGCCTCAGAATAATGATGTAGCATTTAGGGGCAAAGATGCAGCCCAATAACCCAGCACTAGAGGACAAGATGGAGAAGATCTCCACAGCCACCATGTGTTTCCCTCTTGTGCTCAGGTAGGCTGGAAAAAAAGACAGCCAAACACAGCAAAAGAGCAACATGCTGAATGTAATGAACTTGGCTTCATTAAAACTGTCAGGTAATTTGCGGGCTGCAAATGCGGCAACAAAGCTGGCAATGGCCAAGAGGAACATGTAGCCCAGGACACAATAGAACATGGTGACTGAGCCTTCATTACATTGCACAATGATTTCTTCTGCTAAAGAGTGCATGTCCAGTTCAGGGAATGGGGGAGATGTCATAAACCACACAGTACAAATAGTTGATTGAATAAGAGAACAGGAAAAGACAATGGAATTTGTCAGTCTTTTTCTTATCCACTTCCTCATGCTGGACCCTGGCTTGGTGGCCAAGAAAGCTAGAAGTACAGTGACAGTTTTGGCCAACACACAAGATACGGCTACAGAGAAGATGATGCCAAACATTGGTTGCCGGAGGAGGCAGGAGACTGTGCTATGTTCACCCAGAAATAGCAAGGAAGAGAGGAAGCAGAGCAGGAGAGAGACAAGGAGAGAGTAGGTGAGGTCCCGGTTGTTGGCTTTGACTATGGGAGTCTCTCTGTACTTTATGAATATTCCTAGCACCAAAACTGTGTTGAGTAAGAAAGAAAGGGCAATGGATGCTAAGATGATCCCTAAAAGTTCTTTGTAAGAAAGGAAGGTCATTGTTTTCTGAATGCAGGCAGTTTTGTTCTTGTTTGGATACTGAGCTTTTGGGCATATGAAGCAGTCATTCATATCTGAAAAATAAACAAGGTGAAATTTCAATACTGATTGAACAGTACTTTGTCTTCAATGTGACTGTTTCACTGACATGAAATTAAACCTATTGGATCCATTTGTTTTACTGTTCAGATATAAATGCTTTGATCTCACTTATTCTGAAAGCCATTATACTGACTCAATTCTTACTTTTAAATAGTATTTTGCCTTGTCATTTATTTCCTCTTTTGGATAAGAACATAAGAGCCTGCTGGATCAGGCCAATAACCCATCTCATCCAGCTTCCTGATTTCACAGTGGCCAACCACATACCTATGGGATGCCTGGAAGCAGGACCTGAGTGAAACAGAAGTCTCCCCCAACCCCCACACTTCTCAGCATCTCATATTTGGAAGAATACAGATTCTGTCCATGGAGGCACAGCAAAGCCATCAGAGATCATAGCCATTAATAATATCCATGAGTTTGTCTAATCTATTCCCATCATTGCCTCTTGTGGAAACCAATTCCATAGATTAATCATGCATTTCATGAATAGGTTAGTTTTCTTTTGCCTGTTCTGAATTATCCAACACTCAATTACCTTTGATGTCCCTGAGATCCAGTGTTATGTTTATTCTATATTCCCATACATGGAAAAATTTAATCCATTTTGTATCATGTTCCTCCTTACTCATTTTTGCACTAAAATAACCCCCTTAAATGCTACTGTCTAGCCTTCCCAGTGTCCTCGTAGGATGAAAAATATGATTTCTACATAACTCACCATCCTGGTTTGAAATTTCCCCTTCTGGACATGGAGCACAATCATAGCAGCAAAACTTTCCCCCTTCTTTCTTTTTCTTCTGATTGCCAGGGTGGCAGTGGTCATTACATAGAGAAAGGGGAGTCACCTATCCATAGCAGAAAAGCCTTTTAGGAGATCAGAGAAACTGATTGTTTATTTGACTTCTATTAATGAAGTTCATTACTCAGCAAATAAAGGTTTAATCTAAAAGATATGCATTATAGGGCTGTGTTAACTATGAATCCCATTATTTGGAATCCCCTCCAAACCTATGACAAACTTTGCAATGAAAAACCCCACATTCCGAGGTGTCCTAAAATAGTGTCTGATTTCCCCAACATGGTGCTATACTGGTCACCCCAATTCCAATATTGTTCAATTCACTCCAATCCTGTGCCAAAATTTTGTATTAGTGGATTGGGGGTGACTTGTAGGACCCTAGGTTTGGCTGGTCAGCCACACTGTTTGAGGGCTCAACAAAATGTTAAGTTTGTTCTGCAAAATGCTGTAAAACAATAGAAAAACAGCTCAACAGGACTTCGTTTTAATGCTGCCTGGAACCTTAAGCAAGCAGTACGTGTTCTATTACTGAGTTATTGTCTCCATACATTATAAAAAAGAGGTTACAGTACTGAATTGGTGCCTATGTAGAAATTTCATTTATATACTCCAACGCTTTGCTTTATGTATATGGAAGATATAGTTATACAAAAATGTACTCCCCCATCCCCCATGGCATTTCTAAGTGGCATCAATTTTGAATGTGCCAGGCAGCCACATTTTTCCTTGGCCATATCAAATGGAAACAACAGTTGTAAACAAAATGGAATTCCTGACATCTAAAGAACACATCATAAGAACAGTGAGTAACAGATGGAGTCCAAGGATGCAGACCTGATTAAAACCTCTGTGCCACACAATCATATCTTCATGAAAAATGAATGCTTCTCCTTCAAGAACATCAGGATCAACTCGTCCAACTTTCATTTGAAGGAAAGACTTGTTTGGGAATGTGATCATGTTCGTGATGTCAAATCCACCTCTCATTTCCCTATTTTCGTTAAAGGACATTGTTTCTCCTGCTGAGTTGTTGAATAAAATGCCTTGCAGAAAATAGTGGAGCTGATTCAAAGAGAAAAGGGAAAAAGAAGGAATATGTGTGAGTGTGTGTGTGTGTGTGTGTGTGTGTGTGTGTGTGTAATGCATACCAATTCTAAACAATGAACTATTTTCATATAGCAAATGGAAAAGTTATAACACAGCAATAAATTCTGTACATGGTAAATATGCAAGAAAGGGGGACACTCACGAAATGTAATCACTTGATATCTGGCCTTGGAGTAATTGGCTGACTGAAATAATATTTTGTTAGAAGAAGAAGAAGAAGAAGAAGAAGAAGAAGAAGAAGAAGAAGAAGAAGAAGAAGAAGAAGAAGTGGAGGAAGAAGAATTATACACCGTCCACCTGGCTGCGTGCCGCAGCCACTCTGGACACCTTCCAGAAAAATCTTAAAATACAGTTATATTATATTAAAATATTAAAATATGTGTTACCTGCCAAGGCTGCAGATCTTGAATTTCAAACCTTTTGTCTCCTGCCATTGCTCTGTGCTTAGATCTGTATGAATAAATAGCATGCAAAGCATGAGCTACAACAAAGACAGCATTGTAGATATTGTAGCTGTGGCCAGTCATGCCCATTTGAAACAGAAACCCAGGAAGACACTCTAACTTCTCCTCCCCTGTACATGTTTCAATATCTTGCATGTGCAGTTTTGGAAATGTACAATCAAATGCTTGCTCCCAGAAGTCCTTGAGAAAACCATCTGCTGGGTTCCAGTAAGGTTTTATGATCTGAATAAATTCATGGAACTTGAGAAGCTCTTTTGAGTGAATGGTGAAGGAAATGGCACCTTGGAAGAGCTCAAGACCCCAAGCTTTTTGATAACTCAATAATACAAAATCTATTTGAGTTGTCATGATCCACACTTTTCTAAATCTTGAGCTTTCCTTATTTTCAGGATCTCGTAGAAATATAACACATCTCAGCCAGGTCAAAGTCTGAGAATCTCCATAGACAATGAATGTATTGGCTTTGTCATTTGTGAGACTCACATAATAACTTTCGAGTATGTCATAAAGTTCAATGAACAAATCGGAATGAGATGCTTTTTCCATTCTTTGTGTGAAGGCTGAACAGATCCCATGCTGGTAGAGCAATTGCTCCAGGGCCTGCAAGAATTTTCCCCCTCCTTCATCATCAGTAACAAAGAGTCCAACCCATGTCCATCCAAAATGTTGAAGCAAGCTGATAATCGCCATATACTGATGAGCTTCATTGGGCATCATGCGGTAAAGGGAAAGTAAGTGATCTATATCACTCTCCTTCTGTGGAAATGAGCCATATGTAAGCTAGCAGGAAAAGACCAGACATTATGATGATAAGTATAAACAATTACTTTTAGCATTTGGCTGTTCGTTCAAGAAATGTTTCTGCAGTTTCTGCAGTTCTGGAGAAATAGAGACGACCACCCATGTATTTTTTCATTGCTCCCTTTACAGAGACCTCCAAAATGAATCTACCCTAAAGATATTTGACGAGTTACCTGGATGATCTGAAGAATTGCAAATGAAATGGCTCCTTTCAGTCTCTAACCCAGGCATCCCCAAACTGCGGCCCTCCAGATGTTTTGGCCTACAACTCCCATGATCCCTAGCTAAGAGGGCCAGTGGTCAGGGATGATGGGAATTGCAGTCCAAAACATCTGGAGGGCCGAAGTTTGGGAGTGCCTGCTCTAACCAAAAGGTCACCACTATGGTGGCAAGATTCTGCACAAATGCTATCAGAATTTGGTGTGCCTACATAGGAAGTACTTAAATTAACTCCTCAACAGAGCCAGGCAGATTCCACTATAATTTATGGCACAAAGTAAATAATTAATATAAAAATAAGGATCAAAGGTTGATTGGTCCCTTTTAGATAAGTTATTTTAGCTTATTTAATTTTTTAAATAATATTTTAAGCATTAATGATGTAATGCAATTATTGTGCTGGTCAGTGACCGTAAAAAAGATTACTTACTTACTAATTACTTACTTACTTACTTACTTACTTGACACATCTGGTAGTTTTCTAGACCATTAAATTGAAGGATGCTTCAAGTTTCAGGGTGCTTCCAGTTTCTAGAGTTGTGGTGATACTTAAGTATTGAAGACCTGTGGTTTGCATGTTTAAGGTGTTGTGTGTGTGTTCGTGGTGGATGTTTTGTGGGTGCCAGGTACATTCCTGCTCTCTGGGGTCTCTTCAAAGGTGAATGATCTGTCATGATCTATGAATGGGGCAATAGAGTGCATGGCAGGAAACTTGTCTAAAAATGTACTGTACTATTTTCATGGCAGGAGAACTACTAACATCCAATTCAGAGCTACATTGGCTGGAGGATACATTTCCCTAAAGTTATCTGAGTCAGATGATGAGTAACATACAGAACCTCTCTAGCCCTGCAGATGTCCAATTGTGATAAATTAGGGCCCTTTAATCAGTTATCCAGGCTCTCCAAGGAGGCAAAGTCTATGCTCAGCTTTGTAAGTCTTCAGGTCAACCCAACTCCTTGCAGAGACAAGTCTCTTGCAGTTCATGTGAGGCACAGGGTGTAGGTGTTGGAAATGTCCAAGGTGCTGAATTCTCTCTTGCTTGACTCAGACTTTCATCGGTGTAGCAATCTCTACTAGTAAGGAGTAATGTGCATTTCTGATAGACATTCCAACTTGTAATGCTTCAACATCAGTCATATTCACTTTCTGAGTCTCAAAATCATTTTCAGAATGGGAAGAGACGAGTGTGATTTGCGGGACAAAAATTCATGTCCCTACTCATAAAACCTACCTGTGGAATCTTGTAGAGGCTTAAGGTATCAGCCATATGGAAGGAGGTATCAGAGCTAAGTCCTCCGATGATGGCTATGAGGTTTTTCTGCGAGTCACATTTGTAGTTGGGAGCAAATATGTGCATTTTAAAGAGCAGGTTCAGAGTGTTACGATAGGTAATCCTTGCATCATTATAGCTGTCATAGATGTGGAAACCCAGTGTGATATTGGGCAAGATGCTGGGGTTCTCATTTATCACTTTTACCGCAAATGCCAAGGCAAGGATGTGCTGGTAGAATTTTGTTATCATGCTGCAAATGAGGTTAGTTTAAAATTTCAGAGGAGAATTCTACAATGCAGGAAGTAGACAAAACAAATTGCCATTTCTGTCTCAAACTGATACATATTGAACTACAACCTTGTTATCTTTTATGGTGGCTCTAAAATAATAAATATCAAACTCTTCCACCTAAATAAATGAATTACTCATCATGCCATTTCTATATTACTCTTATCATCTTTTAGTTAGTCCTTGTGAATATCTTTAAAATCCGTTCCCCCCTCCCCCCCAAAGACTACAACAATGTCCATCTCTTTCTTCTTGTACTCAAACTGGCCATGAAGGTGACAATTCTATGCATCTAGCCCAGGAAAGCAACTATACTTCTTTGAATTAGTTAGTTACTAACATCCTTATACAAGGCAGTTTCTAGTATTCATTTATTGGATTGAGGGACGATTCCAACGGATTCCATACAAAAAACGATTATGTCCTTGCGGAGATGGCAACACCAAATCAGTGGCGCATACCATCCTGGCTTGCACTCATTACAAAGGCCTGAGGAGTGGCATTATCACTCCTCTTTTATTGACTATTCCAGGCCGCCCAACCACTGCCACAGTGTCTTTTCTCCTGGCAGATCAAGAGGAGCAGATGACAGCAAAGGTAGCAAGGTATTTAAGCTGGGGCAATAAGAATAAGGTTCACTATTTGACTGCTAATTCAGGACTCTAAACTGTGTTTTATATAATTGACTTCTTATTTTGTTCTGTCTATACCACAATCTTCTTTTGTTGCTAAGGCTGATGGCTAACGCAAAGAAAGTTTCATTCATTCATTCATCTCTACTCAAAGTCCAAATGAATTCAATGGGAACAACTTCCAATATTTTTGTATAAGATTGCAGACTTGGTTTAGGTGCAATCATTCACTTTTAATATATACTAGAAATCACCTCTTAGATTGCTATGTAAGACAGGCATAGAAAAATGGGGTGAAATGGTTTCTTTTAATCACAGTTTTAAGGTTCTTCAGCTTTCCATCACCTCTATCAAATATATTCAATTCTAAACTTTATAGAAGAATAAACTAACTCCTCTACACTTATCTTCACTTCTCTATCACTATACCATGGTCAGAAATGCATACATAGCATATTGCTCTATATTTCACTAATTTAATGGCTGAATTGTTAAACCACAAAACCTTCACAGAGTTGAATGATTTTTGCAGCTTGTATTTGCAGCTAATCATGTGAAAGGTTGGACTGGATAAATCCCAAAATGGAATTAAGATTGCCGGAAGAAATATCAAAAACCTCAGATATGCTGATGACACAACCTTGATGGCAGAAAGTGAGGCGGAATTAAAGAACCTTTTAATGAGGATGAAAGAGGAGAGTGCAAAATATGGTCTGAAGCTCAACATAAAAAACAACAACACCAAGATCATGGCCACTGGTCTGATCACCTCCTGGCAAATAGGAGGGGAAGAAATTGAGGCAGTGAGAGATTTTTCTTTCTTGAACTCAATGATCACTGCAGATGGTGACAGCAGTCCTGAAATTAAAAGATACCTGCTTCTTGGGAGAAAAGCAATGACAAACCTAGACAGCATCTTAAAAAGCAGAGACATCACCTTGCCGACAAAGGTCCGTATAGTTAAAGCTATGGTTTCCCCAGTAGCGATGTATGGAAGTGAGAGCTGGACCATAAAGAAGGGTGATCGCCAGAAAATTGATGCTTTCAAATTATGATGCTAGAGGAGACTCTTGAGAGTCCCATGGACTGAAAGCAGATCAAACCTCTCCATTCTGAAGGAATTCAGCCCTGAGTGCTCACTGGAAAGAAAGATCCTGAAGCTGAGGCTTCAATACTTTGGCCACCTCATGAGAAGAGATGACTCCCTGGAAAAAGACCTTGATGTTGGGAAAGATGGAGGGCATTAGGAGAAGGGGACGACAGGGGACGAGATGTTTGGACAGTGTTCTCGAAGCTACGAACATGAGTCTGACCAAACTGCGGGAGGCAGTGCAAGACAGGAGTGTCTGGCGTGCTATGGTCCATGGGGTCACGAAGAGTTGGACACGACTAAACGACTAAACATCAACAATTTGCAGTTCAAGGAAGAGAGAAAAGACAAATGTTTTTGAATATAAGTTCATGCCATTAAAGCATTTTAATTAAACAAAAAATGGGAATTTGCGGTTTTGGAAAAAAGGGTAAATGTAAATTTAAAAGTGTTAGAGCATTAGAATGGGTATTAGAATGAAGGAAACATCCATATTAGTGTATGCAAATAATTGCAAGTAGCATGCTCTAAGAGCACATTTTGGTGATTTATTATTTATACCTCGTGCTATCTACAGCAAAGCTCATGCCTTTTTGTCACTCATACCTTGGGAAAGGAATAAATCTCCCATCAACTTGCTGCTGCTACAATCAGTTTAACAGACTCACAACACATACCACATTTTGTTAAAATTTCTAGATTTCTCTATTTCACTTATCAGCCAGTGCCTGGGGTGACTTCATAGAATAGTGAAATATGTTGAACCAGGTTTAGATCTCACAAAGCAATTCTCAAACCATAAGGTCAATATCTCACAAAGCAGACTTAAACATTGTCTGATTCATGGCACCTGTTCTAGGAAGATTAGACACTTGCAGATTAGGTGCCCCAAGAACATACACAGCAGTAACCCCTCCATCCCCCTCTTGCTGGTCCCTGTTTGGTGGAATTAAAACAAGGCATACAAAGTCTCCCTCCCTTTCTCCACATTGTTTTTCAAAAGTATTATTATTTTCACAGAGAGAAAAGCCATTATTTATTGCCAGTCTGCTTAGTAGAATACGCAATACTAAAGAAAATACTGGAAGAATTGATCCCAACAATGAAGGGGGAAGGAGAGTCTCTTACTGTGGATCATCATCAAAAAGATTGTGTGAAGGGTTTTCCTTGAATAAATCTTCAGAGAGGGAATAAGAGAATTGAGAAGCAATCCCACCGATTATGAGGCCACCTGACTGGTACCACTCATGGGGAACAGGAAATGTCTCAGACTCAGGGCACCCCATAGCTGCTTTGCACAAAACATGAGGCATCAGAAAAAGCAAAGTGAATGACCACAGCATCCTTGTAGACAAGCCTCTCTGCAAACTTGGATGCTCTTTGCCTATCAGTATCTGCAGAATGACTTCAGCAAACTAGATTGTATGATACCTGGCTCTGTCAACAGAGCAAAACAAGAGAGATTGGCACGTCTTATTTAAAAATCAAAGCAGTATAAACACTTGCTTTGGGTGCTAAGTGATATTTCCAATACTCAGAATTCAAGGCAGACTAGTAATATGAAGAAAATACAAAATGGGAGGGGGAAAATTGAGAGCCATGGCTGCCTCTTGCCACTATTCCTATCTCCTTGTGATACAGAGGAACAATATTATAATCCCTTTCATGGCTGTTTATTGACAGTTTTCTTATTCCTCTGTTGTTCTGACGAGGTGCACAAATTATGATGATTTGGATAATTGTACGGTGACTTAATAACTTTTAAAAAGTTGTATTTCCAATGATGGGTTGTTGTTTTTTGTTGTTTTTTTGCATTGTTGAGTTCTGTGTTTATTCTCAAATATGCCTACATGCTGCCTCTGCCAATTTGTGGCACAAAAAGTGGCAATTAGCTTGAAGTGGAATGCCCTCCCACCAGAAGTCAAAGAGAACAACAATTACCAGAACTTTAGAAGGCATCTCAAGGCAGCCCTGTTTAGGGAAGCTTTTAATGTCAGCCAAATGGGTGGGGTAAAAATAATAAATTGTTGTTGTTGTTGTTGTTGTTGTTGTTGTTGTTGTTGTTGTTATTATTATGGTAAGTGAAAACTTCAGCAGGAACGTCAAAGTGAATCCATTTTGTTTTGTGACTCAAAGCAGCAAATGTTGAAATAACACTGCCCAACTCCCATTTCAACACATGACCTGACAGCTATTATTTCTCTCCACAATAAATTTGTGGCACAAAGAAACAAATGCATCATCCATAAGAGGGAAATTATACTATTGCAACAGTAAACATGAAATAAAGGTGTGTGGCACAAGTGAAGTCAGGGTGTTTATGTAAATTGTTTAAATTGCGTATGTAGACCTTTTAACCACCCCCCCCCCCAAAATAAAATCAAACAAGACTCAAATTTTGGTTTGGTTTTTGACAGAATTTAGGCCACAACTTTATTGATTATAATCAAGTGAGTGGTTGCATAGGCTCTGGTTCGACTTGCTCCCTGCACCCTTGCAGGCAGCGCTGACCCTGGGCACCAACCATAGGTCAACCTTGGGTGAACAGCTGGGACAGTGGAAAGCAGGAGCCCTGCTAGTCCTCCACCCAGATGCCCCCCTGGACTCAGGCTCAGGGCACAACACCTCACAGAGTTGACCAACCAATGAGTCTCTGGATTCCTTTAGCCAGAATACCCATCACATAGAGATGGCGAGACCCTTCTGCCACCCCAATCACCTGAACCAGAGCCTATCCGCAACCTTACAAGTTGTGACGATTTGCTACATGGAAGGTGAAACCCAAATGGCACAAGCCAATCAGCCAAGTGGGGAAAATTCCTGCCGTGCCCCTGTCCCAACAACAGACGACACACAACGGCATAGCAAGGTCAAGTGCAAGCCCTAAATATAGGGAGAGGGGGGTGGGTGTTCCGATGCACAGAGCCCAAAAGAGGACGCTCAGGGACTTGTGCATGGGCTTCAGTAGAGGTCCCTCAATGTACTTTAGCTGGCATCCCATTGGTCTAATTTCTCCCAGCATTGAGGGACCTCCAATAGGGTGTTGTGGCCATCCAAACATTCCCACCCACAACACAGGGTCTGGTTGCCAGGTCGCACCGCAACACGTGCCCTCTTGTTAGGGAGGACCCGATTTATCTTCAATTTGATTGTGTTGAAATTTAGCTGCTAACCACTCAGTCAAGTCACACACTGCCACCTAGACAGGGTTGGATTTAACTCCACCTATTTCCATCTGTTCCACATCTAAGGGGGCAGGGAGGCCTTGCTGGCCCATCCCATCATGCGGCCCCACAACTCTAAGAAGGTGTTACATGTTAGCTCCAAAGGTGATCTGCATTTAGTCAACAGGCTGCAGAACCCAGAAGAAAAGAATTGGGTTACAACTTTCACTTTCAATGTGACTCAGACTGCTTACAGCCCCCTGTACTATGCTGACCTTGCTCAATTCCATTTCTTCTTCTTTTGTTAGACAATATCCACCACAAACGAGGTTGTGATGTCGCATTAGAATTGAATGCAAGCAGCCATTTTAATTCATTAAAAGTTGCTAAATACAAACACAACAGGGGAAAGAGAAGGAATCCAAACGGTGCGGCTGAGGAGGGAGTGTTTTGCAAGCTTAACAAGGCGCTATTTGCCCACTCTTTCAGCAACCAGTCACCCACACCACCCCAAATTGGGTCGAATTATTTTTAAAATTATTATTTTATTTTAATAATTTTATTTTATTGAATGAATTGCTTGTTAACTGAAACAGACCTGTTTCTCCTCCTAGCTTCCTATTTCCTTCTCCTGAGTTGGCAACAACACTCCAGGGCCTCAGACAGGGTCCTACGTAACCCTACCTGGGGATGCCAGGGACTGAACCTGGGGCCTTCTGCATACAGAGCAGATGTCCCACCACTAAATTATGGCCTTGTAGTGGTGGGGGTGTAGCATAAAAGTTTTTCAAGATCTGCAAGCTACACCATGATCTTATAGGGTGCTACTGTGCTATTAGAAATTTAGCTCTACATTTCTCTGTAAAATCTGAATTCCCCCCCCTTTTCATCTCATGAAATGCCACAATTTCCCCCATGATTCTTTTGAAAGGGATTCACAGATATTTTTGCACTTCAGTCGTGAAAATCATTGTACTCTCCTATCATGTCATTATAAAGGTTTAACTCTCCTTTCTAAGAGCTGAATAAAAATGAAGGAGGAAATTGTTTAAACTATGGTTGTACATTATACTGAAAATGAGAGATGGTTGCAGAAGAGACTGTTTCTTCCGGTCTCTGGGGCCATTTTTGTGAGAGGAGATTGGTGAAAAACATTTGACAGATCTCTCTAATCTGAAGATTTCTGTCATGGAAACATTGAACCATCTCCCTTCAAAACACTGCATGGGAATCAAGAGACCATTCCCACCTTCCCACGGACATTGACATCCTTCTGCTCAATACACTTTCAAGACTAGTCCTTTCTTCCCATTAAGCTTCTAGAGGAATAGTTGGACACTGAATATGAGGGAAATTGTATCCTTAGATTCAGTTGTTCACTTTGGGAAGAGCATCTTTTAAGTATTCTGATCCCAAGCTGCATCTTGACCTTATTTGCAGGCAATTCAGTACTTACATCAATAATGCCATGACATGATGGTGAATTTCTGCCCCAGTCAGCAACTGAGCCACTGCATTTTGCACTAGCTGTAAAAGCCAGCCTTAGGGACAGCCCCACAAAATGTGCATTGCAGGGGCAATTCATTCTGAAGGCTACCAGTGCAAATGAAACACTATCAGAAGGGCTTAAAAGCCTGGAAAAGGATGTGGAAGGAAGAGAAGGTCCTAACAAAATAAGAGTGGATTATCAAAATGAAGATTTTGCTGAAATCGTAAAGATGACCGTAGAGAACAGACATCAAGATGATAAAAATGTTAAAACAAGAATGGGAAAATTTTGTTGAGTACCTTAAAAACCACTGTAGCTATTTAGAAACATTAGCAGGATTGTTATGGAAACCAGGGTGAGATGGGGGAAAGTCTGAGGGGGTTTGTATAATCCCAATATTGTATATATGGCAAATGTTTCGAGTGTATGGAAATAATTTACCAGAGTGAGGGCGAAAACAATTGTTTAATACTTTTTCTTAATAAGTTGTTCTCTGTTGTTCAGCTCAGGCCTCAGAATAATGATGTAGTATTTAGGGGCAAAGATGCAGCCCAATAACCCAGCACTGGAGGACAAAATGGAAAAGATCTCCACAGCCACCATGAGTTTCCCTCTTGTGCTCAGGTAGGCTGGAAAAAAAGACAGCCAAACACAGCAAAAGAGCAACATGCTGAAGGTAATGAACTTGGCTTCATTAAAACTGTCAGGTAACTTGCGGGCTGCAAATGCGGCAACGAAGCTGGCAATGGCCAAGAGGAACATGTAGCCCAGGACACAATAGAACATGGTGACTGAGCCTTCATTACATTGCACAATGATTTCTTCAGCTAAAGAGTGCATGTCCAGTTCAGGGAATGGGGGAGATGCCATCAACCAGACAATACAAATAGTTGATTGAATAAGAGAACAGGAAAAGACAATGGAATTTGTCAGTCTTTTTCTTATCCACTTCCTCATGCTGGACCCTGGCTTGGTGGCCAAGAAAGCTAGAACTACAGTGACAGTTTTGGCCAACACACAAGAAACGGCTACAGAGAAGATCATGCCAAACATTGGTTGCCGGAGGAGGCAGGAGACTTTGCTAGGTTCACCGAGAAATAGCAATGAAGAGAGGAAGCAGAGCAGGAGAGAGACAAGGAGAGAGTAGGTGAGGTCCCGGTTGTTGGCTTTGACTATGGGAGTCTCTCTGTACTTAATGAATATTCCTAGCACCAAAGCTGTGATGAGGAAGAAAGAAAGGGCAATGGATGCTAAACTGATACCCAAAGGTTCTTCGTAAGAAAGGAAGGTCATCGTTTTCTGAATGCAGGCAGCTTTGTTCTTGTTTGGATACTGAGCTTTTGGGCATCTGAAGCAGTCATTCATATCTGAAATATAAACAAGGCCAAATTTCAATATTGATTCAACAGTATTTTGTCTTCCATGTGACCGCTTTGGTGACATGAAATTCAATCTATTGGAACCATGTGTTTTGGTGTTTATATATAAATCCTTTGTTCTCACTCATTTTTAAGGTTATCATAGGTTGTCTGCTAAGTTGATAATAGCTGAGTAGAAGTAATAGCTGAGTAGAAATCCTTCAAACTGTCTTTGGGATAAGAAGAGTCAATGGCCCATTTCATCCAGCTTCCTGATCTCTCAGTGGCCAACTAGATTCCTATGGGAAGCTTGCAAGCAGGACCTGAGTGAAACAGAAGTCTTTCCCCATCCCCCACACTTCCCAGAAACTGGTATTTTATATATAAACACATAAAGCATTAACCATACATAGATAAATAACCCACATACAACACAGCCTAAATAATTAAAATAAAATAAAATAAAAATAACATAAAATACAATTTCTAATCTTATACTTTTCATGACTTTTTTAAAAGAAAAAAGAAAAAAGAACTTCCTCAAATTCCCCTCCTCTGCGGTTCATTCCCAATTCTCTTTAGCAAATTCTATATCTTGAATTTAAATCATTCTGGTTTAAAGTAAACTTCCCTCAAACATCACACATTTTTAACATAATTCAAAAATCTTCAGTTTCTATATACTTGAAAATCTGTTTCCAAAATCAATTCTACAATATTTTTTTAAATACGTTCTAATTTTTTCCCAGTCTTCTTCCACCAATTCTTCTCCCTGGTCACGTAGTCTCCCTGTCATCTCAGCAAGTTCCATATAATCCATCAATTTCATCTGCCATTCTTCCACAGATTTTAGGCATTTTTATCATGTGCCCCAACTCACCCCCCCCCTCTGTCCAGTGTCCTCATAGGATGCAATATATGATTTCCACATAACTCACCATCCTGGTTTGAAATTTCCCCTTCTGGACATGGAACACAACCATAGCAACAAAACTTTTCCCCTTCTTTCTTTTTCTTCTGGTTCCCAGGGTGGCAGTGGTCATTACACAGAGAAAGGGGAATCACCTATCAATAGCAGAAAAGCAGTTTAGGAGATCAGAGAAACTAATTGCTTATTTGACTTCTCTAAATGGAGTTCACCCCTCAGCATAAAAAGGTTTAATATAAGTAGCGGCCATACACAGCTGCATTAAGTATGAACCCGCTTATTTGGATTCCCTCCAAACCTATGACAAATTTTGCAATCATTCTGCAGCACAAACTCAACATTATGCGGTGCTCTCCAATCACTGTCTGAATTCCCCAACCAGGTGCTACCCTGCTCACCCCAAAACCAATACTGTCCAATCCACTCCAAACCTGTGCCAAAGTTTTGCATTCATGGATTGTGATGGCAGGTAAGGCTCCTGATTTGGCAGGTAAGCCACACAGTTTGAGGGCTCAACAAAATGCACTATGTTTTGCAAAATGCTGCAAAACAATTGAAAAATATCTCACCAGGACTTCATTTTAACCATGCCTAGAAATGCAAGGGATTGAACTTAGGACCTTTCATATGGGATCTATTAAAGGTAAAGGTACCCTTGACCATTAGGTGCAGTCGTGGATGACCCTGGGGTTGCAATTTCATTGGATATGCCAAATCTTTGCTTTTTATGTATTGAAGGTATAGTAAATATAAATGAAAAAATTACTTCTACAGAAATGCAGGGTTCCCCCTCCCCTAGGCAGTTCAAAGCCACATCAAATTTGAATGTGCTAGGAAGACACATTTGTCCTTTGCCCTATCAGATACAAACAACAGTGTTAAAGAAAATGGAATTTCCTGACACCCATAGAACACATCATAAGAACAGTGGAGAACAGAAGGATTCCGAGAATAGAGACCTGATTAAAACCTCTGTGCCATACAATCATATCTTCATGAATGATGAATGCTTCTCCTTCAAGAGCATCAGGATCAACACATCCAACTTTCATTCGAAAGAAGGACTTGTTTGGGAAGGTGATCATGTTCGTGATGTCAAATCTACTTCTCATTTCCCTTTTTTCATCAAAGGACATTGTTTCCCCTGCTGAGTTGTTAAATGAAATGCCTTGCAGAAAGTAGTGGAGCTGATTCAAAGGGAAAGGGGGGTGGGGAGAGAAATATATACATACATAAAGTGAAGGCCAAATATAAAAAATGAGCTATTTCAGTCTAGTGCAGGAATTCCCAAACTTCGGCCCTCCAGATGTTTTGGCCTACAATTCCCATCATCCCTGAACACTGGTCCTGTTTTCTAGGGATCATGGGAGTTGTAGGGCAAAACATCTAGAGGGCCGCAGTTTGGGGATACCTGGTCTAGTGGATGGAAAAGTTATAACAAAGTAACAGAAGGCTAAAATACTGTGCATGCTAAACATACAGGGAAAGGGGCACTCTTTTATTTAAAATATCACATTTTATGATGTGTCACTTTGGAGTAATTGGCTAACTGAAATACTATTTGGTTTGCATTATGTTACTCCCTTCTGTATGAATATTGCTTATGGATCGGCACCTAACACAGAACAAGTATAAAAAGTGAGCTACTTTCATATAGCAGATAGAAAAGTTACAAAATGGAATAACTTTGAAAATGTCCTATTTCGTAAAGTTTGGGCTTCGGGTAATTGTCTCACTGAAATAATATTTTGCAAAGTGTTACCTGCCAAGGCTGCAGATCTTGAAGTTCAAACCTTTTGTCTCCTGCCAGTGCTCTGTGCTTTGATCTGTACGTATAAATTGCATGCAAAGCATGAGCCACAACAAAGACAGCATTGTATATACTGTAGCTGTGGCCGGTCATGTCCATTTCAAACAGATGGCCAGGAAGACCCTCTAACTTCTCCTCCCCTGTACATGTTTCAGTATCTTGCATGACCAGATCTGGAAATGGACAGTCAAATGCTTGCTCCCAGAAGTCCTTGAGAAAACCATCTCCTGGATTCCAGTAAGGTTTTATGCTCTGAAGAAATTCACTGAACTCGAGAAGCTCTTTTGAGTGAATGGTGAAGGAAATGGCACCTTGAAAGAGCTCAAGATCCCAAGACTTTTGAAAACTCATTAATACGAAATCAATTTGTGTTGTCATGATCCACACTTTTCCTAATGTTGAGCTTTCCTTATTTTCAGGATCTCGTAGAAATATAACAAATCTCAGCCAGGTCAATGTCTGAGAATCTCCATAGACGATGAATGCATTGGCTTTGTCATTTGTGAGATCCACATAATACCTATTAAGTATCTCAAAAAATTCACCCAACATATCAAAACGAGCTATTTTTTCCATTCTTTGTGTTAAGGCTGAGCAGATCCCATGCTGGTAGAGCAATTGCTCCAGAGCCTGCAAGAATTTTTCTCCTCCTTCATCATCCGTAACAAAGAGTCCAACCCATGTCCATCCAAAATGCTGGAGCAAATTGATGATCGCCATATACTGATGAGCTTCATTGGGCACCATGCGGTAAAAGGAAAGGAAGCTATCTATATCACTCTCCTCTTGGGGAAATGAGCCATATGCAAGCTAATAGGAAAAGAACAGACATAATAATGGTACCTAAGTATAAACAATTATTTTGAGCATGTGGTCTTCATTCAAGAAATGTTTGCTGAAGCAATTTTGAGGTTTCCAGTTACACTGCAGGATGCTTCCAGCTGAATATTCAAGAGTTGTGGTGACATTTTCCACTTTCTGGATATTTTCTTTCATAAAGTATTCATGTATTGTCAGAAATGTCCTTTTATTTCATTTGTAGAGTGCAATCCTATTGTGGAATTACTTTGTGGAAATTTAGTATTTGAGAGAAGCCGCACTAGTTGGATTAACCCTAGATAAATCTTTGCCATGTCCGATAGGCTGGGAAAATTCCTCAATGCACCAACTGAATGCTACTCTAGTTCAACTGTTGGGAATCATGTATAAGATGCACATGGCAGTGGAAGATATAACAGTTATCTTTGATCTATATGGGTTGAAGAACTGCAGTTCACATACTCAAAGTGCTGTATGTATGTGTGGCAGATGGTTGGACCGAAGCTACGAACATGAGTCTGACCAAACTGCGGAAGGCAGTGGAAGACAGGAGTGCCTGGCATGATCTGTTCCATGGGGTCAGGAAGAGTCAGACACGACTAAACGACTAAATAACAGGGTGCTTGTGTTGGAAGTGTCCAAGGTGCTGAACGCTCTCTGCATTCACTAGTGTAACAAACTCTACTGTTAAGGAGTAATCTATGTTTCTGATAGACATTGTAGCTTCTAGTGCTTCAGTCATATTCACATTCTGAATCTCAAAATCATTTTCGGAATGGTAAGAGAAAAGTGAGATGGGGAGGGGGGATCATGTCCCTATGCATAAAACCTACTTGTGGAATCTTGTAGAGCCTTAAAGTATCAGCCATATGGAAAGAAGTATCAGAGTTAAGTCCTCCGATGATGGCTATGAGGTTTTTCTGCGAGTCACATTTGTAGTTGGGAGCAAATCTATGCATTTTAAAGAGCAGGTCCAAAGTGTTACGATATGTAATCCTTGCATCATAATAGCTGTCGTAGATGTGGAACCCCAGTGTGACATTGGGCAAGAGGTTGGGATTCTCATTGATCACTTTTACAGCAAATGCCAAGGCCAGGATGTGCTGGTAGAATTTTGTTACCATGCTGCAAATGAGGTCAGTTTAAAAATTTCAGAGGAGAATTGTACAATGCAGGAAGTAGACAAAACAAATGGCCATTTCTGTTTCAAACAGATTAATATTGAACTATCTTTGTCTTTTATGGTGGCTCTAAAATAATAAATATGTATCATACATCTCTGTATCATGTCTTGTTTGACCTTTAATCTCAGTTGCCTGCCCCCCTCAAAAGACAACAACAATCTCCCCCTCTTTCTCTTTTTATTCAAACTGGCTAACTTACAGGTGACCATTCTATGCATGTAGCCCAGGAAAGCAGCAATATTTCAAAGAAATTCACTCAAACAGTCCCTGATTCATGATATATGTTCTAGGAAGATTAAAAGAGTCTGTGCCCCAAGACTAGGTACAGTAGTATCATCTCCATCCTCCTCTTGTTGGTCCATTTGGTGCAATTAAAACTATCCATTTGCTGCAATTAAAACTATGCATACCGTACAAATCACATCTTCATATTGCTTTTCAAAATAGAAAGGATGATCATGAATCAAAAGGTCAAAGCGATCATTTACTGCCTGCCAACTTAGTAGGATGCACAATACTAAATAAAGTACTGGGAAGGATTAATGCCACAAATGAAGGGGGAGGGGGAGTCTCTTACTGTGGATTATCATCAAACAGATTCTGTGAAGGGTTTTCCTTGAATAAATCTTCAATGATGCAATAATAGAACTGAGAAGCAATCCCACCGATGATGAGGCCACCTGACTGGTACCACTCATGGGGAACAGGAAATGTTTCAGTCTCAGGGCACCTCATAGCTGCTTTGCACAAAACATGAGGCAACAGAAAAAGCAAAGTGAATGACCACAGCATCCTTGTAGTCAAGCGTCTCAGAAAATGTGGATGCTCTTGTGCTCATCAGTACCTGCAGACTAATTTAACATAGATTGCATGAGACCTGTCTGTCACTACAGCACTACAAGAGAGATTGGCACACCTTATTTTAGAATCAAAACAGTATGAACACATGTTTTGGCCGATAGGTGAGATTTCCAAAACTCTGATTGCTAGTCTGACCAATAATATTAAAAAAAAGAAAAAGGGAGAAAGAAGAATGAAAGTCATGCCTGCCTCTTGCCACTACTCCTATCTATTCATTGTGCAGAGTTTCATCTAATATAATCTCTTTCATGGCTGTTCATTGACAGCTTTCTAGTGCTTTCTGAAATGCCTCTGCAGGCCTGACCAGATGCACAGATTATAGTGATTTGAATAATTGTAGGTTGAAAAATCAGTAAAAGATTTAATTTCAGTTCCAAGGGTCGTTTTATAAAAAAACAACATGTTGAGTCCTGAGTTTATTCTCAAAAAGCCTACATGTTACCTCTATCCATTAGAGCAGGGGTGGGCAACTCCCAAGAGACTGTGATCTACTCACAGAGTTAAAAACTGGCACTGATCTACCCCCTTTTGGGGGGTTCAGGTCAAGGTTGTTGAGGTTTTTTTTAGGATGGAAAGTCCTGTTTTGGGGGCTTCACGTCGAAGTTGTTGATGTTTTAGGGAGGAGGAAAGCCACATTTTGAGGGGTGCAGGGCAAAAATATTGAGCTTTCTTTAGGGGAGCCAAAGTTGTTGAGCTTCTTTGGGGGGGGGAGCCAGTGATCTACCACAGAGGTCCAGTGGTCTACCAGCAGATCATTATCTACCTGTTGGACGAGCCTGCATTAGAAGCACAGGAGGTGGCATTTACCTCAATGTCTTCCATGACAAGTGAATTCCAGCAGGAAAGTCAAAGTGAATCCATTTTGTTTTGCAACTGAAAGCAGCAAATGTTGAAAGCAAATTTACATCCTTCTGCTCAATACACTTTCAAGACTAGTCCCTTCTTCCCATTAAGCTTCTAGAGGGATAGTTGGATGCTGAATATGAGGAAAATTGTATCCTTAGATTCAGTTGTTCACTTTGGGAAGAGCATCTTTTAAGTATTCTGATCCCAAGCTGCACCTTGACCTTGTTTTTTTTCAAATTTTTTTTATTCTTTTTAACAATAAAAGTACAAATAAAAACACACAAGTAAAAAATTGCACAGAACTTTCACAATTCTTAACCTTTTTTCTAATCCTTGTGCTGTGACTTCCTCAACTCCTTGTTTGCTGCGATTCACTATTAATCCTGTTTAGCAATTCTACCTCGTAATCCATTTCTATAATTTTGCAAATTCTTAATTCTCATTTCTATTATTCAGTATTTACATCCATCGTCTTATCTTTTCTCGCATTACATTTATACTACACTGCAACTACTAGTAACATTCAAAATCCCTATCTTATTAATCAATCAGAATACTATATTTCTTCAAATAAACTTTAAAGCTCGACCATTCTTCTTCTGCCGCTTTCTCCCCCTGGTCGCGGAGTCTCCTGGTCAGATCAGCCAGTTCCATATAGTCCAACATTTTCATTTGCCATTCTTCCACTGAAGGTATGTCCTGGGTCTTCCATTTCTGTGCTATCAACATTCTCGCTGCTGTTGTGGCATACAAAAAAACAGTAACCTCTTTCTTTGGTATCTCCTCCCCCACAATTCCCAGCAAAAAGGCCTCTGGTTTTTTTAATAAACGTGTTTTTAAACATTTTCTTCAGTTCATTATGAATCTTATCCCAGAAGTCTTTTACCTTAGGGCAAGTCCACCACATGTGATAAAACGTTCCTTCTGTTTCTTTGCATTTCCAACACTTATTATCATGTGTGTGGTACATCCTTGCTAGCTTAACTGGGGTTAAATACCATCTGTACATAATTTTCAACATATTTTCTTTCAAAACATTACATGCAGTAAACTTTATGGATTTTTTCCACATTCTTTCCCAGTCCTGCATCATTATATTATGCCCAACATCTTTAGCCCACTCTATCATTACTAACTTTGTTTGTTCATCTTTGGTTTGCCACTCCAGCAATAAATTATACATCTTGGATAAATTTTTAGTTTTCGAATTTAATAAAAGTATTTCCAAGTTGGATTCTTCTTTTTGAAAACCTATTTTTTTATCCATTTTAAACACTTCATTAATTTGGTGATATTGTAACCAATCAGATAATACATCTTTCAACTGATCATATGGTTTAATTTTGTACTGGCTTCCTTCTTGTATTAAAATATCCTTATACTTTGGCCATCTGGCTTCCATATTTCGCCTTTTAAAGGCCTTAGCCTCCAATGGTGAAATCCACCTGGGCGTTTTGCTCTCTAGCAAATCCTTGTACCTCATCCATACATTTAACAATGATTTCCTAATTATATGGGTTTTAAATCCTTTGTAAACCTTCGCTTTGTCCTTGACCTTGTTTTCAGGCATTTCAGTTCTATCATCAATAGTGCCATAACATGATGGTGAAATTCTGTCCCAGTCAGCAACTGAGCGACTGCATTTTGCACTAGCTGCAAAAGCCAGCCTCAGGGACAGCAGGGGCAGCCCCACAAATTGTGCATTGCAGGGCAATTCATTCTGAAGGCTACCATTGCAAATGAAAAACTATCAGAAGGGTTTAAAAGCACAGGGAAGCATGTGGAAGGAAGAGAAGGTCCCAACAAAATAAGAGTGGATTATCAAAATGAAGATTTTGCTGAAATCATAAAGATGACCGTAGAGAAGAGACATCAAAATGATAAAATTTTAAAACAAGAATGGGAAAATTTTGTTGAGTACCTTGAAAACTACTGTATCTATTTAGAAACATTAGCAGGATTGATATACCATTCATGAAGTAAAATGAATTAGATTAGTAAATGAAATAGAATGGATAATTATTCTTATATGCAAGAAAAGAGGTAAAATATGGAAACCAGGGTGGGAAGGGGGCAAGTCTGAGGGGTTTGTTTAATCCCAGTTTTATATATATGGAAATTGTTTGGAGTGTATGGAAATAATGTTAACATAAAAAACTGGGGGGTGGGTTGTTAAGAAAAAAAGAGAAAAAGCCAGGGAAAGCAATTGATTAATTCTCCTCTTGTTGATGAATGGGTGAGGGTGGCGGTGTTGGTGGGTGGGTGGCTGTGTTTGGAATATAGTTACATTCCCATACATGTCCTTCCATCAAGTGAAAGTTGGACAGGTGGATGGCGATGCTCTTGAATCAAGAAAAATCATCATTCATGAGGACATGATAACATGGCACAAGGGTATGGGTCCTGGGGTATTACTGTGGGCCCTGCTCTCTCTCTCTCTCTATTCCATTGAACAGAATCCAATGCTCATTTGTAGGCTTGGAAAATAAACACTGTTCTGTAATCAAAAACAGCCAGTTGATCAGCTTTCTTATCCACCTTTTTTGGGATTTGTGCTGTACTTTTATAGGACAGGTTTATATTTAAAATTTCTGAGATGAGTATTTCAAGTTCGAGAGCAAAACAGAAAACAAATAGATATTATATATATATATATATATATATATATATATATATATATATATATATGGAGGAATGGAGATGTGCTCCCATCTGAATTTTCTTTCCTCCTTATGGATAGGTGGTGCCTATTTCTGTGTGCAACAACTGCTGTCCCTCTGGTCATCAGAAGAAAAGGAAGGAAGGGGGGGGGGATTGCTGCTATGATTGTGCTCCATGTCCAGAAGGGAAGATTTTAGACCAGAATGGTGTGTGACAAAGAATTCATTTTTATTTTCATAAGAGAACTGCTTTGGGGCCTAAAATATACTAATTAATGTCTGATTGCATGCTGTTAATAGAATGTTTCTTTGTTGACTTGCATTATATTTCAAAGAACATTTTGAAAAAATGAATGAACATCATGCAATACATTTTACATTGATTTGAGTTTAAGACCTAAAAGAGTCAAAATGATCTAGTTCTCCCATCCAAGTCAGTGAGAGCACACAAAAGGATTTGCAACCCCTTTAAACTGTTAAAATAGGGGTTAAAATCCAATAGACCTACAAGGAATAACACTCAAAATACTGTTTCTGAACTGCTGAGTTTCTGGGAGGCAGAGGAAGTATATGAATCACGTTTGGAATTTGACCTGTGTCTGTTTTTCAGATATGGATGACTGTTTCAGATGCCCAGAAGACCAATATCCAAACAGGAACAAACATGGATGCATCCCCAAAACTATCAGCTTTCTTTCGTATAAAGAACCCTTAGGAATCAGCCTAGCCTCAATTGCTCTTTCTTTTCCATTGTCACAACTTTAGTGTGTTACAGTATTAGCTTTTGTGAAGCACAGAAATACACCCATTGTCAATGCCAACAACCGAGACCTCACCTACACTCCTCATCTCTCTTCTGAACCTCTTTCAATCTCATTTGCTATTCCTTGGTAGACCAGGAGAAATGGCCTGCTTTCTCAGACAACCTACTTTAGGCATCATCTTCTATGTGGCTGTTTCTTGTGTGTTGGCCAAAACCATTACCGTAGTTGTAGCTTTCATGGCCACCAAACCAGGTCCAGCCTGAGGAAGTGGGTGGGGAAAAGACTGGCCAACTCCATTGTCCTTTCCTGCTTCCCCATTCTAGCAAGTCTTTGCACTCTCTGGTTGGCAACTTGTCCCCCATTCTCAGATTTAGACATGCCTGTAAGACAGAGCTATTCCACTTGGCCTTCAATTTGAATTAGCCTGATCCTCTATTCCCTTTTCTCTTTCCTCTTCTATGAAGAAACCCTTTCTGGGACCCCACATTTAAATTCTTCCCCGGTCTCCTTGCTGGCCTTAGAAGGACCAACTCGGCCAGTTAGCCCTGGTGATCATTTTATGTCTACTGACTGGGGTCCCCCCCCCCCCAAAAAAAAATGGCCCCTGAATTTTTGAATTTTATTGATATTGATTTGCATGTTTTGGGCACCAAGATCATTTCCCTGGTGTTGCAGGATTACATCCCAAGCACCAGTATAAATGAAATATGGGGTTGTTTGAAGACTTTGATATCATTCTTAATCACATTATTTCAGGGTGGCTTACAATGCACAGAACTAAAATCATACTTGATCGTAACAATGCCTATATTTCAAAAACAGAATTGACTGTGATTTGCATCTACAAAAGAAATGGCTTCACTCTGACTTTCCTGGCAATATTTGCTCATGACAGAAGATTTCAAGTCACTTGCAACTTTGTGGGCCACTCGTGGGCAGAGGTAACATGGAGTCACAGTTTAGAAAACAAATCCAACCCAATGCATTGGTTACCAAAAGTGCTACTCTGCACTAAATCTCTGGAAAAAAAATGTCTCTCCATGTAATTAACCAAATCATTGTATTTTGTTCAATTCATCAAAGCTCAAGGGGCTTTGCGGTAGCCACTTGAAATGAGTCAATATGCAAGCCTTGAAGTTGTTAGAATAAATAATACCCTATTCAGCATAATAGTTAGTGTAGGGGCAGCTTCCAGGCATGGCCATGTTCATTTCATTTCTCACATTTCCCCATTATTGGCCAAAATTGAAACCTCACCTTCTAATCAAGGCTCCATTGGTAACTCCCTGTTCCTAAAATGCAACTCTCAAACCTCTTTTAGAATAGTATTGGCAGAGAAATTCCTAACCCAATGTAATCCCTTCCTCTCAAAGGAAACGAGAGCAGCAAACTATAGAACAATTAAAGTGATGGAAATCAACAGAGGATGTGCCAATAAATGCACAGACTGGGAGGCATTTCTTTTTACAAGGATTGTGGAAAGACGAAATAAGTTTTGTCTATTGGTGTTGCTGTTTTTGCAAGTGCCTGGTGTGTGCCATGCAGATACGACCAGGTGTCCCACCAGTGGCCCCTTTCCTGTTCCTCATGAGTGGTACCAGCCAGGTGGCCTCATCATCGGTGGGATTTCTTCTCAGATCTTTTATGTATTCTATGAAGTTTTCTTCAGAGAACAGCCTTCACAGAATATGTTCACAATTCCATAGTAAGGGTCTCCCCACTTACCCCTTCAAATCCCCATTCCTTTTGTCTCATGTCTTCCAGATTTTATGCCTAAAAGCAGTAAGTTCCTTCTCACTGTTGTATGTAAGCTGGTTTGTTGGCCTTTAAGTGGCTGAATAAGGGGATAAAAATACTTCAGGTGCATGAATAATTCTACTGCTTCACAAAGAAGCATTTACATAATTGAGAAAGTTCCAAGAGGTTCATCTCTGAGCACTTCTCATTCTCTATCACTGTCTGAGTTTATTAAGCTAAGAGATGTTCAACACAGACTTTTCTTTCACCATAGAAAATGGGGGAGAAGGCTTCTCAAGAGAAGCGGGCTTTCGCGTCGCGCTCCTGCGACGCCTCTCCACCTTCGCCGTAGCACTCCTGTGGAGAGGCGTCGCAGGAGCGCGAAGGTCCGCTTCTCTTGAGCCCTCCGCGAGCCCTGCTGTCCGCTTCTCTTGAGCCCTGCTGCAGGAGTGCGACGACGAAGTTGGAGAGACGTCGCAGGAGCGCGACGGCGAAGGCCCGGCCTCGCGGAGGGGTCAAGAGAACCGAGGCCGGGCCTTCACCATTGCGCCCCTGCGGAGTGGAGAGGCTCGGGGTTGAGAGAAGCCGCCATCGCCGCCGCCGCTCCAACCAAAGCCAGACGCACCGCGAGCCACCCCGGCCAGTCCTGGCGTCTGGTGGCGGCGGCGGCTGCTCTGAGGAGGCTTCAGGAAGGTCGCCCGGCCGGCACCGCGGAGAGAGGGAAGTTTGCTTCGGTTTATGAACACTTCGGTTTATGAACAGACTTCCGGAACCAATTGTGTTCATAAACCGAGGTACCACTGTACTGGAAAAAAGAAAAACAAGGAAAAAAGGGGGGGGGGGAAGCAAACATATAAAAAGGGAAAAAAAAGGAAAGAAAAAAAAGGAAAAAGGAAAAATATTAATGGCTTCCACGACTCTCCTCCTCCTGGATTTCCCAACCTCTTTACATAGTTATGGCGGATTTTCTAATCCAATTCAGAATCTTATTCTTATAATATTAACACAATCCTCCTCCTTATCATATTCCCTGGACTGATTTCCTTTCTGGACATGAAAGGAATGAGTAAACATTGGTAGTTTCTGCTCCCAGTTCTGTTTTCAGCACATTGAAATGATCATCCTGAAACGTGAAAAGAGCTAAGACACCTGCACATAAAAGAACAATTCAACACATATTTAGAATCAGGTCAGATCCAATACAAATACTAACTGGGACAAAAGTAAATATATTTCACTGACTGTGGCATAGTGAATTCTCATTTGCCCACGGTTGTTGTAATGGTCTTCCCAATTACGAAAAGTGACACAGACTCTTCTGGTATATTTAAATTGATAAAAACAGGGTACAGGAAGACACCTTCTATTTCAATCTTTAAACGCCTAACGAAAACGTTTCTATCACATCAAAGTTTTGCGGGCATCTCAGAATAGATATTTACACAATATTCACCTGATTTCTGATTTTAATTTTTATATGATTTTTTGCATTACAATGTATAGCTCTGATAATGAACTCTTAAGGCTTCAGTCCTTAAGAGCGACTGAACAAAGTTGGATGTCATTCTGAATAGAAATGCCCAGGTTTGAATTGGATGTTGTCAGACTTGTTCCCTTTAGGATCAGTGGTACCTTAAAAGTCATGGCTAACTTGCTTCATTGGTTTAAATGAGAACTAACTTTAAGGGACTTACAGTGCATTCCTACAAATAAGCACCAGAAGCCGCCTTATACTGAGTCAGACCATTGATTGATCTTGCTCAGTATTGGAAACAGGAATGGATAGCAGATCTCCAGAGTATCCAGTAGAGAGACTTTCCCAGATCTACCTGGAGTTGTCACCTGGGACCTTGTAGATGGAAAACTGATGGTCCACCAAACTTCCAAAGAGCAACAACCCATCCAGGACTGTCTACCAAGAAGTCAATGGGATTTATTTCCTGGTAGCTTTAGGACTGTAGCTTTCATGGTCCAGAGTACACTTAATCATGGATATGAAGTGGTTGAACACGGAAAGAGAGCTGAGAGTTTTAAAAATCTAGTCAGTTGAAAAGGAAAAGCAGAATGCAAATGACCTGATGAAAAATAAATGCTATTGGGGCTATATGGTGTTTCTTACCTTAGACATATGAGTTACAGAAATGATCAATTTTTTTGATATGTTGATTCCACACATTGCAGAATTTACACCAGAAATTGTGAATATCTAACTTCATTTGCAGTGTGGTGACAAAATTCTACCAGCACACCCTTGCCTTGGCATTTGCTGTAAAAGAGATAAATGAGAACCCCAAGATCTTGCCCAATCTCACCCTTGGATTCCACATCTTTGACAGTTACTACGATGCAAGGATGACCTATCGGACAACTTTGGACCTACTTTTCAAATCACATAGATTTGTCCCCAACTACAAATGTGACACTCAGAAAAACCTTATAGCCATCATTGGGGGACTTAGCTTTGATACCTCCCTCTCTATGGCTGACACCATAGGCCTCTACAAGATTCCACAGGTAGGACCGAGGAATGTGGCTTTTCACAATTTATATTCTTCTGTTGCTAATAATCCAGATTTGTCATTTGACTCTCCTGAACAACATATTTGGAATGGCAATTGGTGCAAAATGAAGCAGCCATATTACTGACTGGAATTCCATTTAGAAGGCTGATGAAGAAGATGACGACAATAAGAATAATGCTTCAAAAATAAACTGTTTACTGAGGTGCCATTCTTGTAAGCCAGAGCTAAATTCCGTGTGTGTGTGTGTGTGTGTGTGTGTGTGTGTGTATTCCATATAATACACACACACACACAAATATAATATGAAGGGTGAAGGAAAATATTCAGATTTCTTAATATCACCATAACAATAGAAAAAAACCATCTAGAAAAATCCTTGGGTTGAACTGTCCTTGAACCTATGGATGGCTCTGACTTAACCTTTGTTGAATGAATGAATGAACAGGCACAGGATCAAAATGAAGGTTCATCCATATGTAACGCTATCATGTTTGTACACTTCCTTTTAGCTCACATATGGGTCATTTCCTCCAGGGGAGAGTGATGCAGACAAGTTCCTTTCATTTTACCGCATGGTTCCCAATGACAGCCATCAGAATATGGGGATCATCAGCTTACTACAGCATTTTGGATGGACATGGGTTGGACTTTTTGTTGTGGAAGGTGATGGTGGAGAAAATTTCTTGCAGACTCTGGAACCATTGCTTTCTAGGCATGGAATCTGTTCATCCTTCACACAAAAAATACCGCACGTAGCCAATATAGATACGTTTAGTGAAACAGTTGATGTGCTCTTCGATATTTATCTCTCTTTAACAGATGATAAAGTCAGTGCATGTATAATCTTTGGAGAATCTTTAACCCTTATATGGATGGGAGTACTATTTCTAGGAGATTCTGGAAAGAAGAGAAGCTCATCATTTAGAAAGGTGTGGATCATCACAACCCAGATGGATTTCATATTAGTGGGTTTGCAAAAGCTTTTAGATCTTCAGCCCTTTCAAGGTTCCATTTCCTTCACAATTCATACGAAAGAGCCTCCAGGGTTCAATGAATTTCTTCAGAGCATTAAGCCTGATAAAACAGAAGGAGATGGTTTTTTCAGGGACTTCTGGGAGCAAGCATTTGACTGTACATTCTCAAACCCCAGTGTGACAGTGGAAGTCAATGAATCATGTACTGGGGATGAAGGGCTAATGAGCCTTCCTGGGCCTCAGTTTGAAATGGGCATGACTGGCCACAGCTACAGTATCTACAATGCTGTCTATGTTGTGGCTCATGCTTTGCATGCCATTGTCTCAACAAGATTGAAGCAAAGAGCAATGGTCCAAGAGAAAAAATATGAACTTCAGAATCTGCAACCTTTCAAGGTAAAGTGTTGAAATCAAATTATTCTTAATTCAATGGCCTTAGAAGTCCAAAAGGAGACTTCACCCAGATTACCATCCACAAATACAACTTATTCCCTGAGAAACCTAGAATCATGGAACCATAGAATTGCATAGTGAGAAGGGATTCTAAGGGTTATCTAGTCCAATCCTCTGCAGTGCAGGAATTTATGTTGATATCATCTGGTTTACTTTCCCCCTCAAAATAAATTTAATCTACATTGCATTATTAATGGCCCATCTGTGATGGCAAAAAAGCTGATTTTTCACAAATATGGTACAATGCAAACCCAACTTCTTCTTGGAGGAGGGTGGATTGTAATGGGTGAAACTTGGGATGAGCCACCTTAGGTTCCTCATGGGCCCAACAAAACTGAAGATGCTCCAGTATCTGTCATCCATCCTATGTTATTTGTGCCTCAGCTGGCTGAGTCCAGGATGGTGTTGTGGGCTGGGTCAAGGCATGGTAAGAATTCCATTCTAAAACCCTTTCAGATAATTCACATGACCCGGAAACCCAGCAGAACTTATACTGGGGGAAAGGGTGGTATCAGTCAAACTCTGTATTAGAGACCTTTTGACCTCCCTCAGGCTTGGGCCAATCAGAAAAGCTCAATTTCTGAAAGGCATTCCAGGTTATCTTAAATGGCTTCCTAAAGTTTAGATTATTGAACTGTACTAAACCATACTTGCAAATGTTATGTTTTTAAGCCCTTTATGTCTTGTTATGTTGCAATTAGCTCCACCCATTTCTTCTTGACATTGCATTTAACAACTCTGCTGGAGAAACAGTGAGTTTCAGTGGTAAAAAGCAAACAGGAGGTGCACTTGACATCATGAACATAGTCACATTCCCAAACAAGTCCTTCCTTCGAGTGAAAGTTGATCAAGTGGACAATGATGACCTTGAAGCAAGAAGATTCATCATTCATGAGGACAAGATTACATGGCACAAAGTTTTTAACCAGGTATTCATGGATCCCTGGATTGTAATTGTGGGCCCTCCAGGCTCTGTCCCACTGGAAAAAAAACGCCAAAGCTCATCTGAATAAAAAAAAATGCAATGGTCCCATGTTCAACCCTCTGCATCTCCAAGTAGGCTTTAAAAATAAACACTGTTCTGTAATCAAAAACAGCCAGTTGTACCAATGATCAGCTTTCTTATCCACTTTTTCGGGGATTTGTGCTGTACTTTTATAGGACAGGTTCATATTTAAAATTTCTGAGATAAGTATTTCAAGTTCAAGAGCAAAAAAGAAAACAAATAAAGAATATATATATATGCGGGGAGGAATGGAGATGTGCTCCCATCTGAATTTTCTTTCCTCCTTATGGATAGGTGGTGCCTATTTCTGTGTGCAACGACTGCTGTCCCCCTGGTCATCAGAAGAAAAGGAAGGAAGGGGAGCAATTTTGCTGCTATGATTGTGCTCCATGTCCAGAAGGGAAGATTGCAGACCAGAATGGTGTGTGACATAGAATTCATGTTTTATTTTCATTGGATAAGATTAGGATGGTTCGCTTCTTTAGAGCTAACTGCTATGTTTAATTACTATGCTGTTTGTAATGTTTCTCTGTTGACTTCTTTTTTAAAAAATATTTTTATTAGGATTTTCAGAAAAATAACAACATTACATAGGAAAAAAAGAAAATTAAACACATAGAATAAAAACGAAAGAAAAAGAAAAAGCATGTTGTTGTTGTTGTTTAGTCGTTTAGTCGTGTCCGACTCTTCGTGACCACACGGACCATAGCACGCCAGGCACTCCTGTCTTGCACTGCCTCCCGCAGTTTGGTCAAACTCATGTTCGTAGCTTCGAGAACACTGTCCAACCATCTTGTCCTCTGTCGTCCCCTTCTCCTAGTGCCCTCAATCTTTCCCAACATCAGGGTCTTTTCCAAGGATTCTTCTCTTCTCATGAGGTGACCAAAGTATTGGAGCCTCAGCTTCACGATCTGTCCTTCCAGGGAGCACTCAGGGCTGATTTCCTTAAGAATGGATAGGTTTGATCTTCTAGCAGTCCATGGGACTCTCAAGAGTCTCCTCCAGCACCATAATTCAAAAGCATCAATTCTTCGGCGATCAGCCTTCTTTATGGTCCAGCTCTCACTTCCATACATCACTACTGGGAAAACCATAGCTTTAACTATACGAACCTTTGTCGGCAAGGTGATGTCTCTGCTTTTTAAGATGCTGTCTAGGTTTGTCATTGCTTTTCTCCCAAGAAGCAGGCGTCTTTTAATTTCGTGACTGCTGTCACCATTTGCAGTGATCAAGGAGCCCAAGAAAGTAAAATCTCTCACTGCCTGCATTTCTTCCCCGTCTATTTGCCAGGAGATGATGGGACCAGTGGCCATGATCTTGGTTTTTTTGATGTTGAGCTTCAGACCATATTTCGCGCTCTCCTCTTTCACCCTCATTAAAAGGTTCTTTAATTCCTCTTCACTTTCTGCCATCAAGGTTGTGTCATCTGCATATCTGAGGTTGTTGATATTTCTTCCGGCAATCTTAATTCCAGTTTGGGATTCATCTAGTCCAGCCTTTCGCATGATGAATTCTGCATATAAGTTAAATAAGCAGGGAGACAATATACAACCTTGTCTTACTCCTTTCCCAATTTTGAACCAATCAGTTGTTCCATATCCAGTTCTAACTGTAGCTTCTTGTCCCACATAGAGATTTCTCAGGAGACAGATGAGGTGATCAGGCACTCCCATTTCTTTAAGAACTTGCCATAGTTTGCTGTGGTCGACACAGTCAAAGGCTTTTGCATAGTCAATGAAGCAGAAGTAGACGTTTTTCTGGAACTCTCTAGCTTTCTCCATAATCCAGCGCATGTTTGCTATTTGGTCTCTGGTTCCTCTGCCCTTTCGAAATCCAGCTTGCACTTCTGGGAGTTCTCGGTCCACATACTGCCTAAGCCTGCCTTGTAGAATTTTAAGCATAACTGAAATATACTCGGAGTCAAGAGTGAATTTCATGCTCTTTATTCAGCTCATAGTCATCAAGGAGAAGAGAAGACGAATGGCTCTTTTCCCCAAACCATCTGCTTATATACATTATTTACACAATGGGCCTTGCGTGATTGGCTACTTCAGGGCTACACCTGTGGGCCAATTATATTATGGATTGACTTCTGCCTGCAGCCTGATTGGCTGCTCCTACAGGCCAATCAGGTAGCAGATTCACTTCTGCCAGCCGCCTGATTGGCTGCTCCAGCAGACCAATCAGGTTGCGGATTCACTTCCACCTGGAGTTGGATTGGGTAGCTCCCGCTGATTCTGAATCCTATTGTTCTAAGATTCAGCTCAGTACATAACACCCCTCCCCTCTAAGTTCCAGTCCTGCCCGGGAAGTTGCATTCGTAGTCCCCAAGGTCTGCTGGCCGCCTCCGTGTGCGTTGTGGCCTGGGGTGTTCCTTGGTCAGGGGTTCTGGTTCTGGCTCGTGTTCCGAGGCTGCTGGCTGTGCCAGGGCTGTCTGGTCTGGCGCCACTGAACCACTAGGTTGTAGCTCTGGTTCCGGTGTCCTTCCAGCCTCGGGGCGCCCCTCTGTGCCTACTGCTTCTGCTTCCCCTGCCCACCCCTCTCGCTCTACAGGCCTCACTGCCCTGCTGTCCCCTTGGGACCCCTCTGTCCCGCTCTCCTCCCGGGTTCCTCCTGGGAATCGTCGTCGTAGCTGGTCGCAGTGGCGGCGCCAACATTGCCCCCCTTCCGTTAGTACCTCGTACGACACGGGACCGGTCACCTTGGTGACTGTGGCAGGTACCCATGCTGGGCCTGCCCCAAAATTCTTTGCATACACTGGGTCCTGGGCCACAAATGTCCGGGGGTTCCTGCCTTTCCCCACCACTACCTCATCCTGAGCTCTGTCGGGGTGAAGTCGGTCCAGTCTAGTTGCAAGGCGCCGGCCCATTAGTAATTCAGCTGGGCTCCGGCCCGTCGTTGTGCTTGGGGTGCTGTGCTGTGCTAGAAGAAATGCGGCAAGGCGGTATTCCCAGTCCCCTTGTGTCATGCGGCGGAGGCTGTCCTTGGTGGTCCGCACCATGCGCTCCGCTTGGCCATTGGTGGCAGGGTGGAATGGTGCTGAGCGGATGTGGCGGATGGCGTTCTGCGCTGTGAAGGTCTGGAACTCCTCTGACGTGAATGCGGTTCCATTGTCCGAGACGAGGGTGTCAGGGAGCCCGTGGGTCGCAAACAGCTTACGTAGTACCCGGATGGCTGCCGCCGTAGAAGTGGATGGTACCAGTGCGACCTCCAGCCATTTGGTGTAGGAATCCACCACTATGAAGAATGTTTTTCCCTGGAAGGGGCCAGCGAAGTCCACGTGCAAGCGTGACCATGGATGTCGGGCGGACTCCCAGGGCTGGACTGGGGCCCTTGGGGGATCCGGGCGGGATTCTTGGCAGGTCTGGCAGTGTTGGACCCAGGCCTCTATCTCTCTGTTAATCCCCGGCCACCACACATAACTCCTGGCAAGGGCCTTCATCCTCACTACCCCTGGGTGTGTCTCGTGTAGGGCTGTGAGGACCCTTTTGCGGAGGGGCTGGGGAACAACAACCCTGCTTCCCCATAACAGGCACCCCTTGTGGGCCGACAGTTCATGTTTGCGGTTTGTGTAGCCAGCGAATTCTGGCCCGGGGCTGCTGCTGGGCCAATTATATTATGGATTGACTTCTGCCTGCAGCCTGATTGGCTGCTCCTACAGGCCAATCAGGTAGCAGATTCACTTCTGCCAGCCGCCTGATTGGCTGCTCCAGCAGACCAATCAGGTTGCGGATTCACTTCCACCTGGAGTTGGATTGGGTAGCTCCCGCTGATTCTGAATCCTATTGTTCTAAGATTCAGCTCAGTACATAACAATAACCTTGCTAGCGTGTGAAATGAGCTCAATTGTGCGGTAGTTGGAGCATTCTTTGGCACTGCCCTTCTTTGGAATTGGGATGTAGACTGATCTTCTCCAATCCTCTGGCCCTTGCTGAGTTTTCCAAACTTGCTGGCATATTGGGTGTAGCACCTTAACAGCATCATCTTTTAAAATTTTAAATAGTTCAGCTGGAATATCATCACTTCCACTGGCCTTGTTATTAGCAGTGCTTTCTAAGGCCCATTTGACTTCACTCTCCAAGATGTCTGGCTCAAGGTCAGCAACCACACTACCTGGGGTGTACGAGACCTCCATATCTTTCTGGTATAATTCCTCTGTGTATTCTTGCCACCTCTTCTTGATGTCTTCTGCTTCTGTTAGGTCCTTACCACTTTTGTCCTTGATTATGGTAATCTTTGTACGAAATGTTCCTTTCATATCTCCAATTTTCTTGAACAGATCTCTGGTTTTCCCCATTCTAGTGATTTGAATAATTGTAGGTTGAAAAATCAGTAAACGATTTAGTTTCAGTTCCAAGGGTCGTTTTTATTAAAAAAACAACATGTTGAGTTGTGAGTTTATTCTCAAAAAGACCTACATGTAAGCTCTATCGATTAGAGCAGGGGTGGGCAACTCCCAAGAGACTGTGATCTACTCACAGAGTTAAAAACTGGCAGTGATCTAGTTTAGGTCTACCACTGACATCCAGTGATCTACCAGTAGATCATGATCTACCTGTTAGATGAGCCTGCATTAGAAGAACAAAATGTGGCATTTAGCTCAAAGTCTTCCATAACAAGTGAATACCAGCAAGAAAGTCAAAGTGAATCCATTTCGTTTTGTAACTCAAAGCAGCAAATGTTGAAAGAAAATTGACATCCTTCTGCTCAATACACTTGCAAGACTAGTCCCTTCTTCCCATTAAGCTTCTAGAGGGATAGTTGGACACTGAATATGAGGAAATTTGCATCTTTAAATTCAGTTGTTCACTTTGGGAAGAGCATCTTTTAAATATTCTGATCCCAAGCTGCACCTTGACCTCATTTGCAGGCAGTTCAGTTCTTACATCAATAATGCCATAACATGATGGTGAAATTCTGCCCCAGTCAGCAACTGAGCCACTGCATTTTGCACTAGCTGCAAAAGCCAGCCCCAGGGGCAGCCCCACAAAATGTGCATTGCAGGGGCAATTCATACTGAAGGCTACCAGTGCAAATGAAACACTATCAGAAGGTCTTAAAAGCCCGGAAAAGGATGTGGAAGGAAGAGAAGGTCCTAACAAAGTATTTATGTAGTATTTTCTTTAGTAATTTGTATGAAAAATGTTTCATTTTTATTGTGTCATATATTGCAGAACAATAAAGTGTGTACTGGAGAGAAGAGGCTGGAAAGCCTTACCTGGCCTCAGGGCGAAGTGCTCATGACTGGCCACAGATGGAATATCTACAAGGCTGTCTATCTTGTGGCACATGCTTTGCATCCCATTTACTAGTTCAGATATACTACACTCCTATACTATGCTGACCCTGCCCAATTCCATTTCTTCTTCTTTTTTGTTAGACCACAATATCCACCATGACAAGCAGTTAACAAGAGAAGCCGCCTTATACTGAAAAAGACCTGTTTCTCGTCTTAGCTTCGTATTTCCTTCTCCTGAGTTGGCAGCAACACTCCAGGGCCTCACGCAGGATCCCACCAAACCCTACCTTGGGATGCCCAGGATTGAACCTGGGGCCTTCCAGAGCAGATGTTCCACCACTGAATTATGGCCTTGCAGTGGTGGAAGTGTAGCATACCAAAGAATGGTGCCTGTCTGGAGTTCTCAGGGCAAAAATGGCCCTGAGTTCCAGGGAAAGCAGCCACATACAGGCTTTCCCCTCCCCTTTGCATTTGACTGTATATCCAAATCTTCATGTGCCAATGGAAGATAATAAAGTGTGTTCTGGAGAGAAGAGGCTAGAAAGCCTTCCTGGACCTCAGTGTGAAGTGCTCATGACTGGCCACAGATAGAATACCTACAAGGCTGTCTATGTTGTGGCACATCCTTTGCATCCCATTTACTAGTTCAGATCAAAGCACAGAGCAATTGAAGGGGATGAAAGTTTTGGATTTCAAGATCTGCAAGCTTCTCCATAATCTTATAGGGTGCTACACTGCTATTAGAAACTTAGGTCTACATTTCTCTGTAAAATCTGATCCCCCCTTTCATCTCATGAAATGCCACACTTTTCCCCATGATTCTTTTGGAAGGGATTCACAGATAATTTTGCACAAGTCATGAAAATCATTGTACTCTCCTATCATTCCTTTATAAAGGTTGAAGTCTCCTTTCTAAGAGCTGAATAAAAACGAAGGAGGAAATTGTTTAAAGTATGGTTGTACATTATATTGGAAATGAGAGTTGCAGAAGAGACATGAAGGCCGTTTCTTCCAGTCTCTGTGGCAATTTTTGAGAGGAGATTGGTGAAAAACATTTGACAGATCTCTCTAATCTGAAGATTTCTGTCATGGAAACATTGAACCATCTCCCTTCAAAACACTGCATGGGAATCAAGAGACCATTCCCAGCTTCCCAAGGACATTGACATCCTTCTGCTCAATACACTTTCAAGACTAGTCCCTTCTTCCCATTAAGTTTCTAGAGGAATAGTTGGACACTGAATATGAGGAAAATTGTATCCTTAAATTCAGTTGTTCACTTTGGGAAGAGCATCTTTTAAATATTCTGATCCTAAGCTGCACCTTGACCTCATCTGCAGGCAGTTCAGTTCTTACATCAATAATGCCTTAACCTGATGCTGAAATTCTGCCCCAGTCAGCAACTGAGCCACTGCATTTTGCACTAGCTTCAAATTCCAAGCAAGCCCCAGGGGCAGCCCCACAAAATGTGCATTGCAGGGGCAATTCATACTGAAGGCTACCAGTGCAAATGAAACACTATCAGAAGGGCTTAAAAGGTTAGGAAAGCGTGTGGAAGGAAGAGAAGGTCCCAGCAAAATGAGAGTGGATTATCAAAATGAAAATTTTGCTGAAATTGTAAAGATGACCGAAGAGAAAAGACATCAAGGTAATAAAGTTTTAAAACAAGAATGGGAAAATTTTGTTGAGTACCTTAAAAACCACCGTAGCTATTTAGAAACATTAGCAGGATTGTTATGGAAACCAGGGTGAGATGGGGGGAAGTCTGAGGGGATTGTATAATCCTAATATTGTATATATGGCAAATGTTTTGAGTGTATGGAAATAATTTACCAGAGTGAGGGGGAAAACAATATTTATTTAGTACATTTTTTAATAAGTTGTTCTCTGTTGTTCAGCTCAGGCCTCAGAATGATGATGTAGCATTTAGGGGCAAAGATGCAGCCCAATAACCCAGCACTGGAGGACAAGATGGAGAAGATCTCCACAGCCACCATGTGTTTCCCTCTTGTGCTCAGGTAGGCTGGAAAAAAAGACAGCCAAACACTGCAAAAGAGCAGCATGCTGAATGTAATGAACTTGGCTTCATTAAAACTGTCAGGTAACTTCCGGGCTACAAATGCGGCAATGAAGCTGGCAATGGCCAAGAGGAACATGCAGCCCAGGACACAATAGAACATGGTGACTGAGCCTTCATTACATTGCACAATGATTTCTTCTGTTAAAGAGTGCATGTCCAGTTCAGGGAATGGGGGAGATGTCATCAACCACACAGTACAAATAGTTGATTGAATAAGAGAACAGGAAAAGACAATGGAATTTGTCAGTCTTTTTCTTAACCACTTCCTCATGCTGGACCCTGGTTTGGTGGCCAAGAAAGCTAGAACTACAGTGACAGTTTTGGCCAACACACAAGAAACGGCTATAGAGAAGATGATATCAAACATTGGTTGCCGGAGGAGGCAGGAGACTGTGCTAGGTTCACCCAGAAATAGCAATGAAGAGAGGAAGCAGATCAGGAGAGAGACAAGGAGAGAGTAGGTGAGGTCCCGGTTGTTGGCTTTGACTATTGGAGTGTCTCTGTACTTTATGAATATTCCTAGCACCAAAGCTGTGATGAGGAAGAAAGAAAGGGCAATGGATGCTAAACTGATACCCAAAGGTTCTTTGTAAGAAAGGAAGGTCATTGTTTTCTGAATGCAGGCCGTTTTGTTCTTGTTTGGATACTGAGCTTTTGGGCATCTGAAGCAGTCATTCATATCTGAAAAAGAAACAAGGTAAAATTTCCATATTGATTCAACAGTATTTTGTCTTCCATGTGACATGAAATTCAACCTATTGGATCCATGTGTTTTGGTGTTCATATAAAAATGCTTTGTTCTCACTCATTCTTAAGGTTATCATAGGTTGTCTGCTAAGTTGATAATAGCTGAGTAGAAATCCTTCAAACTGTCTTTGGGATAAGTAGATAAGAGTCAATGGCCCATTTCATCCAGCTTCCCAATCTCTCAGTTGCCAACTAGATTCCTATGGGAAGCTTGCAAGCAGGACCTGAGTGAAACAGAAGTCTTCCCCATCCCCCACACTTCCCAGGAACTTTTATTTGGAAAAATGCAGATTTGAGCATGAAGGCCAAGCAAAGTCATCTGAGCTCATAGTCATTGATAGCCTTATCTTACATGAGTTTGTCTAATTCTCCTTTGAAGCCCTCGAAATTTGTGCCCATCACTGACTCTTGAGGGAACAAATTCCATAGTTTTATCAAGTACTTCATAAAGAGGTTAACATTATTTTGCTTGTTCTGAATCATCCAACACTCAAATTCCTTAGATGCCCCAAGCTCTAGTATTATGAGAAGTGTAATTTTTCTTTTTTATCTAATGTCTCAGTGCCTTGCATGATTTTAGGCATTTTTTTAAAAAAATAATTTTTATTTATTTTATATATAAACACATAAGCATTAACCATACATAAATAACCCACATACAACACAGCCTAAAAAATAAAAAATAAAAATAAAATACAATACAATTTCTAATCTCATACTTTTCATGACTTTTTTAAAAGAAAAAAAAGAAAAAAGAACTTCCTCGAATTCCCCTCCTCTGCGGTTCATTCCCAATTCTCTTTCGCAAATTCTATATCTTAAATTTTAATCATTCCGGTTTAAATTAAACTTCCCTCAAACATCACACATTTTCTAACATAATTCAAAAATCTGCAGTTTCTATACACTTGAAAATCTGTTTCCAAATTCAATTCTACAATATTTTTTTAAAATACGTTCTAATTTTTTTTCCAGTCTTCTTCCACCAATTCTTCTCCCTGGTCACGTAGTCTCCCTGTCATCTCAGCAAGTTCCATATAATCCATCAATTTCATCTGCCATTCTTCCACAGATTTCAGGCATTTTTATAATGTGCCCCAACTCACCCCCCCCCTCTGTCCAGTGTCCTCATAGGATGCAAAATATGATTTCCACATAACTCACCATCCTGGTTTGAAATTTCCCCTTCTGGACATGGAACACAACCATAGCAACAAAAAATTTCCCCTTCTTTCTTTTTCTTCTGATTCCCAGGGTGGCAGTGGTCATTACACAGAGAAAGGGGAATCACCTTTCAATAGCAGAAAAGCAGTTTAGGAGATCAGAGAAACTAATTGCTTATTTGACTTCTCTTAATGGAGTTCACCCCTCAGCATAAAAAGGTTTAATATAAGTAGCTGCCATACACAGCTGCATTAACTATGAACCCCATTATTTGGGATCCCCTCCAAACCTATGACAAACTTTGCAATCATTCTGCAGCACAAACTCCACATTTTGCAGTGCCCTCCAAACACTGTCTGAATTCCCCAACAAGGTGCTACACTGGTCACCCCAAATCCAATACTGTCCAATCCACTCCAAACCTGTGCCAAAGTTTTGCATTCATGGATTGGGATGACAGGTAAGGCACCTGGTTCGGCAGGTAAGCCACACAGTGTGAGGGCTCAACAAAATGAAACTTTTTTTGCAAAATGCTGCAAAACAATTGAAAAACATCTCACCAGGACTTCATTTTAACCCTTCCTGGAGATGCAAGGGATTGAACTCGGGACCTTTCATATGGGATGTATTAAAGGTAAAGGGACCCCGGACCGTTAGATCCAGTCGCGGACGACTCTGGGGTTGCGGTGCTCAACCTCGCTCTTTAGGCCGAGGGAGCTGGCGTTTGTCCGCAGACAGTTTCCGGGTCATGTGGCCAGATAGAAAGAGAGATTAGAGAATGGGCAGCTATGAAGCAATTTCATTGGATATGCCAAATCTTTGCTTTTTATATATGGAAGGTATAGTAAATATAAATGAAAAAATTACTCCTACAGAAATGCAGGGTTCCCCCTCCCCTAGGCAGTTCACAGCCGCATCAAATTTGAATGTGCTAGGAAGCCACATTTGTCCTCTGCCCTATCAGATGCAAACAGCAATGTTAAAGAAAATGGAATTTCCTGACAACCAAAGATAACATCATAAGAACAGTGGAGAACAGAAGGATTCCGAGAATAGAGACCTGATTAAAACCTCTGTGCCATACAAGCATATCTTCATGAATGATGAATGCTTCTCCTTCAAGAGCATCAGGATCAACACATCCAACTTTCATTCGAAAGAAGGACTTGTTTGGGAAGGTGATCATGTTCGTGATGTCAAATCTGCCTCCCATTTCCCTTTTTTCATCAAAGGACATTGTTTCCCCTGCTGAGTTGTTAAATGAAATGCCTTGCAGAAAGTAGTGGAGCTGATTCAAAGGGAAAGGGGGGTGGGAGAGAAATATATACATACATATTGTTGTTGTTGTTTAGTCGTTTAGTCGTGTCCGACTCTTCGTGACCCCATGGACCATAGCACGCCAGGCACTCCATATACATATAGTGAAGGCCAAATATAAAAAATGAGCTATTTCAGTCTAGTGCAGGAATCCCCAAACTTTGGCCCTCCAGATGTTTTGGCCTACAATTCCCATCATCCCTGACCACTGGTCCTGTTAGCTAGGGATCATGGGAGTTGTAGGCCAAAACATCTGGAGGGCCACAGTTTGTGGATGCCTTGTCTAGTGGATGGAAAAGTTATAACAAAGTAACAGAAGGCTAAAATACTGTGCATGCTAAACATACAGAGAAAGGGGCACTCACAAACTGTTATCACTTTGAAAAAATCACATTTCATGATAATTGGCTAACTGAAATACTATTTTGGGTAACTGAAATACTATTTTGTTTGCATTATGTTAATCCCTTCTGTATGAATATTGCTTATGGATTGGTACCTAACACAGAACAAGTATATAGCAGATAGAAAAGTTACAAAACAGAATAACTTTGAAAATGTCCTATTTCATAAAGTTTGGGTTTCGGGTAATTGTCTCATTGAAATAATATTTTGCAACGTGTTACCTGCCAAGGTTGCAGATCTTGAAGTTCAAACCTTTTGTGCTTTGATCTGTATGAATAAATTGCATGCAAAGCATGAGCCACAACAAAGACAGCATTGTAGATACTGTAGCTGTGGCCAGTCATGCCCATTTCAAACAGATGGCCAGGAAGACCCTCTAACTTCTCCTCCCCTGTACATGTTTCAGTATCTTGCATGAGCAGATCTGGAAATGGACAGTCAAATGCTTGCTCCCAGAAGTCCTTAAGAAAACCATCACCTGGATTCCAGTAAGGTTTTATGCTCTGAAGAAATTCACTGAACTCGAGAAGCTCTGTTGAGTGAATGGTGAAGGAAATGGCACCTTGAAAGAGCTCAAGATCCCAAGACTTTTGAAAACTCATTAATACGAAATCAATTTGTGTTGTCATGATCCACACTTTTCTCAATGTTGAGCTTTCCTTATTTTCAGGATCTCGTAGAAATATAATACAACTCAGCCAGGTCAATGTCTGAGAATCTCCATAGACGATGAATGCATTGGCTTTGTCATTTGTGACACCCTCATAATACCTATCAAGCAACTCAAAAAATTCACCCAACATATCAAAACGAGCAATTTTTCCCATTCTTTGTGTGAAGGCTGAACAGATTCCATGCTGGTAGAGCAATTGCTCCAGGGCCTGCAAGAAATTTTCTCCTCCATTGTCATCTGTAACAAAGAGTCCAACCCATGTCCATCCAAAATGCTGGAGCAAATTGATGATCGCCATATACTGATGAGCTTCATTGGGCACCATGCGGTAAAAGGAAAGGAAGTGATCTATTTCACTCTCCTCTTCGGGAAATGAACCATATGCAAGCTACAAGGAAAAGAACAGACATAATAATGGTACCTAAGTATAAAGTATTATTTTGAGCATGTGGTCTTCATTCAAGAAATGTTTGTTGAAGCAATTTTGAGGTTTCCAGACAGTGAAACGGAAGGATGCTTCCAGCTGAATATTCAAGAGCTGTGGCGACATTTTCCAATTTCTGGATATTTTATTTCATAAAGTATTTATGTCTTGTCAGAAATGTCCCTTTGTTTCATTTGTAGAGTGCAATCCTATTGTGGAATTACTCTGTGGAAATTTAGGATTCGGGAGAAGCCGCACTAGTTGGATTAACCCTAGATAAATCTTTGCCATGTCCGATAGGCTGGCCAAATTCCTCAATGCACCAACCGAATGCTATTCTAGTTCTACTGTTGGGAATCATGTATAAGATGCACAATGGACATGGCAGAGGAAGACATAACAGTTATCTTTGATCTATATGGATTGAAGAACTGCAGTTCACATACTCAAAGTGCTGTATGTGTGTGTTGCAGATGGTTGGACCGAAGCTACAAACATGAGTCTGACCAAACTGCGGGAGACAGTAGAAGACAGAAGTGCCTGGCATGCTCTGGTCCATGGGGTCACGAAGAGTCTGACACGACTAAACGCCTAAACAACAGGGTTCTTGTGTTGGAAGTGTCCAAGGTGCTGAATGCTCTCAGCTTTCACTAGTGTAGCAATCACTACTGCTTAAGGAGTAATCTATGTTTCTGATAGACATTGTAGCTTCTAGTGCTTCAGCATCAGTCATATTCACATTCTGAATCTCAAAATCATTTTTGGAATGGCAAGAGAAAACTGAAATTTGTTGGGGAGGGGGGCACATGTCCCTATGCATAAAACCTACTTGTGGAATCTTGTAGAGCCTTAAAGTATCAGCCATATGGAAAGAGGTATCAGAGCTCAGTCCTCCGATGATGGCTATGAGGTTTTTCTGTGAGTCACATTTGTAGTTGGGAGCAAATCTATGCATTTTAAAGAGCAGGTCCAAAGTGTTACGATATGTAATCCTTGCATCATAATAGCTGTCGTAGATGTGGAACCCCAGTGTGACATTGGGCAAGAGGTTGGGATTCTCATTTATCACTTTTACAGCAAATGCCAAGGCCAGGATGTGCTGGTAGAATTTTGTTACCATGCTGCAAATGAGGTCAGTTTAAAATTTCAGAGGAGAATTGTACAATGCAGTAAGTAGACAAAACAAATGGCCATTTCTGTCTCAAACAGATGTATATTGAACTAACTTTGTCTTTTATGATGGCTCTAAAATAATATATACCATCCATCTCTGTATTATGTCTTGTTTGACCTTTAATCTCAGTTGCCTGCCACCCTCAAAAGACAACAACAATCTCCCCCCTCTTTCTCTTTTTATTCAAACTGGCTAACTTACAGGTGACCATTCTATGCATGTAGCCCAGGAAAGCAGCAATATTTCAAAGAAATTCACTCAAACAGTCCCTGATTCATGATATATGTTCTAGGAAGATTAAACAGAGTCTGTGCCCCAAGACTAGGTACAGTAGTATCCTCTCCATCCTCCTCTTGTTGGTCCATTTGGTGCAATTAAAACTATCCATTTGGTGCAATTAAAACTAAGAATACAAATCACATCTCCATATTGCTTTTCAAAATAGAAAGGATGATCATTAATCACGAAGTTCAAAGCCATCATTTACTGCCTACCAGTTTAGTAGGACGCACAATACTAAATAAAGTACCGGAACTGGGAAGGATTAATGCCACAAATGAAGGGGGAGGGGAGTCTCTTACTGTGGATTATCATCAAACAGATTCTGTGAAGGGTTTTCCTTGAATAAATCTTCAATGATGCAATAATAGAACTGAGAAGCAATCCCACCGATGATGAGGCCACCTGACTGGTACCACTCATGGGGAACAGGAAATGTTTCAGTCTCAGGGCACCTCATAGCTGCTTTGCACAAAACATTAGGCACCAGGAAAAGGAAAGTGAATAACCACAGCATCCTTGTAGTCAAGCGTCTCAGAAAATGTGGATGCTCTTGTGCCCATCAGTACCTGCAGACTAATTTAAGATAGATTGCATGAGACCTGTCTGTCACTACAGCACAACAAGAGAGATTGGCACACCTTATTTTAGAATCAAAACATTATGAACACATGCTTTGGCCTCATAGCTGAGATTTCCCAAACTCTGATGGCTAGTCTGACTAATAATATAAAAATAAAATAAAATGGGAGAAAGAAAATTGAAAGTCATGCCTGCCTCTTGCCACTACTCCTATCTATTCATCGTGCATAGTTTCATCTAATATAATCTCTTTCATGGCTGTTCATTGACAGCTTTCTCGTGCCTTCTGAAATGCCTCTGCAGGCCTGAGCAGATGCACAGATTATAGTGATTTGAATAATTGTAGGTTGAAAAATCAGTAAAAGATTTAATTTCAGTTCCAAGGGTCGTTTTATAAAAAAAACAACATGTTGAGTTGTGAGTTTATTCTCAAAAAGGCCTACATGTTACCTCTATCCATTAGATCAGGGGTAGGCAACTCCCAAGAGACTGTGATCTACTCACAGAGTTAAAAACTGGCAGTGATCTACCCGCTTTTGGGGGGTTCAGGTCAAGGTTGTTGAGGGTTTTTTTTAGGATGGAAAGTCCTGTTTTAGGGGGTTCACGTCGAAGTTTTTGACCTTCTTTTAGGGAGGTGGAAAGCCACATTTTGAGGGGTGCAGGGCAAAAATATTGAGCTTTCTTTAGGTGAGCCAAAGTTGTTGACCTTCTTGGAGAGGGGTGAGCCAGTGATCTACCAGTGATCTACCAGTGACATCCAGTGGTCTACCAGCAGATCATCATCTACCTGTTGGACGAACCTGCATCAGAAGCACAAAAGGTGGCATTTAGCTCAAAGTCTTCCATGACAAGTGAATACCAGCAGGAAAGTCAAAGTGAATCCATTTTGTTTTGCAACTCAAAGCAGCAAATGTTGAAAGAAAATTTACATCCTTCAGCTCAATACACTTTCAAGACTAGTCCCTTCTTCCCATTAAGCTTCTAGAGGGATAGTTGGACTCTGAATATGAGATAAATTGTATCCTTAGATTCAGTTGTTCACTTTGGGAAGAGCATCTTTTAAATATTCTGATTCCAAGCTGCACCTTGACCTTGTTTTCAGGCAATTCAGTTCTATCATCAATAGTGCCATAACATGATGGTGATATTCTGCCCCAGTCAGCAACTGAGCCACTGCATTTTGCACTAACTGCAAAAGCCAGCCTCAGGGACAGCCCCACAAATTGTCATTGCAGGGGCAAATCATTCTGAAGGCTACCAGTGCAAATGAAACACTATCAGAAGGGTTTAAAAGCCCGGGAAAGCATGTCGAAGGAAGAGAAGGTCCCAACAAAATAAGAGTGGATTATCAAAATGAAGATTTTGCTGAAATCATAAAGAGGACCGTAGAGAACAGACATCAAGATGATAAAATTTTAAAACAAGAATGGGAAAATTTTGTTGAGTACCTTAAAAACCACTGTATCTATTTAGAAACATTAGCAGGATTGATATACCATTCATGAAGTAAAATGAATTAGATTAGTAAGTGAAAAAGAATGGATAATTATTATTATATGCAAGAAAAGAGGGTAAAATATGGAAACCAGGGTGGGAAGGGGGCAAGTCTGAGGGGTTTGGTTAATCCCAGTATTATATATATGGAAATTGTTTGGAGTGTATGGAAATAATGTTAACATAAAAAACGGGGGGGGGGGGTGGTTCTTAAGAAAAAAAGAGAAAAAGCCAGGGAAAGCAATTGATTAATTCTCCTCTTGTTGATGAATGGGTGAGGGTGGCGGTGTTGGTGGGTGGGTGGCTGTGTTTGGAATATAGTTACATTCCCATACATGTCCTTCTATCAAGTGAAAGTTGGACAGGTGGATGACGATGCTCTTGAATCAAGAAAAATCATCATTCATGAGGACATGATAACATGGCACAAGGGTATGGGTCCTGGGGTATTACTGTGGGCCCTGCTCTCTCTCTCTCTATTCCATTGAACAGAATCCAATGCTCATTTGTATATCAAAATGCTTGATATGCAAACCCCTCAGGTTCAATCCTCTGCATTTCCAAATACAATTGAAAATATCACTGGCCTGTAATAATAAAGATCCAGATAAATCAAAGATTAGGGCTCTAAAATTATATTTAAAGTTTCCTGGATGAGTTGATTTCAAGTTTACAAGCAATATTAAACAAATAAATTAAATAAAATGTAATTTTAAAAAATCTTTCTTCATTATGGGTAGATGATGCCTTTTTCTGCCCTTTTCTGTGTGTAACAACGGTCCCATGTTCAGCCCTCTGCATCTCCAAGTAGGCTTTGAAAATAAACACTGTTCTGTAATCAAAAACAGCCAGTTGTACCAATGATCAGCTTTCTTGTCCACTTTTTCGGGATTTGTGCTGTACTTTATAGGGCAGGTTTATATTTAAAATTTCTGAGGTGGGTATTGCAAGTTCGAGAGCAAAAAAGAAAACAAATGACCACTGGTCCTGTTAGCTAGGGATGATGGGAATTGTAGTCCCGAACATCTGGAGGGCCAGAGTTGGCCTATGCCTGGACTAGTCCACCCTCTGCAATGCAGGCCTGTGCAGCTGTCCCTTACAGGGATCAAATCTGCAACCTTGGCATTCTCAGCACCATGCTCCAACCAGCCGAGTTATCCGACTGCCTTATGCTCTGTTGAAGTCAAGGTGATGTACATGGTTCTAACCATCCTCATTTTAGTTGTTGTTTTTGTTGTTTAGTCATTTAGTCGTTTCCGACTCTTCATGACCCCATTGACCATCCATAGCACGTCAGGCAGTCCTGTCTTCCACTGCCTCCCGCAGTTTGGTCAAACTCATGTTCGTAGCTTCGAGAACACTGTCCAACCATCTTGTCCTCTGTCATCCACTTCTCCTAGTGCCCTCCATCTTTCCCAACATCAGGGTCTTTTCCAGGGAGTCTTCTCTTCTCATGAGGTGGCCAAAGTATTGGAGCCTCAACTTCACGATCTGTCCTTCCAGTGAGCACTCACATTTTAGTCTTACATCAGCCCTGTGTGGTAGGGTATGCTGAGAGAGAGAAAAAACAGCTCGCCCAAAAACATAGAGAAGAGCTTTTTAAACTTTGTGTCGTAACATGTTAGTGTTTCAGCTGCAGTGTGTAGTTGTGTCACACAAATGGTCCCCACACTCCTCCCAGGGCTGGAAAGGGGTTATTTTAACATTCAGTTTGCAAGTAAAACTGAATTATTATGTCTGAAAATGATACATATTTTAAAACTGTGTCACCAACATGAGCAGTTTGTAAAGCTTTCAAATAGAGCGGGCTTCATGACATGGGGATTCGAACCCCAGTGTGAATGGTAAACATAATTGGTCAAACTGGGGACCACCCACATTCCATCCCAGATGTAGTCCTGAATATGTTTTGGGACATGGCTAATCTATAATTTTGCTTTTAAAATAAATAATTCACATTCCACAATGTGTTTGTTCTTTTCAAATATTTTTAATGAATTTTAGTAACCAGACACAGGCTTCATAAAAAACAAAAGAAAAAGAAATTAGCTTTAAAGGGGGGGAAGGGGGGAGAATAAGCTGCCATGAATGGCAATAAAGAGATTTCGATATAGCTATGTGATATCTAAGTCAATAATAAAACATATCAAGAAGAAAAGAATGTGCTATCTGCAATAACAAAGGGTTTCATGTTTGAAAGAATAACTATTACAAATGTTTGTTTTAAAAAGAACTTAAAAGGCAACCTTGAACTAGACAAAAAGCCAAATACTCACATAGAGCTGTGGTACGTCACACTCCTCAAAAATCTCATTATCTGAATACAATGCATTCTCAGGAGATCGTTTGTTAGGTGGCCATTTACATAACAAGTCAACAATTTCCATGAATTCCAATGGGAATATTTCTTATGTGTTGTCAGTCTCAAAATTTTGACACCCCCCAAAGAGTGAAAACCCCACGAAAATCCTCTGAAATCTTGTAAAAGAAGGAAGAAAACTCTGCTTATTTGTGTACAGTGCTAAATACAGGTACAACTGTTTGGAGAGCTGAATCTACAGTGTATATAACAAGATTTGGGTACTAATTACTCACGTTAGAGTAAGTGAAGTTGGATACTGAGACCTGTGTGTATAAAATAAAATTAAACAAGTGGCGAAAAAGTAATCTCAAGCACAATTTAAAATTTACCAGAGTGAGGGGAAAAACAATTATTTACTACTTTTTTAATAATTAATTTTTAATTTTTAATTCAGTTGTTCACTTTGGGAAGAGCATCTTTTAAATATTCTGATCCTAAGCTGCACCTTGACCTCATCTGCAGGCAGTTCAGTTCTTACATCAATAATGCCTTAACCTGATGCTGAAATTCTGCCCCAGTCAGCAACTGAGCCACTGCATTTTGCACTAGCTTCAAATTCCAAGCAAGCCCCAGGGGCAGCCCCACAAAATGTGCATTGCAGGGGCAATTCATACTGAAGGCTACCAGTGCAAATGAAACACTATCAGAAGGGCTTAAAAGGTTAGGAAAGAGTGTGGAAGGAAGAGAAGGTCCCAGCAAAATGAGAGTGGATTATCAAAATGAAAATTTTGCTGAAATTGTAAAGATGACCGAAGAGAAAAGACATCATTTTATGGAAACCAGGGTGAGATGGGGGGAAGTCTGAGGGGATTGTATAATCCTAATATTGTATATATGGCAAATGTTTTGAGTGTATGGAAATAATTTACCAGAGTGAGGGGGAAAACAATATTTATTTAGTACATTTTTTAATAAGTTGTTCTCTGTTGTTCAGCTCAGGCCTCAGAATGATGACGTAGCATTTAGGGGCAAAGATGCAGCCCAATAACCCAGCACTGGAGGACAAGATGGAGAAGATCTCCACAGCCACCATGTGTTTCCCTCTTGTGCTCAGGTAGGCTGGAAAAAAAGACAGCCAAACACAGCAAAAGAGCAACATGCTGAATGTAATGAACTTGGCTTCATTAAAACTGTCAGGTAACTTACGGGCTGCAAATGCGGCAACGAAGCTGGCAATGGCCAAGAGGAACATGTAGCCCAGGACACAATAGAACATGGTGACTGAGCCTTCATTACATTGCACAATGATTTTTTCAGCTAAAGAGTGCATGTCCAGTTCAGGGAATGGGGGAGATGTCATCAACCACACAGTACAGATAGTTGATTGAATAAGAGAACAGGAAAAGACAATGGAATTTGTCAGTCTTTTACTCATCCACTTCCTCATGCTGGACCCTGGCTTGGTGGCCATGAAAGCTAGTACTACAGTGACAGTTTTGGCCAACACACAAGAAACGGCTACAGAGAAGATAATGCCAAACATTGGTTGCCGGAGGAGGCAGGAGACTGTGCTAGGTTCACCCAGAAATAGCAATGAAGAGAGGAAGCAGAGCAGGAGAGAGACAAGGAGAGAGTAGGTGAGGTCCCGGTTGTTGGCTTTGACTATGGGAGTCTCTCTGTACTTTATGAATATTCCTAGCACCAAAACTGTGTTGAGGAAGAAAGAAAGGGCAATGGATGCTAAGCTGATCCCTAAAAGTTCTTTGTAAGAAAGGAAGGTCATCGTTTTCTGAATGCAGGCAGTTTTGTTCTTGTTTGGATACTGAGCTTTTGGGCATCTGAAGCAGTCATTCATATCTGAAAAATAAACAAGGTGAAATTTCAATACTGATTGAACAGTACTTTGGCTTCTATGTGACTGTTTCACTGACATGAAATTAAACCTATTGGATCTATGTGTTTTACTGTTCAGATATAAATGCTTTGATCTCACTGATTCTGAAAGCCATTATACTGATTCACTTCTTACTTTTCAATAGTATTTTGCCTTCTCATAAGAGCCTGCTGGATCAGGCCAATGACCTATCTCATCCAGCTTCCTGATTTCACAGTGGCCAACCGCATACCTATAGGAAGCCTGCAAGCAGGACCTGAGTGAAACAGAAGTCTCCCCCAACCCCCACACTTCTCAGCATCTCATATTTGGAAGAATGCAGATTCTGTCCATGGAGGCACTGCAAAGCCATCAGAGATCATAGCCATTAATAATCTCCATGAGTTTGTCTAATCTGTTCCCATCATTCCCTCTTGTGGAAACCAATTCCATAGATTAATCATGCATTTCATGAATAGGTTAGCTTTCTTTTGCATGTTCTGAATTATCCAACACTCAATTACCTTTGATGTCCCTGAGATCCAGTGTTATGTTGATTCTATATTCCCATACATGGAAAAATTTAATCCATTTTGTATCATGTTCCTCCTTACTCGTTTTTGCACTAAAATAACCCCCTTAAATGCTACTGTCTAGCCTTCCCAGTGTCCTCGTAGGATGAAAAATATGATTTCTACATAACTCACCATCCTGGTTTGAAATTTCCCCTTCTGGACATGGAGCACAATCATAGCAGCAAAACTTTTCCCCTTCTTTCTTTTTCTTCTGATTGCCAGGGTGGCAGTGGTCATTACATAGAGAAAGGGGAGTCACCTATCCATAGCAGAAAAGCCTTTTAGGAGATCAGAGAAACTGATGGTTTATTTGACTTCTATTAATGAAGTTCATTACTCAGCAAATAAAGTTTAATCTAAAAGGTATGCATTATAGGGCTGTGTTAACTATGAATCCCATTATTTGGAATCCCCTCCAAACCTATGACAAACTTTGCAATGAAAAACCCCACATTCCGAGGTGTCCTAAAATAGTGTCTGATTTCCCCAACATGGTGCTATACTGGTCACCCCAATTCCAATATTGTTCAATTCACTCCAATCCTGTGCCAAAATTTTGTATTAGTGGATTGGGGGTGACTTGTAGGACCCTAGGTTTGGCAGGTCAGCCACACAGTTTGAGGGCTCAACAAAATGTTAAGTTTGTTCTGCAAAATGCTGCAAAACAATAGAAAAACAGCTCACCAGGACTTCGTTTTAATGCTGCCTGGAGCCTTATGCAAGCAGTACGTGTTCTATTACTGAGTTATTGTCTCCATACATTAAAAAAAAGAGGTTACAGTATTGAATTGGTGCCTATGTAGAAATTTCATTTATATACTCCAATGCTTTGCTTTATGTATATGGAAGATATAGTTATACAAAAATGTACTCCCCCCTCCCCCATGGCATTTCTAAGTGGCATCAATTTTGAATGTGCCAGGCAGCCACATTTTTCCTTGGCCATATCAGATGGAAACAACAGTTGTAAACAAAATGGAATTCCTGACATCTAAAGAACACATCATAAGAACAGTGAGTAACAGATGGAGTCCAAGGATGCAGACCTGATTAAAACCTCTGTGCCACACAATCATATCTTCATGAAAAATGAATGCTTCTCCTTCAAGAGCATCAGGATCAACTCGTCCAACTTTCATTTGAAGGAAAGACTTGTTTGGGAATGTGATCATGTTCGTGATGTCAAAACCACCTCTCATTTCCCTATTTTCGTTAAAGGACATTGTTTCTCCTGCTGAGTTGTTGAATAAAATGCCTTGCAGAAAATAGTGGAGCTGATTCAAAGAGAAAAAGGGAAAAAAAGGAGTGTGTGTGTGTGTGTGTGTGTGTGTGTAATGCAGACCAATTCTAAACAATGAACTATTTTCATATAGCAAATGGAAAAGTTATAACACAGCAATAGATGGCAAAAATTCTGTACATGGTAAATATGCAAGAAAGGGGGACACTCACAAAATGTAATCACTTGATATCTGGCCTTGGAGTAATTGGCTGACTGAAATAATATTTTGTTAATAATAATAATAAGAAGAAGAAGAAGAAGAAGAAGAAGAAGAAGAAGAAGAAGAAGAAGAAGAAGAATTTATACCCCCTCCACCTGGCTGCGTGCCCCAGCCACTCTGGGCACCTTCCAGTAAAATATTAAAATACAGTTATATTATATTGAAATATTAAAATATGTGTTACCTGCCAAGGCTGCAGATCTTGAAGTTCAAACCTTTTGTCTCCTGTCATTGCTCTGTGCTTAGATCTGTATGAATAAATAGCATGCAAAGCATGAGCCACAACAAAGACAGCATTGTAGATATTGTAGCTGTGGCCAGTCATGCCCATTTGAAACAGAAACCCAGGAAGACACTCTAACTTCTCCTCCCCTGTACATGTTTCAGTATCTTGCATGTGCAGTTTGGGAAGTTTACAATCAAATGCTTGCTCCCAGAAGTCCTTGAGAAAAGCATCTGCTGGGTTCCAGTAAGGTTTTATGATCTGAATAAATTCATGGAACTTGAGAAGCTCTTTTGAGTGAATGGTGAAGGAAATGGCACCTTGAAAGAGCTCAAGACCCCAAGCTTTTTGATAACTCAATAATACAAAATCAATTTGAGTTGTCATGATCCACACTTTTCTAAATGTTGAGCTTTCCTTATTATCAGGATCTCGTAGAAATATAAGACATCTCAGCCAGGTCAAAGTCTGAGAATCTCCATAGACAATGCATGCATTCACTTTGTCATTTGTGAGACCCACATAATAACTTTCAAGTATGTCATAAAGTTCAATGAACAAATCGGAATGAGATGCTTTTTCCATTCTTTGTGTGAAGGCTGAACAGATCCCATGCTGGTAGAGCAATTGCTCCAGGGCCTGCAAGAATTTTTCTCCTCCTTCATCACCAGTAACAAAGAGTCCAACCCATGTCCATCCAAAATGTTGAAGCAAGCTGATAATCGCGATATACTGATGAGCTTCATTGGGCATCATGCGGTAAAGGGAAAGTAAGTGATCTATATCACTCTCCTTCTGTGGAAATGAGCCATATGTAAGCTAGCAGGAAAAGACCAGACATTATGAAGATAAGTATAAACAATTACTTTTAGCATTTGGCTGTTCGTTCAAGAAATGTTTCTGCAGTTCTGTTGAAATAGGGACGACCACCCATGTATTTTTTCATTGCTCCCTTTACAGAGACCTCCAAAATGAATCTACCCTAAAGATATTTGATGAGTTACCTGGATGATCTGAAGAATTGCAAATTAAATTGCTCCTTTCAGTCTCTAACCCAGGCATTCCCAAACTGCGGCCCTCCAGATGTTTTGGCCTACAACTCCCATGATCCCTAGCTAAGAGGGCCAGTGGTCAGAGATGATGGGAATTGTAGTCCAAAACATCTGGAGGGCTGAAGTTTGGGGGTGCCTGCTCTAACCAAGAGGTCACCACTATGGTGGCAAGATTCTGCACAAATGCTATCAGAATTCGGTGCGCCTACATAGGAAGTACTTAAATTAACTCCTCAACAGAGCCAGGCAGATTCCACTATAATTTATGGCGCAAATAATTAATATAAAAATAAGGATCAAAGGTTGATTGGTCCCTTTTTGATAAGTTATTTTAGCTTATTTAATTTTTTAAATAATATTTTAAGCATTAATGATGTAATGCAATTATTGTGCTGGTCAGTGACCGTAAAAAAGATTACTTACTTACTTACTTACTAATTACTTACTTACTTACTTACTTACTTACTTACTTGACACAACTGGTAGTTTTCTAGACCATTAAATTGAAGGATGCTTCAAGTTTCAGGGTGCTTCCAGTTTCTAGAGTTGTGGTGATACTTAAGTATTGAAGACCTGTGGTTTGCATGTTTAAGGTGTTGTGTGTGTGTTTGTGGTGGATGTTTTGTGGATGCCAGGTACATTCCGGCTCTCTGGGGTCTCTTCAAAGGTGAATGATCTGTCATGATCTATGAATGGGGCAATAGAGTGCATGGCAGGAAACTTGTCTTAAAATGTATTGTACCATTTTCATGGCAGGAGAACTACTAACATCTAATTCAGAGCTACATTGGCTGGAGGAAACATTTCCCTAAAGTCATCTGAGTCAGATGATGAGTAACATACAGAACCTCTCTAGCCCTGCAGATGTCCAATTGTGATAAATTAGGGTCCTTTAATAAGTTATCCAGGCTCTCCAAGGAGGCAAAGTCTATGCTCAGCTTTGTAAGTCTTCAGGTCAACCCAACTCCTTGCAGAGACAACGTCTCTTGCAGTTGATGTGAGGCACAGGGTGTTGGTGTTGGAAATGTCCAAGGAGCTGAATGCTCTCATGCTTGACTCAGACTTTCATTGGTGTAGCAATCTCTACTAGTAAGGAGTAATGTACATTTCTGATAGACATTCCAGCTTGTAATGCTTCAACATCAGTCATATTCACTTTCTGAGTCTCAAAATCATTTTCAGAAAGGGAAGAGATGAGTGTGATTTGCGGGACAAAAAACCATGCCCCTACTCATAAAACCTACCTGTGGAATCTTGTAGAGGCTTAAGGTATCAGCCATATGGAAGGAGGTATCAGAGCTAAGTCCTCCGATGATGGCTATGAGGTTTTTCTGCGAGTCACATTTGTAGTTGGGAGCAAATCTGTGCATTTTAAAGAGCAGGTTCAGAGTGTTACGATAGGTAATCCTTGCATCATTATAGCTGTCATAGATGTGGAAACCCAGTGTGATATTGGGCAAGATGCTGGGGCTCTCATTTATCACTTTTACCGCAAATGCCAAGGCCAGGATGTGCTGGTAGAATTTTGTTACCATGCTGCAAATGAGGTTAGTTTAAAATTTCAGAGGAGAATTCTACAATGCAGGAAGTAGACAAAACAAATTGCCATTTCTGTCTCAAACTGATACATCTTGAACTTCAACCTTGTTCTCTTTTATGGTGGCTCTAAAATAATACATATCAAACTCTTCTGCCTAAATAAAATGAATTACTCATCATGCCATTTCTATATTACTCTTATCATCTTTTAGTTAGTCCTTGTGGGATCTTTAGTATTCACCCCCCCCCCAAAAAAAAGACTACAACAATATCCATCTCTTCCTTTTTGTACTCAAACTGGCCATGAAGGTGACAATTCTATGCATCTAGCCCAGGAAAGCAACTATAATTCTTTGAATTAGTTAGTTACTACCATCCTTATACATGGCAGTTTCTAGTATTCATTTATTGGATTGAGGGACGATTCCAACAGATTCCATACAAAAAACGATTATGTCCTTGCGGAGATGGCAACACCAAATCAGTGGTGCATGCCCTCCTGGCTTGCACTCATTACAAAGGCCTGAGGAGTGACATTATCACTTCTCTTTTATTATCTATTCCAGGCCGCCCAACCACTGCCACAGTGTCTTTTCTCCTGGCAGATCAAGAGGAGCAGATGACAGCAAAGGTTGTAAGGTCTTTAAGCTGGGGCAATAAGAATAAGGTTCACTATTTGACTGTTGATTCAGGATTCTAAACTATGTTTTATATAATTGACTTTTTATTTTGTTCTGTCTATACCACAACATTCTTTTGTTGCTAAGGCTGATGGCTGACGCAAAGAAAGTTTCATTCATTCATTCATTTCTACTCAAATGCAAGTCCAAATGAATTCAATGGGAACAACTTCCAAAAATTTGGTATAAGATTGGTTTAGGTGCAATCATTCACTTTTAATATACTAGAAGTCACCTCTTAGATTGCTATGTAAGACAGGCATAGAAAAATGGGGTGAAATGGTTTCTTTTTATCACAGTTTTAAGGTTCTTCAGCTTTCATCACCACTATCAAATATATTCAATTCTAAACTTCATAGAAGAATAAACTAACTCCTCTACACTTATCTTCACTTCTCTATCACTATACCATGGTCAGAAATGCATACATAGCATATTGCTCTATATTTCACTAATTTAAAGCTGAATTGTTAAACCACAAAACCTTCACAGAGTTCAATGATTTTTGCAGCTTGTATTTGCAGCTCATCATGTGAAAGGTTGGACTGGATGAATCCCAAGCTGGAATTAAGATTGCCGGAAGAAATATCAACAACCTCAGATATGCTGATGACACAACCTTGATGGCAGAAAGTGAGGCGGAATTAAAGAACCTTTTAATGAGGATGAAAGAGGAGAGTGCAAAATATGGTCTGAAGCTCAACATAAAAAAAAAAAAACCCAAGATCATGGCCACTGGTCTGATCACCTCCTGGCAAATAGAAGGGGAGGAAATGGAGGCAGTGAGATATTTTACTTTCTTGGGCTCCATGATCACTGCAGATGGTGACAGCAGTCCTGAAATTAAAAGACGCCTGCTTCTTGGGAGAAAAGCAATGACAAACCTAGACAGCATCTTAAAAAGCAGAGACATCACCTTGCCAACAAAGGTCTGTATAGTTAAAGCTATGGTTTTCCCAGTAGTAATGTATGGAAGTGAGAGCTGGACCATAAAGAAGGCTGATCGCCAGAGAATTGATGCTTTCAAATTATGGTGCTGGAGGAGACTCTTGAGAGTCCCATGGACTGCAAGAAGATCAAACCTATCCATTCTGAAGGAAATCAGCCCTGAGTGCTCACTGGAAGGACAGATCCTGAAGCTGAGGCTCCAATACTTTGGCCACCTCATGAGAAGAGAAGACTCCCTGGAAAAGACCCTGATGTTGGGAAAGATATAGGGCAAAAGGAGAAGGGGATGACAGAGGACAAGATGGTTGGACAGTGTTCTCAAAGCTACAAACATGAGTCTGACCAAGCTGCAGTAGGCAGTGAAGACAGGAGTGCCTGGCGTGCTCTGGTCCATGGGGTCACGAAGAGTCGGACACGACTAAACAACAACAATTTGCAGTTCAAGGAAGAGAGAAAAGACAAAAGTTTTTGAATATAATTTCATGCCATTAAAGCATTTTAATTAAACAAAAAAATTGGAATTTGCGGTTTTGGAAAAAAGGGTAAATGTAAAAGTAAAAGTATTAGAGTATTAGAATGGGTATTAGAATGAAGGAAACATCCATAGTAGTGCATGCAAATAATTGCAAGTAGCATGCTCTAAGAGCACATTTTGGTGATTTATTATCTATACCTCGTGCTACCCTGTTTCTCATATTTTAAGACATACCCATAAAATAAGCCATAGCAGGATTTTTAAGCATTCAAGGAATATAAGCCATACCCCGAAAATAAGACATAGTGATAGGCGCAGCAGCAATGCCGGCCGCGGCAGGAGGAGGAGGAAAAAAATAAGACATCCCTTGAAAATAAGCCATAGTGTGTTTTTTGAGGAAAAAAATAAATATAAGACGTGTCTTATAATATGAGAAACACAGTATCTACAGCAAAGCTCATGCCTTTTTGTCACTCATACCTTGGGAAAGGAATAAATCTCCCATCAACTTGCTGCTGCTACAATCAGTTTAACAGACTCACAACACATACCACATTTTGTTAAAATTTCTAGATTTCTCTATTTCACTTATCAGTCAGTGCCAGGTGTGACTTCATAGAATAGTGAAATATATTGAACCAGGTTTATATCTCACAAAGCAATTCTCAAACCATAAGGTCAATATCTCACAAAGCAGACTCAAACACTGTCTCATTCATGACATCTGTTCTAGGAAGATTAGACACTTGCAGATTAGGTGCCCCAAGAACATACACAGCAGTAACCCCTCCATCCCCCTCTTGCTGGTCCCTGTTGGTGGAATTAAAACAAGGCATACAAAGTCTCCCTCCCTTTCTCCACATTGTTTTTCAGTATAGAAAGTATTATTATTTTCACAGAGAGAAAAGCCATTATTTATTGCCAGTCTGCTTAGTAGAATACGCAATACTAAAGAAAATACTGGAAGAATTGATCCCAACAATGAAGGGGGAAGGAGAGTCTCTTACTGTGGATCATCATCAAAAAGATTGTGTGAAGGGTTTTCCTTGAATAAATCTTCAGAGAGGGAATAAGAGAATTGAGAAGCAATCCCACCGATGATGAGGCCACCTGACTGGTACCACTCATGGGGAACAGGAAATGTCTCAGTCTCAGGGCACCCCATAGCTGCTTTGCACAAAACATGAGGCAGCAGAAAAAGCAAAGTGAATGACCACAGCATCCTTGACAAGCTTCTCTGAAAATGTGGATGCTGTTGTGCCTATCAGTATCTGCAGAATGACTTCAGCAAACTAGATTGCATGATGTCTGGCTCTGTCAACAAAGCAAAACAAGAGAGATTGGCACGTCTTATTTAAAAATCAAAGCAGTATAAACACATGGTTTGGGTGCTAAGTGAGATTTCCAATACTCAGAATTCAAGGCAGACTAGTAATATGAAGAAAATACAAAATGGGAGGGGAAAAATTGAGCCATGGCTGCCTCTTGCCACTATTCCTATCTCCTTGTGATTCGGCGGAACAATATTATAATCCCTTTCATGGCTGTTTATTGACAGTTTTCTTATTCCTCTGTTGTTCTGACGAGGTGCACGAATTATGATGATTCGGATAATTGTACGGTGACTTAATAACTTTTAAAAAGTTGTAGTTCCAATGATGGGTCGTTGTTTTTTGTTGTTGTTTTGCATCATGTTGAGTTCTGTGTTTCGTCTCAAATCTGCCTACGCCCTGCCTCTGCCCCTTTGTGGCACAAAAAGTGGCAATTAGCTTGAAGTGGAATGCCCTCCCACCAGAAGTCAAAGAGAACAACAATTACCAGAACTTTAGAAGGCATCTCAAGGCAGCCCTGTTTAGGGAAGCTTTTAATGTCAGCCAGATGGGTGGGGTAAAAATAATAAATTATTATTGTTGTTGTTATTGTTGTTATTGTTATTATTATTATTTTTATGTTAAGTGAAAACTTCAGCAGGAATGTCAAAGTGAATCCATTCTGTTTTGTGACTCAAAGCAACAAATGTTGAAATAACACTGCCCAACTCCCATTTCACCACATGACCTGGCAACTATTATTTCTCTCCACAATAAATTTGTGGCACAAAGAAACAAATGCATCATCCATAAGAGGGAAATTATACTATTGCAACAGTAAACATGAAATAAAGGTGTGTGGCACAAGTGAAGTCAGGGTGTTTATGTAAATTGTTTAAACTGCGTGTGTAGACCTTTTAACCACCCCCCAAAATGACTCAAATTTTGGTTTGGTTTTTGGCAGAATTTAGGCCACAACTTTATTGATTACAATCAAGTGAGTGGTTGCATAGGCTCTGGTTCAACTTTCTCCCTGCACCCTTGCAGGCAGCGCTGACCCTGGGCACCAACCATAGGTCAACCTTGGGTGAACACCTGGGACAGTGGAAAGCAGGAGCCCTGCTAGTCCTCCACCCAGATGCCCCCCTGGACTCAGGCTCAGGGCACAACACCTCACAGGGTTGACCAACCAATGAGTCTCTGGATTCCTTTAGCCAGAATACCCATCGCATAGAGATGGCGAGACCCTTCTGCCACCCCAATCACCTGAACCAGAGCCTATCCGCAACCTTACAAGTTGTGATGATTTGCTACATGGCAGGTGAAACCCAAATGGCACCAGCCAATCAGCCAAGTGGGGAAAATTCCTGTCGTGCTCCTGTCCCAAGAACAGACGACACACAACGGCATAGCAATATATATAGGGATATATAAATATAGGGAGAGGGGGGTGGGTGTTCCGATGCACAAAGCACAAAAGAGGACGCTCAGGGACTTGTGCATGGGCTTCAGTAGAGGTCCCTCAATGTACTTTAGCTGGCATCCCATTGGTCTAATTTCTCCCAGCATTGAGGGACCTCCAATAGGGTGTTGTGGCCATCCAAACATTCCCACCCACACCACAGGGTCTGGTTGCCAGGTCGCACCGCAACACGTGCCCTCTTGTTAGGGAGGACCCGATTTATCTTCAATTTGATTGTGTTGAAATTTAGCTGCTAACCACTCAGTCAAGTCACACACTGCCACCTAGACAGGGTTGGATTTAACTACACCTATTTCCATCTGTTCCACATCTAAGGGGGCAGGGAGGCCTTGCTGGCCCATCCCATCAGGCAGCCCCACAACTCTAAGAAGGTGTTACATGTTAGCTCCAAAGGTGATCTGCATTCAGTCAACAGGCTGCAGAACCCAGAAGAAAAGAATTGGGTTTCAACTTTCACTTTCAATGTGTCTCAGACTGCTTACAGCCCCCTGTACTATGCTGACCTTGCCCAATTCCATTTCTTCTTCTTTTGGTAGACAATATCCACCACAAACGAGGTTGCGATGTCGCATTAGAAATGAATGCAAGCAGCCATTTTAATACATTAAAAGTTGCTAAATACAAACACAACAGGGGAAAGAGAAGGAATCCAAACTGTGCGGCTGAGGAGGGAGTGTGTTGCAAGCTTAACAAGGCGCTATTTGCCCACTCTTTCAGCAACCAGTCAACCACCCCAGCACAAATTGGGTTGAAATATTTTTAAAATTATTATTTTATTTTAATAATTTTATTTTATTGAATGAATTGCTTGTTAACTGAAACAGACCTGTTTCTCCTCCTAGCTTCCTATTTCCTTCTCCTGAGTTGGCAACAACACTCCAGGGCCTCAGGCAGTTTCCTACCTAACCCTACCTGGGGATGCCAGGGACTGAACCTGGGGCCTTCTGCATGCAGAGCAGATGTCCCACCGCTAAATTATGGCCTTGCAGTGGTGGGGGTGTAGCATAAAAGTTTTGGATTTCAAGATCTGCAAGCTACACCATGATCTTATAGGGTGCTACTGTGCTATTAGAAATTTAGCTCTACATTTCTCTGTAAAATCTGAATCTCCCCCCCCCCTTTTCATCTCATGAAATGCCACAATTTCCCCCATGATTCTTTTGAAAGGGATTCACAGATATTTTTGCACTTCAGTCGTGAAAATCATTGTACTCTCCTATCATTCCATTATAAAGGTTTAAGTCTCCTTTCTAAGAGCTGAATAAAAATGAAGGAGGAAATTGTTTAAACTATGGTTGTACATTATACTGGAAATGAGAGATGGTTGCAGAAGAGACCGTTTCTTCCGGTCTCTGGGGCCATTTAAGTGAGAGGAGATTGGTGAAAAACATTTGACAGATCTCTCTAATCTGAAGATTTCTGTCATGGAATCATTGAACCATCTCCCTTCAAAACACTGCATGGGAATCAAGAGACCATTCCCACCTTCCCACAGACATTGACATCCTTCTGCTCAATACACTTTCAAGACTAGTCCCTTCTTCCCGTTAAGCTTCTAGAGGGATAGTTGGACACTGAATATGAGGGAAATTGTATCTTTAGATTCAGTTGTTCACTTTGGGAAGAGCGTATTTTAAGTATTCTGATCCCAAGCAGCACCTTGATCTTATTTGCAGGCAATTCAGTTCTTCCATCAATAATGCCACGACATGATGGTGAATTTCTGCCCCAGTCAGCAACTGAGCCACTGCATTTTGCACTAGCTGTAAAAGCCAGCCTTAGGGACAGCCCCACAAAATGTCCATTGCAGGGGCAATTCATTCTGAAGGCTACCAGTGCAAATGAAACACTATCAGAAGGGCTTAAAAGCCTGGGAAAGCATGTGGAAGGAAGAGAAGGTCCTAACAAAATAAGAGTGGATTATCAAAATGAAGATTTTGCTGAAATCGTAAAGATGACCGTAGAGAACAGACATCAAGATGATAAAAAATTTAAAACAAGAATGGGAAAATTCTGTTGAGTACCTTAAAAACCACTGTAGCTATTTAGAAACATTAGCAGGATTGTTATGGAAACCAGGGTGAGATGGGGGGAAGTCTGAGGGCTTTGTATAAATCCCAATATTGTATATATGGTAAATGTTTCGAGTGTATGGAAATAATTACCAGAGTGAGGGGGAAAACAATTGTTTAATACTTTTTCTTAATAATTTGTTCTCTGTTGTTCAGCTCAGGCCTCATAATAATGATGTAGTATTTAGGGGCAAAGATGCAGCCCAATAACCCAGCACTGGAGGACAAGATGGAAAAGATCTCCACAGCCACCATGAGTTTCCCTCTTGTGCTCAGGTAGGCTGGAAAAAAAGACAGCCAAACACAGCAAAAGAGCAACATGCTGAAGGTAATGAACTTGGCTTCATTAAAACTGTCAGGTAACTTGCGGGCTGCAAATGCGGCAACAAAGCTGGCAATAGCCAAGAGGAACATGTAGCCCAGGACACAATAGAACATGGTGACTGAGCCTTCATTACATTGCACAATGATTTTTTCAGCTAAAGAGTGCATGTCCAGTTCAGGGAATGGGGGAGATGCCATCAACCAGACAATACAAATAGTTGATTGAATAAGAGAACAGGAAAAGACAATGGAATTTGTCAGTCTTTTTCTTATCCACTTCCTCATGCTGGACCCGGGCTTGGTGGCCATGAAAGCTAGAACTACAGTGACAGTTTTGGCCAGCACGCAAGAAACAGCCATTGAGAAGATGATGCCAAACATTGGTTGCCGGAGGAGGCAGGAGACTTTGCTAGGTTCACCGAGAAATAACAAGGAAGAGAGGAAGCAGAGCAGGAGAGAGACAAGGAGAGAGTAGGTGAGGTCCCGGTTGTTGGCTTTGACTATGGGAGTGTCTCTGTACTTTATGAATATTCCTAGCACCAAAGCTGTGATGAGGAAGAAAGAAAGGGCAATGGATGCTAAACTGATACCCAACGGTTCTCCGTAAGAAAGGAAGGTCATCGTTTTCTGAATGCAGGCAGCTTTGTTCTTGTCTGGATACTGAGCTTTTGGGCATCTGAAGCAGTCATTCATATCTGAAATATAAACAAGGTCAAATTTCAATATTGATTCAACAGTATTTTGTCTTCCATGTGACCGCTTTGGTGACATGAAATTCAATCTATTGGAACCATGTGTTTTGGTGTTTATATATATATGCTTTGTTCTCACTCATTCTTAAGGTTATCATAGGTTGTCTGCTAAGTTGATAATAGCTGAGTCGAAATCCTTCAAACTGTCTTTGGGATAAGTAGATAAGAGTCAATGGCCCATTTCATTCAGCTTCCTGATCTCTCAGTTGCCAACTAGATTCCTATGGGAAGCTTGGAAGCAGGACCTGAGTGAAACAGAAGTCTTCCCCATCCCCCACACTTCCCAGAAACTGGTATTTTATATACAGTGGAACCTCGGTTTATGAACACCTCGGTTTATGAATTTTCGGTTTATGAACGCTGCGGACCCATCTGGAACGGATTAATTCATTTCCCATTACTTTCAATGGGAAAGTTTGCTTCAGTTTATGAATGCTTCAGTTTATGAACAGACTTCCGGAACCAATTACACCCATGCTTCAGTTTATGAACGCTTCAGTTTAAGTACTCTGCGGACTCGTCTGGAACGGATTAATCCACTTTCCATTACTTTCAAGGGGAAAGTTTGCTTCAGTTTATGAACACTTACTCCGCGGACTGCCTGGAACGGATTAATTGACTTTCCATTACTTTCAATGGGAAAGTTCGCTTCGGTTTATGAACGCTTCAGTTTATGAACAGACTTCCGGAACCAATTGTGTTCATAAACCGAGGTACCACTGTATAAACACATAAAGCATTAACCATACATAGATAAATAACCCACATACAACGCAGCCTAAATAATTAAAAAAATAAAAATAAAAATAACATAAAATACAATTTCTAATCTTATACTTTTCATGACTTTAAAAAAAAAAAAAATCTTCCTCGAATTCCCCTCCTCTGCGGTTCATTCCCAATTCTCTTTAGCAAATTCTATATCTTAAATTTAAATCATTCTGGTTTAAAGTAAACTTCCCTCAAACATCACACATTTTTTAACATAATTCAAAAATCTTCAGTTTCTATATACTTGAAAATCTGTTTCCAAATTCAATTCTACAATATTTTTTTAAAATACATTCTAATTTGGTCCCAGTCTTCTTCCACCAATTCTTCTCCCTGGTCACGTAGTCTCCCTGTCATCTCAGCAAGTTCCATATAATCCATCAATTTCATCTGCCATTCTTCCACAGATGTTAGGCATTTTTATCATGTGCCCCAACTCACCCCCCCCCCCCTGTCCAGTGTCCTCGTAGGATGCAAAATATGATTTCCACATAACTCACCATCCTGGTTTGAAATTTCCCCTTCTGGACATGGAGCACACCCATAGCAACAAAACTTTTCCCCTTCTTTCTTTTTCTTCTGGTTCCCAGGGTGGCAGTGGTCATTACACAGAGAAAGGGGAATCACCTTTCAATAGCAGAAAAGCAGTTTAGGAGATCAGAGAAACTAATTGCTTATTTGACTTCTCTTAATGGAGTTCACCCCTCAGCATAAAAAGGTTTAATATAAGTAGCTGCCATACACAGCTGCATTAACTATGAACCCCCTTATTTGGATTCCCTCCAAACCTATGACAAATTTTGCAATCATTCTGCAGCACAAACTCAACATTATGCGGTGCTCTCCAATCACTGTCTGAATTCCCCAACCAGGTGCTACCCTGCTCACCCCAAATCCAATACTGTCCAATCCACTCCAAACCTGTGCCAAAGTTTTGCATTCATGGATTGTGATGGCAGGTAAGGCTCCTGATTTGGCAGGTAAGCCACACAGTTTGAGGGCTCAACAAAATGCACTATATTTTGCAAAATGCTGCAAAACAATTGAAAAACATCTCACCTGGACTTCATTTTAACCCTGCCTGGAAATGCAAGGGATTGAACATAGGACCTTTCATATGGGATCTATTAAAGGTAAAGGTACCCTTGACCATTAGGTGCAGTCGTGGACGACCCTGGGTTTGCGGCGCTCATCTCGCTCTATAGGCCGAGGGAGCCAGCGTTTGTCCGCAGACAGTTTCCGGGTCATGTGGCCAGATAGAAAGAGAGATTAGAGAATGGGCAGCTATGAAGCAATTTCATTGGATATGCCAAATCTTTGCTTTTTATATATGGAAGGTATAGTAAATATAAATGAAAAAAATACTTCTACAGAAATGCAGGGTTCCCCCTCCCCTAGGCAGTTCAAAGCCACATCAAATTTGAATGTGCTAGGAAGCCACATTTGTCCTCTGCCCTATCAGATACAAACAGCAGTGTTAAAGAAAATGGAATTTCCTGACACCCAAAGAACACATCATAAGAACAGTGGAGACGGATTTCTAGAATAGAGACCTGATTAAAACCTCTGTGCCATACAATCATATCTTCATGAATGATGAATGCTTCTCCTTCAAGAGCATCAGGATCAACACATCCAACTTTCATTCGAAAGAAGGACTTGTTTGGGAAGGTGATCATGTTCGTGATGTCAAATCTGCTTCTCATTTCCCTTTTTTCATCAAAGGACATTGTTTCCCCTGCTGAGTTGTTAAATGAAATGCCTTGCAGAAAGTAGTGGAGCTGATTCAAAGGGAAAGGGGGGGAAGAAATATATACATACATATAAAAGGTAAAGGTAAAGGGACCCCTGACCATTAGGTCCAGTCGCGACCGACTCTAGGGTTGCGCGCTCATCTCGCATTATTGGCCGAGGGAGCTGGCGTATAGCTTCCAGGTCATGTGGCCAGCATGACAAAGCCGCTTCTGGCAAACCAGAGCAGCACATGGAAACGCCGTTTACCTTCCTGCTGTAGCGGTTCCTATTTATCTACTTGCATTTTGACGTGCTTTCGAACTGCTAGTTTGGCAGGAGCTGGGACCAAGCAACGGGAGCTCACCCCGTCACAGGGATTCGAACCGCTGACCTTCTGATCAGCAAGCCCTAGGTTCAGTGGTTTAACCACAGCGCCACCTGGGTCCCCTATACATACATATAGTGAAGGCCAAATATAAAAAAAATGTGCTATTTCAGTCTAGTGCAGGAATTCCCAAACTTCGGCCCTCCAGATGTTTTGGCCTACAATTCCCATCATCCCTGAACACTGGTCCTGTTAGCTAGGGATCATGGGAGTTGTAGGCCAAAACATCTGGAGGCCGCAGTTTGGGGATACCTGGTCTAGTGGATGGAAAAGTTATAACAAAGTAACAGAAGGCTAAAATACTGTGCATGCTAAACATACAGGGAAAGGGGCACTCTTTTATTTAAAAATATCACATTTTATGATGTGTCACTTTGGAGTAATTGGCTAACTGAAATACTATTTGGATTGCATTATGTTACTCCCTTCTGTATGAATATTGCTTATGGATCGGCACCTAACACAGAACAAGTATAAAAAATGAGCTACTTTCATATAGCAGATAGAAAAGTTACAAAATGGAATAACTTTGAAAATGTCCTATTTCATAAAGTTTGGGTTTCGGGTAATTGTCTCACTGAAATAATATTTTGCAACGTGTTACCTGCCAAGGCTGCAGATCTTGAAGTTCAAACCTTTTGTGCTTTGATCTGTATGAATAAATAGCATGCAAAGCATGAGCCACAACAAAGACAGCATTGTAGATACTGTAGCTGTGGCCAGTCATGCCCATTTCAAACAGATGGCCAGGAAGACCCTCTAACTTCTTCTCCCCTGTACATGTTTCAGTATCTTGCATGAGCAGATCTGCAAATGGACAGTCAAAAGCTTGCTCCCAGAAGTCCTTAAGAAAACCATCACCTGGATTCCAGTAAGGTTTTATGCTCTGAAGAAATTCACTGAACTCGAGAAGCTCTTTTGAGTGAATGGTGAAGGAAATGGCACCTTGAAAGAGCTCAAGATCCCAAGACTTTTGAAAACTCATTAATACGAAATCAATTTGTGTTGTCATGATCCACACTTTTCCTAATGTTGAGTTTTCCTTATTTTCAGGATCTCGTAGAAATATAACAAATCTCAGCCAGGTCAATGTCTGAGAATCTCCATAGACGATGAATGCATTGGCTTTGTCATTTGTGAGATCCACATAATACCTATTAAGTATCTCAAAAAATTCACCCAACATATCAAAACGAGCTATTTTTCCCATTCTTTGTGTTAAGGCTGAGCAGATCCCATGCTGGTAGAGCAATTGCTCCAGAGCCTGCAAGAAATTTTCTCCTCCGTCATCATCTGTAACAAAGATTCCAACCCATGTCCATCCAAAATGCTGGAGCAAATTGATGATCGCCATATACTGATGAGCTTCATTGGGCACCATGCGGTAAAAGGAAATGAAGCTATCTATATCACTCTCCTCTTGGGGAAATGAGCCATATGCAAGCTACAAGGAAAAGAACAGACATAATAATGCTACCTAAGTATAAACAATTATTTTGAGCATGTGGTCTGTCTTCATTCAAGAAATGTTTGTTGAAGCAATTTTGAGGTTTCCAGAAAGTTAAACTGAAGGATGCTTCCAGCTCAATATTCTAGAGTTGTGGTGACATTTTCCACTTTCTGGATATTTTCTTTCATAAAGTATTCATGTCTTGTCAGAAATGTCCTTTTGTTTCATTTGTAGAGTCCAATCCTATTGTGGAATTACTTTGTGGAAATTTAGTATTGGAGAGAAGCCGCACTAGTTGGATTAACCCTAGATAAATCTTTGCCATGTCCGATAGGCTGGCCAAATTCCTCAATGCACCAGCTGAATGCTACTCTAGTTCAACTGTAGGGAATCATGTATAAGATGCACAATGCACATGGCAGAGGAAGACATAACAGTTTTCTTTGATCCATATGGGTTGAAGAACTGCAGTTCACATACTCAAAGTGCTGTATGTATGTGTTGCAGATGGTTGGACCGAAGCTACGAACATGAGTCTGACCAAACTGCGGAAGGCAGTGGAAGACAGGAGTGCCTGGCATGATCTGTTTCATGGGGTCAGCAAGAGTCAGACATGACTAAACGACTAAACAACAGGGTGCTTGTGTTGGAAGTGTCCAAGGTGCTGAATGCTCTCTGCATTCACTAGTCTAACAATCTCTACTGTTAAGGAGTAATCTATGTTTCTGATAGACATTGTAGCTTCTAGTGCTTCAGGATCAGTCATATTCACATTCTGAATCTCAAAATCATTTTCGGAATGGTAAGAGAAAAGTGAGATTTGTTGGGGAGGGGTTGATCATGTCCCTATGCATAAAACCTACTTGTGGAATCTTGTAGAGCCTTAAAGTATCATCCATATGGAAAGAGGTATCAGAGCTAAGTCCTCCGATGATGGCTATGAGGTTTTTCTGTGAGTCACATTTGTAGTTGGGAGCAAATCTATGCATTTTAAAGAGCAGGTCCAAAGTGTTACGATATGTAATCCTTGCATCATAATAGCTGTCGTAGATGTGGAACCCCAGGGTGACATTGGGCAAGAGGTTGGGATTCTCATTGATCACTTTTACAGCAAATGCCAAGGCCAGGATGTGCTGGTAGAATTTTGTTACCATGCTGCAAATGAGGTCAGTTTAAAAATTTCAGAGGAGAATTGTACAATGCAGGAAGTAGACAAAACAAATGGCCATTTCTGTCTCAAACCGATGTATATTGAACTAACTTTGTCTTTTATGATGGCTCTAAAATAATATATACCATCCATCTCTGTATTATGTCTTGTTTGACCTTTAATCTCAGTTGCCTGCCACCCTCAAAAGACAACAACAATCTCCCCCTCTTTCTCTTTTTACTCAAACTGGCTAACTTACAGGTGACCATTCTATGCATGTAGCCCAGGAAAGTAGCAATATTTCAAAGAAATTCACTCAAACAGTCCCTGATTCATGATATATGTTCTAGGAAGATTAAAAGAGTCTGTGCCCCAAGACTAGGTACAGTAGTATCCTCTCCATCCTCCTCTTGTTGGTCCATTTGGTGCAATTAAAACTATCCATTTGGTGCAATTAAAACTATGCATACCGTACAAATCACATCTCCATATTGCTTATCAAAATAGAAAGGATGATCATTAATCAAAAGGTCAAAGCGATCATTTACTGCCTGCCAACTTAGTAGGATGCACAATACTAAAGTACTGGGAAGGATTAATGCCACAAATGAAGGGGGAGGGGGAGTCTCTTACTGTGGATTATCATCAAACAGATTCTGTGAAGGGTTTTCCTTGAATAAATCTTCAATGATGCAATAATAGAACTGAGAAGCAATCCCACCGATGATGAGGCCACCTGACTGGTACCACTCATGGGGAACAGGAAATGTTTCAGTCTCAGGGCACCTCATAGCTGCTTTGCACAAAACATGAGGCAACAGAAAAAGCAAAGTGAATGACCACAGCATCCTTGTAGTCAAGCGTCTCAGAAAATGTGGATGCTCTTGTGCCCTTCAGTACCTGCAGACTAATTTAACATAGATTGCATGAGACCTCTCTGTCACTACAGCACAACAAGGGAGATTGGCACACCTTATTTTAGAATCAAAAGAGTATGAACACATGCTTTGGCCGATAGGTGAGATTTCCAAAACTCTGATTGCTAGTCTGACCAATAATATAAAAAAAAGAAAAAGGGAGAAAGAAGAATGAAAGTCATGCCTGCCTCTTGACTACTCCTATCTATTCATTGTGCAGAGTTTCATCTAATATAATCTCTTTCATGGCTGTTCATTGACAGCTTTCTCGTGCCTTCTGAAATGCCTCTGGAGTTCTGACCAGATGCACAGATTATAGTGATTTGAATAATTGTAGGTTGAAAAATCAGTAAAAGATTTAATTTCAGTTCCAAGGGTCGCTTTATAAAAAACAACATTTTGAGTCCTGAGTTTATTTTCAAAAAGCCTACATGTTACCTCTATCCATTAGAGCAGGGGTGGGCAACTCCCAAGAGACTGTGATCTACTCACAGAGTTAAAAACTGGCACTGATCTACCCCCTTTTGGGGGGTTCAGGTCAAAGTTGTTGAGGGTTTTTTTAGGATGGAAAGTCCCGTTTTGGGGGGTTCACGTCGAAGTTGTTGATGTTTTAGGGAGGTTGAAAGCCACATTTTGAGGGGTGCAGGGCAAAAATATTGAGCTTTCTTTAGGGGAGCCAAAGTTGTTGAGCTTCTTTGGGGGGGGGGAGCCAGTGATCTACCACAGAGGTCCAGTGGTCTACCAGCAGATCATGATCTACCTGTTGGACGAGCCTGTATTAGAAGCACAAAAGGTGGCATTTACCTCAATGTCTTCCATGACAAGTGAATTCTAGCAGGAAAGTCAAAGTGAATCCATTTTGTTTTGCAACTGAAAGCAGAAAATGTTGAAAGAAAATTTGCATCCTTCTGCTCAATACACTTTTTTTAAAAAAATTATATTTATTGAGGTTTTTAACAATAAAAAAAATACAGCACAAAAATACAAAAGCTTGAAAAATAAAAGAAGAAAAAAAATTAAGAAAAAAAAGGGGAAAAAAAGGAAAAAAGAAAGAAAAATAGTATCTCTAACAATATCTTGTCCCCGACTTCCCCGTCCCTCCCCTCCCGGGTCAATTCCATATCCAACTTCACAACTTCTTTTTTATACCCCACACAATAAATTCTATTAGGTTTTGAACTATATTACTCTTAACTATTTCTAATAATTTCCTTTAGCCTATAATTTCCCCCTAAAAAGATATACCTTTGCCTAATTCAGATTCTATCCAATCTTTTAACTAAACCTCCAAACCCACCCCCTCCCTCCCCAGGTAGCAGTTTCCCTTTTTTCCCCGGCCAGCGTCTTCATATCATCCAATTTCAAACATTTTAATCCATCCATTCCTCTACCTTATATTCCTTCTTTACCCCACTCCCACTCTTAACCAATCTAAACCATCCCATTCCTCCTTCTTCCCCTTCCATTGTTTTAATTCTTCCACCAGCCTCCCACCCTCATATTTATTTCCACTGTCCCCTATTTCCAATCTTCTGTCTGGCCTGCGTCCCCTCACTCTCACTGGGGGGGCAAAGGCCAGACTCTTTCCTCCCTCCTCAACTTGTTTGTTTCCTTCTGGGATCTGGTCGCCCTCTCTCACTGAGCAGACCAGATCCCAGGGTCCATCTTGGTCCTTAGCGTCCAAAGTCACATAGGTGATCAATGCTTCCTCTCTCACAGGTTGCATTGATTTCTCAGTCCGTTGCTCCCTATTTTCTGCCTGTTGTTCAATGATTTCTTCTTGTTGCAATTCTAAAGTCTCCATTGGATATATCTGTTGCTGATCTTCTTTTAAAGTCTGAATATTTCCTTTACCATGACGTATTTCCTCTGTCATTTCTTTAATAAAGTCTAGAATATACTGCAGTTCGACCTCCTCCATTTGTAAGAGGGTTGTTTTGGCTGGCAGCCTTCTTTGTCCTTCTGTGTTCCCGTGGGAATTATAACTTGATCCGCCAGAGATGGTGCTATAATGTCCAGACTAGTTCCTTTGTTTATTTCCAACCATATTTATCCTTTATAATTTAAATTCTTAGTCCAACTTTTCCAGTTCTCCTCTTTATTACATCGGTCAACTTAGATATAATCCAAAAAATATCACAGAGTCACAGCAGTTACTCTTTGTAAATCCTTATATTTGTCAGCTGGTCGCGGCTTTAGGTTCCTGCCCCCGGTTTCCGGGGGGGGGGGGTTCTTTGTCACAATAATATGATTATCGATGCAGTCTAAAGCATATATTCCCCCCCCCCTTAGTTCTGCCTTCTAAGGGGGTACACAAGTTCAATTTTTCAGGGGTATCCTCACCCCTTCTCTTCGATCGGCTGCAGGCAAGTTAGTTGTGTCGCAGCCTTCCGGGTAGGGGGGGGGAACGACCTCCGTTTTTTATTCCCCTCCCAGGTCCAAATTCTTATTTTTAAATCCAATAAAATTGTCTTACTCACAGTCCGAATCTTAATTTGAAGGTATCTGCCGCTCCTCTGTCTCCGGCTCGGAGCTTTCCGCTACCGAGGTAGCAATGGACCCAAGGCTCCGCCATGTGCAGCCTGCTCTCGGAGGCTCCGACGGGGGCTCTCCGGGCAGTTTCCATGGCTTTCTGGAGCCCGCTGGGTATCCCAGCCCTCAGAACGCACAATCTGAGGCTTCTCCGGGGGGTCGCGGCGCCCACGCGACTCCCCCCCTCCTCGGTAGCGGTGGGTGTCTCGGGAGCCGAGACGAACCCCGCCGGCGGCTGATGGCGCAGACCGGAAGTCCTGCTCAATACACTTTCATGACTAGTCCCTTCTTCCCATTAAGCTTCTAGAGGGATAGTTGGACGCTGAATAGGAGGAAAATTGTATCCTTAGATTCAGTTGTTCACTTTGGGAAGAGCGTCTTTTAAGTATTCTGATCCCAAGCTGCACCTTGACCTTGTTTTCAGGCATTTCAGTTCTATCATCAATAGTGCCATAATATGATGGTGAAATTCTGTCCCAGTCAGCAACTGAGCCACTGCATTTTGCACTAGCTGCAAAAGCCAGCCTCAGGGACATCAGGGACAGCCCCACAAATTGTGCATTGCAGGGCAGTTCATTCTGAATTGTTTGGAGTGTATGGAAATAATGTTAACATAAAAAACTGGGGGGGGGTGTTAAGAAAAAAAGAGAAAAAGCCAGGGAAAGCAATTGATTAATTCTCCTCTTGTTGATGAATGGGTGAGGGTTGCAGTGTTGGTGGGTGGGTGGGTGGCTGTGTTTGGAATATAGTTACATTCCCATACATGTCCTTCCATCAAGTGAAAGTTGGACAGGTGGATGACGATGCTCTTGAATCAAGAAAAATCATCATTCATGAGGACATGATAACATGGCACAAGGGTATGGGTCCTGGGGTATTACTGTGGGCCCTGCTCTCTCTCTCTCTATTCCATTGAACAGAATCCAATGCTCATTTGTAGGCTTTGAAAATAAACACTGTTCTGTAATCAAAAACAGCCAGTTGCACCAGTGATCAGCTTTCTTATCCACCTTTTTAGGGATTTGTGCTGTACTTTTATAGGACAGGTTTATATTTAAAATTTCTGAGATGAGTATTTCAAGTTCGAGAGCAAAAAAGAAAACAAATAGATTATATGTATATATATATATATATATATATATATATATATATATATATATATGGAGGAATGGAGATGTGCTCCCATCTGAATTTTCTTTCCTCCTTATGGATAGGTGGTGCCTATTTCTGTGTGTGCCCCCCTGGTCATCAGAAGAAAAGGAAGGAAGGGGGGGAAATTGCTGCTATGATTGTGCTCCATGTCCAGAAGGGAAGATTTCAGACCAGAATGGTGTGTGACAAAGAATTCATTTTTATTTTCATAAGAGAACTGCTTTGGGGCCTAAAATATACTAATTAATGTCTGATCGCATGCTGTTAATAGAATGTTTCTTTGTTGACTTGCATTATATTTCAAAGAACATTTTGAAAAAATGAATGAACATCATGCAATACATTTTACATTGATTTGAGTTTAAGATCTAAAAGAGTCAAAATGATCTAGTTCTCCCATTCAATTCAGTGAGAGCACACAAAAGGATTTGCAACCCCTTTAAACTGTTAAAATAGGGGTTAAAATCCAAGGAATAACACTCAAAATACTGTTTCTGAACTGCTGAGTTTCTGGGAGGCAGAGGAAGTATATGAATCACATTTGGAATTCGACCTGTGTCTGTTTTTCAGATATGGATGACTGTTTCAGATGCCCAGAAGACCAATATCCAAACAGGAACAAACATGGATGCATCCCCAAAACTATCAGCTTCCTTTCGTATAAAGAACCCTTAGGAATCAGCCTAGCCTCAATTGCTCTTTCTTTCTCCATTGTCACAACTTTAGTGTGTTACAGTATTAGTTTTTGTGAAGCACAGAAATACACCCATTGTCAATGCCAACAACCGAGACCTCACCTACACTCCTCATCTCTCTTCTGATCTGCTTTCAATCTTATTTGCTATTCCTTGGTAGACCAGGAGAAATGGCCTGCTTTCTCAGACAACCTACTTTTGGCATCATTTTCTCTGTGGCTGTTTCTTGTGTGTTGGCCAAAACCATTACCGTAGTTGTAGCTTTCATGGCCACCAAACCAGGTCCAGCCTGAGGACGTGGGTGGGGAAAAGACTGGCCAACTCCATTGTCCTTTCCTGCTCCCCCATTCAAGCAAGTCTTTGCACTCTCTGGTTGGCAACTTGTCCCCCATTCTCAGATTTAGACATGCCTGTAAGACAGAGCTATTCCACTTGGCCTTCAATTTGAATTAGCCTGATCCTCTATTCCCTTTTCTCTTTCCTCTTCTATGAAGAAACCCTTTCTGGGACCCCACATTTAAATTCTTCCCCGGTCTCCTTGCTGGCCTTAGAAGGACCAACTTGGCCAGTTAGCCCTGGTGATCATTTTATCTCTACTGACTGGGTCCCCCCCCCCAAAAAAAAAATGGCCCCTGAATTTTTGAATTTTATTGATATTGATTTGCATGTTTTGGGCACCAAGATCATTTCCCTGGTGTTGCAGGATTACATCCCAAGCCCCAGTATAAATGAAATATGGGGTTGTTTGAAGACTTTGATATCATTCTTAATCACATTATTTCAGGGTGGCTTACAATGCACAGAACTAAAATCATACTTGATCATAACAATGCCTATATTTCAAAAACAGAATTGACTGTGATTTGCATCTACAAAAGAAATGGCTTCACTCTGACTTTCCTGGCAATATTTGCTCATGACGGAAGATTTCAAGCCACTTGCCACTTTGTGGGCCACCCGTGGGCAGAGGTAACATGGAGTCACAGTTTAGAAAACAAATCCAACCCAATGCATTGGTTACCAAAAGTGCTACTCTGCACTAATTCTCTGGAAAAAAAATGTCTCTCCATGCAATTAACCAAATCATTGTATTTTGTTCAATTCATCAAAGCTCAAGGGGCTTTGCAGTAGCCACTTGAAATGAGTCAATATGCAAGCCTTGAAGTTGTTAGAATAAATAATACCCTATTCAGCAGAATAGTTAGTGTAGGGGCAGCTTCCAGGCATGGCCATGTTCATTTCATTTCTCACATTTCCCCATTATTGGCCAAAATTGAAACCTCACCTTCTAATCAAGGCTCCATTGGTAACTCCCTGTTTCTAAAATGCAACTCTCAAACCTCTTTTAGAATAGTATTGGCAGAGAAATTCCTAACCCAATGTAATCCCTTCCTCTCAAAGGAAACGAGAGCAGCAAACTATAGAACAATTAAAGTGATGGAAATCAACAGAGGATGTGCCAATAAATGCACAGACCGGGAGGCATTTCTTTTTACAAGGATTGTGGAAAGACGAAATAAGTTTTGTCTATTGGTGTTGCTGTTTTTGCAAGTGCCTGGTGTGTGCCATGCAGATACGACCAGGTGTCCCACCAGTGGCCCCTTTCCTGTTCCTCATGAATGGTACCAGCCAGGTGGCCTCATCATCGGTGGGATTTCTTCTCAGATCTTTTATGTATTCTATGAAGTTTTCTTCAGAGAACAGCCTTCACAGAATATGTTCACAATTCCATAGTAAGGGTCTCCCCACTTACCCCTTCAAATCCCCATTCCTTTTGTCTCATGTCTTCCAGATTTTATGCCTAAAAGCAGTAAGTTCCTTCTCGCTGTTGTATGCAAGCTGGTTTGTTGGCCTTTAAGTGGCTGAATAAGGGGATAAAAATACTTCAGGTGCATGAATAATTCTACTGGTTCACAAAGAAGCATTTACATAATTGAGAAAGTTCCAAGAGGTTCATCTCTGAGCACTTCTCATTCTCTATCACTGTCTGAGTTTATTAAGCTAAGAGATGTTCAACACAGACTTTTCTTTCACCATAAAAAATGGGGGAGAAGGCTTTGTATGTTTGGTTTTATTTTCCCCATATGAATGTACAATCCCTACGTAGTACATAGTATAGATATTGTGGAGGGAAATGGTGAAAATGGAAAGAAAAAATACAGGTAATGTGGAGGAGAGAGAGAGAGAGAACAAGCGCTGTTTCAAAATCTATCCACCTGATAAATACCCACCCACAAAACACCTTTTAGTAGTACAAAGTATTCTCACAATTTCCTATCTCAAATTCTAAGCTCATGCTTCTTAAAGTCATGGAAACTATTTATTATTTCATTATTTACTTAGTTTTTGAAGTGTTCTTCACGAGACTAGGAATTAAAAACGCATTGCTTTGCATTCCTCCCTGTAATTCCCCTCCCTGGAAGTGTTGATTCCATTCCACTAAACTTTGACTTCCATCAAAAACTAAATTATTCACCTGGCTATCCATGGGGTAAATTCATGTAACATTTACTTTGTAAATGTAAGATACATTGCCATTTCATTTCAATGTACAGGGAAATGTAATACAAATGGGTGGGCAGGGGATGGAATAAATTGTGTAGCATTTTCTGCTTGCAAGCAACTGGAGCTGCGGACGCAGATCATATTCCCTGGACTGATTTCCTTTCTGGACATGAAAGGAATGAGTAAACATTGGTAGTTTCTGCTCCCAGTTCTGTTTTCAGCACATTGAAATGATCATTGAAATGAAACGTGAAAAGAGCTAAGACATCTGCACATAAAAGAACAATTCAACACATATTTAGAATCAGGTCAGATCCAATACAAATACTAACTGGGACAAAAGTAAATATATTTCGCTGACTGTGGCATAGTGAATTCTCATTTCCCCAAAGTTGTTGTAATGGTCTTCCCAATTACGAAAAGTGACACAGATTCTTCTGGTATATTTAAATTGATAAAAAACAGGGTACAGGAAGACACCTTCTATTTCAATCTTTAAACGCCTAACGAAAACGTTTCTATCACATCAAAGTTTTGCAGGCATCTTAGAATAGATATTTACACAATATTCACCTGATTTCTGATTTTAATTTTTATATGATTTTTTGCATTACAATGTATAGCTCTGATAATGAACTCTTAAGGCTTCAGTCCTCTGAGAGTAAGAGCGACCGAACAAAGTTGGATGTCATTCTGAATAGACATGCCCAGCATAGCTGCCAAGTTATCCCTTTTTTAAGGGATTTCCCCTTATGCTGAATAGGCTTCCTCGCAAGAAAAGGGAAAACTTGGCAGCTATGATGCCCAGGTTTGAATTGGATGTCGTCAGACTTGTTCCCTTTAGGATCAGTGGTACCTTAAAAGTCATGGCTAACTTGCTTCATTGGTTTAAATGAGAACTAACTTTAATGGACTTACAGTGCATTCCTACAAATAAACACCAGAAGCTGCCTTATACTGAGTCAGACCATTGATTGATCTTGCTCAGTATTGGAAACAGGAATGGATAGCAGATCTCCAGAGTATCCAGTAGAGAGACTTTCCCAGATCTACCTGGAGTTGTCACCTGGGACCTTCTAGATGGAAAACTGATGGTCCACCAAACTTCCAAAGAACAACAATCCATCCAGGACTGTCTACCAATAAGTCAATGGGATTTATTTCCTGGTAGGTTTAGGGCTGTAGCCTTCATGGTCCAGAGCACACTTAATCATGAATATGAAGTGGTTGAACACAGAAAGAGCTGAGAGTTTTTTTTAAAAAAAATCTAGTCAGTTGAAAAGGAAAAGCAAGAGATTAATAATAGGTTTCTTGAATCAATATGCAGAATGCAAATGACCTGATGAAAAATATATGCTATTGGGGCTATATGGTGTTTCTTACCTTAGACATATGAGTTACAGAAATTTTTTTGATATGTTGATTCCACACATTGCAGAACTTACACTAGAAATTGTGAATATCTAACTTCATTTGCAGTGTGGTGACAAAATTCTACCAGCACACCCTTGCCTTGGCATTTGCTGTAAAAGAGATAAATGAGAACCCCAAGATCTTGCCCAATCTTACCCTTGGATTCCACATCTTTGACAGTTATTACGATGCAAGGATGACCTATCGGACAACTTTGGACCTACTTTTCAAATCGCATAGATTTGTCCCCAACTACAAATGTGACATTCAAAAAAACCTTATAGCCATCATTGGGGGACTTAGCTTTGATACCTCCCTCTCTATGGCTGACACCATAGGCCTCTACAAGATTCCACAGGTAGGACTGAGGAATGTGGCTTTTCACAATTTATATTCTTCTGTTGCTACTAATCCAGATTTGTCATTTGACTCTCCTGGACAACATATTTGGAATGGCAATTGGTGCAAAATGAAGCAGCCATATTACTGACTGGAATTCCATTTAGAAGGCTGATGTAGAAGAAGATGACGACAATAATAATAATGCTTCAAAAATAAACTGTTTACTGAGGTGCCATTCTTGTAAGCCAGAGTTAAATTCTTGTGTGTGTGTGTGTGTGTGTGTGTGTGTGTGTGTGTGTGTGTATTATATGGAATACACACACACACACACACACACACACACACACACACACAAATATATATAATATGAAGGGTGAAGGAAAATATTCAGATTTCTTAATATCACCATAACAATAGAAAAAATCATCTAGAAAAATCCTTGGATTGAACTGAATGGCTCTGACTTAACCTTTGTTGAATGAATGAATGAACAGGCACAGGATCAAAATGAAGGTTCATCCATATGTAACGCTATCATGTTTGTACACTTCCTTTTAGCTCACATATGGGTCATTTCCTCCAGGGGAGAGTGATGCAGACCAGTTCCTTTCATTTTACCGCATGGTTCCCAATGACAGCCATCAGAATATGGGAATCATCAGCTTACTAAAGCATTTTGGATGGACATGGGTTGGACTTTTTGTTGTGGAAGGTGATGGTGGAGAAAATTTCTTGCAGACTCTGGAACCATTGCTTTCTAGGCATGGAATCTGTTCATCCTTCACACAAAAAATACCGCACGTAGCCAATATAGATACGTTTAGTGAAACAGTTGATGTGCTCTTCGATATTTATCTCTCTTTAACAGATGATAAAGTCAGTGCATGTATAATCTTTGGAGAATCTTTAACCCTTATATGGATGGGAGTACTATTTCTAGGAGATTCTGGAAAGAAGAGAAGCTCATCATTTAGAAAGGTGTGGATCATCACAACCCAGATGGATTTCATATTAGTGGGTTTGCAAAAGCTTTTAGATCTTCAGCCCTTTCAAGGTTCCATTTCCTTCACAATTCATACGAAAGAGCCTCCAGGGTTCAATGAATTTCTTCAGAGCATTAAGCCTGATAAAACAGAAGGAGATGGTTTTTTCAGGGACTTCTGGGAGCAAGCATTTGACTGTACATTCTCAAACCCCAGTGTGACAGTGGAAGTCAATGAATCATGTACTGGGGATGAAGGGCTAATGAGCCTTCCTGGGCCTCAGTTTGAAATGGGCATGACTGGCCACAGCTACAGTATCTACAATGCTGTCTATGTTGTGGCTCATGCTTTGCATGCCATTGTCTCAACAAGATTGAAGCAAAGAGCAATGGTCCAAGAGAAAAAATATGAACTTCAGAATCTGCAACCTTTCAAGGTAAAGTATTGAAATCAAATTATTCTTAATTCAATGGCCTTAGAAGTCCAAAAGGAGACTTCACCCAGATTACCATCCACAAATACAACTTATTCCCTGAGAAACCTAGAATCATGGAACCATAGAATTGCATAGTGAGAAGGGATTCTAAGGGTTATCTAGTCCAATCCTCTGCAGTGCAGGAATTTATGTTGATATCATCTGGATTAATTTCCCCCTCAAAATAAATTTAATCTACATTGCATTATTAATGGCCCATCTGTGATGGCAAAAAAGCTGATTTTTCACAAATATGGTACAATGCAAACCCAACTTCTTCTTGGAGGAGGGTGGATTGTAATGGGTGAAACTTGGGATGAGCCACCTTAGGTTCCTCATGGGCCCAATAAAACTGAAGATGCTCCAGTATCTGTCATCCATCCTATGTTATTTGTGGCTCAGCTGGCTGAGTCCAGGATGGTGTTGTGGGCTGGGTCAAAGCATGGTAAGAATTCCATTCTAAAACCCTTTCAGATAATTCACATGACCTGGAAACCCAGCAGAACTTATACTGGGGGAAAGGGTGGTATCAGTCAAACTGTGTATTAGAGACCTTTTGACCTCCCTCAGGCTTGGGCCAATCAGAAAAGCTCAATTTCTGAAAGGCATTCCAGGTTATCTTAAATGGATTCCTATAGTTTAGATTATTGAACTGTACTAAACCATACTTGCAAATGTTATGTTTTTAAGCCCTTTGTGTCTTGTTATGTTGCAATTAGCTCCACCCATTTCTTCTTGACATTGCATTTAACAACTCTGCTGGAGAAATAGTGAGTTTCAATGGTAAAAAGCAAACAGGAGGTGCACTTGACATCATGAACATAGTCACATTCCCAAACAAGTCCTTCCTTCGAGTGAAAGTTGGTCAAGTGGACAATGATGACCTTGAAGCAAGAAGATTCATCATTCATGAGGATAAGATTACATGGCACAAAGTTTTTAACCAGGTATTCATGGATCCCTGGATTGTAATTGTGGGCCCTCCAGGCTCTGTCCCACTGGAAAAAAACTCCAAAGCTCATCTGATTTTGGGGATTTGTGCTGTACTTTTATAGGACAGGTTTATATTTAAAATTTCTGAAATGAGTATTTCAAGTTCAAGAGCAAAAAAGAAAACAAATAAAGAAATTATATATGGGAGGAATGGAGATGTGCTCCCATCTGAATTTTCTTTCCTCCTTATGGATAGGTGGTGCCTATTTCTGTGTGCAACCACTGCTGTCCCCCTGGTCAACAGAAGAAAAGGAAGGAAGGGGAGCAATTTTGCTGCTATGATTGTGCTCCATGTCCAGAAGGGAAGATTGCAGACCAGAATGGTTTGTGACATATAATTCATGTTTTATTTTCATTGGATAAGATTAGGATGGTTTGCTTCTTTAGAGCTAACTGCTATGTTTAATTACTATGCTGTTTGTAATGTTTCTCTGTTGACTTCTGATATCTTCCCAAGGACATTTTGAAAAATGAATAAGCCTCATTTAATACATTTTACATGGATTTGAATGTAAGCCCTAAAATAGTCTGAATGATCTAGTTGTACAGCTACTTTATGATATCCCTCAAAGAGGGCACAAGTTGTGGTAGAATATATATATATATATATAAATGGCCAAAACAAAACTATCAAAAAGTCAGTAGAGAAATGTTAACACTCCTGATGATGGTCATGGAGAGTTTGACAGATTTATGCTTTTAAGAGGTGAAATCAAAGTGTGATTATTAGTAGTAGATGCTGGGTCTGACATTTAAGTTTCTCCTTAGTGCCCCCTACAACACATGTCAGGTGCAAAAATGCATGGGGCACCCCTCAAATAGACAACCAGATACACAGTTCCAGATAGGAAACAGTGAAGTGATGATGTACCAGGAATGCATGTCTGTCCAATCTGCACAAGACATCTCAAATGCCAATTTATGCTTTTTATTCCCAGGTAAATGAATTTAACACTCCTGCATTTGGATTGTTTTATTAATTATTACAATTCCCCTTTCTTTCTGATGCCATTTGGGAGAAGCAAATTTGACCTGCTACTGTTTTTCAGATATGGATGACTGTTTCAGATGCCCAGAAGACCAATATCCAAACATGGGCAAACATGGATGCATCTCCAAAACGATGAACTTTCTTTCTTATGAAGAACCCTTAGGGATCAGCTTAGCCTCAATTGCTCTTTCTTTTTCCACTGTCACAGCTTTAGTGTTAATAGTTTTTGTAAAGCACAGAAATACACCCATTGTCAAAGCCAACAACCGAGACCTCACCTACACTCTCCTCATCTCTCTTCTGCTCTGCTTTCAATCTTCTTTGCTATTCCTTGGCAGACCAGGGGAAATGGCCTGCTTTCTCAGACAACCTACTTTTGGCATCATCTTCTCGGTGGCTGTTTCTTGTGTGCTAGCCAAAACCACTACTGTAGTTGTAGCTTTCATGGCCACCAAACCAGGGTCCAGCCTGAGGAAGTGGGTAGGGAATAGACTGGCCAACTCCATTGTCCTTTCCTGCTCCCTCATTCAGGCAAGTCTTTGCACTCTCTGGTTGGCAACTTCTCCCCCATTCCCAGATTTAGACATGCACTCACTAATGGAAGAAATCACTATACAATGTAATGAAGGGTCTGTGACCTTGTTTTCCTGTGTCCTGGGCTACATGGGCCTCCTGGCTTTCTTCAGCTTCCTGGCAGCATTCCTGGCCCGCAAATTACCTGACAGTTTCAATGAAGCCCAGTTCATTACTTTCAGCATGTTGCTGTTTTGCAGTGTTTGGTTGTCCTTTGTCCCAACCTACCTGAGCACCAAAGGGAAGTACATGGTGATGGTGGAGATCTTATCCATCTTGGCCTCCAGTGCTGGGTTACTGGGCTGCATCTTTGCCCCTAAATGCTACATTATCATGATTAGGCCAGAGCTGAACAACAGACAGCAACTAATAAGAATAAAGAATTAAGGCATCTCTTTGATTTGCCATCATTTTACTGTTAAAAAGGAAGGGTAAGGTTTATACACAGTTCATTCATACTATTCAAACAAGTTCATTCATAATTATTTACATGTTGACTTCTTGGAGGAAATTTTGCTGCTTAACACTCACGTTGACAGCCAATACAGAAATCTTCGTTAGTACACCCTCCCTTGTGTGATAGGGAGATTAATCTCACATGCTCTGAAGAAAGCTGTTCTTTACCTGAATATGAGAACTTTTTGGATGCAGAGAAAGTTTTGGAGCGAGAAACCGCCATTGTGCCCTGATACTACAAAATAACAACAACAACTACTACAAAATAGCCTTGAAGGTAACTCTCAGGACCTCAGGTCAGCTAAACTTCCCTTCTTTTAATGATTTTTGAGATTGGGATATTTTGAGATTATAACTTGGATGACCCTGTCTGCCAATTAATTTTCACCTGGAATGTGCCTTGACTGCTGCCATAAGAGACATTAGCTAACAATAACTGTTGTTGTTTAGTCGTTTAGTCGTGTCCGACTCTTCATGACCCCATGGACCATAGCACGCTAGGCACTCCTGTCTTCCACTGCCTCCCGCAGTTTGGTCAAACTCATGTTTGTAGCTTCGAGAACACTGTCCAACCATCTCATCCTCTGTCGTCCCCTTCTCCTTGTGCCCTCCATCTTTCCCAACATCACGGTCTTTATCAGGGAGTCTTCTCTTCTCATGAGGTGGCCAAAGTATTGGAGCCTCAGCTTCACGATCTGTCCTTCCAGTAAGCACTCAGGGCTGATTTCCCTCAGAATGGATAGGTTTGATCTTCTTGCAGTCCATGGGACTCTCACCATAATTCAAAAGCATCAATTCTTTGGCTATCAGCCTTCTTTATGGTCCAGCTCTCACTTCCATACGTCACTACTGGGAAAACCATAGCTTTAACTATATGGACCTTTGTCGGCAAGGTGATGTCTCTGCTTTTAAGATGTCTAGGTTTGTCATTGCTTTTCTCCCAAGAAGCAGGCGTCTTTTAATTCCGTGACTGCTGTCACCATCTGCAGTGATCAAGGAGGCCAGGAAAGTAAAATCTCTCACTGCCTCCATTTCTTCCCCTTCTATTTGCCAGGAGGTGATGGGACCAGTGGCCATGATCTTGGTTTTTTTGATGTTGAGCTTCAGACCATATTTTGCACTCTCCTCTTTCACCCTCATTAAAAGGTTCTTTAATTCCTCCTCACTTTTTTTTAAAAAAAGACTTTATTTAAACTCTTCCAAATAGTACCAAATTATAAGAAAAAAACATAACACAAACAAAAAGAAATACAAAGAAATACAAAGGAAATCAAGGTTTACAAAGGAAAAATAAAGAACAAAGGAAAAAACAAAATCATACGCAAAATAATTTTTCAAAACACTTAATAATATAAATAATATAAATCAAAAATACAAAACAAAACATTACAATTAATACAATAAACATATAAATTAAAAAAATAACTCCCTACCGCTCGTACATCACTTCCTTTTTCTTACTTTCTTCTAGTCTTGCTTTACTTTAATTACCAAATTCTTTCTCTAAAACTATTTTTCTTGTTTATATTAATTCCAATATCTATCTCTCCATATTTTCTTATCTCAATTTCTATAATTCCCTACTCCTCCTTCAATTTAAGAAATCACTAAATTAATATTAAAGCTTTCTTTAATCAAATAATCCTCCACAAGTTTCCATTCCATTATATATTTTTCTTTGGGAATATTTCTAATTGCTGCAGTCATCTTGGCCAAGTTCTTGAACTCTACTAATTTCTCCTGCCATTCAAGAATCGTCTGCGTTTTCTCCCCCTTCCAGTTCTTAGCTATAAGTAATCTAGCTGCTGCGCTGGCATATAACAATATATTTCTTTTAATTTCAGGGATATTTTCGGGGACTATACTTAGTAAGAACAGCTCCGGTTTCTTTTCAAACATCATTGTAAACATCTTTTTTAGCTTTTCATACACCACATTCCAAAATTCATAGATTTTAGCGCTTTGCCACCAGCAGTGGTAGTAACTAGCAACCTCGACTTGATATTTCCAACATTTGTTTGAACTATTTTTGTGCATTTTAGCAATTTTAACTGGGGTTAGATGCCATCTGTAAACTAATTTTAATATATTTTCTGTTATTCCTGTACATGCTGTGAATCGTAGTCCCTCTTTACATATCCTCTCCCATTGATCACTATATATAGGTCTCCCTATATCCTGGGCCCACCGTATCATTGTGGTTTTAACAACTTCGTCTTTAAGTTCCCATTCAAGCAGGTATTTATATAATTTTGACATTGGTTTGTTCATGTTTTCAATCAATAGTTCTTGTATTTTTTATTTATTTTCTAGAAATCCAATTTTTTATGCTTATTAAATAAATTTTGAATTTGACAATAATGCAGCCAGCTTGTACATCTTTCTTCATTTGTTGATATGTTTTTAATCTTAATTGTTGTTCTTCTTTTTCTAGGATCTCCTGATAAGTTGGCCACTTCTCCTTTTTTGATTTGTTGAACATTGTTGTCATCTCCACGGGGGAGGCCCCCCAAGGTGTTTTTGGCTCTAAGATATTTTTATATTCTATCCATATTTTTAATAAAGATCTTTTAAAGACATGATTTGTGAATTCTTTAAACCCTCCTTTCTTTTCTTCAACCATGTACATATGCCATCCCTGAATATTATTAAAGCCTTCTAAGTTTAGGATCTCTTCATTTTCTAATTTTATCCAATCCCCAATCCAACATAGACTCGCTGCAACGTGGTATAACCTTAGATCTGGCACTCCCCAACCTCCTCTTTCTTTAATGTCTGTCAGGAGTCTATATTGTATTCTGGGTTTCTTTCCTTCCCATATGAACTTGCTCAGGCCTTTTCTCCATTTCTCAAAGATTCCCCTTTTTTCAATAATCGGGAGCATTTGAAATAAAAATAACAATTTGGGTAATACTACCATTTTAATTGCTGCTATTCTTGCAAATAATGATAAATTTAAATTGCCCCATCTCTTTAAATCTTTTTCTATCTTTTTCCATTTCTTCCCATAATTATTTTCAAACAAATTTATATTCTAGCCATTATTTCAATTCCTAAATATGTTACTTTCTTCACTATTTCCCATTTCACTTTTTTCTTTAATTCTTCAATTTCCTTTTCTCTCATTTTTTTTGTTTATTTTTGTATTTATTTTACAGACAGATACCTCTCCAAATTTTTTAAAGACTTTTTCCAGATTTCCAATTGTTTCTAGGGGATCATCTAATATTATAATAATGTCGTCTGCAAAGGCCTGAATCTTATAAGTACTTTTCCCCACTCTTATTCCTCTAATCTTATCGTCTTCTTTTATTTCTTTTAGCAAGCTCTCTATTGTTAGTATGAAAAGGAGGGGGGGGGAGTGGACATCCCCGTCTTGTTCCTCTCGATATTTCTATTGCCTCCGATAGTTCCCCATTTATTATCAATGTACCCTTCTGATTTTTATAAATTGTGCTTACACCTCTTAGAAAGTTTCCTTCTATTCCTCCTCACTTTCTGCCATCAAGGTTGTGTCATCTGCATATCTGAGGTTGTTTATATTTCTTCCGGCAATCTTAATTCCGGCTTGGGATTCATCTAGTCCAGCCTTTCGCATGATGAATTCTGCATATAAGTTAAATAAGCAGGAAGACAATATACAACCTTGTCGTACTCCTTTCCCAATTTTGCACCAGTCAGTTGTTCCATATCCAGTTCTAACTGTAGCTTCTTGTCCCACATAGAGATTTCTCAGGAGACAGATGAGGTGATCAGGCACTCCCATTTCTTTAAGAACTTGCCATAGTTTGCTGTGGTCGACACAGTCAAAGGCTTTTGCATAGTCGATGAAGCAGAAGTATATGTCTTTCTGGAACTCTCTAGCTTTCTCCATAATCCAGCGCATGTTTGCTATTTGGTCTCTGGTTCCTCTGCCCCTTCGAAATCCAGCTTGCACTTCTGGGAGTTGACCAAATGTGATCCACCTGGAGAAGCCACTCCAGCATCCCTGCCAAGAAAACTCCATGGACAAAGACAACAATAACTAGCAGATACCAAAAGCATTTCTATTTATTTTAGATTAAGAAAGATTATGAGTACATAAGGATGCTCTGGTGATTAGAATTATCATTTTACCTTACTTTTAACCACCCCCTTCCTTTCTTTGAGTGCTGGCAGCAGAAGTGAAACTACATTCCTCTGCACTTCTTTCTTAAAGAGACAGACACAAGCTTTCAAGGCAGAAACTGTTAAGGTGGAGAGAAATTTCGCTGGTTAATACTCCCGTTGACAGCCAAGACATATATATCAGGTTACAAATGCTTCAGGTTACAAACTCCGCTAATCCAGAAATAGTACCTCAGGTTAAGAACTTTGCTAAAGGATGAGAACAGAAATTGTGCTCTGGCGGCAGCAGGAGGCCCCATTAGCTAAAGTGGTGCTTCAGGTTAAGAACCATTTCAGGTTAAGAACGGACCTCCGGAATAAATTAAGTTCTTAACCAGAGGTACCACTGTTATCCAATATGGCAAAGATATTGTTGAATACCCCATTGATTGTTGGTATTGTGTGCCAGTTATTGGGTGAGCAATTGAAAGAGCTCATAGCTGAGAAGCATAAAATGATGAACAAAATGGATCAGAGAAAGATCAAACCAAAGAATACACAGGAGCTTTGGGGGAAATACTGATCAAGATCTGCCTGAACAGGAAATAAGAATGGTTGCAGATGATGGAATGGACAAGACCTTCACAAAGGTGCATGGAGGAGTGAACCAGACAAATGATGGAGTTCTGATGCTGAAGGAGTGGATTGAATCCATTGACAGAGATAGTAAGAAACTTCATGAGATGCCAGAGATGGAGTCGAGAGAAAGGATCCCATGTACAATTTGGAATGAATTTAGAGGAAAAAGTCACCAAGCCTCCAGAGATTCTTCTGGAAACAGAATGAAAGAAGAAGAAATGGAAGGGACTTTATTTTTAAATCAGGACACGAAATCATGGCAAACTGGAAATGGGATTGGAAGATATGGAGCTGCACAACACAGCGATTAGTAGTCTATATGAAGGTGAAATTCTCTTTTACATATTGTGGTTCCAAATTGTATATGGCTTTGTACACCAATACCAGCACATTGACCTCATTTGCAGGCAGTTCCTTCATCTGCTATGATGTTGAAACATGATGTTGAAATATTGCTCCAGTGAGCACCACAGTTTGCGCTAGCTGCACATTCATGGCCAGCCTCAGGGGCAGTCTCACAAAAGGTGCCTTGTGTTAGTAATGCAATCTGGAGGTTACCCATGCAAGCAAAACACCATCAGAAATTTGTAACAGTTTGGATAATCAATTGATTAATTCTTCTCTTTTTGATGATCTGGTGTGTGGGTGTGTTGTGCTTTGCGGGAGGAGGTTCCTCTAGACTAATTGTGTAAAGAAATGTGTCTCCCAGTCCTTCTGTAAAACTAGGGTTCCACGTGTGGCCTTTATTTCAGGATTTGCTGCTTTGCATCCAGAAAGAAAATGGCACCACTCTGACTTTCCTGGGTATGTTCATTCGCCACAGAAGATTTCAAGCCACTTGCCAGTTTGTGGGCCACTCAGGGTCAGAGGTAATCATGGAGTCACATTTTAGAAAAACAAGCAGCTGAACATGTTGGTTACCAAAACTGCCACTCTGAGCTAAAACTCTGAGAGCAATTTTATCTATGCGTGCAATTAAACGAATCATTATATTTTGCTCAATTTGTCAAGGCTCAAGAGACTTTCCAGTAGTCACTTGGAAAAAAAAAAACAATAGGAAAGCTAGAAGTTGTTATAATAAAGAATGTTGTATTCAGTAGAGTGGTGAGGGTAGAGGCAAATGCCAGAGAAGACCATGCTAATTTTACCTGCAAGATTGTTCTCCTTAAGAGGCTTGTGCGAAAAGGAAATAAACTGCACTGCTAGGATGTTTTGTGTATTTGTGCTGCAGGTTTTGCAAGTGCCTGGTGTGTGCAATGCATATACGACCAGGTGCCCCACCACTTATCCTATTCCTGTTCCCCATGAGTGGTACCAGCCAGGTGGCCTCATCATCGGTGGGATTTCTTCTCAGATCTTTTATGAATCTGATGAGGTTTTCTTCAGAGAACAGCCTTCACAGAACATGTTCAAAATTCCATAGTAAGTGTCTCCCCACTTATCCCTTCAAATCCCCATTCCTTTTGTGTCATGTCTCCTACATTTTAAGCATTCTGACATATGTAAGCCACTTTGGGAGCCTTTTCTGGCTGAAAAAGGACAAAGATGTTTCAGGCAAATATATAATTATACCGCTTCACAAGGAAGCATTTACATAATTGAGAAAGCTCCAAAAGGTCAAACCCTCAGCACTTCTCATTGTCAGTTACTGCCTGGGTATTGCTTTCCATCTGCAAGTAAAAGGGCACCATTCTTGCACTCAGCTTGCAGACGTTCATCACAGACAATTGTTTCCCATTTTATAAAACTATAGAGAAAAGGGAATAAGGTATAAGTTTGGGTTTAATTGCACCCAAAGTATGTGTGATTTCTATACAGTCCTCATGTTTGAGAGTTGGAGAGTAAAGATGAAAAAGATAACACTGGGAATAAATTCAAACGTAAATCTAGTGCTGTATGAAAGCTGGTCGTCCAGTTTCGCAAAATATTTCTTCCCCCATGAAAGTCTTTTATTTTATTTTTTTCCTTTTATTTTTAAATAACTATTTGTGCACCAACTTATTTCAGATTGAATAGGGTTGCCATATGAACCAGAAGATTCTGGCAATGTGAGGGATGGAGGGTTGGTGCTAAATCGGCAACTGGGAAAAATTTTAAATTCATAGTAATTGTCCAGGATTTTCTGTGCTCCCTGCTAAAAAAAAAGAGCTGAACAACTTTGGACGATCACCCCTAAAAGGCTCAATAACTTTTTGAATGATTGCCACCCCCAAAAGGCTGAGCAACTGTGTCCGGAATTTTTACTTCTTGAAATATGGGAACCTTAGATTAATCCTATCATCTGTCTGTCTGTCTGTCCACACACACACACAAACACACACACAAACAACACATATATCTAAATACACACCAAAACAAATGACAGAAAGCTTTATTTAAATTACACGCTTCACAGAATACATTCGAAGTTCCATAATAAGGTCTATATCCCCTCAAATGATAAAAATAATTATTGTTTCATTTTGCAGTGGTAAACCTTGGCATTTCAAATGCAGTGGAAGCCTGTGCAACACCGAAATCTGGTGCCCATTCTTGCCTTCCTCCTCTGACTTTTGTGTCATATACAAAATTAAGTCTTAAAGCACTAATTACCCAGTGTAAACTGCTTTGGGGCATTTTCTTGCTGTAGAAGAGATAGAAACACTTCAAGTAAGTAAATAATTCTACAGGATCACAAATAATTCAATACATCCATCCCTGGGAACTCCTCATTCTCTATCACATTAGGAGTGCAAAGTCTTCTCAAAATCTCTCTCAAAATGCTTCTCAAATTAATGGAACCTATTTATCACTTCATTTTATATTATTTATTTCATTTCCAAATTGCTTTATATGAGACTAGGAATGAAAAAAGGCATTGTTTTCCATTCTATCCTGTATATAGGAAGTGTTGATCCAATTTTACAGCAGCATCATTGAAACTGTTCTCTGTAATTCTATTACTGCTTGGTATGGTACAGCCTCCAAGACAGACAAGAAAAGGCTCCAACGAGCTGTAAGAATTGCAGAAAGGGTATTTGGTGCCAGCTTGCCTACAGTAGAGACAATCTATGCTACCAGAGTTAAGAAGAGAGCAGAGAGAATTGCAGCAGATCTTTTACATCCCGGTCATCATCTGCTAGATTTACTCCCATCTGGACGTCGCTACAGGTCTTCATATACAAAATCGGCCAGGCACAGGAACAGTATTTTCCCCTTGTGCCATAAAATTGTTAAACTTGTAGATGTGTAGCTGAAGGGGAGGTCAATTATGGGTGGGTTTCTTTGCTTATTTGTATTGTGAGTGGAACAGTGTGTGTATGTTTACAATGCAATGTAGCTGAAACAAATTCCAAGTATGTTGGAAAATGTACTTGGCCAATAATAAATTATTCTTATTCTTATATCACACGCAGCACTGATTTAGTTCTGTTCTTCTGAAGTTAATCTTTCACACAAAAATAAACTATTCATCTTGTTGTCCACTTGAGATGAATTTATGCATCTTACCATTACATTCAGGGACGCGGGTGGCACTGTGGGTTAAACCACAGAGCCTAGGGCTTGCCGATCAGAAGGTTGGCGGTTCAAATCCCCGCGTCGGGGTGAGCTCCCGTCTCTCGGTCCCAGCTCCTGCCAACCTAGCAGTTCGAAAGCACATCGAAGTGCAAATAGATACGATAAATAGGTACTGCTACAGCGGGAAGGTAAACAGTGTTTCCGTGGTTCTCCAGAAGCAGATTTGTCATGACCTGGAAGCTGTACACCGGCTCCCTCGGCCAATAAAGCAAGATGAGCGCCGCAACCCCAGAGTCGGTTACGACTGGACCTAATGGTCAAGGGTCCCTTTGCCTTTACCTTTACCATTACATTATTTCATGCAATTAATTTCAGTGCACAAGAAACACACTAAGAATGGGAGAGAAAATTAATAAATTATTTGGCATTTCATTTGCAGCTTGTATGCAACTGGAAAAGCATATATTTATCATATATTTATCATATTCTTGGGATTAATTTCCTGTCTGGGCATAGAAGGAATGAGCAAGCATTGGTAATTTCTGCTCCCATTTTCAGCGGAATTGCAATTCAACTTAACATCATGAGACATGAAAAGCACTAAGGCATCTGCACATAAAAGAACAATTTAAAAGCAATACAACACATATATTCCGACTTTTAAATGTCTTCTGATAATGTTTCTTACACATCAAACTTATGCAGGCATTTTAGAATACATAAATGTTTATGTAAAATCTAATTTCCGATTTTAATTTTTATATGTTTCTTATTGTATTGTTTAATGTAAAAATTTTTGTAAACGGATGCGATTTTTTAATGAAAAAATTTATATTGCACACACACACACACACACACACACACAGAGCTAAATCTTAGTGCTTCATTCCTCTGAGAATAAGACCCACTGAACAAAATGGTTTGCTGTTCTGAATAGAAATACATAGGTTGGAATGGGAATGTGTCAGATGTTTTCCTATTGGGATCAATGGGACGTTGAAAGTCTCAACTAATTTGTCTCATGGATTTTAATAAGAACTAACTCTCAGGAAATTATGGTGTAGTCCAGAACCCCCATCTTCTCAAGATGACTGAAGGAATCCAACACAATGTCATCATGTCACAGGCATAAAATCGCAAAGAGCCAAGGGTGGAGTGAAACGGCCCTCTAAAAAATTTTTTTGGCGGGGGCGGGTGATCTGCCTTGGCACCTAGGACTTGGCTCATGTGGTGCAGTCCTAGAAATAAACACCAGAAGCTGTCTTATGAAGAGTCATACTACAGTCATACCTCGGTTTAAGTACGCTTTGGTTTGAGTGCTTTCAGCTTAAGTACTCCGCGGACCCGTCTGGAACGGATTAATCCACTTTCCATTACTTTCAATAGGAAAGTTTGCTTCAGGTTAAGTACACTTCAAGTTAAGTACGGACTTCCAAAACGATTACACTCATACTTCGGGTTAAGTATGCTTCAGGTTGAGTACTCCGCAGACCCATCTGGAACGGATTAATCCACTTTCCATTACTTTTAATGGAAAAGTTCGCTTCAGGTTAAGTACGCTTCAGGTTAAGTACAGACTTTCGGAACCAATTGTGAACTTAAACCGAGGTACCACTGTATTAGTAAATCTAGCTCAGTATTAAAAACAGTAATGGGTAGCAGTTTACCAGAGTTTCTAGCAGAGCGACATTCCCAGACCTAGTGGAGTTGTCAACTATTGGACCTGGGATCATCTAGGAGAAAAACAGATGATTCACCAAACTGCCGCAGAGCAGAAACCCACCCACAACTGTCTACTAAGAGGTAATCCCCACAGAGTTCAATGGAACTTATTTCCTTTATATAATGAATTGAAAAAGATGTTTAGATATACTTTTCCAAAAAAAAAACCGGAAGCATTTTTGTTAGGAATAATAGGAGGAGAGATTAGAAAAGAAGATCAAGTATAGTTTATGTATGCGACAACCGCGGCTAGGACATTGTTAGCCCAAAAATGGAAATTACAGGAATTACCAACAATTGATGAGTGGCAGATAAAAATGATGGACTATGCTTGTCACAGATGGGGTGTTGGCTACTCCCGAGTAAGCACTCCACACATCCTCTGGATTTTCATAGTTTTATTGTGCATGCTATATACAGTGGTGAGATGTCTCAAATCATGTCTGCTCTGCATGGGGCAGAAGCCCACAATGGCGTCTCGTGGGCTCTGACCCCCCTTTTAAGACTCCAAACGCCCCTCCTCCTTGCTCTATGGGTCCTCCGTGGTCCCAAACCAGGCTCCTGAGGTGCCGTTCTCTCTCCTCCCTCCTTTCCAGCCCCTGCTGAAGCTAGCTCCTCCCCTGCTTCCCTGCTACCAACCTGGAGCTGAGCCACCAGGACTCTGCAGAGCCCTGGACCCGTCTTAACCCTTCCTGTTCCTGATTTGAACTCCCAGACTTGCTGCTGCTCTCCCATCTGGTGGAAGTAAGCAGAGTGGGCTGCTCTCTGCAAGCCCTCTCTCTTACATCCACCCCCCCTCCAGGCTCCCCCCCCCCTTTCTGAGGCCTGGTTTGCCTGGTCTGATGTCTGTAAAGAGGGCTGGAAGCCTGACAGGTCTTCCTCCTCTGTAGTGTGTGTAAAATCCTGTTCCCCGTCGGTGCTGGGTGGCTGGTCCGTGTAGTTCCTTCCGTTGTCATCCTCCTCCTCCCTCTGGAAAATTGCTTCCGATTCCCGGAGGGCTCCTTGGGTCTGCGTCTCCCCTGCTCCCCACCTGGGATCGCCCTCCCCCTCTGTGTTCCCTGTGCTACTGACGTGTGGTGGTTTGGGTCTGTGGGAGAAAGGAGCGTGCAGTTCCAGTGTGCGGTCCTCCCCTTGCATGGTGTGCGTGGTTGCCTCCGCGTTTTGGGAAGCAGGAGTGCCCTGCCTGGCCATCAGACATTTTAACCCCCCCTCTCCCCACCGGGAGCCCGGGCTCGCTGTGGCACTGTAGACCTCCTCCTCTTCCTTTCTTTCTGGAACCTCTTGGCTGCCTTCTCCCTCCACCCTTCTGTCTAGTGTCTTTTGTGTGATTTCCTCCCCCTCCCTCCTGTCAGCGTCTTGTGTTGGATGTGTGTCACGTCCTCTGAACCTTGGGCTTTCCCTAAAGTGTGAGAGCAAAGACCTGTGACCCACGGGATGGACCTTTCTCGCTGTAGGTACTTCCCCCCTGAAGGTGACAGGGTTGATCTGTGTCAGAACCTTGAAGGGCCCCAGCCTTCTGGGTGCCAGCTTCTTCCCCCTTCCCCCCATGGGAAGGCCTTCTGACCACAGCCAGACCCTGTCCCCTCCGTGGAAGACCTTCTCCAGTCCCCCGTGATGGTCTGCCCCCTCCTTGTAAGCCTCATTGCTCCTTGCCACGTCTCCATCCAGTTGTTGGTGTACTGTCTCCCTCCTCTCACCCCATGCCTCAATAGGTGGTCCCCCAATCTCCCCCTCCCCCTGCTCTGGGAAGGCTCTGGGGTTTCGCCCAAGACTGGCCTTACTGGGTGTGAGCCTCGTGAAGACATGTACTGCATGCCCCTCCGTGGGGTTGTCATGATATTGCCTGAGAATCTTCCCTCTGAGGGAGTCCTGGGGCATATACCGGGCATCATTGCTAAAGAGTAACCCCTCTTTCTCGGCAAGCCCTTCCCCTGCCCCCTTTTTCTCCCTCAAGTCCCTCCGTATGTTCTGGGTAAAAGTGTCCTCTTTGGTGAGTCGGCTCAGTTTCTCTTCCTGCATCCCCGCCTCTGCGTCGTTCCATCCGCCTGGGGAGCTGATGTGGTGCGATCCTGAGGGTTCTTCTTCTTTCCTGCAGTGCTCCTTGCCGTCTGCATCTCCAAAGGTGAGATCTCCCCGTCGCTGGCTGCCCACAGGGTCATTGTCCATTAAGTCCAAAGCTAGCACTTCTGTGTGCTTGTTCACTGTCATCTTCCGAGAGGGGGTCTGTTGCGTGACCTCACCCTCCTGCAATTCCCTGCCGTCTATGGCCGAGACGCTCATGGGAAGCTTCCTTGGGAAAAGGGGAATCTGATTCTGCCTAGCAAAGTCCACCGATAGGAAATCATTGCTGCTGCCCCTGCAGAGAAGCCCGACTGTCTCCTGGGTCTGGCCTCTTGGCAGCTGCAGACTTACTTCCATCTCTTTGTCGTGCTGTGGGGTGTTACAGGAGGGCTCAGTTGTTGGTGCTCTGCCTGGCCCCTCCCCTCCTGATCTGGCATCCAGGCTTGTGTCTGTGCCTGCCTGCTCTCGCCATTCCTTCCTCTGGGGGCAGTGTTCCACCCAGTGGCTGGGTGCATTGTAAAGGCATCTCCCGCCTTTCTCTTCCCTCTGTTTTCCCGCGTCAGCGTTTGAAAGTACCCGCGCGCGGGCCTTGTCCCTCTGCATCACATCTGGCTGGAGGGGGCTGTGCTTGGCTGCAGCTGCCTCCCCGGGACTGTATGGGAACTTGTGGCCGCTGCCTTTCCCCTCCGTCTGTCCCCTCTGCCCGGACTCGCCTCTCAGCCTCCTGCACTTCCACGCCACCATGCCTCTCAGTCTTAGAGCCAGCTTGTGCTGAGGGTCGCCCTACAAAGTGCTGGCCCGTCCCGAGTGTCCTCTCTGCTTGTCCAGCCTCCGCTCCTCTGGCTTGGCTGTGTTCCGAGCTGCTCGGTTCACTAAGCTTGGCTTCCCCTGTGCCCGGGTGCCTACCTGGTGCTTGAGCCGTTCCATAGTTGCAGGGTGCTGGCAACTCATGCCAATCCTCCCTTGGCATCTCTCTCTTCTGCTTTAGATGCTGCCAACTTCATGCCGGCTGCTACATTTGCAGCCCTCTTCCCTCGGGGTAGCCATCAAGAGATTGTGGGCTTGCTGTCACAGATGGGGTGTTGGCTACTCCCGAGTAAGCACTCCACACATCCTCTGGATTTTCATAGTTTTATTGTGCATGCTATATACAGTGGTGAGATGTCTCAAATCATGTCTGCTCTGCATGGGGCAGAAGCCCACAATGGCGTCTCGTGGGCTCTGACCCCCCTTTTAAGACTCCAAACGCCCCTCCTCCTTGCTCTATGGGTCCTCCGTGGTCCCAAACCAGGCTCCTGAGGTGCCGTTCTCTCTCCTCCCTCCTTTCCAGCCCCTGCTGAAGCTAGCTCCTCCCCTGCTTCCCTGCTACCAACCTGGAGCTGAGCCACCAGGACTCTGCAGAGCCCTGGACCCGTCTTAACCCTTCCTGTTCCTGATTTGAACTCCCAGACTTGCTGCTGCTCTCCCATCTGGTGGAAGTAAGCAGAGTGGGCTGCTCTCTGCAAGCCCTCTCTCTTACAATGCTGAACTTGCTAGACTGACTTGCAAGATCCGTGACCAAGGTGAGACGAGGTTTCAAAAGGACTGGAGTAAATATGTGGACTATATGGAGAAAAACTGTAGATCTTTAAAAACACTTGCAGGATTGAAATAAATCCTACGAATTGACTAAAAAGTTAAAAAGGAACTGCAAAAAAACGGAGTTAACAAGAAACCCGCATGAAGGGAGGGGGGGAAGTCATAGCTCGGCAGAGCAAGATGTAAGAGGAAAATATAAGATGTTTTGTATAAAAGATTGTTTTTTTATTTTAATTTGATAAATTGGAAAATGGAATAAATTTATTTGAAAAACGGAACTTATTTCCTGATAAGTATCGGATTGTCACACATATTCTTTATTTTAGTCCAAAGACCCGCAAAAGTGATTTTGAAAGCAAACTACAGCAGAAATTCAGGAAAGACAGTCCCTGTGTTTAGGGTTCTAGGTTTCATTGTCCAGGACAAACTTGGTATATGAATTGGTCACATACCAAAAGAGATATATGTAGCTGTGGGTTTTGTTTTGTTTCTTAAATCAAGTCAGTTGAAAAGTACAAGCAGCAGATTAACAATAGATTTAATATGCAGGATTGATATGCAGAATGCAAATGACCTGATGAAAAATGAATGTTATTTGGATTTTTTTGGTGCTTCTTACCTTAGAAATATGACTTACAAGAAGAGAAAATATTCTCATTTCAATCTATATTTTAGTTTGAGACAGAAATGATCCATATAATGATATGTTGATTCCACACATTGTAGAATTTACACTTGAATTCATTTGCAGTGTGGTGACGAAATTCTACCAGCACACCCTTGCCTTGGCATTTGCTGTAAAAGAGATAAATGTGAACCCCAAGATCTTGCCCAATCTCACCCTTGGATTCCACATCTATGATAGTTATTATGATGCAAGGATGACGTATCGGACAACTCTGGACCTACTTTTCAAACTGAATAGATTTATCCCCAACTATACATGTGACATGGAGAAAAACCTCATAGCCGTCATTGGAGGACTTAGCTCTGATACCTCCTTCTATATGGCTGACACCATAGGCCTCTACAAGATTCCTCAGGTAGCAGCTTTGAATGGGAACAGGTGTGGATTTTCACAATGTACGTTCTTCCATTGCTTATAATCCAGACTAGCAGTCATGTTAATAGCTGGGATTCAATTTAGAATGATACTAATAATAGTGATGATGATGATGATCATCATGTCTCTTTGGCAATCACTCGTATAATAAAGCTTTAGAAAGATACTATAAACTGAGGCACTAGCCTAACATGCCAGTGCTGAATTTCTAGAAAATGTATAAAATGAGGGAAGAAAGAAAATTTCCGGAATTTTTTATTTTAAAAAAATAGTTGAAAATTTAACTAGAAAAGGGAATTTGGGTTTAACTGTCCCTGAACCCACACCGTGCTCTGAATTACATTTGTTGAATGATCAGGTACATGCTCAAAATGAAGGTTTATCTTAATGTTAACTCCATCATCTCTGTACACTTCCTTTTAGCTCACATATGGATCTTTTCCTCCAGGGGATAGTGACACAGATCACTTCCCTTCCTTTTACCACATGGTACCCAATGACAGCCATCAGTATATGGGGATCATCAGCTTACTAAAGCATTTTGGATGGACATGGGTTGGACTTTTTGTTGTGGAAGGTGACGGTGGAGAAAAATTCTTGGAGACCCTGGTACCGCTGCTTTCCGAGCATGGAATCTGTTCAGCCTTCTTTCAAAATATACCACAAGTAGCCCATATAGATAAGCTGAGTAAAATAATGGATGTGATATTGAATATCTATCTCTCTTTAAGAGATAATAAAGTCACCACATGTATACTCTTTGGAGAAAGTTTAACCCTTGTTTGGATGAGAAGTGTTATATTTCTTAGTGATCCTGAAAATAAGGAAAGTTCGTCATTTGGAAAAGTTTGGATCATACCAACCCAGATTGACTTCATATTAACAGGTTTTCAAAGGTCTTGGGATCTTGAGCCCTTTCAAGGTGCAATTTCCTTAACAATTCACTCAGAAGAGCTTCTAGGGTTCAGCACATTTCTTCAGAATATAAAGCCTGATAGAATAGACAGAGATGGTTTCCTCAAGGACTTCTGGGAGCAAGCATTTGACTGTACATTTCCAAACCCCAGTGAGCCTTTGGATAGTAATGGACATTGTACTGGGGAAGAGAGGCTGAAGAGCCTTCCGGGGGCACTGTTTGAAATGGGCATGACTGGCCACAGCTACAGTATCTATAATGCTGTCTATGTTGTGGCTCATGCTTTGCATGCCATTGTCTCAACAAGATTGAAGCAGAAGACTTTAATGGCAGATGGAAAGTTGAATCTTCAAAATTGGCAACCTCTGAAGGTAATATATAGAAATCAAATTCTTCTTAATTTAATGGATTGAATACTCCAAGGTGGGACTGCATCTACAAGTACCTTACAAAATAGCATTATAAATTTATTCAATGAGAAAATTAGAATCATTTAGTCATAGAATTTTAGAGATGGAAGGACCCCAAGGCCCATCTAGTGCAAACCCAGCAATGTAGGGATGTGTGTGGTTTATGTTTACATCATCTTATGCACATTTTTCCAGAAAATAAATTTGGTCTACACTACAGTAAATCTGTTATGGCAAGGCAGCAAGCCGAACCTAAGACCTTCTGGGATGAGGGTTTATTGGAATCCATGGTTCTCAGGCTGATCCATCTGATGTTTCCCATCCCAGCAATACTGAAGATACTTTGATGCATGTCTTCCATCCCAGGTTAACTGTGTTTCAGCTGACTGAGCCAAGGATTTGATAGGTTGCATAAAGGGGGTGTTAGTGGGAGGGCAGGGTGAAAATTACCCCAATTCTAAAACCTTTGAAGCTCATTCACGTGACCTGTAAACCCAGCAGAACTTGTTCTAGGGGGAAGGGGTTGTATGAGCCAAACTCTGAATTAAAGGCCTTTTGCCCTCATCTAAGCTTATACATCTAGCAATACCGTGTTTCCCCTTTTTTAAGACACCGTCTTATAACTTTTTTTCCTCAAAAAAACACAAGGTGTCTTATTTTCAGGGGATGTCTTAATTTTTTATTACGATTTTTATTATGGACCCACCCTGGGGAGCAACTTCTTTTAAAAAGAGACAAGGAAAAAAGAGCAAAGGCAGCGGTGAGGGAGGCACTTTGTGCATGCTCAGAGACCACCCCATCCCCAGCTATAAACCCACCCCGGCTTTCCAAGACGCCTTTTCCCCGGCACTGGACTGGCGGGGGGGGGGATGTGCATGCTCAGAGGCAGCCTCGACCCGGGCGCCGCTATGGGAGGGGAGGGCACTCACCTAACCATGACCCAGATCCCGGCCACGACGAGGTGCCGTGCGCCGGCAACGGACTGAGCCGGAGCCCCTGGTGCAGGCTGGCGCAGGCCAGCGTTGAGCTCACTACCGGCCCCGCCGAGTGCAGCCCATCGCCCAGCCCGCCTGCCTGCCTCCTGCTTCCCTGCGCACAACATTCCGGCGGCGGGCCATGCAGCCCACGCCGCTCCGGCGGGGCGGAAGGGGCCAGCAGCGCTTCCGCCGCCGTCTGCGCCCCGGTGCCGCGGAAGGACCCGCGAGCCTCCCGCCGCCGCTCTGCCTTGGGCCATGCAGCCCACAACGTTCCGGCGGCGCGGAAGGGGCCAGCAGGGCTCCCGCCGCCGCCCGTCACCCTGGCAGGGCCAGCGGGGCTCCCGCCGCCGCTCTGCCTTGGGCCATGCAGCCCACAACGTTCCGGCGGCGCGGAAGGGGCCAGCAGGGCTCCCGCCTCCGCCCGTCACCCTGGCAGGGCCAGCGGGGCTCCCGCCGCCGCTCTGCCTTGGGCCATGCAGCCCACAACGTTCCGGCGGCACGGAAGGGGCCAACAGGGCTCCCGTCGCCGCCCGTCACCCTGGCAGGGCCAGCGGGGCTCCCGCCGCCGCTCTGCCTTGGGCCATGCAGCCCACAACGTTCCGGCGGCGCGGAATGGGCCAGCAGGGCTCCCGCCGCCGCCCGTCACCCTGGCAGGGCCAGCGGGGCTCCCGCCGCTGCTCTGCCTTGGGCCATGCGCTCTGCCTCGCCACTCTGGCTGGGCACTCCGTCCGGTGCTGCTGGACGTTCCGAGCGCTCGGCGCTGCGGAGCGCTCCACTCTGCAGCCGCCTGTTCCGGCGGCGGGGCGGCAGGCCTCCTCGGCCGGGCCAGGAAGAGGAGCGCTCCACTCTGCAGCCGCCTGTTTTGGCAGGTGGCTTGCCGCTGCAGCAGCTGGTTCCAGGCCCCGCTGGCTGGCTGGGGCGCTCGGCGGCCTCGCTGTACACGGTATGAGAGGTATGTCTTATTTTCGGGGGGTGTCTTAGATATAGCAACTCCTAAAAAATGCTGTCATGGCTTACTTTATGGCTACGTATTAAAAAGGGGGAAACACGGTAGTTGTAAAATGGGGACTTTCCAAATCACAGCATTTTGTTACATTTCATATCAATTGTAACCCCTTTATGTCTTGTTATGTTTCAATTAGCTGCAACCTTTTCTTCGTAGCATTGTATTTAATAACTCTGCAGGAGAAACAGTGAGTTTCAATGGTAAAAAGGAAATGGAAGGTGCATTTGACATCATGAACATAGTCACATTCCCAAACAAGTCCTTCCTTCGAGTGAAAGTTGGTCAGGTGGTCAATGATGCTTTGAAAGCAAGAAGATTCATCATTCATGAGGACAAGATTAAATGGCACAAGGGTTTTAACCAGGTATGGGTCCAGGAGTGTTATTATGAGCCCTGCAAGCTCTGTCCCACTGGAAAGAGTCCAAAGCTCATCTGAATAACAAAATAGTTGAAATGTAATGGCCCCATTTTCAATCCTCTGCATCTCCAAGTAGGGCTTGAAAATAACAACAGTCTGTAATCTTAAAAAGCAATTCTTTTGTGTTTTCTTGGATATTATTGCTCTACTTTTGTAACATAGGTTTATAGCTAAAGTTTCTGGAAAGAGTTTATTTCCCGTTCCCGGGCAAAAATTAAACAAACAAAGAAATTACACAATATTTTTCTGTAGGGACATTTCTCCTTTCTGAATTTTCTTTCCCATTTATGAATAGGTTGTGCCTGTTTCTGTGTGCAACGACTGCTGTCCCCCTGGTCATCAGAAGAAAAGGAAGGAAGGGGAGCAATTTTGCTGCTATGATTGTGCTCCATGTCCAGAAGGGAAGATTTCAGACCAGAATGGTTTGTGACATAGAATTCATGTTTTATTTTCATCAGAGAGATTGTTTGTTGCCAAAGAGATACTTAGTAGAGGAATGTTAACACTCCTGATGATGGTCATGATGATGGTCGTGAATATTTTGACAAATTTCTGCCTTTAAGAGGTGAAATCAAAGTGTGATTATGAGTAGTGGATGCTGGGTCTGAGAGTTATGTTTCTCCTTAATTACCTCTGCAACATTTGCTATGTTGGGGGGGGGGAGGTGAATTTTAGCCCCCTCTGTATCAGCAGTGAGAAGCTTCACATAAGCTTAAAGTTGTATGGCTAGAGAAACAGGTAGTTCAAGACAGGCCATAAGTGAGGTGGTGACATACCAGGACTTGATTGACTACTGGTCAATCTCTACCGGGCATCGCATATGGAAAATTTTGCCTTTGCAGTAATCTAACCTAGACATTTCCAGAGTATAGAGAACAGAAGTGAGGCTATCCCTGTCCAGATAGAGCCACAAGCTAAAGTTGAGGGAGTGTAAGCCAGCCAAGAGCAGGCAGTCTCCCATCAACCTGGTCTAGGGAACTTCCCACAAGCAATACCTCAGTCTTATTTTGCTTCATTTTGTAAGATAAGTATAATAATGAATAGAATTAGCTATGTCGTCTGATCCAATGTTGTCACAGTCAGCCAAAACAGGTTCAGAAGTTGGAATATCTGTTCCTCAATACCATACAATAAGCCTAATCATAGAATTGTAGAGTTGGAAGGGACACCAAAAGTCATCTATTCCAACCACCTGCAATGTAGAAATCTCAGCTAAGGCATGTATTACATATGACCACCCAACTTCTGCTTAAAACCTCTAAAGAAGGAGAGTCAACAACCTTTTGAGGGAAATTGTCCCCCTTTTGAAAAACTCTCAGAAAGTTTTTCTGTATGTTTAATCAGAATCTCCTTTCTCCTTTCCTAAGAATAATTGTTATACAGTAAGCCCACAACGTTTGTGAGTTAGATGCCGGGGATCACACCTAAAAAAAAAAAGGTGTATAGTTAAAACACATTGGGTTCCATGGTGGGAGGGATTGCCAAAGCCTTTATTCCCAGATGCACTCTCCGCTTTCCTCCTATTTTTATTTATTTATTTATTCGCTTGCCAAGTGAGTAAAGTTGAATGTACACAACTTAACTGGGTGTAAATTGGGGGCTTATTGCAATACTAAAGTGCATTTTTTATTTTATCCCAGTTCATTAAGAATATTCAGGTTGAACGCCCAAAATGGTCATATGGGAGGCAGAGGATGAATATGAATTACATTTGGAATTTGACCTGCTTCTGTTTTTTCAGATATGGATGACTGTTTCAGATGCCCAGAAGACCAATATCCAAACAGGAACAAACATGGATGCATCTCCAAAATGACCAGCTTTCTTTCGTATAAAGAACCCTTAGGAATCAGCCTAGCCTCAATTGCTCTTTCTTTCTCCATTGTCACAACTTTAGTGTTATTAGTTTTTGTGAAGCACAGAGATACACCCATTGTCAAAGCCAACAACCGAGACCTCACCTACGCTCTCCTGGTCTCTCTTCTGCTCTGCTTCCTTTCTTCTTTACTATTCCTTGGCAGGCCAGGGGAAATGGCCTGCTTTCTCAGACAACCTACTTTTGGCATCATCTTCTCTGTGGCTGTTTCTTGTGTACTAGCCAAAACCATTACCGTAGTTGTAGCTTTCATGGCCACCAAGCCAGGGTCCAGCTTGAGGAAGTGGGTGGGGAAAAGACTGGCCAACTCCATTGTCCTTTCCTGCTCCCTCATTCAGGCAAGTCTTTGCACTCTCTGGTTGGCAACTTCTCCCCCATTCCCAGATTTAGACATGCACTCACTAATGGAAGAAATCACTATACAATGTAATGAAGGGTCTGTGACCTTGTTTTCCTGTGTCCTGGGCTACATGGGCCTCCTGGCTTTCTTCAGCTTCCTGGCAGCATTCCTGGCCCGCAAATTACCTGACAGTTTCAATGAAGCCAAGTTCATTACTTTCAGCATGTTGCTGTTTTGCAGTGTTTGGCTGTCTTTTGTCCCAACCTACCTGAGCACCAAAGGGAAGTACATGGTGATGGTGGAGATCTTCTCCATCTTGGCCTCCAGTGCTGGGTTACTGGGCTGCATCTTTGGCCCGAAATGCTACATTATCATGCTGAGGCCTGAGCTCAACAACAAAGAACAACTGATAAGGAGAAATAATTAAAGTCTTACTTGCACTGATAAGGAGAAATAATTAAAGTCTTACTTGCACAGTTTCTATGGTTCTCCAAGTCCTGCTTATCCCCCTCACCTCATATCTTTCTCAGCGAACTGCCACCATCCCTGTGATAGGGGCTGTTTAAATATGCTAATCAGAGCAGAGCAGCTGTTTTCTATGAAATGAGAACCTGGTACACTAATGTGTAATAAAGCTTCCATTTAATTGGCATATGGTTCGACCCCCCCCCCCCGCAACAGGGTGAGCTCCCGTTGCTCGGTCCCAGCTCCTGCCAACCTAGCAGTTCGAAAGCACGCCAAAAAGTGCAAGTAGATAAATAGGTACTGCTCCGGTGGGAAGGTAAATGGCATTTCCATGCGCTGCTCTGGTTTTGGTGTTCCATTGTGCCAGAAGTGGCTTAGTCATGCAGGTCACATGACCCGTACAAAACAGTCTGTGGACAAACGCCAGATCCCTCGGCTTGGAAAGCGAGATGAGTGCCGCAACCACAGAGTTGTCTGCTTCTGGACTTAAGTTTCAGGGGTCCTTTACCTTTACCTTTTTTATATATAAAAAGAGTAAGCAAAACAATTTAAACTGAAAATGATGAAAAAGAAAGGAAAAAGAAAGAAGCAGAAGAAAGCAGAGCTCCACAGTGGGTCAACAGAGAAGCAGTGCCTGGCAAGAGTTTTCCAAACAGTAATGTGTTCAGATCAATTGCTGTATTGAGTCAAGCTACAGATTACATAGAGATGATTCCCTCCATTTCCTTGCTGCCTTTGGTTTATGGAGACCTGGTTTTGATCTGACAAAACATTCTAGTACCAAATTACAGATTCACAAGACAATTCATATTTTTTTTAATTAAATATTTTCTTGCTTTACAAAGATATATGCAATGTCACTCGTAACATTTTTATAAATCAGTTTCATTTGTTGAGACATTGGGAAGAAAGGGGAAAAGAAGTAGATGGGTGGGGTTGGGGTTGGGTGACGATGTTTCCATTTTACATAATATATGGGTTTTTTTTTGGCAGCATCACTTGTGCAGCTTCTCTGCTGTTCGCTTGTGTTCCTTTGGTGGTGAGAGATGTTGGGGTTGGCCTAGGGTATGGTTGTTCATTTGTGGTTGGCTGTGGTGATCTTTGTTTTGTGTGTGAGTGGGGTGGGTGAGTGTTTTGGATCAGATTAGCCATATTGATTTGTATGCTGTTGGTGTGGTTTTGTCATTGTCTTGTTGGGCTATGTATGTGATAAAAGGGACCCATACCGGGGTGAAGTCGTCTTCTTCTATTTGTCTCCGTGTCAGTTTCAGCTTATTGGTTAGTTTTTCTAGTAAGGCTGTTTCCCATATTATTTGGTACCATTGGTCCATGCTTACTCCTGACAGGTCTGTCCATTGTCTGGTTATGGTGCTTCTGGTTGCTGAGAGTAAGTGGGTTATGAGTTCTTTGTGGTGTAATTTGGAATTATTTTCTTGGAAGATATTAAGTAAGGCCTGGGGTCATTTCTAATGTTTGCTTGGTTATTTTGCTTATTTCTCATATGGTTGTTGTCCAGAATAGTTGGATTTGGGGGCACTCCCACCACATGTGGAAATATGTGCCTGTTAAGGTGCACCCTCTCCAGTATTTTGGTGAGATTTCTGGGCGTATTAGAGCTAGTTTTCTTGGTGTTAGGTACCACCTGTAGGTGATTTTCAGTGTGAGTTATTTTCTTTTTGTTGATATGGATTTAAAAGCGGTTTTAGACCACATTCTGGTCCATTGATTGGGGTTACTCTCATAGCCTATGTCGTCTTCCCATTGTCTTTTGATTGTGTCTAGGGGATTCATGGGATTTTAGAGTAGTATTTTGTATATTGCAGATACCATCCCTTTGTCGTGTCCCTTTGTCATTTGGAGGAGGTTTTCAAAGGTTGTCAGGGGCCTAGTTGCTGCTGATTTTACTGCTGGAAAGGCAATTCATATTTGAGGACTTCTTGCTCAGATGACGAGGAAATACTTGTACTGCTACAAACTTGAACTGCAATTTATTATCTTGAAAATGGTAGAGAGTGGCAAAAGAGACATGAAGATTGTTTCTTTATGGCTCTGGAATGTGTTACTTGGAGCTTGTTGAGCTCCACTTGATTGCCCTCTATAGGTTGTAGATCTCTCTAAGGGAAGCATTTAACCATCTCACTTCAAACATTTCATGTGAAATACAAGCACAATTAGCAGACCATTCCCACTCCGCTACTGAGTATATATTTGAGTCCTGTCTATACTTTCCATTTCACTTTGAAAGGGATATTTAGAAACTGAATATGAACAATATTTAATCATTATGTTAAGCTCTGAACTTTCAATATTTTTACACCCAAGCTTTGAGTTTCGATTCCCATATTCCTAGCTCATTGTTCTGGGTTTTGATGGCCTTATTGCAATGAGATCCTGTTATGGGTACTTCTTTACATACTGAGTAGGCTTCTTTACTCCTGCTTGACCTTGTTGCAGTACATCTAGGAAAAAGAAACATTCAGGAAGGAGGATCGTCTCTTGCACTGCTGCAGCATTCCTGCAGCATTCAGGATGCTCTCTTGTAAGCAGCTGCCCCACTGAGAAGCTATTTGCAAAAAGTACCTTGCAGAATTCAACCACGTTCTCTCAGTTGGCGTGGGTTGGTTTAGGGATGGAGACACAATTTCTCCTTCCCTCCCCCCCATCCCAGTGGTTTGTTTAATTAGGTGTGTTTTTTAAACTAAATGAAACATCCCCACAACCCAAATAAATGTGTGTTTTGTTTCGTAAGAGTACAGCTTGGGTCAACCTAGGGCAGGTTGACCTGACGCTTCCTATCCATATCAGAGTTTATTTTGTGATATGTTATTTGTTGAGCAGCCCAGGATGGATTGCAGTGGAAGCACCTCTGACTTCATAAGTCCATGCAGCAATTCCCAAAAAAGACCGAATGGAGGTCTACTCCTGTCGATTGTCCAACAAAGCGTCCCAAACCACCTGTGACAATATGTTCTTTGTTTTTAACTGGCAACGTATCATGACTATACAAATTAAGTAGAGCTAGTCTTGGAGTAATGGGGACTGTTCACTTTATAATTAAAGATATTTCTGTAAATACATTTTCCCAAAACCTTTCTATTTTTAGACACGCCCATCACATGTGTTGATATGCCCCTAATATAGGTCCCTACCAAACATGTTGGTTGCCAAAAGTTTCACTGTGAGCTAAAATGCTGAGAAAGTTATTATCTCCTCTAGGAATTATCCAAATAATTATATTTGGTTCACTTGGTTAAAGCTTGAGAGAATTTCTGGTAGGCACTTGAAAATAGTTAATAACCCACCATGGAAGTGGTTATAATAAATTACTCTTCTTGCCACAGACAGCTGGCCATAGGGGCAAGAGGCAGGCAGTACCATATCACTTTTATTGATGATGTTTCCCCTTCTTCATAATATTGGCTAGACTTTCAACGAGTGAAGACAATCTATGCATCAAGGCATGCATTTGTCAGACTTCTAAAACGGAGCTCACTCTTTTAGGGTTACCACTATTTCTATCGGCAGAGCCAGGTACCATCAAATCCAGCCAATTCCTCTTAAAAGAAACCTATGTAGAAAACACACAAACTATAAAACAACTGAAATACCTGAAAACAAATAAACATAATTTAAGTATATTTGCAGACTGGGAAGCATCTCAGCTTAAGAGGTTTGTTGCAAGAGGAGAAAAGCTACACTTCAAGGATGTTGTGGCTTTTGTTCTTCCTGTTTCTGCAAATGCCTGTTTTTTGCAGAGCAAATACATTCAGGTGTCCAAAGTGGCCCAGATGGAGCCTTCCCTCGCCGCCCGCTTGCTTTGGGGCAAGCGGCGAGGGAGGGCTCCGTCTGGGCCGCTTTCCCTCCCCCTGCCCCACAGTGAGCCGGGGAGAAGGGAGACGCGGCCGCCCACCCCTGCGAGAGGTGGCGACAGGATCAGCGCCCCAAAAGCGCTCCTTTCGGGGCACTCATCCCGCCGCCACCTCTCGCAAGAGCAGGCTTCCTTCCCGCCCCCCCCGGCAGGCTGGCCAGCAACCCCTCCATTTTGGTGCCCTAGGCAGCTGCCTAGTTTGCCTAAATGGACGTGACCTTACTGCCTGCCATGGAATGAGCACGGTATATAAGAAATTCTGTAGGAGAACTTTGAAGTAAAGTCTCCAACCTGAACCCCCTTCCTGTTTATGGATAGGTGATACCCATTTCTGTGTGCACGGAACACCGCCCTCCTGGTCATCAGAAGAAAAAGAAGGAAGGTGAAAAGTTTTGCTGTTATGATTGTGCTCCATGTCCAGAAGGCACGATTTCAGACCAGAATGGTACATGATTTTTATTTTATCTTATTTCATTTTTATTTTAATGGCAAAGTAATTCAATGTATATTGCCTAAGAGCTAATTACAAATGATTATTCACTACGCTGTGCATATCAGTAAGCTCTTCTGCTTGGTATGGGGTGCAAATATGTCTCAGTTGACTCCCAGTACCTTCTCAAAAACACTTAGATATAATAATTACCCTTGTGCAGACTTCATGGATTTGGCAGGAAGCCTCAACGAAGTCCAAATTATTTAGTTCTCTATATACTTTATTACCTACTAGGCATATAATTGGCACATATTAATGAGAATAAAAAAAAAACTGAGCTTGAAATTATAATAAAATTTATTGTTACAATATCATCTACTAACTAAAATTAAAATTAAACAACTGTCACATGCTGGGGGGAAAGGCACATTAATTGTCTTTGGAATTTGGCCTGCTTGATCTCTACTGGGAGGGCATTCCACAAGTCAGATGTGACTACTGAAAAGGTCTTCTGCCAGGTTCCCTGTAACCTTGCACCTTGCAATGAGGGAACCTTCAGAAGGCCCTCAGAGCTTTATCTCAGTGTCTAGGTTGCATGGTGTGGGTGGAGACGCTACTTCAGGCATACAGGATCAGGCCATTGGGGGATTTAAAGGCAGCACCAACACTTTGAATTGTGTTTGGAAATGTACTGGGAGCCAATGTAGCTCTTTTAGGACCAGTGTTATATGGTCTTGGAAGCCACCCAATTATAGATTACAGTAGTTGTTTCTGAGTCACCTTCAAAGGTAGACCCACATAGAGCACATTGCAATTCAAGGAGGAGATAGCCAGAGCACATGCCACCCTAGCAAGAAAATACGCAGTCAGGTAGACTCTCAGTCGGTTCATGAGATGGAGTTGGTAGACTAAGAAGGAGCAGGTTGAAATTAGACAACTGTCACATAGATGGCAAAGAAATCACATTAATCTCCTTTGGAATTTTGACTTGTTTTTCAGATATAGATGACTGTTTCAGAGAAACCAATGCATGCCCAAAACTATTAGCTTTCTTTCCTATGAAGAAACTTTTGGGATCATCTTAGCTTCTGTTGCTCTTTCTTTTTCCCTTCTCACGACCCTGGTTTTAGGCACTTTTGTGAAGCACAAAGATACCCCCATAGTCAAAGCCAACAATCAAACCCTCACCTACACTCTCCTGGTCTCCCTTCTGCTCTGCTTCCTCTCTTCTTTGTTGTTTCTTGGGAAACCTGGGAACGTGACCTGTCTTCTCAGGCAACCTGCTTCCGGCATGATCTTCTCTGTGGCTGTTTCTTGCATGTTGGCAAAAACAATCACTGTAGTTGTAGATTTCATGGCCACCAAGCAAGGCTCTGGCATGAGGAAGTGGATAGGGAAAAGACTGGCCTATTCTGTTGTAGTTTCCTGTTCTTTTTTTCAATCTATTGTTTGTACTTTGTGGTTGATGACATCTCCCCCATTCCCTGATGTAGATATGCACTCTTTAACCACAGAAATCATTGTGCAATGTAATGAAGGGTCCGTGACCCTGTTTTATTGTGTCCTGGGCTACATGGGCCTCCTGGCCATTGCCAGTTTCATTGTGGCATTCCTGGCCCGCAGATTACCTGACAGTTTTAATGAAGCCAAATTCATTACCTTCAGCATGTTGCTCTTTTGCAGTGTTTGGCTGTCCTTTGTCCCAACCTACCTGAGCACCAAAGGGAAATACATGGTGGTGGTGGAGATCATCTCCATCTTGGCCTCCAGTGCTGGGTTATTGGGCTGCATCTTTGCTCCAAAATGCTACATCATTGCCTTGAGGCCTGAGTTGAACAACAAAGAGCAACTAATAAAGAGAAAGAATTAAAAAGAACCCCAGCAATTTTCCTTCACTGTCTTATTATATATGAAGTGGTGTTGTTTAAGATCAAAGGCATTTTTACTACAGCCTCCCTATTCTGCTGCTATTCCAACATAACCCCAACCTCATAGAACTGGCTCCATGCCTCAGACCTGGTGATAGATGGAAACTAGCAAAAAGGGAAGGACTGTATTGTGATGCAATATGAACTTTAAAACATGCCTTTCGGGGAAGAGTTGTATTCTGGTAGAATGTGAGCATTTATGAATTTATTGGAAGGTAGAATGCAGGGTTACAGAATACCAAGCATATGACAAGAGTTTTCAAAGAGGAGATATGATATAATTTAATCCTGATAGGAAACAGCCTGTGACTTTTTGTTGAGCTCCAATTTGCTGTAACATCTAAATTGTGAGAGGCTCTGAAACCCCTGGAGCAATGCCTGTACTTGAAGCTGAAATAAATCTGGGACAACAAGCTGATTTTTGGAGGGATGACGAAAGCCCTAATTCCTACAAAGTACAGTATTTACCTTTTCATGAGAAGGTATTTGCAGAAGGCTTACTCCTGCAGAATGCCATAATGGGTAGGCTACTTGATGGCAGAAAAGCTATTCTTCCAAGCACGAGATTTAGGTTGGTGCGGACAATTGGCCCACACAGGGCACCAAGTTTAGGGGACTTTATACAAGTACTTACTGAGTAGATCCATAAAAAGCAACTGTACTAAAAGGAATTAATGTGGAAATAAGAATTATTTAGGGAAGAGTGTTGCGAAATGTCCTTTTCCCTCAAGGTAGCATATAATCAAAATGTGCCCTGTCTGCTTCTCAGCTGTATATTGCTTGGTGGGCATGCACGAGCCCCTTCCATGCATTAGCAGACAGTGTGATTCTTTCAAGAAGGATGAAAGAACATATGATGGTGAAATTCTACTGCAGTGAGCAGTTGGGCCTCTACATTTTGCACCAGCTGCAGATTTGTGGTCAAAAGTAGTAATGACCGCTTCCCACATTAACTGGGGGGCAGCTTTTGCATGGGCAAGGTAGCTGGCTTCTCCCTTCTCCTGAGCTGGATACGTGGAGGTTCCTGCCTAGCCTTGACAATTAGCCAATCCTGGCTGGGGGGGAGGGCTTGCCAAGGGGGTTGGCCAGGTAGAGTCAGGACCGCCCCACACTTACAATAGGGGATGTAACTTACATGGGACTCTTGAGAGTCCCATGGACTGCAAGAAGATCAAACCTATCCATTCTGAAGGAAATCAGCCCTGAGTGCTCACTGGAAGGACAGATCCTGAAGCTGAGGCTCCAATACTTTGGCCACCTCATGAGAAGAGAAGACTCCCCGGAAAAGACCCTGATGTTGGGAAAGATGGAGGGCACAAGGAGAAGGGGACGACAGAGGACGAGATAGTTGGACAGTGTTCTCAAAGCCACCAACATGAGTCTGACCAAACTGGGGGAGGCAGTAGAAGACAGGGGTTCCTGCCGTGCTCTGGTCCATGGGGTCACGAAGAGTCAGACACGACTAAATGACTAAACAACAACAACAACAACAACAACAACAACTTACATGCTAGTCCTCAGTCGGCTCCAGAACTTCCCCCACCCTGCCCTCCCTCAATTCATGCCTTATTTTGCTGTTTAACCTTCTTCTTTACAGCTATGTGGGTGCTGCTGCAGTCTTTGATGGTTGCCGTTGAGGCAATATTTTTCTAAATGCATTTTTAGACACACCCCTCACATGTGCTGACATGTCCCTAATATATGTCCCTATCCAACATGTTGGTTACCAAAAGTGCCACTCTGAGCTAAAATGCTGAGAAGGTTATATCCTCAAGCAATTATGTAAATAATTATATTTAGTTCACTTGGTCAAAGCCCACAAGACTTTCTGGTAGGTACTTCAAAACAGTCAATAACCCACCCTGGAAGTGGTTATAATAAATCACTCTCTTTTTTTGCCACAGACAGCTGGCCATAGGGGCAAGAGGCAGGCAGAACCATGTCACTTTTATTTATGGAATCTCCCCTTTCTTCATATTATTGGCCAGAATTTAAATGAGTGGTGATAATCTTATCTACACATCAAGGCATGCATTTTTCAGGCTTTGATTCTAAAATTCAGCTCACAAGTCACTCTTTTAGATTTGCCGCAATTTGTATTACCAGAGTCAGGCATAATCCATTCCAGCAAATTCATCCTAAAAGAAACTATGGCAGAAACCAAGCAAGGGGAACATCTGAAAATATGTAAAAATATTTTCAATACAGATATAGACTGGGTAATATTTCTACTGAAGAGGTTTGTTGCAAGAGTATAAAAGATACACTTTCAGGATGCTGTTGCTATGGTTGTTCCTGTTTCTGCCAATGTTTGTCGAGTGCAAAATAGATGCTATTAGGTGTCCAATGAATGAGCCATTTCCTATTCCACATGAGTGGTACCAACCAGGGGGCTTCATCATTGGTGGGATTTCTTCTCAAATCTTTCATATATTTTGTGAAGTTTTCTTCAGAGAACACCCTTCACAGATTGTCTTCGACGTTTCATAGTAAGAGTTTTCTCTCTACCCTACATTTCTCTGTAGTCTCTTTCCTTCTGTGTCATGCCCTTAGAATTGTAAGCCTGATGGTTGAGGCAGTACAGTGACATCCGTAAGCTGCTGGGCTAGATTTGTGTGTGTGTGTGTGTGTGTGTGTGTGTGTGTGTGTGTGTGTGTGCTTCCCCCCCTATTATATTTTTAACATAGTTCCTTTAAAATGTGTATGTTAAGCAAAAGTTCATACAGCAACTGTGAATTAGGCAGGTGGATTTATGTCATGACTTATGGTACCTTTTTATATAAGTGTTTCTGGGAAAAGGTGAAGAAATGAATTTACAGTAAGATTGGGAATGTAGGAAACAAAGGTGGTTTGGTCGAAGTACCATGCAGAACACAGAAGCCCAGCTTAATCATCATTTTCATTTACTGTTTGTTGTCTCTTAGCTTTGATTAAAATACCATTGTTTAATTTTAATCAAAATACTGTTTGTTGTCTCTTAGCTTTGATTAAAATACCATTGTTTAATTTTAATCATAATCAATTTGAATCAGAAATGGGGAAAACTGTGGCATGTTAATTTTATGCATTGTAGAAATCGCCTCTGAAACTGTAAATTGATTAACTTTTTTGCAGCATGGTGATAAAATTCTACCAGCACATACTTGCCTTGACATTTGCTGTGAAAGAGATCAATGAGAACCCCACAATCTTGCCCAATATCACTCTTGGGTTCCACATCTATGATAGCTATCATGATGCAAGGATGACCTACCGTGCCACATTAGACCTGCTCTTCAAATCTCACAGATTTGTCCCTAACTATAAATGTGACACTCAGAAAAACCTCATGGCCATCATTGGGGGACTTAGCTCTGATACATCCTTCCATATGAGAGACAACATAGGCCTCTTCAAGATTCCACAGGTATTATCACTGAATTGGGCAGATTTCCAGGATGAATAGAGTCCTATTCTTGAATAGATCTTCCTTAGAGACCAAAATCATTGTACAGTACTTTCTATAGAACTGATAAATATCTATTATTTATTTATCATTAAAACATTATTATTAAATATGGAACAGAAGGACGAAGTTATAATTGTTAGGAAAGGCTAGTGCTAGCTACCTAATATTTTACCTGCCAAGAATTGAGGGAGCATAGCAATGAATAATCTTTCAACATCATTCTCTGAAGGAACCAAAATGAAAGTCTTATCCAGTTGGTGAAAATGGGAGTATCTTTATTATTTCAAAATCCCACCCAGCAAGCAGCATAATTTGAAAGATGCTATTTGAAGCAATTTTCTTATTTGTGATATTATTAACTTTTAGTAGCAGCAATATATGATTCTCAATTATCAAAGTCCCTTTACAGCACCTTGCACTCTCATTTGCTTGCTACCAGAAGGGCCCTCTATGGCATCCACTAAATTTTGGAAATATTTACAGTGTGATGTCTAGCACCTTCAGTGTATAGTGAATACTATTTGCCATGTGCTCTTTAAAGACACACTTCTTCACCCCAGCCTTTCGCACCATGTATACATATGGACCAACCTTATTCTATAGATTGCCATCCGTCTTTCCATTCATTTTATTTGCATGCTACTTTTCCATAAACAAAATCATGCTCAAAGCAGCTTATGTCAAAGAGGGATACATTTCAAGCCAATATTACAAAGCTATTTCATATTAACACACCAAAGCAATAACATCCAGAAAAAATTCATAGTACAATGGTACCTTAGTTTACGAACTTAATCCGTTCCGGAAATCCGTTCTTAAAACAAAGCATTCTTAAACCAAGGCATGCTTTCCCATAGCAGCAGGGGACTCGATTTACAAATGGAACACACTCGACAGTAAGCGGAACATGTTCTTATTCCAAGGCAAAGTTCACAAACCAAAGCACCTATTTCTGGGGTTGCAGCGTTCTTAATCCACGTTGTTCGTAAACTAAGCTGTTCTTAAACCAAGGTACCACTGTATAACAATATCATAGCATAGCAAAACAATACAAAGATAATAACATCAAAAACCCTCATTTGTAAACTATAAATATAAGAAGATTACTTAAACAACATGCAGCAGCTAAAAACAAAATGACAAGGGAACTTCACACTTTCCCCTTGGTCACAGAAACATCATTCCCATGATGTTTCTCACAGCCCCTCACCTGAAGCAGCTTCTTATCAGGGCTGCAAGGGCAAAGGGTGGGGTAGCGGAAAACATTTTCCCCATTATATCATGATGTTATTCTTGCTGTGATTCGAAAATTCAGAAAATGTCTATAGTTAATACTCAGTTCTTAAAAGCCAGACGTAAATTTCCATGAAAGGCATAATATGATTGATGAATGATTTTTATGAATCTTGGACGTATATTCATAGCTGTAGAGAATTAACCGAAAGAGTCATTGTTCACAATGTACTTCTGTAATATCTGTGCAATTTCTTTTAGCTCACTTATGGTTCATTTCCCACTGAGGAGGAGAATGATGCAAGTCATATCTCTTCCTTCTACCGTATGGTTCCAAATGAAGCCCATCAATATATGGGAATAATCGGCTTGCATAAGCATTTTGGATGGACATGGGTTGGACTCTTTGTTGTGGATGATGAAAGTGGAGAACATTTCTTGCAGACTATGGAACCATTGTTATCCAAAAATGGAATCTGTTCGGCCTTCACACAAAGGTTCCCAAAACTAGCTCGTTTTGATAATTTTGATGAAGTTTATGATGTCCTATTAAGTAGTTACAATGATGTCAAGGATGACAAAGCCAACACATTTATCATCTATGGAGAATCTATGGCACTCATATGGCTGACATCTATTTTCTTTTTGCTACAAGATATTGAAAAAAATGGCATTGAATCAGTTACAAAAGTTTGGATCATAACAACTCAGATTGATTTCATGTTGTTAGGGCTTCAAAGGAGTTGGGATCTTGGTCTCTTCCAAGGTTCCCTTTGCTTCACAATTCACTCAAAAAAGCTTCCAGGGTTCCAGGAGTTTCTTCAGAGCATAAAACCTGATGGGATAAAAGGAAATGGTTTTCTGAAGGACTTCTGGGAGCAAGCATTTGACTGTGATTTTCCCAACCCCAGTGTGCCAAAGGACACAAGTGAACAATGTACGAGAGAGGAGATCCTGGAGAGTCTTCCTGATCCACTCTTTGAAATGGGCATGACTGGCCACAGCTATAGCATCTACAATGCTGTCCATGTGGTGGCTCATGCTTTACATGACATTTATTTAACAAGATCCAAGCACAGAGCAATGGTGGGTCATAAAATAGCTGACCTTCAAGATCTGCAGCCATGGCAGGTAATGTGTTTTAAAGAAGTGCAGATTCTCATATGGAACTAATTATATGAAATGCTGCTGTGGATTTTATTCCTTTGATAAAACTTAGTTTATTCACATTATTTTCTGCACATTCTGGCCTGAAACAAAATACAGTCTTCAGTGCATAATGTAGGTTTTTTATCTTCTATGGGAAAATAGAAGATTTCTCACTCATGGTATTTGTAAGCAATACTATTGGCAATGAAGTGATTTTGTACATCATGGCATTACATTTAAAATCTCCATGACTTCTCTCTTTTCTGCCTTTTTGTCTTTCAATTAGCTCCACCCTTTCCTTCTTGACATTTCATTTAACAACTCAGCTGGAGAAACAATGTCATTTACTGATAAAAGGGAAATGGGAGGTGGATTTGACATCATGAACATGGTCATATTCCCAAACAAGTCCTTCCTTCGAGTGAAAGTTGGAGAGGTGGATGATAGTGCTTGTGAAGGAAATAAATTCATCATTCACAAGAACATGATAATGTGGCACAAAGGTTTTAACCAGGTCACAATCCTGGGATATTCCTATAACCCCCATGTTCTCCCAATGTGTCCCAACAGAACAGCTATTTGTTCGGCATACTATATCTCTTTGTATTGGATATTCATAGGGACAATCTGATTATCTAGCACATGGATAAAGCCCTAAACGGCCTCGGTCCAGTATACCTGAAGGAGCGTCTCCACCCCCATCGTTCTGCCCGAACACTGAGGTCCAGCGCCGAGGGTCTTCTGGCGGTTCCCTCGCTACGAGAAGCCAAGTTACAGGGAACCAGGCAGAGGGCCTTCTCGGTAGTGGCACCCACCCTGTGGAATGCCCTCCCACCAGAGGTCAAAGAGAACAACAATTACCAGACCTTTAGAAGGCATCTCAAGGCAGCCCTGTTTAGGGAAGCTTTTAATGTTTGATTTCTGTATTTTAATGTTTTGTTGGAAGCCGCCCAGAGTGGCTGGGGGAACCCGGCCAGATGGGTGGGGTATAAATAATAAATTATTATTATTATTATTATTATTATTATTATTATTATTATTATTATTATTATGAAGATCCTAGGTGCGACACTGAACTGCCAACAAACAACAGTATATTTTTTGTAGATTTTACCTATGCCTTATTTGTATATGACAGGGATTTAAGGGATCTTGATTAAATGTGTTAGTGATACAGCACTGGGTTATCTATTTTTCTGTTGCACAAGAGCCAACCTCAGTGGGAAGAATCATGCTTGAACTGCAACGTTTTCTGCATCTCCAAGAAGGAATGGAAAAGATAAGCAACATCTAATGTTAGCAAGGGAGATGGCTCAATGGTCAGACTATATATAGTGGTGCATTCGATGTAAAAGTTTTATTTATTAATTGTTGTTTCTTGAATTGTTGGCATCCCATGTTGGGAGACAATGGAGGGGTTAAGCTTTGAGGGTGAAGTCAAACTGTATAATGCCGCTACTTCTCTTTGTGCTCTTCGTAACTGTCATTCCTTCTCTGGTTATTGCTAGAGCTGCACTCCCTGACTGCCTGTCATAGAATGAGTGTACAATTAATTCATCAGGATACCTAAAAAATAAAAATAAAAAATAAATCCAGCCTGTAACCCCTTCCTGTTTACGGATAGGTGATGCCCATTTCTGTGTGCACTGAACACTGCCCTCCTGGTCATCAGAAGAAAAGGAAGGAAGGTGAAAAATTTTGCTGCTATGATTGTGCTCCATGTCCAGAAGGCAAGATTTCAGACCAGAATGGTACATGATATAGAAATCATTTTTAATTTCATCACAAATTATTATTATAGATTTTGACTAAGAGCTCATTACAAATGTTTATTTACCATGCTGTGCATGTAAGTAAGCTACAGTGGTACTTCGGTTTACAAACACAATTTGTTCCGGAAGTCTGTACTTAAACTGAAGCGAACTTTCCCATTGAAAGTAATGGAAAGTGGATTAATCCGTTCCAGACAGGTCCGTGGAGGACTTAAACTGAAAATACTCAAACTGAGGCGTACTTAAACCGAGGTATGACCGTATTCTGCTTGGTATGGTGTGCAAATATTTCTCTAGTACTTTCTCAAAAACACTCAGAGAAATTAATTACCCTTCTGCAACCAGTAGCGGAGCTAGGAGCTTTGGCACCCTGAGCGTGGGGGAGTGGCACATCGCCCATGCAAGTGTCCCAATGGGGGCGGCACCAATGCACGAGTGTCCCAATGGTGTTCCTCAGGGATGGAACGTGGAGCCGCCTCCTCCCCCCTGCTTATGCCACTGTCTGCAATGCTTTCTCATAGACTCATAGAATCTTAGAGTTGGAAGGGACCCAAAGGATGGATGGATTTGGAAGTTGCCGCAACATAGTTTAAGATATCCAAAAGAGAAGAAATAGTTTAAGCATTACATCAGCAGACAAGTGGTAATGATGGTAACAATGATGACGATGATGACAAATTTAATCTGTTCAGATGTGAAGTCTGAACCTGATTATATGCCACAGATTCTGGGTCTGACCATTGTTTCAGCCCAGTTCCCCCTGAAGCAGATACCACATTAAGGGGGAGGGTTTGCCCCATTCCCTATCAGGACAAATGATATTTAAGAGTCAAGGATAAGTCTTTCCAATATATGCTGAGATAATAAAATTAATTTACCTAACTGAACTTCATTGACCTTTATGGATGAGAAGATATCTGAGGCTAAGGAATAACGACAACAAGAGATAGATTACAAGTTCACATTACAAATAACTGATTGTAAATTTAGAAACCCTAGTGAAATCATAACTTCCTGGATCAGTAAGGAGGGTAAGACTGGTCACTAAGCAATGAGTCTCCCAAAGACATAACTGATTAGACGGCCAAAGGTAGGGATCGTTATATTACATTTCCCCTTATAGGGTATTGTAGAACAGAAATCTACAATACATAATTTCCAATACCCTTAAATCCCAAATTATCAGAGGAACATCATATTATTGCAACTTAACTCAAGGTTAAGTTGCAATAATACGATGAAAATGAAAACCTACTACATAAAGCAATCTTGGTATACTTTATTTTTGATGTTTGATGCATTGCATCTTTTTCAGAAAGGTATGTGACAGGTTCATATAAAGCGCATGATTTCAAAGATTTTTTTGCAGATTTTTTTGCAGATGTGGATTGATTGAGTAATTCAAGGTTTTAGCATAAAGGTGACAACTCCATTATAGCCTATTAATAAGTTTAATGTCAGCAGAGATAGATGTTAGTTCAAGATAGGAAATGGTTTGGTGAAGATATACTAGGAATGTTTATATGGTCTATCAATCAAGGACATAAAAAAGAAGCAAAAACATGACTTCTGTTCCCAATATGATAAATTTAAGCGTGGTGCACTGTGTTAAAATACATTAATGAATGATATATTGGCTCTGTGGCTGTTACATTATCTCTGCAACAAGCCCAAATAGGTCAAGAAATCATAATATTTGGAACATGTTGATAATGATGAAAATAATCTTGAGCCTGGTATGATAATAAAATGCATTGTCACCATAACAACTACTTCTTCTTCTTCTTCTTCTTCTTCTTCTTCTTCTTCTTCTTCTTCTTCTTCTTCTTCTTCTTCTTCTTCTTCTTCTTCTTCTTCTTCTTCATATGCTGCCCCTTGGACTGTTGATGTGACTACTGAAAAGGCCCTCTGCCAGGTTCCATGTAACCTCTCCTCTTGCAGTGAGGGAGCCGCTAGAATGTCCTCAGAGCTGGATCTCAGTGTCCAAGCTGAGATGTTGGTGGAGACACTACTTCAGGCATACAGGGCTGAGGCTGTTTAGGGATTTAAAGACAGCACCAAAACTTTGAATTGTGATTGGAAACGTACTGCTAGACAATGTAGGTTTTTTTAGTGTTATACGGTCCTGGCAGCTGCTGCATTCTAGATTACTTGTTGTTTCTGAGCACCTTCAAAGGTAGCCTCACATAGATTAAATTGCAGTAATCCAGGGGGGAGATAGCTAGAGTACGTTTCACCCTAGTGAGACAATGCTCAGGCAGGTAGAGTCTCAGCAGGCATATCAGATGAAGTTGGTAGACTAAGAAGGAGCAGGTTTAAATTAGACGACTGATATATAGTTGAAGCAAAATAAAAAAAATCCTTCCAGTAGCACCTTAAAAGGGAAAGGGAAAGGGACCCCTGACCATTAGGTCCAGATGTGACCGACTCTGGGGTTGCGGCACTCATCTCTCGTTATTGGCTGAGGGAGCCGGCATACAGCTTCCAGGTCATGTGGCCAGCATGACAAAGCCGCTTCTGGTGAACCAGAGCAGCACACGGAAATGCAAAGGAAAGCTCATACTAATGACAAACTTGGCCTCTAAGGTGCTACTGGAATGAATTTTATTTTTTTTACTACGCCAGACCAACATGGCTACCTACCTGTAACTTGATATATAGTTGGCTAGGAAAGCACATTAATTGCCTTTGGAATTTGCCCTGCTTTTCAGATACGCAGGACTGCTTCAGATGCCCAGAAGATCAATATCCAAATAAGAAGAGAAACCAATGCATCTCCAAAACTATGAGCTTTCTTTCCTATGAAGAACCTTTTGGGATCAGCTTAGCTTCTGTTGCTCTTTCTTTTTCCCTTCTCACAACTCTGGTATTAGGCACTTTTGCGAAGCACAAAGATACCCCCATAGTCAAAGCCAACAACCGAGCCCTCACCTACACTCTCCTGGTCTCCCTATTGCTCTGCTTCCTCTCTTCTTTGTTATTTATTGGCAAACCTGGGAAAGTGACCTGTCTTCTCAGGCAACCTGCTTTCGGCATGATTTTCTCTGTGGCTATTTCTTGCATGTTGGCCAAAACGATCACTGTAGTTGTAGCTTTCATGGCCACCAAGCCAGGCTCTAGCATGAGGAAGTGGGTAGGGAAAAGACTGGCCTACTCTGTTGTAGTTTCCTGTTCTTTTATTCAATCTATTGTTTGTACTTTGTGGTTGATGACATCTCCCCCATTCCCTGATGTAGATATGCACTCTTTAACCACAGAAATCATTGTGCAATGTAATGAAGGGTCCGTGACCCTGTTTTATTGTGTCCTGGGCTACATGGGCCTCCTGGCCATTGCCAGTTTCATTGTGGCATTTCTGGCCCGCAGATTACCTGACAGTTTTAATGAAGCCAAATTCATTACCTTCAGCATGTTGCTCTTTTGCAGTGTTTGGCTTTCTTTTCTCCCAACCTACCTGAGCACCAAAGGGAAATACATGGTAGTGGTGGTGATTATTTCCATCTTGGCCTCCAGTGCTGGGTTATTGGGCTGCATCTTTGCTCCAAAATGCTACATCATTGCCTTGAGGCCTGAGTTGAACAACAGGGAGCAACTAATAAGGAGAAAGAATTAAAAAGAATCTTAGAAATTTCCTTTATTGTCTTCTATACATGAAGTGGTATTGTTTAAGACCATGGCCATTTTTACCTACATTCTCCACAAGATATTCTGCTGCTATTCCATTGACAAACCAACAGTCTCTGCATGTCCCCCTATTTTCCAGGGACAGTCCCAGATTTACAGAAGATATCCCAGTTTCTGATGTTATCCTAGGATATCCCAGTTTTCCTTAGGATGTTCCTTTTTTCATTGGAGAAATATTGGATGGTATGGAACAGAATGTCCTTATTTTCATCACAGAAATGTTGGAAATGTTGCTTGCAATTAGGGGTGGGATTGGGCAGCTCAGCTGGGGAGTGCAAAGACTCCACTCCCCAGCTGACAGATCCCCGCCTCCACTCCTGCTTGCACCGAGTAGGAGCAGAATCGGGTAGCTCAACTGGCAAATGCCTGACTGCCTTCTATTAGTGGCTATCACCAATAGAAGCTTTGTTACTCAAACCACTTGGCAAAAAAGGAAAGTGGCCTACTTATAGAGATTTATTGAAGACCAAGAAGGAAAATAGAAATTAAAAGACTATGAAGAAATTAAAGATCATTTATTTTCAGAGTTGGTTGCATTATAGACAATTAAATTCCCTTATGCTGAATAGGCTTCCTCGCGAGAAAAGGGAAAACTTGACAACTATGGTTTAGTTATACAATTTCTAATTCCAAAAGGAGGTGATAGAAGAAGACGTGAAACTACTGAAGAAAGCATACAGTATTCTGCTAGAATGGGAAACAAAAGACGAGGAAGTCAAATGGGTTATGGTCAAATGGGCACAAGATATAGGACATAATATACCATTTGAGGATTGGGGAAAATTGTGGAAAGCAGATTTGAAATTTACAGATTGTTCTCTTTTGAAGGAAAATTACATGAAAATGATGTACAGATGGCATATTACACCGGCAAAAATGTACAAAACCGGGTCAAACATATGTTCGAAATACAAAGAAAAAGAATGTACTTTATATCATATGTGGTGGGAATGTAGAGAAGTCAAAAAAAATTGGGAGATGATATATAATGAATTGAAAAAGATGTTCAAAATGACATTCGTAAAGAAAAAATCCAGAAGCCTTTTTGTTAGGGATCCTAGGGCAAGACCTGCCAAGTAAAATAAAGAACTTATTTATGTATGCTACAACAGCGGCAAGAGTCTTGTTAGCACAAAGACAGAAGAATGAGAAAATCCCAACGAAAGAACAATGCCAAGAAAAATTGATGAGTTACGCGGATTTGACATATAAACTATGTGAGAAGAACAACCGTAACTTCAAAGAAGAATGGGAACTTTTTACGAACTATTTTAAAAAGTCAACAAAAGGATTGCTGACTCCTTGGCTTGTTTTGAATAAACACCCACAATTTATTAGTAGAACATATGATAGATAAGGCAATGATATGTACAATTTTATAACATGCAGAAAACAATATGTACAAACAAACCAGAGAGGGGAGCTGAGGGAAGTCATTAGAGGGTGGGAGAGGGTGGGAGAGGGAGGAGTGGAAGGGGGGGAAAGGGGGGAAATTGTAATTGCCTATGTTATTGGAAATTTGTATTGTTTAAAAAAACCATTTCTTCAATAAACATATTTCTTTTTTAAAAAAAATATTAAATGATATTGTCTCTCCCCTCCTCCCCATTTATTATTGCTGTTAATACTCTTCAATGGCTGGGGAACCATTGAGTTGGTCAGTCTTGGAGAGTGAGAGAATTTGATGGATTCTCCAATGAAATTAGGGGTTTTCTGGCTGACCTGCCTAGCACTCCTGTTGAGGCTCTTGCCTCATAGTGTAATGGTGGGGTTTATACAGCCTTTGAATCAATGTATTCTAAGTACCTGCAAAATCGCTGTGGAGCAGTATTATCCCTGAAATGAATAAGAGACTCACCATGTACATTTATTTTGGGATTTGTTCTGGGTTGAGTATTATCAGCGTCAACCCAGGATAGGTATGCCTGATAAACTGCCCCTCACAGGGCAGATTGGGGTTGGTTTTGGCTGCCGTCAGTGCTACTGAATATCTTTCAGCACAGTAGAAATTATGCTGTGGGGTGCTGCAGAGGACCAGGCTCCTAATCTCCTTAGTGCTAATTATATGATGATGATGATGATGATAATAATAATAATAATAATAATAATAATAATAATAATAATAATATATTATTTATACCCCACCCATCTGGCCGGGTTCCCCCAGCCACTCTGAGCGGCTTCCAACAAAACACTAAAATACAGAAATCCATCAAACATTAAAAGCTCCCCTAAACAGGGCTGCGTTGAGATGCCTTCTAAAGGTCTGGTAATTGTTGTTCTCTTTGACCTCTAGTGGGAGGGCATTCCACAGGGTGGGTGCCACTACCGAGAAGGCCCTCTGCCTGGTTCCCTGTAACTTGGCTTCTCATAGCGAGGGAACCGCCAGAAGGCCCTCGGAGCTGGACCTCAGTGTCCGGGCAGAACGATGGGGGTGGAGACGCTCCTTCAGGTATACTGGACCGAGGCCATTTAGGGCTTTAAAGGTCAGCACCAACACTTTGAATTGTGCTCGGAAACGTACTGGGAGCTAATGTAGGTCTTTCAGGACCAGTGTTATGTGGTCTCGGCGGCCGCTCCCAGTCACCAGTCTAGCTGCCGCATTCTGGATTACAATTCCTATGTTACAATTCCTATGTGATTTGAGCATTAGGAATTGTAGGGCAAGGTGTCATCCGAAAACTGATTGTACTCAGCTCTGTTTTGCTGTAACATCTAAATAATGAGATTTAGAAATCCCTGCTTTGCAGTCACAAAGTAAATAGTTTCACCATGACTTTCCAGTTTTCTTGATTTGAAAAAAATCCACTTTGGGGGCCACTAAGGGGCAGAGGCAATATGTAATCAGATTTGGATAAACAAATGGAACCCAACATGTTTATTACAAAAAAATGTGACTCTGAGGCAAAATTCTCAGAAAATTATATCTTCCAGCAATTATCCAAATAATTATATGTATTTCACTTGGCCAAATCTTAAGAGACTTTCTGATTGCATCTGAAAAGAGTCAAGACTTTAATGTGTGTTGACAGTCTTATCTATATATACATCAAGGCATGCATTTGTCAGGATTTGATTCTAATATGTAGCTGACAATTCACTCTTTGAGAATCATCACTATTTTTATTTCCATCGTCAGGCTTCATCCAATACTGCCAATCAAGAAGAAGAAGAAGAAGAAGAAGAAGAAGAAGAAGAAGAAGAAGAAGAAGAAGAATAGGAGTTTGGACTTGATATCCCACCTTTCACTCCCCTTAAGGAGTCTCAAAGCGGCTAACAATCTCCTTTCCCTTCCTCCCCCACAACAAACACTGTGAGGTGAGTGAGGCTGAGAGACTTTAGAGAAGTGTCACTAGCCCAAGGTCACCCAGCAGCTGCATGTGGAGGAGCGGAGAAGCGAACCCGGTTCACCAGATTATGAGTCCACCACTCTTAACCATTACACTAGGTTAGCAAACACACAAACTATAAAATTATTGAAACATCTGAAAACATCTAAATATAATTTCAGTACAGCTATAGACTGGGAAACAGCTTTCCTTAAGAGATTTGTTGGAAGAGGATAAAAGCTAAACTGCTAGGATGCTGTGGCTATTGGTGTTGCTATCCCTGCAAATGCCTGTTGTGTGCAGAGTAGATCCTATCCGGTGTGCAATGAAAGATCCTTTTCCTGTTCCTCATGAGTGGCACCAGCCAGCGCAATTCATCATTGGTGGAATTTCTTCTCAAATCATTCACGTATTCTCTGAAATTTTCTTCAGAGAACACCCTTCAAAGAATCTGTTCGATGTTTCATAGTAAGAGTTTCCTTCCTACCCAACAAGTCTCTTTTCTTTTTTGTCATATCCTTAAGATTGAAATCTTGATGGTTGAGACTGTACATTGACACATATAAGCTGCTGAGCTAGATATTGAATTGTACATTTCTGCTTCTTTTATTTTTTATTTTGTATTTTAATATATTTCATTTGCAATGGCATATAATTCAAAGGGATTGCAATAAAATAAAATATGTGGAACGTAAAAGCACCGGTAAATAAATCAACAAATTAAACATAATCATAAGTATTTAATATGAATGTCCTATGAACCACTTGACTGAAATTATGGACCCCTAGAAACTTGGACTAAAATGCTCTCGAAAAATAATGTTTCCAAAAATATGTTGCAGTTAAGTGTAAATAAAACACATGTATAAATCACAATGCTTCATGCTAGAGAATACTGCAAAACAAAACAAAAAAACACAACAACCTCAATAGAGGTATTTACAGGAATCAGTGCATTAGGCAAGATTTCATATAGCAAGTGTCCATTTGGCTGATGTGAAAATGTGAAGAACTGAATATAAGATTAGAAATATAAACACGAAATATAAACACGATAACACGAAATTGGCAGAATCGCCCATATGGAGCCACTGAGCTTCAACACATCTATGTATATCCATCTACTCAGAGAAAAATCCCATTGAATTCAGTTGAGGTTATACAACTAAACAAGTATAGCAAAAAGACGTTTATGAGTCAGAAAGCACTTCATGAGATATGTGAAGTATTCAGCTACCTAAAGAGAATGATGAGAGGAAAGATTTTTTTAATTAAAAAAAATCAACTGAGCTGCAAATGTTGAGGAAGGGATGAAAGGCAGGTGTGTCAAAGAACCATGCAGAACACAGATGCCCTGATGAATCATACGTTTTCATCAATGGTGTGTTGTCTGTTAGCTTAGAAACATGAATGACAAAAGGCATAACTTCATTTCAATACAAATAATTTGAGACAAAGATGGCAAAAATGGTGGTATGTTGATTTTATGCGTTGTAGAATTCTCCTCTGGAATTGTATATTGATTAACTTCATTTGCAGCGTGGTGACAAAATTCTACCAGCACATACTTGCCTTGACATTTGCTGTGAAAGAGATCAATGAGAACCCCAAGATCTTGCCCAATATCACTCTTGGGTTCCACATCTATGATAGCTATCATGATGCAAGGATGACCTACCGTGCCACATTAGACCTGCTCTTCAAATCACAGAGATTTGTCCCTAACTATAAATGTGACACTCAGAAAAACCTCATGGCCATCATTGGGGGACTTAGCTCTGATACATCCTTCCATATGAGAGACAACATAGGCCTCTTCAAGATTCCACAGGTAGGATTTCTGAATAGCAGAGGCAGCATAATGACTTCCAGGGTGAATAGACTCCTGATCTTGTTTGTGGAGCTGAACTTTGGCACTTTCTATTGAATCCATAAAACATTGATATTAAATATTTAACCAGTAGGATGACCATACATTGGGAAGGAAGGGCTAGCGCAAGATACCCAGCAGTTAGTTCCAGCACTGAAAAACTGAGATAGCAGTGCAATGAACAAACTGCAACTGAGAAGAAAGAAAGAAAGAAAGAAAGAAAGAAAGAAAGAAAGAAAGAAAGAAAGAAAGAAAGAAAGAAAGAAAGAAAGCATTTCAAAATCATTCTCCAAAGTTAATAACATGGAAAATTGACCAAGCTGCTAGAAAACAGTGTCTTTATTATTTGAAAATCCTTCTCAAAAAGCACAGTAATTTCAATGATGCTGTTGCTGATATTATTGCCTTCCATTAGAAGCAAATAAGTTTCTCATTGAGCAAAGTCCCACTACCCTTCCTCCCTCTCTCCTGGCCCTGCCTTGTATTTTCCAACTCTACAATTCTATGATTTGGACTACTGGCCATTATTAATCCATTAAACTGAAACTTCCTCCCCAAGTGCCCCATGGTCAGATTATACATTTAGAACTCCCATAACTTTTTTTTTTAAGGTGTACGTTGCCAGTTTGTTTAGTGGGTTTAGTGTTTAGTGAGAAAAGTCATTATGTGTGCCAGCTCTTAAAATATGGAATTTGTTACAGGGTAATGACTAGTGCCTTCATTGTATAGTTTTTGTCATGTGCTCTTTAAATATGCACTTCCTCACCTTGAATTTTCACATTATATTTACATTTTAGGACCAACCCTACTCTCTTGAATGTCATTCATTCATTTCATTTGCATGTTGTTTCTACAAAGAGGCTCAAAGTGGAATGCCACAAAGGAACACGGAAGCATTTCAAACAAACACTACAAAAGCAATTCCATAACATAACAAAACAATAAAACCAACAATTTCATAGTAACACAGAAAAACAATAGTGAATGTTATTGGCATCTGTCTTTCTCAAAAGACAAGGGAGTGTGCATCCAGGGGTGAAGTCAAACCTCTGAAGAATTTTTTGTGTGTGTGTTATTTTGGCTGCACAAGCAGCACTGAAGAGACCTCCCCAGGGCACAAGCCTGGGCGGTATGTATGGAGGTCCAGTCCTCCTCTGTCCAGATGAGAAGACCTCTCAGCCTTGCTGATATGGTCCAAAGGAAAACAGAGCAATACATTTGGCACTAGCATGGCCATAGAAGTTGCAAGAAGAAAGGCATACAAGATGCCATTCAAATATCTTAGGGACTTGACTCCAGATAATGTGAATAGTTTATTCCTTAACCTTCCCTTCTCCTGAAGACATACCAAACATCCCTATTCCAATACACATACAAAATTACTTAATATGCAGCACCCAATAGCAAAAAGAAGGGTCTGCCTCCCTCCTCGTTCATTCCCCTTGAAAGAGGGGAATTCAAGAGTGTGTTTCAGTAATATCTGTGCATTTATCTGCAGCTCACTTATGGCTCATTTCCCACTGAGGAGGAGAATGATGACAGTTATATCTCTTCCTTCTACCATATGGTTCCAAATGAAGCCCATCAATACATGGGAATTATCAGCTTGCTTAAGCATTTTGGATGGATATGGGTTGGACTCTTTGTTGTGGATGATGAAAGTGGAGAAAATTTCTTGCAGACTATGGAACCATTGTTATCCAAAAATGGAATCTGTTCGGCCTTCACACAAATGCTCCCAAAACTAGCTCGTTTTGATAACCTTGATGACGTTTATGGTGTATTATTCAGTGGTTACAAGGATGTCAAAGATGACAAAGCCCAAACGTTTATCATCTATGGAGAATCTATGGCACTCATATGGCTGACAGCTATTTTCCTTGTGCAAGATAATAAAAATAATGATATTTCATCAGTTACAAAAGTTTGGATCATGACAAGTCAGATTGATTTCATGCTGTTAGGGCTTCAAAGGAGTTGGCCTCTTGTTCTCTTCCAAGGTGCCCTTTGCTTCACAATTCACTCAAAAGAGCTTCTAGGGTTCCATGAGTTTCTTCAGAGCATAAAGCCTGATGGGATAAAAGGAAATGGTTTTCTGAAGGACTTCTGGGAGCAAGCATTTGACTGTGATTTTCCAGACCCCAGTGTGGACTCAAGTGAACAATGTACTGGAGAGGAGAGACTGGAGAGCCTTCCTGATCCCCTCTTTGAAATGGGCATGACTGGCCACAGCTATAGCATCTACAATGCTGTACATGTGGTGGCTCATGCTTTACATGGCATTTATTTAACAAGATCCAAGCACAGAGCAATGGTGGGTCATAAAATAATTGACCTTCAAGATCTGCGACCTTGGCAGGTAATGTGCTGAAAATAAGTCTCTATTGTCATTTGCAAAAAAAGAAAAAAAAAGAAATAGAAATAGAAATTTAAAAAATGCATGAACTGGTACTTTGCATTCATTTTTTTTACAAAGCTTTGTATATTTAAATAATGTTTTGCGCATTCTAGCCTGGAAAGACATTATGTCATAAATGTAAAATGTAGGTTTTTAGATTCTATGGAAAATAGTAGATTTTTCACTTTTCTTCTTTCTTAGATAATACGAACAAACACAGACAGTAAAATGTGTGCTTCTATATCACGGCATTACATTCAAAATCTTCATTTCTCTCTCTCTCCCCCCCCCCCTTTGACTTTTAATATTTCAATCAGCTCCACCTTTATCTTCATGGCATTTCCTTTAACAATTCAGCTGGAGAATCGCTGTCCTTTACAGCTAAAAAGGAAATAGGAGGTGGATTTGACATCATGAACATGGTCATATTCCCAAACAAGTCCTTCCTTCGTGTGAAAGTTGGAGAGGTGGATGATAGTGCTTGTGAAGGAAAGAAATTCATCATTCATGAAGACATGATAGTGTGGCACCCAGGTTTTAACCAGGTCAGCATCCTAACAGTGCTTTTTTGGTGGTGGTGGGGGTCCGCTATAACCTACAAATGTGTCCTGTTAGAAATTTTTGTTTTTTTCTGCAAACTCTCTATCTTTCTATTGAAAACTTCATAGGGATAAACTGCTGTCTAGCAGAATGAAAGCCTAGGCACAACACTGAGTTGAAAAATAAAGTTGTGTTTTCTGCCATGTTATATATGCATCAGGTTCTTAAAGACCCAGATAACTAGCACATTGAAAGCCTAGTTGGGACACTGAACCATCAGCAATCAATGGCATATCTGCTGCATATTAAAGCTATGCCTCATCTGAGGGATCTCAATGAAATGTTTTAGTGAGCCAGCATTGGGTTATCTCTGTCTCCATTGCATGAATCTCCATTGAGAAAATCTCCCTTAACATGTGACGTCCCCTCTGCCAGTCCTTTGCATCTCAAAATACAAATGGAAAACATTAAAAGAAACTTTTGATCAATGTTAACAGCAAGAGAATTTGAAGGTCAGACTGCAGGTAAAGCTAGATTGTATGAAAAAAATCATTTTAAAGGAAATTCAGTAAGAGAACTTCTCCAACCTGAAACTCCTTTCCTATTTGTGGATAGGTGATGCCTATTTCTGTGTGCAATGAGCACTGCCCCCCTGGTCATCAGAAGAAAAGAAAGGAAGGTGGGAAATTTTGCTGCTATGATTGTGCTCCATGTCCAGAAGGCAAGATTTCAGACCAGAATGGTACATGAGAAAGACCTCATTTTTATTTTTATTTTCATCATGAAGTATTGTTACTATTATGCCTAAGAACTAATTAGAAATGTTTGTTTGCCATGCTGTGTGTGTAAGAAAGCTATCCTGCTTGGTTTGTTGTTGTTTAGTCGTTTAGTCGTGTCCGACTCTTCGTGACCCCATGGACCATAGCACGCCAGGCACTCCTGTCTTGCACTGCCTCCCGCAGTTTGGTCAAACTCATGTTCGTAGCTTCGAGAACACTGTCCAACCATCTTGTCCTCTGTCGTCCCCTTCTCCTAGTGCCCTCAATCTTTCCCAACATCAGGGTCTTTTCCAAGGATTCTTCTCTTCTCATGAGGTGGCCAAAGTATTGGAGCCTCAGCTTCACGATCTGTCCTTCCAGGGAGCACTCAGGGCTGATTTCCTTAAGAATGGATAGGTTTGATCTTCTTGCAGTCCATGGGACTCTCAAGAGTCTCCTCCAGCACCATAATTCAAAAGCATCAATTCTTCGGCGATCAGCCTTCTTTATGGTCCAGCTCTCACTTCCATACATCACTACTGGGAAAACCATAGCTTTAACTATACGGACCTTTGTCGGCAAAGTGATGTCTCTGCTTTTTAAGATGCTGTCTAGGTTTGTCATTGCTTTTCTCCCAAGAAGCAGGCGTCTTTTAATTTCGTGACTGCTGTCACCATCTGCAGTGATCAAGGAGCCCAAGAAAGTAAAATCTCTCACTGCCTCCATTTCTTCCCCTTCTATTTGCCAGGAGGTGATGGGACCAGTGGCCATGATCTTGGTTTTTTTGATGTTGAGCTTCAGACCATATTTTGCGCTCTCCTCTTTCACCCTCATTAAAAGGTTCTTTAATTCCTCCTCGCTTTCTGCCATCAAGGTTGTGTCATCTGCATATCTGAGGTTGTTGATATTTCTTCCGGCAATCTTAATTCCGGCTTGGGATTCATCTAGTCCAGCCTTTCGCATGATGAATTCTGCATATAAGTTAAATAAGCAGGGAGACAATATACAACCTTGTCGTACTCCTTTCCCAATTTTGAACCAATCAGTTGTTCCATATCCAGTTCTAACTGTAGCTTCTTGTCCCACATAGAGATTTCTCAGGAGACAGATGAGGTGATCAGGCACTCCCATTTCTTTAAGAACTTGCCATAGTTTGCTGTGGTCGACACAGTCAAAGGCTTTTGCATAGTCAATGAAGCAGAAGTAGACGTTTTTCTGGAACTCTCTAGCTTTCTCCATAATCCAGCGCATGTTTGCTATTTGGTCTCTGGTTCCTCTGCCCTTTCGAAATCCAGCTTGCACTTCTGGGAGTTCTCGGTCCACATACTGCCTAAGCCTGCCTTGTAGAATTTTAAGCATAACCTTGCTAGCGTGTGAAATGAGCGCAATTGTGCGGTAGTTGGAGCATTCTTTGGCACTGCCCTTCTTTGGAATTGGGATGTAGACTGATCTTCTCCAATCCTCTGGCCATTGCTGAGTTTTCCAAACTTGCTGGCATATTGGGTGTAGCACCTTAACAGCATCATCTTTTAAAATTTTAAATAGTTCAGCTGGAATATCATCACTTCCACTGGCCTTGTTATTAGCAATGCTTTCTAAGGCCCATTTGACTTCACTCTCCAAGATGTCTGGCTCAAGGTCAGCAACCACACTATCTGGGGTGTATGAGACCTCCATATCTTTCTGGTATAATTCCTCTGTGTATTCTTGCCACCTCTTCTTGATGTCTTCTGCTTCTGTTAGGTCCTTACCACTTTATCCTGCTTGGTACGAAGTCCAAATAGAACTCCGCTGAGTTCCAGTACTTAGAGAAACTAATATTCCTTGTGCAATGCTATCTGTATGGATTTGGCAGTGAGCCCTCAATGAAGACCAAATGATTTAGTTGACCATATCCGAAAAAGTAGACATATGAAAACAGTTTAAGCAAGGCTATTATAACCTCAGCAGTCAAGGGATAATGATGATAGAAATGGTGATGGTGATGACTGATTCAGTGGGTTCAGGCGTGAGATCTAAACTTGATTATATGCCGCAAGTTCTGGGTCTGATAGTTGTTTCAGCCCAGTTCCCTCTGCAACAGATGCCACAATTAGGGGGAGGCCTTGCCCCATTCCATATCAGCACGAATTATTATTATATGCTGATAATAGGCTGAGAAAATAAAATTAATGTACTTAACAAAACTTTTTGACATTTATGATTAGGAAGAAAAAATAGGTTAAGGAATAAGAACAGCAAAATCTAAGCACGCAATGAGCATCCCGAAGAGAAGACCAATTAGATCCCCAAAGACGGGATAGTTATACTACATTTCCTCCAAAAAAGACGAATGTATATTACAGCAAATTCTCTTAAATCCTCAATGGTCAGAGAAACACTATATCATTGATGTACAACTTAACAAACATTCACCCATTAACAAAAACCTTCTTCATATGGCAATATTGGTATACTTTATTTTTGCATCACAACTTTTTCATAATGGTACGTGATTGGTTCATATAAGATGCATATTTTCAAAGATACAGGAGTATCTGTCAGTGTGATGCAGGAGTTGGGTCACATGGTACATTTTGTTGTAGGTGTGAATTGATTAATTCAAAATTTTAAAATAATCCTGTGAAGTCAGTTATATCCTATTATTAATCATAAATTCAGGAGAGATTGATGTTAGTCCAAGATAGGAAATGGTTGAGTGATGATATACAGTATATCACTGAAGGACATCAAAAAAAGCAAAAAGTTTCCTTTATCCCAGTTTGATTAATTTTAATGAGCTGCATTGGGTTATGGTAAAATAATGAATGATATCAGTAGCTTTGGGGCCTCATCCATTATATCTTCAACCAGCCCAAATTGGTGCAGCAGCAGGTATATTTGGCACATATTGGTACTGATAGTAATAATATTGAGCCTGGTGTTCTGTCAAAATACAATGTTACATTGTCATCTACTTACTAAGAATCAGCATGCTTATATGGAGGTAAGGAAACAACATGAATTGTCTTTCGAATTTGACCTATTTCTTTTTTTCTCTCTCTTCAGACATGGATGACTGTTCGAGATGCCCAGAAGATCAATATCCAAACAAAATGAGAAGCCAGTGCAATTTCAAAGCATTCAGCTTTCTTTCCTATGAAGAACCTTTTGGGATCAGCTTAGCTTCGATTGCTCTTTCTTTTTCCCTTCTCACAACTCTGGTGTTAGGCACTTTTGCGAAGCACAAAGATACCCCCATAGTCAAAGCGAACAACCGAGCCCTCACCTACACTCTCCTGGTCTCCCTATTGCTCTGCTTCCTCTCTTCTTTGTTATTTATTGGCAAACCTGGGAAAGTGACCTGTCTTCTCAGGCAACCTGCTTTCGGCATGATCTTCTCTATGGCTGTTTCTTGCATGTTGGCCAAAACGATCACTGTAGTTGTAGCTTTCATGGCCACCAAGCCAGGCTCTAGCATGAGGAAGTGGGTAGGGAAAAGACTGGCCTATTCTGTTGTAGTTTCCTGTTCTTTTATTCAATCTATTGTTTGTACTTTGTGGTTGATGACATCTCCCCCATTTCCTGATGTAGATATGCACTCTGTAACCACAGAAATCATTGTGCAATGTAATGAAGGGTCCGTGACCCTGTTTTACTGTGTCCTAGGCTACATGGGCCTCCTGGCCATTGCCAGTTTCATTGTGGCATTTCTGGCCCGCAGATTACCTGATAGTTTTAATGAAGCCAAATTCATTACCTTTAGCATGTTGCTCTTTTGCAGTGTTTGGATTTCTTTTGTCCCAACCTACCTGAGCACCAAAGGGAAATACATGGTAGTGGTGGAGATTATTTCCATCTTGGCCTCCAGTGCTGGGTTATTGGGCTGCATCTTTGCTCCTAAATGCTACATCATTGTCTTGAGGCCCAAGCTGAACAACAGAGAGCAACTAATAAGGAGAACACATTAAAGACTCTTTGTAATGTGCCCTCGTTGCCACATTATATATGCAGCCCTATTGTTTTAGACCTTCTCATAGGTCCTGTTGCTCCTCCAGGTCTACCTCAACCTCATAAAATTGCCACCAGATATTATGCAATTAAATAAACCAGTTTTGGAAGTGATGGATTGCCATGCATTCTGAGCATTTAAATAATAATAAAAATGGGGGGGGATTTTACACTCTATCTCTCTCCCCCAAAGGGAGCAACTAATATGGAGAAAGAATTAAAAATAACATTTGTGATTTTCCTCCATTGTCTTGTTGTTGTATATGAAGTGTCATTTTACCATAGCCTCTCCATAGTGGATCTGCAGGAATTCCAATGCCAATGCCAATCCAAGCCAACCACAAAGCTTGAGGCCTCAGTCCTGTGATAGATCCTGAGCATAGAAACTAGCAAAAAGGAAGAAACTAGCAAAAAGGAAGAAATGTGCGCTCCAGGGAAGAATTGTATTCTGGTAGAATCTGAGCATTCATGAATTAATAGGAAGGTAGAGAATATGGTTACAGAAGACCTAGGCTGGGTCTAGACACATCAAAGAAGCATTTCAGTTAATCAAGTTGTAAACTTCATATGAGAAATCAGGTTGGCAAAAATGGAACTCCACAGGCCCAATTGGTGTCCCAGTGTAATAATGCATATACAACACATATAAAGGTCTTTTTTCTTCCCCAATGTAACAAAGTCCCAAGTGTGTGGTAGGAGTTTTCAAAATATCATCCAGTTTAGAAACATTATCTGTGGTTGACCTGGTATGAAGAAGAATGAGAAATTACAGTATGTTATAGAAGGGACCCAGGTGGTGCTGTGGGTTAAACAACAGAGCCTAGGGCTTGCTGATCAGAAGGACAGCGGTTCGAATCCGCGCGACCGGGTGAGCTCCCATTGCTCGGTCCCAGCTCCTGCCCACCTAGCAGTTCGAAAGCACATCCAAGTAGATAAGTAGGGACTGCTCCGGCGGGAAGGTAAACGGCGTTTCCGTGCGCTGCTCTGGTTCGCCAGAAGCAGCTTTGTCATGCTGGCCACATGACCAGGAAGCTGTCTGTGGACAAACGCTGGCTCCCTCGGCCTATTGAGCGAGATGAGCACCGCAACCCCAGAGTCTGGACACGACTGGACCTGATGGTCAGGGGCCCCTTTACCTTTTTATACAAGGAGATAGGGATGCGGGTGGTGCTGTGGGTTAAACCACTGAGCTTAGGACTTGCCGATCAGAAGGTCAGCAGTTCAAATCCCCACGACGGACTGAACTCCTGTTGCTTGGTCCCAGCTCCTGCCAACCTAGCACTTCGAAAGCACATAAAAGTGCAAGTAGATAAATAGGTACCGCTCCAGCAGGAAGGTAAACGGCTTTTCCGTGCGCTGCTCTGGTTTGCCAGAAGTGGCTTTGACATGCTGGCCACATGACCTGGAAGCTGTATGCCGGCTCCCTTGTCCAATAACGTGAGATGAGCACCGCAACCCTGAGTCGGTCATGACTGGACCTAATGGTCAGGGGTCCCTTTACCTTTACTGTATAAGGAGATGGCACAAAACAGATTGAAATGTGCATTTTTCTGGCTCTGTGGAAATTTGTTTTAGTTGTCTTTCATAAAATATACTGATTGATTGTAGTATTTCTCAAAGTGGATAGAAAACCTCAAAATGTGTACATGCAGGCAATGGTGAGTTCCATTTGACTTATATTTGCATTTCGCATGAAGGCAATAAGGGAGAAGTAAATCCTCTCTGATTTCTCAGGTTTCTTTTAGAGTGCTGTTGGACTGACTGAAGATTTGGGCTGTAGGAAACTGGAAAGCTGATGATGTGTAGTTTGGAAAATAAAAGCAGGGATAATAATAAAAATAACATTATTAATATGCCACCAATCTTACTGGGCTTTGATGCTCTGATATAGAGACATAGTTGAGGAATTATTTCCAATCAGTCTGTTCTGGTTCGTATTGTGCTAAATATCTAGACAAGCATATTAGATTAGTATTAGGATTGGAGAGGGTTTGCCTGGAATGTTGGAAGTGAATAGTGATTGGATAAGAGTTAGTGTCAGGGTTGATGTGGCTACTCTTGAGTAACGACCCTCCACATGCTTGTCTTTCAGATGGTTTTATTAGTGCACATTTTTTACAGTGTAACGAGCTGCCGGTTTCATGTCTGCTCACTCCAAATCAGATTCCTGCACTGGCGATCACCGGGTTCTAGACCAACATAAAATCATCGGAACTGTGAAGCGTTTCCCTTTTCTCCGCCTCCTCAATTCCAGTGTTGGGGGGAATGGCCTGCGGACTGACTGACTCCCGTCCCCTCTTTCTCCCTCCCTCTCATCCTGCCTATGGAGCAAGGGCTCTTGGATGCTGCTCGAGGGCTGGCACTCCCTTTCCGTTTCCTGGCTCTCCCCATCAGACCCTTTGCTCTCGTGGCTGCTCGGAGATGAGCTGCTCCTGAGGAGGGGAGGCTGTTCTCTGTAAGCCTTCCCCCTTAAAGTTAGGAAGTTGGAGTTGTATGTGGAAGGGAGTGTCCGGTTAGTGGCAGGGTGAGATAGGTTAAGTAGGGTCAGCACTGTTCTTGGACACGGTTTGGGGATAAGGGGTGAGGGACAGGGGTGTTATCTGTAGACGACGGAAGGTGCTTCACCCCTATCAATATTTCTGAGTGGGGGCTAAGCCTCTTCACCAATATTGAGTGCCCCACCATTCCCCCCCCCCGGGTAAGTGCTGGTGACCCCACTCACACACGACACAAAGACCACCACAGCCAACCACAAATGAACAATCATACCCTAGGCCAACCCCAACATCTCTCACCACCAAAGGAACACAAGGGAATAACAGAGAACCTGCACAAGTGACACTGACAACCCCCCCCCCACATATTAAGTAAAATAGAAACATCATCACCCGACCCCACCCCACCCATCTTTCCCCCATCTACCTCTTTCCCCCTTTTCCTCCCAACGTCTCAACAAATGAACATCTACCTCTTTCCCCCTTTTCCTCCCAACGTCTCAACAAATGAAACTAATTTGTAACAATGTTATGAGAGACATATATATTTCTGTAAACCAAGAAAATCTTTAATTTTTTTAAAAAAACGAGAGGGAGGTGTGACGTTTTTACGCTGTTTGGTATAGCCTTATCAACCCGACCCATCAAGGGTTAACTCAGACTCCATGTCGACTGACTGACTGGACATTCCATGCGGGAGGGGAATGGTTGAATGTTTAAAGAGAAGGGACAGCCATTTTGTCAGTTGAGAGGGTGCTGGGGAGCGGGAGGGTGAGGGTGGTTGAAAAGAAGGTCTAGGAGAGTAGGTTTAGGCTAGGTAGTCGATAGTTTATCTAGTACATGAGTAACAAAGTTATGACTGTTGAAACTAAGCTTGTACAAAGGAAACCCTAAAGCAACCATTACGTTCTTGAGCAATAAAATTCCCAGTGTTAAAGTGCCAATTATAAAATCGTCTGTGTTATTTTTCCAGCCAAGGTACATGAAAACTCATTCAGGAGGACATCCATTAAAAAGACAACACTTCCTTCGAGAGGGGAACAGTTAGTTTGTATCTTTGGGGTGTACCAAGAGGGCGAGCCAGGCAGACAGACCCAGGGTGTCATAAAGTTACCTCAGGGGAGAGGCAAGCTTTTACAGAAAGGGATTTCTAGAGGCAGAACTCCCATTACTGTGGACACAAGGGATAGTCTCAGATATAGCCCTGAACTTTAAAAGGTACCTGGCCACGTTTGCGCTGGAAGAGGACTCTCTTTTGTATAAAAGGAGAAGAAAAAGAATAAAACCCTTGAGTGCATGAGGGAATACAGGATAGGCTAAAGGGAGCAATAGGGGGAGGCTCGGTTTACCCCAGATCATCCCTGTTAGTTCTTGCATTAAGTGAGAGGTAGAATAAATAAGACGGAAGCAAGGGTCTTTCGTCGCAGGAGGCAAAACCCTTCACCCAGAGCCCAGCAGCCAATTTTCTCAAAATTAAAGGGGGGAAAGGAGAGTGCCCCCCCCAGGACACTTCACATAGTGGACAGCTAGGGGGAAGAGGGATAAAGCCCAAGAGGTGAATTTATCTGGCTCCCAAATGCTCTTGCCTCAACTCTCCAGGTGACTGTAACAGATCAAACTTTGAACACCCAGGGAAGGCTTTAATAAAGCAGTGAGGAAACCAAAGGAAAGAGTCAAAGTGGCCAAAATTATCCCCAAAGCTTATCCATAAGACAAGAAGGTAATTTGTTTTGGAAGGCACCCATCCTTTGTAAGTAATTATTCCTAGACTTGGAATAATCTATTCACAACTTAAAGATGGTGAAGGACAGGAATACACTGTTTGTGAATAATTACAAAGCTAGCAACAGATAGCTTTTTCCTCCATGAATTTATCTAATTCTCTTTTAAAAAGATCAATATCACACGAAAGGAGCATTAAATCTCTTGAAAGGAAAAAAATGCAAGAAAAATGAAAGTTTGTTTGGAGAATTATGATTTAATCAAACCTTGCTAGAAGTAAAGAACATTGCTGGCTACAATCTTCCAAGGCACACTTTGATACATTATTTCCCAACTTTATGGCATCATCATACTTGACTTAATGGAACACAGGTCGCATTGCTTTTGTAACCTTTGAGGGTGTGCCACTCTTCACCAATCAATGAAATTTAAAGGTAATGTGATTTAGTTAATTCGGTTGTGCTGATTATTAGTTTCTTCTAGCTAACTGTCCCCTGGTATTCAGCTCTGGCCTCAGTACAATAACAAAGCATTTGGGGGAAAAGATGCATCCCAATAACCCAAAACTGGAGGCCAAGATGGAGAAGATCTCCACAGCCAACATATATTTTCCTTTTGTGCTCAGGTAGGATGGGATAAAGGTCAGCCAAACACTGCAAAAGACCAACATACTGAAGGTGATGAACTTGACTTCATTAAAGCTGTCAGGCAACCTCCGAGCTAGAAAAGCCACCGTAAAGCTGACAATAGCCAAGAAGCCCATGTAGCCCAGTACACAATAAAACATGAGGACTGACCCCTCATTACAGAACAGTACAATTTCCTTCAACATGGTATGCATGTCTAAATCTGGGAATGGGGGAGAGGTTGACAGCCACAAAGTACAAATGGTGGCTTGAATAAGAGAGCAGGAAAGAACTATGGAGGTGGACAATGGTTTCCCCACCCATCTCCTCTTATTGGATCCCGGCTTGGTGGCCATGAAAGCTAGAACAACAATGATGGTTTTGGCCAATATGCAAGAAGTCGCCACTGAGAAGATCATGCCAAAAGCAGTTTGTCGAAAGAGGCAGGTCAGTGAGTCAGGATGGCCAATGAATAGCAAAACACAAAGGAAGGAAAGCAAGAGGGAGATGAGGAGAGTGTAGGTGAGGTTCCGGTTGTTGGCTTTGACTATGGGAGTATCCATGTGCTTCAAGAAGATTCCAAGCACCAAAGCAGTGAGGAAAGCAAAGGAAAGAGCCAAAGTGGCCAAAATTATCCCCAAAACTTCTCCGTAAGACAAGATGGTAATTTGTTTTGGAAGGCATCCATCCTGATCATTGTTTGGATACTGGTCACCAGGGCATTCAAAACAGTCATCCATGTCTGAAAAAGAAAAGACAGATTTCTATGCATTGAAATCCTCCCTGTCATCCTTAGCAGAAATAATGCATAAACATTGGAAAGGCGTGAATTATGACCCCTAGGTAAAGGACATAACCTTTACCAGTAAAGGACGTAACCTTTTCATCAGCCAGTTTTGCTTATGATCCCCAACAATTAACATCCTGGATCAATGTGAAGGGCTATCATGGTCATTTCCTGGGCTGATAGCTTCCCCGCACCCTGTTAATGGTGGTGCATAGCTGACAGCATACATGGCCATTTTTAATATTTTTGCACTGGCTTGTCATCTTTTACCACGGAAGATTCATGGTCCTTGTATTAATTTACAGAGCTTTCAACACCTCAGATCAAGGAACTGAAGGTACAGCCTGAACCCTTCTATTCCAGCTTGATGATTGAGATGATCTGTAGGAGGATTGCTTGTTGTATCTTTAGTAATTGTGACCAAGACTTTATTGATAACTAGCTGTCCCCAGCCACGCGTTGCTGTGGCTAAGCCAGGGTCCCTGTTTCTATGCAATATAACGTCAAGTTATCTCAACGCAGCAGCTGAGACAGAAAGGTGAGAGACTCGTCTGTCCACAAACTATTTCAGCTGCATCACAAAAATGTCCAATACATTTCCCTGCGTATTTTGCTTTGTTTTCTAAGTCTTTTAAAAGCCTTTCTCCTTAATACTATTTAGCAGAGTATCAAATGCCGCTTCAGCATTATCAACTTTCTCATGTCGAAAATAAATCAAACGACTCCAGTCGTTAAACTTTGCAGATTTATTTTAGGTGCTCTCAGCCCGGACTCGAAAGATCCATGCTGGCTGGCTGAAAGCAGGAACAGAACAGAAAGAAAAAACACAGTCTCAAGTATCACAGAAAATACAGCAGCACACAGTACTCCCTGATTACAAGAGAACGTCATAGGCCCCGTGATGCAGGACGACTGCTGAGCTATTAACCCTCTCAGCTCACTCCCCTCTTGCCTTGCATCGCAGGGGTAGCGTAAGAACTCTCCTATGCAAGACACAAACCATCACAGAATTCCCTATGACGTTGGAAACTCAAAGGTTTGGTGAACCGATTGGCTAGGTTCTCCTGGCTTGGACAGTACCTCAGTTTGACCAAGCCTGTCTGGACACTCTGGCACACGTTTCAAAAATGAATGTCAATGTGTTTGGTTTTGGATTTGAACTAACCACTCTCCGCCAATTTCACACAGGGTTGGTTGTCCTCCCAAACAGTGATGGGCAGGCAACACTCCCCGTTGACCTCCTGGACCAAACACCTGTAAAATTCCAACTCCCTACAGACTTCCGACAGAGCACTGTATTCGGCTTCTGTAGAAGAAAGAGCTATGAGGCTCTGACGTTTGGATCTCCATCCAATCACAGCTTCACCATACTTCACCACTATTCCAGACACTGACTTTCAACTCGGACCAACTACTGTCAGACCAGCATGTGACCTGTGCTGCACCTTCAGCTGACAGCCTAAGGCAGAAATCCTTAGTACCTTTCAGGTATCTAAGCACTCGCTTGACACCATTCCAGGCATGCACACTAGGCTGTGCAGCTTCCCTGCTCGGCAAATTTACAGCAAACGCAATGTCTGGGCGTGACCACTGTGAAAGATACAACAAACTCCCTAGAGCTGATTGAAACACCTCAGGGCTCTGGAACTCAGAGTGTTCCCCAGATTAAGCATCCTTAATGAAACAAGTCTCCATGGGTGTTCTGACGCTAGCGCTATCAGACATCCTGAACTTTGCAAGCAGCTGTTCAATCTTGCTTTCTTGACTCATCAGGAAACTACCATCTGCTGACATGTCAATCTTGACACCTAGGTAAACCTTCACTGGACCTAGTTCTAGATTGCCCCCCTCTATCTCTCTCAACAACTACACACACACACACACACACACACACGTAATATTTCTGTATGTGCATGACAATCTCTCTGTCTCTCTGTATGTCTATTTTTGGTTGTAAACTACTTTGATATTTTTAATGAAATTGTGGTATGCAAGTGGTTTTTATCAGTAAATACAAAAATAAAACACATAGTTCTGCTAAAATTCCTACCCAAACCCATCCCTCCCATGCTATTCATAATTCTACACCAAATAGATATCTCTGTGGTGATATCAATCCTGATATCATTTTTGAAGAATCCACACACAGTACATCTCCTACCTTTCTGGACATGGGTGATGATCAAGTTTCTAATGTTTTATCATGTTTTTAATATTCTGTTTAGAGCCACCCAGAGTGCCTGGGGAGGCCTGGCCAGATGGACAGGGTATAAGTAAATAATAATAATAATAATAATAATAATAATAATAATAATACCAGTAATAATACCAGTAATAATAATAATAATTACATCACCTACCCTTCTTGTTTGAGATCTTCCCTTCTGGACATAGGTGACAATCATAGCAGCAAGAAGGTTTCCCTTCCTTCTTGGCTCGGGCGTAACCTAAAGGGCATTTCTCATTACACAAAGAAAGAGGTGGCGTCTGTGTAAAAATAAAAGAAGATAACGGTTTCAGTGATTACATCTTGCTGGCACAAGTGAAATACCAGTTCAGAATTAGAATGATAATAATATAGGAAAATGCCATCTCCAGCCCCTGATAGCAATTTTCACGCAGCTGCAGACAGAATCAATTATACCATTGGGAACACTGCCTTTACCAACACAACTTAAAGAAGACTCAAAACATTATTTTGGAAGAAAGGTTATAGTTATTAAATAGAGGATGTGCAAATCAGAGTGACTTTGGCAATCAAAATAGAGTCTGGGCAGAAAGTTCTCTAAGGCAGGTCACTCCCCTCTCCTGGACATGTTTACTGGCAATGCCTGCAGCCTTGGAGCAAAGAATTGGAAGGAATGCTTCCTTCTTGGGAGAAACAAGTAGCAGACTCACTGGCTCAATGTTTCATCCAGTTTGCATGCCAAGCCTAGAGGGCTCACCCAAAGACTCATTGATAGCTAGTGTAAGGTGATCAAGGAGCGCCCTTCACTCACTTCTGCCTCGGCTATTTGCCATATCATCTCTTGAATTGTCTATCTTCCCTGGACCAACAGCCAATTAAAACAAATAAATGAATACACTACCTCAACTAATTACTCCCAACTGTATGAAGTAGATGGGAAAAATGAGTCCTGGCCCCGAAATTCCTACAAGCAAAAGCCCATGCTGCATAGGGAGGGTGGCTGGATGATCTAAGGAGAAGACTGGGTGTTTGTGAAAGAGTACATGTTCCCAGATGTTTTCAGGAATGCGTTAATCTGTATTTTTTCCCTACCACACTTCCAATAACTGCTTTGGTAGATATTTTTAGGTTGGTGAAATGACCCCAGATAAGTGCAATTGCAATGGATTTTCTAGCCAAGTCTTTATTGACATAAGGAGAGAGGAGGTTAAACATTGGGGAAAGGACTGGATATACTATAAAATGGAATTTACCTGGTTGAAGTAGCTGGGCATCATCATTAATTGTGAATCCCTTTTCTTGGGGAATCTGTGTGTCCATTTTTCCAACTTTGACTCTAAGAAAGGACTCATTTTGGAATGTGACCCAGTTGATAACATCAAATCCAACTACCAATGCTCCCTTTTGGTCAAAGGAAATCTCTTCTCCAGCATTATTGTTGAAGGAGACACTTCTCAGAAAGTGCTGGAGCTAAATTGGGGGTGGGGGGAAATCATGATGATCTACAAAAGGATTCCTTATTACATAAGTGAGATTATATTTCACAGCTGAGAGCTTTGGTTCCTGATTTGTTTAAATGACCATCTCATTATATTAATTGAACAGTTGAAAATACACTGCAATAATCTTGTCCAAAAAAGTTTTAGTCTGCCAACTCACATTCAATACTCTGTCATCTTCAAACACAGTAATGACTGTGAACATCAGGTCTCTCCATGGCACTCCACCCATTTTGAGTTGTGATGCAGTTTTCCCTAAACTATACCTACCTACTGCAAACCTGATGGCCAATGTTATGTAGAGTTTGGGGCAAATACAGATTCAGGTCTTTTGATTTATCTGCTGGTATGTGAATGTGAGATGGTGTTTCAGCTAGGTGAAGGAGCAAGATCAATGTGGCATGGCCCAATGGATGACACAAAGTGAAGATGAAAGTGCAGGGAATGAAGGCACCTATCTTAATCTCTTTAAGAAATGTGTTGCTGGAAAGTGAGCAGGGAAATACAACATTGGAAGCTGGGATACATTTGTAGATGGACCATGAAAAGAGAAGCCTGAGAATGTTGCATGGAGACGGAAACTGAAGAAAGACAGTGGCGAGAAATGAAAGAACAAGACACACATGCAGGGGGACCTAGAGACAAAGAGTAGAAACCCACTTTTTGTATTGGACATGATCATGATACCCATTGTCATGCCAGAATATCAAACATTAAAAGAGCCATTCTGTGACACGCATGATGAGACAAACCTTTAGTTTCTTGCATATATGATGACGTGGAGTTACACTAGGCAGATGTGAGTAGAAATAAATGTGCCTGGCCTCTGAAAATACAATTTAGGGAATTCAAAACTTTGTCGATGTTAATACATGGGGTGCCTGATTCTGTAACAAACTAAAGTGCCAAGTAGGGTGATGATGTTTTCATTTTTTCCCCTCAAAAATTATTTCCTGTAGCACAAATGGATGAATTTTTGCTGATTAATGACTAAAATGAGATATATTCCATTGAAATATTTTAAAAGGTCACACACAAACCGTTTTTATTTTTTTGTATGCCATTTTACCATTTCATAAAATTGTATTAACAATTCTATATATATTTCATATCAAATTAGGACACAACACCACATTCCACAATGGGGAGTGTTCTTAGCAACATAGGGTATACAAATGTCACACCTGCGCAAGGTAAAAGCCCTCTTTTGGAACCTCAAAACTCAGCCAGCAGACCCTGCCAGACATGCTGGGAAAAGAACCTACAGGAGGGGTAGCAAAACATCGTCCTCTAGCGGCGTCTATACTGTTACTGCAGCTAAAAAAAGCTTCCTTGTGTGTTTGATGACCCTATATAATGTTGTATGTATGTGACTCTAAAGCTTGGGTTCAATTTTATATCTGCTTACAGTGACTTCAAAAATGGTCAAAAAAACTGATGAATAATTTTTTTAAAATCATTTTGTGTGAGAGGTTTTTTAATCAAATCTCTTTGAAAGTAAGATGTTATCTAATCTTTAATGAAAACTCATCAAATTATGATACAGGGAAATGAGGTTGTAAAAAAGTCATCACCCTAGTGCAGACATAGGCAACCTTGGCTCTCCAGATGTTTTGGAACTACAACTCCCATGATCCCTAGCTAACAGGGCCAGTGGTCAGGGATCATGGGAGTTGTAGTTCCAAAACATCTGGAGAGCCAAGGTTGCCTATGCCTGCCCTAGTGCCAAGTCTTCCTAAAAGGGAAAATCTAAAGAATAAATAATCTACAAGAGGAGAGCCCACATTTAGCCAAATGCATATATATATATATATATATATATATATATATATATATATATATATATATATATAATTGATTGTGTCAGAGCATTACCTGCCATGTCTGTTGGTTTAGCTGGTTCCATGTTATTCCATCTGCCATTGCTCTACCTTTGAATTTGGAGCACTGCATGGTATGCAAAGCATGTGCCACAGTATATAGAGCATTGTAGACACTGTAGCTTTGGGCAGTCATGCTCCTTTCTAAAACAGTCCCAGGAAGGGTGTCCATCTTCTCCTGCCCAGTGCAGAATGCCTCATGTTTCTTATCCCAAGGAGTATTGGGGAAAGAACAGAGGAATATTTCTTCCCATAAAACCCTGAGAAACCCATCTTCTCTTTCTAAGGTAGGGTTTCTCACCTCAATAAATTTACGGAATCCTGTAAGATCCTTTGAATAAACAGCCAAGGAGAAAGCCCCATGCAGGAAATCTATTTCCCATCCTCTTTGAAAGGGAAGCGATGTGAATTCAATCTGTGTAGTCATTATCCAGACTTTTGATGTGGCTTGAAATGGTATATCATCTACTTCTGCAAACTTTGGGATTATTCTCAGGACCAGAATTGTTAAAATTTCACCATAAACCATCACAACACTGGCAGTGCTGTCCTTAACAATGCGCATCGTTTCGAAACCATCAGCCACCATTTGACTGAACTCTCCAGAAAACTTAACTTGAGGAAATCTTCCTATAAAATCAAAGCAGATGCCCTTCTGCGCAAACATGGGAAGGACATTCTGTACGAATCTCTCTCCAGTGTCATCACTCAGAGAAAGCACCCCAATCCATATCCAGCTGAAATGCAGCAGAAGCTGGAGTATCCCATTGTACTGATGTGTCCCATCTGGGGACATCCAGTGGGAGAAAAGTGTTTGTACATTGTCTTCCATTATGGGAGAAGAGCCATAGATGAGCTAAAAGGAAGGGCGGCAGAAGTTGCTAGTAAATTGTGCTAAGAAGCACCAATTCAACTGAAAACTACATTTCATTTTTAAAGAAATCTTATTAGTACTTAACAATAGGGATAAATCCACCATTTTATTCATTTATGTTAGTATGGAATTGTTACTATATGTACTTTATCTGTTAAAAAATGTATTTAACAAAGAATAAATTGTACTGGGGGAAAGAAAACCTATGCAATAAAATGTAACAGCTGCAAAATATTGTGACTCCTATTAATGTCACAGAAATCCTGAATCATTGTCTTGTTGATTTGTTAACTCCCTTTAAAAGTGTGTAAAATAAAAAAAATTCCTTCAGTAGCACCTTAAAGACCAACTAAGTTTTTATTTTGGTATGAGCTTTCGTGTGCATGCACACTTCTTCAGATACAGTGAAATGGAAGTTTCCAGGCACTTATGTAGAGAAGGGGTGGGGAGGGGTGGGGATGGGGAGGGGGGATCACTCAGAAGGGTGGTGGAAATGGGTGATTGACTGACTGATAGCTGTTGATGACCGCAAACGACTGCAAATGGTTTTGCATGAAAAAGCAAGGGTTGAGATGGCTGAAGATCGCTTATCATGTATAATGAGATAAGAATCCGATATCTCTGTTCAAACCAGGTCCCTCCATGGTTTTGAGCTTGGTGATAAGTTGCAATTCAGCAACTTCTCTTTCCAGTCTATTTCTGAAATTCTTTTGTAGTAAGACAGCTACTTTGAGATCTTGTATAGAATGTCCTGGGACATTTAAAAGTGTGTGTTTGTCTTAGAAAAGAAGGGAGGAGTTGGAGGTTGGCTGGTTGTTTCACCGTTGTTTTGCTGAGTGTGGAAACTTAAAGAACATGCTGGCCAGAGGAATCAGCGAGGACAAACAAGTTATACCGGTAATTCATGGATTACAACTTATGTTTTTACCTTGTTTCCCTTATGTTTTCTATATAGGTATGCATGTATATTAAAATTCCATTTTTCAATATCCATGAAAATACATTCAAATATTACCAGTGACCTATTCTTTTTAAACAACTGCTTCAGGCAGTATAAAATGATCCCTGTTCTCTTGAGGTCTAAATTGTTTTATCCCTGAGGTTTGTGATGTACCTCCAATTTTTAAAGATGCTCAAGTACAAGTACCAACATTCAGCCTGAAGGGATATCATCAAAGACAAATGTAAATCTTTTGACTGCCATCCATGCTCTAGGCACAAATCTCACCTGGGGCATCTTGTATCTGCACAGGATGGTGGCTATCTGGAGACATGAGTCTGAGTTTGACCCCCCAATGACAGCTATTGGAATATGTTCAGCATCACACTTGTAGTTAGGGATGAATCTGCCTTGCCTGGATAGAAGTTCAAGAGAGGCTTGATAGGTCCAACTTGCAATGAAATGGCTGTTATAGATGTGGAAGCCGAGTGTGACATTGGGTAGGATACGTGGATTCTCATTTATTTCCTTCACAGCAAATGTCAAAGCTAGGATATGCTGATAGAGTTGTGTCACTGGGCTGAAAGGAAAGCATAACACATTGAATAACAGCGCAGGCTCAGAAAAATTGATTGTCCATGGAGATTTGTTCAGGGTCGATAGATAGACCTGAACATTTGGCTTTCCTGTACAGTCAACTCTTGACATGGCTTTGATCAGTGCTTTTTCTGGGGATACGCAGGGGTACACATACCCTAAACTTTTTGTGAATCTAAGTTTGGCCTCATTGTGGGGCAGTATTTCAATATGAGTAGGAAAATAAGAGTACCCCTAAACATTTTTTTTTAAAAAAGAAAAAATGGTTTTGATGTTGATAAGTAACAGCCTCTTTGCACAGATACAAGCACAACACTCTGTTTCCCCTGCTATTGTTTCCTGAAAAACTCAATATTAACATATTTCCCTATCTATGTGTCAAAAATCACACAATACTGCCATTGAATCCTATATTGAATGGATTCAATCCATTGAAATATGTTGTGAGCATGAGAGAAATTACAAAAATCTAATTTACTTTCCCCCATAATTTTATTACAGTTTGGGAAAGAGAAAGGATTCTACCAATACAATGTTATGTTGGTATTTGGACATTTTGTGCATATAACACAACATAATGTGATCTAGGACCATATTTCAAGTAGGAATGAGCTTCTTATTTGCAGAATGTAAGTAGTTGCCCCTGCCAACTCTATTATCATTTTATTATTACCAAACTTAATGATGATAGTAATGATATATTATAATGTTTAATGAGTTGACAATGCCCGGACATCCATTCATACAGCACTACCCAAAGCTGGTAACAAGGTCATTTTCTAATCTTAGTGATTAACCATTCATGGCAGGTTTCAGAAATGTCAAATATGGATTTTCAATTTCAAAGTCTTCCATGGGTAATAGCACTAAAACCTTTAAAAAGTGAAACTGTTTCTGCTGCCTTTTGATAATCTTATAATAACTAGATGCTAGTTTCAGACCTTCCTTATAAATTGAAATTCTGAATCTAAGGTTGGCACAGCTTGCACAAATAATTTTTAGGTATACCTCAAGGTCTTCCATCCCACCCCCAATAAGCATCTAAACTACTAAGAAGGAGAGAAGGCTAATAGAAACCATCGCCATCTTCTTAATCGTCATATGTGAAATGCAGAAATATATTCATTAAACATATATTTAATATATTAAAAAACACAATTCCTTACAAAATCTCATCAAAAAATTGAGGAGAGGGAGGTTTACGGAAGGTTAATATTATTGAAGTTATATAAATCTGAGACATGATGCCACCAATGATGAAATCTCCAGACTGATAATATTGGTGAAAAATTGGAAGTGGATCCCTCATAGAACATTGAGCAATAGGAACCTTAAACATCATCATTCAAGTATTGTTGATGAGGAAAGTCTCTCTGACATGCATGTGAAAATGTGGCCCACTCTGGGTAAACAAACCAGTGATCAGTTTGAGGCTGCCTTGGATGCAGCATGAGCTCTGAATGGCACAGTGTCTGGAGATTGCTTCATCCAGTTTTGCTTCATAGTTTGTATGTGGCTATTTTCACTCCCCTGAGGTGGAGAAGAGAAGCCGATGTGCTTATGATTAATTGGATAATTACACCAGAGATAATTGCCAGTTCTAAGTTGAAGTGTTTCTATCAGATTGCCATAGATCATGTTTACCTTATCAAAGCCAAAGTTTCATCTGGTCCTACTTAGTAGGGAGAGAAATAAAGTTTTATTGGGTCTCAGCATAGAAAAAAGCAGGTTAAATAAAAGAAGCCAGCCAGAAAACTGAGTCAGTAAAAAGGAAATATATCATCAAAAGTGACTAATTGGAGGTAATTATTCTGGTATGTGGAATAATATTTGCACAATTTAAAGATAGATATGAATCCATTGTTTGGGAGTAATCAAAGTTTTCTAATATTCATTTCCCGTTGCAGAGATCTGTCATGAGGCCCACAAAAAATGAAACCTCCGCAAATGAACAGGAGTGTCACTGTGGACCTCTGGAAAGTGACAACCACTTGTCTATTTGGCTGACAAATTGACCAAGCATGGCAAATTGGTGGGCGTTGGGATCCAATAAATTCCTTTATGACTAGCTACTTTGCTTTCTTTCATTAACTCTAAGCCAGAGGAACATAGTCTGCTTGTTAATCACCTTTTCCATGCTGCATTTGCCGGTGGTATTTGTCCTGGAAATGAATTCCTTCATGGTGGTTACTTCTGAGTGTGATAGGCTTGCTCTTGAAAGCCTTGCTCTTTCAAATGTGGAACTGATTGGGACTTAAGTTCTATGTTCATTTGTTCTCATTTAATCAAAATAAATTTATTGTTCTAAGCAAAGCCCATGACAAACCCACAGCAACAGCATCAATAAAATAACATAGATCATTATTCAGCTCTTCAAGGGCGGGAGGGACATCCAGCTCTACCGAGACAGAGTTTGGATTATTTCAATTGCTGTGTTTTCCCATTAGTAAGTACAGTTTCTGATTGATCTCTGCCCATCTCTTCATCTGCTTTCTGCAGTCTGTGATGATCTCTCTAGGCAAGGTTTTCAGTGGTGCAATTTTCCTATTGCTTCAAATGCTGATTCCATGCCTATCTACGACAGTGTTGCCTCTCAACAGTCTTGTCCCTGTTGAGTTGAAGGCTCTGACACAGCTTTAACCAGTAGTCAATGCAGGGCCGGTGCTAGGGTTTTTTGCGCCCTAGGTGAGATTGTTCGGGTTTTTGCTGAGTCAGTAGCATAAAACACCATCAGATTACTTCTTCACACAATCGAATCTAGGTCAAACTAATCTAGGTCAAACTAATCAAATTTGGCAGAAAGCCAAGGTCTGCTTCTACCTTAGCAACAGCTTTTCTATTGGTTGATGTTCAACACTGAGACTTGTTATCTGTGAAAGCCAGTTCAGTATGTGGTGTGGTGAGTGTAGGAGAGAAATTGCTGTATAGGTTGAGAGAGAGACAGAGAGGAGAGGATTTATTTTGCTTTGCTTTGTATATAGAAACTCTGTTTTCTTTTATTTTAATAAATCCTGTAAATAGTTTATTCTGCGTCCAGACGTCTAGTCATTTCAGTTACCGCCAGAAGCTTCCGGAAAAAAACCTGCGCAAACTCTGCTGTGTTCAGGCTGCAGTCACACCTGACACTTAAAAATTCTAAGAGGTTATGGGAAGGACACTGGCTGGTTCCTGGCTGGCGTGTTGGCATCAGTGAGCTGGTGAAGCCGTGGACGCGTGGAATCGTTTGGACAACAGCTGCAGCGTGGAAGTGCTGGATGCTGTGTTTCCTGTTCTCTCTCGGAGGCCGTGAGTAGCTGGTTCCAGGTTCCAGGGAACATTGCTCTCAGATGGCGTCACAACCGTTTCAGATGGCGTTTGAGCGTCTGAATGACAGCAACTACTTGCTATGGTCTGAACGCATGCAGGCAGTGCTGCAAAGGGAGCATCTCTGGCAGGCTGTGAATAAGCCACCTACGAAGCCAGATGATGAAGACCTGGATAATGACTAAAGAGCAAGGGCCACCATTATCTTGGGGCTAGAGAATTCCCAGTTACCGCATGTACGGGGGATTAAAACAGCCAAAGGTGTGTGGACAGCGTTGAAAGACCCACATGTACGTGAAACTGCTGTTTCCAAGTTATCTATTTGTAAGTCATTATACAAGGCGATGTTACAGCCTGGAGTGACAATGCATGATCATCTGCACAGTTTACAGATGAAGTTTGTAGAACTTCAGGAAAGAGACTGTAAATTAGCCCAGGAGGAGAAAGTGTCTATCATTTTGAGCTCTCTCCCTGAAAGCTGGGACAATTTAGTAATGACTTTTGAGGCAATGAAAGAAGATGATTTAACTGTTAGTTATGTTACTGGGCGTTTGCTGGAAGAATGGCAGAAACGGGAAGACAGGTCATTGGCTGCAGAGGCATCGACAAGCGGTCAGCTTGGAAAGAATGTGAATGCCGTTCCAGAAGGGAAGCAGCAACCACCACGTTCCTGTGAAGAGTCAGCGTATGCTGTGCGATGGTGTTTTCAGTGTGGATCGACAAAACATCTAAAACGTGGGTGCCCAGAGGTGACCAAGTATCAGCGACAAGATCAGCAGCAGCAACAGCAGCAGCAACAGCGGCAGAAGAAATTTTTCAAGCATAAACAGTCGGCTCATCTTGTGACAGCCGTGGTCAAGGTTGCTAATGAGAAACAAACTGTCTGGGTGGTTGACTCAGGTGCCACTCGTCACATCGTAAATTCTGACGAGTTGTTTGTTTCAAAGAGCATGGCACAACGTAGCCAAATTGCTCTCGCTGACGGGAGAACTTCTGAGGTACATTCAGGGGGTTCAGTGTTTGTTCCTTGTCTGCGTGAGTGCCTGGAGAATGTGTTATGTGTGCCCTCACTAAGAAGCAACTTAATGTCAGTAGATTGTTTGCTAAAAGCTGGTTTCAAAGTACATTTTGAAGAAAACAGCTGTGTTATCAAAAAGAATGGTGAGATTCTGGGAACTGCTAAGTCAGAGGGAGGTTTGTTTATGCTTAAAGCAGGTTCTCCAATTTCAGCAGTAGTCAGTGAATCTCAGCCTGTGTTGGGTAACAAAGCTGTGCATGACAACTGTGTGCATTTATTACATAGAAAAATGGGACATGCTGGTTGGAAAAGTATTTTAAAAATGCCTCTGCTAGCTGATGGGTGCAAATTGAAGAATTGTAATAAATTTTTGGATTGCAATGTTTGCAAAAAAGTTAAAACCCAGAGAGTATCATTTCCCAGAAGTGATAGAGTGAGCGATACACCGCTACAGCTTGTTCATATGGATGTAATTGGTCCATTTGCTGTTAGCAGAGGTGGAGCACGTTTTTCTTTGACTACTGTGGATGACGCAACGCGTTATTCCTGGGTTTATCCCATGAAAAGCAAGGGAGACGTGTTTACTAAGTTCAAAGGCTGGGTGGCGTCTGTGGAGAGGTTTTTTTCTTTCAAACTGAAAAGGATTCAGACGGATAAAGGTGGAGAATTTTTGTCAAATGCTTTCCGTGATTGGTTGCATAAACGGGGCATAGGGCATAGAAAAACAAACGTTTTTCCCCCGGAGGAGAACGGACTTGTGGAAAGGAAAAATAGATCTTTACAAACTATGATGTTTTCTATGATTGAAGATGCTGGGTTACCAATGTCCTAAAGTAGACCATTTGCATGTGTTTGGGTCAAAAGCATGGGTACTTATTCCCAAACAGGTACGCGAGAAAGGAGAGCCTAAAACCAAGCAGCTAATTTTTGTGGGTTATCAGGAGCTTGGAAAAGGATATAGGTTCGCAGAAGGAGCAAATGGAATTGTAATTTCCAGAAATGCCACTTTTTGTGAGCATAGTGGTTGGGAGAAATTACATGCTAACACAGAAATTTGGTTTCAATCTTCCCAAGGACGCAGTGATAGTAAAAAAGAGCCTGAGAGTGGAGAGTCTGAGAATGAGGGGGAGAAAAGTACAGATAAGATATCCTCACAGCAAGAAACTAGTCAGACTTCACCTGTTGCTAAGGAACCGAAAGGGGGGCAAAGTTCTGAGGGGGAAAGTGAGACTGCAGAAACTTTTTCTCCCAGGCGATCTCAGAGGAAAAACAAAGGTGTACCACCAGAACGTTATTCTCCTGATATGGCTAACGTGTTTAATGTTTTTGTGGAGCCAAGAAGCTATCAGGAAGTGCTGAGTTTGCCAGAAGAGCAGGCTAACATGTGGTTACAGGCTATGCAGGAAGAGATGTCTTCTCTAAATGAGCATAAAGTTTTTACACCAGTAGCAAAGCCTGAGGGGGTTAAAATTGTGGGCTGCAGATGGGTGTATAAGCTTAAGCCTCTAGTAACAGGAGGGTACAAACACAAGGCTCGTTTAGTAGCACAGGGGTATACTCAAAGACCTGGACTGGACTTTGACGAGACTTTTGCCCCGACTGTCAGGCCTGAAAGTGTAAGGTTACTTCTGACAATAGGAGCTAAAAGAAAGCTGAAACTCAATCATTTTGATATACAAGCTGCATACTTACATGCATCTTTAACTGAAGAACTTTACCTTACTGAGCCACCTGGATTTGGGACAGGGTGCAATAGAGTGTTAAAGTTAAATAAAGCTCTCTATGGGCTTAAGCAGGCTGCTAGATCCTGGAATAAATGTCTTCACGAAGCATTGGTATCTTTAAATTTCAAACAGAGTGTAGCAGACAATTGTGTCTATGTTCGTGGAACTGGAAGTGAACAAGAGTTGTGTCTAATATATGTTGATGATGTCTTATATGGTTGCAAGTCAGACAAACAGACAAAAAGGTTTGCAAAACAACTGTCTAGCAAATTTAAAGTAAAGGACCTAGGTCCAGTTCGGTCATATTTAGGCTTGGAAGTGTGCTGGGCCAAGGATGGTAGTTGTTTGATAAGTCAGCAGAGTAAAATCAAGCAGCTTTTAATTAACTATAGGATGCAAGACTGCAAAGGAACTGCAGTACCTATGGAGCCTGGATTTATAAAATCACTTCACACAGATGAGAGCTCATTGTTTGAACACCCTGAACTATATCATTCAGTTATTGGGAGTTTGTTATATCTGGCACAGTGGTCCAGACCAGATATTAGTTACGCAGTTGGCATACTAAGCAGACTGGTTTCAAAACCTACGCTTAATGCATGGAAAGCAGTGAAACAAGTACTAAGGTACCTTAAGCAAACAATTGGCTATGTTTTACAATTAAATTCAGAAGGAGATGAAGTACTGTATTGTTACTGTGATAGTGACTGGGGAAATCTGCCAGATCGAAAATCTGTTACTGGTTTAGTCATTATGTTTGGAGGGACATTAATTAGTTGGCGGTCCAGGAAGCAAAACGTAGTAAGTGGATCGTCTACTGAGTCGGAATTTGCTGCAATTAATGAATTATGCAATGAAGTGATTTATTTCAAGCAGTTGTTAACAGATATAAATGTAAATTGTGAACAACATGTACAAGTTTATGTGGATAACCAAGCATGCATAACTTTGAGTAATACAGAAGGTTTGAAATCACGTTCGAAACACATTGCAGTGAAATACCAAAACGTACGTTGCTGTGTACAGAATGATGTGATTAAATGTACTTATGTATCTAGTGAGGAAAATATTGCTGATGTGTTAACTAAACCGTTGTCAAAGATCAAGAACAAACAAATGTGTAAAGGTTTAGGGTTGCTAGAAAAAGCAAGTGAAAATTTCTCTACACAAGAGTTAATTGGTTCAGAAGAATCTGAGAGGGGGTGTTCGGGTTTTTGCTGAGTCAGTAGCATAAAACACCATCAGATTACTTCTTCACACAATCGAATCTAGGTCAAACTAATCTAGGTCAAACTAATAACATTTGGCAGAAAGCCAAGGTCTGCTTCTACCTTAGCAACAGCGTTTCTATTGGTTGAGGTTCAACACTGAGACTTGTTATCTGTGAAAGCCAGTTCAGTATGTGGTGTGGTGAGTGTAGGAGAGAAATTGCTGTATAGGTTGAGAGAGAGACAGAGAGGAGAGGATTTATTTTGCTTTGCTTTGTATATAGAAACTCTGTTTTCTTTTATTTTAATAAATCCTGTAAATAGTTTATTCTGCGTCCAGACGTCTAGTCATTTCAGTTACCGCCAGAAGCTTCCGGAAAAAAACCTGCGCAAACTCTGCTGTGTTCAGGCTACAGTCACACCTGACACTTAAAAATTCTAAGAGAGATCACCTTCTGGCACCCCCCAGGTGTCTGCCTCCTCCCTGCGGGCCTGGCCCAGCCTTCACCCCCTTCCCTTCCCAATGCCCCTCCTGCTTACCTGCGACGTCGACGGCTGGGTTGCTCTGGCCGCCCTCGGGCTTCAGCCACGGACCCCCGGGCGCAACAGCAGCTGCTTCCGCCTGCCCGAGAAGTAGAGCGCGGCACCGGTGCCTGGAGCCAAAGGCCCGGCTGTGGCTGCTCTCGCCCCACGTGTCCTCCACACACTGCTGCCCTTGGCGCTCTGGGCACGCCTGAGCTGCACCGGCGCCACTGCTGCCACCCACCCTGGACACGGGTAGGTGGCGTTGGGGTGCAGCGGCCACGCGGCAGAGTGAGTCCTGTGAAGCCAGCAGCGCTCCCCATCGTGCCAGCGCCCCCTCCATTTTGGCGCCCTAGGCAACTGCCTAGTTCGCCTTAATGGATGTGCCAGCCCTGAGTCAGTGGCACGTTGTCTAGCAATCTGCTGGGCATCGCTCCTTTTCTTTCCCAGTGCACACTTGTAGTTCATAAGAACCATGAACTTTGCAGTGAAAACAAGCTCCATATTCTTAATGCCGGCCTCAAACCAATCAGGGATCTGCTCCTCTCTTTTGCTGACATAGCTGTGTTGTTGATTCTCTGGTGTAGTTTCACGATGCTTCAATGCACATCAATAGTGCCTGCTCAATGGAATCCCAGAAGCATTTACAAAATGCAACCTGCAATCTACCTCAACTCCCATGTACCACCTTCTCTAGCTTTCAGGTAGCCTTTCTCAACCCTGGGTCCCCAGTGATGTTGGATCACAGCTCCCATCACCCCTGACCACTGGTCCAGCTAGCTAGGGATGATGTAAGTTCTAGTTCAACAACATCTAGGAAGAAAGGCTGCTCTAAGGTCTACAGCCCTGATCTGGGTTTTTATTAGGGATTTTAAACTTAATTTATTTTCACTGCCACCGCAGATACCAAGTATCAGTCTGAATCCAACATCAAGGCACACCTTTGTATGATACAACTACTTTATTGATAAAGAATATAATTAAATGTTTTATGATAATTTAGCATACAGAAGCATGTTGTTCCTGCTACATCCTTTCTTAGATGTTCCTTTGGTTCATATACACAGTCTATTAAAATATACCTTTAAATAAATTCTCCCTCACCATTTATCCTCCAAACATGACCAATAACAATGCTGACCTAGTTTTTTCTCACTAACCCTACCACAACCACCCACTCTCTCCCACAGCCAATACCTCCTTCAACTGTTTCCCACCAGTATTCAAATTCAACTAAAAAACACCTTTCCACTAATCATTCACTTCCAACATATATATATTTGGAAATACTGTTTACAGTTTATCCATTTTTTTCTACCAAACACAAATCAACCAAGTTCAAACCAGGTTTGTCCCTTTCTGCTCATTTCCCATTGATTACACCCAGTTTCTCCATCCCTCTCCTTTTAAAGATGTGGTGTTTATGTTTAAAAACAACAATAACTGAATGTTAGACTGGTTCCATCATTGCCTCCTCACAAAGCAATACATTAGCATGCAATCACGAGCTGATGGCTGTGCAGCAAAGCAGTCAAACTTATATTTGACTTTCTCTATTGCTTTCCTTCTTCATGAAGTCATAAGCTCGGCAGAGCGAAAGGATTTAGAAGGGTGAATTTAAGATGAAATGTAATTTGTTTTGTTGATTTGAAATGTAATTTGTTTTGTTTATTTGGAAAATTGAATAATGAAAAAAAAAATTCTATACCACTTGGCCGAGGATCACAGGGTGGTTTACAATTTAAAAACACATAAATGCACAGCATGGAAACAAACAGAAATAATACTACCCCCCCCCCAATAGTTTGTTTAATTAGTCAAAGGCCTCAGCAAAATGATGAACAACAACCAGCATTTTCACAGCTGTCCTGCCAAATGACCTTTGAATTACTTCTTTGGAGAAGAATTTGGTACGAGTTATGTTCTAAATCATGAATGCAGGTTTAGACTAATATAGGAACTCTTCAGTCAGCCTGTAGCTGCACTTTTCTCGGTGGATTTAAATTTAAAAGAAAATGGCATGTTATACATCACAGCAAACTCTTTGAATCCTTTTTTATTTATCATAAATAAGTGTGTATATGTCTGTGTGCACATGTGTGTGATTTTGATTGGGGCCAAACTACATGGGAAGGGAGTGAACTTTTTCTTCAGCCCATGGTGAGCATGTCAGTCTACCCAGGCAGTTCCTCACTCATGTAATATGTGCTGATTTGATAGCCTTCTGGGCACTGCTTACAAGTAGGTTTCTAACCATACCTGCCAAGTTCCTGCCAGAAAAATAAGGGATCGGCAGACCGGAAGTAGCACTGCCGCCATTTTGGAGCTGGGTAGAGCAGCACCGGAAGTCGCTTCTGAGCATGCTCTTCCCAGTTCCAAAATGGCTGCCGCGCCAGAAATCGCTTCTGCGCATGACCAGAGACTCCAGACATGCGCAGAAGGAGCCTCCCCCGGCCGGTAAGTAAACCGGGGGAAAACAAAAAAATCCATTTTTCCAGCTGGGAACGGCTGGAAAAACGGGGGTTTCCCAGGGAATACGGGAGACTTGGCAGCTATGTTTCTAACACGGCATTTACTTGTTTGTTTGCATTCTGTACACACCACCATAAAACAAATAGGTCACTCAGTGTTTCATTTATTTATTTTTAATAAGTTGGAAATGACTATGAAATAAATTTCATAGATGTTCAAAGTCAAGCCAACCCTAGACATTCTTTGAGATTAAATCTACAATTTTAACCCCTATAGTCAATTCCATACTTTTTTAAGCCATTGATTTATTGCATGGATAAATTGTAGCTGCACATTGCTTTGGCAGTAGCCATTATTTTTAGCATTTAGCAATGATTTGTTTTTTCAAAGAAAATGGATTCACTCTGATTTTCCATTTGGCATTTGTTCTTTGGAGAAAAGTGTAACCAATCCACAACTTTCTTTGCCACTAGAGAACAGAGGTGGCATATGGACCAACATGTTTTCTATCAAAAGGGCCACTCAGGATCCAAACTCTGAATAAGTGATTTTCTCCCCCTGCAATTATCCAAATCACAAAAAAGGGCATAGCTCAAGAGACTGCCCAGAAGGCACAATGAAACAATCAACAAGTAAGTCTGAAAGTGTTTATAAATAATCCCCCTTAGATCCATAGGAGCATAAGGCAAACAGAGCTTTGTTAGTATCCTTTCTGATGCTTCTTCTGCCCACCCCTGTAATACTGGTCAGATGTCATATCAAAGTGTTTGTAATATCAGCAGTTAATCAAGACATTCAGAGTCAATCATTTAATAGTAAAATTACAACTGATAAATTATTCTTCTGCAGCTGTATTGACACAGTCAAACACCATTCAACAAAACCTATTTAATTAAGGCAGGTGGTATGGATGGGGAAAGGAAGGACTGTATTTAGAGCGAAACTTTGTTGCCAGTATGTTGCCACTATTGGTGTTTCTGTTTTTGCTTCCTCCCATGGTGTGCAGAATAGATGATGTGACCAAACTTCTCCTTGTTCCCCACGAGTGGTACCAGCCAGGTGAACTCATCATTGGCACAATTACTTCTCAGATATTTTACGTTTTCTCTGAAATTCCTTTCAATGAGCACCCTTCGCAGAAAATGTTTGAGGTTCCACTGTAAGGATCAATCCCCACTCTCTGTCTTCTGGGCTTGGCCAGTTCACATGGGAAATGCCTTGATAACTGACAGAAATCCTGTTGGCCAGCTCCTCGTTCTAAATCACATTTTGAATTTTGTGCATTCTGCTAAGCTTTCAGGCAGTACATATGGACTTTATTCCAGTATATTATCAGGCATTTAGTGTATTTATGCTGCTGATATTTCACTGGTTGTTGTTGTTGTTGTTGTTGTTGTTGTTGTTGTTGTTGTTGTTGTGTTTATTGAGCTTGATTGGTTTTTTTGGTGTATTGTGCTACCGTATGTTTTGAAAGTCAACTAGTAGCTGATTTTTATTAGGGAACTAATAAAACATACAATAGGAATGTTTCTATTTTTAGCAAGGAGCACAGGAACAAGGAGAGATATCTGAGGGTAACACTTCTTCCAACTAATGAAATTGATTGTAATCAACAAAAGTGTATCCATATTAGGTTCATTAGTCTTCAAGGTGACAGAAGACACTTCATTTCTCTCTCTCTCTCTCTCTCTCTCTCTCTCTCTCTCTCTCTCTCTCTCTCTCTGTGTGTGTGTGTGTGTGTGCGCACCCACACTGATTTTTGTGCATCATTCTTAGATATTTTGCAGAATGCTTATTTGTTGCGCACACACACACACACACACACACACACACACACAACTTCATATTTCTTGAACCCAAGCAGCTAGTAACAAAAAATTATAGGGGGAAACATAAACACTGGGTGGTATTCAGAGTAGAACCATTGAAATTAATTGCTATCACTCAATATCCAATCCTTAACCAAAACAGGGAAGAACCTTCTGGTACTTTAAAGATTAAGGATTGTATTCAGACTAAAACTGCCATCTTACATATTAGTCATCCATCATAATAGGACATCTGACTAAAAATTAATAGGCTTGCACTGTACATCCCCCCCCCACTAAAATGAATGGGTTTTTTAAAAAAAGAAAAGAAAAATCAGATTAATTAATTTCAAATATTTCAGTGGGAATAAATGTAACAAATATGATGCAGTTCCATATATGCCTATTCATGAGTAAACCCCACTTGTTTCCAGGGGATTGTGGATTGCAGCAGAAACTCAGACTCCAAGAGGTGTCGAAATACTATGCAGAATATACTCATGCAGCCTAAATTATATTTGTTCTAAGGAGGAAGGTGTCTATTAGCTCAGAAATAATATGTTTATTTCATGCATTGCAAAATTTTCTTCTAAAATGGTAAATTAATTTGCTTTGTTTACAGAATGCTGACAAAATTCTACCAGCACACCATTGCTGTGGCATTTGCTGTGAGAGAGATCAATGGGAATCCCAAGATCTTACCCAATGTCACACTTGGGTTCCACATCTATGACAGCTACTATGATGCGAGGATGACCTATTGTAGCACTCTAGGTCTGCTCTTCAAGTTGCATAGATTTGTCCCCAACTACAAATGTGACACCCAGAAAAACCTCTTAGCTATCATCGGAGGACTTGGCTCGGACACGTCTTTCCATATGGCAGACATCTTAGACTTGTACAGCATTCCACAGGTAGGAATGTATTGGAGACATGGGGGTTTCCATAAATAACACTGTTGCTGTGTCATTTGGCTGCCATTCCTATGCTGCAGGTGGAAGCAAAAAAGGTTCACATCGAGGGACTCTGAGTTATTGGGGTTTGGGGTTCCATTGATCCCTGAATACAATATCTGAACAACTGTTGATAAAAAATGGAATTGAGGAAACCACTCCCTCTACAATTCCTGAGGGATGACGATTCCTAGAAATTGTATACTGTTTCCATATCTCTAGAAAATTTAGCTGAAAATTTAGTATAATACTCACGGAACCTACAAAGAACTTTAAGAAATATTTCATGGATAAACAAGCACATTCTCAGATATAACAGCCCTAACACATCTCTACCCTATTTGATCATTTATTTTTAGCTGACATATGGTTCGTTTCCTTCAGAGGAGAGCGATAAAAGTCAGGTTGCTTTTTTGTACCATATGGTGCCCAATGAAACCCAGGAGTACATGGGGATTATCACATTGCTGAAGCATTTTGGATGGACATGGATTGGACTCTTTACCGTGAATGATAACAGTGGAGAACATTTCTTACGGACAATGGAGTCCTTGTTTACCCAGAATGGAATCTGCTCAGCCTTCACACGGCGAATCCCACACATACCCCATTTCAATTCCATTGGTGATGTTATTGACCTGGCCTCAAATATTTATATACCATTCACAGATGATAAACCCAGTACATTTATCATCCATGGAGAATCTTTGACACTGACATGGCTGACAGTGATTATAGTTATGCAGGATCCTATAAATAACGAAATCATGTCGTTAAGAAAGGTGTGGATCTTGACAACACAGACTGATTTTGTATTAGCAGGCTTTCAAAGAGGATGGGATCTCCAGTTCTTGCAAGGCACCATTGCCTTCTCAAGTCATTCAAAAGAACTTACAGGATTCAAGCATTTTCTTCAGGTTGCAAAGCCTTACTGGACCTCAGGAAATGGTTTCCTCAAGGACTTCTGGGAGCAAGCATTTGACTGTACATTTTTGACTCTTCATGAGCCAACAGAAGTAAATGAAGCATGTACTGGTGAGGAGAGATTGGAGAGCCTTCCTGAGCCACTGTTTGAAATGAGTGTGACTGGCCACAGCTACAGTATCTACAATGCTGTCTATGTTGTGGCTCATGCTTTGCAAGCCATTTACTCTACTAGAATGAAGCACAGGATAATGCGCTATAAAGGATTTGAACTTCAAGATCCACAGCCTTGGCAGGTAATGTCATGGAAAGGAAACCTTATTTCAAGGAACTAATTTGTGCAAGGCGCTACTACATATGGATAGCCACGCACAACTAATTAATGTAATGATGATGATGATGATGATGATGGTGATGATATAATAATTACGGACTTGTGCACTGACTTCCAAAGATGATCTTTTTAAAAAAGAAACCCAAACAGCTACAATGATTTTTAAATTAGAAGAACAGCAGAGTTTAGGATTAAAAAAACAACAGAGAATGAACACCTAGGCAGAGATCTTTTCATCAATCTTGAAAATTACATGGAAAATAAGAATGCCTCGACTCATTTTCAGAAAGTACAGATAATGAACGCTTGTAACTTAACATTAATATTTTTCTACAAAACACGGGGAGCCCCAGTGAAAGTCCTACTCTGAGTTATAGGGAGCAGCTGATATTTTGGAATTGTCCTACTCAGAGTAGACCCAGTATACTTAACAAACTTAATTTAGTTATGTCCATTGAATTCAAGGGTCTACTATGAGTAGAACTAGTATTGAATGCCCACAATTGTGTATTTTTCATTCACTGTTGAAGTTTTCTGAGTATATAGGGCATGGATTTTTTATTTTTTATTTTTTTAGTTTTCAACCAATGTTTAAAACATTTTACATTTGCAGTATATATTTTTCCTTGTTCGTTGCAAAGTAGCTCTTTTATGCATTGATCTTTGTTGGATGAAGTTATTTAAACAATATTAGTTAGAGTGGGTTTTTGTAAATGTTCGCTATATTATTCTGGTGTGTTTCTTTCTCTTTCAATTAGCTCCACTCTTTTCTTCAAAGAATTTATTTTAATAACTCAGCTGGAGAAACAGTTTCATTTAATGATAAAAGAGAAATAGAGGGTGGATTTGACATCGTGAATGTTGTCACATTCCCAAACAAGTCCTTCCTTCAAGTGAAAGTTGGATGGGTGGATCCTGATGCTCTTGAAGGAAAAGAATTCATCATTCATGAGGACATGATTGTGTGGCACAATGGTGTTCATCAGGTTTGCATTCTAGGGTATTCTTTGGATTCCCTTCATTTTCCAGATGGGTCATTTGGGTATCTGAAAATCCCCTTTTCTGTACAATCATTTATGTTTCTCCTGGATAGGACCATAGAGAATCTGAAAGGAGATGCAGGTGGCACTGTTGTCTAAACCACTGAGCCTCTTGGGCTTGCCGATCGGAAGGTCGGTGGTTCGAACCCATGTGGCGGGGTGAGCTCCCGTTGCTCTGTCCCAACCTCTGCCAACCTAGCAGTTTGAAAGCATGCCAGTGCAATAGATAAATAGGTGAAAAGTTAAGGATAAAGGACCCCTGGAAGGTTAAATCCAGTCAAAGGCATACACAGGGTGCGGCACTCATATTGCTTCAGGCCAAAGGAGCCAGAGTTTGTCCAAAGACAGCTTTCTGACTCATTTGGCCAGCGTGACTAAACTGCTACAGGTGCATGGAGGACCGTGACAAGTGCAAGAGCTCACGGAAACACCATTCACATTCCCACTGCAGCAGTATCTATTTATTTACTGGTTACAGGTAGGTAGCCGTGTTGGTCTGGATCGAAGTAAAATAAAAAAATTCCTTCAGTAGCACCTTAAAGACCAACTAAGTTTTTATTTTGGTATGAGAAGTGTGCATGCACACGAAAGCTCATACCAAAATAAAAACTTAGTTGGTCTTTAAGGTGCTACTGAAGGAATTTTTTTATTTATTTACTTGCACTGGTATGCTTTCGAACTGCTAGGTTGGAAGAAGCTGGGACAAAACAATGGGAGCTCACCCCATCACATGGATTTGCCAACTTCCTGATTGGCAAGCCCAAGAGGCCCAGTGCTTTAGACAACAGCATCCCTAGATAAATAGGTACCACTGTGACAGGAAGGTAAATGGCGTTTCCATGCGTTCTGAAGTGAGATGACCGCTGCACTCCATAGTCACCTTTGACCGGACTTAACCATTCAGGGGTCCTTTACCTTTACCTAGAGAATCTCACTGCCCTCCACACCCAAAATTCAGATGCAACATTTTGCTCTGCCAAAACAATGCTGTATTTTTGGCAGATGAAGTGTTGGTGGTATTGACTGTGTCTTTCTTAAATATGGGAGGGTTCTAGGAAATTCAGAACAAAATTGCCACAAGTTGGCCATCACAATTTCTACTGGGTTGTGGTCACCAGAACAAATGCTTTGAATGGGTTAATAATGTCAATCCCTTGCCTATCCAGGCAGGGCTTGAAGCTACCCTTTCTGACACTGTGTGTGGAGAACCTCAGTACCAGAGGCTAAATGCAGATCACTTTTGTTTGGTCCTCAAATACCTACCAGGTCATTCCCCCCTCTCATTGGCGTATGCATGTGTACTTAGTTGGACTGCAAGTTACAAAGGTAAGGGTTACATTCATTGTCCAATTTTGCAGTTAGTATGCAAACCCCACATTTTTGTGTATGATGGCTGGAAAAAAATTCCTCACCCCTGAAGAGGAACAGGGCAATATCAAGGCTATATCCTAATAATAATAATCGGGATCTTGAATGACATTTTAGGAAATCTCCTTGTAGATGGTCCTTCAAGTGCATCTAATAATAATAATAATAATAATAATAATAATAATAATAATTTATACCCCACCCATACAGCTGGGTTTCCCAAGCCACTCTGGGCAGCTCCCAACCAAATATTAAAAACACAATGCAGCATTAACATGAAAAACTTCCCCAAACAGGGCTGCCTTCAGATGTCTTCTAAAAGTCAGATAGTTGCTAATTCCCTTGACATCTGATGGGAAGGTGTTCCACAGGGCAGGCGCCACCACTGAGAAGGCACTCCGCCTGGTTCCCTGTAATCTCACATCTTGCAGTAAGGGAACTGCCCTCGGCTCTCAGAGCTGGACCTCAGTGTTCGGGCAGAACAATGGGGGTGGAGAAGCTCCTTCAGGTGTACTGGGCTGAGGTCGTTTAGGGTGCATTACTGACCTGGGTATTCAATTTCTTTGTCTGAAGAGCAGAACTTTTTATATTATTATTTTAAAGAATCTTCTCTGTTTGTGGACAGATGATGCTTTTTTCTGTGTGCAATGACTACTGCCACCCTGGCAATCAGAAGAAAAGGAAGGAAGAGGCGAAATTTTGTTGCTATGATTGTGCCCCATGCCCAGAAGGGAAGATTTCAAACCAGAGTGGTATGTTATGAACATCAAGAAAGAAGAAACGTCTGTTAGGCAATGAAGTTATTCATCAACTTCAATGAAAGTTGATGGATTCAAACTTCAAGAAAGAAGATTCCACCTAAACATTAGGAAGAACTTCCTGACAGTAAGAGCTGTTCGGCAGTGGAATTTGCTACCAAGGAGTGTGGTGGAGTCTCCTTCTTTGGAGGTCTTTAAGCAGAGGCTTGACAGGCATATGTCAAGAATGCTTTGATGGTGTTTCCTGCTTGGCAGGGCGTTGGACTGGATGGCCCTTGTGGTCTCTTCCAACTCTATGATTCTATGATCACCTTTTGATAAATTGATTTTTGCCGAATTTCATGGTTGGAATGCCAGAATGCACCAAAAAGGATGATATGCAGCTGCCCGTCACTCCCAGTATTCCATTTGTTAATACAACTCTTACATGCTGTACATCACTATAATAGATAGATCCTATTCCAATATCCTAACACTTGAACAAATGGATTCAAATTAAGAGGAGCAATAGCTATCATGTGAGAGGCAGAGAAATTAATCATGCATCTTAAATGAATTGCCACTAGAAAGTGAACTTGTTCTTCTTCTTCTTCTTCTTTTCAGATATGGATGACTGTTTCATGTGCCCAGAAGATCAGTATCCAAACAAGAACAAAAACGGATGCGTTGCCAAAACTCTGAACTTTCTTTCTTATGAAGAACCATTAGGGATCAGCTTAGCATCAATTGCTATTTCTTTTTCTCTTGTCACAACTTTTGTGCTAGCAATATTCATTAAGCATAGACACACACCCATTGTCAAAGCAAACAATCGGGACCTCACCTACACTCTCCTTGTCTCCCTCCTACTCTGCTTTCTCTCTTCTTTCCTGTTCTTTGGCCAACCTAGCAAAGTGACTTGCCTGCTCCGACAACCAACTTTTGGCATCATCTTCTCAGTGGCCATTTCTTGTGTGTTGGCCAAAACCAACACTGTGGTTGTAGCTTTCAGGGCCACCGAACCAGGGTCCAGTATGAGGAAGTGGGTAGGGAAAAGACTGTCTCATTCCATTGTCCTTTTCTGTTGTGTTATCCAAGCAAGTATTTGTATTGCGTGGTTAGCAACCTCTCCCTCATTCCCTGATTTAGACATGCACTCAGTAACTGGAAAAATCATTGTGCAATGTAATGAGGGGTCCATTGCTATGTTTTATTGTGTCCTGGGCTACATGGGTCTCCTGGCCTTTATCAGCTTCATTGTGGCATTCATAGCCCGCAGGCTACCTGACAGCTTTAATGAAGCCAAGTTTATTACTTTCAGTATGTTGCTATTTTGCAGTGTTTGGTTGTCCTTTATCCCAACTTTTCTGAGCGCAAAAGGGAAATACATGGTGGCTGTGGAGATCTTCTCCATCTTGGTCTCCACTGCTGGGTTATTGGGCTGCATCTTTGTGCCTAAATGCTATATCATTGTTCTGAAGCCTGAACTGAACAGCAGAGAACAAGTAAGGAGAAAAAAGAATTAAAGGAACTCTTGATTCTCCCACCTTTTGTATTGTTTGTATTGTTTTATATGAAGGGTAATGATTTTAGGAAGGGCTTTTTGTTTGGTTGTCCAGCCAGAACTTGTCCAGCCAGAACTTGCCAGAACTTGCCAGAACTCAGTTTCGTTACCTTCCCGGTGGGTGCCATTGCCATAGTAAGGAAACAGCAGCGGCATTCAGTGGATTTGTAACTGGCTTACTGACCGAACCCAAAGGGTGCTCATCAATGGCTCCTCCTCATCCTGGAGAGTAGTGACTAGTGGGGTGCCACAGGGTTCTGTCTTGGGCCCAGTCTTGTTCAACATCTTTATCAATGACTTGGATGATGGGCTTGAGGGCATCCTGAGCAAGTTTGCAGATGACACCAAATTGGGAGGGGTGGCTAACACCCCAGAGGACAGGATCACACTTCAGAATGACCTTAACAGATTAGACAACTGGGCCAAAGCAAACAAGATGAATTTTAACAAGGAGAAATGTAAAGTACTACACTTGGGCAAAAAAAAATGAAAGGCACAAATATAGGATGGGAGACACCTGTCTTGAGAGCAGTACATGTGAAAAGGATCTAGGAGTCTTGGTTGACCACAAACTTGACATGAGTCAGCAGTGTGATGCAGCAGCTAAAAAAGCCAATGCAATTCTGGGCTGCATCAATAGGAGTATAGCATCTAGATCAAGGGAAGTAATAGTACCACTGTATTCTGCTCTGGTCAGACCTCACCTGGAGTACTGTGTCCAGTTCTGGGCACCACAGTTCAAGAAGGATATTGACAAGCTGGAACGTGTCCAGAAGAGGGCAACCAAAATGGTCAAAGGCCTGGAAACGATGCCTTATGAGGAACGGCTTAGGGAGCTGGGTATGTTTAGCCTGGAGAAGAGAAGGTTAAGGGGTGATATGATAGCCATGTTCAAATATATAAAAGGATGTCATATAGAGGAGGGAGAAAGATTGTTTTCTGCTGCTCCAGAGAAGCGGACACGGAGCAACGGATTCAAACTACAAGAAAGAAAATTCCACCTAAACATTAGGAAGAACTTCCTGACAGTAAGAGCTGTTCGGCAGTGGAATTTGCTGCCAAGGAGTGTGGTGGAGTCTCCTTCTTTGGAGGTCTTTAAGCAGAGGCTTGACAGCCATCTGTCAGGAATGCTTTGATGGTGTTTCCTGCTTGGCAGGGGGTTCGACTGGATGGCCCTTGTGGTCTCTTCCAACTCTATGATTCTATGATTCTATGATTTATGGTGTTCCAGCACCTCTTTTCTAGAAAAATAACAATGATTTTAGGAGAAAATAGATTAATATTAATCAATGAAATTTATTTAAAATGGTCTGCTTTGGGTGCCAATATGCAATGTCCTTATTGAGAATTCAATCTTCACGATTCTTAATGCCCTCTGTTCATTGCGCATTCACCCTTATTTGGTTGCAGAGATATTTTATGATTTATTAGCAATCATAGGATGTGGGTGGCGTTGTGGGTTAAACCACAGAGCTTAGTGCTTGCTGATCAGAAGGTTGGCGGTTCGAATCCCTGCAACGGGGTGAGCTCCCATTGCTCGATCCCAGCTCCTGCCAACCTAGCAGTTCGAAAGCACGTCAAAGTGCAAGTAGATAAATAGGTACCGCTCCAAGTGGGAAGGTAAACGGTGTTTCTGTGCGCTGCTCTGGTTCACCAGAAGTGGCTTTGTCATGCTGGCCACATGACCTGGAAGCTGTACACCGGCTCCCTTGGCCAATAATGCGAGATGAGCGCCGCAATCCCAGAGTCGGTCACGACTGGACCTAATGGTCAGGGGTCCCTTTACCTTTACCTTTAGCAATTATGACTAGCAATTATTATTCCACACATTCGAGTATATCCCACCCCCACTCCTTATTCCATTTTTTAAAAGTTTGCTTGTTGCACCAGAGCACTTTAATTCTCTTTAATTACAACAAAATCTAAATTTGCCAGTATGGGATTTATTTCCTCCTTCAAAATTGCAACAGTCTGGAGGGGACTCTAGGCTTTCCATCATTTCTTTTGCTGTTCCAATTCCCTCTTAGCCAGCTTATGAACTGCCAGGTAAAAACCACAAAGCCTGGCCTCCACGATGGATTCTGAAAAATCCCAGTGTGTAATATGTTCAGTGTTCTGTGTCACACCCTCATGTTTATCGTTAATAAAGTTGTGACAGTTTATGTCTCATAAAACTCATTTCCAGGTTTGGTGGCAATATGCATAACTTAAAAAAATATATATGCTATTGATAAAGGTTATCCTATTTTCCTGTCAGCCACAATCTCACTTCACATTAAAGGAGGTTGTACTAGATGACTCTTGAAGTCTCTCCCAACTCTAGAATTCTATGATGCCCAAGAATGGAAGCCAGCTTCTCCATTTCCTGCTTTTAAAGGGGTCTGAATTACAAAAAAAGAATATGGCACAGTAGAATAGTTTTTTTTAATTAAAAAAAATCAAATAATAATAAAAATAATAGTAATAGTAATAGTAATAGTAATAGTAATAGTAATAATAATAATAATAATACAAAGAGATACTCTATCTGGAACATTACTGATGGCATTCCATAAGATTAAAATTTATTATTGCCCCTGATTTACTCTCTTTCTCAGATTTATTTCTTAGAGGAGAGAGAAGGAAATTTGCCCCCCACCCTATCAGCCCCTGCCTACATGTTCAGTGGTGGAAATGATGGAAACTGTATCCCAGCAGCTTCTGGAACCCCACAGGCTCTCTATTCTTGGCAAAAAGAAATTGTAGCTTCACATTTCTTTGATAAAACTGCAGTTGACCAGCCTCCTTTCATCAAAGCCAAAAGTTTCACTCTTACTTTTCTTTTGGTGTTTGCTCACCATGGATAATTGTATTTGTCACTTTTACTGCCCCTAAGTAGCAGATGGTTGAAAGTGGGGGCAGCTCAGCATGTTTGTTAGCAAAACTGCCACTTGCAGCCAAAGCAATGAAAAAGGAATTATCTCACCCAGCAATTATCCAAATCACTATTTTGTTCGCCTCTCTGAACCTTTCCAGGCTTTCTGGAACTCAAGAAATCAGTCAATAAGCAAACCTCAAAGTGGTTATAAAGAAACCTCATGCTATTGGGAGTAGGAAATTGGGATAAGAGGCATTCAAGGTTCTGTCAGTTTCAATGCTCACATGTGAACCTTTATATACATGTGGTATTGATCAGATTTAGCATCACAGTGTTGGCAATCTCCGCTAACAAGGTAATACAATCATAACCCTTTGGTTTTCAAATGCTGGTTGTAAACCATTCTTCTAAAGCTGTATTGACAGAGCTAGGAATTATCCAATGTAGCCTGTTCAAGTCACGCAGCTGCTCTGAATGGAAACAGGACGGGGTGTGTTTAGAGAAAAGTCTGACCACGAGGATGCTGTGGCTATTGATTTCATCTCTTCTCCCTCCTGCTGTGTGCAAAGTAGATACTCTTAGGTGTCCCATGAATTATCCATTTCCTGCTCCACATCAGTGGTACCAACCGGGTGACCTCATCATTGGTGGGATTGCTTCTCAGGTCTATTATGTCTTCTATGAAGTTTCCTTCAAGGAGCACCCTTCACAGAATATGTTTGATGTTCCATAGTAAGAACCTTTCTCCTCTTTGCATCATTCCAAATCTCCTTTGCTTTTGTGTCATGTGCTTTAGATTGCAAACCTGAACATAGAGATTGTCTTAGATATTTTTTTCATCTGTCTGACTATTGGTCGAATCAAGTATTTTGATTTGATTTGATAGATATTTTCAGGTGCTGTGGGAGACATGTAGCTGAAGAGAGGCATTAAAACAATGCTTGAATCATCTACCATGCCTCAAGGAGTCATTTTTAATGATTGACAGAAAATCATATGGGCAATCTCTGGCCACACCCATTCTCTGTCACATTCTGTATCCTGGGAAATCTTATAAAGGTGTAGACCTTAGAAGTTTGGTTTACCATATCGAGAATGCTTTCCATTTTGTAAAGCAAAATGAGGGAAAGGGTTTTGAATTTTTGTTGTGAAAAATTATAGCACCAAAATTTGAAATTGTTCTGCAATTCAGACATTTGTGAGGATAAAGTTGAAAGGGGGGGGCTAATATGGGGGAGAAATTCAAATGATAAGACGAGTGCCATGGCTAAATTGTCCTTCAATTCCTCATGTTTCCTTCCCACATTAAAGAATCCTATTCCCCCTCCCCCGCATTTGCAGGGAACTTTTTTAGGGATGCGGATGGCGCTGTAGGTTAAACCACAGAGCCCAGGGGTTGCCGATCAGAAGGTCGGCGGTTCGAATCCCCACGATGGGGTGAGCTCCCGTTGCTCGGTCCCAGCTCCTGCCAACCTAGCATTTCGAAACCACGTCAAAGTGCAAGTAGATGAATAGGTACCACTCCGGCAGGAAGGTAAATGGCATTTCCGAGTGCTGCTCTGGTTCTCCAGAAGTGGCTTTGTCATCATGGCCACATGACCTGGAAGGTGTACGCCGGCTCCCTTGACTAATAACGCGAGATGAGCGCCGCAATCCCAGAGTCGGTCATGACTGCACCTAATGATCAGGGGTCCCTTTACCTTTTACCTTAGTAATTTTTTAAGGTGTGAGGTTAAGCTTGCCTCATTGTTGTGCAGTGGACCATATGTGTGTATGTATTTTACTTACAAATCTATTTTAAATATTTTTTTTATATCATTATTTTATAAAAAATATCAAAGTACCATAGTTTACATCAGAAATACATAAAAACCAAGCAGTAAACCAAGTTAAAAGCCATATTAAAAAGTTAAAAATGTGCATGGTATCTGAAGAAGTGTGCATGCACACGAAAGTTCATACCAACGACAAACTTCGTTTGCTACCGGAATGAATTTTTAAATTTTGTTTCTTTCTATTAAATATTTATTCAATGCTTTCAAATTGCCTCCTCTGTGGAAGGAGATAACTCATGTTGTATTTCCCTGAGCTTTAATATAAATGTAGGGAGATGGTGAGTCTGGCTGGTAAGTCCCTGAGATTTATGGTCTTGCTGATTTTATTTTCTCCCCTTTTGAAAAATAAAGACAAGGACTTTTAAATATGTAACAATGGATAGCTGTCAGGAGTATAGTAGACTGTACCCCAAGATTCCCACTGGGGAACCAAGAGAAATGAGAAGGTCAAAAAGGAGATTAATAGCAGATGATTCAAAGTGTTAGGCATGCCCTGACATTTTTATATGAACTGCACTGTTTATTAGCTTAGAAACATCAGTAACACTGAAAATAATTTCATGTCAATCTGAATCAGTTTGAGATAAAAATGGCATTGTGGCATGTTGATTTCATATTCCAAAGCTGTACATTAATTAACTTTGCTTGCAGTATGCTAACAAAATTCTACCAGCACATTCTTGCCTTGGCATTTGCCGTGAAAGAGATAAATGAGAACCACAAGTTTTGTCCTAATATCACTCTCGGGTTCCACATCTATGATAGCTACTATGATGCCCGAATGACCTATCGTACCACTCTTGACCTGCTCTTCAAATCACATAGATTTGTTCCCAACTACAAATGTGACACCCAGAAAAATCTCATTGCCATCATTGGAGGTCTTAGCGCTGACACCTCCTTCCATATGGCTGACACATTAAGCCTCTACAAGATTCCACAGGTAGGATCTATGAAAGGGTATCACAAAATACACTCTTGCCTTACCATTGTGGGAGTCATTTTGAACTTTAGAAAGAGGAAGAGTTTTTGACTAACATTTAAATCTGATGATGATGATGATGATGATTACAGACAGCAGTGTGTTAAGTTGATCTGAGCTCTGTTCAACTCCACACTATGTGGTTTAAAGGTGGCCTAGTACATCTCTGAGCATCCCCCTACAAGAGCCATTTCCCTAGCATTCCATTTCTAGCCAATCTATTCCCATCTCCATGTGAGCCATAAGGAGGACACAGCCATGCCAGCCCCAACATGCTTGCTCCGTGAACAAACCCGGGGCTGGAAGTTACAGCTCCCGACCTCCTCCCCCGCCACACTCACTGAAACAAAATGGAAATCACTGCCTTCCAACATCCTTCAGTTACAGGAAAATTTATGCCTCAATTCTTTCAAAGTACTCGCTCCTTCTTCAACTTCATCCCAAACTTCCTGGCCCTTTTTTCATTCCTTCTCTGTTAATGTCCCTTCCATTTTGAAAAAAAAATCTACTCTAGTTATTTGTCTTTCTCCATTCATTTGCATTTTCAATTTCCCCCCTTCCTGTCACTTACAAAAATCATGTGGGAGGGAGTAGGGGGTCATTGTTTTGTTCTTCTTGTTGTTCTTTTTATATTAGGTATTTTGTGTTTTTATTTTAATTTTTTTTATGCTGAGAACACCTTGAGATCTTCAGATGAAGGGCAATATACATAACAAATAAACGAACGAACAAATATGTCTTCCATCCATCCATCCATCCATCCTTGAATTTAACCCATAAAATGCTTAAACAAGTGTTTCTTGAATAAACAGGCATCTTGACATGACTCAGCAGTGTGATGCAGCAGCTAAAAAAGCCAATGCAATTCTGGGCTGCATCAATAGGAGTATAGCATCTAGATCTAGGGAAGTAATAGTACCACTGTATTCTGCTCTGGTCAGACCTCACCTGGAGTACTGTGTCCAGTTCTGGGCACCACAGTTCAAGAAGGATACTGACAAGCTGGAACGTGTCCAGAGGAGGGCAACCAAAATGGTCAAAGGCCTGGAAACAATGTCTTATGAGAAACGGCTTAGGGAGCTGGGTATGTTTAGCCTGGAGAAGAGAAGGTTAAGGGGTGATATGATAGCCATGTTCAAATATATAAAAGGATGTCATAATAGAGGAGGGAGAAAGGTTGTTTTCTGCTGCTCCAGAGAAGCAGACACGGAGCAATGGATTCAAACTACAAGAAAGAAGATTCCACCTAAACATTAGGAAGAACTTCCTGACAGTAAGAGCTGTTTGGCAGTGGAATTTGCTACCAAGGAGTGTGGTGGAGTCTCCTTCTTTGGAGGTCTTTAAGCAGAGGCCTGACAGGCATATGTCAAGAATGCTTTGATGGTGTTTCCTGCTTGGCAGGGCGTTGGACTGGATGGCCCTTGTGGTCTCTTCCAACTCTATGATTCTATGTTCCTAACCAATCTCTATAATGAACTTACATTTTCTTTTAGCTCACATATGGATCATTTCCCCCAGACAAAAATTATGGAAGCCAAGTACCTTCATTTTATCGCATGGTGCCCAATGAAGCCCATCAGCATATGGGGATTATCAGTTTGCTTAAGCATTTTGGATGGACGTGGGTCGGGCTTTTTACTGTCGATGATAATAGCGGAGAACATTTCTTGCAGACCCTGGAGCCATTACTATCTCATAATGGAATCTGTTTAGCCTTCACACAACGAATCCCACAAATAGCCCGTTTTGATAACTTGGATGAACTTCATGATATACTCTTCAATATTTATGTTCATTTAACAGATGACAAAGCCAATGCATTTATAATGTACGGAGAATCTGTTACAATTACATGGCTCAGAAGTATTATATTTCTAAGAGATCCTGAAAATAAGGAAACATCATCATTTAAAAAGGTGTGGATTATAACAACTCAGATTGATTTCGTATTAACAGGATTTCAAAGGAGTTGGGGCCTTCAGATTTTCCAAGGTGCTATTTCCTTCGCAATTCATTCACAAAATCTCCTGCAGTTCCAAGAATTTCTTCAGGGAATAAAACTTTACTGGACACAGGGAGATGGGTTTTTCAAGGACTTCTGGGAGCAAGCATTTGATTGTACATTTCCAAATCCCAGTGTACCAATAGAGGTCAATGACCTGTGTACTGGGGAGGAAAGGTTGCAGAGTCTCCCAGGGTCTCTATTTGAAATGGGCATGACTGGCCACAGCTACAGTATCTACAAGGCTGTTTATGTTGTGGCTCGTGTTTTGCAAGGCATATACTTGACTAGTTTCAAGAAAAGAGCAACAGGAAACAGTGGAATATTAAAAATTCAGGATCTGCAGCCTTGGCAGGTAATGTACTGTGCAATTGAAGAGTAGCAAAGTATCGGTTGATCACAATTGTCATAAACAAGTAGCTGCGGAAATGGTATTACACCTTGCATTCACTAAAAAAAAAATATTTAAGATCAAACAGCTGATTCATGCATGGTCTTTGTTAAAAGAATCTACGTAACTATAGGTAAATAATATTCCTAAAGAATAGTGGTAGCAAATCATTGCATTTTATCAAAAACTCCATTGCATAATAATAATAATAACAATAATAATAATAATAATAACTTTATTGCCAATGTACAACCTGTGTACAATGAAATTAACTGAGCCTCCCTCCCCCCCAAACACTCAATCTCATTGCACTCTGTGTGCTTATCGCACACCACACCACTTCGCAAGTCAGTTGTGCTATGCTATTTTCCGTTCAACAGCCCACAGATAGAAGCTATTTTTTAGCATGTTGGTACAACTGATTATACTTCTATATCTCCTGCCCGAGGTTAGAAGATAAAAGAGGTGCTGGCCGAGGTGTGAGTAATCCCTGAGAATTTTTCTCACTCTCCTAAGGCAACGATCCCTTGCAATGTCACCTAGCGGACTCAAGGGACAGCCCATGATATCATGTGCTGAATTCACCACCTTCTGAGGAGACTTTCTGTCCGTGGCTGTCAAGCCAGCATACCACACTGTGATACAATATGAAAGGACACTTTCTATTGTGGACCGGTAAAAGGAGTTCATCCATTGTTGTTTAACATTATTCCTTCGCAAGACCCTGAGGAAATGGAGTCTCTGTTGGGCTTTTCTGACCACCTGAGTTGTGCTGATTTTCCAAGTGACATCCTCACTAAGATAAACTCCCAGGAATTTAAAGGAGGAGACTCTCCCCACACGGCCCCCCTGATATACAACGGGGCAGGTTTGATTGTATTGTGTTATCTTCCTTTCATGTATTTTGTCTCTTTCCATTAGCTGCACCATTTTTTCCATGACATTTCATTTAACAACACAGCTGGAGAAACAGTATCATTTACTGATACCAGAGAAATGCGAGGTGGATTTGACATTATGAACATGGTGACATTTCCAAATAAGTCTTTCATTCTATTGAAAATAGGATCGGTGAATCCCTATGCTCTTGATGGAAAAGAATTCATCATTCATGAGGACATGATTATGTGGCATGAAGGTTTTAACCAGGTCTGGCATGAGGGGTATTCATTCTTTTTTCGTCTTCTTCTTGTATTTGTTTTCATAATACTTTTTATTAGTTTTTGATTGCAATCGATTAATAGCCTCATTATAACAATACCAATTTATAATACAATTATTAATAACAATCGTGCAAATACCGAATTATATAATTATATAATTATATAATTTAGATAATGTGGCTCCCCGTGTGGAATAATCTATTGCTTAATTTCTGCGTTCCAAAATCTTATTGATTTCCATTACATTCAAATCATAATAAAAATCCCTTATACAACAACTGCAATATTAATAACTTCTATTTGTGTTGACACATTAAGTGATTTATAAAGCTACAAGTGAGGAACTCAAACTATATCCTTGTTCTTCCTGTGTGTGGCAATTATTCTGTCCATGGTGTGGATAAAGGGAATACTGTTTATTTATAGTGGACAGAGGAAGACTCAGAAGTCCCTTACCTTCTGAATTTTATTTCTCTCTTGTTTAACCTCTTTTCTATTCCCCCCTTTGTTTCTTTCTCTTTCTTTCTTCCTTTCTTCCTCCCACATCTCTTTATGTTTTTATTGTATTCAGATCAAAGTCTTAGTTTGGACCCCCCCAAAAAAGAAGAGGAAAAATATTTGATATTAAGTTTTGTATTTTTATCTATGAACCCTAATAAGGTTTATTCAACACCCCCCTCCAAAAAAATTGAAACACTTTCCTGTTGATAGGCGGTGCCCATTTCTGTGTGCAAAAAAAAAATTGTGTTGGCTCCTCCCTGCTTCATATGACATCCCTATAATTATATGAATTAACTTTCTGGCCACTTGGCAAGTGGGTGCACAAAAGGAAACAGGTTGAGGTTCACTTCAGGTGAATTCTGATTCTGGAAACTTACCACAGGGATCTGTAAAATATTTGTGGGGAGGGGCTGAGCAGTTCATTTTCTTATTTGAAGTGCAGAGACTGAACATTTTTTTAAAAAAAGAAATTGTTTCCTGTGTATGGATAGATGACACCCATTTCTGTGTGCAATGACTACTGCCAGCCTGGTAATCAGAAGAAAAGTAAGGAGGGAGAGAAATTTTGCTGCTATGATTGTACTCCGTGTCCAGAAGGGAAGATTTCAAACCAGAATGGTAAAAGACATTTTTCATCATACAAGACTAGTAATGATTAATGAGTCACATTTATTCATAAGAATTTAAATACTATGTTGTGCATGTTGCCGCACTATCCTCCTTAGAGTGGCATGAACATTTTTTATGCTGCCTTCCAGTAACGTCTTATAAAAACTTTCAAAAATAACTTTTAATTAAAACGTTGTAAACAAAGTTGTGATAAATTAAGCTCAAAAGGTAATTCAGATAATATTATATCACTACTAAGTAGCTAAATTTCCAAAGATTGTGATAAACAAGAATGACAACTTTTACGTAAGAGGCAAAGGAGATCCATGAATTACCATTTGTATTTGATCATATGAATTGACATTTTTTCAGACATGGATGACTGTTTCAGATGCCCAGAAAATCAGTATGCGAACAAGAAGAAAAACAGATGCATTCCCAAAATAATAACCTTTCTTTCCTATAAGGAACCTTTAGGGATCAGCTTAACCGCAGTTGCAGCTGCTTTTTCCCTAATCACAATTTTGGTGCTAGGAACGTTTATCCAACACAAAGACACTCCCATTGTCAAAGCCAACAACCGGGATCTCACCTACGTTCTCCTCATTGCCCTCCTACTCTGCTTCCTCTCATCTTTTCTATTCATTGGACACCCTGGCAAAATGACCTGTCTTCTTCGACAACCCAATTTTGGCATCATCTTCTCCGTGGCTGTTTCTTGTGTGTTGGCCAAAACCATCACTGTAGTTGCAGCTTTCATGGCTACCAAGCCTGGGTCCACTATGAGGAAGTGGGTGGGGAAAAGACTGACCAACTCCATTGTCCTTTCCTGCTCCCTCATTCAAGTGAGCATTTGTAGTGGGTGGTTGATGACCTCTCCCCCATTCCCTGATCTAGACATGCACTCAGTAATGGAAGAAACCATTGTGCAATGTAACGAAGGCTCAGTGACCCTGTTTTACTGTGTTTTGGCCTACATGGGCCTCCTGGCCATTGCCAGCTTCATTGTGGCATTTTCAGCTCGCAAACTGCCAGACAGTTTTAATGAAGCCAAGTTCATTACCTTCAGCATGTTGCTGTTTTGCAGTGTTTGGCTGTCTTTTGTCCCAACATACCTGAGCACCAAAGGGAAATCCATGGTGGTGGTGGAGATCTTCTCCATCTTGTCTTCCTGTGCTGGATTGTTGGCCTGCATCTTTGCCCCTAAATGCTACATCATTGTGCTCAGGCCTGAGCTGAACAACAGGGAGCAATTGATAAGGAGAAATATGTAAATCAGGGGTCCCCAAACTAAGGCCCGGGGACCGGATGTGGCCCAATCACCTTCTAAATCTGGCCTGTGGACGGTCTGGGAATCAGCATGTTTTTACATGGGTAGAATGTGTCCTTTTATTGAAAATGCATCTCTGGGTTATTTGTGGGGCATAGGAAATCATCCATAATTTTTTTTTCCAAAATATAGTCCGGCACCCCACAGCCTGCTGCTGAAAAAGTTTGCTGACCCCTGATGTAAATTGTATCTTCTTCTTTTATTCTATTGTACTGTTACAAAGGAGTTTAGTACAAAGTTGTTACTACAGTGGTAGCTCTGGTTATGAACTTAATTCGTTCTGGAGGTCCGCTCTTAACTTGAAACTGTTATTAAGCTAAGGTACCACTTTAGCTAATGGGGCCTCCCGCTGCAGCTGCATTGCCGCCGTGCGATTTCTGTTCTCAACCCGAGGTACTACTTCCGAGTTAGCGGAGTCTGTAACCCGAAGTGTTTGTAACCTGAGGTACCACTGTATAAGTACCTGTGGTCTATAACTCTGTTGTGCATATACAAGCATACAGTATACTAAAAAGTTCAGATTTGTGAAATTAACGTGGATTAATATGTTATGTCAACCTAGCACAGGGGTAGGGAACCTCTGGCTGGTGAGCCAAATTTCACCTAGGAATGATTCCAAATTACCAGATCATTCCTGACCATCCACACCCATCTACCCCTCATCAGACTATATAACTGACATTAAGTGTGTCACAGTTACCAATTATTTCAGAGGAATGCTCAGGAGCTTAAAGTGAGTTCTTGATTTTTTCATTTGCAGTAAGAAGGTGCCTGTCAGGGGCTGGGCAGAGGAAGAATGGTGGAGACCACCTCCCCAGGTTTACCCTCCCAGGGAGAGGAAGACACTTTAGAATTACAACAGGGGTTTTACGGAGGTCATAGCTCGGAGGCAGAGGAGGGGAAAAGTTGGGAAATAATGGGAGAGGAGGAAGAGGAAGAGGAAGCACCAGGGGGCGACAGCAGATGGACACAGTGTCTTTAGAACACAAACCCCCCCCCCAATCTCCCAAAATCCACCGAGTTTTGAAAGTAGGAGATCAAAGAGCTCAGAGGCAGAGGGCACTTGTCAGCACCCAAGGAAGTGATGAGTATGACGAATGAGGAAATGGGAGAGACGTGTGTGTGTGTGTGTGTGTGTGTGTGTGTGTGTGTGTGTCTGTGTGGAGATTCATTCGGGACAACACGATTATCCAAGAGGTTGAGTTCTAAAGCTTCTCTCTGTAAATACTGAATAAAAAGCGGACAGTAAGAAACATTTCCTTGTGTTTGTAAGTTCCTGGGCAACCAGTCATGGGAGTTGCTGGCAGCCGCCTGACAGCAACTGCTACTAAGATACAGACAAAAACTCCAAGACGATGTTTCTGTGGAAATGTGCCTTCAGATAAACTCATTGCCTGGCATTGCGACACCAAGTGATTGAAATGTGGGGCCTTCCAGATGCTGAGAAACTGCAACTCCCTTTATCCTAAGCAGGTATGGCTAGTGGCTAGGGGTGATGGGAGTTATAGGTCAGCAAAAATTCGAGGGCCAAATGTTCCCCACCACCTGCTTTATATAACAAGTAAATGATATTTGGGGGGTCAGGTGGCGCTGTGGGTTAAACCACAGAGTCTAGGGCTTGCTGATCAGAAGGTCGGCGGTTCGAATCCCTGCAATGGGGTGAGCTCCCGTTGCTTGGTCCCAGCTCCTGCCAACCTAGCAGTTCGAAAGCACATCCAAGTGCAAGTAGATAAATAGGGACCGCTCCGGCGGGAAGGTAAACGGTGTTTCCGTGCGCTGCTCTGGTTCGCCAGAAGCAGCTTTGTCATGCTGGCCACATGACCCGGAAGCTGTCTGCGGACAAACGCCGGCTCCCTCGGCCTATAGAGCGAGATGAGCGCCGCAACCCCAGAGTCGGACACGACTGGACCTGATGGTCAGGGGCCCCTTTACCTTAAATGATATTTAGATTAAAACACATGCACATAGAATACTCCTTCCAGCAGCACCTTAAAGACCAACTAAGTTTTTATTTTGGTATGAGCTTTCATGTGCATGCACACCCATTTGCAGTCGTTTGCGGTCATCAACAGCTATCAGTCAGTCAATCACCCATTTCCACCACCCTTCTGAGTGATCCCCCCTCCCCATCCCCACCCCTCCCCACCCCTTCTCTACATAAGTGCCTGGAAACTTCCATTTCACTGTATCTGAAGAAGTGTGCATGCACACGAAAGCTCATACCAAAATAAAAACTTAGTTGGTCTTTAAGGTGCTACTGAAGGAATTTTTTTATTTTACCAAAATAAAAACTTAGTTGGTCTTTAAGGTGCTGCTGGAAGGAATTTTTTTATTTTGTTTTGACTACATCAGACCAACACGGCTACCTACCTGTAACTAAAACATAGAATACTGATATTAAAATTATTGCTATGTTTCAATATACATACACATATGCTACAAAGTTAAAAAATATCTTTCAATTTTTTAATAATGGAATGTTCTTCAAAGGAGAGATGGAGTATAAATATTGTTATCTTTTTGGTACTAAGTCAGTCTTTCCTTGCTGAGAGACTGAAGTTAGCATCCAGGTAATTAAGTATATTTGCCACATCTCTTTGATTCAATAGCTTTGATTTATTTGCTGCCCACAGTGGCTGGGGAAACCCAGCCAAATGGGTGGGGTATAAATAATAAAAAATTTTTATTGTTATTACTACTACTAGTGGTAGTATTTAATATATTCATTCTATTTCCCATATGTTGTTGATTAACCTTATATTTTATCTTATTTAACTCTGAATGCATTTGCTTAAGGAAATAAACCTGCTAATTACATTAAGAGACTAATATTTTTCTCTGAACCCTAATTATTTTGGGTACTGATATGAAGAGGGAGTCTAGACTTTCCTCTCAATATGGTGTCTGTTTCTGTGATAATCTACGGTGCTGCTTTAACGATTGAATCAATTTTGGGATGCATAAAATACACACATAAGATTTTACCCTGAGAATGGAGTACAAAGTGTATAACAGATGCAACCAAGTTATATGTCTGGATGTACCCAGGAAAAAAAGGAAATTATTCAGCAGGCATCTAAAAGAGTACAGTGAATGTGAATGCTTAATGTCAGTTCCAAAGGACAAGTTCTGCCACATTAAAGGTTGTTGTTGTTGTTTAGTCATTTAGTTGTGTCCAACTCTTCGTGACCCAATGGACCAGACCACGCCAAGCACTCCTGTCTTCCACTGCCTCCCGCAGTTTGGTCAAACTCATGTTGGTAGCTTCGAGAACACTGTCCAGCCATCTAGTCCTCTGCCGTCCCCTTCTCCTTGTGCCCTTCATCTTTCCCAGCATCAGGGTCTTTTCCAGGGAGTCTTCTCTTCTCATGAGGTGGCCAAAGTATTGGAGCCTCAGCTTCACGATCTGTCCTTCCAGTGAGCACTCAGGGCTGATTTCCTTCAGAATGGATAGGTTTGATCTTCTTGCAGTCCATGGGACTCTCAAGAGTCTCCTCCAGCACCATAATTCAAAAGCATCAATTCTTCGGCGATCAGCCTTCTTTATGGTCCAGCTCTCACTTCCATACATCACTAACATTAAAGATACTACGCCTTAAAAAGGCACATTAGATGTTACATGGGACTTGTAGAAGTGTAGAAATTAGACACTGTACAGATATAATGTTTCCATTAGGTTCTCCACCCACTTTCACCTCTGGTCCCAGCCACCACTGGCATAGGTCCCTTGGAAGCTTACTCAGACCTTCTGTTGGTTCACACAGGTGTTTTTAAACTATTGCTGAGCTGCAATGAAAAATGTTGACTTGGATTCCTTCAGAAACATTGGACTAGGCAGTGGTCATAATCTCAAAATGTGGTGCTACTGTTTGCACCCTAAAGCCAATGGTTTCATTCTGAATTTCCTGTTGGTGTTTGCTCACTATGGAAAAATTGTACCTGCCACTTTTTGTGTCCCTAAGGAGCAGAGGAGAGGAACGGTGGTTGTAAAAAAAAGAAAAAAAAAGAACAGGGATTTTGTACAGGGATGGCGAAAGAGACTTTGTAATTTTGTGTTTGTAGTGTTTGCAATTCCTCTGCGGTACAGCTGTTGGTGTGCAGATTCATGAAAATGAAAATAAATGAATGACTCAATAAAGTATAGTGGGGAAGAAATTCATAACATAAAGCGAGAGATGTGCCAAATCAGCTTTCATCCCCCTTTAAAAAGTACTGTGTTTTTGGCCTCTTTTTCACAGTGTTTTAAAGCTTCGATGTTTGGGGGGCTTGAGGTTACCTTTGGTGGCTGACATCGGTGAGGGTGTTTTTCTTTACATTATACATAGACCCTGGAGGTAGAAAGCATCGTCATGCATGTTGCATCAAAGCTGCTAGCTGCTTTGGAAATGCCTTTCCTGTAGTTGCTGGGGATTAAACTTGGAATCTTCTGCATGAAAATCAGATGCTCTGCTACAGAGCTATGCCCTTCTCCCAACTGTCTACTGACACATAAGCCCCACTGACTCCATTGGGACTTATTTCTAGTTAAGCAAGTATGGGATTGCAGTTTTCATGGTCTAGATCATGCTTCTTCTGACATATGAAATGGTCACATACTTAAAGAGAAAACAGAGGTTATTTATTGTTTTGACTAAATTAACTGAGAAGGTCAAACAAACAGATCAACAGAAGGTGAAGTGAAAGTACTATGCAAAATAGAAGTGCTATCATCCACCATTAATTTTTGACTGTATGGTGTTTATTAGCTTAGAAACATTAATGATAAAGAAAATACTTCCATTTTGGTCTAAAGCAGTTTGAGACAGAACAGAATTGATATTGTGGTACGTTTTATTTCTAAAAGATTAACTTCATTTGCAGCATGATGACTAAATTCTACCAGCACATTCTTGTCTTGGCATTTGCTGAGAAAGAAATCAATGAGAACCCAAACATCTTGCCCAATGTCACACTTGGCTTCCACATCTATGATAGCTATTATGATGCAAGGATGACCTATCGGACCATGCTGGACCTGCTCTTCAAATCAAACAGCTTTTTCCCCAACTACAAATGTGACACCCAGAAAAACCTCCTAGCTAGTATTGGGGGACTTGGCTCTGACACCTCCTTCCACATGGCAGATGCGTTAAGAATCTACAAGATCCCACAGGTATGAACAGGGGCATCAGGATTTGATTTTTGCTTCTTCCATGGATTTCAGTCCATGCATCTCAGTTGAATACAAACCTAAATCTTAATCTCATATTTCCCATCTATGCAACCAATCTGTCCAAATCCCAAATCAAAATATGCAATTGAAAAAAGAAGAAGCTTAAATATGCCCTGGCTGGAATAGTCCTTGAATTTAATCTATAAATTGATTGAAGAAATATTTGTTGAAAGAAACTCGCATAGTCACAACTTGGCAATATCTGTACATTTTTTCCCCTCAGCTCACATATGGTTCGTTTCCCCCGGAGGAGAGGGATTCAAGTCAGGTTCCTTCTTTTTACCGCATGGTGCCTAATGAAGCCCACCAGTACATGGGTATTATCAGTTTGCTTAAGCATTTTGGATGGACGTGGGTTGGGCTATTTGCTGTGAATGATAACAGTGGGGAATATTTCCTCAAGACCCTGGAGCCCCTGCTTTCTCAAAATGGAATTTGTTCAGCCTTCACACAAAGAATCCCAAAACTACTCCATTTTGATAACTTGGATGAAATGTATGATATGTATGCACTATTTATGGATGCTAAAGCCACAACATTTATTGTTTATGGAGAATCTCAGACAATTACAGGACTGAGAGCTATTATATTTTTGCGAGATCCTACAAATAAGGAAAAGGCATCACTTAAGAAGGTGTGGATTTTGACAGCCCAGACTGATTTCATATCTATGGGTCTTACTAAGTTTTGGAATGTTCTGCTCTTCCAAGGTGCCATATCCCTCACAATTCACTCACAGAAACTTCTAGCATTCCAAGAATTTCTTCAGAACATAAAGCCTTCTTGGACTCAGGGAAATGGTTTTTCCAAAGTCTTCTGGGAGCAAGCATTTGACTGTATATTTCCAAATCCTGATGCACCAATGGAGGTCAAGGACATGTGTACTGGGGAGGAGAGGTTGCAGAGCCTTCCAGGGTCTCTTTTTGAAATGAGTATGACTGGCCACAGCTACTGCATTTACAATGCTGTCTATGTTGTGGCTCATGCTTTGCATGCACTTTACTCATCTAGATCCAAACAGAGAGCAAATGAGAGCAGTAAAAGATTAAAAATTCAAGACGTTCAGCCGTGGCAGGTATTGTTATTATTCCAATAAACAGATAAGTGCAACAAATGACTGTATCACAATTTTCATCCACACATGCAATGATGTGATGCCATTGCATGTCTTATTCACCAGCAAAGATTTATGTGTGAATTTTAACTTGTCTACATTTTGATTGAAATTTTGTTTTGTGTTCAGTGAATGCATGATAGAGTTCCTATCTGTTGTGTCAAAATAGCTGATTTTTCACACTTTGTCTTCGTTAAATTATGCTACATAATACATAATAATACTACATAATAATACTAATAAATAATAATACATAATAATACTAATAAAGTAGGATGTTGGTAAATCATGACATTTTGCTCAAAGTCTGCATTACATTCTTTTCCCATTATGTTTTCCCCCTGCTCTTTCAATTAGCTCCACCATTTTATCCATGACATTTCATTTAACAACTCAGCTGGAGAAACAGTGTCCTTTAGTGAAAACAGAGAAATGCAAGGTGGATTTGACATTATGAACATGATCACATTCCCAAATAAGTCTTTCATCCGTTTGAAAATAGGATGGGTGAATCCTAATGCTTTTGATGGAAAAGAATTCAACATTCACGAGGACATAATTATGTGGCACAATGGTTTCAACCAGGTCTGAATTCTGGGGTATTTTTGTGGGCTCCACACTCTCCAGATCAGTCATTCAGATGCTCAAAATAGCTATCATTCTTCTCTTGGCCAGGGTCATGGCAAGAATCTGGATATCTAGTTGCATGTAACTATGCTATGGTCTTAATTGAAATGAACGTCTAATAATATTTGCTGTGCCACATTTATATATGGCAGGATTCCAGATGATCTAGATAAAATTGACTCCTGAACTAAAAATGGATGTGTATCTGTTTACATTGAAAAGTGGCCAAAGATCAGTTGAAGATCTCACATCAATTTTTTTTCTTGTCTAAGTGAACCTCATTTGTATTTCTAGAGAGCTAATATTGTTCCCCCTGTCTTGTCACAAAGGGGTCCAGGTGAAAGTATATTTGTGAGAGGTGCCAGAAGCCAGGAAAGTATCCACTTCTGGTTTATATCCTGGAGGCATACCAGTACAGGGGATCCATGCCAATGAAGGGCTGAAAACCCCAAGCATTTCTGTATTGCACCATTAGTCTGATCCCAGTCTGGGTGGGGCAAGAAGCTTATCAAGCGTCCACTTCCAGCTCAGTCTGTAGCCTTGTGCTTGTGCTGTGGAGAAGATGGTTTTAGGATATAAAATTCCTTCCACCTTCCTCTTCACCTTTTCCTTCTTCAGATACAGTACATGGAATCTAGCCCTCACTCCCAGGGTGCTGGTTGGCACAACTGGGGACAAGTAGGAACCTCGTGGTTGGTGGGCCAGGGATAGGCTGAGTGACCTTTTCCACCCACTTCCTACTCCTACCCAGCAGTGCCACATAAATGCAGTTACTGCTGGCAGACATGTAATTGTAAGAATTGGTTTTCTCATTACTTGTGCAAAAAAATAAAATAAATGTAAGAATTTGTAAAAAATAATAATGAGTATCCTGAGCTATTCCCCAGGTGAACTCTGATTCCAGAAATGTGTACACAGGATTCTGTGACCCATGGAGCAGAGTATGGCTGACTTTTTAGGTTAATGTGTGTCATTTGCTTGGAGTTTGAGGCCTCAAACAGGGCGTGAATCTTTCTTCCCACTATACAAACACTAATATTTTTGTGATGAGTTGTCCACTAAATTCAGTGACTGATTTTTATTTTTATTTTTTAAAAAAACATTTTCCCTTTTGAAATGGTTTCCTGTTTATGGATAGATGATGCCTGTCTCTATATGCAGTGAATCCTGCCACCCTGGTAATCAGAAGAAAATGATGGAAGGACAGAAATTTTGCTGCTATGATTGTACTCCATGTCCAGAGGGGAAGATTTCAAACCAGAATGGTACATGATATTTCTTGCCATACAAGATTGGTAAAAATATTGTTTCAGTGTTGTGCATGTAGTCACACCATCCTGCTTGGAGTAGTGTGAATATTTTTCTGCTGCTTTCTATTAATTTTTAATGCTTCCTCATCATCCTGGGGAAAAAGTGACAAGTGGGGTGCCACAGGGTTCCGTCCTGGGCCCGTTGTTGCTCAAGGTCTTTTATAAAGGACTTGGATGAAAGGATCGAGGAGAAGCTCATCAAATTTGCAGATGACACCAAACTGGGAGGGGTAGCTAATGCCGCAGAAGACAGAATCAGAATTCAATATGACCTTAACAGGTTGGAGAACTGGGTGCAAGCTAACAAAACATGAATTTCAATAGGGACAAATGTAAGATTCTGAACTTAGGCAGCACTTGCTGTTAAAATTGTATTCCATTTGATGGTTGGGATGCACTCAACACCCTTCAGAGCTTGCCAGGGTTGGACCATAGGGTGTGGCAAAACAAGAATTCACACACCTGCTAGGCAAACATGGTAGGGATTTATGCAAGGCTGAATCCCATCCAAACTAGAGCCATGTCTTGATCAATGTCCTACCGGGACATCTTGCTATCTCCACAAACTACTGCCTCTATGTCCGTAAGTAGGGAATCACCTACCACCAGCACCCATCCTTGGGGAGTGGCAGGAATTATTCTATACACTGTAACTTCCAAAGCCACCTCAGAGCATTCTAAAGTCTGCAACTGCTGTTCTTGGTCCTCTGGCCCCAAACTGGGAAATATATTGGTAGCAGGATAGGAGTTGAGAGTCTTTAACCTGAGCATATTGTTTCCAACCCCTTCATTCGCACCAATAAAATGAATCTTCCCTTCTTGTCTACTGGAGTTTAGCTGGATATTATTAGGATAGGTTACGAAGACGGAGACAGGAGCTTTATAGCTCGAGTGCTTTCTACTCCTTCCTCTTCAGTTGCCTTTTTTAGACTGCAATTACGTTATTGTCCCAGTTAACTGACAACCCCAAGCATCAAATGAAACCTAAAGTTCCAACCCCTCTGCCTTCGTGGATCCATCAACCCCCTGCCTGCAGTGAGTACCACGTGGCCACTTAAAATGGTTTAAACAAACCTATGTCAGATTCGGCAGAAAACTCAAATGGTAATTCAGATATACAAAATGTTCTCTAATATTTAGAAGTATCAGATTAACAGGAACAAAACACACACACACAAATTGTAAATGGAGTTTGGCTTTCTTCTGTTTTTCAGACATGGATGACTGCTTCGGATGCCCTGAAGATCAGTATGCAAACAAGAAGAAAAATGGATGCATCCCTAAAACTATCAAATTTCTTTCTTACGAGGAACCTTTAGGGTTTAGTTTGGCCGCACTTGCTCTTTGTTTTTCCCTGATCACAACTTTGGTGCTAGGAACATTTGTTCAGCACAAAGACACTCCTATTGTCAAAGCCAACAACAGGGATCTCACCTACGCTCTCCTCATTGCCCTTCTACTATGTTTCCTCTCATCTCTTCTATTCATTGGACACCCTGGGAAAGTGACCTGCCTTCTTCGACAACCAACTTTCGGCATTGTCTTCTCTGTGGCTGTTTCCTGTGTGTTGGCCAAAACCATCACCGTAGTTGTAGCTTTCATGGCCACCAAGCCAGGCTCCAGTATGAGGAAGTGGGTGGGGAAAAGACTGGCCAACACCATTGTCCTTTCTGGGTCACTCATTCAAGCAATTATTTGTACTGTGTGGTTGAAGATGTCTCCCCCATTCCCTGCTCTAGACTCAGTAGCAGAAGAAACCATTGTGCAATGTAGTAAAGGGTCTGTGACCATGTTTTACTGTGTCCTTGGCTACATGGGCCTCCTGGCCCTTGCCAGCTTCATTGTGGCATTTGCAGCTCGCAAATTACCAGACAGTTTCAATGAAGCCAAATTCATTACTTTCAGCATGTTGCTGTTCTGCAGTGTTTGGCTGTCTTTTTTCCCAACCTATCTGAGCACCAAAGGGAAATCCTTGGTGGTGGTGGAGATCTTCTCCATCTTGTCCTCCAGTGATGGGTTACTGGGCTGCATCTTTGCCCCGAAATGCTACGTCATTGTGCTGAAACCTGAGCTTAACAAAAAGGAGCAACTAATAAGGAGAATGAAGTGCAGGTATTGACATGGCCTCACAGAAATAAGCAGCAGCTTGAATGTATTTCCTTTTTTTTTTAAATATATTTTATTAATTTTTCCAATTAAAACCAATTATATCACATTCATTATTTCAAATTATACACATATATATCAATCAAACCGAATGTTATGCCAAATCATCTAAAAAATTTTTTTTAGGGTTCCCATGCTTCAAGAAATTGGGGATTCCTCGCAACCGTCCACTGTCGTCTTTTTTCTAAAGTTCAAATCGTCTCTCCAAATCCACAATAATCCAGATCTTTCCCTTTACAGTCACATAGATGTTTTCCTCTTTCAACCGATTATTTCCCAGCTGCTGAGATAAATGTCAAACAAAGTTTCACAAATGTTCTTTCTCCTGTGTGAGTTAATCAGTCCAGCCCCCCCCCCCATAAATCTTCTTGGTCCGGAGCGTCCCTATTGCGTCGGCTCTCAACACGAAGCAGCGCCATCTTAAAAAAACTCAAATCACTTTCGTTTTCTCTCATAACCATGTAGATTAAATGATCATTATAAAATTTACAGCTTTTCCAGGCCGAAGAACCAGATCTCACACCATGCATTGACTATTGGTAAATTAATGGTTCTCCTTGCCCTATAGCTGAACTTAGCTTCAGGTCGCTGCTCCAATTCAAAGTGCGTCACAACTCATAAATCCTCCGAACGCGTCCAGGCACTCCTTCCGTCCAACTAGAGGGGGGCTTTTCTCATCAGCAACTCCTCATCTTCAAAGAATATGCTCAATAACAACAGTTTATAAAGTTCAACTCACACAGTCTTTTGCTTCTCTTTCACTCCAAACAAGCCAGGACATCGCGTCTGGGAAGGTACGAAGTAACTCATATGAAAAAAAATTAAAAAAAGACTCGCTTCCCTTATCGCTCTGTCCCCATCAATCCTTCTTCCAGATGAAATACAGCCTTTAACTCCTCACCTTCAGCAGCATAGATTTCTCGGCAGTAAACAGCGCTTCTGCCCCTCCTTCTGAAGTATGTCCATAGATTTAAGCCTAATTATCTTCTTTAATCATGGAAATCCCCGCCATGCAGATTAGCGTCCGGGAGTCCTGGCCGTCGTAAGGGCTTGAGCCCAAGCTCCCCCCACTCCATAAACAGTCGGAGTGGGTCTGGGGGCATCGCGGACCAGCGGCCCCTCTCCGTAACCCCCGGAGAGGGCAGGGGGTTGCCATTTACTCCCCTAGCAACCGCCAAATTCCTTACGAAGGTCAGAGGGATGGAAAACAGGTCCGCCATTCCTGCAGGCGGAAACCGGAACCCTAGCTTGAATGTATTTCCTGATGGTTCCTTTGCTGGAGGAAAGTCCCCTTCCCAATAGCTGAAGGGAGGGATCTTTCCTGCTACCCCTCCCACTACTTTTGGAAGCCTTAAAAGAAGCTGCTGAAGGAGCAAAACTGTGGTCAATGTTTCTAGGACCAAGGATAATCTGCTATTTCCAGATGCTGTAATGTTGCTATTGTTCCATTTCATTCACAGTACAGAAATGCTGTTTTTTGTAGATTGTTACATTTGCTATCACAACATTGTTCTTTTAAAGTTCAAATCAAAAAAGTGTATTACATTAGCCATATAGCCATAGCACATATAAAAGATCAAACAGGCAACTGTCGCACAACAACATAGAACACAACAAATACAACTATAACATTAAATATAAAATCCAGCTGAGTGCTGCTGGTAAGGTAAAAGACAAAGCAAGGCGTGTCGACTGTGAGTATAACAGGAATTTACATAGGACTAGGGCTGGGCAAGTTAGCCAGAAAGATGGCCCTGAGTTTCAGGTCCTGTAAAATGTAGATGGCCACATCGCGTGAAACCAAGGGGTTGGCATCCACCAATAAGTTATAATAAAATTATTCTCAACTCATTTTGAAACATATCCCCCCTCTCTTTTTGTAAGTCACGTGATTGTTCTTTTGTGAAGGTGGCACAGAAATGAAATGATGATGATGGGGAATGGGAACACATCTTGCTCCAGGTAAAGGAAGCTGCTACCATTGAAACAGGTACTAAAATGGATGGGGAAGGAACTGCTTATGAATAAAGTTTTCCCCCCGATAGGTCCCTTCAAAAGGCACATCACCATAAAATCTGATGCCTGACAGATTAATGGTCCCATTCACTTATTAATAATTTGGCCCATGTAGGGTAGCACAGATGGAGATGTGGCTAACTGGAGGCGAACAATTCTTGAGCCCTGCGAAGCACAGCAAACCCCTTTTAAAAATATGCTTCATGGTTAGAACAGTAATTGGGAAAAAAGGAAACTGTGGAATGAGAAAGTATGAATTGGAAAGTCTGGAAAGAATGGATGATGGCCTTTATTTTGTATTATTATTTATTATTATTTTTATTTATTATTTATACCCTGCCCATCTGGCTGGGTTTCCCTGGCCACTCTGGGTGGCTTCCAACAAATATAAAAATACATTAAAATATCACAGATTAAAAACTTCCCTTTAGGTGTTTTCTAAATGTCAGGTAGTTGTTCATCTCCCTGACCTTGTTATATTATATCTGGACCACAGAACTCTCTACAGGTTATATCGCTCACTAGCTCTGCTTGATTTTGGTGTGTGTTTATGTGTGTGTTTTGTTGCCTGGAATTTACCTGAACTTGGATAATGCCTCTTGGTGATCAGAGAGGGGTCTATGTGTGAGTGTAGAATCTAGCCCCCATGCAGTAGTAAAATTTACATTATACACTTTCACCTTCGGTCCCACTCACAAGTGGCATATGACCTCAGAAGGAAATTCAGTCTTCAGGCTGAAAAAGATTGCTCAACCCTCCAATACAGGAATATTCTCTGTTAGTTCATGCAAGTGAGTCAAACAACTGGTTTTTAAACTATAGTCTTAAGAACTATAATCAGAGAAGTCTTGACCCCCATTCCCTTGGAGAGAACTGGAGCTGGAAAGTGGCCATTATCTCAACATTCAGCACTTCTCCTTTGTAATGACTTCACTCTGAGTTTCCTATTGGTCTGTCACTTTTTTTGCCTCTAAGGTGCAGAAGAGACTTGTGGTTAGAACTGGGAGTTGAAAAACAAACAAAGACCAAAGTGCCACTTAGACACCACAACTCCAAGGAAATAATTAATGGTCCTACCCAGCAATTACTCAAGTGACTTCACTTTCTTCACCAGGACAAACCTCCAGGTGCTTTCTAGAAGGAAATAGAAAAAGATCAATAAGCAAGCCTGGAAATGGTTATAAATAATTTCATGTGCTATGGAGAACGAGGGTAGAGGAAAGCGGCAGGCAGGGCTTGGTCAATGTAATTTCTGACATTATAATCTCTGTTAGTACTCAAGAGATGCAACCCTTTAATTAAATACAGCCCATAATATCTCTCATAAGAGTGGTTTGACTGAGCCATGTATCATCCACTGTAGCCTATTCAAACGTAGCTACTATGGAAGCTCAAAGCAGAATCTGCACTCAGGGAGAAGCTTGGCTGCCAGAATGTTGCTGCTATTGGTGTTGCTGTTTCTAATTCCCCCTGTTTCTGATAGCTCTAACTCTATCTGGTGCCCCAGGGATAATCCTTTCCCTGTTCCACACGAGTGGTACCAGCCGGGTGACCTAATAATCGGTGGGATTGCCTCTCAGAGCTATTACATTTTCTATGAAGTTTTCTTCAAGGAACACCCATCACAGAACCTGTTTGATGTTTCATAGTAAGAATCGTCCATTCCCCCTCTGGATTGCCTTTCCCTTAGTCTCATGCCTTTCTGACAGGAATCTTGGGGAGAGGGGATATCTTATCGCCTGCATTTGCAAGCTGCAACAGGGGTCACTTTTTGGCTGAAAGGTGGATTAAAAAAAAAGATGTTTCAATTGTTTAAAAGCTACCAGCTCACGAAGAATGATTTGAATAGCTGTCAAAAATTCTCCTGTTTATACATCTCTGAGAGACCCATTTGTTTCAGCCACCTCATGAATCTTTCACAACCTAAGCTTCTAGATAGAAAATACAACTTTTCTTCTCCCATAATAAATACTTTCAATTTTGTAAATGAATATTTTATTTTATTTACTCCAAGTGTATTCACAACTGCTGTGCAGCATGAATATTGTGAGGAGTGAGGAAGAGAAGGGTGAAAGTGAAAATAAATCCGGCCCAATCGCCTTCTAAATCCGGCCTGCGGACAGTCTGGGAATCTGCATGTTTTTACATGCTGTAGAATGTGTCCTTTTATTTAAAATGCATCTCTGGGTTATTTGTGGGGCATAGGAATTTGGCCGCCAACACACACACACACACAGTCTGGTCCCCCACAAGGTCTGAGGGACAGTGGACCAGCCCCCTGCTGAAAAAGTTTGCTACCCCTGCAATAGATGAACAGCAGGTGTGTGAAAGTATACTATACAGCAGTGATGCCCTAATCAACCATGGGTTTTCTGTGGCAGTATGATGTTGATTAACTTACTGTAGATGAATTAATTGCCAAAAAAAACCCCTTCAGTTTGAAACAGAAGCTGTCCAATATTGTAGTATATTCATATTTATAACTAATTCACTTTATTTGCAGTATGGTGCCAAAATTTTATCAGCACATCCTTGCATTGGCATTTGCTGTGAAAGAAGTCAATGAGAATCCCAATATCTTGCCCAATATCACACTTGGCTTCCACATCTATGACAGCTATTATGATGCAAGGATGACCTACCGTACGACTCTAGACCTCCTCTTTAAGATGCATAGATTTGTCCCCAACTACAAATGTGACACCCAGAAAAACCTCATTGCCATCATTGGAGGACTTGGCTCTGATACGACCTTCCATATGGCAGACACATTAGGACTCTACAAGATTCCACAGGTAAGATGCATAAATGAGGATATTTATCCCCCCCCCCCCCCCAATATTTGGTTTTTATCCAATATTTGTTCTACGCAGAGCAGATCTGCTCAGAAGTATTCTACTCAGTGGTTTATTCAGAGCTGACTAATCAAAATTAATGGCTCTCTCTTAGTTATGATCCTTGATTGAAACTTAAATTGGATACCAACATACATCTTTCTCTCATGCTCCCTGCACATTGCTTTTTCTCTGTTATTTCTAGGGATGTGAGACTGATCTGTTCAAATCTTGAATCAAAATGTGCAATCAGAAATAAAGCTGAGAATAAGCCTTGACTGGAAGGGTTCTTGATTTAATTGATATATTACTTCAACATACAACAACAAGAAATCTTTATTATGGTCTTATACAAGCATAAGGAGGGAATGGTACAATCATTTAGAATCTAAAAAACGTTTTAAAAACAACAACTAAAAAGCGTTCAACATATATTTGTTGCATAAAGTGTCATATGGTGCAGGATGAATGCTTTCTGCTTAATTAGATTTTTTTTTGGTAAATTTTCTTTTAGTTCGCATATGGTTCATTTCCCCCAGTGGAGAGTGATACAAGTCAAGGTCCTTCTTTTTACCACATGGTGCCCAATGAAGCCCACCAGTACATGGGTATTATCCGCTTGCTTAAGCATTTTGGGTGGACGTGGATTGGACTTTTTGCTCTGAATGATAACAGTGGAGAAAATTTCATCAAGAAATTCCAGCCATTGCTTTCTCAAAATGGAATTTGTTCAGCCTTTGCACAAAGAATCCCCAAAAAAGTCTATCTTGATGACTTGGATCAAATGCATGATATAGCCTTAAATATGCATGTACCCTTCACAGATAATAAGGTCACTACATTTATTGTTTATGGAGAATCCCTAACAATTATAGCACTGAGAGCTCTTATGTTTCTGCAAAATCCTACAAATAAAGAAAACACATCATTTAAAAAGGTTTGGATTTTTACAGCACAGACTGATTTCATATCTATGGGTCTTCTTAAGGCTTGGAATGTTCTGCTCTTCCAAGGTGCCATTTCCTTCACAATTCATTCACAAAATCTTCCAGCATTCCCAGAATTTCTTCAGAGTGTAAAGCCTTCCCGGAGCCAGGGAGATGGTTTCATCAAAGGCTTCTGGGAGCAAGCATTTGACTGTATTCTTCCCAATTTCAATGCACCAATGGAGGTCAATGGAATGTGTACTGGAGAGGAAAGGTTGCAGAGTCTTCCAGGGTCTCTATTTGAAATGGGCATGACTGGTCACAGCTACAGTATCTACAATGGTGTCTACACTGCGGCCCATGCCCTGCATCACATTTACTCACTTAAATACAAGCGAACAGCAATGGGGAGAAGTAAAAGATTACTTCAAGATCTACAGCCTTGGCAGGTAATGTTTTGAAAATGAGTTGGCCCCTATGGCTGCCCCTATGGATCTTGTCACCAAAGGAGGTTGCCTTACTTTATCTCCTGGGTGGGCTGGCCCTGCTCATGAAGAAAGGTTTCTGTAAATCATGGCATTTGTTATTTTCACTATATCTCTCTCTCTCCCTCACCTCTCTTTCCCTCTCTTAGCTCCACTCTTATCTCCATAGTATTTCATTTAACAACTCAGCTGGAGAAACAGTGACTTTTACTGATCAAAGAGAAATGGGAGGTGGATTTGACATCATGAATATGGTCATGTTCCTGAATAGGTCCTTCATTCGAGTGCAAGTTGGATGGATTGATCCTGATGCAAGAGATGGAAGAGAATTCATCCTTTTTGAGGACATGATTCAGTGGCACAATGGTTTTAATCAGGTCTGGAATCTAGGGGTTTATTATGTCGCTACATTCTCCAGATTAGGCAATAACCATCACCGTTTTCCTGGATAGGTTGATTGAAAATTTTCGAATAGCTAGTTGGATGAAACGATGAACTTTCCAGTCAAAGATTACCTTTCAGTGGCTTCTAATATTTCTCCCTTCTGAAATTATTTCCTGTTTGTTTAAAGGTGATGCCCATATCTGTGTGCAATGACTACTGTCGCCCTGGTAATCGGAAGAAAAGGAAGGAAGGGCAGAAATTTTGCTGCTATGACTGTACTCCATGTCCAGAAGGGGAGATTTCAAACCAGAATGGTAAATCATATTTTTTCATTGTACAGGGTTAGCATGTATCTGTTGAAAAGAATTTAAACATTATATTGTGCATTGTGTGCATTCAAAGACTATTAAGCCTGGTAAAATCCCATGCACATGGTTTTGAAAGGAAGCCCCAGTCATCAGAAAAAATGATTTCATTGTGCACATAATTTAAGAGAACCTTTCAAGTACTACAATTGTACAGAAGTTGCAGATTTGTGAAACATGTCTGTGGCAAGAATGAAACACACTAGACATCCATTGTAGGTGAACTTTATTCATTATGTTTCAGGAAGGAGGGGATGGCATGGCACTAGGGTGAAGATAAGGTCATGATTCCAGCCAGCACATGCTGTTCAAATGATATTCCACTTGATTGTGCAGATGTACTCAACACCCTTCAGAGTTGAATAATGTTAGACTTTTGTGTGTTGGCAAAACAAGCATTCAGGTTCCCAGTCACAACTGTGGGAGGGGTTTGGGCAATTCTGGGCCCCAACTGACTTCGGGGCATGGCTTGATATTATCTGTTGCTAGGTCCAATATGGTCCGCAATAATGATATGTTTCTGCCTAATGGCTTTTTGGCCCAGCTTTTCAACAAAAGCTTAAGATCAACTAAAAAAGGTTGTTTTGACATCCCGAGGGAAAGGTGAAAACCCCTCAACCCAGAGAAAATTAAGCATGGGAGTAATATATATACTGTATTGTTCCAATTAACTGGTGACCCAAAGATTCAAGATTCCATCCCTTCTGCCATTCTGGACATAGCTGCCAAGTTATCCCTTTTTTTAAGGGATTTTCCCTTATGCTGAATAGGCTTCCTCGCGAGAAAAGGGAAAACTTGGCAGCTATGATTCTGGTGCATCGAGTGGCAATTTAAAATGTTTCAACAAATCTACGTCAAATTAATAAGACAAATCAAAGAGTAGTTCAGATATTATATAATAATTGGCTCACACATAATCAGAAGATTCACATGAAAAACAGCAAAAACTGTTATATGGGGGGGGGGCAAACGTCACACACAAATTGTCAATGGAATTTGGCATTCTTCTGTTTTTCAGATATGGCTGACTGCTTCAGATGCCCAGAAGATCAGTATGCAAATAAGAACAAAAATGGATGCATTCCCAAATTAATAACCTTTCTTTCTTATGAGGAACCTTTAGGTATCAGCTTAATGGCAGTTCCAATTATTTTTTCCCTAATCACAATTTTGGTGCTAGGAACATTTATCCAACACAAAGACACTCCCATTGTCAAAGCCAACAACAGGGATCTCACCTACGCTCTCCTCATTGCCCTCCTACTCTGCTTCCTCTCATCTCTTCTATTCATTGGACACCCTGGCAAAGTGACCTGCCTTCTTCAACAACCCACTTTTGGCATCATTTTCTCCGTGGCTGTTTCTTGTGTGTTGGCCAAAACCACCACTGTAGTTGCAGCTTTCATGGCCACCAAGCCTGGGTCCACTATGAGGAAGTGGGTAGGAAAAAGACTGACCAACTCCATTGTCCTTTTCTGCTCTGTCATTCAAGTGATTATTTGTACTGTGTGGTTGATGACCTCTCCCCCATTCCCTGATCTAGACATGCACTCGGTAATGGAAGAAACCATTGTGCAATGTAATGAAGGCTCAGTGACCCTGTTTTACTGTGTCCTGGGCTACATGGGCCTCCTGGCTATTGCCAGCTTCACTGTGGCATTTGCAGCTCGTAAATTGCCAGACAGTTTTAATGAAGCAAAATTTATAACCTTCAGTATGTTGCTGTTTTGCAGTGTTTGGTTGTCTTTTGTCCCAACCTACCTGAGCACCAATGGGAAATCCATGGTGGTGGTGGAGATCTTCTCCATCTTGTCCTCCAGTGCTGGGTTACTGGGCTGCATCTTTGCCCCTAAATGCTACATCATTGTGCTCAGGCCTGAGCTGAACAACAGGGAGCAATTAATAAGGAGAAAGCTGTAAATTTATTTTCTTTCTTTATTCTATTCTTTGTTTTATATAAGGGAGTTTTGTATAAAAGTGGTTACCATAAGTACATTTTCCGAGGTGATACTCTTTTGTAGGATCAATTTGGGGTATTTAGGGTTTTGAAATTAAAACAGATTAAAATCCTCTGTCACCTTAGGTCAGGAGTAAGGAACAACTTGCCGGTGGGCCCTGTTTTGCCCAGCTGAGGTTTCAATTCTCGTGCCATTCCTGGCAAACCACACCCACCTTATTCTCAGCTGACATCATATGGCACTTCATAGGAACAATCAGGAGCTGAAGGTGAGTTCCCAGATTGTCTCTTCCCAGAAGATCCCCCTGGAGGGATGCTTCCAGCCTTCCCAGCCCCTCAAATTGAAAGTGTTATAAGATGATTCTGCAGGAGAAGGACTTTGAGGAACAACATGAGAGAGGTCTTTCTAGGAGCATGTGAAACTCCTATGTTACCTTGTTAAGTTGTCTGTTGCTCATGAAACCTTGTTGTATTTATCGGACGCCGATGCAGCTTTTTGGTATGTTTTTATATTTGTCATCATATTTTTCTATTATCTGATATTATTTTTGTGATGTTTGATTTTAAAATGTGTTCATGTATCCTTTGTTTATGGCAATTTGCCCACCATTATAAAATCATAGCATTGTATGGTTGGAGGAGTCCCTCTGGGTCATCTATTCCAACCCCCTAAATGAAGGAACCTCAATTACAGCATCCAGGACAGGTGACTATTCGACCTATTCTTAAAAACCTTCAATGAGGGAGAGTATACCACCTTCTGTGGAAGTCTATTCCACTGTTGAAGAGCACTTATAATCATAAAATTGACCCTGATGTTTAGTTGGAATCTCTTTTCTAATAACTTGCATTCATTGGTTGGGGCTCTACCCTCTCGATGATTATGATGATGGAGCCCATGGTGCTTCAGGAGGGGGAGGTAGTTTCCATTGAAAATGATAATACAATGGGTGTGGGGGAGCGAAGCTTGGTTTTTGCTAGAGAAACTGCTTCCACCTCACTGATCAAGCCTCTTTGAAACTGTCCATTTAAAAGACTTATTGCCTTTCACCCAGTGACAGACAGGTTGGTGGTCCCATCCACCTATCAAACTTTGTCCATCAAAGGCTGGGAGAATGATAACTCTGGCCAACTGTGGGGAAATGTTACTGACTCCAGCTTTAGGACAAGAAACTTAATAATAAAAATGAAGTTTTGTGGATAGAAAAAAAGTAGGGAAATGCATTGAAAAGTGTAGAATGAATGAGCATGATTTACTTTTGTATTCACTTATAAATATGTATTTCTTATATGGGACTGATTTACCTTATATTTCTCTGTTCTGTAATACTAAATTATATTTCTTTAAGTAAAGAAACATGTTAACTAAAAGTAAGTTTCTGAGTGTCTTCCTTGAACCTTAAATGCTTTAATATCAAGCAGGAGAATATACTCTCCTCAATGTGGTTGCGCTTTCTGGGATAATCTAAGATGGTACTGTAAACGCTGAACAAAAACTTTGATACATCAAAGGCATCCTCAATATTTACACTATGTAGGGCAATATATGCCCCACAGATTTAAGAACAGAACAGAACAAATCATTTCTTTGGATGGTCCCACAAAAAGAACAAGTTTTCAACAGGCATCTAAAAGAACAAACTTATTGTGAATGCCTAAAGTTATGAGGAGTTACAAAAGCACTGCCATATCTTAAAGGGAAAATGAAGTGGAAGTTGCCTTTACCTCAAAATTTAGCACTGTCATTTACACAATGAAATCACTCTGAATTCTACCAGCGCAGACTTGCTTTGGCAATGAGAACCCAATGATCTTATCCAATATCACTCTCGGGTTAGACATCTATGATGTATCATCATCATCATCATCATCATTATCTTTTTTTAAAAAAAATATATTTTATTAATTTTCCAATTAAAACCAATTATATCACATTCATTATTTCAAATTATACACATATATATATCAATCAAACCGAATGTTATGCCAAATCGTCTAAAGAATTTTTTATTTGGGTTCCCATGCTTCAAGAAATTGGGGATTCCTCGCAACCGTCCACTGCCGTCTTTTTTCTAAAGTTCAAATCGTCCTCCAAGTTCATAATAATCCAGATCTTCCCCTTACAGTCACATAGATGTTTTCCACTTTCAACCGATTGTTTCCCAGCTGCTGAGATAAATATCAAACGAGGTTTCACAAATGTTCTTTCTCCTGTGTGGGTTAATCAGTCCAGCCTCCCCATAAATCTTCTTAGTCTGGAGCTCCCTGTTGCGTCGAAGCAGCGCCATCTTAAAAAGCTCAAATCACTTTCGTTTTCTCTCATAGCCATGAAGATTAACGATCTTTATAAAATTTACAGCTTTTCCAGGCAGAAGACCCAAACATCAAACCATAAACTCTTGGTAAATTGATGGATCTCCTTGCCCTATAGCTGAACTTAGCTTCAGGTCGCTGCTCCAATTCAAAGTGCGTCACAGCTCATAAATCCTCCGAACGCGTCCAGGACTCCTTCCGTCCGACTAGGGGGGGGGGGGGGGCTTTTCTCATCGGCAACTCCACATCTTTAAAAAATATGCTCAGTAACAACAGTTTATAAAGTTCAACTCACACAGTCTTTTGCTTCTCTTTCACTCCAAACAAGCCAGGACATTGCGTCTGGGAAGGTACGAAGTAACTCATATGAAGAAAAATAAAACTCCATTCCCTTATCGCTCCGTCCCCATCAATCCTTCTTCCAGATGATATACAGCCTTTAACTCCTCTCCCTCAGCAGCATAGATTTCTCAGCAGTAAACAGCGCTTCTTCCCCTCCTTCTGAAGTATGTCCATAGATTTAAGCCTAATTATCTTCTTTAACCATGGAAATCCCCGCCATGCAGATTAGCGTCCGGGAGTCCTGGCCCTCGTAAGTGCTTTTCAGCCCAAGCTCCCCCCACTCCATAAACAGTCGGAGTGGGTCTGGGGGCATCGCGGGCCAGCGGCCCCTCTCCGTAACCCCCGGAGAGGGTAGGGGGTTGCCATTTACTCCCCTAGCAACCGCCAAATTCCTTACGAAGGTCAGAGGGATGGAAAACAGGTCCGCCATTCCTGCCGGCGGAAACCGGAACCTCATCATCATCATCATTATCAATAATAACCCCAACAACTAGATATGCCTCATATGCTCTGCTTCATATTTTCAGGGTTTTTGCTTACCCAGAATATGACCTTGAATTCTGATAAAGTGGGTTTTCCTTCATGGAGAGCACGTGTTGTGGTTGGGGCCTAGCAGGATACCCCTCTGTGGGATCATTTAGATGGCCACGCTTGTGTTTGGGGTTGCCGGGTTGTTGGGTAGATTTATATGTTGCAAGTTTGATGGACAGCCCAGAGTCTATTTATTCGGTACTCTCAGCAATGACTTGGATGATGGGCTTGAGGGCATCCTGAGCAAGTTTGCAGATGACACCAAATTGGGAGGGGTGGCTAATACCCCAGAGGATAGGATCACACTTCAAAATGACCTTAACAGATTAGACAACTGGGCCAAAGCAAACAAGATGAATTTTTAACAAGGAGAAATGTAAAGTACTACACTTGGGCAAATAAAAAATAAAAAATGAAAGGCACAAATACAGGATGGATGACACCTGGCTTGAGAGCAGTACATGTGAAAAGGGATCTAGGAGTCTTGGTAGACCACAAACTTGACATGAGTCAGCAGTGTGATGCAGCAGCTAAAAAGCCAATGCAATTCTGGGCTACATCAATAGGAGTATAGCATTCTAGATCAAGGGAAGTAATAGTACCACTGTATTCTGCTCTGGTCAGGCTTAGGAAGCTGGGTATGTTTAGCCTGGAGAAGAGAAGGTTCGGGGTGATATGATAGCCATGTTCAAATATATGAAAGGATGTCATATAGAGGAGGGAGAAAGGTTGTTTTTTTGCTGCTCCAGAGAAGCGGACACGAAGCAATGGATTCAAACTTCAAGAAAGAAGATTCCACCTAAACATTAGGAAGAACTTCCTGACAGTAAGAGCTGTTCGGCAGTGGAATTTGCTACCAAGGAGTGTGGTGGAGTCTCCTTCTTTGGAGGTCTTTAAGCAGAGGCTTGACAGGCATATGTCAAGAATGCTTTGATGGTGTTTCCTGATCGGCAGGGGGTTGGACTGGATGGCCCTTGTGGTCTCTTCCAACTCTATGATTCTATGATTCAGCGTCAGGCTTTCTCTTTCGCTGAGGCAATGGATCACCCGCCCCCCTCCCTTGAATTAGGCTTTGCCTTCACCTTGCTATGCCTGTCATGGGGTTGTCTGCTTTTGGGGCAGGGCCTGGTAGGAATTTTCCCATTTGGCTGATTGGCTGGTGCTACTTCGCTTTCGCCTACTGCGTAGCAGATTGTCACAATTTGTAAGGTTGTGGTTAGGCATTGGTTAATAAATTGGTTAGTGGAGGGATCAGGATTGGCTGTGCCGGTCCCTCCAATGCTGCTGGTTGGTGGAGGGGCCAGGATTGGCTGTGCCGGCCCATCCAATGGATTGCTGTAGGGGAAGTGGTTGGCTGTGCCTGCCCCTACAATGCTGCTGCTGCACAGGGAATTCTGTCAAGGGCCGTTTTAAGGGTATCCAGCGCCGTAGTGCAAAAATCCCTCCGGTGCCCCCCCCCCATGTTTCCGTCACGGTGGGCAGGCTGGAGGGCGGCGAGAGTGAATGCTGCAGCAGTTTGCCAGGTTAAATTTCTGACAAGCTGTTGTTCCACTGGGGTGGATAATTATCTAAAGTCTTCCCTATGCCCAGTTCTATCCAACCTCAGTATATATAATATGGTTTACCTTTCTGCCTGAAATGCGAACCCGGAAAGGGTGTTGATGGGGCGAAATCCTTATTTCAGAAATGCAACTCCTCCTCAATTCTACCTGCTCTGGGTATCTGAAGAAGTGTGCATGCACACGGAAGCTCATACCTATGACAAACTTAGTTGGTCTCTAAGGTGCTAATGGAAGGATTATTATTATTATTTTTTGCTCTGCTTTTGGTTAAGAACACCAGAACAAGCCTGCTCGGGATGGCGCAAGACACCTCCCGCACCCCGTCTCTGATGCTGAGGTGGGCAGAGCAGGGCGCCTCTTGCGAGCCGCCCCTTCGGGGTCTGAGGAGTCAGCAAAGGGGAGGCTGAAGCCTTTGCAGGATGCCCTTCCTCTGACTCTCCCCCCCCACCTGGCCTAATGAGCTGCTGAAAGGGAGCAGGTTCCAGTGTGTGTGGCTAGCACGGCTCTGTGATTGGCCAGCTGCGCCTCACAACCTCCATTCATTAATAAATTAGCGGTACGCTCCAGCCGAGCACCAACAGCGCCTGCACCAGCACCCCGAAGTGGTCCAGCAGCACCTAGTTGTCGCAGCCATGCGGGCAGCTCTTTGCCTGGGTGCGGTTGGCGCCCAGCAGCCTCTCAGGCAGTGGGGGCAGCAGCGGCAGCAGGAGAGCGGGCGCAGAAGGGCGCAGCAGCAGACGAGGCTCGGAGGCAGGAGGCGGTGATCGGCAGCGAACCGGGCGTGCAGCGATCAGCCTCGCTCCGCCCCTCTCTGGTATGTGGGCGCCCCTCCTCTCAGCACCGCAATTGGTCGTCGGAGCGCTTCTCCAGCCCTTTCCTGCCACTGCGTAGGACTGGAGGAGGGTGCGCGCACAGCTGAAGTGCTTCTCTGACGACCAGCTATCTGGCGGGCGCAGCGGCACCCCTGGTGGCCAGGCGCCCTGGCGCCCGCGCCACCGGACCTGGGCCTACAGACGGCCCTGAATTCTGTTAAAGGAATCCAGGGGCTCGCCATGCTTTTGTCCGTACCCCCTACAAGGGGCTAGGGCCACGCAAGAGCCCCTGGGAGCAGTTGGGGAGAGTAGAGTTTCTGACCCCCATCTCCATTCTCTCCCCAAATTGCTTTCCTCACCCTGACTTCCGCAGGCAGGCAGATGTCAGATAGTCGGAACCAATGCCTAAGCAACCACTCACATTTTTGTATTTAAATAAAGTTGTGGCCAAAATTATGCCAAAAACCTTAAACTTAAATTTCTGTGTGAAGTGTGATTTATTTGGGGTGTCTTGGGGGACCTCTACACGCAATGTCTCGTGATGCTCTGAATAGGGAACAGAGCAATGTGAATGTGTCGGACAGTAGACATGAAACCCCGTTAAAATTGCTCTTTCATTTTGGGTTCCACTCACCAAGGGCATAAAGTTTATGGAAGGTTACCCAGAACAGAATTCATTAGTCAGGCTGAAAATGAAAGCCCACCCTCCAAAATAGCAATAGCTCCTCTTGGTTCTTGCAAATGAATTGTGCTATTCATTTTTAAACTATAGCTTGATCTTACTGAGAAGAGCTGAGTCCCATTTTCTTGAAGACAACTGGAGCTGAGAAGTGGTCTTAATCTCAAAATGTAGAACTGCTACTTTATATCCTGATGACATTGTCTTCACTCAGAGTTTCCTGTTGTTCTTAGCACACCAAGGAAAAACCCTTCTGCCACTTTTTTATTATTTAAGCTACTCAGACTCTAAACTCTTAATAAGTAAATAATATTCCTATTCTGCAATTACTCAAATCACTGCAATTTCTTCACCAGGACAAATCCCCAGATGGCTTCCTGAAGGGAAGAAGGGAAAAAATCAACAAGCAAGCCAAAAAGCGTTTATAAAATAAGCTCATATGTTACAGAAAGCTGGTGTAGGGGTGAGAGACAGAGAAGGGTCTATGAGTTGAATTTATTACAATATAATTTCTGTTACTTCTCAAGGAATATATTTGCAACCTTTCCATTAAATGTATATCATAAGCTAGGCTGCCATGATGTTGCTGCTATTGGTGTTGCTATTTCTAATAACTCCTGCTTCTATTACCTCTAATTCTATCCACTGCCGCAGGAATAATCCTTTTCCTGTTCCACACGAGTGGTACCAGCCAGGTGAATTCATCGTTGGGGGAGTTCTTTCTCAGAGCTTTTACAATTTCTATGAAATTTTGTATAAGGAACACCCATCAAAGAACCTGTTTGATGTTTCATAGTAAGACTTTTCCATCCCTCCTTTGGATTGCCTTTCCCTTTGTCTCATGTTTTTCAGACAGGAATCCTAAAGAGGGATTCTTTATCACTGACATTTTCAAGCTGCAATGGGGGCCATAATTTGCCTGAATACGGGAATAAAAAAACCCAAACTTCTTTCTTTCTTTCTTTCTTTCTTTCTTTCTTTCTTTCTTTCTTTAAAACCTAGGCACTGTCATGATTTATATGAATGAAAATTGTGTATTTACAATTGCTTTGCAGTATATTTATTGTCAGGAGTGGGGAAGAGAAGGGAGAAAATGTAAACAAATAGATAAGGTCACATTGCAGATAAATTCAAAGATAAAATCATACACCATTCTTCAATATCCCCAAAGCTTCCTTGGCTTTTGAAGGTGTATTTTATTTTACTACCACATATTCAAGTGTGTGATGACTTGAATTGATTTCTTAGGTAAATTGTTACATCATGGTGAAAGTTATCCTGTGTGGAGGGATATGGATATTGGTTGAATTGTGTTAGGACAGACAGGGATTGTGACAGTTCAGGTTAGTTAGCACAGGGAAACCTGAGATTGTCAGCATGGGGCATTAGCTCAGAAAGAGAGGCTGAAATTGGGCTGGAAAATCTAAAGAAATAGACTAATTTTGCCATCAGTTGTGTCTTCCAGTGTGAAGGTAAATCAGGGCCAACTCACTCCCCTTTCTGCAAGATCATTGACTGTCCTTAGCTACAACAGCCTGCACACCTCAAACCTGTGGTTCTAATGTGCCCCAACCTGCCTGCCCCAACCGCAGATGTATACTGAGAAAAAAAGCTATCTGAATTCAATGGGACTTTCATGTAAGTCTGTATAACATTGCAACTTTCAGTTAAATGAAGTTGTTGCCTACTTAAGGAGAAACAGATGTTTTATTTTTTTCTTGATCAACTAAGATGGAAATGTCAAGCAATGGAAGAACAGCAGGTGTGTGAAAGTATCATGCAAAACAGTAATGCCCTGATCATTGGACGGTATGGATTCTATCAGCTTAGATGTGTCAATTACAAATGCAATATTTCATTTCAGTTTGAAACAGAAGATGTCCAATATTGTAGTATATTCATATTTGTAACTAATTTGCTTTATTTGTAGTATGGTGCCAAAATTTTATCAGCACGTCCTTGCATTGGTATTTGCTGTCAAAGAAGTCAATGAGAATCCCAACATCTTGCCCAATATCACACTTGGCTTCCATATCTATGACAGCTATTATGATGCAAGGATGACCTACCGTACGAATCTAGACCTCCTCTTTAAGATGCATAGATTTGTCCCCAACTACAAATGTGACACCCAGAAAAACCTCATTGCCATCATTGGAGGACTTGGCCATGATACCACCTTCCATATGGCAGACACATTAGGTCTCTATAAGATTCCACAGGTAAGAGGTATGATGGGGCACATGCGAATTTTTTCTTCCTCTACACAGAGCAAACCTATTGGGAAGTATTCTAGTCAGTAATTTTACTCATAGCAGACACATCAAATTAATGGATCTATCACGATCAATAATGAAAAATTTAGTTTGATACAAGCCTGTATTTTTATCCCATGTTCCTTGTAGATTGCTTTTTCTGTTTTATTTCTAGGGATATGAGACAGACTGGTCACAGTTCAAATCAAAATGTGTAATTAGGGGGGGGGGAGAAAGCTTAGAATTTGTTGAATAAAAGCCAAATGGTGCAGAGGGAATGTTTTCCATATTATTTGAGATTATATTCACATTTTCTTTCAGTTTGCATATGGTTCATTTCCTGCAGTGGAGAGTGATGCAAACCAGGTTCCTTCTTTTTACCGCATGGTGCCCAATGAAGCCCACCAGTTTGTGGGGATTATCCGCTTGCTTAAGCATTTTGGATGGACGTGGATCGGACTCCTTGCTCTGAATGATAACAGTGGAGAACATTTCTTGCAGACCCTGGAGCCATTGCTTTCTCAAAATGCAATTTGCTCAGCCTTCACACACAAAATCCCAAAACAAGTCCACCTTGATAATGTGGATGCAATGCACGATATAGCTTTAAATATGTATGTACAAATAAGAGATAATAAAGTCACTACATTTATTGTTTATGGAGAATCCCTGGCAATTATAGCACTGAGAGTTATTATATTTCTGCCTGATCCCACAAATAAAGAAAACACATCATTTAAAAAGGTATGGATCTTTACAGCACAGACTGATTTCATATCTATGGGTCTTCTTAAGGTTTGGAATGTTCTGCTCTTCCAGGGTTCCCTCTCCTTCACAATCCATTCACAAAATCTTCCAGCGTTCAAGGAATTTCTTCAGAGCGTAAATCCTTCCAGGACCCAGGGAGATGGTTTTATAAAAGGCTTCTGGGAGCAAGCATTTGACTGTATATTTCCAAATCTTGGTGCACCAATGGACGTCTTTGGCATGTGTACTGGGGAGGAGAGGTTGCCGAGTCTTCCAAGGTCTCTGTTTGAAATGAGCATGACTGGTCACAGCTACAGTATCTACAATGGAGTCTATGCTGTGGCTCATGCCTTGCATGCCATTCACTCACCTAGATCCAAGCAGAGAGCAATGGGAAAAAGTGAAAGATTAAAACTTCAGGACCTGGAGCCTTGGCAGGTAATGTGCTGATAATGAAGAGAAACAAATATTACCATTATCTGCATGAACAGATAATGTCATATAACAGAAGACTTTATATACCATTGGAACTTAAAACATTACAGCTTGGTTATCCAATAAAACTATTGTTATTCAGATGTCATCTGAAGGCAGCCCTGTATCGAGAAGTTTTTAATGTTTGATTACATTTATATATGTGTTGGAAGACTCCAAGGGTGGATGGAGCAACTCTGCCAGATGGCTGTGGTAAAAATAATATATTATGATTGTGATAAGATGGTATTCCAGAAAATAATCAATAAATAATGTTCAGCCTCATAACTGCTGTTGAGACTAGAAAAGCTAATAATATCTGAATGGATAGAGAAAATTTGGTGCATAGTAACTTTGATTACACCAGCATATACATATAGACCAGCCTAACAGCTCTATGCAAAAATTCATATTTTTGTCATGTTTTGGCATAACAAGTTCAATTATAATGTCCAAACCGATGCTGCTTTCAATCTGTAGTAATAGTATTTATTTAGGCTGTCTTTATTTGATTTTCTTGATTTATTAAATTAAGATTTTTTTAAATTTTTAAAATAGGACTTTATTAGATTAGGATCCAGAAGTGCTGCATAAATGGTATTGTGAATTGTATTCACAGAAAAAGATAAATATGTGCATCTTATGTACATATTTCTGCCAAATATTTCTTTCTTCACCATATTATAATATAAAAACTTCAAAAACTACATAAAGGTAGAATACAGAATTCTCTCTTAGAGGCAATTCCCATCTCTCACCTGAGATCCCTACTTTTCCCTCCCAGCCTCTCCCTCTGAGGGGCCAGTGCTTCCCTGTCCCACACCTAGGGTCCACCATGATCATACTACCCTATGAGTAGTTAATCTAGGGACCTTAGCAAGGGCCCCAAATACAGGACTTGGGAAGAAAAAAGAAGAAGAAGAAGAGAGAGAAAGAACAAGAAAAAAAGAAAATAAAGGGAAAGGAATATTAGAGAAGAATAAAAAGGGCTTCCAGTGCATAATAAAGTCTCCATCTGTTGTGTCAGAATCACTGATATTTTGCACATGTTCTTTGTTAACTGAAGCTACGTTACTATACCTAAATAAGATTCATGAAGAAATGTTTCTGTAAACCATGGCATTTTATTCAAAATCTCATTTATGCTATTTCCCATTCAACTCCATTTTCTCTTTCTATTAGCTGCACCCTGTTCTTCATGACATTTCATTTAACAACTCAGCTGGGGAAACCGTGTCCTTTACTGATCAAAGAGAAGTGGAAGGGGGATTTGACATCGTGAACATAGTCACATTCCCGAACAGGTCCTTCCTTCGATTGAAGATTGGATGGGTTGATTCTGATGCAGCTGATGGAAAAGAATTCAGCATTAATGAGGACATGATTATGTGGCACAATGATTTTAATCAGGTCTGGAATATTGGGTGGGCAGGTAACCCCCCACCCTGAATAATCAACTGCAAGACGTGGCTCATGCACACCTTTTGAATGGCAATGCCCATCAACTTTGGAAGATGGCAGGACCCTCAATTATTTTATTGGGGGGGGGAGCGAAGGGACTTTGGTCCCTAGAAGTTGGCACCTATGACTCTAGGGTTTACTTGTGGGCCCCACATTCTCTAATTGATGAGCACACTGATATACTCCTCCACTGAATTCTCGTTTAAGAGACTTGTACAATGGCCTCTTACATAGGTGGCGCTGTGGGTTAAACAACAGAGTCTAGGGCTTGCTGATCAGAAGGTCGGCAGTTCGAATCCCTGCGATGGGGTGAACTCCCATTGCTCGGTCCCAGCTCCTGCCAACCTAGCAGTTCGAAAGCCCATCCAAGTGTTTTTGTGCGCTGCTCTGGTTCGCCAGAAGTGGGTTTGTCATGCTGGCCACATGACCTGGAAGCTGTATGCCCGCTCCCTCAGCCAATAACGCAAGATGAGCGCCGCAACCCCAGAGTCGGTCACGACTAGAACTAATGGCCAGGGGTCCCTTTACCTTTACAATGGCCTCTTAAGCTTGTGGGGCAGAGTATGGATCACTTATTAACTTGTTTCATTCACTTTGAGTTTGGGGCCTCAAAGGCAGAATTAATAATAAAAAAAAAGTCTTACCAAATTCTGACAGGGTTAGGAGAGTGACATAAGTTTGGAATATCTGTCAAATATGGTCTTTCCACTATAAGGTTTCTGATTTCTGAAATGGCCCTAGTTTGATCTGTATCTTGTATTTTGCCTCTTTCACTCCAGTTTATTAACACAAATGAAACAGCAGTCCTGTGCCAATGCTTCTGGGTTGAGAGATCACCTTTCTTATTTGAACTTCAGAAGCTGAAACATTCTTTCAAATATTTATCCCTTCTGAAATTATTTCCTGTTTATTAATTTTTGGATTTATGGACTACTTAAAAGGAGGCTGCATTTTAAATTGTAATATTGTATTTTAATCTATATTTTAATTAATTGTTTTACTTTCTTTTATGTCTTATTGTAATTTTATTGGTGTTAGCCGGCCTGAGCCTGGTTTTGACTGGGGAGGGTGGGGTATAAATAAAAAATTTATTATTATTATTATTATTATTATTATTATTATTAGGTGGTGCCAATTTCTGTGTGCAATGACTACTGTTGTGCAGGCTATCAGAAGAAAAGGAAGGAAGGGCAGAAATTTTGCTGCTATGATTGTACTCCATGTCCAGAAGGGAAGATTTCAAACCAGAGTGGTATGTGAGTTTTCATTCTACAAGTTTAGCAAATATCTGTTGAAGTTAAATTATTATTATTATTTGTATCATTTCTATACTGTTTTATATTTTTAAGAAAAATCTCAAGGTGGTTTACAGAATCTTAAAATATCAAGTAAACAATCCAGAATCAAATATTTCCGAAGAAAGTCAAATACAAAGTATACAACATAATTAACAGGAAACTAAAATATTATCTTAAAGATTTCAAAATCGAACATTACAAAGGAGGTCAATGACAGAACACATATTTAAATACATTATTGTCCCAGTTAACTGACAACCCCAAGCATCAAATGAAACCTAAAGTTCCAACCCCTCTGCCTTCGTGGATCCATCAACCCCCTGCCTGCAGTGAGTACCACGTGGCCACTTAAAATGGTTTAAACAAACCTATGTCAGATTCGGCAGAAAAATCAAATGGTCATTCAGATATACAAAATGTTCTCTAATATTCAGAAGTATCAGATTAACAGGAACAAAACACACACACACAAATTGTAAATGGAGTTTGGCGTTCTTCTGTTTTTCAGACATGGATGACTGCTTTGGATGCCCTGATGATCAGTATGCAAACAAGAAGAAAAACGGATGCATCCCTAAAACTATCAAATTTCTTTCTTACGAGGAACCTTTAGGGTTCAGCTTGGCCTCACTTGCTCTTTGTTCTTCCCTGATCACAACTTTGGTGCTAGGAACATTTGTTCAGCACAAAGACACTCCTATTGTCAAAGCCAACAACAGGGATCTCACCTACACTCTCCTCATTGCCCTTCTACTATGTTTCCTCTCATCTCTTCTATTCATTGGACACCCTGGGAAAGTGACCTGCCTTCTTCGACAACCAACTTTTGGCATCATCTTCTCTGTGGCTGTTTCCTGTGTGTTGGCCAAAACCATCACCGTAGTTGCAGCTTTCATGGCCACCAAGCCTGGGTCCAGTATGAGGAAGTGGGTGGGAAAAAGACTGACCAACTCCATTGTGCTTTCCTGTTCCCTCGTTCAAGCGATTATTTGTAGTAGCTGGCTGATGACCTCTCCCCCATTCCCTGCTCTAGACATGCACTCGGTAATGGAAGAAATCATTGTGCAATGTATCGAAGGCTCAGTGACCATGTTTTACTGTGTCTTGGGCTACATGGGCTTCCTGGCCATTGCCAGCTTCATTGTGGCATTTGCAGCTCGCAAATTACCAGACAGTTTCAATGAAGCCAAGTTCATTACCTTCAGCATGTTGCTGTTTTGCAGTGTTTGGCTGTCTTTTGTCCCAACTTACCTGAGCACCAAAGGAAAATACATGGTGGTGGTGGAGATCTTCTCTATCTTAGCCTCCAGTGCTGGGTTACTGGGTTGCATCTTTGCCCCTAAATGTTACATCATTGTTCTGAGGCCTGAGCTGAACAACAGGGAACAACTGATAAGGAAAAAGATGTAATTTCCCCCCTTTTTTCTTTATCTTATTGCATTGTTATATATTAAGGGTTTTAGTATAAAAGTGGTTACTTTGCATCCCTCCTCCATAGTGATACTCTTTTTGTGAGATCAATTTTGAAAAGTTTAGCTTAATGGAATTAAAACAGAGGTGAGGAAAGTCAGGTCAGTAGGCCCTATTTTGCCCAGCTGTGATCCCAATTCTCAGTGCATTCATGGAAAAACACACCCACCTTCACAGCTGACATCATATATGTCTTCAAAGTAACAATTAGGATCTTAAAGTGAGTTCACTTTTTCCCTTCCTGGAGGGTCTCCCTGGCGGGCTGCTTCCACATATCCCAGGCCCTGCATTTGAAAGTCTAATAGGAAGGTTCTGCAGGAGAAGGACTGTGAGGAACACCATGAGAGAGGTCTTTCTAGGAACATTTGAAACTACTATGTTCCTTGTTGTTTTCTGTTGCCGGGAGATGTAATATTGAATCATGTAATCTTGTTCTATTCATAGTACTCAGACCTTGCTTTTTGGTATGTTTTTATATTTGCTATTATGCTCTTTTGTTACTTTATTATTAAATTATCCGATGGCTGATTTTCAAATGTGTTCCTTTGTTCTTCAGTTATATAATAATAATAATAATAATAATAATAATAATAATAATATATTTATACTATACCCCACCCATCTGGCTGGGTTTCCCCAGCCACTCTGGGCGGCTTCCAACAGAAAAATAAAACACAATAATCTATTAAACATTAAAAGCCTCCCTGAACAGGGCTGCCTTCAGATGTCTTCTAAAAGTCTGGTAGTTGTTTTCCTCTTTGACATCTGTTGGGAGGGCGTTCCACAGGGCAGGCTCCACCACCGAGAAGGCCCTCTGCCTAGTTCCCTGCAACTTGGCATCTCGCAACGAGGGAAAAGCCAGAAGGCACTCGGGAACTCAGTGTCCGGGCAGAATGCTGGAACTCAGTGTCCGGGCAGAATGATGGAGGTGGAGACGCTCCTTCAGGTATACTGGACCGAGGCCATTTAGGGCTTTAAAGGTAAGCACCAACACTTTGAATTGTGCTCGGAAACGTACCGGGAGCCAATGTAGATCTTTCAAGACCGGTGTTATGTGGTCTTGGCGGCCGTTCCCAGTCACCAGTCTAGCTGCCACATTCTGGATTAGTTGTAGTTTCCGAGTCACCTTCAAGGGTAGCCCCACGTAGAGCGCATTGCAGTAGTCCAAGCGGGAGATAACTAGAGCATGCACCACTCTTGCTAGACAGTCTGCAGGCAGGTAGGGTCTCAGCCTGCGTACCAGATGGAGCTGATAGACAGCTGCCCTGGACACAGAATTTACCTGCACCTCCATGGACAGCTGTGAGTCCAAAATGACTCCCAGGCTGCGTACCTGGTCCTTCAGGGGCACAGTTACCCCATTCAGAACCAGGGAATCCTCCACACCTGCCAGCCTCCTGTACCCCACGAACAGTACTTCTGTCTTGTCAGGATTCAACCTCAATCTGTTAGCCACCATCCATCCTCCAACCGCCTCCAGGCACTCACACAGGACCTTCACTGCCTTCACTGGTTCTGATTTGAAAGAGCGGTAGAGCTGGGTACCGTCCGCATACTGATGGACACCCAGCCCAAACCCCCTGATGATCTCTCCCAGCAGCTGCATGTAGATGTTAAAAAGCATGGGGGAGAGGACAGAACCCTGAGGCACCCCACAAGTGAGAGCCCAGGGGTCTGAACACTCATCCCCCACCACCACTTTCTGAACACGGCCCAGGAGGAAGGAGCGGAACCACTGTTTAACAGTGCCCCCAGCTCCCAACCCCTCTAGACGGTCCAGAAGGATGTTATGGTCGATGGTGTCAAAAGCCGCTGAGAGATCCAGCAGGACTAGGAAACAGCTCTCACCTTTGTCCCTAGCCCACCGAAGATCATCAACCAGTGCGACCAAGGCAGTTTCAGTCCCATGATGAGGCCTGAACCCTGACCGGAAGGGATCCAAATGGTCCGCTTCTTCCAGGCGTGCCTGGAGTTGTTCAGCAACCACTCGCTCAATCACCTTGCCCAAGAATGGAAGATTTGAGACTGGGCGATAGTTGGCCATATTAGCCGCATCTAATGATGTTTTTTTTAAGAAGCGGTTTAATGACCGCCTCTTTCAGCGGGGCTGGGAATACTCCCTCGTAGAGGGAAGCATTTACCACCCCGCGGAGCCCATCGCCCAGCCCTTCCCAGCTAGCTTTTATTAGCCAGAATGGGCAAGGGTCAAGGAGACAGGTGGTTGGTTTCACTCGTCCAAGCAGCCTGTCCACATCCTTGGAGGTAACAAATTGAAACTGATCCCATGAAACATGACTAGACAGGACTCTAGCACTCTCCCGCCCCGGCCCTGCTCCCATGGAGGAGTCTACCTCCCTCCGAATCTGAGCGACTTTATCTGCAAAAAACTTTGCAAAAGCATTGCAGGAGATATTGGGGTCCCTATCAGGCCCCAATGAAGAAGGTGGTTCGGATAGATTGCGAACCACCTGGAACAGTCTCCTGCTGCTGTTTTCTGCAGATGCGATAGAAACGGTGAAGAAGGTACTCTTCGCCGTCGCTATTGCCACTTGGTAGGCTCGAAGTTGAGCTCTAGCCCGTGTTCGGTCGGATTCAGAATGAGTTTTCCGCCACCGGCGCTCTAGCCGTCTCAGTGACTGTTTCATCGCCCTCAGCTCTGGGGAAAACCACGGGGCTGTCTGGGCTCCATGCAATCGGAGAGGGCACTTCGGAGCCAAACAGTCAATGGCCCTGGTTAACTCCACATTCCAGCGGGCCACCAGGGAATCGGCTGAGAGGCCATCAACGTGGGATAAAGCATCCCCTACCACTCTCTGGAAACCATTTGGATCCATTAAGTGGCGGGGGCGGACCATCCAAATAGGTCCCACCTCCCTGCAGAGGGGAAGGGTCGCAGAAAAGTCCAGTTGCACCAGGTAGTGATCTGACCATGGCACTTCGTTAGTTTCACTTTTACTTAATGTCAGGTCACCAACATCCATAGAGGTAAACACCAGGTCCAAGGCATGTCCGCGGCTATGAGTTGGGCCAGACTTATTCAGGGACAGCCCCATGGAGGCCATGCTTTCCACGAAGTCCCGAGCGGCTCCTTGTAAGGTCGTGTCGGCATGGATGTTAAAATCCCCTAAGACAACCAAGCTAGGTGTCTCCAGGAGCACATCCGACACGACCTGAAGCAGCTCGGGCAGGGAATCCTTGGTGCAGCGGGGAGGTCGGTACACCAAAAGGAATCCTGTACTGCCCCATTGCCCAACTTCCAGAACATGCACTCAGAAAACCTGGTCTTACCAATAGGACGCCTGGTGCAAACTAACGACTTCCTAAAAATCACTGCACCCCCCCACTTGCCCAGATGGCCTGGGTTGCTGTGCATAAGAGAAACCTGGTGGACAAGCAGCAGCAAGGGCAGGCCCATCTGCTTCATCCAACCAGGTCTCTGTCACACATGCCAGGTCAAATCCTCCATCCACAATCAGGTTGTGGATGGCAGTGGTCTTGTGGATCATTGACCTGGCATTGCACAGCAGCACCTTCAGGTCATGTGGGTATCCCTTGCTGATTCCAGTATCCATCCGGTCAGGGCCAGACCCATAGGCAGGGATAGTCTTCACACAAAGACTAGGCCTGCCTCCTCGGTAATGACATGGTCTGGTCTTTGTCCCTTTGCCACTTTGTCCCTTTTCATAGAAACATAGAATCATAGATTTGTATGGTTCTGAAGAAGTGTACATGCACACGAAAGCTCATACCTATGACAAACTTAGTTGGTCTCTATGGTGCTACTGAAAGAAATTTTTATTTTTATTTTTTGTTTGAAACCTAAATATTTGGCTGGCTAATAAGGAGCGGGAGCATATACTCTCCTCAATGTGGTGGCTTTTTCTGGGATAATCTAAGATGGCACTTTAATCACTGAACAATAGTTTTGATACATCATCAGCACTTTTAATTTTTTAATCTTAGCAGGCTAATTTATCTCACAGAAATTTAAGAGCAAAGCAAATGGAAACAAATGTCCAGGTAGGCCAACAAAATATATATGTTTTCAGCAGGCATCTGAAACAGTGCAGTGATCACGGATGCCTACTGTATCCTGGTATTATTAGCTCACCAAGGAAAAGTCATTCAGTCACTTTTTCTGTCTATAAGGAGCAGAATGGCAATTTTTTAAAAAGCAAAACTGCCACTCATACACCAAACTCTGAAGAAGTTAATCATAATCCTACGGTGTAATTACCCAAATCACTGCAATTTCTTCATCAGCTCAAACCTCCAAATGCTTCCTGGAAGCAATCAACAAGCAAGCCTGAAAGTGGTTATAATGAAAGCTGGGGCCAGAAGCACGCAGGGCTATGCAAAATTAATTTCTGAATCTGTGGTATCTGTTAGTATTCAAGAAATGCATTGTTTGTAGCACTTGAAGGCAGCTCAAACTCTCTATTATAGGGCTGGGAGAACAGAGCCATGCATCTTTCAATGTACGGTAGCCTGTTCTTAGGCAAATAGTATGAATGAACGCAGGAGAGTCTGCATTCAGAGAGAAGCTACACTGCCAGAATGTTGCTGCTATTGGTCTTGCTGCTCCTCTTTCTGATACCTCTAATACCATGAGTTGCCCTGTGAATGATCCTATTCCTGTTCCACATGACTGGTACCAGCCAGGGGACTTCATCATTGGTGGAATTGCATCCCATATGTATTATATTTTTTATGAGGTTTTCTTCAAGGAGCACCCAACACGGAACCTGTTCGATGTTTCATAGTAAGAATCTTCCGTGCCCCAAGCATTCCTCCATATCACTTTTCATTTTGCCTCAAATCTTTTAAGTAAGAATCCTAGGGAGAGGGCCCGTCTTATTTGTAAGCTGCTATGGGAGACATATTTTGTCTGAATGGTGGAATATTAAAATATATTTCGATTTTTAAAAGTATCTGAGGAGTTCACAAGGAATTATTTATTATTTAAATAATTGACAATAAATCCTATTTACCCAATAAATCCTATTTACCCACCTACTCAGTTTCAATAACCTCCTGAGTCTTTTACAGTCTGCTAAGCTGTCAAACAGGAAATACGACTTTTATTCTCTCAAAAATAAAAAGGTTTCCGTTTTCTAAAGGGATACAGAAAGAGACTTTGTGTTTTTTGTTTTCTTCACACAAACTGTATTTGCAATTATTCTGCAGTACAGATATTGGGGAGGAGAATATTATTACATGAATTAGATAACGTAACATGGAGGAAAAATTCAAAACATACAGCTAGAGCTCTGCCAATCCTGGTCCTCCAAAATGGAATCCAAATGGTCCATCTAACTCTGTATTGCCAGACTGACTGGCATGCTCCCTTTTTAGTAAAATAAATCTAGAAAGCATTAGGACTACACTCGATTTGTTGGAATTACTATACCAATTGGGTCTATTTGTAGGGATGTGGAGATTAGCTGAATTGCAATGAGGCAGTCAAGGACCACCAGAGTTCAGCTTGGATACCGCAGAGAGATATAAGGCTGTCAAGATGGGACATCAGGCAGAAAAGAGAATCAGGCATTGGGTGCAAAAACCAGAAGAAGGGCAAGGCTATTTTGTCTACCAGCTGTGCTTTCCTGGGAGAAGGTAAAACTAATGCTTCTGACTCCTCTTTCTGCCTAATGCCATGCAGGATTAGTTTCTCCACTCAGTGAATGTGGACACATCAAAGCTGTGGTTCTGATTCACAATCAGATTTCCTTATCCTTTCCCAACTTTGTACTGAGAAGAAAGTTCAGTAGGACTTTATAGCGAAATGAATATAAGATTGTAGCTTTCATGGCACAGAACATACTTCTGCAAAGAAGTGAAGCGGTTGCCTACTTAAGGAGAAACAGAATGTTTTCACTTTCTTGATTGACTTGCTAAAGTGAAATGTTTAAGCAAGAGTTGAAGAATATTTATGTGAATGTGTAACACTATTGCCCTGAGCAGTCATCAGTATTCATTGGATTGCATGGTGCTATTAAATTAAATGATTTAATAACAAATAAAATGATTTATTTTCAATATAAACAAATTCGAAACAGAATCTTTCCAATATTGTGGTAAATTCATGTTTTAAATCCTTTTTCTGCAGTGTGGCGACAAAACTCTACCAACATGTCCTTGCCTTGGCATTTGCTGTGAAATAAATAAATGAGAATCCAAACATTTTGCCCAATGTGTTTATAAGCTTAGATGCATTAATTGCAAATAAAATAATTTCATTTCAGTATGAATCAATTTGAAACAGAATGTGTTCAGTATTAATCTATATTCATTTTTTGTAAATCATTTACTTTATTTGCAGCATGATGACAAAATACTACCAACATGTCCTTGCCTTGGCATTTGCTGTGAAAGAAATCAATGAGAATCCAAACATTTTGCCCAATGTCACACTTGGCTTCCACACCTATGATAGCTATTATGATGCAAGGATGACCTACCGTACTACATTAGACCTCCTCTACAAAATGTCTAGATTTGTTCCCAACTACAAATGTGACACCCAGAAAAACCTCATTGCCATCATTGGAGGACTTGGCTCTGATACGTCCTTCCATATAGCAGATATGTTAGGCCTCTACAAGATTCCACAGGTGGGGTGTACGAAGGGTTGCACGGTGATATTTTTTTTTCATCTGTCCTCAATTCTATGTTTGTTCTACTCAGAGAAGACCCATCAAGAAATATTTACTCTGTAATTTTACTTAGAGCAGATAAATAAACTGATTCATCTCAGTCAGCCTTCTTTCAATAATATTTGATGTGATACAACTCTAAATATTTATCTCGTCTTCCCCGTATACTCCCTTTACTTATTAATTTCTAAGGATATGAGACTGTTCTGCTTAAATCAAAATGCAATTTTAAAAGGAAGCATAGAAGAAGCCCTTACTGGAAGAATAATTGGATGTAAACTACAAATATTAGTAAGAATAGATTGTCACATGTTGCAGGATGAATTCTTTGCACATAACATCATAACAACTGTAGTACATTTTTTTTTAATTTAGCTTGCCTATGGTTCATTTCCTCCAGAGAAGAGTGACACAACTGAATTCCCATCCTTTTACCGCATGGTACCCAATGAAAGTCATCAGTTTGTGGGGATTATCCGCTTACTTCAGCATTTTGGATGGATCTGGGTCGGACTCTTTGCTCCTAATGATAACAGTGGAGAATATTTCATCAAGACCCTGGAGCCATTGCTTTCTCAAAATGGAATTTGTTCAGCCTTTACACAAAGAATCCTACGTCAACTCCATTTCGATAACCTGGATGAAATGAATGATGCAGCTTTAAATGTATATATGCTTTTCAAAGGAAATAAAGTCACGGCATTTATTGTCTATGGAGACTCTCTGACAATGATAGCATTGAAAGCTGTTGTATTTTTGCGAGACCCAACCAATAAGGAAAATACGGGATTTCAAAAGGTCTGGATCTTTACCGCCCAGATTGATTTCATAGTACTGGGCCTTGTTAGGTTTTGGGATTTTCAGTTCTTCCAAGGTGCTATATCTTTCACAATTCATTCACAAAATCTTCTAGCATTCAAGGAATTTCTTCAGAGCATGAAGCCTTCCTGGAGCCAGGGTGATGGTTTCTTCAAAGTCTTCTGGGAGCAAGCATTTGACTGTATATTTCCAAATCTCAATGCAGCAATGGAGGTCAATGGCATGTGTACAGGGGAGGAGAGGTTGCAGAGTCTTCCAAGGTCTCTGTTTGAAATGGAACTATCTGGCCATAGCTACAGCATCTACAATGCTGTTTATGTTGTGGCTCATACTTTGCATGCCATTTACTCGTCAAAATCCAAGAAGAGAGTGATGGGGAGCAGTGGAAGATTCAAACTTCAAGATCTACAGCCTTGGCAGGTAATGCTGTACAAATAAAGAATATCAAAAGTACAATAATTTCATTGAAATAATAAGTACAAACTAAGATTCCACCACAATTTTCATGCAGAAGTATTGCTCATGGCACTATTTTTTTATGTTTTAATATCTACTTCTTTACATTTGACTGATTTTTTATTTTTATTTTTTGTTCACTGAATGCATGAAATCTTCTATCTGTTAGGTCAAAAGAGCTGATTTTTTTTACACTTGGTCTATGTAAAATGAAGCTACATAACTATATCTAAATATTGCTAGTAGAAAGGTGTTAAATATTGCTAGTAGAAAGGTGTTTGCAAACCAAGGCATTTTGCTGAATATCTACATTATGTTGTTTCCCTTCATCTCTCTTTTCTTTTCAATTAGCTGTACCATTTTCTTCCTGACATTTCCTTTAACAACTCAGCTGGAGAGAAAGTGTCCTTTACTAATAGTAGAGAAATGGGAGGTGGATTTGACATCATGAACATGGTCACCTTCCCAAACAAGTCTTTCCTTCGAGTGAAGGTGGGATGGGTGGATCCCAATGGTCCCAGTAGAGAAGAACTCATCATTCATGAGGACATGATTATGTGGAACAAAGGATTTAATCAGGTCTGGAATCTGGGTATTCCTTTGAGCTGATGCAATCTCCAGATAACCACCATTTTTCTATTTGATAGCTTCATTAGAAAGATCTGGAAACCTAGCTGGATGCAAACATGAAGTTAGAAAATGAAGATATGTTCTTAGTTGAAAAGAAGTTTAATTATATTTCCTTTTCTTTGTTTACTGTATGTATGGCAGTGTATAGGGTTATTAAGATAAAAAATATTCATGGGGGAAATATGGGTATTCTCTGCTTCAGCTGAAAAGGATCCATGACCTATTGCAAGACCCCATATCAAATCATTTCCATTTCTAAACCCCAACCTTTGCTATATTCCTAGCTAGTTAATGCTGCCTTCCAATCTGAACCCTGTCCGAGATGGGTCCAAACCTTTCAATTGGTTGCTACTGGCTTCCTTTGTGGACGTGTGATGCTGCTGGTTAGGAGCCAACATCATACTCTCCAACATTCCTCTGATGAAAAGAGAGACATTTTTTTTCACTTCCCAACTGACCCTTTTGAAACCCCCACTATTTTGTCCGCACACACAGATCATTTCCTATCAGGAAAAGGGTGAATGCCATCACCACTATGTGCCTTGTACAGTCCTGAGAAAACCTCTTAATCCTTATTTTATTTTATTATTTGATAGATTAAAAAAAAGAAAGAAAGAACACACCAATACATAAATTTTAGAATTGGTCAGGATTAGACACAGACAAACAAAGCATTTAAAATAAAATAAGAATCAAATCTCCTTGAATTCCACTCTGCTCTTCCTTTCTTCCTGCCCAGGACAGCCCTCCTCCCCAAGCTTGGCAGCAGCATCATTAGCAAACAAAATAGGGACATTCCAGGATCAAATCAGAAGCCATGATGGCTTTCATGATTCCAGGACACTTGGAGAGTATGCCACAGAGGATATGTTTTCTGGAGACACCGTGAAAGCTGTGGCTAGATTGGGTTTAGGCTTGTGGTTGTCCAGCGGTCAATAGGCAACATTGCAAGCTTGCAAAAAAAAATTGTGTTGGCTCCTCCCTGCTTCATATGACATCCCTATAATTATATGAATTAACTTTCTGGCCACTTGGCAAGTGGGTGCACAAAAGGAAACAGGTTGAGGTTCACTTCAGGTGAATTCTGATTCTGGAAACTTACCACAGGGATCTGTAAAATATTTGTGGGGAGGGGCTGAGCAGTTCATTTTCTTATTTGAAGTGCAGAGACTGAACATTTTTTTAAAAAAAGAAATTGTTTCCTGTGTATGGATAGATGACACCCATTTCTGTGTGCAATGACTACTGCCAGCCTGGTAATCAGAAGAAAAGTAAGGAGGGAGAGAAATTTTGCTGCTATGATTGTACTCCATGTCCAGAAGGGAAGATTTCAAACCAGAATGGTAAATAACATTTTTCATTATAAAAGATTAGCAAATATGTGTCGAAAAGAATTTAAATACTATGTTGTGCATGTGACCAAATTATCCTGATTGGAGTAGTATGAATATTTTGTTGCTTCTTTTCAGGAGCTTCTCATCAAAACCTTTAAAAAACTCATAAACCTGGAAAAATCCCATGCAAGCGGATTTGAAAGTCGCCCCCCCCCCAAATGATTTCATGATACACATAATTTAAGTGAACCTGTCAAGTAGTTAAATGCTACAGATGTTACAGATTTGAGAATCTGTGTGTGGCTGGAATGAAATATCCATCTTGGATGGAATTAGGGCATTCATTGTTCTTCAGGTCAGAGGGGATTGCATGGTACTATGGTGAATATAGGGTCTTGATTCTAATCAGCACTTGCTGCTTGAATTGCATTCCATGTGATGTTCAACACCTTTCAGAGCTGAATAATGTTGGACTTGTGTGTATGGCAAGACAAGCATCCAGGTTCCAAGCAGGCAACTGTGGGAGGGATTAAGCTAAGCCTGGGTCTAATTTGACCTAGGGGAATGCTTTGCTGCTACCCTTTGCTAGAACCTTTATGGTCCACTCATTTTGATGTGACTCTGCCTGTTTGATTTTCTGTTTTAGAATGCCTAACACTAGGTACTGCCACATACAGAAGGAAAGGTGTAAACCTCCTAAACCAGAGAAATTAAATATGGGAGAAAAATACATTTTTGTCCCAGTTTACTGTTGATTCAAGAAACCAAGGTTCCACCCATTCTGCCATCCTGGTGCATCTTGGTTGCCTAAACTGATTTAAACAAGCCTGTCAGATTGAGCAGAAAATTCAAAGATTAATTTAACCAACTCACTAAAAATCAGAAGGTTCAGAACAACAGGAAAAATAACAGTTGAATAGTAGGCAAACACACAGGAATTGCAACTGGAGTTTGACCTTGTTCTATTTTTCAGACATGGCTGACTGCTTCAGATGCCCAGAAGATCTATATCCGAACAAGAAGAAAAACAGATGCCTCTCCAAAATTATAAGCTTTCTTTCTTATGAGCAACCTTTAGGGATTGGCTTGGCCTCCGTTTCTCTTCCCTTTTCCCTGATTACAGCTTTGGTGCTAGGAACTTTTATCCAACACAAAGACACTCCCATTGTCAAAGCCAACAACAGAGATCTCACCTACGCTCTCCTAATTGCCCTTCTACTCTGCTTCCTCTCATCTTTTCTGTTTATTGGACACCCTGGGAAAGTGACCTGCCTTCTTCGACAACCAACTTTTGGCATCGTCTTCTCTGTGGCAGTTTCCTGTGTGTTGGCCAAAACCATCACTGTAGTTGCAGCTTTCATGGCCACCAAGCCTGGGTCCAGTATAAGGAAGTGGGTAGGAAAAAGACTGACCAACTCCATTGTCCTTTTCTGCTCTGTCATTCAAGTGATTATTTGTACTGTGTGGTTGATTACTTCTCCCCCATTTCCTGCTCTGGACATGCACTCAGTAACGGAAGAAACCATTGTGCAATGTAATGAAGGCTCAGTGACCCTGTTTTACTGTGTCCTGGGCTACATGGGCCTCCTGGCCATTGCCAGCTTCATTGTGGCATTTGCAGCTCGCAAATTACCAGACAGTTTCAATGAAGCCAAATTCATTACTTTCAGCATGTTGCTGTTTTGCAGTGTTTGGCTTTCTTTTGTTCCAACCTATCTGAGCACCAAAGGAATATCCATGGTGGTGGTGGAGATCTTCTCTATCTTAGCCTCCAGTGCTGGGTTACTGGGTTGCATCTTTGCCCCTAAATGTTACATCATTGTTCTGAGGCCAGAGCTGAACAAAAGGGAACAACTGATAAGGAAAAAGATGTAATTTCCCCCTTTTTTTCTTTATCTTATTGCATTGTTATATATTAAGGGTTTTAGTATAAAATTGTTACTTTGGGTCCCTCCTCCATAGTGATACTCTTTTGTGAGATCGATTTTGGAAAGTTTAGCTTTGTGAAATTAAAAAAGAGGTGAGGAAGGTCTGGCCATTGAGCCCTATTTTGCCCAGATGTGGTCCCAATTTTCAGGCCGTTCCTGGCAAAACACACCCACCCTCTTCACAGCTGACATCTTATGTGACTTCAAAGTAACAATTAGGAGCTTAAAGTGAGTTCACTTTTTCGATTCCCAGAAGGTCTCCCTGGCGGGCTGCTTCCACATATCCCAGGCCCTGCATTTGAAAGTCTTATAAGAAGGTTCTGCAGGAGAAGGACTGTGAGGAACATCATGAGAGAAGTCTTTCTAGGAACATTTGAAACTACTATGTTCCTTGATGTTTTCTGTTGCCGGGAGATGTAATATTGAATCACGTAATCTTGTTCTATTCAGAGTACTCAGACCTTGCTTTTTGGTATGTTTTTATATTTGCTATTATGCTGTTTTGTTACTTTATTATTAAATTATCCGATGGCCTATTTTTCAAATGTGTTCCTTTGTTCTTCAGTTAAGCCACTTTGTCCCTTTTTCATAGAAACATAGAATCATAGATTTGTATGGTTCTGAAGAAGTGTGCATGCACACGGAAGCTCATACCTATGACAAACTTAGTTGGTCTTTATGTTGCTACCGGAAGGAATTTTTTTAAATTTTTTTGTTTGAACCCTAAATATTTGGCTGGCTAATAAGGAGCGGGAGTATATACTCTTTTCAATGTGGTGCCTCTTTCTGGGATAATCTAAGATGGCACTTTCATCACTGAACAATAGTTTTGATACATCATCGGCACTTTTAATCTTTTAATCTTAGCAGGCTAATTTATGTCACACAAATTTAACAGCAAAACAAATGGAAACAAATGTCCAGGTAGGCCCACAAAATAGATATGTTTTCAGCAGGCATCTGAAACAGTGCAGTTATAATGAATGCCTAATGTATCCTGGTATTATTAGCTCACCAAGGAAAAGTCATTCAGTCAATTTTTCTGTCTATAAGGAGCAGAATGGAATTTTTTAAAAAGCAAAACAGCCACTCATACACCAACTCATACACTCATACACAGGATCATAGATTTGTATGGTTGGAAGAATTCCTGGGGTTCATTCAGACCAACCCATTAAATGCAGGAACCTCAAGTAAAGCATCCAGGACAGATTTACGTTGAACCCCTGCTTAAAAACAGATTTACGTTGAACCCCTGCTTAAAAACCTTCAAGTGGGAAGGAGAGTCCACCACCTTCTGAAGGAGTCCATTCCACTGTCAAACACCTCTTATCACCATAAAGTTCTTTCTACTGGATGTAGCAGGAATGTCCTTTCTTATAGTTCCTGCCTGAACTGGGTAGTGTGTGACAGGGGAAAGTGTCATTCAAATGATAATGATAGTTAATAATGGGAGCCCACCTTGTTCCAAGAGGGGGAAGAAGCTTTCCTCAGAACTCCTATTGAAATTGATTGGGAGGGGGGATCCATTTCAGCAGGAGAAACTCCTTCCACCCCCTAGAACAAGCCTCTTTGGAGCTATGCCTTTAAAAGAATCATTGACTTGTGACAGCCTATGACTGGCAGGTTGGTGGACCTATTCACCTATCCGTCTTTGGCTCACAAGGGGTGGAAGAACAAGCAATCTGGCCAACTGGGGGAAAATGTTCCTGACTCCTGCACTAGCACAATAAACTTTATAATAAAAATTGAATTTCTGTGGTTAGGAAAGCAATGGGGAAATGCATTGGAACATGGAGATTGAGTGATGGCTTTGATATACTTTGCCTGCCCCCCTTTCAACTAAGGAGTTGGCACGCCCACCCCCTTCTTCCCCTGCCTATAGGTAGGCAGGCAGGCGGCGGCAACCACCTGACTCTGCCCCAAGCACCTTTGCATTGCCAACATTTTTTTACATTAACACGAAGATCTGTGTAGGAGAAGATATATTTCTCTCTCACCCTTGCCTCCTCTCAATCTGAATTGTGCTTGCAGTGGGAGCCACAAAGATGCACACATTTTCATCTTTCTCTCGTTCCCCCCCCCTTCTCACTTCACGAGGGAAAGGGTCCCTGTGAAGTCCCCAGGAGCAGGTTAAGGGTACGCTGCAAACTAAGCGCTGACCTGAAGGGAGCTGGGCTGCAGGCTAAGTAAAAAGCTGGCAAATCGGCTAATAAAAGAAGACAGCTGTGTTTTTACGCAGCTCCTCCTGCAACTTTCTTTTTGAAATGCAAGGTTTCCTTTTGACCGCTGAGGTTTAGCTTTGCTTTGAATTACTTTCTGTGCTGGAACATGTCGGATACACCAGTTAAAATCTGGTTTGGGAGATCCTACAATTAAAACAGACCTCCACGCACGTACAAACACACTGAACAAGGTTGTCCCTAATTCTGATTTTTGCCCTCCAACCCTCCCGCCCCAACCTGCCGGGCCAGCGTTCGCTCAGGGGCAGTGAGGGATGGCGGCCCCCTCAAAAATCTGGAGGGGGCTCATCTCCTTGTCTTGAAATATTGAGGGAATTGAAGCCTCTTCTGCCCGCTATTGCTGGCCCACCTGATGACATTTTAGGTAACATTAAAGGTCTGCAGCTCTTCCTTGATCCCTAAATACTAGTTACAGGTAGGTAGCCGTGTTGGTCTGAGGTAGTCGAAACAAAAAATAAAAGAAAATTCCTTCCAGTAGCACCTTAGAGACCAACTAAGTTTGTCATAGGTATGAGCTTTCGTGTGCATGCACACTTCTTCAGATACTTCTTCAGAAGTGTGCATGCACACGGAAGCTCATACCTATGACAAACTTAGTTGGTCTCTAAGGTGTTACTGGAAGGATTTTTTATTTTTATTTTTTGTTTGAACCCTAAATATTTGGCTGGCTAATAAGGAGCGGGAGTATATACTCTTTTCAATGTGGTGGCTCTTTCTGGGATAATCTAAGATGGCACTTTAATCACTGAACAAAATTTCTGATACACCATTGGCACTTTTAATTTTTTAACCTTAGCAGGCTAATTTATCTCACACAAATTTAACAGCAAAACAAATGGAATCAAATGTCCAGGTAGGCCCACAAAACAGATATGTTTTCAACAGGCATCTAAAACAGTACAGTTATAATGAATGCCTAATGGTATCGTTAGCTCACCAAGAAAAAAGTCATTCAGTCACTTTTTCTGCCTATCAGAATGGCAATTTTTTAAAAAGCAAAACTGCCACTCATACACCAAACTCTGAAGAAGTAAATCATAATCCTACCCTGTAATTTACCCAAATCACTGCAATTTCTTCACCAGCTCAAACCTCCAAATGCTTCCTGGAAGCAATTAGAAAACAATCAACAAGCAAGCCTGAAAGTGGTTATAATGAAAGCTGGGGCCAGAAGCACGCAGGGCTATGCAAAATTAATTTCTGGATCTGTGGTATCTGTTAGTATTCAAGTAATGCATTGTTTGTAGCACTTGAAGGCAGCTCAAATTCTCTATTATAGGGCTGGGAGAACAGAGCCATGCATCTTTCAATGTACGGTAGCCTTTTCTTAGGCAAATAGTATGAATGAACGCAGGAGAGTCTGCATTCAGAGAGAAGCTACACTGCCAGAATGTTGCTGCTATTGGTCTTGCTGCTCCTCTTTCTGATACCTCTAATACCATGAGTTGCCCTGTGAATGATCCTATTCCTGTTCCACATGACTGGTACCAGCCAGGGGACTTCATCATTGGTGAAATTGCATCCCATATGTATTATATTCTCTATGAGGTTTTCTTCAAGGAACACCCAACACAGAACCTGTTCGATGTTTCATAGTAAGAATCTTCCATGCCCCAAGCATTCCTCGATATCACATTTCATTTTGCCTCAGCTCTTTTAAATAAGAATCCTAGGGAGAGGGCCCACCTTATTTGTAAGCTGCTATGGGAGACATATTTTGTCTGGATGGTGGAATATTAAAATATATTTCAATTTTTAAAAGTATCTGAGGAGTTCACAAGGAATTATTTAAATAATTGTCAATAAATCCTATTTACCCACACTTGAGGGGCTCCTCAGTTTCAATAAACTCCTGAGTCTTTTACAGTCTACTAAGCTGGCAAACAGGAAATACGATTTTCTTCTCTCATAAAAAAGCTTTCCGTTTTCTAAAGGGATACAGAAAGAGACTTGGTGTTGTTGTTTTTTGTTTTCTTCACACAAACTGTATTTGCTATTATTCTGCAGTACAGATATTGGGGAGGAGAATATTATTACATGAATTAGAGAAGGTAACGTGGAGGAAAAATTCAAAACATACAGCTAGAGCTCTGCCAATCCTGGTCCTCCAAAATGGAATCCTAATGGTTCATCTAACTCTGTATTGCCAGACTGACTGGCATGCTCCCTTTTTAGGAAAATAAATCTAGAAAGCATTAGGACTACACTCGATTTGTTGGAATCACTATTCCAATTGGGTCTATTTTTAGGGATGTGGAGATTAGCTGAATTGCAATGAGGCAGTCAAGGACGACCAGAGTTCAGTTTGGGTGCCACAGAGAGATATTAGGTTGTCAGGATGGGACATCAGGCAGAAAAGAGAATCAGGCATTGGGTGCAAAAACCAGAAGAAGGGCAAGACTATTTTGTCTACCAGCTGTGCTTTCCTGGGAGAAGGTAAAGCTAATGTTCCTGACTCCTCTTTCTGTCTAATGACATGCAGGATTAGTTTCTCCACTCAATGAATGTGGACACATCAAAGCTGTGGTTCTCATTTGCAATCAGATTTCCTTATCCTTTCCCAACTTTGTACTGAGAAGAATGTTCATTAGGACTTTATAGCGAAATGAATATAAGATTGTAGCTTTCATGGCCCAGAACATACTTCTGCAAAGAAGTGAAGTGGTTGCCTACTTAAGGAGAAACAGAAAGTTTTTACTTTCTTGATTGACTTGATTGAAATGTTTAAGCAAGAGTTGAAGAATATTTATGCGAATTTGTAACACTATTGCCCTGAGCAGTCATCAGTATTCATTGGATTGCATGGTGCTATTGAATTAAATGATTTAATAACAAATAAAATGATTTCTTTTCAATATAAACAAATTTGAAACAGAATCTTTCCAATATTGTGGTAAATTCATGTTTTAAATCCTTTTTCTGCAGTGTGGCAACAAAACTCTACCAACATGTCCTTGCCTTGGCAATTGCTGTGAAATAAAGAAATGAGAATCCAAACATTTTGCCCAGTGTGTTTATAAGCTTAGATGCATTAATTGTAAATAAAATAATTTCATTTCAGTATGAATCAATTTGAAACAGAATGAGTTCAGTATTAATCTATATTCATTTTTGTAAATCATTTACTTTATTTGCAGCATGATGACAAAATACTACCAACATGTCCTTGCCTTGGCATTTGCTGTGAAAGAAATCAATGAGAATCCAAACATTTTGCCCAATGTCACACTTGGCTTCCACACCTATGATAGCTATTATGATGCAAGGATGACCTACCGTACTACATTAGACCTCCTCTACAAAATGTCTAGATTTGTTCCCAACTACAAATGTGACACCCAGAAAAACCTCATTGCCATCATTGGAGGACTTGGCTCTGATACGTCCTTCCATATAGCAGATATGTTAGGCCTCTACAAGATTCCACAGGTGGGGTGTATGAAGGGTTGCATGGTGATATTTTTTTTCATCTGTCCTCAATTCTATGTTTGTTCTACTCAGAGAAGACCCATCAAGAAATATTTACTCTGTAATTTTACTTAGAGCAGATAAATAAACTGATTCATCTCAGTCAGCCTTCTTTCAATAATATTTGATGTGATACAACTCTAAATATTTATCTCGTCTTCCCTGTATACTCCCTTTACTTATTAATTTCTAAGGATATGAGACTGTTCTGCTTAAATCAAAATGCAATTTTAAAAGGAAGCATAGAAGAAGCCCTTACTGGAAGAATAATTGGATGTAAACTACAAATATTAGTAAGAATAGATTGTCACGTGTTGCAGGATGAATTCTTTGCACATAACATCATAACAACTGTACATTTTTTTTAAATTTTTTTTAGCTTGCCTATGGTTCATTTCCTCCAGAGAAGAGTGACACAACTGAATTCCCATCCTTTTACCGCATGGTACCCAATGAAAGTCATCACTTTGTGGGGATTATCCGCTTACTTCAGCATTTTGGATGGATCTGGGTCGGACTCTTTGCTCCTAATGATAATAGTGGAGAATATTTCATCAAGACCCTGGAGCCATTGCTTTCTCAAAATGGAATTTGTTCAGCCTTTACACAAAGAATCCTACGTCAACTCCATTTCGATAACCTGGATGAAATGAATGATGCAGCCTTAAATGTATATATGCTATTCAAAGGAAATAAAGTCACAACAATTATTGTCTATGGAGACTCTCTGACAATGATAGCGTTGAAAGGTGTTGTATTTTTGCGAGACCCAACCAATAAGGAAAATACAGGATTTCAAAAGGTCTGGATCTTTACCGCCCAGATTGATTTCATAGTACTGGGCCTTGTTAGGTTTTGGGATTTTCAGTTCTTCCAAGGTGCTATATCTTTCACAATTCATTCACAAAATCTTCTAGCATTCAAGGAATTTCTTCAGAGCATGAAGCCTTCCTGGAGCCAGGGTGATGGTTTCTTCAAAGTCTTCTGGGAGCAAGCATTTGACTGTATATTTCCAAATCCCAGTGCACCAATGGACATCAATGAAGTGTGTACCGGGGAGGAGAGCCTGGATAGTCTTCCAAGGTCTCTGTTTGAAATGGAACTATCTGGCCATAGCTACAGCATCTACAATGCTGTTTATGTTGTGGCTCATACTTTGCATGTCATTTACTTGTCTAAATCTAAGCAGAGAGTGATGGGGAGCAGTGGAAGATTAAAACTTCAAGATCTACAGCCTTGGCAGGTAATGCTGTACAAATAAAGAATATCAAAAGTACAATAATTTCATTGAAATAGTAAGTACAAACTAAGATTCCACCACAATTTTCACGCAGAAGTATTGCTCATGGCACTAATTTTTTATGTTTTCATATTTACTTCTGTACATTCGACTCATTTTTTTTGTTCACTGAATGCATAAAATCTTCTATCTGTTATGTCAAAAGAGCTGATTTTTTTACACTTGGTCCATGTAAAATGAAGCTACATAACTATATCTAAATATTGCTAGTAGAAAGGTGTTTGCAAACCAAGGCGTTTTGTTCAATATCTACATGATGTTCTTTCCCTTCATCTCTCTTTTCTCTTTCAATTAGCTGCACCATTTTCTTCCTGACATTTCCTTTAACAACTCAGCTGGAGAGAAAGTGTCCTTTACTAATAGAAGAGAAATGGGAGGTGGATTTGACATCACAAACATGGTCACCTTCCCAAACAAGTCTTTCCTTCGAGTGAAGGTTGGATGGGTGGATCCCAACAAAGAAGAATTCATCATTCATGAGGACATGATTATGTGGAACAAAGGATTTAATCAGGTCTGGAATCTGGGTATTCCTTTGAGCTGATGCAATCTCCAGATAACCACCATTTTTCTATTTGATAGCTTCATTAGAAAGATTTGGACATTTAGTTGGATGCAAACATGAAGTTAGAAAATGAATCTATGTTCTTAGTTGAAAAGAAGTTTAATTATATTTCCTTTTCTTTGTTTACTGTATGTATGGACGAGTATAGGGTTATCAAGATAAAATTTATTCATGGGGAAAATATGGGTGTTCTCTGCCTCAATTGAAAAGGATTCATGACCTATTGGAAGGCCCTATATCAACTCATTTCCATTTCTAAACCCCAACTTTCGCTATATTCCTAGAGAGTTAATACTGCCTTCCAATCTGAACCCTGTCTGGGACGGGTCAAAACCTGTCAACTCATTTCTTCTGGATTCCTTTGTGGATGTGTGATGTTGCCGGCTAGGAGCCAACCACATACTCTCCAACAATTCATAATTCCAGGGCTGCCCCTGGAAAATCAGGACTGAGGATATAAAGTATTCTGGAGACCCTGTAAAAGATGTGGCCAGATTGGGTTTAGGCTTGGTGCCGTCCAGAGGTCAATAGGCAACATTGCAAGCTTGCAAAAATAATTGTGTTGGGTCCTCCATGATTTATATGTCATATGTGAATTGGCTTTTTGGCCACTTGGCAAGTGAGTGCCACTAAAGGAAACAGGTTGAGGTTTACCTCAAGTGAATTCTGATTCCGGAAACTTACCACAGGGATCTGCAAAATATTTTTGGGGAGGGGCTGAATCGTTCATTTTCTTATTTTAAGTGCAGAGACTGAACATTTTTTTAATGAAATTGTTTCCTGTGTATGGATAGATGACACCCATTTCTGTGTGCAATGACCACTGCCAGCCTGGTAATCAGAAGAAAAGTAAGGAGGGACCGAAATTTTGCTGCTATGATTGTACTCCATGTCCAGAAGGGAAGATTTCAAACCAGAATGGTAAATAACATTTTTCATTGTAAAAGATTAGCAAATATCTGTTGAAAAGAATTTAAATACTATGTTGTGCATGTAACCACCCAGTCCAGCTTAATACAGTGGTACCTCGGGTTACGTACCTGATTCTTTCCGGGGTGCGGTACGTAACCCGAAAAGTACGCAACCCAAAAACACGTGAAAGCTCGCTTCTGCACATGCGCGTTCTGCGCAGAATGCTTTTGTGCATGCACAAACCTTACAGAATGCTTCTGCACATGCGTTTGCGGTGAACCCGGAAGTAAACGCTTCTGGGTCCGCCGCGTACATAACCCGAAACGTACATAACCCGAAGTGTATGTAACCCAAGGTATGACTGTAGTTTGCAGGAAAGATTTGAAACAAGAACGGTACATGACATTTTTCATCAAACTCAACTAGCAATAATGATTGAGTCATATTGATTTTAAAAAATTAAATACTATGTTGTGCATGTAACAACACTATCCTTCTTGAAGTGGTATGGGTAATTGCCTGTTCCCTTCATCAACTTATGAAGGAAACATTTAAAAACTAATAATCCTGGTGCAATACTATGCACATAGATATGAAAGTGCTCCCCAGTCATCTCAAAAGTCTTTTTCTTGTACACATATCAAGAAGTGCAGATTTGTGCCTTGTGTGTATGACTGGAATGAAACACATTAGGCACCCATGCTGGTTGAAATTAGGCCAGACTTCTTTTCATTATTGCACAGGTAAATCAGGGTTGCCAAACGTGTAGGGCGAAAAGAAAGTTATCATTCCAACGAGTACCTGCTGTTCAAATTCCACTCAATGGCTGAGATGCAGCCAATACTTTTGGGAGTTGACCAGCACTGGGCACTATTGTGCCACAGGACAAGAATCAAAGATTCCACTAAACTACCATGGGATGAGATTAGGTAAATCCAGCATCACTTGAGCTAGGGACCTGCTTGGATACTGTGTCACTGGCACATGAATTGCCACTGGAATTTGACCCTATCCTCTTTTCCAGATATGGATGACTGCATCAGATGCCCAGCAGATCAGTATCCAAACAAGAACAAAACTGGATGCATCCCCAAAATAATAAGCTTTCTTTCTTACTATGAGTCCTTTGGGATCAGCTTGGCCTCCCTTGCTCTTTCCTTTTCACTGCTCACAAGTTTGGTGATAGGGACTTTTATTAAATACAAAGATACTCCCATTGTCAAAGCCAACAACCGGGATCTCACTTACATTCTCCTCATCTCTCTACTGCTCTGCTTTCTCTCATCTTTGCTGTTTATTGGGAAACCTGGGGAAGTGACCTGTCTTCTTCGCCAACCAATGTTTGGCATTGTTTTCTCACTGGCCGTTTCATGTGTGTTGGCAAAGACTGTCACTGTAGTTGTCGCTTTCATGGCCACTAAACCAGGATCTAGCACAAGGAAGTGGGTAGGGAAACGGCTGGCCAATGCCATAGTCTTTTCCTGCTCTCTTACTCAAGCAAGTATTTGTACTGTGTGGTTGATGACTTCTCCTCCATTCCCTGATCTAGACATGGACTCAGTAGCAGAAGAAACCATTGTGCAATGTAATGAAGGGTCTGTGACCATGTTTTACTGTGTCCTGGGCTACATGGGCCTCCTGGCCATTGCCAGCTTCATTGTGGCATTTGCAGCTCGTAAATTACCGGACAGCTTTAATGAAGCCAAGTTCATCACCTTCAGCATGTTGCTCTTTTGCAGTGTTTGGCTGTCTTTTGTCCCAACGTATCTGAGCACCAAAGGAAAATCCATGGTGGTGGTGGAGATCTTCTCCATCTTAGCCTCTAGTGCTGGGTTATTGGGCTGCATCTTTGCTCCAAAATGTTATATTATCTTGCTGAGGCCAGAGCTGAACAACAGGGAGCAAATAATGAGAAAGAACTGAGCAATACCTTTGTTTTTATCTTATTGTTTTGTTGTATATCAATGCTTTTAGTGTAGAGGTTGTTAATAATGATGTCTCCAGAGCGTCACTGTTTTGCTGGAGGGATTCAAACACATACTTAGAAGTTAAGATTTTTTTTTTTTTTTTAAAAAGTGCTCTGTCACCATAGTGCAGGGATGGGGAGATTTCTCAAATTTTGCCCAGTAGGGCTGCAACACACCCACCTGCACGACACCTGACAAGTATGGGGTGAGTACTGATATGGCTTTAGAAGAAGAACCAAGATCTTAAAGGAAGTTCCCAGTTGTTAGTTTTCTGGAGGAATTTATCCACTCCCCGCAACCTCGAACAGCTGGTGGGTAATGAAGGCACAGGAGCATAAGTAGCCTCCATTGAACTTGCTACCAAAATAGTTAGAAAAAAGAGAAGTGGTTTCACTACAGCTGGGGGCTGGGGAAAGGACCATAATCCCAGTGGCCCTCCAAACCTCTTTATCATGCCATCAGGACTCTCTCTAGGTTATACTGCTACTGCTAAGTAGTGGCACGCGCCCTGTGGAATGCCCTCCCACCAGATGTCAAAGAGAACAACAACTACAAAACTTTTAGAAAACATCTGAAGGCAGGCCCTGTTTAGGGAAGCTTTTAATGTTTGATGGACTACTGTATTTTAATATTTTGTTGGAAACTGCCCAGAGTGGCTGGGGAAACCCAGCCAGAGGGGTGGGGTATAAATTATTATTATTATTATTATTATTATAAAAAATTTCTTCAGTAGCACGTTAAAGACCAACTAAGTTTATATTTTGGTATGAGCTTTCGTGTGCATGCACACTTCTTCAGATACACTAGAAACAGAAGTGTCAGACCCTATATATATATATACAGAGGGTGGTGGGGGTGGGTGGGAATGGGTGATGGGCTGATGGGAGTGGTAAACCTGTAGATGGCTGTTAATGGCTGCTGATGGCTGCAATTAGTCCTGGGCTGAGATGGCTGTTAATGGCTGCTGATGGCTGCAATTAGTCCTGGGCTGAGGTGCTAAAGAAAGCTTGATCATGCATAATGAGATAAGAATCCGATGTCTCTATTCATCCCAGGTGCTTCCATGGTTTTAAGCTTGGTAATGATTTCCAATTCAGCAACTTCTCTTTCCAGTCTGTTCCTGAAATTTCTCTGCAATAAAACAGCTGCTTTGAGATCTTGTATAGAATGTCCTGGGAGATTGAAGTGTTCTCTTACTGGTTTTTCAGTCTTATGGTTCCTGATGTCAGATTTATGTCCATTTATCCTTTGGCGTAGGGTTTGGCCTGTTTGTCCAATATAGAGAGCTGAAGGGCACCGTTGGCATTTGATGGCATACACAATGTTAGAAGATGAGCAATTAAATAGTCCTGAGATGGTATGTTGGATGTTGTTGGGGCCAGTAATGATGTTGTCCGGGTGTATGTGGCAGCAAAGTTGGCATCTGGGTTTATTGCAGGCTCTGGTACCAGTGTCCATGTTAAGTCTGGTGGTTGTATTATTGTGGGTGAGGAGTTGTTTAAGATTGGGTGGCTGTCTGTAGGCAATGAAAGGTCTGTTGGTGTTTGCTAAGTTTGTAAAACTCAGTCTGACACTGTTGTTCTAGTAAGGAGCAGGGGGAGTCTTCTGGCATGAATTGGGATTTTTTTTTAAAAGAGAGAGCAAAAGTGCCACTCAGCAATTATTCAAATCACTGTAATTTCTTCACCAGGTCAAAACTTCAGAGGCTTTCTAGAAGAAACCAGTTAGCAAGTCTGAATGTGGCTATAAATAATCCCATTGCTTTGGAGAGTTGGGGCAGGGCTAAGAGGCAGGGTTTTGTCCTTTCATTGTGGGATGTTATAATCTCTGTTAGGTATTCCTGGGATTTATTTGTAGCACTTTGATTAAACACAGTTCAGCTTCTCTCTTCTAGAGATGTATTGACTGAGCCATGCCCTGTCCAATGTAGTGTCTTCAAATACAGCTACTATGGATGGATGGACACAACAGAGTCTGCATACCTTGAGAAACCTGGCTGCCAGGGTCTTGTGGCTATTGGTGTTGCTGTTTCTAATTCCTCCTGCTTTGTTCAAAGCAGATACTACAAAGTGTACCTGGGGTGATCCTTTTCCTGTTCCACACGAGTATTTTCAGTTTAAGTACTCCGTGAACAGATTAATCCACTTTTCATTACTTTAAATGGGAAAGTTCGCTTCAGGTTAAGAACACTTCAGGTTAAGTATGGACTTCCGGAACCAATTACACTCATACCTCAGGTTAAGTACGCTTCAGGTTGAGTACTCCGCGGACACGTCTGGAACAGGTTAATCCACTTTCCATTACTTTCAATGGGAAAGTTCGCTTCAGGTTAAGTACGCTTCAGTTTAAGTACTCCACGGACCGTCTGGAACGGATTAATCCACTTTCCATTACTTTCAATGGGAAAGTTCGCTTCAGGTTAAATACGCTTCAGGTTAAGTACAAACTTCCGAACCAATTGTGTTTGTAAACCGAGGTACCACTGTACTCGAAGCACTACTTTTATCTCACTCTTCAACCAAAAAGGTATCCCACAAAAGTTTCTGGCAATGATAGCCTGGAATCCACAACATAAAATACAGGAGTAAAATGGGAAAGGGGATTTGGAGGAATGTAGATGTCAGGGAATAAATTACTACTACTACTACTAATAATAATAATAATAATAATAATTGCTGGCATATTTAATGTTTCTAATAATATAAATACTAAGAATGTGACTGAAAAAGAGGAGGGGCCGAGGTGAAACAAGATTTGAGAAATCATAGATTTGTTGATTCAAGAATTTCTTTGTCCCTCTCTCCACCTAAACAAATCTGCCACACAAGTGGATAAGTATTAAAAAACATGACACTCCTTTCTCTGAGGCTTGCAATCTAAAAAGCATGACACAAAAGTAAAGGAAATTTGGAGAGATGTAGAGAGGGGAATAGTCTTACTGTGGAACCTCAAACAGGTTCTGTGATGGGTGCTCTTTGAAGAAAACTTCATAAAATACATGAAATACCCGAGAAACTATCCCACTATTGATGAGACCACATGGCTGGTAGCACTCATGTGGAACCGGAAATGGATCATTCACATGGCACCTCAAAGTATCTTCTTTGCAGTTGACAGGGAATTGCAGAGTCAAAAATACCAAGAGCCACAACATCCTGGCTTCCTAGCTTCTCTAAAAATACAGACCTTCCTGTGCCCATCAGTATCAAGTTATCTTCTTGAGCATGCTACTATGAGTGATGCTTGGCCTTGCCAGCTCAGTTCTAAAACAGAGTTCTGTGAGCTGTTTCTGAACATCAAAAGATTACAAATGAAACAGTAGATGAGATTGCCAACACTCTGATTTTAAGTCAGAAATTAATAATAATAATAATAATAATAATAATAATAATAATAATAATAATAATTTATTTTTTATACTCCACCCATCTGGCCAGATTCCCCCAGCCACTCTGGGCGGCTTCCAACGAAACATTAAAACTTTAAAATACAGGAATCCATCAAACATTAAAAGCTTCCCTAACCAGGGCTGCCTTGAGATGACTTCTAAAGGTCTGGTAATTGTTGTTCTCTTTGACCTCTGGTGGGAGGGCATTCCACAGGGTAGGCGCCACTACCAAGAAGGCCCTCTGCCTGGTTCCCTGTAACTTGGCTTCTCGTAGCGAGGGAACCGCCAGAAGGCCTTCGGCAATGTACCTCAGTGTCCGGGCAGAACGATAGGGGTGGAGACGCTCCTTCAGGTATACTGGACCGAGGCCGTTTAGAGCTTTAAAGGTCAGCACCAACACTTTGAATTGTGCTCGGAAACGAACTGGGAGTCAATGTAGGTCTTTCAGGACCGGTGTTATGTGGTCTCGGCGGCCGCTCCCAGTCATCAGTCTAGATGCCGCATTCTGGGTTAGTTGTAGTTTCCGGGACACCTTCAAAGGTAGCCCCAAGTAGAGTGCATTGCAGTAGTCCAAGCGAGAGATAACTAGAGCATGCACCACTCTGGCGAGACAGTCCGCGGGCAGGTAGGGACTCAGCCTGCGTACCAGATGGAGCTGATAAACAGCTGCCCTGGACACAGAATTGACCTGTGCCTCCATGGACAGCTGTGAGTCCAAAATGACTCCCAGGCTGCACACCTGGTCTTTCAGGGGCACAGTTGCCCCATTCAGGACCAAGGAGTCCTCCACACCCGCCCGCCTCCTGTCCCCCACAAACAGTACTTCTGTCTTGTCAGGATTCAATCTCAATCTGTTAGCCGCCATCCATCCTCCAACCGCCTCCAGACACTCACACAGGACCTTCACCACCTTCACTGGTTCTGATTTGAAAGAGAGGTAGAGCTGGGTATCATCCACATACTGATGAACACTGATGAATTAAACTGATGAAGTATTGTCCATCTTTTGCCCCTATTCCCAGTTCTCCATGGCACCTGGTATAATTTATAATGGTTTCCAGACTTGCTTTTTTGACATCCATAGTGCCTTCTAAGAAACCTCTTTGGCTGTCAGGCTTCGGGGAATTGGCTTCCTCCCACCGTGGTGGCAGTAGATAAGCAGAACAAAGGAAAGGAGTCTTCTTACCAGTTAGAAACTTTAATAATAGCAGCGAGAGAACAAAGAACAAACCTCCTAGAAAGGCAGTACTCCCAATTAAGTTCACCACCTCCTCCATCCCTTATTAATCTACATCAAAATAAAAAAATTCCTTCAGTAGCACCTTAAAGACCAACTAAGTTTATATTTTGGTATGAGCTTTCGTGTGCATGCAAGAAGTGTGCATGCACACGAAAGCTCATACCAAAATATAAACTTAGTTGGTCTTTAAGGTGCTACTGAAGGAATTTTTTTATTTTGCTTCGACTCAGACCAACACGGCTACCTACCTGTAACTAATCTACATCATTCCTACATCTTGTAAAATTGATGCAATTCTGGGCTGCATCAATAGGAGTATAGCGTCTAGATCATGGGAAGTAATAGTACCACTGTATTCTGCTCTGGTCAGACCTCACCTGGAGTACTGTGTCCAGTTCTGGGCACCACAGTTCAAGAAGGATACTGACAAGCTGGAACGTGTCCAGAAGAGGACAACCAAAATGGTCAAAGGCCTGGAAACGATGCCTTATGAGGAACGGCTTAGGGAGCTGGGTATGTTTAGCCTGGAGAAGAGAAGGTTAAGGGGGTGATATGATAGCCATGTTCAAATATATAGAAGGATGTCATCTAGAGGAGGGAGAAAGGTTGTTTTCTGCTGCTCCAGAGAAGCGGACACATAGCAATGGATTCAAACTACAAGAAAGAAGATTCCACCTGAACATTAGGAAGGACTTCCTGACAGTAAGAGCTGTTCAACAGTGGAATTTGCTGCCAAGAAGTGTGGTGGAGTCTCCTTCTTTGGAGGTCTTTAAGTGGAGGCTTGACAGCTATATGTCAAGAATGCTTTGATAGTGTTTCCTGCTTGGCAGGGGGTTGGACTGGATGGCCCTTGTGGTCTCTTCCAACTCTATGATTCTATGATTCTATGAGTTTGAAACTGCTGTGTTTTCTGTTCTGCCGGTTTCTGAGCTCTCAGGGACTTTGGGAAAGGGGGGAGGATACTCTCCAGAAACTGTAAATCTGTTAACCCTCTCTCTTCTTCTCCTAGCTGTTCCCCATCCAGTATTTCCCAGCTTCTGCCTTCTGAACTATATCCTTCTGCAAACCACTGTTCCAAATCTATACTGTCCTCTGGCTCCTGTGAAGATTCAGGATCTGGATCAGAAGGGGGAGGCTCCCACCATTCTTCCTCAGTGCAACCTGTAACGGATTAGCCCCAGGATGGGAGATTTAGTACACCCTTGATTAGAAAAAGTTAATCCACCTCCAATTTAACTGACAGCGCAACTTCAGGAGGCAGGACGGTGCCCGGTTTAAAAAGGAGGGAATAACTGTTTTGGCAGTTGGAAGAGGGGGAGTGTGTGGTGACGAAGAGGGAAGAAGAAGGGTGTGGGGCCGGGATAGTGGTGGTTTAGGTTAGGCTTAGGATAACTTAAACTTAAAGTCTGACAAAGTTAATGTATAACTGTAACTAAGATTGCAAACTTATGCATCGTTAAGAAAAGAAAAACCTATGTTCTCAAGAAAATAAAATTCATCTTCTTTTTGTGCCAAAGAGTATCGTCTTGGTTATTCCAGCAGCGTATTAAAACTCACAGAGGTGGAGACTCAGAAAAGGGCAAAACTTACCTGACGAAAAAGGGATAGTTTGTGTCCTAGAGTCACACAGGAAGGGCAGTATGGTGAAAACCTAGAGTGCCACAGGTTTGCCAGGGTGAAATGGCAGACTGATGCAGTGGGGATCTGAGTTGAGGGAGTCCCTGTTCTGTAGGCAAGAGGTTGTTCATTCAAATAGCCCTGAGTGTTTGTGAGATCAGGCCACGAAAGCTGGAGTTAGACTCTCTTTACTGAGAAGCCCAGAATTGAGGGGTTTATTTTAAGGCGTAAGGAATTGAGTGGGGATTGCTTTACCCCTGTCCCCTTTCGTCTCATAATCTATTGGCAACGTCGGCGAGGGGGTTCGTCGCGCAGCCCTCCTCAGAACGGTCCCTGACACTGCCTTTGATGTTTAGCTCAAAGTGGCACTTTTGGCAACCAAGATGCTGGTGCTTGTGTGTTTACTCTAAGTCTCACCACACCTCTGCTCCCTTGTGGCACAAAAAAATAGCAATTGGTTTTCTGTTTTCCCGTGTGAGTCAATGCCAATCAGAGTGAAGCCATTTTCCTTGGAGTTGCAAAACGCAGCAAATCCAAATACAATGGAATCAGTTTAAGACAAAGGCATCACTCAGTTTTTCTCATTATTTGCTCCCTATTGTTCAGCTCAGGCCTCAACACAATGATGTAACACTTAGGGGCAAAGATGCATCCCAACAAACGCCTCAAAAGAGTGCCACTCTGGAGACATTCTTAGTAACATGGAGACATTCTTAGTAACCAGCTGTATACTAAAACCATTAATATATAACAAATCAATAAGATAAAAACAAAGGTATTGCTCAGTTTTTTCTCATTATTTGCTCCCTATTGTTCAGCTCAGGCCTCAGGACAATGATGTAGCATTTAGGGGCAAAGATGCAGCTCAATAATCCAGCACTGGAAGACATGATGGAGAAGATCTCCACAGCCACCATGGATTTCCCTTTGGTGCTTAGATATGTTGGGAGAAAGGACAACCAAACACTGCAAAACAGCAACATGCTGAAGGTAATGAACTTGGCTTCATTGAAACTGTCTGGCAATTTACGAGCTGCAAATGCCACAATGAAGCTGGCAATGGCAAGGAGGCCCATATAGCCCAGGACACAGTAAAACATGGTCACAGACCCTTCATTACATTGCACAATGGTTTCTTCTGCTACTGAGTCCATGTCTAGATCAGGGAATGGAGGAGAAGTCATCAACCACACAGTACAAATACTTGCTTGAGTAAGAGAGCAGGAAAAGACTATGGCATTGGCCAGCCGTTTCCCTACCCACTTCCTTGTGCTAGATCCTGGTTTAGTGGCCATGAAAGCGACAACTACAGTGACAGTCTTTGCCAACACACATGAAACGGCCAGTGAGAAAACAATGCCAAACATTGGTTGGCGAAGAAGACAGGTCACTTCTCCAGGTTTCCCAATAAACAGCAAAGATGAGAGAAAGCAGAGCAGTAGAGAGATGAGGAGAATGTAAGTGAGATCCCGGTTGTTGGCTTTGACAATGGGAGTATCTTTGTATTTAATAAAAGTCCCTATCACCAAACTTGTGAGCAGTGAAAAGGAAAGAGCAAGGGAGGCCAAGCTGATCCCAAAGGACTCATAGTAAGAAAGAAAGCTTATTATTTTGGGGATGCATCCAGTTTTGTTCTTGTTTGGATACTGATCTGCTGGGCATGTGATGCACTCATCCATATCTGAAAAGTAGAATAAGGTCCAATTCCAGTAACAATTCATGTGTGCTCTTTATTTCTTTTTTATCTTATCCTTCTGATTTTAAGGAGTTGATGATTATATAACAGTATGTGAAATACGTTTCAAGTATTCTGCTGAATGTTTGAATTTAAACAATATTAAGCTGTTGTTGCATGCACCCTGCACACCAGGGCTTGTTCCAGCTACACTTATACGGGGGGGGGGAGCATCAGGCACCGGTGGGCTCTTGTGTTGCAGGGGAGAGCACAAGGGGCCTGGTAGAGCCCAGAATGATAGCATCCCCCTAAATCAGATGAGACTGGCGTTACATAACTTATTCCATGGCTGCCTTCTGGGATCCGTGATACTTGTCTTTTGACACACCAATGTCCAATGCTGGTCAACTCCCAAGGGTATTGATTGGGTGCATTTGAAACATCAAGTGGAATTTGAAGAGCACATGCTCATTGAAACGATAACCCTCTCTTCACCCTTGTTCTTTTACCAGCCCTGCTTGCCTGTGCAATAACGAATACAAATCTGACCTAATTTCACCCAACTTGTGTTTCATTCCAGTCATACACAGAATCCCCCAAAATGCAACTCCTAGGCCAGCGTTTCTCAACCGCTGTTCCGCGGTACACTAGTGTGCCGCGAGAGGCTGGCTGGTGTGCTGCGACATGCCGCGGCGAGAAGGGCGACCCCCCCCCAAAAGAGAGAGAAGAGGCCAGGCGCTGCAGGGCGCTCCGAGCGCTCAGCACTTTGGAGCGCTCTGCTCTGCAGCCGCCGGCCTTGGGCAGCCCCCCCCAAAAAAGAAGAAGAAGAAGAAGAAGAAGAGGCCAGGCGCTGAAGGGCGCTCCGAGCGCTCGCCGTTTCGGAGCGCTCCGCTCTGCAGCCGCCGGCCTTGGACAGCAAAAAAGAAAAGAAAAGAGGCCAGGCGCTTCAGGGCGCTCCGAGCGCTCGCCGTTTCGGAGTGCTCCGCTCTGCAGCCGCCAGCCTTGGGCAGCAAAAAAGAAAAGAAAAGAGGCCGGGCGCTGCAGGGTGCTCCGAGCGCTCGCCGTTTCGGAGCGCTCTGCTCTGCAGCCGCCGGTTCCAGGCACCGAGGCGGCAGGCCTCGGGCAGCCCCCCCCCCAAAAGAAGAGGCCAGGCGCTGCAGGGTGCAACGCGCGCTCCCTGCTGCTACAGCAGCAGCAACAGCAGCCGGTTCCAGGCCCCTCTGGCTGGCTGGGGCGCTCGGTGGTCTCGCTCTACAGGGCATGGAGGTATGTCTTATGGAGGTGGTGTGCCTCGTGGTTTTTTTCACGGAACAAGTGTGCCGTGGCCCAAAAAAGGTTCAGAAACACTGTCCTAGGCAATTAGAGTACTTGATATGTGTACAACAAAAGACATTTGAGCTGAGTGGGGAGCACTTCCATATCTAGCTTCATAGTTTTGCACCAGTCTTATTTGCTTTTGAACATTTCATTGGAATTATTGTACAGTAATTCCTCAGTTTAAGTATGCTTCGGTTTGAGTACTTTAAGTTTAAGTACTCCGCAGACCCGTCTGGAAGTTCGCTTCAGGTTAAGTACGCTTCAGGTTAAGTATGGACTTCCAGAACCAATTACACTCATACTTCGGGTTAAGTACGCTTCAGGTTGAGTACTCCATGGACCCGTCTGGAACGGATTAATCCACTTTCCATTACTTTCAATGGGAAAGTTCGCTTCAGGTTAAGTACACTTCAGTTTAAGTACTCCACGGACCGTCTGGAACGGATTAATCCAATTTCCATTACTTTCAATGGGAAAGTTCGCTTCAGGTTAAGTACGCTTCAGGTTAAGTGCAGTCTTCCAGAACTAATTGTGTACTTAAACCAGGCATCCCCAAACTGCGGCCCTCCAAATGTTTTGGCCTACAACTCCCATGATCCCTAGCTGACAGGACCAGTGGTTGGGGAAGATGGGAATTGTAGTCCAAAACATCTGGAGGGCCGCAGTTTGGGGATGCCTGACTTAAACCGAGGTACCACTGTATTTTAATCTTTTGTTGGAAGCCACTCGGAGTGGCTGGGGAAACCCAGCCAGATGGGTAGGGTATTAATAAACATTATTATTATTAAAATTAGTATTATTATTTTCAAAGGTTACTTGAAAACAGCAGAAAAATGCTAGCACACAACTCTAAGCAGGACAGTGTGGTTGCATGTGAAATGTAGCATTTAAATAGATTTGACACAATAATCTTTACTAATATTGAACAATGAAAAATGTCATGTACCATTTTGGTTGGAAATCTTCCCTTCTGAACAAGGAGTACAATCATAGCAGCAAAATTTCTGCCCTTCCTTCTTTTTCTTCTGATTACCAGGGCTGCAGTAGTCATTACACAGAGAAATGGGCATCACCTTTCCAGAAACAGGAAATAATTTCAGATAAGAAAGTAAACCTCTCACCCAAATACTTCATATGAAGTGCAGCAATTGTCCCATTTTTTTGTTAGGGGACCAGAAAAAAGAAGCAAGATACATGAAATAAGCTAGGGCCACTTTATTAGCTGTAACTTTAGGAGTTTATAAATAGCAAAGGACATGTGTGGAAAATGCTTAACTCTTCTATCAGGCTCCTAAACCTGCACCGATTGGGTGAGGTCTTCATGATTCATAACACCTTTGAAATGCTGCAACTTGTTACACAGAGCCCTGTGACAATTCTCTAGAATCACTCGAGCTGACCACATGATACTCAACTTCTTCGCCAACTTTCCTTTCCATCACCCACCTACCTAGTGACCAGAAAGCCAATTCAAGTAATGTGCATGCCACCTGTAGTTGCACCTATTTGGCAATGCTGGGTAGGAGAATGAAGTAGGTGGCAAAGGTCAACCAGCCCATTTTGACCAGTCAATCATAGGAAGGAACATAATTTCCTGCTTGACACAAACTATGATAACATATAACTATGTTATGATAGTTATGGTAACATAGTTATGGTATGAAAACTATGGTATGGCATGATAGTTATGATAGTTGTGATAACATATAACTATGATATATTAGACAAACAGGCAAAACCCTACACCAATAAATGGACATAAATCTGACATCAGGAATCGCAGGAAAGAGAAACCAGTAGGAGAACACTTCAATCTCCCAGGACATTCTATACAAGATCTCAAAGTAGCTGTCTTATTACAAAAGAATTTCAGAAATAGACTGGAAAGAGAAGTTGCTGAACTGCAACTTATTACCAAGCGTAAAACCATGGAGAGACCAGGTCTGAATAAAGACACTGATTCCCGGACCATCCGTGGGCCAGACTGAAAAGGTGATTGGGCCGCATCCAGCCCACAGGCCTTAGGTTGCCTACCCCTGATCTAGAGAGTGCATTGGGTCAAAGAAATACCCACATTCCAGACCTGGTTAAAGCCTTTGTTCCACATAATCATGTCCTCACGAATGATTATCTCATTTCTATTGACAGCAATGGGATCCACCCATCCCACCTTCACTCGAAGAAAAGACTTGTTTGGGAAGGTGACCATGTTTGTGATGTCAAATCCACCTCCCATTTCTCTTTTATTAGTAAAGGACACTCTTTCTCCAGCTGAGTTGTTAAATGAAATGTCAGGAAGAAAGTGGTGCAACTAATTGAAAGAGAAAGGAAAGATCAAGGGGAAAGAACACAATAAAGTTAGTGAAGAAAATGGATTGATGTATTAACACCATTCTTTATTCTTCATTTACATATAATTATGTTTGCTCACTTTACTTGACAATGTAGATGAAAAAAATTGTTATGCATACAGTGGAAAAGAAACCAGCCAAATGTACAAGGTTAATATGAAAATATAAAGCTTTGCCAGTTAGTGACATGAGCAATACTATTGCATACCAACTAGGTTTGCTCTTGGTATAAGCTTTCGTGTGCCTGCACATTTCTTCAAAAGTAATGCTGCAATGATTCAGGTAGGTAGGCATGTTGGTTAGACGCAGTCAATATATATATATAAAATACTTCTTCAGGTATTTATATATATATTTCAACTGCGTCTGACCAACACGGCTACCTAACTGAATCAATGAAGCACTACTTCTGCATGAAAATTGTTATGTAAACCTAAGTTGTATATTTCCTGCTTTTCATTTGTAAAGCATTACCTGCCAAGGCTGCAGATCTTGAAGTTTTAATTTTTGACTGCTACCCAATGTTCTCTGCTTGGATGTAGACAAGTAAATAGCATGCAAAGTATGAGCCACAACATAAACAGCATTGTAGATACTGTAACTGTGGCCAGATAGTTCCATTGCAAAAAGAGATCCTGGAAGACTCTCCAAAGTCTCCTCCCCAGTACACAGTTCTTTGGGCTCCACTGTCACATGTGGATTTGGAACTATACAGTCAAATGCTTGCTCCCAGAAGTCCTTGAAAAAACCATCGCCCTGGCTCCAGGAGGAAGGCTTGATTGCCAGAAGAAAGTCTTTGAAATTTAGAAGATTTTGTGAATGAATTGTGAGGGATATGGCACCTTGAAAAAGTTGAAAATCCCAAGAACTAACAAGCCCTGTGGCAATGAAATCAGTATGTGCACTCAAAATCCACACCTTTCTAATTGCTAATTTTTCTGTATTGGTTGGGTCCCGCAAAAATATAATAGTTCTCAGTGCTATAATTGTCACAGCTTCGCCATAGACAATAAATGTAGTGACTTTATTATCTGTGAGCAATGCATACAAGTTTAAGGCTACCTCGTGCATTTCATCCAGGTTATCAAGATGGATTTGATGTGGGATTCTTTGTGTAAAGGCTGAACAAATTCCATTTTGAGAAAGCAATGGCTCCAGGGTCTTGATGAAATATTCTCCAGTGTTATCATTTGGACCAAAGAGTCCAACCCAGATCCATCCAAAATGCTTAAGCAAGTTAATAATCCCCCAAAACTGATGGGCTTCATTGGGCACCATTCGATAAAAGGACGGGGACTGACTTACGTCACTCTCTGGAGGAAAGGAGCCATATGCAAGCTAAATAAATAAATAAATTACAGTTATGAAGTTATGTAAAAAGAATTCATAATGTACAATGTGAAATTTTATTTAACAAATATTTGTTCAAGCAATGATATAGGTTAAATCCCTGAGTGCTCACTGGAAGGACAGATCCTGAAGCTGAGGCTCCAATACTTTGGCCACCTCATGAGAAGAGAAGACTCCCTGGAAAAGACCCTGATGTTGGGAAAGATGGAGGGCACTAGGAGAAGGGGACGACAGAGGACAAGATGGTTGGACAGTGTTCTCGAAGCTACGAACATGAGTTTGACCAAACTGCGGGAGGCAGTGGAAGACAGGAGTGCCTGGCGTGCTATGGTCCATGGGGTCACAAAGAGTTGGACATGACTAAATGACTAAACAACAAAATCCAATACAGTCAGTAAGAATTTAAAAAATCCCTATGCAACATCTTACCTGGGGAATTTTGTAGAGACTTAATATATCTGCCATATGTAAGGAGGTATCAGAGCCAAGTCCCCCAATGGTGGATATGAGGGTTTTCTGGGTGTCACATTTGTAGTTGGGGACAAATGTATTCATTTTGAAGAGGAGGTCTAGACTCGTACGGTAGGTCATCCTTGCATCATAATAGCTGTCATAGATGTGGAAGCCAAGTGTGACATTGGGCAAGATGTTGGGATTCTCATTGACTTCTTTGACAGCAAATGCCAAGGCAAGGACATGTTGGTAGAATTTTGTCACCACACTGCAAATAAAGTAGAGGAATTACAGAAATGAATATACCACAATACTGGACACTTTCCTTTTCAAATTAATCGAAACTGAAAATAAATGATTGGAAACCAAGCATTTTGAGAAGCGGTTGAAGGAGCTGGGTATGTTGATCCTGGAAAAGAGGAGACTGAGAGGAGATATGATAGCTGTCTTCCAATATCTCAAGGGCTGTCACATGGAAGATGGAGCAAGATTCTCTTCTCCTGCTCTGGAGGGTAGGACTCAAACCAATGGCTTCAAGATACAATAAAGGAGATTCTGACTATACATCAGGAATAACTTTCTCCAAGAGCGCTCTGACCATAAGAGCTGTTCAACAGTCTTTCTTTCCCTCCCTTTTTCTTTCTACTTACTCTGTATACAACACTGATGTCTCACATCAAACGTAACTGCTCTGTAGAGTAGAAAAAACTCTACAAGCTAAAAGAGAGACAATTCACATGCTTTTATAAACCAAGAAAATCATATATATAATGACTCAGAAGGTGAGTGAAATGAGGAGTCCCTCAAGGGTGTAAAAAACAGACATTTTAAAATTATTTAAATCATTCCATGTGAGCTAGTATGTTATTGTTTAAAATGAAACGACTTTTGCTATTATACCATTCAGCCAAAAAAATGTTTCACATTATAGCTTACAGGCAACAGTTCCTCTCCTCAGCATGCTTTTGCAAAAGACATGAGGCAAGAGGAAATGTGATTTGGAGGAATGTTAGAGGCATGGGAGATTCTTACGTTGAAATATCGAACAGGTTCTGTGTTGGGTTTTCCTTGAAGAAAACTTCATAGAAAACATAATGGATATGTGAAGCTATTCCACCAATGATGAAATCACCTGGCTGGTACCACTCACGTGGAACAGGAATAGGAACATTCACAGTGCACCTGATAGTGTTATCAGTATTAGAAACTGGAGGCATTAGAAAAAGCAACATCAATAACATCGACATCATGCTAGTCAAGCTTCCTTCTGAACACAGACTCTATTGTACTTGTTCCTACTAGCTTCCTAAGAAAAGGCTACATTGGATGATGCATGACTCCTTTTACCCACACATATAATAAAAAGTATGAGCTGCCTTCAGAGATTACAGCATCAGAAATTGAATTTGCTAGAGCCCTGCCTGCTTCTGCCCCCTACCCCAGTTCTCAATACTGTAAATGGGGTTAGTTATAACCACTCTCAGGCTTGCTTGTTGTTTTCTAGCTGCTTCTGGGAACCACCTAGAGGTTTGTCCTTGTGAAGAAATTGCCATGATTTGGGTAATTGCAGGGTAGGATTATGAATTACTTCTTCAGGGTTATCATTCTGAGTGGCTCTTTTGCTTCTTTTTTACTCATAGTTCTGCTCCTTACAGGCATAAAAAGTGATTGAATGACATAGCCATGATGATACGAAGAAATTCAGAGTGAAGTCATTGGGTAAATAACAGGGCTAAATTTCGAGATAACAGCCACTTCCAAATGCCATTTCCCTTCAAGGCATAGCTGCCAAGTACCCTGTTTTCCCCGGGAAACCCGTGTTTTTTACGTACCGTTTCCCGGCAGTCCCCAATATCAGTTCATTTCCCGCTTTTCTCCCTTATTCTGCTCCTGCCGGCAGCCTTTTTTTTCCTGCTTTGCCCATCTATGGGCACGGAAAATGGCCAGCGCCGGAAGTCGTGTCTACGCATGTCCGGAAGTGCGTAGACGCAACTTCCGGTGTCGGCAGCAGCCATTTTCGGTGCCCGTAGATGGCCAAAGTGACACTGGAAGTTGCGTCTACGCACTTCCGGACATGCGTAGACGTGACTTCCGTTGCCGGCGCCAGCCATTTTCGGTGCCCATACATGGGCAAAGCGACACCGGAAATTGCGCCTACACAACTTCTGGTGTCACACGGCTGCCGGTCCTGGATTCTGCAGTCCAGGACTTGGCAGGTATGCTTCAAGGGAATGGGAATAAAGACCCCCCTCTCTCCACACACACACACACACACACACACACACACACTAGCTTGACTGTCTTGCATGAATGAAGAGAAGGTGTTTGGAGGAGTGGGGATTTTTTTTTCAGCCTGAGGATTGAATTCCCTTCTGAGTAATCTTCCAAAAGTCATATGACCGTGGTGGGTGGGACAAGATGTGAAAATGTACTGAGCACCTAGTGCAAATTTTACTAATGCATAGTGTTTAGTTTCTACTCACACACATACACTCCTCTCTATTCCCATTCAGGTCACCAGGAGGCATTGTCAGAGTTCAAGGACATATTCCAGGGAGGCAACAACTCAGGATATGAAGCGGAGCCAGGGAGAGCTCTGAGGTTCAGAAAAAGACATTTTGAGGGCCACATGCAGCCAGTTGGCCAGAAGTTTCCTCTCCCCCACTGAATTGAAACTGCTTATCATAAACCAACCCACAGTACTGATTTCCTCAGTTCAGTATGCCAGTTTGTTCTGTTCTCCCGCCACCTAAATATTGCTTTGTACAAATCCTTTGTCAGCCTGTACTATATTAAATTGTAATGAACCTCAATCCAATAAAAGAGAACCCCACACCGAGTTTCCTGATTTGCTCATTTAAATTCCAGAAACAATCGTGGGATGCAAGTCTGGTTGTAGTTAGCTGGTTCAGACACTTGCACACTCTCCAATACTCCTCAGATGAAAATAGGGACATTCTATTCTACATCAGTATCACTGCTTGACTCTTAGTGACCAAGTATAAACGTTATTAGAGGAAACACACAACATAGGTGGAAAATCTTCATCGCAAACAGTCATTTAACCAAACAAACAATTGTTCTTCATTGCTATTGCTTCCACTTCCAACTGGATTTTTTTAACAACAGAAGTTCCTCCAAAACCTTTAGGGAACATCTATGCTACTACTGAATTTCATAACATGAGCACAGTCAATCCACATTTCAACTTTCCTGAGAAGTTTACTCTTTTCTTCACATCAAGCTTCTGTATGTCACAGATTTTGCTTTGTGGATCAGCAGTCCACAAAGTCCAGTGGTTGGTCAACAGTCTGTGCATTTGAAACTCTTAAATAGATTGATTTTGCTGCTACCACTGCAGAGAGACTATTTCTTATCGCTGTGTGCTCTGCATATCCTCTGGGTTGAAGCATTTCTTCTGACTTTCCTAAAGCGCTTCAAATCACACTTTGTGTGTGTTTTCTTTTTTTAAAATCATGCTGAAAATGCCTTCACAAAAAAACTTTGCAGTGTGGGTGAAGGAAGTCGTATTTGGCTAATTGATAGAACAACTGTGGTTTCCCAATTGCTCACACTCAATCAATCAACATTTGTAACAAAATTAACTTACTAACCTGAGACCTGCATCACAGTGCTAGGAGGTGAAACTAAGGTGAAACTCAAATGTCAGACCCAACGTCTCCTACATATATTTTTTGTCCGTCTCAAGAGACTGGAGTGCACCTCTGGGGTGAAGCCAAACTGATGTGTTCCAAAGGAAAGCAGAGCTGTTATTGGACTTTAGTAATTGAAAATTAATAATAATAAAAAATTAACAAACAACAACAACAAAGGAATGCACACCAATACATTTAACATTGGTTTGGTTGTGGAAGTTGCAGAAAGGAGGTGTAAAAGGTGTAACAATCTTAGGGGCTCCACTCCAGTTTCGTAAAAGCTTTACTCCTTAGCCTTTTCTTCTCACAAGGAAGCAGAGGTTAAGGATCTGCATTTTTCTTCTCCTAGATGGGGTACTTCCCCGGTTGACAAGCCCTATCTGCCCCTCACTTTCCTTTACAGCATGTGTATAAACTGCCTTCTTGTCATTGGACCCAACATTTGTCTTTTCCACTCAATCTGCTGGGCCCTGTCTTCACAAGCAGTTGAAGTCCCTAACTCACAGAGGGTTTGAGACCCATCGGCTACACTCACCTGGTTAAGCCAGCCAGTTGAAGTCGTTCCCAGGGTATGCTCGTTGTCACATGGTGACAGCTTACAAGAGCCACAGGTGAGCGATGAGTGCAGGGGGGAGACCAAAGGTTAACAAACAACCAAAGAAGGAGAATGATGTGTCCCCCAGCAGAGATACGACTCCGCCCCCCCACCCCAGAGATATCTGCCCTCTCCTAAGAACAAACGTGACACAATCTATCAATCAAAACCTATAAGCAAAGCATGGTCACATCTAAAGTAACAGTTCACCAACACACCCAAAAGGAAGACATGGAGGTCAGTTGAAGTGGGAGCATAGGAACAGATTTTATTAGATTGACACCTTGTGCTCCTAGTAGAAGGCTAATGGCAGCAGAGTTGTTGCAAGTTGAATCCCAGATCTTGTGCAGAGTAGAAAGGAATGAGGAGAAGAAGAAGAAGAAGAAGAAGAAGAAGAAGAAGAAGAAGAAGAAGAAGAAGAAGAAGAAGAAGAAGAAGAAGAAGAGTAGTTTGGATTTGATATCCCGCTTTATCACTACCCGAAGGAGTCTCAAAGCGGCTAACAATCTCCTTTCCCCTCCTCCCCCACAACAGACACCCTATGAGGTGGGTGGGGCTGAGAGACTTCAAAGAAGTGTGACTAGCCCAAGGTCACCCAGCAGCTGCATGTGGAGGAGCGGAGACAGATGCCCCAAATGTTTCAATGCAAACTCTCTTAAAGCTTAGTTTGCAAAATAAGTAACCTAGGGTCCGCAATCTAAGGTACATAAATAAAATGAGAAAGGGGATTTGGAGGGATGTATGTTCCAGGGAATATGTGACTGCTGTTGTTGTTTGCTGCTTTGAAGAATGCACAATAATAATAATGTGACTGAGAAAGAAGAGTACCCAGGTTGGTTATTTGAGGACCTATAGATTTATTGATTCAAGCATTTCTTTGCCCCTCTCTTCACCTAAACAAATCTGGCACACCAGTGGATAAATGTTAACAATGTGATGCTACCTTGTCTGAGACTTGCAGTATAAAAGGCATTACACAAAAGGAAAGGAAATTCAGAGTGACGTAGAGATGCAAACAGTCTTACTGTGGAAACTCAAACAGATTCTGTGAAGGGTGCTCTTTGAAGAAAACCTCATAAAATACATAATAGAGCTGAGAAGCTATCCCACCGATGATGAGGCCACCTGGCTGGTACCATTCATGTGGAACAGGAAGTGGATCATTCACAGGACATGGCAAAGTATCTTCTTTACATGCAACAGGTGATTGCAGAAACAGAAATACCAAGAGCCACAACATCCTGCCTCTCTAAAAACGCAGAGCTTCCTGTGCCCATTAGTACAAGGTTCATGTCTTGAACTGGCTAGTGTGAATGATGCCTGGTTTTGCCAATGTAGTTCTACAAGAGAGCTCTGTGAACTGTTTCTGAAAATCAATTTCTTGGAAACACGTGCCTTTAATAGATTGTTGACACTCTGATTTCAAGTCTGGCAAATAATATGGGGCAGGGGAGTCAGAAAGGAAACTGATGAAGTATTGCCCATCTCTTGCCCATGGCACATGGTAATAATTTTCAGACTTGCTTTTGGACTTTTCTAGTGCTTTCTTTAAAAAACCTCTATGGCTGTGTTTATGTGAGGAAATTATAGTGATTTGGATGATTGCAGGTAGAGATAATAAGTTGTTCAGCCCCCCCCCCCCGGTGTGGCGCTTTTGGCAACAAGAGACTGGTGCTTGTGTGTTTCCCCAAGTCTCATCACAAGTTACCTCTGCTCCTTTGTGGCACACACACAAAAAGGCAATTGCCTTTCCATTTTCCTTTGTGAGTCAATGCCAATCAGATTGAAGCCATTTTTTCCATGGTTGCAAAACAGAAAACCCCAAACTATGGTCATACCCTAATTCAGGCATGTCCAACAGGTAGATCGTGATCTACTGGTAGATCACTGGACGTCTGCGGTAGATCACTGGTAGATCATTGGCTCCCCCCAAAGAAGCTGAACAACTGTGGCTCCCCTAAAAAAAACTCAACATTTTACCTCTCACTGAAAAAACTCAACAAAAAAGCTCAACAGCTTTGACCTGAACCTCCAAAAAGGGGGTAGATCGCAGCCAGTTTTTAACTCTATGAGTAGATCACAGTCTCTTGGGAGTTGGCCACCCTGCCCTAACTGAAGTTCCATCCACTCATTGAATATTTCTCTACACAATTCTGTTTTTTTCAAAAAGTGTAGTCTAGAAAAGGACATTTGGATTGTTGCTGGTAGAGATATGTTGCTCAGGGTCCCCACCACCCATAGAGTGGCACTTTTGGCAACAAGAGGCTGGTATTCGGGTGCTCCCCCAATGTCTCATCGTAAGTTGCCTCTGCTCCTTTGGGGCACACAAATAGATGGCAATTGCCTTTCTGTTTTCCCTTGTGAGTCAATGCCAATGAGAGTGAAGCCATTTTCTTTGGGGTTGCAAAGCAGAAAATCCCAAAGTATGATCATAGCCCAACTCCAGTTTCATCTACGCAGTGAATATTTCTGTACACATTTTTGTTTTTAAGTGTAGTCTAGAAAATGACAGTTACTGGCCAATCCTATACACATGAAGGTATAAAGTTAAGTTAATCTGGAGAGAGGTACACCAGTTTGAAACACCATTCTGGAACAGGGCTAGTGCTGGCTGAGACAATCAAACCTTGTATAAGGAAAAGATGCTTTTAAAATAGAGTTTGAATCCACTGGTGGAGGAAGGTGGGTGCAGGGGGAGCGGTGCACCCTGGGTGTCATCCGGGCGGTGTCACCACGCACCACACCCCAGGGTGTGCACCTCTCGCAGCGCACCCCCAGGATGCGTGCCGCTCACTGCACACTCCCAGGAAGCTTGATGCTCGCCGCACCCCTGACCATTTATGCCCCAGCATGTGCTCCACTACTGTTTGAATCCCTCATGCAAAAGAGGGACACTCTGGAGACATTCTTAGTAATCACCTATATATTAAAACCCTTAATATATAACAAATCAAGGTAAGCGTGGTCGCTCAGGAATGGCCTAACTATTGGGGCCTTGGCTGCACAAAATTGGGCCCACTGGCCAGATGTTCTTGATCCCTCATCTAAGGTGACAGAGCATTTTTATCTTTAATTTCAGAAACCGAAAACTTCCAAAATCCCTCCCGCAAAAGTGTATCACCTGGGTGGAGGAACCCAAAATAAACACTTTTATACTAAAACATGTAATAAACAGTGGTACCTCGACTTACGAACAACTCGACAACCAAATTTTTCGACTTACGGATGGGGGTAAATGTCTCGACATCCGAAAGGAAACCGCGGAGGTTTTAGATAGGGATTTTTTGACTTATGAATTTTTAGATGGGGTTGCTTCGACTTACGAATTTTTCTGTTTCCAATGCATTCCTATGGGAAATTGCATTTCCAATGGCATTTTTTGACTTACGAATTTTTCGACCTACGAAGGTGCCTTCGGGATGGATTAAATTCGTAAATCGAGGCACCACTGTAAAGCAATACAATATATCAAGGGGGAAAGATACAGTTTACATCTTTTTCCTTATCAGTTGCTCCCTGTTGTTCAGCTCAGGCCTGAGCACAATGATGTAGCATTTAGGGGCAAAGATGCAGCCCAACAATCCAGCACTGGAGGATAAGATGGAGAAGATCTCCACCACCACCATGGATTTCCCTTTGGTGCTCAGATACGTTGGGACAAAAGACAGCCACACACTGCAAAACAGCAACATGCTGAAGGTAATGAACTTGGCTTCATTGAAACTGTCTGGCAATTTACGAGCCGCAAATGCCACAATGAAGCTGGCAATGGCCAGGAGGCCCATGTAGCCCAAAACACAGTAAAACAGGGTCACCGAGCCTTCATTACATTGCACAATGGTTTCTTCTGTTAGCGAGTGCATGTCTAGAGCAGGGAATGGGGGGAAGGTAATCAGCCAGCCAATACAAATAATCACTTGTATGAGGGAACAGAAAAGGACAATGGAGTTGGTCAGTCTTTTCCCTACCCATTTCCTCATACTGGAGCCTGGCTTCGTGGCCATGAAAGCTACAACTACTGTGATGGTTTTGGCCAACACACAGCAAACTGCCACAGAGAAGACGATGCCAAAAGTTGGTTGGCGAAGAAGGCAGGTCACTTTGCCAGGGTGTCCAATGAAGAGAAGAGATGAGAGGAAGCAGAGCAGGAGGGTGATGAGGAGAATGTAGGTGAGATCCCTGTTGTTGGCTTTGACAATGGGCGTGTCTTTGTGTTGAATAAAAGTTCCTAGCACCAAAGTTGTGACCAGGGAAAAAGAAACAGCAGCGAAGGCTAAGCTGACACCTAAAGGTTCCTCATAAGAAAGAAAGCTTAGAGTTTTGGAAATGCATCCATTTTTCTTCTTATTTGGATACTGATTTTCTGGGCATCTGAAACAGTCATCCATATCTGAAAAATAGAATAAAGTCAAACTCAAGGAGCAATTCATGTGTGTCTTTTGTCTAGTGTTTGATGTTTCTGCTGAATCTGACATAGGTTTTTAAAAAGTATTTTAAGTGGCCCTGCTGTGCACCCAGCAGGGTGGTGGCCTTTGTCCAATGTCACTTGGATGGCAGAGCGGGTAGAACCTTGGTTTTTTGGGTTGACAGTTAACTGAGACAAAAATGTATTCTACTCCCATATTTAATTGTCTGCAGGTTAGGATACAATTTGTCTTTCGTTTGGTATCAGTAGCCATTTTTAGGTATTCTAAAACCTTTGTCGGGACGCGGGTGGAGCTGTGGGTTAAACCACAGAGCCTAGGGAAGTTCAGGGGTTCTAATCCCCACTATGGGGTGAGCTCCCGTTGTTCTGTCCCAGCTCCTGCCAACCTAGCAGTTCGAAAGCACGTCTATGTGCAAGTAGATAAATAGGTACCACTACAGCACGAAGGTAAACGGCGTTTCCGTGTGCTGCTCTGGTTTGCCAGAAGCGGCTTTGTCATGTTGACCACATGAGTCCTGGAAGCTGTACACCGGCTCCCTCAGACAATAACGCAAGATGAGCGCCGCAACCCCAGAGTGGGTCACAACTGGACCTAATGGTCAGGGGTCCCTTTACCTTTTCCTTTAAAGACTTTGTCAAAATGATGGGCAGAAAAGTCATTGGGAAGAACCACATCAATAGGGGTGGACCATAAAGGGTTTATAAAATGACAGGAGCAAGGCATGTCCAATCTTGCCTATCTCTCTCTCTCTGACACACAGCCACATGCATGCAGGTTACCTACTGGGAATCTGGAAGCTTATCTTACCAAACACAAAGGTCCAACCTTGTTCAACTCTGAAGGCTGCAGAGCGCATCCACAACATCAAGTAGAATGGCAATCAAACAGCAAGTGCTGGTTGCAATAAGGACCCTATATTCACCTTAGTACCATGACATCCCCTATTAAAAAGGTAAAGGACCCCTGACAGTTACGTCCTGTCACAAATGACTCTGGGGGTGCGGTTCTCATCTCACCTTACTGGCCGAGGGAGCCGACGTTTGTCCACAGACAATATTTCTGGGTCATGGGGCCAGCATGACTAAGCCACCTGACCAGAGCAGTGCACAGAAATGCTGTTTACCTTCCCACTGGAGTGCTACCTATTTATCTACTTGCATTTTTTTCAGTGTGCTTTCTCTTATCTGAAGCATAATAACTAAATTTATGGCCTAATTTCACCCAGGATGGATGTCTAGGTTGTCCCAGCCACCACAAAATTCTCAAACATGCAACTTTTTGTACAATTGTACTACTTGTCAGTTTCTCTTAAATTATGTCTAGAATGAAATCATTTTTTTGGAGGGGGGGAGTTTAATTTCAGATCCACATGCATGGGATTTCACCAGCCTTCTAAATTTTTGAAATTTTTCATGTGAAGTTACTGGACAGTAGAAACGAAATATTAACACTACTCTGCAGGATAGTGTGGTTACATGCACAACATATTATCTTTTCAACAGATATTTGCTGATCTTGTACAATGAAACCTGTCCACCATTCTGGTTTGAAATAGTGTGGATCTATGCAAAATGTAGTAATTAAATTATTTTAAATAGATCCAACACAATAATCTTTACAAATATTGAAAAATGACAAGTGTCAAGTACCGTTTTGGTCTGAAATCTTCCCTTCTGGACATGGAACACAATCATAGCAGCAAAATTTCTGTCCTTCTTTCCTTTTCTTCTGATTACCAGGGTGGCAGTAGTCATTGCAAACAGAAATAGGTATCACCTGTCAATAAGCAGGAAATAATTTCAGAAGGGAGAAACATCTGAAAGTAATGTTCAGCCTCTGAACTTCAGATAAGAAAGGGGACCTCTCTTCACATAAATATCTGCATAGGACAGCTGCTTTCTACCAAGAACAGGTATTGGCTTATTTTTGCTGGGAAACCAGAAAAAGAGAGGCAATACCCCTGGCATGGATTAAACTAGGGCCTCTATCACTCTCCTAAACCTGTCAGGATTTGGTAAGCCCCTTTTGAGTCACACTGCCTTTGAGGCATAAAACTCCATGAAAGTGAAACAAGCCAACCTGAAAAGACATCTTTCTCTGCCCCACAGGCTTAAGAGGCCATTGTAGAAGTCTCTTAAATCAGAACTCAGTGGAGGAGTGTATCATCAATTCTGACATCCTCCTTCATTTAATGTACACACCTGCCAAGTGATGAGAAAGCCAATTTCCATAATTACTGTATGTGGCTCCCACTAGTAACATGGGGAAGTGTGCCAACCCTACCCCTGGCCCCTTTTCTATTGAAACAGAGACCAACCCTTCTTCACTCCTAATCAATTTTATCTGGATAATCCTGAGCACATACATACATACATACATACATACATCTAGTTACAGGTAGGTAGCCGTGTTGGTCTGAGTCAAAACAAAATAAAAAAATTCCTTCAGTAGCACCTTAAAGACCAACTAAGTTTTCATTTTGGTATGAGCTTTTGTGTGCATGCAAAATAAAAATGCAAAATAAAAAACTTAGTTGGTCTTTAAGGTGCTACTGAAGGAATTTTTTTTATTTTATACATACATACATACATACATACATACATACATACATACATACATATATAATATGTACATAATAAATATTGTTTTAAAATTCATTTCAACATAGATTTGTTTGGCATGTTTATAGTTTCATCTACCGCTATCCAAAATATTTCATTGAAAATAGTAATGGTTGTTTTGGATAATGTGAATGACCCATTTGGAGAATGTGGGGCCCACATGAAAACCCTAGTCTCCAGACCTGATTAAAACCATTGTGCCACATGATCTTGTCCTCATGAATGATGAATTCTTTTCCATCAACTGCATCAGAATCATCCCATCCAACCTTCACTCGAAGGAAGGACCTGTTTGGGAATGTGACAGTATTCATGATGTCAAATCCACCTCCCATTTCTCTTTGATCAGTGAAGGACACAATTTCTCCAGCTGAGTTGTTAAATGAAATGTCATGAAGAACAGGGTGGAGCTAATAAAAAGAGAAAATGGAGTTGAATTGAAAATAATATAATGGAGATTTTGAGCAAAATGCCATGATTTACAGAAACCCTTCTTTTTGAATCTTATTTAGGTATAATAAAATAGCTTCAGTTAACAAAGAGCCCGTGTGAAAAATCAGTGATTTTGACACAACAGATGGAGACTTTTTGATGCATTCACTGAACACATATTATTTCTATCAAGATGCACACAGTTTAAAATGCACACATTAATCTTTTTCAGTGAATAACAGTTTAAAATGCACACATTAATCTTTTTCAGTGAATAAGATTTGCAATAGCATTTCAACAGCATTCTGGATCAAAATGTAATAGAGTAAAATGGAGTTGCGTGCCGAGGCACCAAGAAGACCCCCCAATAACTCACACAGACGCCATAATTTTTGTTAAAGTTTTTGGCATTAAAATTTGGCCACAACTTTTTTATTAAAATACAATCAATTAAATGTGAGTGGTTGCTTAGTCATTGGTTCACAGCCATCTGTCTCCCGCCTGGGACAGATCTGACTCCCTCTAGCCTAGTAGGGGAGTCAGTAAGTAAGCACCCCCTGAGAGAGGACGGGGCAGGGGGCACAAGCCCTTCTTTGTCCTCTCCCCAGATGCTCCCCGAGGCTCATGCGTGGTCCTGACCCCTAGCGGGGATAAACAGACAAACATGTGGAGCCCGGGATTCCTTTAACGGAATACTTCTATATGGCAGCAGCAATCACATGAGGGTCAGGCCCAACCAAAATCCGTACCCCTCGTCCAATTATTTGAACCAATGACTAACCGCAACCTTACAAGTTGTGACTAGTTGCAGTATGGTAAGCAAAAACCACCCGACACCAGCCAATCAGTCAAGTGGAAAAATTCCTACCAGGCCCCCGAATACAGGCGACCACCTAGACAGGCACTGCAAGGTCAAGCAAAGGGGCCTAAATAAAGCGGAGGGTGGGCGGGAGATTCGAAGCGAGCAGCAAAGAGATGGCACAAAACTGCTCTTCCAGCTTAAACCAAGCAAGGGCTGTCAATCAACAAATTGCAACAAGAAAAAATCCCCAGCAACAATCAAACCACCAATCAAAGCCCAATATCGGACCCACCCCCAAGGCCCTGGGTCTTCTTGTTAGCCCTGCCGCAACCCATGTTCTCTCCTATGGAGAGAACCTGCTTAAATAGAGGATAAATAAATAAATAGCATTTCAACAGGCTGAAAGCAGCTTGTTATTCCAACTTGTTATTGAACTTGTTATTCCAAAACATACCAAAAATACTACTTTCCGGTAAATGTGTTAGGCTGGTCTATATGTATTTCTTTATAAGTTACTGTTATCATAGCTACTATGGACCAAATTTTATCAGTCCATTCAGATACAGTAGGAGAAATGCTACTTTCCCCCATTTTTAGCAATTTTACTGTCCACAAAAGTAATAAAATTGTATAGTATTACTTTATCATTTTCTGGAATAACATATTTTAGATAATGAAGCAGAAATGTTTTAGGTTCCAAGGCTATGTAAAAATCTTCTGTTGTACTAATGCAGATATGATAACTTTTTTCTCTTCAGAAGTTAAAATGCATTGAATAAGATATGCAATGCCATTTAGCAGCACTTGTGGATGAAAATTATGATTAAGTCTGCTTCAGTGCTATTTTTCTAGAAAAAGCAGTGCTGGAACTCACCATGAACGCCTCCCTATTTCTCTTAGAATGGAATGGCACCCATCTGAGAGGTGCCGAAACTCACCTGAGATGTTCCTGAACGCACCTGAGACATGCTACACCTGAGTTCCAGCGAGTTCCCCCTGAAACTTGACTCTGTTTGTCTTAATCTGTCAGGCGGCATTGTTGCCTGGCACAGCCCCACGTAAGCGATCCTGTACTAATTTTTTTTTTAAAAAATGTATAGTAGCACCCTGTAAACCAACTAAGTTTGTTCTGGGTATAAGCTTTCATGTGCATGCATACTTCTTAAGCTTATACCCAGAACAAACTTAGTTGGTGCAAAGGTGCTACTGAACAATTTTTTAATTTTGACTGCGTCAGACCAACATGGCTACCTACCTGAAACTAGGATCCTGTTCTAATTTATTCGTGAAAACAATATATTTTGTTTCTCTTCATTTTGAAAACATTACCTGCCAAGGCTTCAGATCTTGAAATTTTAATTGTTTACTTCTGCCCAGTGTTCTCTGCTTGGATCTCGGTGAGTAAATGTTCTGCAAGGCATGAGCCACTGTATAGACACCATTGTAAATGCTGTAGCTGTGACCAGTCATGCTCATTTCGAATAGAGTCCTTGGAAGGTTCTTCAGCCTCTCCTCCCCAGTACACATGCCATTGACCTCCATTGGTGCATCGAGTTTTGGAAATACACAGTCAAATGCTTGCTCCCAGAATTTCTTGAAAAAACCATCTCTTTGGGTCCAAGGCGGCTTTATGCTCTGAAGAAATTCTTGGAATGCTAGAAGATTTTGTGAATGAATTGTGAAGGAAATGGCTCCTTGGAAGAGCAGAACATTCCAAAACTTAAGAAAACCCATAGATATGAAATCAGTCTGGGCTGTAAAGATCCATACCTTTATAAATGATGTGTTTTCCTTATTTGTGGGATCTGACAGAAATATAATAGTTCTTAGTGCTGTAATTGCTAGAGATTCTCCATAAACAATAAATGTAGTGACCTTATTATCCCTGATTTGTACATACATATTTGAAGCTATATCATGCATTTCATACACATTATCAATGTGGAGTTGTTCTGGGATTCTTTGTGTGAAGGCTGAGCAAATTCCATTTTGAGAAAGCAATGGCTCCAGAGTCTGCAAGAAATGTTCTCCGCTGTTATCATTCATAGCAAAGAGTCCGATCCACGTCCATCCGAAATGCTTAAGCAAGCGGATAATCCCCACAAACTGATGGGCTTCATTGGGCACCATGCAGTAAAAGGAAGGAACATTACTTGCATCACTCTCCACTGGGGGGAATGAACCATATGCAAACTGAAAGAAAATTTGAATATAATTTTAAATCATATGGAAACCATTCATCCTTTACCATTTGGCTTTTTATTCAACAAATTCTAAGTTTTCTTTTTTTTTTCTAATTACCCGTTTTGATTTGAGCTGTGATGAGATCAGTCTCACATCCCCAGAAATAAAACAGAAAAAGAAATGAACAAGGAATATGGGATAAAGATGTAGCCTTGTATAAAACTAAATTTTAAATTAAAGATCCTGACTAAAATAGATCCATTAATTTTGTTGAATCTGCTCTGAGTAAAACTACTAAATAGATCTGCTCTGTGTAAAACAAACATGGAGGTAAACCATAAAGGGAAAGAGAAAAAATTCTCAGGCGCCCCTTCATACCTCTTATCTAGATGCATTAATTTTGTTGAGTCTGTTCTTCGTAAATCTACTGAGTAGAATACTTCCCAAAAGGTGTGCTCTGTGTAGAACAAACATGTGTAGAACAAACCCATAGAAGGAGGAAGAAAAAATTCCCATGTGCCCCTTCATACCTCTTACCTGTGGAATCTTGTAGAGACCTAATGTGTCTGCCATATGGAAGGTGGTATCATGGCCAAGTCCCCCAATGGTGGATATGAGGGTTTTCTGGGTGTCACATTTGTAGTTGGGGACAAATGTCCTAATTTTGAAGAGGAGGTCTAAAGTTGTACGGTAGGTCATCCTTGCATCATAATAGCTGTCATAGATGTGGAAGCCAAGTGTGATATTGGGCAAGATGTTGGGATTCTCATTGACTTCTTTGACAGCAAATGCCAATGCAAGGACGTGCTGATAAAATTTCGGCACCATACTGCAAATAGAGTAAATTATTTACAAATATGCATTTACTACAATATTGGACATCTTCTGTTTCAAACTGAAATGAAAAGATTGCATTTGTCATTAACACATTTAAGTGAATAAAAACTATGCTCTCCAAAGGAAATCCATGATTCATTAGGCTCTTTCTCACACCTGCCGTTATCAAAAAAATAATAAAACTAATCTGTTTCTCCTTAAGTAGGTTAGAACTTCATTTAACTGAAGAAATATGTTCTGTACCCTGGAAGCGGCAATGTAATAAACTTTTATATGAAAGTATACTTGAATTTAATGAAGCTTGCTTGTCAAGGGACAAGGTGAGGAAAGAGTCTTGCACATCAGAACCACAGGTTTGAGGTGAGCAATCCACAGTAGCTAAACACAGTCATTGATCCTGCAGGGCGTCAGACAGAAAGGGGAGTCAGGCGGCATTATATTTATCTTTTCACTGGAAGAAACACCTGACCGCCAATTTTGCCCACTGCCTCTCATCTTGGCCTAGTGCCCTGTCCTTACAAACTTCTGCCATCTAACCTTACTCAATGCAATTCAACCAATCTCCAGAAACCTAAAAAAAAAAAAAAAAAACAACCCCACACACACTTACTGAACTTGCATTAAAGCCCAGGGAGTTTCATTATGGAACTTTTTCAGATCAGGAAAGAAGAAATGTTTTTCCCCAGATTTCCCAAATATTTAATGGAAAGAAAATTTCACTAGAGTAATTAATACCCAGCACACACTGAAACTTTAAAACATCGTGAATTTGAGGGTAGTAAAATTTAATACTCTTTTAAAGGACAAAGAAACTTTGGAGATATTTAAGGAAAGTGTGTGGTAGAGCTCTAGTGTTTTTTTTTTAATTTCTCTACAATGTAACCTTATCTATTTATTTACATTTTCACCCTTCTCTTCCCCACAAATACCCTCAGAGTAAATGTAATAAAAAAATATGAAGACTCTTTCCCCATCCCTTTACAAAATAGAAATCATGTTTTACTATGGGAGAACAAAAGACATATTTGCTGTCTGCAAACATATCCCACTGCAGCTTGAAAACATCATTGATAAGACAAGCCCTCCCTTTAGGATTTCTGCCTGAAAGACATGAGACAAAGGGAAAGGCATTCCAGAGGGGGAATGGAAAATTCTTACGATGAAATATCAAACAGGTTCTGTGATGGATGTTCCTTGAAGAAAACGTCAAAGAAAACGTAACAGTTCTGAGACACAATCCCACCAATGATGAGGTCACCTGGCTGGTACCACTCATGCGGAACAGGAAAAGGTTTATTCCTGGGGCACCGGGTAGAATTAGAGCTATTAGAAACAGAAGGAATTAGAAATAGCAACAGCAGCAGCAGCAGCAGCATCCTGGCAGCCTAGCTTCCTTCTGAACTCAGACTCTCTTGTGTTCTTGTGTCCATCCTAGCTGCCTTGGAAAAGGTTACAATGGCTGATGCATGTCCCTGTTAACCCTGCCCTATAATTGTGTGTGTGTGCACGCTGCATTTAGTCAACGTTTAACCAATACATTCTTTGAATACTACCAGATATTTCAAAATCAGAAATTGAATTTGTCAAGTCCAGCCTGCCTTTGGTCCCTACCCCAGGTTTCAGTACACAGGGTTAGTTATTATTTGAAACAGCATCACCAATAGCAGCAACATCCTAGCAGCCTAACTTGCCTCTGAATTTGATTCTGCTCTGTGCATCCATAGTAGCTACCTTTAAAGAGGCTACGTTCAGTGATGCATGGCTCTGTCAATGCAGCTCTATGAGGGAGATTATGATCTGCATTTAATCAAAGTGTTACGAATGCATTCCTTGAGTCGTAACAGAGAGTGTGTTGTCTTAAATTGAATTGATAAAGACCTGCCTGACATAGGCCCTACACTATCTCTCCATAGGCCATGGGTTCATTTTTAACCATGTTCAGGCTTTCTTGTTGACTGTTTCCTTGTTCCTTCGGGACACCACCTGGTTTAACCTGGTGGGAGAAAGATGCAGTGATTTAAGTAATTGCAGAATAGGAGTATTAATTACTTGTTCAGAGTTTGGAGTCTGAGTGACACTTTCCCTTTTTTGCTTCCAAGAACATATTCCCTCGGTGAGCTAACAGCAAAAGGAAGCTCAGATTCATCATACTGGTTCTGGGAAACAAAGCAGCCGTGCTATATTTTGAGATTAAAGCTAGTTCTGAACTCCACTTCTCTTCCAGGAAATTGGAGTAAAATCTCCATAAGATTAAGCTATATATTAAAAACAAACAAACAAACAGGTAGCTTGACTCATGTGCATGAGCAAGTTGCACTGGTTGCAAGTCCATGTCAGCTTAGTTCGAATGTTCTTTGTTAGTGGGCGGTAGCTTGATTTGTATCAGTCTGTGGAACACTGCAAAACATGCACACCCCTCAACTTTCCCAATTAAATTGGGACATCCCATTTTGGGGCCATGCTGTCATGTGAGAGCACATCTCTGAAACCGCACAAGATTGTGGCATCCAAAAAAGGGTCTGTTTTGGAGTGCCGTGCTCTTGAATGGGTCACATAAATCTCACGAAAGCATGGCCCCAGAAGATGTGCATTCTGGTTAAGGCGTGACAAGACTCCTTGCTGATCTTATTGTACTATGTTGCTTTTGTTAATTATAGCATTTAATTTTAAGTTTTCTAAAGGCTAAGGAGTAAACTCTACAAAATCCAAACTGGAGTCCCCAAGATGGTTGTACACCTTCTTCTTGCATCTTCTGCAGTCAAGCTGGTGCCAAACAGCTTGACTGCAGAAGCTCTGCTTTCCTTTGGGCCCCATAAGCGAGGCTGAGAGGGAGGGGTTCTTAGGAATCTGGATAACTTCAAAAAATATAAATCTTTTTAATGACAATTATGACCTAACTTGGAGGAATATAGAAAAAGACCTGGAAAGGTGGGAAAAGTTGAATTTATCCCTATGGGGCCGCATAGCTACAATAAAAATGAATCTTTTACCGAGGATGCTCTTCTTATTTCAAATGCTCCCGGTGATAAAAGGAACAAACAGCCTCGATCAGTGGAGGAGAAAGATTTCAAGGTTTATCTGGCAGGGGAAACCCCCAAGAATAAAACATAAATTGCTAATAGACAGAAAGGAGCGTGGGGTTTTTGCCCTGCCAGATCTGAAAATCTACTACGAGGCTGCATGTTTGTTATGGGCAAGAGAATGGATCTTATTGAAAGATGCTGACCTTTTAGATTTGGAAGGTTTTAAAAACAGGTACGGGTGGCACGCGTACCTGTGGTATAATAAGGTCAAGACGCATAGGGGGTTCCTAACACATGCATTCATAAAACCTATTTTTCAGGTATGGGAGAGGTACAAGAATCTATTAGAGAGAAAGACCCCTCTGTGGTTGTCACCAACGGAAGCCCTATCAATAAAGAAAAAAATATGGATCAGGAATGGTTAACATATGAAGATATAATAGTTAGATCAAAGGAAAGCCTGACAATTAGATCATACGAAGAGTTAAAACCTAAATTGATTAGCTGGCTCCAATACCATCAAATTATGGATTTATTTAAAGAGGACAATAGGAAAAATGGCTTTGGAAAGGATAAATCTCAATTCCAAACTGAAATAATTGAAGGTGAAAGGAAAATATTGTCAAAAATGTATGACTACATCCTAGAATGGCATACTAAGGATGAGGAAACCAAAGAAGTTATGATCAAGTGGGCGAGGGACATAGGTCATAACATTGAGATTGACTTATGGCTAAAATTGTGGAATCAAAACATCAAATTTACCGTGTGTACGCTTTTAAAGGAAAACATCATGAAAGTAATGTACTGCTGGTACCTGACTCCAGTTAAGCTAGCCAGGATATATAAAAAAGGAGACAAGAAATGCTGGAAGTGCAAAGAGGCCGATGGGGATATATACCATATGTGGTGGTTGTGCAAGAAGGTAAAACCTTAGTGGGAGGCTATTTACAATGAGTTAAAAAAAATGTTAAAATACACATTTCCAAAGAAACCCGAACTACTCTTGTTAAGTTTAATAGGGAATGAAGTTAAAAAGGAGGATGTTAAGATATTCTTGTATGCCACCACAGCGGCCAGAATGCTTCTGGCACAGAAATGGAGGTTAACAGAGGTTCCATCGGTGGAAGAGTGGAGAGGGAAAATGATAGAATACATTGAGCTGGCAAGTTTAACTAGAAGAATAAGAGATCAAAAATATCAGAAAACCCGAAATGAATTGAGTAAATGCATGGAATATCTTAAATCGTATTGTTTAAACGTGAAGACACTTACAGGAATGTGGTAATACCTGCATCAGTGAGAATATGGACGACCTATAGAGAGTAGAGTGAACGTAAACAAATAAATTAGAGTAATAAAGGCGCGAGAAGCAAAGAGTGGATAAATAAAACCAAGGGTACGGGAAGGGGAAGTCTTAGTTCGGCAGAACAAAGATGAAAATTTTACTTATGTTTATTTTGGAGAAAATAGTTAATTTAACAAGTAGAAATTAAAGACTGGGAAAACAAGCAGGGGGGGAGCAATTTTAAGGGAAAGGAAAAAGAGGTAAAAAATGGACAAAACGAGATCTGATTGCCAAAATAACTTTATTGGAAATCTGAAATTTGTACTTACATTTGCTTATTAGTAATCTGTATGAAAGAATTGTGACTTATATTAATGTCTGTTAACTTTCCCACTCCTCTTGTATTTTTATGTAATTATTTACTTTACTTATCCATTTCTCATTCTCTTTTTACTTTTTCTTTCTTTCTTTCTTCTTTTTCTTCTTTTCTCTTTTCTTTTCTTTTTTGAATAAAAGCAATAAAAATTAAAAAAAAGAGGGAGGGGTTCTTGTCATCTGGGAAGCCCAGGACCTCCACAAACACTGCCCAGGCTTGTGCCCCACAGAAGAAAATTGTCCTGCATTGCACTCCATTGTCTCTTGTGACAGATAGAAGCCAACAATTTCTTAGGCTGGTTTATATGTACTGTATTCTTTTGCATGTGGAGACCTTTTAACCACTCCCAAAATAAATTCAGACAAGACTCAAAATTTTGGTTTGGTTTTTGGCAGAATTTAGGCCACAACTTTATTGATTACAATCAAGTGAGTGGTTGCATAGGCTCTGGTTCGACTAGCTGCCTGCACCCTAGCAGGAAGCGCTGACCCTGGGCACCAATCATAAGTCAGCTATGGGTGAACACCTGGGACAGTGACAAGCAGGACCCTGCTAGGCCATCACCCAGATGTCCCCTGAACTCAGGCTCTGGGCACACCCCCTCACAGGGAAGACCAACCATGAGTTTGCGGATTACTTCTTAAAGGAATACCCAATGCATAGGGATTGCTAGGCATCCTGCCACCCCTATCCACCTGAACTAGACCCTATCCGCCACATGAGCGCACGCACTCTCTGCCAACCACTCACCCAATCCCTTAACCCCACTGAAACGGAGGTCAGCCATAAATCATTCCCAGCTACAGACAGATGAATGGCATCAAGCTTGTACAGGGATGCATTGCGTACGGTAATGGCTGGGTGGTGGATGACTGTCCTGCCCAAGGCCCAAACCTTCTTGGCCACTGCACTCTGGATGCGCCTTCTGGCCCGCTCAGTGGCAATTGGGCAACGACTCCATCTCCATTCGCGTCACGGCAGAAGTTGCGACCAGAATATTTTGAGTTCCGAAAGAGCTGCCTTCAACTCATCCAAGTCCTCCTGCATGTGGGTCTGCAGGCACAAGCTGGGAGCTTCCAGCAGGTCGTTCTCACCCAGCTGGAGCACCATTGCCACAGGAATGCCTTCCACAGAACCTTCACCCGCACCGTTGGGATAAGCTCCTCCCAACGCATTCCTCATCTGGATATCCAGGTGTGGATTAGAACTGAGCATTGCGGAACCCCACATTGAAGGTTCCGCTGAAAAGCATTCCCCAAGCAACACCCTCTGGGAACGACCATCCAGGTAGGACTGGAACCACCACAAAGAGGTGCTACCCACCCCTAGTTCAGAAAAGAAGAGTCGTTCCAGAAGGATACCATGGTTGATGGTATTGAAAGCTGCTGAGAGGTTGAGAAGAATTAACAAGAACATGTTTCCTTTACCTGTCTCTCAACAGTGGTCACCGTACATGACAACGAAAGCAGTTTCTGTGCTTTGGACGCCCTGTACATTTTCAAATGTATTCTTTTATTCTTCATTTAAGCAACTTTTCCCATTAAAATAAAAGCATCCTAGAAATGGGAAGAATTCTGTGGGTCATCTAGTCCAACCCCCTGCAATGCAGGAAGCTCAAAGTATCCATGACCGATGACCACCCAACCTTTCATTAAAATGCTTTAGTGGAATCCTTTGCCTCTCGTGAGAATCTGATACACCTTCAAACAGCTCTTTCTTTCAGAAAGCTCTACCTGGTAATTAGTTTAAGGTTGACAAACATCCTCTTTTAGGGGTCCTACATTCCCATCCAGGATGGTGGTTTTTTTTTCTTTTCAACATTTTAAAGCAAATGTCTTTTGGGTTTATTTTGGGTTTAAAATAAAAAGTATTTGCTCAGGTTACTCTGGCTCGGCTCTGGCTCAGACTCAGCGGCAGTGGTGATAGCCCTAAGAAAGCTGAACAACTTTTTCTGTCTTGAATGGGTGGAGGGGGAAGAGGCAATCATACAATGGTGGTGGTGGTGGTGGTGGTGGTGGGGAACGCTCCTTGTTTAAATTACACTGTAACTGCTACGAAAATGTAAAATTTCCCCATTTGTCCAGCATAGTAATAAATAGGTGGGTTCATGCAAGTGAGTCAAGACAGCTGTTTTTAAACTATAGCTTTATTGTATAGAGAGCTGTTGGTTCCCATTCCTTTGGAAAGAAATGGAGTTGGGATGTGTCCTTTATCTCAAAATGTAGCACTTTTATTTGTGCAATAACTTCACTCTGAGTTTCCTGTTGTCAGCTTACTATGGAAAAGTCATGTGATAATTTTTTTTATGCCCCTAAGGAGCAGAATAGTGAATTGGAAAAGCAAAAGAGCCACTCAGACTCCAAATTCTAATAAAGGTGTTCATCATCATACCCATCAATTACCCAAATCACTGCAATTTCTTCAACAGATCAAACCTCCAGATGCATCTCAGAAGCCACTAGAAAACAACAAGCAAGCCTGAAAGTGGTAATAACTAACCCTGCATACTGAAACCTGGGGTAGGAGCCAGAGGCAGGCTGGACTTGACAAATTCAATTTCTGATTTTGAAATATCTGGTAGTATTCAAAGAATGCATTTGTTAAACGTTGACGAAATGCAGCACACACACACACACATGCACACACACTATTATAGGGCAGGGTTAACAGAGACATGCATCATCCATTGTAGCCTTTTCTAAGGCAGCTAGGATGGATCAGCACAAGAGAGTCTGAGTTCAGAAGGAAGCTGGGCTGCCAGGATGTTGCTGCTGTTGCTGTTGCAATTTCTAATTCCTCCTGTTTCTAATACCTCTAATACTTTCAGGTGTCCTGTGAATGATCCTATCCCTGTTCCACATGAGTGGTACCAGCCAGGTGACCTCATCATTGGTGGCATTGTTTCTCATATCTATTACGTTTTCTATGACGTTGTCTTCAAGGAACACCCAACACAGAAGCTGTTCGATGTTCCATAGTAAGAATCTTCCATGCCCTTAACACTCCTCCGTGTCACATTTCCTTTTTGTTTTCTAAAGGGGTACAGAAATAGACTTTTTGTTGTTGTTGTTGTTCAGGCAAACTGTATTTACAATTCCTCTGCAGTACAGATATTGTGGGGGAGAATGGTGAAAACAAATATAAATAGATATACATATAAGGTAACTTATATTTAAGTATATAAATAGTTAACTATATAAGGTAACTTATATGTAAGTATATAAGGGGAAATGCAAAACATATAACTAGAGGTCTGCCAATGCTGTTCCTCCAGTTTCACCAAAGCTAGCTTCCCTTGTAATTGAGTATTATAGATTACAGTGGAACCTTGGTTCACGAAGTTAATCTATTCTGGAAGTCCGTTCGACTCCTGAAACATTCGAAAACCAATGCACTGCTTCCTATTGGTGCAGGCGCCCTGGAAACAATAGCTGACAACCGAATTGGACGTTTGGCTTCTGAAAAACGTTCAAAAACCGGAACACTTGTTTCCGGGTTTTTGGCGTACGGGAGTCCATTTGTTCGTCAACTAAGCCGTTCGAGAACCAAGGTTCCACTGTACTACCTGATTTTCATGGTACTGTAATGTTTCACAGTGGGCAGGGTGTTGAGTTGTTCATTATTATTATTATTATTATTATTATTATTATTATTATTAGGCCCTGATCAATCATCAGTGTTCAATGTTCACTGCACTGTGTGGTGTTTATAAGCTTAGATGCATTAATTGCAAATGAAATAATTTCATTTCAGTACGAATCAATTCGAAACAGAATGTGTTCAGCATTACGCTATATTCATTTTTGTAAATCATTTACTTTATCTGCAGCATGATGACAAAATTCTACCAACATGTTCTTGCCCTGGCATTTGCTGTGAAAGAAATCAATGAGAATCCCCACATCTTGCACAATGTCACACTTGGCTTCCACATCCATGACAGCTACTTTGATGCAAGGATGACCTACCGCACTACACTAGACCTCCTCTTCAAAATGGGAAGATTCATCTCCAACTATAAATGTGACACACAGAAAACCCTCATATCCATCATTGGGGGACTTGGCTCTGATACTTCCTTCCATATGGCAGACATATTAGGTCCCTACAAGATTCCACAGGTAAGCTATGTGTAGGGTTGTATGGGGATTTTATTCTCCCATTCTCTATGGTCTATAGTCAAGGTTTATTCTACTCAGCGTGGATCCATCAGGTAATATTTACTCTGCAATTTTACTCAGAGCAGACCTATTAATACTAATGATCAATTTCAATGAGTCTTCACTGAATAGGTTTTAGTTTGATCCAACTTTAAATCTCTATCCCCTCTTCCATTTTCTCTCCCCCCCCCCAATGCATGTGATTCTGATCTGGTCAAATTGCAAATCAGAATGCTGTTTTAAAAGAAGGTTAGAAAATTATTTTAACATTACTACATAACATCTGTACAATTTCTTTTAGCTGGCATATGGTTCCTTTCCTCCAGAGGAGAGTGACACAACTCAATTCCCGTCATTTTATCGCATGGTGCCCAATGAAGCCTACCAGTACACAGGGATTATCCGTTTGCTTAAGCATTTTGGTTGGACATGGGTTGGGCTCTTTGCTCCTAATGATAACAGTGGGGAATATTTCATCAAGAATTTCCAGCCATTGCTTTCTCAAAATGGAATTTGTTCAGCCTTTACACAAAGAATCCCATATCAACTCCATCTTGATAACCTGGATGAACTGCATGATGTATTCTTAAATATGTATGCAGTGTTCAGATATAATAAAGTCACTACCTTTATCGTCTATGGAGAATCCCTGACAGTTATAGTTCTGAGAGGCATTGTACTTTTGCGAGACCCAACTAATAAGGAAATCACAGCATTTAAAAGGGTGTGGATCCTGACAGCCCAGACTGATTTCACATTATCGGGGCTTTTTAAGTATTGGGATTTTCAGCTCTTCCAAGGTGCCATATCCTTCACAATTCATTCACAAAATCTTCTAGTCTTCATGGAATTTCTTCAGAGTATAAACCCTTCCAGGACCCAGGGAGAAGGGTTCTTCAAAGTCTTCTGGGAGCAAGCATTTGACTGTATACTCCCAAATCCCAGTGTGCCAATGGACATCAATGAAGTGTGTACTGGAAAGGAGAGCTTGGACAGTCTTCCAAGGTCTCTGTTTGAAATGGAAATATCTGGCCATAGCTACAGTATCTACAATGCTGTTTATGTTGTGGCTCATACTTTGAATGCCATTCATTTGTCGACATCGAAGCAGAGCGCAAAGGGGAGGCATGGAAGATTAAAACTTCAAAATCTGCAGCCTTGGCAGGTAACACTCGAGAAATTAAGAGCAAGAAAAATTTGACTATTTCATTGAAACAATAAGTACAACGTAAGATTTCATCACAATTTCCATGCAGAAATAATACTTCAACAGTGTTGGTAATTCTTTATGAGATTTTATTTCATCTTTAATATTTTTATTTAATCTTTGGTATATCATTAAGGTTTTTTTAAATAATGAAATAAGATGAAATAAGCTTATACCAATAAGAGAGAGAGAGAAAGAGAAAAGAAAACACAAAAGGATCCCCAAAGACAGAACAATTAGAACAAAAGAATAAAAGGGGGAAATAAAAAGGTCTTCCGATTTTCTAACTGACAGGTACATAATAGAAATTATTCAAACTATAAAGTAGTTCACAGATCTGACGGAAATTACCACTGGTTCACAAAGAAACCTCTCTCAGTCATAAATTGGAACCATCTCAGACATTATTCAAGAAAGGGAGGCTTTAACACAGTGGAGGCAACCTTCCACCAGTGGTGTAGGAAGGGGGGTACGGGGGTGCGGGTCACCCTGGGTGTCATGCATGAGGGGGGGTGACAAAATGGCCCACCAGCTGGGAGGCGGGAATGCCACTTCCCTGGTGCCGGTGCTGCGTGCCTGCCTCCCACAACTACCATATTGAACTGGGGGCAGCTGGCACTGGCTTGGGGAGCCGGGGGGGGGGGCAAAGGCTGACTCCATCCCACTGGAGATGTGGGTAGGGGCCGAACTTGGGAGCGGAACCTTCCACAGGAAAACACAACACGCACAAACAGGAGCACTGCAGCAGCGAGTGTCTTTCAAAACACAAACAAAGCAACCAAGCCAGGTGACTTTTGCTTACACTGCGTCCCCACACCAAGCAGCCTTGCAAGGCTCGGATCTGGGGAGGGGGGTGCCAGAAGGACGCAACAGCCTCCGCTTGAGGCTGGGGTCACTCCAGTGGTGGTGGGGGTTTCATGTGCGATGCCTTTGTTTTCTGCCGCTTGCCCCGTCCCCTTGCATGTTGGTGTCATGCGCCGCTGCTGCCTGCCATCTTCTTCCTCCCCATTTAATGTGTCAAAACAGCTGACTTTCATATTATATATGTGTAAAGTGAAGCTGATCACCGAAGAATTGATGCTTTTGAATTATGGTGCTGGAGGAGACTCTTGAGAGTCCTATGGACTGCAAGAAGATCAAACCTATCCATTCTGAAGGAAATCAGCCCTCAGTGCTCACTTGGAAGGACATATCGTGAAGCTGAGGATCCAGTACTTTGGCCACCACATGAGAAGAGAAGACTCCCAGGAAAACACCCTGATGTTGGGAAAGATTGAGGGCACAAGGAGAAGGGGACAACAGAGGTGGTTGGGCAGTGTTCTCGAAGCTACGAACATGAGTCTGACCAAACTGCGGGAGGCAATGCAAGACAGGAGTGCCTGGCGTGCTCTGGTCCATTGGGTCACAAAGAGTCGGACACAACTAAACAAAACAAAGTGAAGCTTCATAATTAATGCTCATAAAGAAAGGTCTTTGTAGATCATGCTATTTTGTTCGACACCTCTATTATGTTGTTTCCCCTTCCCCTTTATTTTCGTTTTCAATTAGCTACACCATTTTCTTCCTCACATTTCCTTCAACAACTCTGCTGGAGAAACAGTGTCCTTTACTAATAAAAGAGAAATGGAAGGTGGATTTGACATCATGAACATGGTCACCTTCCCAAACAAGTCTTTCCTTCGAGTGAAGGTTGGATGGGTGGGTCCCAATGCTCCCAATAGAGAAGAATTCATCATTCATGGGGACATGATTATGTGGAACAAAGGTTTTAATGAGGTTTGAAATCTAGGATTGCTTTGAGTTGATGCACTCTCCAGATAACCACTTTCTCTTTGATAGCTTCATGGGTAAAATTTGGAAAGCTAGCTGGATGCAACTCCCCCACCCAATGTTCTCAGTTGAAATGAAGTTTTAATAATATTTATTACATTTCATGTATGTATGGCAGAGCTTAGAATGGTTCAGATAAAATTTATGTATGCAGAAATTATGGTTTGTCTCTGCTTCAAATGAAAAGTCTCCATGTCTCAGTTGAAGATTCAAGATCTAATCATTTTTATTTCTAAGCAGGGCTATCAAAACCCTAAACTTTCCTGCATTCCTAGAGAGCTAATTTTGTTTCAAAATCTGAATCCATCTGGGAGGTGCAAAGGCTGTCACTTAGTTTATTCTGGGTTCATTTGCAGATATGTGCTTCAGGACATGTGGTGGTACCTAAGGTTACAACTGATAAAGTGATAAAGTGATAATCCATGTCTTGTGCCTTGCCTTTTTTGGGGGGGGGTGTTCCTGATTTTTTGAAAAGGGGTCAATGGCTGTGTTATATTTGGAACAGCTTTTTTGAGAGCTAGTGTGGTGTAGTGGTTAAGAGCGGTAGACTCCTAAACTGGGGAACCGGGTCCGTGTCTCCACTCCTCCACATGCAGCTGCCGGGTGACCTTGGGCTAGTCACACTTCTCTGAAGTCTTTCAACCCAACTCACCTCACAGAGTGTTTGTTGTGGGGGAGGAGGGAAAAGGAGAATGTTAGCCGCTTTGAGACTCCTTAGGGTAGTGATAAAGCGGGATATCAAATCCAAACAATTCTTCTTCTTCTTGTTTGTTTGTTTGTTTGTTTTGATGGGATGAGCAGTTCACTTTCTTATTTGAAGTGACTGAATTTTCAAAGCAATATCACTCCTTCATGAAATTATTTCCTATTTCCGGACAGGTGCTGCCCGTTTCTGTATGTAATGACTACTGCCGCCCAGGTAATCAGAAGAAAAGGAAGGAAGGGAAGAAATTTTGCTGCTACGATTGTATTCTATGTCCAGAAGGGAAGATTTCAGACCAGATTGGTATATGGCATTTTTAGTTGTTGAATACTACTAATGATTATTGTGTCATATGTATGTAAAAGAATTAATGACTACATTTTGCATTTACCAGTACAGGCGCATAATGAATGACACAGGGGACTGGTATTGGGTTGAACTAGGGCACAACTTTATTGATTAACAGGAAATAGTAAGTTTGGCAGCCCACCTGCTACTTGGTAGGAACCTGGATGAGTCAAACTTGTGCTGGGGAGTCGCTCCTGAGATGGATTTGATGCTACGACCCAAAAAGGCCTCCATTGGTGCATCAGTCCCCTGGGGGACTCTCGGACAGAGCCAGTCCTCCTGGATCCCTCTTATGGGGTAGCCCTGTGATTAAGGATCCAGCCCAATGCCTTATCCTCCAAAGTTGTGAGGGTTGCTATGAGGTAGGCAAAACCATGCAAGCCAGCCAATGTACTTGCAGGAGAAAAGTCCTCCCTGGCACAAAATACAGCGACCACATAAACCATAGCAAGGTCTGAAGTCAGAGTGCTACTCTTCCTCCCCCCCCCCAATGATTGGCCTATAGGGTGGTCTGCACCTGGCCACAGTCCCCAAGCCCCTGCCTCTGAATGGCTAAGCGGGCACTACTTGCCTTTACCTGAGATCCTCACACAGCTGGAGGTAGGCAGTGCCAGGTTTCCATCACCTTCCCCAGACCTGCCAGAAGAAGACAGCTTCCCTGGTCCCACCTCAGAGTCCCAGGTGAGCAGATAATATCCACATAACCTGCTTAGAGTGATGTGGTGATATTTTCCTGCTGTTATACAGTAACTTCTGAAGGAAATATACAAAAACTAATAAGTCAGGTACAATGCTATGCACACAGATGTGAAAGTACTCCCCACTCATCTGAAATGTATTTTGTTGTGCACATATCAGGAAGTACAATTGAAACACACTCATCATCAATGTTAGGCCAGGCTTTAATTCATTATTGCACAGGTAAGCAGGGGTGGAAAAAGCATTAGTGTCAATGGATAATTGCAATCTAAATGAGCACATGCTGATCAATCTCCACCCGAAGATTGAGATGCACACAATAAGCTTAGGAGTTTACCAGGGTTGAACACTGGTGTGTCACAGGAAAAGTATGAAGAATCTCACTAAGCAACGATGATATTGGTTTAGATGAGGCCAGCCTCATTTGAGTTCTGGGCATGCTTTCATTCTGTGCTCTACCAAGCCTCTTCTTGTCTCCCCAGCAACACAAAGAGCCCATTGATGCCCAGTACTCTGCTCCCACTATTGTATTGGTTCCGCTGGAATAAGACCTCCATGTGCAGGCTGCATGGAGTGGCAGTTTAAATGCTTTAAACACAAATATGACAGATTCAGCAGAAAACTCAAAGGATAATTCAAATAATGTTATATGACCATCAGCTCCCTTAAAATTATAATGTTCCAATCAATGAAAGCAAAGAACACACATGAATTGCCACTGAATTTTGCCCCTATCCTCTTTTTTAGATATGGATGACTGTGTCAGATGCCCAGCAGATCAGTATCCAAACACGAACAAAACTGGATGCATCCCCAAAATAATCAGTTCTCTTTCATGGGCCGAATCATTGGGGATCTGCCTGGCCTCACTTGCTGTTTCTTTTTCACTGCTCACAACTTTAGTGACAGGAACTTTTATTAAATACAAAGATACTCCCATTGTCAAAGCCAACAACAGGGATCTCACCTACGTTCTCCTTATTGCACTCTTACTCTGCTTTCTCTCATCATTTCTGTTCATCGGACACCCTGGGAAAGTGACCTGTCTTCTTCGCCAACCAATGTTTGGCATTGTTTTCTCACTGGCCATTTCATGTGTGTTGGCAAAGACTGTCACTGTAGTTGTTGCTTTCATGGCCACTAAACCAGGATCTAGCACAAGGAAGTGGGTAGGAAAACGGCTGGCCAATGCCATTGTCTTTTCCTGCTCTCTTACTCAAGCAAGTATTTGTACTGTGTGGTTGATGACTTCTCCTCCATTCCCCGATCTAGACATGGACTCAGTAGCAGAAGAAACCATTGTGCAATGTAATGAAGGGTCTGTGACCATGTTTTACTGTGTCCTGGGCTACATGGGTCTCCTGGCTGCTGCCAGCTTCATTGTGGCATTTGCAGCTCGCAAATTACCAGACAGCTTTAATGAAGCCAAATTCATTACATTCAGCATGTTGCTGTTTTGCAGTGTTTGGCTGTCTTTTGTCCCAACTTATCTGAGCACCAAAGGGAAATATATGGTGGTGGTGGAAATCTTCTCCATCTTATCCTCAAGTGCTGGATTGTTGGCCTGCATTTTTGCCCCTAAATGCTACATCATTGTGCTAAGGCCAGAGCTGAACAACAGGGAGCAACTGATAAGGAGAAAGATGTAAACTGTATCTTTTTTCTTTAATGTATTGTATTGCTATATATCAAGGAAACCTCCTCCAGGGTGATACTTTTCTGTGGGAGGGATTTTGGAATGTTTAGCAATGTGAAATTAAAGCAGGTAAAAATGCTCTGTCACCTTAGCTCATGGATCAGGAACTTCTGGCTGGTGGGTCCAATTTAGTGCAACAGGCCATTGTCAGGCCATTCCTGACAAACTGCACCCGCTTGCCTCACAACTGACATTGCCTGTGACTTCACAGAAACAATCAGGAGCCAAAGAAGCATTTCCAATTTTTCTCTTCCTAGGTTCCCTCTGGGGAGGTCTTTTAAACAATCTCAGCCCCTACATTTGAAAGTCTTATTAGAAGTTGCTGCAGGAGAAGGACTGTGAGGAACATCATGAGATAGGTCTTTCTAGGACCATGTGAAACTGCTAAGTTCCCTTGTCATATTTGTTGTTAGCAGGAGAAGTAATGTGGATTTTGCAATCTTTTTATATTTATAGTACTCAGGTGTTGCTTTTGGCATGTTTTTATATTTGCCATTATATTGTTTTGCTTTTTGTTATTCTTATTTTTGGGATGATTGATTTTCAGATATGTTCCTATATTTTTCAGATAAGCCATTTCCCCCACTTTTTATAGAATAAAATAATCATAGAATCCTGTCGGTCATCTAGTCTAAACCTCTGCAATGCAGATATCTCATCTAAAGCATCCATGACAGATGACCACCCACCCTTTTATTGAAATTCTTCAAAGAAGTAGAGTCCACCACCTCTTCTGGGAGTCTGTTCCACTGTCAAACAGCTCTTACTGTCAGAACATTCTTCCAGATGTTTATTTGGAATCTTCAAAATCCATTGCCTCAGGCCCTACCCTCTGGTACAGGGTAGTATGTTTGGAGAAAGTGCAATCAAATGATGATGGTGATGAATATTGGGAACCCACCTTGCTCCAAGTCGGCAAGGCAATTTACATTGTAACTGCTATAAAAATGGATGATGGGAACCCACCTTAGCAGGAGAAACTACTTCTACCTACCACCTGGTTAGAACTAAATGGTGAAGGGCTCTAGGACTCTGCCAGAGCCTCATGCCTTCTTCCCAAAACCCACCTGGCTTACCTGGCTTTGAGAAGGTGGCAAAAGGGCTGCATGGGGGCATGCTGAGGGCTAGTATGTGTAAGCATTTCTCCTGCTAAATGGATCCCCCACATCCATTTCAGTAGCAGTTACAATGGAAGTTGCCTCACCCTCTTGGAGCAAGGTGGAGTCCCATTACCTATCACCACCACTACCATTTTATTGACACTTCCCCACTCCTGCCACACACACTACCCCACTCTGGAAGGTAGGATCCAATCTGTTGAAATCTGTTTGTCTAGGGAGGCATTAGAGGGGTGTGTCATTGAGAAGGCAGCATGAGGGCTGGATGGGGGGGTTCAACCTGGTTAGCTAAACTTAAGGGATTGAGGCTCTTCCCTGCCCCAAAATCCTTTGTAGGATAATATGGAGAGGGAGTATATGCTCTTCTCAATGTGGTGGCTATTTCTTTTTTTACTTTTATTTTTGCCATCCCCCCCAAAATTATTATAAATCTTTCTAAATTTGCAATCTTAGTTGCATATCTTGTCCAGAGAGTGCCTCCTAGTTTTACCCAATTATCCAAATTAAAGGAAGAATCTTCTGGATTGTTTTCGGGGGCTCGTTCTTGGCAGAGACTTGCACCCAGCATTACCCCATTTCTGCCTTGTAGGAAGGCAGTCAAAAAGTCAAATGATGCTTTAGTCTCCTTGATTCTTCATGAGGAGGTCTGGAAGAGGCCATGTCTCATTCTCTTCCCTCTTTCTGAACTTCTTCACAACTCCCAGAGGAGCTGGGGAAACCCACCCAGATGGGCATGGTATAAATAATAAATCATCATCATCATCATCATCAAAGAACATCCACCATTAAATGTGGGCATGGCAGGAAGCCTAGGCATGACAAAAATAATCCAACATGGGATAATCCAATATGGTACTTTAATCATTGAACAAAGTTTTTGGTACATCAAAGGCACTCTTAGTATTTTACCCCAGCAAAGTAGTATATGTCACACAAATTCAAGAACAAAACAAAACAAATCATATGTCTGGATGGGACCACAAGACAGACACATAAAAGAGTACACTTACTGTGAATGTGCAATGTAAATATGCTTGGTACAGTGTTGGGGTGGGGGGTGAGATGGTGCATCACTCCTTTGAGAAGGCGTGATATCTCACGGTACCAAAGTAAAGGAGTCTGCGTGGAAGATTCTGTACTGAAGTCCCACTGGGAAGTGGGTGGGCCATAGAACTTCCAATGGCAGCAAGGGAGGGAGCAGCTTAGTACACAAGTGTCTTGAGATGACACTAGCCCAGGCATGACCCTGTTCAACATCAGCCTTCAGCCAGAAGGCTGAGTCAGAATACATACCTAATGCCTAGCCCTAGGCCAAAGCCGGCCTACACCTGTTATCAAGAAACTTGTGGCCATTTTCAACTCCAGAATACTATTGTGACATTCCCCCCCCCACTTGCCCCAGGGTATACTGCACATGCGCCTGCAATACTGAATGTCAATAAGTAGGGGGTTCCAAAGTACAGACTGTGTAGCACTAAAGGAACAGCTCCCGAAAAATGCATAACAGACACTGCACAGCACTTCCACAGCTCATGGAAGTTATTGAACTTGCACATGTGAAGGAAGGCAGTTCCTTAAGTAAACTAGTGCCAATTAAGGACTTCCTTTGTGATTAATAACACTTTGACCGTAGCCTGGAATCAAACTGGTAGCCGGGGCGTATCTTTGAGCTCAGGCAGAATTTCACTCCTGCCTGAAATTGTGCTGTTGAATTTTGCACTAACTATGATTTCTGGACTAAGTTACTCCGAAGGGAATTCAGTCCTCAGGCTGAAAATGTTTGCCCATTCCTCCAACACAGCAATACCTTCTGTTGGTTCATGCAAGTGAGTCAAGACATCTGTTTTAATACTACAGCTTTACTGCATAAAGAGGTGTTGGTTTCACCTGGCTAGGAAAGAAATGGAGTAGGGATTAGGGTTGCCAGACTCAATAGAGGACAGGACTTCTGTTCCTTTAATTACCCTGCTCTTTTTTGAGTCTGGAAACCTTAAAGAGAAACCAGCAGACCCTTTGCTTGGAAATTAAACAAAGGGTCTGCTGGTTTCTCTTTAAGGTTTCCAGACTCAAAAGAGAGCAGTGCAATTAAAGGAACAGAAGTCGTGTCCTCTATTGAGTCTGGCAACCCTAGTTGGGATGTGTCCTTTATCTCAACACATAGCACTGCTATTTAGCCAATGACTTCACTCTGAGTTTCCTGTTGTCATTAGCCTTTCACTCACTTTTTCTGCCTCTTAGGATCAGAACCAGGGGGGGGGGGAGTGCCATTCAAACTCTGAAGAAGTAATTCATAAACCTACCCTGCAATCATCCCAATCACAGCAATTTCTTCACCAAGTCAAACCTCCAGATGCTTCCTGCAAGCAACTAGAAAACAAGCAGCAAGCCTGAAAAGGGTTATAAGTAAATACACGTATTGATACACGTAGGGGCTGGAGGCAGGCAAAGCTCTACCAATTCAATTACTGATTTTGAAATATCTGATAGTATTCAAAGAATGCATTTGTTTCAAGGCAGCTAGTATGGATGAACAAAAGAAAGTCTGCATTCAGAAGGAAACTTGGCAGCCCCGATGTTGCTGCTATTGATGTTCCTGTTTCTAATACCTCCACTTTCTGATACCTCTAATACCATGAGGTGCCCTGTGAATGACCCTATTCATGTTCCACATGAGTGGTACCAGCCAGGGGACCTCATCATTGGTGGAATTACTTCTCATATCTATTATATTTTCTATGAAGCTTTCTTCAAAGAACACCCCAAACAGAACCTGTTCGATATTTCATAGTAAGAATCTTCCATGCCCCAAACATTCCTCCATTTCCTTTTGCCTCATCTCTTTTAAATAACAATCCAAGGGAGAGGGTCTGTCTTATTTGGAAACTGCAACAGGAGACATTCTTGTCTGAATGGTGGAATGTTAAAAAGATATTTCAATTTTAAAAGTATTTTATCAGCTCACAAGGAATGATTTAAATAATTAACAAAAAATCCTGTTTATCTAGCCCTGAGGGACTCCTCAGTTTCAGTCACCCCCTGAGTCTTTTACAGTCTACTAAGCTGGCAGACAGGAAACACTAATTTTCTTCTCTCGTAAAAGACAAATGCTTTCTGTTTTCTAAAGGGGTACAGAAGGAGACTTCGTATTTTCAATTTTCTTCACACAAACTGTATTTTCAATCCCTTTACAGTACAGATATTTTCATGGTGCTTTAAAATGTTTCACTCTGAAAACTGTACTCTTCAGCAGTGCAGATACTAGGGAAGAGAAGGGTGAAAATGAAAGTCACTAGATAATTAAATAAATAAATATGGAGGACAAATTCAAACATACAACTAAGTTTCTGCCCAATCTGTTCCACCAATTTCTCCAAAGCTTTCTTCCCTTGTGATTGATTATTGTATCTCCTGTTCATGGTGCTTTGATGTTTCACAGTGGGTGAGGTTTTGAGTTTAACTCTTGAGTATGAGCTTGGTGACATTGAAGAGGGTGTTTCTCTTTCCATTGAACATTTCTTCAATGCCTCCTGATCTGGAAAGAAGTTACACCTTGATGAATCTCCCTGGACTTAAAATGTAAATTCTGGAAGTTTGAGAGGCTAGCTCATAACTACCTGGAAGCACTGTAGTATTTCCTAAATTTATTTTTTATTTCATTATCCTGCATTAGTTTACTACAACACAAAATACTTCTCTTTTCCTAAAAGTTAAAATGAATATTTGTTGGCAGTAGAGTTTGCAGTTTCCACACATTCCCAACCTACAGAAAAGTCAGGGGAGAATATCATGGTCATTCACGGCACTGGAAAAAACTGGAAAGACTGAACAATGCAGATACATTTCCAGATTCACCCATTATCTTCTGTTCTCAGTGGGTAGGAGGAGAGCCAAGAAGTGGAGAGCTCAGTTCAGTGTGAGTGTGGCTTAGTAACTTTTATCTGCTCCCTATACCATAGCCCACCAACCCTCCCTCACAGAAAACAAATGATGCTCAGTTTTGGGAAGGCAGAAGAGTGTTACCTCCCCTTGCATCAAATAGACCACTAGTTTCTATTCTGTTCACATGCCTGTTCTGCCTAATTGCCATGTCCCATTATGCTCATCTCTATTTTTCTGAGAAACAGTTGTTGTTCTCTCTGCTTCATCACATGTTATAATCATTGTTCAACACTGATTTATCCCTGAAATTAATTTGAAACGGAATGTGTTCAATGTTCAAGGCTATATTCATTTTTGTAATACTTTTACTTTATTTGCAGTGCAGTGACAAAATTCTACCAACATGTCCTTGCCCTGGCATTTGCTGTGAAAGAAATCAATAAGAACCCCAACATTTTGCACAATGTCACACTTGGCTTCCACATCTATGACAGCTATTTTGATGCAAGGATGACCTACCGCACTACATTAGACCTCCTCTTCAAAATGGGTAGATTCATCCCCAACTATAAATGTGACACACAGAAAACCCTCATATCCATCATTGGGGGACTTGGCACTGATACGTCCTTCCATATGGTAGACATATTAGGTCTCTACAAGATTCCCCAGGTATGAAGGGTTGCACAGGGATTTTTTTCTTTTTCCTTCCTCTACGGGTTGCATTCAATGTTTGTTCTACTCAGAGAAGACTCATTGATATTAATGATCAATTTTAATAGGTCATCCTGGAATAAGATTTGGTTTGATAAATCTTTTCATCTTTATCCCAACATTTATGTTTTCTCAGGTTTTTCTAGGGATTTTAGACTGATCTGGTCAAATCGCAAATTAAAATGCAATACATTGGACCCAGGTGGCGCTGTGGGTTACACCACAGAGTCTAGGGCTTGCTGATCAGAAGGTTGGAGGTTCAAATCCCTGCAATGGGGTGAGCTCCCGTTGCTCGGTCCCAGCTCCTGGCCACCTAGCAGTTTGAAAGCACATCAAAGTGCAAGTAGATAAATAGGGACCGCTCCGGCGGGTAGGTAAACAGCATTTCCGTGTGCTGCTCTGGTTCACCAGAAATAGCTTTGTCATGCTGGCCACATGACCTGGAAGCTGTCTGTGGACAAACGCTGGCTCCCTCGACCTATAGAGCGAGATGAGCGCTGCAACCCCAGAAACGGACACGACTGGACCTGATGGTCAGGGGCCCCTTTACATTTTTACATTAGATTTACTGCTGAATAAGTGTTTAATTGTTAGTGTCTTTTTTATTTATTTAAAAAATAATAAAAACATGATAAAAAGAAGAAGAGAAGAAGAAGCTGTAAAAAAAAGCCTTGAAAAAAATGGATTTAACATGATTGAAAAATTATTTGTTGATTATGGAACAGAATGAATTGTTTTCAAATAGGTTCATAACATCTATACATTTTTTTTAGCTGGCATATGGTTCCTTTCCTCCAGAGGAGAGTGACACAAGTCAATTCCCACCCTTTTATCGCATGGTGCCCAATGAAGCCCACCAGTACACGGGGATTATCCGCTTGCTTAAGCATTTTGGTTGGACATGGGTTGGGCTCTTTGCTCCTAATGATAACACTGGAGAATATTTCTTCAAGACCCTAGAGCCATTGCTTTCTCAAAATGGAATTTGTTCAGCTTTTACACAAAGAATCACACAACAAATCCATCTTGATAACCTGGATGAGATGGCAGATGTAGCCGTCAATATGTATAAGCCATTCAGAGATAACAAAGTCACTACATATATTGTCTATGGAGAATCTCTCACTATTTTAGCACTGAGACTTACTATATTTTTGCGAGACCCAACCAATAAGGAAAACGCAGGATTAAAAAAGGTGTGGATCTTGACAGCCCAGACTGATTTCATAGTAACAGGAATTTGTAGGTTTCTGGATTTTCAGCTTTTCCAAGGTGCCCTATTGTTCACAGTTCATTCACAAAATTTACTAGTATTCAGGAAATTTCTTCAGAGCATAAACCCTTCCTGGACACAGATAGAAGGTTTCTTCAAAGTCTTCTGGGAGCAAGCCTTTGACTGTATATTTCAAAATCCCAGTGCACCAATGGACATCAATGAAGTGTGTACTGGGGAGGAGAGCTTGGACAGTCTCCCAAGGTCTCTGTTTGAAATGGAGCTCTCTGGCCATAGTTACAGTATCTACAATGCTATTTATGTTGTGGCTCATACTTTGAATGCCATTCATTTGTCTACATTGAAGCAGAGCGCAAAGGGGAGCCATGGAAGATTAAAACTTCAAAATCTGCAGCCTTGGCAGGTAACACTCGAGAAATTAAGAGCAAGAAAAATATGATTATTTAAAGGAAACAAAAAGATTTCATCACAATTTCCAAGCAAAAGTAATACTGCAATGGTATTGCTCATACCACAGAGTGACAAGGCTTTATGTTTTAACATTTACTTCCGTACATTTCACTGATTTTATTTTTACTGAAAGCATAACACATCTTCCATCTATTATGTCTTTTTTCTTTTTAATATGATTCTATTAATTTTTAATACTGCAATAAAATAAGATTAATCTAAATGAAATAATTAATCTAAATAAAAACAATAACAGGGAAAGTAAACACCAAAGGAAAACCAAAAAATTGGAGAGAAGAAAAGAAAATAGGAAAAAAAAGATTAAAAATCAAAGGACTTCTCATTTTCTGTTTGTCAGTAACATAAAATAAAAATTTCAAAATATTTACTCAAGAATGATATCCAGCTTATCTACTTTCTGTTAGGCAATACTTTGCCAATCTTCAAACAAAAATGTATCAGATTAATTCACTTCTTAAAGCCAGGAAGTAGCTCATACAACAGATGTCAACTTCCATCAGTAGACAAGCTTCTCTCAGTCATAAATTATAAGCACCTCAGAGAAAGGGAGGCTTTTGCCGGCCCTATGCCCATTAGGGATTTTCCTTGACTTTTTGGCAATATATTATGTCATCTGCTCTTAAGTCTCTCAGCTTTATCTGAGTTTCCAGGAGTTGAAAGCCTCCTGATGTAGAAAATGGCTTTTTCAGAGCTTAAAAGTTTAACTCCCTGTGAATTTGATAGCTGAGTTTTATCTCTTAGGTAGGATCAATCACTAGGTAAATACAGTCCGTTCTTAACCTGAAGCTGTTCTTAACCTGAAGCACCACTTTAGCTAATGGGGCCTTCTGCTGCCGCCACGCCGCCAGAGCACGATTTCTGTTCTCATCCTGAAGCAAAGTTCTTAACCTGAGGTACTATTTCTGGGTTAGCGGAGTTTGAAACCTGAAGCGTTTGTAACCCGAGGTAGCACCACTGTATCTTTGTCAGCAACTTGCAGAGAGCAGACATTCAGTCCGCCATCTTCCTTCCCCCGAAGTCCCCATCTGCTGTGTCAAAACAGATGATTTTTACACTTGGTCTATGTAAAGTGAAGCTCCATAATTAATGTTCATAAAGAAAGGTCTTTGTAAATCATGGCATTTTGCTCAATACCTCCATTATGTTCTCTCCCCTTCATCTTTATTTTTCAATTAGCTGCACCATTTTCTTCCTGACATTTCCTTTAACAACTCAGCTGGAGAAAAAGTGTCCTTTACTAACAGAAGAGAAATGGGAGGTGGATTTGACATCATGAACATGTTCACCTTCCCAAACAAGTCTTACCTTCGACTGAAGGTGGGATGGCTGGATCCCAATGCTCCCAACAGAGAAGAATTCATCATTCACGAGGACATGATAATATGGAACAAAGGTTTTAATGAGGTTTGAAAACTAGGATTGCTTTGAGTTAATGCCCTCTCCAGTTAACCACTTTAATCTTTGATAGCTTCATGGATCAAATTTGGAAAGCTAGCTGGATGCAACTCCCCCCCCCCCTGTGTTCTCAGTCAAAATGTTAATAATATTTATTACAGTTCATGTATGTATGGCAGAGCTGAGAATGGTTCAGATAAAATTTATGTGTGTGGAAAATACAGTTTGTCTCTGCTTCAAATAAAAAGTACCCATGTCTCAGTTGAAAATCCAATATCTATTCATTTTTGTGTCTAAATAGGGCTATCAAAACCCCAAACTTTCCTGCATTCCTAGAGAGATCATGTCCTCCCTTAAAGAGGGCATGTGTTGTGGTGAGACCTGGCAACCAAACCCTGTGTTGTGGGTGGGTATGATTGGATAGCCACAACAACCTGATGGTAGGTCCCGTGATGCTGGGTTTAATCAGGTCAATGGGACGCAGGCTAATTGGGTCAAGGGACCTATATATTCCTATGCATGTGACCCAGAGCTTCCTCTTTCGGTGTATGCATCGGAACACCCGCCAACCTCTCCCTACATTTAGGGCTTGCATGCTTGACCTTGCTATGCCGTCGTGTGTCGTCTGTCGTTGGGACAAGGGCATGGCAGGAATTTTCCCCACTTGGCTGATTGGCTGGTGCCATTTGGGTTTCACCTGCCGCGTAGCAAATAGTCACAACTTGTAAGATTGCGGATAGGCTCTGGTTCAGGTGATAGGGATGGGGGAACGCTCTCGCCAACCCCTTGTGAAGGGTATTCCATTAAAGGAATTTAGGGCCTCAAATGGTTTGGTTAACCCTGTGAGGGGGTTGTGCCCATGCCTGAGTCCAGGGGGACATGTGGGTGGTGGACATAGCCTGTTCCCAGCTTTCCACCTATCCAGGTTTTCACCCTAGGCTGACCTAAGCTGGTGCCCTGGGTCAGCGCTACCTGCAAGGGTGCAGGGAGGTAGTCGAATCAGAGCCTATGCAACCACTCACTTGCTGTAATCAATAAAGTTGTGGCCTAAGTTCTGCCAAATACCAAACCAAAATTTGAGTCTGTGTGAATTTATTTAAGGGGGAGGTTTAAAGGTCTGAACACGAAACTAATATTGCTTCAAAATTTGAACCCATCTGGGAGATGCAAAGGCTGTCAATTTGTTTCTTTTGGCTTCATTTGTGCTGGTTCCTCAGGTTAAAGCTAATAATGTGGCCTTAGCTTAATCCATGTCTTGTGTCTTGCCTTTTTTTTCCTTGTTTCCTGGCAAAAGAAATGGGCCAATGGCTGTGCTTTATTTGAAACAGCTTTCTAATGTTTTTTGTTTGTTTGTTTTGTTTTGTTTGTTTGTTTTGAGGGGATGAGCAGTTCACTTTCTTATTTGAACTGACTGAATTTTCAAAGAAATATCACTCCTTTATGAAATTATTTCCTATTTCTGGACAGGTGCTCCCCATTTCTGTGTGCAATGACTACTGCCACCCTGGTAATCAGAAGAAGAGGAAAGAAGGGCAAAAATTTTGTTGCTACGATTGTACTCCATGTCCAGAAGGGAAGATTTCAGACCAAAATGGTACTTGACATTTGTCATTGTTCAATATTTGTAAAGATTTATTGTGTTGGATCTATTTAAATAATGTAATTACTACATTTTGCATAGATCCACACTATTCTGCTTGGAGTGGTGTGTTGATATTTTTCTGTTGTTTTCCAGTAAGGAAATATTCAAAAACAAATAAGCCTGGGGCAATACTATGAACATAGGTATGAAAGCGCTACCCACACATCTCAAATGAGTGGGGCTTTTGTGTATGACTGCAATGAAACACAGCAGACATGCATGTTGGCTGAAATTAGGCCAGAGTTTATTCATTTTTGCACAGGAAAGAAGGGGTGGCAAAAGCATTATAATCTACAGAGGGTTATCCTTCGAATGAGCACCTGCTGTTGAAACTCCACAGAAAGAGGGAGATGCTTAGGCGTTTACCAGGGATGGACACGGGTGTGTCTCAGGAAAAGTGTGAAGAATCCCACTCAGCAACCATGATATTGGTTTATGTAAGGCCAGCCTCATTTCATTTGAGTTTTGGGCATGCTTTCATTCTGTGGTCTACCATGCCTCGTCTGGTCTCCCCAGCAACACAAAGAGCCCACTGATGCCCAGTACTCTGCTCCCACTACTGTATTGGTTCCACTGGAATAAGACCTCCATGTGCCGGGTGCATGGAGTGGCAGTTTAAATGGTTTAAACACAAACATGACAGATTCAGCAGAAAACTCAAAGGATAATTCAAATAATGTTATATGACCACCAGCTCCCTTAAAATTATACTGTTCCAATCAATGAAAGCAAAGAACACACATGAATTGCCACTGAATTTTGACCCTATCCTCTTTTTTAGATATGGATGACTGCGTCAGATGCCCAGCCGATCAGTATCCAAACACGAACAAAAACGGATGCGTCCAAAAAAAAATCAGCTTTCTTTCTTATGAGGAGCCTTTAGGAATCTGCCTGGCCTTACTTGCTCTTTCATTTTCAATACTCACAACGCTAGTCATAGGAACTTTTATTAAATACAAAGATACTCCCATTGTCAAAGCTAACAACAGGGATCTCACCTACGCTCTCCTTATTGCACTCCTACTCTGCTTCCTCTCGTCATTTCTGTTCATCGGACACCCTGGCAAAGTGACCTGCCTTCTTCGCCAACCAATGTTTGGCACCGTCTTCTCATTGGCTGTTTCATCTGTGTTGGCCAAAACTCTCACTGTAGTTGTAGCTTTCATGGCTAGCAAGCCAGGGTCCAGTATGAGGAAGTGGGTAGGAAAGCGTCTGGCCTATGCCATTGTCCTTTCCTGCTCTCTTACTCAAGCAAGTATTTGTACTGTGTGGTTGATGACTTCTCCCCCATTCCCCGCTCTAGACATGGAGTCAGCAACAGAAGAAACCATTGTGCAGTGCAATGAAGGCTCAGTGACTATGTTTTATTGTGTCCTGGGCTATATGGGCCTATTGGCCATTGCCAGCTTCATTGTGGCATTTGCAGCTCGCAAATTACCAGACAGCTTTAATGAAGCCAAATTCATCACCTTCAGCATGTTGCTCTTTTGCAGTGTTTGGCTGTCTTTTGTTCCAACATACCTGAGCACCAAAGGGAAATCCATGGTGGTGGTGGAGATCTTCTCCATCTTGTCCTCCAGTGCTGGATTGTTGGGCTGCATCTTTGCCCCTAAATTTTACATCATTGTCCTGAGGCCTGAGCTGAACAATAGGGAGCAAATAATGAGAAAGAACTGAACAATACCTTTGATTTTATCTTATTTTGGTTTTTTTGTACTTCAGGGTTTTATGATATAGGTAGTTACTATGATTGAGTCCACAGTGTTACTCTTTTGAGGAAGTTATTCAAACATGTGAATGTAGATCTTTTCTACAATAAAAGAAAATGTAACATTTTCTTTTATTGGAACCAATTATATACTGTATATCAAGATCTATACAAAGGTTATAATTTGTAATTCTTATGGTGTTGTATGTTATGGTGTTGTATTTTATGGAATTAAAATAAAGATGATTTTTAAATTATTATTATTTTAAAAAAGAGTTTACTCCTTACCCATTAGCAAACTTAAAATTAAATGCTATAATTAACAAAAGCAACATAGTAGAATAAGATCAACAAGGAGTCTTGTTGTGCCTTAAGAGGCTAACCAAAACCAGAATGCACACCTTCTGGGGTCATGCTTCCGTGAGATTTATGTGACCCATTCAAGAGCACGGCACTTTTTGGGATGCCATGATCTTGTGTGGTTTTGGTGCTGTGCTTTCATATGACAGCATGCCTCCAAAATGCTTCTCCAATTTAATTGGGAAAGTTGAGGGGTCCAATTTCCCGGAAGAGAGGTGGAGTTGAGAATTAGCTTTAATCTCAAAATATAGCGCTGCTGCTTTGTTTCCCAGAACCAGTGTGTTGAATCTGAGCTTCCTTTTGCTGTTAGCTCACCAAGGGAATCCTGAAGCTGAGGCTCCAATACTTTGGCCACCTCATGAGAAGAGAAGACTCCCTGGAAAAGACCCTAATGTTGGGAAAGATGGAGGGCACTAGGAGAAGGGGACGACAGAGGACGAGATGGTTGGACAGTGTTATCGAAGTTATGAACATGAGTTTGACCAAACTGTGGGATGCAGTGGAAGACAGGAGTGCCTGGTGTGCTCTGGTCCATGGGGTCACAAAGAGTCGGACACGATTAAACGACTAAACACCACCACCAAGGGAATAGGTTTCTGTCACTTTTTTTTGCTAAAAGGAACAGAACTGGGAGTTAAAAAAGGGAAAGTGTCACTCAGACTCCAAACTCTGAATAAGTAATTAATACTCCTCTTCTGCAATTACTTAAATCGCTGCATCTTTCTCCCACCTGGTTAAACCTCCAGATGGTTTCCTGAAGGAACAAGGAAACAATCAACAAGCAAGCCTGAACATGATTAAAAATAAGCCCATGACCTATGGAGAGATAGTGTAGGGCCTATGTCAGGCAGGGCTTTATCAATTCAAGTTATAACAATATAATCTCTGTAATTACACAAGGAATTCATTTCTAACACTTTTTAGCTCATAATCTCCCTCATAGAGCTGCATTGACAGAGCCATGCATCACTGAATGTAGTCTCCTTAAAGGTAGCTACTATGGATGCACAGAGCAGAATCAAATTCAGAGGCAAACTAGGCTGCCAGGATGTTGCTGCTATTGGTGATGCTGTTTCAAATCACTCCAGTTTCTAATAGCTCTAATTCTACCCGGTACCCCAGGAATAAACCTTTCCCTGTTCCGCATGAGTGGTACCAGCCAGGTGACCTCATCATTGGTGGAATTATGTCTCAGAACTGTTACATTTTCTTTGACGTTTTCTTCAAGGAACACCCATCACAGAACCTGTTTGATGTTTCATCGTAAGAATTTTCCATTCCCCCCTCTGGGTGGCGTTTCCCTTTGTCTCATGTCTTTCAGGCAGGAACCCTAAAGGGAGGGCTTGTCTTATGTCTTATCAGTGATGTTTTAAAGCTGCAGTGGGAGCCCCATTTTGACTGAATGGTGGAATAAAAAAAGTTACACACACACACACACACACACACACACACACACACACAAACTAGCTGCTAAAAAATGATTTTAATGATTTACAATAAACCTTTATTATGTACTCCCGACACACTCATTCTGTCATCTCCTGAATCTTCCACAGTCTACTATGTTTGCAGACAGCAAATATGCCTTTTGTTCTCCCATAGTAAAACATGATTTCTATTTTGTAAAGGGATGGGGAAAGAGTCTTCATATTTTTTATTACATTTACTCCGAGGGTATTTGTGGGGAAGAGAAGGGTGAAAATGTAAATAATTACATAAGGTTACATTGCAGAGAAATTAAAAAAAACTAGAGCTCTACCACACACTGTCCTTCAATATCTCCAAAGCTTCCTTGTCATTTAAAAGAGCATTATATTTTACTACCCTCATATTCAAGATGTTTTAAAGTTTCAGTGTGTGTTGGGTATTAATTACTCGAGTGAAATTTTCTTTCCATTAAATATTTGGAAAATCTGGGGAAAAAACATTTCTTCTTTCCTGATCTGAAAAAGTTCCATAATGAAACTCCCTGGGCTTTAATGCAAGTTCAGTAAGTGTGTGTGGGGTTTTTTTTGTTTTGTTTTTTTTAGGGTTCTGGAGATTGGTTGAATTGCATTGAGTAAGGTTAGATGGCAGAAGTTTGTAAGGACAGGGCATTAGACCAAGATGAGAGGCAGTGGGCAAAATTGACCATCAGGTGTTTCCTCACCTTATCCCAACTCTATGCTGAGAAGCAAGCTTCATTTAATTCAAGTATACTTTCATATAAGGGTTTCTTACATTGCCGCTTTCAGGGTACAGAACACATTTCTTCAGTTAAATGAAGTTCTAGCCTACTTAAGCAGAAACAGATTAATTTTATTATTATTATTGATTGAATGAGAGGGAAATGTCAAGCAATAGAAGAACGGCAGGTGTTAGAAGGAGCCATACAAAGTAATAATGTCCTGATCAATTACATATTTTCTTTGGAGAACATGGTTTTTATTCACTTAAATGTGTTAATGACAAATGCAATCTTTTCATTTCAGTTTGAAACAGAAGATGTCCAATATTGTAGTAAATGCATATTTGTAAATAATTTACTCTATTTGCAGTATGGTGCTGAAATTTTATCAGCACGTCCTTGCATTAGCATTTGCTGTCAAAGAAGTCAATGAGAATCCCAACTTCTTGCCCAATATCACACTTGGCTTCCACATCTATGACAGCTATTATGATGCAAGGATGACCTACCGCACTACATTAGACCTCCTCTTCAAAATGAGGACATTTGTCCCCAACTACAAATGTGACACCCAGAAAACCCTCATATCCACCATTGGGGGACTTGGCCATGATACCACCTTCCATATGGCAGACACATTAGGTCTCTACAAGATTCCACAGGTAAGAGGTATGAAGGGGCACATGGGATTTTTTTTCTTATTCCCTTTATGGTTTGCTTCCATGTTTGTTCTACACAGAGCAGATCTATTTAGTAGTTTTACTCAGAGCAGATTCAACAAAATTAATGGATCTATTTTAGTCAGGATCTTTAATTTAAAATTTAGTTGTATACAAGGCTACATCTTTATCCCATATTCCCTGTTCATTTCTTTTTCTGTTTTATTTCTAGCAATGTGAGACTGATCTAGTCACAGCTCAAATCAAAACGTGCATTTTGGAAAAAAGAAAGCTTAGAATTTGTTGACTAAAAAGCCAAATGGTGCAGGGTGAATGTTTTCCATATGATTTGAAATTATATTCACATTTTTCTTTCAGTTTGCATATGGTTCATTCCCCCCAGTGGAGAGTGATGCAAGTAATGTTCCTTCCTTTTACCGCATGGTTCCCAATGAAGCCCACCAGTTTGTGGGGATTATCCGCTTGCTTAAGCATTTTGGATGGACGTGGATCGGACTCCTTGCTCAGAATGATAACAGTGGAGAACATTTCTTGCAGATTCTGGAGCCATTGCTTTCTGAAAATGGAATTTGCTCAGCCTTCACACAAAGAATCCCAAAACAACTCCACGTTGATAATGTGGATGAAATGCATGATATAGCTTCAAATATGTATGTACAAATCAGAGATAATAAAGTCACTACATTTATTGTTTATGGAGAATCTCTAGCAATTATAGCACTGAGAGCTATCATATTTGTGCCAGATCCCACAAATAAAGAAAACACACCATTTATAAAGGTATGGATCTTTACACCCCAGACTGATTTCATATCTATGGGTCTTCTTAAGTTTTGGAATGTTCTGCTCTTCCAGGGTTCCCTCTCCTTCACAATTCATTCACAAAATCTTCTAGCATTCCAAGAATTTCTCCAGAGCATAAAGCCGCCTTGGACCCAAAGAGATGGCTTTTTCAAGAAATTCTGGGAGCAAGCATTTGACTGTGTATTTCCAAATCTCGATGCACCAACGGAGGTCAATGGGATGTGTACTGGGGAGGAGAGGTTGCAGAACCTTCCAAGGTCTCTATTTGAAATGAGCATGACTGGTCACAGCTACAGCATTTACAATGGTGTTTATACTGTGGCTCATGCCTTGCAGAACATTTACTCACTGAGATCCAAGCAGAGAGCAATGGGTAGAAGTAAAAGATTTAAACTTCAAGATCTGGAGCCTTGGCAGGTAATGCAAATGAAGAGAAACAAAATATATTGTTTTCATGAATAAATTAGTACAGTATCTTAGATTCAGGTAGGTAGCCGTGTTGGTCTGATGCAGTTGAAATCAAAAAATTAAAAAAAAAATTGTTCAGTAGCACCTTATGGACCAACTAAGTTTGTTCTGGGTATAAGCTTTCATGTGCATGCACACTTCTTCTTAAGAAGTATGCTTCCACATAGAAGCTTATTACCAGAACAAACTTAGTTGTTCTATAAGGTGCTACTATACAATTTTTTTATTTTAGTACAGGATCACTGATGTGGGGCTGTGCCAAGCAACAATACTGCCTGACAGATTAAGGCAAGCAGACTCAAGTTTCAGGGGGAACTCACTGGAACTCAGTTCCGACATGTCTCAGGTGGGTTCAGGAACATCTCAGGTGAGTTTCGGCACCTCTCAGATGGGTGCCATTGCTTTTCTAAGAAAAAGAGGGAGGCGTTCATGGTGAGTTCCGGCACCTCTTTTTCTAGAAAAATAGCACTGAAGCAGACTTAATCAAACTTATCATCCACAAGTGCTGTTAAATTGTATATTCAGTGCATTTTTAACTTTTGAAGAGAAAAACATTATTATATCTGCATTAGTACAACAGAAGATTTTACATAACCTTGCAACCTAAAATATTTCTGCTTGGTTATCTAAAATATGTTGTTCCAGAAAATGATAAAGTAATACTATGCAATTTTATTACTTTTGTGGAGAGTAATATTGCTAAAATGGGGGAAAGTAGCATTTCCTCTACTATATCTAAATGGACTGAGAAAATTTGATGCATATTAGCTATGATGACAGTAACTTATAAATGAATACATATAGACCAGCCTAACAGATTTATGGGAAAATTGTATTTTTTTTTGTTATCTCTTGGAGTAACAACTTAAATTATAATGTCCAACACTATGCTGCTTTCAGCTTGTTGAAATAGTGTTTATTTAGGCTCTTTATCACACATAACACACACACACACACACACACACACAACTCTATAGCATTCGGATAGAGAAGTTCTGTTGAAATGTTACTCCAAATCTTATCCACTGAAAAAGATTAATGTGTGCATTTTAAATTGTGTAGATGTTGATAGAAATAACATTATGTGTTCAGTGAATGCATAATAAAGCCTCCATCTGTTGTGTCAGAATCACTTATTTTTCACCTGTGCTCTTTGCTAATTGAAGCTATTTTACTATACCTAAATAAGATTCATAAAGAAGGGTTTCTGTAAATCATGGCATTTTGCTCAAAATCTCCATTATATTCTTTTCAAGTCAACTCTGTTTTCTCTTTTTATTAGCTCCACCCTGTTCTTCATGACATTTCATTTAATAACTCAGCTGGAGAAATTGTGTCCTTTACTGATCAAAGAGAAATGGGAGGTGGATTTGACATCATGAATACAGTCACATTCCCAAACAGGTCCTTCCTTCGAGTGAAGGTTGGATGGGTTGATTCTGATGCAGTTGATGGAAAAGAATTCATCATTCATGAGGACAAGATCAGGTGGCACAATGGTTTTAATCAGGTCTGGAGACTAGGGTTTTCATGTGGGCCCCACATTCTCCAAATGGGTCATTCACATTATCCCAAACAACCATTACTATTTTCAATGAAATATTTTGGATAGCGGTAGATGAAACTATGAACATACCAAACAAATCTATGTTCCCAGTTGAAATGAATATTAAAACAATATTTATTGTGTATGGCAGTGTTCAGGATTATCCAGATAAAACTGATTCATGAGTGAAGATTCATGAGCATGTTGTGTATTAATTCAAATATTCTGTAATCTGACGGGAGTAGTATCCATTTGTCTGTTTAAAGGGGAGAAAAACAATCCTCAGCATGATTGGGTTCCGCCGGAAAGTTAGTGTGTTATTGGTTCCCGCCTAAATGTATCCTTCTTTACCCAAACCTTGTTCCTATAAATACAGCTTCCCTTTACCCTAATCCCCAGTCCTGTTTGCCCTAAATAAAGAACTGTTCTCTTGAAGATGTGTATCTAGATTTATTAAGCCACGACACAACAGGGTGGCATAGCTGCCAAGTTTTCCCTTTTCTCGTGAGGAAGCCTATTCAGCATAAGGGAAAATCCCTTAAAAAAGGGGATAACTTGGCAGCTATGCAGGGTGGTCTCTGTTTCAATAGAACAGGGGCCAGGGGTAGGGTTGGCACACTTTCCCATGTTACTAGTGGGAGCCACATACAGTAATTATGGAAATTGGCTTTCTCATCACTTGGCAGGTGTGTACATTAAATGAAGGAGGATGGGGGCTTACCAAATCCTTGACAGGTTTAGGAGAGTGATAGGGGCCCTAGTTTAATCCATGCCAAGGGTATTGCCTCTTTTTTCTGGTTTCCTAACCAAAAATAAGCCAATGCCTGTTCTTTGTACAAAGCAGCCGCCCTATGCAGATATTTATGTGAAGAGAGGACCACTTTCTTATCTGAAGTTCAGAGGCAGAACATTACTTTCCGATGTTTCTCCCTTCTGAAATTATTTCCTGTTTATTGACAGGTAATGCCTATTTCTGTGTGCAATGACTACTGCCGCCCTGGAAATCAGAAGAAAAGGAAGGAAGGGCAGAAATTTTGCTGCTATGATTGTGTTCCATGTCCAGAAGAGAAGATTTCAAACCAGAATGGTAGACAGGTTTAATTCTACAAGATCAGCAAATATCCGTTGAAAAGAATTTAAACAATATGTTGTGCCTGTAACCAGGATAGTGTTAATATTTCATTGCTACTTTCCAGTAACTTCACATCAAAAACTTCAAAAATTTAGAAGGCTGGGGAAATCCCATGCATGTGAATCTGAAATTAAGCCCCCCAAAATGATTTCATTCTAGACGTAACTTAAGAGAAACTGGCAAGTAGTACAATTGTACAAAAAGTTGCATGTTTGAGAATTTTGTGGTGGCTGGGACAACCTAGACATCCATCCTGGGTGAAATTAGGCCATAAATTTAGTTATTATGCTTCAGATAAGAGAAAGCAAGCTGAAAAAGTACAAGTAGATAAATAGGTAGTACTCCAGCGGGAAGGTAAACAGCATTTCCGTGCGCTGCTCTGGTCAAGCGGCTTAGTCATGCTGTCCACATGACCCCAAAATACTGTATGCGGACAAACGTTGACTCCCTCGGCCAGTAAAGCAAGATGAGAACCGCAACCCCAGAGTCATTTGTGACAGGACTTGACTGTCAGGGGTCCTTTACCTTTACCTTTTTAATAGGGGATGTCATGGTCCATAAGGTGCTACAGTTTGCACTGAAACATTTGAGGCTCTTACTTGTGGTGGAGAAATTATTCATTTCTACTCAGCACAAGATCAGGGATTCTACTTGCAACAACTCTGCTGCCATTAGCCCTTGACTAGTATGACTTATTTTGAAAGAGATTGTGATCAATATTACACTATATTCATTTCTGTAAATCATTTACTTTATTTGTAGCATGGTGACAAAATTCTACCAACATGTACTTGCCTTGGCATTTGCTGTGAAAGAAATAAATGAGAATCCCAACATCTTGCCCAATATCACACTTGGCTTCCACATCCATGACAGCTATTTTGATGCAAGGATGACCTACCGCACAACACTCGACCTCCTCTTCAAAATGGGTAGATTCATCCCCAACTACAAATGTGACACACAGAAAACCCTCATATCCATCATTGGGGGACTTGGCTCTGATACGTCCTTCCATATGGTAGACATATTAGGTCTCTACAAGATTCCACAGGTAAGCTATGTGTAGGCTTGCACAGAGATTTTATTCTTCCATCCTCTATGGAAGGTCACATGGTACCTGATGAATTATTTTAACATCACTGCATAACATCTGTACAATTTCTTTTAGCTGGCATATGGTTCCTTTCCTCCAGAGGAGAGTGACACAAGTCAATTCCCATCCTTTTATCGCATGGTGCCCAATGAAGCCCACCAGTACACGGGGATTATCCGCTTGCTTAAGCATTTTGGTTGGACATGGGTTGGGCTCTTTGTTCCTAATGATAACAGTGGAGAATATTTCTTCAATAAATTCCAACCGTTGCTTTCCCAAAGTGGAATTTGTTCCGCCTTTACACAAATAATCCCACATCAAGTCCATCTTGATAACCTGGCTGAAATGCATGAAGTAGGATTAAGTATGAATGCAGTGTTCAGAGATAATAAAGTCACTACCTTTATTGTCTATGGAGAATCCCTGACAATTATAGCACTGAGTGGTCTTGTATTTTTGCAAGACACAACAAATATGGAAACCAAAGCATTTAAAAAGGTGTGGATCTTAACAGCCCAGACTGATTTAATACTAACAGGATTCTGTAAGTTTTTGGATTTTCAGTTCTTCCAAGGTGCCATATTATTGACAGTTCATTCACAAAATCTACTAGAATTCAGGGAATTTCTTCAAAGCATAAACCCTTCCTGGACAAAGGCAGGAGGTTTCTTCAAAGTCTTCTGGGAGCAAGCATTTGACTGTATATTTCCAAATCCAAGTGCACCAATGGACATCAATGAAGTGTGTACTGGGGAGGAGAGCCTGGACAGTCTTCCAAGGTCACTGTTTGAAATGGAGCTCTCTGGCCATAGTTACAGTATCTACAATGCTATTTATGTTGTGGCTCATACTTTGCAAGCCATTTCTTTGTCTGGATCCAAGCAGAGAGTAATGAGTGAAAGATTAAAACTTCGAGATCTACAGCCTTGGCAGGTAACACAAAAAGATTTCATCACAATTTTGTGTTGTTGTTGTTGTTTAGTCGTTTAGTCGTGTCCGACTCTTCGTGACCCCATGGACCAGAGCATGCCAGGCACTCCTGTCTTGCACTGCCTCCCGCAGTTTGGTCAAACTCATGTTCGTAGCTTCGAGAACACTGTCCAACCATCTCGTCCTCTGTCGTCCCCTTCTCCTCGTGCCCTCAATCTTTCCCAACATCAGGGTCTTTTCCAGGGAGTCTTCTCTTCTCATGAGGTGGCCAAAGTATTGGAGCCTCAGCTTCACGATCACAATTTTATTGCAAAAGTAATACTGCTGTGGAGTGCCCTCCCATCAGATGTCAAGGAAATAAACAACTATCTGACTTTTAGAAGACTTCTGAAGACTTTAGGGAAGTTTTTAATGTCTGATGTTTTATTGCATTTTGAATATTTTGTTGGAAGCCGCCCAGAGTGGGTGGGGTATAAATAATATGTAGAAAATGGCTATTTCAGAGTTTAGCCGCATTTTATCTCAAAGGTATGATCACACTTGCCAACAAACATCAGTCCACCATCTTCCTTCCCCAGAAGTCTCCATCTGCTGTGTCAAAACGCGTGATTTTTTATACCCCGTCTATGTAAAGTGAAGCTCCATAACTAATGCTCATAAAGAAAGGTCTTTATAAATCATGGCATTTTGTTCAATACCTCCATTATGTTCTTTCCCCTTCATCCTTCTTTTTTCAATTAGCTGCACCATTTTCTTCCTGGCATTTCCTTTAACAACTCAGCTGGAGAAACAGTGTCCTTTACTAATGAAGGAGAAATGGGAGGTGGATTTGACATCATGAACATGCTCACCTTCCCAAACCAGTCTTTCCTTCGAGTGAAGGTTGGATGGGTGGATCCCAGGGCTCCCAGCAGAAAAGAATCCATCATTCATGAGGACATGATTATATGGAACAAAGGTTTTAACCAGGTCTGAATCCGGGTATCCCTTTAAGCCGATGCACTTTTGAGATCAGCACTACTTCTCTCTTTGATGTCCTCATGGGAAAAGTCTGTAAACCTAGATGGATGCAAGTGTGCACTGAGCTTTACTTTCTCTTTTCTTGGTTGAAGTTTTAATAACATTTATTATGCTTTGTTTACTGTATGTATGGAAGAGCTTAGGATGATTCAGATAAAATATACTCATGGTGCAAATATGGGTGGTTTCTGCTTCAACATGTCTCAATTGAACATGTCTCAATTGAAGATCCCATATCAAATCATTTTCATATCTAAATAGGGCTGACAAAACCCCAACATTTGAGATATTCCTAAAGATCTAGTATTACTTCCCAATCGGAACCCCTTCTGGGCGGAGCCAAAGGGCTCTCAATTAGCTTCTTCTGGCTTCATATGTGGATGTGTTCTGCCGCTGGTTAAGAGCTCAGAAAGGATCTAAAGTGGTTTCCACATGCCTCCCTTCTCCTCCTTTGCCTAGGTTGCACAAATGTGAATTCTGGTTCTTGTGACTCATCACAGGGCTTTGTGAAAAATGTGGCAAAGTATGGGTGTCTGTGAGATAAACCTTTGTCATTAACCTGAACTTGTGGGAATAAATGGTGCTGTGAATTATTTCTTTATTTATTTATACCCCACCCATCTGGCTGGGTTTCCCCCACCACTCTGGGCGGCTTCCAACAAATACTAAATTCATTAAAATATCACAGATTAAAAACTTCCCTAAACAGGGCTGCCTTTAGGTGTTTTCTAAATGCCAGGTAGTTGTTTATCTCCTTGACCTCCGATGGGAGGGCGTTCCACAGGGCGGGCGCCACTACTGAGAAGGCCCTCTGCCTGGTTCCCTGTAGCTCTGCTTCTCGCAATGAGGGAACCGCCAGAAGGCCCTCGGCGCTGGATCTCAGTGTCCGGGCTAAGCAATGGGGGTGGAGACGCTCCTTCAGGTATACAGGACCGAGGCCGTTTAGGGCTTTAAAGGTCAGCACCAACACTTTGAATTGTGCTCGGAAACGTACTGGGAGCCAATGTAGGTCTCTTAGGACCGGTGTTATGTGGTCTGGTGTTATGAGGAAGACATCACCTCATCAAGACATGTTTAGGAGACTGATAGAATATTTAGACATTTTCCCCTTTGCTATTTATCAGTTCCTAAAGTTACAGTTAATAAAGTGAGCCTAATGTAATCCATGTATTGTCTGTTGCCTCTTTTTTCATGAGAGGTTCATTTCTTATTTCAAGTGCAGTGGACGAACACATTTTTAAAGAAATTATGTCTCCCTTATGAAAATATTTCCTGTTTCTGAGCAGGGGGTGCCCATTTCTCTGTGTAATGACTACTGCGGCCCAGGTAATCAGAAGAAAAGGAAGGAAGGGCAGAAATTTTGCTGCTATGATTGTACTCCATGTCCAGAAGGGAAGATTTCCAACCAAAATGGTACATGACCTTTTTCATTGTTCAATATTAGTAAAGATTATTTAAATGATACATTTTACATGAAACCACACTATCCTGCTTAGAGCGGTGTGCTGATATTTTTCCGCTGATTTTCAGTACCTTTTGAAGGAAATATTAAAAAGTAAATAAACCTGGTGCAATACAATGTGCATAGATTTCACACATCTCAGATGAGTGGGGCTTGTGTGTATGACTGCAATGAAATACAGCAGACATCCATGTTGGCTGGAATTAGGCCAGACTTTATTCATTATTGCATAGGTAAGCAGGGGTGGCAAAAGTATTAGGATCTACAGAGGGTTATCATTCAAATGGGCACCTGCTGTTGAAACTCCACAGAAAGAGGGAGATGCACACAATAAGCTTAGGTGTTAACCAGGGATGGACACTGGTGTGTCTCGGGAAAAGTGTGAAGAATCCCACAAAGCAACCACAATATTGATTTCGGTAAGGCCAGCCTCATTCAGCAGGTTCTCCCCTTAAGGAGAGCATGGGTTGTGGAAGGGTTAACAAGATGTTCCCTGGTTTGTTGGGCGGGTCCGTTTGGATGGCCACTGCGGTATTGTTGCTGGAGAGAATGTTATGTTGCAATTATTTGATTGACAGCCACAGCCTATATATACTGAGCAAGCAGCTTATGGTTTCACTTTTGGTGCTTGCAACAGATCTCCCGCCCGCCCTCCCTATATTTAGGGGTTTGTTTGCACATGACGTTGCTGTGCCTGTCATGGGGCCGTCCGTTTTGATGTGGGGGCCTAGTAGGAATTTTGCCACTTGGCTGATTGGCTGGTGCCAGGTGGTTTTTGCCTACTATATAGCAAAATGTCACAACTTGTAAGGTTGCGGTTAGGCATTGGTTCAAATTGGATGGTGGAGGGGTATGGATTTGGCTGGCCTGCCCCTCAAAATTGCTGCTGCCTTTAGGGGTATTCCGTTAAAGGAATCCTGGGGCTCCACATGTTTGTCCGTACCCCCGGTAGGGGCTAGGACCAGGCATGAGCCTTGGGGAGCATCTGGGGGAGAGGTCAAGGGCTTGGTGGCCCTGCCCCAGCCTCTCTCAGAGGGTGCTTACCTATCCTGACTTCCCCAGTACGCTAGGGGAGTCAGATCTGTCCCAGACGGGGGACAGATGGCTGGGGAACCAATGCCTAAGCAACCACTCACATCAGTTGTATTTAAATAAAGTTGTGGCCAAAATTAATGCCAAAAACCAAAACTTAATTTTCGTGTGAAATGTGAGTTATTGGTGGGAAGTCTTGGTACCTTGGCACACGATGCTCTACCAGGCCACTTCTGGTCTTCCCAGCAACACAAAGATCCCACTAATGCCCAGTAATCTACTGAAACCACTGTATTGGTTCTTCTGGAATAATACCTCCATGTGCAGGAGGTATTATTCCAGGAGAATATGATAAATTCTGCAGAATACTCAAAGGGTGGTTCAGATAATGTTATATGACCATCAGCTCCCTTAAAATTAAAAGGATCCATTCAATGAAAGCAAAGAGCACACATGAATTGCTGCTGAAATTTGACCTTATCCTCTTTTTCAGATATGGATGACTGTGTCAGATGCCCAGAAGAACAGTATCCAAACAAGAAGAAAAATGGATGCATCCAAAAAAGAATAAGCTTTCTTACTTATGAAGAACCTTTAGGAATCAGCTTGGCCTCACTTGTTCTTTGTTTTTCCCTGATCACAACTTTGGTGATAGAAACTTTTATCAAACACAAAGATACTCCCATTGTCAAAGCCAACAACAGGGATCTCACCTACGCTCTCCTTATTGCACTCCTACTCTGCTTCCTCTCGTCATTTCTGTTCATAGGACACCCTGGGAAAGTCACCTGTCTTCTTCGCCAACCAATGTTTGGCACTGTCTTCTCATTGGCTGTTTCATGTGTGTTGGCAAAGACTGTCACTGTAGTTATAGTGTTCATGGCTAGCAAGCCAGGGTCTAGTATGAGGAAGTGGGTAGGAAAACGGCTGGCCAATGTCATAGTCTTTTCCTGCTCTCTTGCTCAAGCAAGTATTTGTACTGTGTGGTTGATGACTTCTCCCCCATTCCCCACTCTAGACATGGAGTCAGCAACAGAAGAAACCATTGTGCAGTGCAATGAAGGCTCAGTGACTATGTTTTATTGTGTCCTGGGTTATATGGGCCTCCTGGCCTTTGCGAGCTTCATTGTGGCATTTGCAGCTCGCAAATTACCGGACAGCTTTAATGAAGCCAAATTCATAACCTTCAGCATGTTGCTGTTTTGCAGTGTGTGGCTGTCTTTTGTCCCAACATACCTGAGCACCAAAGGGAAATCCATGGTGGTGGTGGAGATCTTCTCCATCTTGTCCTCCAGTGCTGGATTGTTGGGCTGTATCTTTGCTCCTAAATGCTACATTATTGTCCTGAGGCCTGAGCTGAACAATAGGGAGCAAATAATGAGAAAGAAGTGAACAATACCTTCATTTTTATCTTACTGGGGTTTTTTTTTGCTTTTATTCTGGGTTTTACAATAGAGGTGGTTACTTTGATTGAATCCACAGTGTTACTCTTTTGAGGAACAGGTAGGTAGCCGTGTTGGTCTGACGTAGTCGAAACAAAATAAAAAAATTCCTTCCAGCAGCACCTTAGAGACCAACTAAGTTTGTCATAGGTATGAGCTTTCGTGTGCATGCACACTTTATCAGATACACTGAAGCAGAAGTCAGATGGTGGGGGGGAGGTATTACTCAGAAGGGTGGAGTGAGTGGATGATTGACAGATTGAGGAAGCTATTCAAACACATACTTGTAAATTTGGATATATATTTTTTACTGTTAAAGTGCTTTGTCATACTAGCATATGGGTGAGGAACCTTCCCAAATTTTGCCCAGCAGGTGCTCCAATTGTCAGGACATCCCTCACAAACCACATCCACTTGTACCACAGTTGACATCGTATGTGACATCAAGTGTAGGACAATGTACCAATGTGTCATTTGCAGAAGAATCAGGATCTTGAAATGAGTTCCCAATTATTAGTTTTCTGGAGAAAAGTTCCCCCAACCATGTAGCTGGGGGTAATGGAGGCACAGTTTTCTTCATGTTGCATTGAAACTGCTACTTAAATTGAGAGCGGAGGAGGAGGAGGCTCATTACATAATGTAATTGAATATTTGCCCCCAAATTTTACATCATTGTGCTGAAGCCTGAGCTTAAAGATAGGGAGCAAATAATGAGTAAGAACTGAACAAGACCATTGTTTTTTATCTTATTGTTTTGATATATATATTCAAAGATTTACTATAGTGGTTATGATGAAGGACTCCAAAGTTTTACACTCTTGTGGGAGAAATTCAGACCCATACTTGGAAGTTTAGATTTATAAAATAAAATAAAATAAATTTCTCTTTTACACACACAGTGATGGGGAACATTCACAATGTTTTTCCTAGCAAGTGTTCCATTGAAATGGGGGTGGCGAACCTTTGACCTTCCACATGTTGCTGAACTGCAACTCCCATCAGACCTAGCAAATATGGCCAATGACCAGGGATAATGGGAGTCATGGTTCAGAAAAATCTGGAGGGCCAAAGGTTCTACATTCATGATTGTGCACATAAGCAAGACACCTGTATCAGGCTGTGATCCGTTACTCCAGAGACATTGTGCAAAACAGATGAAAGACCCCACCGATGAGCATACAAATTAACTCTTCCCTGCAGCCTCCTCTTAACTAATTTCATATTATATTTTATTTATTTTGCAATAACCATCTCAGTCTTTCTGGACAATTCCCCATGGACATATGTGCTGAATTTTATCTCAAGAGGGTTCAACTTTGCTTAGTTTTATTTATTTGTTTATTCATTCATTTATATTGTATATATGTGCTGCCCTTTAACAAAGAGTACTCAGGTAGCACAAACCAGAATAATAACAGTTAAATAATGCAACACTGTCCCATCTCATACCAAATCCTAGGCACTGTTTTGAATTAGATTAAGGATCACCTCTCCTCTAATATATTCTGTTCAAAAATTTAGCAGCAGTTGCATTGTATGGATAAATGTTGACTTTAGGAGCCCACAAAAACTGGAGTTCCGTAGTGGCCTTTTTTTCAAGAGTTGGCTCTCATGCTTTGTGTCCCCAAAGGCACAGGTCTCCTCCTGCTGTTTGCTTACCATGGATAACTTATTCTGTCACAAAAGAGCAGAAGAGACTTGTGGTCAGATGCGGAGGAGTGGGGAGCAAAATTGCTACTCAGAGCCAAAACTCAGATGAAGTAATTATCTCTCCCTGCAATTATCCCAAGTAGTGTAATTAGTTCACCTGGCCAAAAGATCTAAACATTTCTAGGTGGCACCATAAGCAAGCCTGGAAGTTCTTACAAATATTCTCCCTTGGACTCTCTCAACTTGGGAGAGTTGAGAGTAGAGGAAAGAGGCAGGAGGGACTCTGTCGCTTGGATTTCCGACACACACAGCCATTTAATATCATTGGAGAGAACTCAAATTTTGGAAAAAAAACCAGCTAGTATTCAAGGCATTTATTTGCTACCCTTTGATTTTAAAAATAAGTATTGCAAATGCCTTTTCTACGGTTGCCTTGGCAGAGCCAGGCAACATCCACTGCAGGCTGCTTTAGCCAAGCAGCGAGTATGGATGGACACAGGAAAGTTCACATTTAGAGAGAACTAGCCTTGATGCTAGGATGTTGTGGTCATTATCATTGCTGCTTCTCCTAACTCCTGTTGTGTCTAAAGCAGATACTCTCAGGTGTCCCAGAAACGATCCTTTCCCTGTTCCACATGAGTGGTATCATCCAGGTGACCTCCTCATTGGTGGGGTTATTTCTCAGATGTATTATGTTTTCTATGAAGTGGACTTCAAGGAACACCCTTCGCAGAATATGTTTGAGATTCCATAGTAAGGCTGTTGCCCCTTCCTCTCCAATGCACCTTCTGAGCCTCGCCAGTTCACAGACATTCATCTAAACAATTGAGAGGAAGCCCATGTAGGGTCATTCTGCCCCAGGGGTACTCAACTTTCTCAGTCACTTATTTCTAAGTCAACTAATTTTACAGGAAGTAAAAGTGGATTTTGTTCTGCAACAATGACAATTCTTTTTTATTTTGGAAAGCAACATATGGATATGGAGCAAGATATGTTCTCCTGTCTTTCCAGAACACTAACCTCAGGTTACCCAAATCACTGAAACCTGGCTTAGCAACAAAAGTCTAAATGATTCCCCACATGTTCTGGGGACATGTGGCTTGCTTACTGCTGTATAGCTTTACAGAAATAAGAACATGCCTGAGGAGCTTAGTTTAGGGGTTCCCCAACTGTGGCTGCACATCATGTATTTTCTGTTTTATATCTTGTAATTTTATGTTGTGAACCACCCTGAGATCTACAGATGAAGAGCGGTATACTGATTTTAGCAGCAGCAACAACAACAACAATGTTGTCCATAGCATGTCTGTAAAAATGCAAATAAAAATCATACAGCACCTAGCACTAAACATTATTTGGCGATCACTCGTAGCTGAGTAAGATTATCTTCCATGAACACTGTTGAGTCTGTAAGTGACTGTGGAGGCCAATTCTGGATCCACACGTCCTTCCACAGTGGGGACATAGGTTTCTGGGTGGGAGTTGATCATGCTGAGGGTTTGCCAAGTGTGCCTTCCTCTTAGCACATTTCTCCCTTTTGTCCTGAATTCAAGCATCTTCAAAACACATGACACCTTTGGTAAAGGTTGTTCTCCAACTGGAGTTCTCACAGGCCAGTGTTCCCCATTACAGTAGATACAACAAGCAGAAACATCATTAAATGGTCTGCCAAGACCCTCAACAATTATCAAGTGGTCACAGGTAGGGGAATGTGGGGGGGTGATTGGCTTAGTTCATTCAGCTATCAAGTTCAGAACAGAAAATTTAGCAAAAACTAGGATAGACTATTCAGACTTCATAATAGATGGTGATTGGATCCAAACTAAAACTGCAATCCTATAACTGGGAGTATGATCCATAAAACTCAGAGGATTCACATCCAACAGTGCCTTTGGGGGGGGATGCATACCCCTAAACATGTTGTGAATCTAAGTTTGGCCTCAATTTGAGTAGGAAAATGAGATTATCCCTAAACATTTTTTTAATAGAGAAAAGCACTGTCTTCCAAGTAGGATTATATAGGGTAGCACTGAGTGAGTTCAGCTTCCAATCACGACCAACTTGTCTCACTGATTTCAATGGGTTCTCATTTTCAAGAATCATGGTGCATATGCATCTACACAGAAGTAAACCCTACCTCATCCATTGGAACTAATTGAAGAATTCTTAATCTGAAATTGTAAATGATTTTTTTTTTTTTTTGCAGTGTAGTGACAAAGTTCTACCAGCACAATCTGGCTTTGGCATTTGCTGTGAATGAAATACATGAAAGCCTCAAGATCTTGCCCAATGTCACACTTGGGTTCCATATCTATGACAGCTACTTTGATGAGAGAATGACATACAGGACCACTCTGGATCTGCTCTTCAAATCACATAGATTTTTCCCCAACTACAAATGTGACATGCAGAAAAATCACATAGCCATCATTGGGGGACTTAGTGCTGATATCTCCTTCCGTATGGCAGAGATCCTTGATCACTACAATATTCCACAGGTAGGATCTATGAATGGGAACATGGGTTCCCCCCCCCCACAAATTATGCATTTGCCATTCAAATAAAGATGGAATGTATTGACTGAGACTTAGTCCTGACAAGAATGAATTCCTGTGAGTTTATGTTTCCCTTGTCTGGCTACAAGATGGTCAACCCATGCTGGACGGCATTGCATGCCATCTGAAAAATCAGTGGGTGGTCTTGTTCCAGCATTATATAATATATAGCTTATATATTAGAATTTTGAGAAAACAAAACTGTGGATACAACTCCCAGATAATCCCCTCGAACACAAATACATGCTTTTTATTGTTAAATTGCTTTCCAGTGTGTTATAGGAAGCTGTTCATAAATAAAATAACATCCAAAATTGCATTGTATCAAAACATATATGCAAGGCAAATCACAAAGAAAACTGGGTGTTTTAGAAGAATTGTGCATTAAAATACTAACAAACGCTCACAATGACTTTTTGATATATATTTTTTAAAATAATGCAAACTTGTGTGTAAATTGGGAGAGTTGAATTTAAGATTGGAGAAATGAGGCACAACATTGATGGATTCATCTGTCCCTACTCTGAGGATTAATATTGGCTATCCACCACCGAGGTAGGTAGGGAGCCACAGTCAGATCTATGCGCATGGCCACCATCCAATATTGCCTTGATGTACACAACCCACACACACACTCCACCAAGACACTGCAGAGCCCCTTCTGGGCTTCCCAAAGGCATGTACTTGGTCACTGTGAGAACTGTATTCTGGACTAGTTGGGCTTTTTCTGATTCAGGTGGCTTCCTCATATTCTTAGGACAGGCATCAAAAAAGTTCTGAGCTCAGATGACCCTGGAAGAAAGCAGGCTTGAAGTCACTGTCCATCGGCTGATTAGTGCCAATTGCAAGCCTGCTGATCAGTGGTGCTTCAAAGCACCAGACAGGGCTCTTTGCAATTCCTGCATACTGCTTTGAAGTCTCATCAACCATCACATGATGGCCATGCCCACCTGTCAGATTTGGCCCAGAAGAAGTAGGAGAGCTCATCTGGCCTACTAGCCAGATAGATTCTCCCACACAGCTGGAACAGTTCATGGATTCAACTGCAGTGAACTTACACATTACTTCATCAAATATTTGTTAAGTCAATAGTATTTTGCAAGGAAACTTCTAATATCTCTCTAAAATATATGCACATTTCCTTTTAGCTCACATATGGCTCCTTTCCTCCAGAGGAGAGTGATGAACGTCAGGTCCCTTTCTTTTACCGTATGGTCCAAAATGAATCTCATCAATATATGGGGATTATCGAGCTTCTTCAGCATTTCAAGTGGACATGGGTTGGGCTCTTTGCTGTGGCTGGTGATATGGGAGAACGTTTCTTGCAGATAGTAGACGCATTGCTCTCACTGAATGGCATCTGTTCAGCATTCACACAAAGAATACCACGAGAAGCTCATTGGGACAAAATGGGTGAAGTTTTGGATAAATTCTCTAGTATTTTTGAACGTTTTACAGATGATAAAGTCAATGCTTTTATCATCAGTGGAGAGGCTTTGACAATAGCATGGCTCAGAACTGTTATTTTTCTCGGAGATCCATCAAAGAAGGGAAACACAACCTTTGCAAAGGTGTGGATTATGACATCCCAGGTGGATTTTGTTTCAACAAGTGTTCACAGGACCTGGGATTTCCAGCTGTTCCAAGGTGCTATTTCTTTCACAATTCACTCCAAAGATCTTCCAGGATTCGATGAATTTCTTCAGAACACAAGGCCTGGTGTGATACAAGGGGATGGCTTTCTCAAAGACTTCTGGGAGCAAGCATTTGATTGTTCGTTTTCAAACCCCAGTGTGCCTGAAATGCTAGATGGAATGTGTACTGGGGATGAGAAATTTCAGAGCCTTCCTAGGCCTGTGTTTGAAATGGATGTGACTGGTGAGAGTTACAGCATCTACAATGCTGTCTATGCCGCGGCTCATGCTTTGCATGCTATTTACTCATCAAGATCCAAGGACAGAACAACGGTTGGCAGTAAACCTGTTGAATTTCAGGATCTGCAAGCTTGGCAGGTAAATCCTACTCATTTCACCCAGAAATGATGAAATAGCATTGTTCGTCATAAGGTCATTAATTTCATTGGATCTACTCTAAGTATGACTAGTGTTGCACATCGGTCTAAGATTTGCAGATTCACAAATTTCTCTTCTAGATTGAAATTCAACATATATTTATGTTTTCTACCACTGCATGGAGTATTTTGCATCTATTATGTCAAAACAGTTCATTTTTAATGCAGGCAACCCCCTTTTTGGATACGACCAATATGTGCATGATTGCAAACATGCACACAGCAGAAAACCCAGAAGTGACCCCGAAACATAATAAAAGATATTACAAAAAGGTGGGACCGGGGCAGAGTGCAGGCTTTTTTCAATTGCAAATGATTTCACAGACGCGCACGATGTCCAAGAATGCACAAATCAGGGATTGCCTGTGTACATAAAAATTATACTCTCAGTCCATTTGTGTTATTTTCCCTTTCAATTAGCTCGACGCAATTCTCCAAGACATCTCATTTAACAATTCAGCTGGTGAAACAGTGTCTTTTAATGATAAAAGGGAAATGGCAAGTGGCTTTGACATTGTGAACACAATCACTTTCCCAAACAACTCCTATCTTAGAGTGAAAATTGGACAGGTCAATCCTGATGCTATTGAAGGGGAGAAAATAACCATTCATGAAGATACAATTGACTGGTACAGAAGCTTTAACCAGGTATGGGATCTTTGGAATTTTGGTGGCACCTTTCATTCTTCAGATGGGTTGTTCAGGTGACAGAAACTACCCATGCAGCCTAGCCTAACATAACAATCCAATGAATTTTCTGACTATCTAGCACATTGGGAAAAAATGGAAATGGAACTACTAGGTAGCTCTCTGTTTTTCAACACAAAGATAAAATTTATTGATGGGCAACCAGATGGCTGTCTCTATTTGTATTGGACATGTTGCATGTCTTGGTTGTTTTGCATGGAAAAGGTTCCAGGCTCAGAATTAATATCTCCAGGAACGGATGGGGAAGATCCAGGTCTGTATAGATGATACTGTATAATTCGACCAAATGTAGTCTGTTGTGGTATAATTTCAAATACAGTCAGTTTTTTTTGTTTTTTTGCTTGATGATCAGTAATTGGAGAGCATGTGTGAACATTTTACCAGCTAAAACTCCTTTCCTGATTATGGATAGGGGATGCCTCTTTCTGTGTGCAATGAGCACTGCAGTCCTGGTCATCAGAAGAAAAGGAAAGAAGGGGAAAAGTTTTGCTGCTATGATTGTACTCCATGCCCAGAAGGGAAGATTTCAAACCAGACAGGTAGGTGATGGAGTACATTACTTCTTCATCAGTGATGATTAACAGAGATTGTTGCATCAAATGAATTCACAACTGGAAAATTACAATGCTGATCTGCATTTTTTAAATCACACAACCTAGTTTGGGAAGATATTAAAATATTTTTCCACTGCCTTCCAGTATCTTCTCAAGATAACATTTGCAAACTAATAATGCTCCAATACTATGTGCATTGATTGGGGAGTAAGTCTCATTGAATGCAACAAGATTTACATTAAGTTATAATTAAAGGACCTTAAAAACACAAAACATCATATCTAAGGTACATTTGGTTTTAAGACAGTTATGCTGTCAAACAATAATTGAAATAATATTAAAATGCCTTTTATATGACCATTAGTTCACTTGGAATTACAAAATTCAAGTCAATGTGAGAAACAACCACCACATGGAAAGTAAATAATTGCTCATGAGTCACACATGAGCTGGCACTGAAATGTGTTCTGTTTCAATATTTCAGACACAGATGTCTGCTTCAAATGCCAAGAAGATGAGTATCCAAATAAGAACAAAACTGGATGCCTCTCCAAAACTCTGAGCTTTCTTTCTTATGAAGAACCTTTAGGGTTCTGTTTGGCCTCAGTTGCTGTTTCTTTTTCCCTGATCACAGTTTTTGTGCTATCAGCTTTTATTAAGTTCAGAGATACTCCCATCGTCAAAGCCAACAATCGGAACCTCACCTACACCCTGCTCATCTCTCTTCTTCTCTGCTTCCTCTCATCTTTGTTGTTCATCGGTCGACCTGGTAAAGTGACCTGCCTTCTCCGACAGCCAACTTTTGGCACCATCTTCTCATTGGCTGTTTCTTGTGTGTTAGCCAAAACTATCATGGTTTCTCTTGCATTCATAGCTACAATGCCAGGGTCTAGCATGACTAAATGGGTAGGGAAAGGATTGTCTCATTCCATTGTTCTTTCCTGCTCCCTTATTCAAGCAAATATTTGTATCCTGTGGTTGACAACCTCTCCCCCATTCCCTGATCTAGATATGGACTCAGCAGCAGAAGAAACCATTGTGCAATGTAATGAAGGGTCAGTTGTCATGTTTTACTGTGTCCTGGGCTACATGGGCCTCCTGGCCATTGCCAGTTTCATTGTAGCATTTGTAGCCCGAAAATTACCAGACAGTTTCAATGAAGCCAAGTTCATTACCTTCAGCATGTTGCTGTTTTGCAGTGTTTGGTTGTCCTTTGTCCCAACTTACCTGAGCACCAAAGGGAAATACATGGTGATGGTGGAGATCTTCTCCATCTTAGCTTCCAGCGCTGGACTATTGGGCTGCATCTTTGCCCCTAAATGCTATATCATCATACTGAGGCCAGAGCTGAACAACCGAGAGCAACTTATAAGGAGAAGGAATTAATGATACTCTTTGATTTTTCTCTTGTGCTGTCATTATGTAGGAACAGTGTAGGATTTAGGGAAGGGCTATAACTCAGGAGAAATCTGCTTGGCATGTATGGTTTATTGCCTGTCACCTCCTGGTAGGGCTGTGAAAGTCCCCTATCAGAAAACCAAGTTTGCAGATGACACCAAATTGGGAGGGGTGGCTAATACCCCAGAGGACAGGATCACACTTCAAAATGACCTTAACAGATTAGACAACTGGGCCAAAGCAAACAAAATGAATTTTAACAAAGAGAAATGTAAAGTACTACACTTGGGCCAAAAAAATGAAAGGCACAAATACAGGATGGGAGACACCTGGCTTGAGAGCAGTACATGTGAAAAGGATCTAGGAGTCTTGGTAGACCACAAACTTGACATGAGTCAACAGTGTGATGCAGCAGCTAAAAAAGCCAATGCAATTCTGGGCTGGATCAATAGGAGTATAGCATCTAGATCAAGGGAAGTAATAGTACGACTGTCTTCTGCTCTGGTCAGACTTCACCTGGAGTACTGTGTCCAGTTCTGGGCACCACAGTTCAAGAAGGATACTGACAAGCTGGAACGTGTCCAGAAGAGGGCAACCAAAATGGTCAAAGGCCTGGAAATGATGCCTTATGAGGAACGGCTTAGGGAGCTGGGTATGTTTAGCCTGGAGAAGAGAAGGTTAAGGGGTGATATGATAGCCATGTTCAAATATATAAAAGGATGTCATATAGAGGAGGGAGAAAGGTTGTTTTCTGCTGCTCCAGAGAAGTGGACACAGAGCAATGGATTCAAACTACAAGAAAAAAGATTCCACCTCAACATTAGGAAGAACTTCCTGACAGTAAGAGCTGTTTGGCAGTGGAATTTGCTACCAAGGAGTGTGGTGGAGTCTCCTTCTTTGGAGGTCTTTAAGCAGAGGCTTGACAGGCATATGGCAAGAATGCTTTGATGGTGTTTCCTGCTTGGCAGGGGGTTGGACTGGAGGGCCCTTGTGGTCTCTTCTAACTCTATGATTCTATGATTCTTTGATTCTACAACCTGGAGAATCACTGCCAGCCAGTGTAAAAAATACCAAACTAGATGGAACAATGGTTTGGCTCAGTGTGTCCCCAGTAACGAAGGTATTTTTTATTACCCTAAACACACACACTCACAAATGTTTAAAGACCAACATGCTCCCCATAGTTTCTGTTGCTCATCCAAGTACCCCTTAGCCACCTCATTAACTGCCAGGGAGAATTCGGAGAAGCAAGTGACAGAAGAGGCAGAGCAGGGGCTCAGGGATGCTGTGGAGCCCTTAAACCGCCCAGAGACAGAGGATGCGGAAGAGCGGGTGGAGATTAGCCACGAGGAGGAAGGGCTCAGGGATGCTGCAGAGCCCTTCAACCACCCAGAGGTCTGGGAAGGGAGCTCAGACTCTGGAAGAGAGGGGGCTTTCAAATCAGCACAGACAAGGAGGGAAATGAAATGTAAGGGGCAAAGACATCTCGCGCGATTCCCCCGCCTTCTTTGCTGGTGTGGGAATCGAAGGAAGCCACTCCCTGAATCTGACTCAACGGGTTTGGACACATAATTCTGAACTGTAGCTTTTTTTGTACATATGTAATAAAGACTGTAAATATCAAACTGACTGTGCTGGGGTGTTAATGCGAAGTGGAAACACCACATTTACACTCCCTCAGGTAGCTGTCACCACCCCTGAGTCCTTTGATGGATTCTGTTCATTTGAATGAGCCATTTGGGGATGTGACACAGTGTTCTATGACCTTGGAGAAAAAGGCAGATGTTTGTTTATCTACTTTTCTTTAGTCTGGCGAAGCAAAATTGCTTCATCCATTCTTCGTAGATGAAAAATGGGTTGTTGGTTGGTTTTTTTTAGATTTGGAGGCTGTTGTGACCAGGAGCTTTAAAAATTCACAAGAGGTTCGGAAGATCAGCCCAGGAACTGATAAGGCATTCCATTTTCTCCACAAGTTTAAAATGGGATGGATGTGAAATGACATTGTGAGCGATGGTAGCCACCAGTCATGAATTGGAGCATAGTTTTTATATGGTCCGAGCCCTGCTGAGTTTCAGCTGCCTGAGACATGTGCTAATACTCTATGTGATGCACAAGCATCTTTCATGAATAAAACGTGGGTCTCTTGGTTTATGTTCAGTGGTTATGTTATGTTCTTTCTGGCCCATATTCTTTAGTCCAAAATGAAAGGAAAAACAGTCAAGACTTGCTTGCTATGCTTTTGCAGTCCCTGGAGGGCAAAAGAACGATTCACAGGAGAGGATAACAGATAACCTTCAACTCAAGGTTCATAAGTATCGCCCTCCAGAAATTGGTTTGAAACCTACTGCAGAACTTGCCATGCCTCTGAGTAATCTAATCTATACCTGTCCTTCTAATCCACATAGATGGATTTAAGAGTTAGGGTTTCAAACCAATTTTAGTTTTTGACATATTGAAGACAGCAGTATGTTTGCTTAACCCATACTACAGTTTCTGGATGATTTTTTGCTGTCAATATTTGCATATTTATTTAATTTATTAATCATTTTCCATTTAACATCTCAAAGTGATTAACCATACAAAGCAGCAATCTACAATAAAGCACTAACAATAGTAGCATCAACAAGAAATATATATATATATATATATATATATATATATATATATATATATATATATATATAAAAACAATTTCAGTAAGAAGCTCCAATTTAAGTGATTGCTGAAGCAGGAAGGTCTTTAGTAAGTTCAAAAAAACCACATTATAGATGGTGTCTGTCTAATACGGGAATAACTTTCAAAGGGTAGGCACTGCCACAGGAAAGTTTTGGTTCCTACATTGTAGAGAATGGACCTCTTGATGAGATGGGATCTGCAGGAAAGCCTCACCTGCATAGTGTAGTGATTAACTGGGTATATAAGGAGTGAGATAATGTTTGAGGTATTGTGATCTCCAGCTGTATCAGTATTTGAGCTCCAAAACCAGTGCCTTACTGGCAACCAGAGCAATTCTTTCAGATTCTGCACCCATGAGCAGTCAAACTACTGTACATAATGCATTAGTTGCAACTTCTAGGTCAACCTTCTAGCAGATAAAATATGAACTTATGAATAGACATTTGGGTTTATTTACCTCATAAAAGAAGGAAATAAATACCTTTTTAAATGCCAGACAAAGATGCACGTAATCATCTCCTAGTCCCCTGGTATCCCCTTCTTTCTGAACACAGAATATTTTGTAAGAGCCTTAGTCACTGTGCTACTCATCTTCCATTTCTTGGCTACAATAATATACAGCTGTGTCAGCTGCTGCCACAGAGTTTAGCTCAAGAAACACCTCATTCTTGGAGGTTTTTTAAAAGGGAGGTTTCTAAAAAGGGAGCCATTCCCAACAACAACAACAACAACAACAACAACAACTTCTCAACCTTTCTGTAAATCATTTATATCCCCAAATCTAATTCAAGTTGGATTCAGCTTACTTAAATCATGGCAGGAAAGTATGCGGAAAAGTATCCCATACTTTTAAAGTATCCCACACTTTTAAAATCCTCCTGAGACAGAAATATATGGCAGTTCTAGAGTCATATCAGCATGAGATTTTGTACACATTTTTGAAACTCCCTGTATATGTGAAGGTTGTTGGTGCATATACATTTATATATTTGCACTTCACTGTGGTTTACCTTTTCATTGTTTTGATACCATAGGAAGTGGCAGCAACAGCCACAAATAAAATAAAGCAAGAATATGCTTGTAGTGTGTAGTTTTGCAAATCTTTTGATGATGATAAAATGATGATGATATAATATCTGTATAATAAGAGTGGCTGTGGAAACCCAACCAGATGGGTGGGGTATAATTATAATTATTATAATAAATAAAATAATATAAAATAAAATAAAAGTACCCCACCCATCTGACTGGGTTGCCCTAGCTACTCTGAAAGCACTCATAGATCTGAAAGCCCTTGGTTGAAACAAATAAACAAATAAAATGCTCCAAAAAAGATACTCCCTAAAAAGAGAGAGAGAACCCCCTATGCCCATCGTATGGGAAGCCTTTACAAAGGAAAAGAATAATACAGCTCTCTCTCTACTTGTGTTTCTTATCAAGTGGTAATCAGAGGTATAGTGCTCTGACATTGGAGGCAGGGCCGTCTCTAGGCCCGGGCTGGGTGGCGCAAGGCACCAGGGCGCCTGACCACCAGTGGCGTGGAAGGGGCGTCGAACGGCTGGTGTCTGGGAGCAGCTGCTGCTGGCAGCCCCCCCCCCCTGCTGCCACTCTAGGCAGGAGACTTGCTGATTCTGCTTCATGGAGGAAACTCAATGGCCGTGCGCCACCGCCACGTCCCGGAGCGGCCGCTGGAGGGAGGCGCCAAGGAGGGGCCGGTCCAGGGCAGGAGGCCGAGCAGCCCCCTCTGCGCCCAGGCCAGCAAGGTGGTGTGCGCCATCCAGGCTCCGCCATCCTCCGTCTCCACCCTTCAGCCGCGCGCTACTGCCACCATGGGGGGGCACCGGAGGATTCTTGAATCACGGCGCTGGATACCCTTAAGATGTTACTGATTGGAGGGAGAACATATTGTAGCTAATAGTCTTTGCTAGTCCTATTCTCCACTTCAATGCCTGTTATAAGACAGTGTATTCCATGGCACACGTCTGTCCACCAGACGCCTAAATACTTGTAGTATCTGTTTCCTGAGGTGGCCTAACTCTTCCCAATGGTAGGGCTGGTGCTGACCATACCACCCTGGCCCTGACTGACAGCATGATATTTTCGCAACATGAGCCTTAGTGACACTCACTACTCTCATGTGTAAAAATGTTTGAACATGGTAGAGGGTGGAGAATTCATACATTACAATCCTTCTGCTCTTAAAAGAACTGTCACTGAGGAACATAAGTGAAAAGTGTTCTCCCAAAATGGAAAATTCACATTAGTATTCTAGACGGGAACTACTCAGTGGGAGAGATCAGATTCCATGCATACTCAAGCAAGATACCTAATATCCATATATAACATCAACACAAATGAGCCATGTGTAAATTCATAATTGACTTCCTCAGCCATGTTGGTGGGGATCCCAACAACGAGCTCCCCTTAGGCACTTGCTATCTTATCATCTTATCAATGATAGTGAGAGGACAATTGTAGAATTACATTGTAAGTCATAGAGTTCATCTCCTTTCCTAGCATCAGAATAAAGAAGGAATGAGACACTTTTCTACAACTCCCATATCCCCTCATCATTGACCATGTTGACTAGGGGCTGGTGGATACTGAAATTCAAAATCTCCTGGGTGCAGGGGCTCTTAATGTTATTTGCTCATTGTTGCCATCAGAACCAAAATGCCACTTTATGTCCTACTAAGCAGAAAAATAGGGGAAATGTAACTTGCTTAACCCCACATCAGGAATAATTATCTCCTCTGCAATTATCTGAATCATTGTTATTGCTTCTCCTCATCAAAGCTCCAACAGCTTTGCAGAATAATGACACACCACAAGCAAAAGAGAAACTGGTTAAAATCCATTGACTTCTGCCATTCAGAGCTGGGATCAGGGACAATAATCAGACAGGTGGGGCTCTGTTCATTTCATTGGAGAGTCTTCAAAAAGTGTACCTTAGTTGTCATACAATACATGTTCTATAATACTGTTTGAGTTCATAGAATCATAGAATCATAGAGTTGGAAGAGACCACAAGGGCCATCCAGTCCAACCCCCTGCCAAGCAGGAAGCGCCATCAAAGCATTCCTGACATATGCCTGTCAAGCCTATGCTTAAAGACCTCCAAAGAGTTTAGGCTAATACACTTTCTCTTTAGCATGCTTATCAGCAGAGTTGGCTGTTTTCCAGTTTAGCTTGTTTCATTTAGGTTGGTGGCAATGACAGACCACCTGCTAAGCACAGCAACCTCTGCATCTACTGAGAAGCTCTGCCACCAGATGTTGTTTGTGGTGCTGTTGCTGCTTCATTTGCCGCACATGGCGTGCAAAGCAGAAGCTACCAGGTGCCCTGTAAATGATCCCGTATCTCTTCCTCACGAGTGGTATCAGCCTGGGAACCTCCTCATTGGTGGAGTTGCTTCTCAGATCATGTACCTTTTCCCCCAACTTTCCTTCGACAATCACCCATCTCAGGAGCTGGGCTTGGATACTCCAATGTAAGGAATACTTCTTCTTCTCTTTTCTTCCTATGCCATGTGAGCTGGGGGGGGGGCATTTTTAATACGAGAATTTTCAGAGATTGTATGCAAACTGAGGTCTGTGCTCCTTAGGGTGATGACTTTTTTACAACCTCATTTCTCTGTATCATAATTTGATGAGCTTTCATTAAAGATTAGATAAAATCTTACTTTCAAAGGGATTTGGTAAAAAAAAAAAAAACCTCATGCACAAAATGATTTTAAAAATTTTATTTATCAGTTTTTTGACCATTTTTGAAGTCACTGTAAGCAGATATAAAATTGAACCCAAGCTTTAAAGTCACATATATACAACATTATATAGGGTCATCAAACACACAAGGAAGCTTTTTTTAGCTGCGGTAACAGTATAGACGCCGCTAGAGGACGATGTTTTGCTACCTCTCCTGTAGGTTCTCTTCCCAGCATGGCCGGCAGGGTCTGCTGGCTGAGTTTTGAGGTCCCAAAAAGGGGATTTTACCTTGTGCAGGTGTGACATTTGTATACCCTATGTTGCTAAGAACACTCCCCATTGTGGAATGTGGTCTTGTGTCCAAATTTGATACGAAATATATATATATATAGAATTGTTAATAAAATTTTATGAAATGGTAAAACGGCATACAAAAAAATTAAAAACGGTTTGTGCGTAACCTTTTTAAGTATTTCAATGGAATATACATCATTTTAGTCATTAATAGGCCAAAGTTCATCCATTTGAGCTACAGGAAATAATTTTTGAGGGGGGAAAATGAAAAAGTCATCACCCTAGTGCACGTTTCTCAGCTACTAGTGATTTTGTGAGTCTTACACTCTTTAACTCATTTAAAACATGCCTAGACTTCCTCCTCATAATCAAATAGGTATTATTTTTGAGGGAAGGTGGGATTCAGGATGCAGTTCTTCACTCACTTATCTGAGATAAATACCACTGGACTCAGCGAGCTTTACTTCTACAGAACTGCACTGTTGAGTGTTTTCATAAATCGTACTGAATCTGCCTGCAGCCAGATAAGACTTTAAAGCGGCCCAATAACATTTTAGTTTGTTTGAGAAATTAAAGGCAATGAGAAGAACTTGAAAGCTCATTTCTAGAGGAGTTTGCATTACATGTTAATATGGGGAAAACATATGAGTGAGATACCAAATGTGTAAAAGAGATCCTTATTATAAACGATGGGCAGACATGCAGGCATGATTAGAATTCACAAGGAAGCAAATCCATATGAAGTCTTAAAGGGCTGTGAAGGGTAGGCGCCACGAGGAGGTGGCAGGACATTGGCCAATGTGGAGGGCGTAGAGAAAAGTTGGTGGAAATTATTCTTGCCAATGAAAAAGGCAATATTAATGGAGTCCAAGTTTTTCAACAAAATAGACTAGTCTAGGGGAACCCAAACTAAGGCCCGGGGGCCGGGTGCGGCCCAATCGCCTTCTAAATCCGGCCCGCGGACGGTCCAGGAATCAGCATGTTTTTACATGAGTAGAATGAGTCCTTTTTATTTAAAATGCATCTCTGGGTTATTTGTGGGGCCTGCCTGGTGTTTTTACATGAGTAGAATGTGTCCTTTTATTTAAAATGCATCTCTGGGTTATTTGTGGGGCATAGGAATTTGTTCATTTTTTTTTTCAAAATATAGTCCAGCCCCCCTCAAGGTCTGAGGGACAGTGGACCGGCCCCCTGCTGAAAAAGTTTGCTGACCCCTGGACTAGTCAGTGAAGCTTAGTGAAAGACACTAGCTAATATTAGGACAAATACTATGACTGGCCATAGTTCTTTTTATCATTATGAAAAAGGAAGATATCTCCAAAATCAAATACCTAAAATGACATGAACAAATGACTTGATAGATTAATAGAAATAAAAATAAGGCTACAATAAACTTTTTAAAAACAACAACAACGATTATTTACCCAGGCCCCTTTGCATTAGAGCTTTATCCTGTTCAATCACTAACTACATTTATTGCATTTTATATTGTCATTTCTGTAAACTGCTTTGTGATTGTTTTGCCAGAAATGTTAGCGATTGCATATATTTTATAAATAAATAAATGAATATTTAATAAAAGACCCGAATAAGTAATAAACATACAAGCAGTCAAAACTGGGCAAATTAACAAGTCAAATAAAGGCATGGATCTAGATTTCATTACTTATTGGGTCCTATATATGACACTTTAATTAATCCCCCCCCCATTGCCCATTAATGAAAATGGGTACAAATGGATGTTCTTTTCTGCTTCGCTCTCTCCACTGATACAATTCTGTGGTTTATTCTCTTCACTTACTCACTGATCACACTTTCTGCTTCTTGGCAGTTCCTATCTGTGGTGATTTGCTCTCTAACATTATAACAATGATATAATTTAATGAGTTGATTAAAAAAATAGTTTGCATTAATTTTAATGGACCAGCATTGTAATCTCCATGGAAATATCATGTAACTCTCTTTGCAGTGTAGTGACAAAGTTCTACCAGCATGTCCTGGCCTTGGCATTTGCTGTAAATGAGATCAACAGAAACATGAAAATCTTGCCAAACATCACACTGGGTTTCCACATCTGTGACAGCTACTACGATGCAAGGATGACCTATCGAACCACTCTGGACCTGCTCTTCAAAGTTCATAAATTTATCCCAAACTATGAATGCCAATCCCAAAAAAATCTTATAGCTGTCGTAGGGGGCCTGAGCTCTGATATCTCTTTCCATATGGCAAACATTTTAAACCTCTACAAGATTCCACAGGTAAGAATTGTGTGTAGATAAATGGGGATGTTCACAAACCATTACTAAGTGTGAACTAGGTGGATTTGCATTAAGACAGTAGTGTTGCAGTTCAGAAAGACAGGTAGTTATGATTGATTTATTAAGAAAATATTTTGGGATGTTTTAAAAAACAAAATCCAAATTTATCCAAGACAGGTGGTAGGGAAAGGGATCATGAGGTATAGACTAGGGTAAATTGTATTATGTCCTCCTGGAGAGTTCTTGTCTTGACTTCTAATATTAACCTGCATATTTAAATCATGCTTTTGTCAACCTCGCCCAATAGTCATTGCTTGAAAATACATTCACATATACAGTCATACCTCGGTTTAAGTATGCCTCGGTTTGAGTATTTTCAGTTTAAGTACTCCGCGGACCTGTCTGGAACGGATTAATCCACTTTCGATTACTTTCAATGGGAAAGTTCGCTTCAGGTTAAGTACTCTTCAGGTTAAGTACAGACTTCCGGAACCAATTACACTCATACCTCGGGTTAAGTACGCTTCAGGTTGAGCACTCCGCGGACCCATCTGGAACGGATTAATCCACTTTCCATTACTTTCAATAGGAAAGTTCGCTTCAGGTTAAGTACAGACTTCCGGAACCAATTGTGTTTGTAAACCGAGGTACCAATGTACTAAAGAATTCCTACTAACCCATCCCTAAAATATTTGTGCATTTCTTTTTCAGCTTACCTATGGGTCCTTTGCCCCAGAAAGTACCGGAACAAGGCAGGTTGCTTCATTTTACCGCATGGCCCCCAATGAAGCCGGCCAGTATATGGGGATTATCCGTGTGCTACAGAGTTTTAGATGGACATGGGTTGGCCTCCTTGCTGTGGGCGATGACAGCGGAGACCATTTCTTGCAGACGATGGAGCCACTGCTTTCTCAGAATGGCATCTGTTCAGCCTTCACCCAAAGAATCCCCAACCAAGGTCGCTTCCTTTCCCTTGATGAACTGATTGATATGACCTCCGAAATTTATTTGCCTTTTTTGGATAGCAAGGTCAGAACATTTGTTGTCTATGGAGAAAGTATGATCATTCTGTGGTTAAGTGCCTTAGTGGCTCTGGAAGATCCTGGATATAGGGAAAACACATACATTGGAAAGGTGTGGATTATGACAACCCAGATTGATTTTGCAGTAACAGGCCAAATAACACGTAGTAATTTTCAAATATTCCAGGGCAGTATTTCCTTCACAATTCACTCAAATCAATGTCTGGGGTTCCGGGGATATATTCGAAATATACAGCCTTGCAAGACACAAGATAATGGTTTTTCCCGAGCCTTCTGGCAGCAAGCCTTTGACTGTTCATTGCCAAACCCCAGTGTGCCAATGGATGTGGATGGCATATGTACTGGAGAGGAAAAGGTGGAGAATCTCCCTGAGTCTGTCTTTGAAATGCAGATGACTGGCCACAGCTACAGCATTTATAATGCAGTCTATGCAGTGGCGCATGCTTTGCACAGCATGGGCTCATCCAGGTCCAATCTCAGAGCGATGGCACAGGGGGAAAGGCTTCAAGATATTCAGACTTGGCAGGTAGTCTTAACTACAAAATGTCTATTGCTGTGAATATATTAATGCAAATTGAAACAACTGTATCATCCACTGGTAAATTTGGTACACTTGGTTGTATTCAAGTCAAACTAAGCTCTACACAGAGCTGACTCCTTAAAATTAATGAATGTAAGTTTCTCATGTCACGTAATCTCAATGAGTTGTCTCTGAATATGACTAACACTGGATACAACTTCTCAACTACAAAGAAGTTGGAGTGACGGTGTGTGTTTTGGGGGAACCTTATTTCCCCATATATGTGAAGCCTGAAAAAGGTAAGTTGTATTTTTCTAGTCTTCTACCACTACTAGATATGAGAATTTCCCTAAGATTGTTTTGTTTTGTTTGTTTGTTTTTGAGAATGGTTTGTAAATCTTGGCATGGAAACAGTTGAGTTCCCCGTGTGTCTTTTTCCTTTTTCCATTAGATCCACTCATTTCTCCAAGGCATTTCATTTAACAACTCAGCTGGAGAAACGGTGTCCTTGACTAATCATAGGGAGATGGGAGGTGGATTTGACATTGTGAACATGATCACGTTTCCGAACATCTCCTTCCTTAGGGTGAAAATTGGAATGGTTTATCCCAAGGCTTCAGAAGGAAAAGAAATTGCTCTCAATGCAGATATAATTGTGTGGCATGAAAGTTTCAATCAGGTCTGAATTCTATAATATTTGTTGGTGCTGCTACCTTTTCTGAATGGGTGATCTGGGACTGGAAATGTAATTTGCTGCATTCTGTCAGCGTCAGTCTGTTGCAGAGATGGGGGAATCTTTGGTTCTCTAGTAGTTGCTGTCCTTCAACTCCCATCTTCCCTGACAGAGATGTAGACTATGGCTGATTAAAGCTGTAATTCAACAACATCTGGAAGGCTACTGGTTCCTCTTACTTGGTCTACTGTAATGAACGTAAATCACATATGTAACATTCAAGTGTTAGGTTTATATATTCCTCATAACAGGTGAAAACAATTTAAAGTTTTCTGTGCAAAAAGGCAGATTCTTACCAGGATAGCAAAATCAACTTTGATCAGTAGTAGGACTGTATGGCACTCTTTGATCACCCCATTTGGGAGTTTGCAAGCTTCTTATAGACATCTGGTTGGCTACCATGAGAACAGGAAACTGGACTAGATGGGCCTTTAGATTGATTCAGCAAGGCTCCTTTCCCCTGCTCTGGTACCCACAATTTTCCTCCATTAAAAAGAATCTCTGCCATTATCAGAAAATATTCTGTTTGAACATGTCCTGCATAATGCCATTTCTCTAAAACTTTTATTTATTTATTATATTTCATAAAAGTCATACACCTCTTGATTATATATATAAAAAAGTGGTTTACAAAAGACAAAACAGTAAAATCAAGGGCAGAGGGGGGGAATACAACCCTACTTTAAAACATACAAAAGTTAAAATACTAAAACAGATTATAGTTCAATCTTGGTACAGTTACACCAATATGAGCAATTGTTTCTTCGTAGATCATCTGTTGAACAGCACCAACAACAGATTAAATTTCACTTTTCCTTTAACAATTTCATGTTTATGGTTAGGTTTGTCCGCTTTCCGTGTGTAATGAGTACTGCAATGCTGGGTATCAGAAGAAAAAGAAGGAAGGCGAGAAGTTCTGCTGCTATGACTGTGTTCCATGCCCAGAAGGCAAGATTTCCAACCGAAAGGGTAGGTGACACAATGCAATGGATACTCCATTACAGAACAAAACCAGGAGACCCGTTAAGAAGTATTAACTCTTGTAGCATAAATGTATCTTTATGATGGAAAATCTAGGGAATGGGGTCTCTTTAAACACAATATTTTTTTAATGGAGTTTATCCATGCATTCATCTACAAGTCAGCAAGTGATATCAAAGGTGGGAGACATTTTCAGGCTAAGAATCATTTTAGAGAGCTGTTGAATACTATATTCAGTAGCACGTGGGACTAGACTGAAATGGCGCTAGTGGTCAGACACACAACCCTATTTTCCATAGGCATATATTCAGTAGTGGCTGGTGAGATGGAGCTAATCTGAGACACTACACTGGACCAAACTCATCAGGGTTTGCCCCTCACCTCCACATCTCAGTTAGAGACAGTGATCTGTTGTGTTGGTGCGCTAGGAGAACAATAGTGTCCCACCTACACTGCCTCACTGATCTCTACTACATTTGCGTGCCGGGGTACCAAGACATCCCCCCAATAACTCACACTTCACACAATATTTTAAGTTTAAGGTTTTTGGCATTAATTTGGCCACAACTTTATTTAAATACAACTGAACGTGAGTGGTTGCTTAGGCATTGGTTCTTCCCATCTGTCCCCCGCCTGGGACAGATCTGACTCCCACTAGCCTAGTAGGGGAGCCAGTAGGTAAGCTCCCTTACTAGGAGAGATTGGGGCAGGGGCCACGCCCTTGACCTCATCCCTCAGATGATCCCCGAGGCTCATGCCTGGCCCTGGCCCCTAACGGGGATAAACGGACAAACATGTAGAGCCCCAGGATTCCTTTAGAGGAATACCCCTAAAGGCAGCAGCAACCATGAGGGGCAGGCCCAGCCAAAATCCGTACCCCTCCACCATCCAATTTGAACCAATGCCTAACCGCCAACATTACAAGTTGTGACTTATTACAGCGTAGTAGGCAAAAACCACCTGGCACCAGCCAATCAGCCAAGTGGCAAAATTCCTACCAAGCCCCTGATCCAAAACAGGCGACCCCATGAGAGGCACAGCAAGGTCAATGCAAGAGCACCTAAAATTAGAGGAGGGCAGGCGTGAGATTTGTTGCGAGCAGCAAAAGTGGAACTGAGAGCTGCTCACTAAGCATATGTAGGGTTAAGGCTGTCAATCATTTGCTACATGCAAATTTCCCCAGCAACAGCACACCCACCAATCACACATGTGGCCATCCAAACTGACCCGCCTCTCCAACCCTGGGATGTCTTGTTAAACCTTCCGCAACCCATGTTCTCCTCTAGGGGGAGAACCTGCTTTATGTAACAGTGCCAGAAGTGGTTTAGTCATGCTGGCCACATGATCTGGGAAGCTGTCTGTGGACAAACGCCTGCTCCCTTGGCCTGAATGTGAGATCAGTGCTGCAACCCCATAGTTGCCTTTGACTGGGCGTAGCCATCCAGGGTCCTTTACCATTTTTACCTACATTTATGTAACTGATAGTAACTCAATTCCAGCTCTTCTTTCCATTTATTTCCAATTGCTTTTTAATCAACAAATGCCCCCTTTATCTTAACTGAAATATGACACCGCTCTCTTTATTTCTCTCTTTCATATATTGACCTAGACATGAATGACTGCCTCGAGTGCCCAGAGGATCAATACCCTAGCAAGGACAGAGATGGGTGTATTGCCAAAATGATAACTTTCCTGTCTTATGAAGAACCTTTAGGGATTGGCTTAGTCTTGGTTGCAGTTATCTTTTCCATAAGCACAGCACTGGTGCTAGTAATCTTTGTTAAACACAAAGATACCCCCATTGTCAAAGCAAACAACCGGGACCTCACATTTATTCTACTCATTTCTCTCCTCCTCTGTTTCCTCTGTTCATTGCAATTTCTTGGACAACCAAGGAAGGTGACTTGTGCTCTCCGTCAATCTGCATTTGGTATCATTTTCTCTGTGGCTGTGTCTTGTGTGTTGGCGAAAACCATCACTGTGGTTTTAGCTTTTCAGGCCACCAGGCCAGGTTCCAGCATAAGAAAGTGGGTAGGGAAAAGACTGAACAACTCCATTGTCCTTTCCTCCTCCTTTATTGAAGCTAGTATTTGTATGGTGTGGTTAGGAACCTCTCCTCCTTTTCCAGATTTCGACATGCATTCACTCAGTGGAGAAATTGTAGCAGAATGCAATGAAGGCTCTGTCACCTTGTTTTATCTTGTCCTGAGCTACATAGGTCTCCTGGCCATCATCAGCTTCACCGTGGCGTTCCTGGCCAGGAAGTTGCCAGATACTTTTAATGAAGCCAAGTTCATCACCTTCAGCATGCTGGTGTTTTGCAGTGTTTGGTTGTCCTTTGTCCCAGCATATGTGAGCACCAAGGGGAAATATATGGTGGCTGTGGAGATCTTCTCCATTTTGGCCTCCAGTGCTGGACTACTGGGTTGTATCTTTGCCCCCAAATGCTACATCATTATTCTGAGGCCTGAGCTGAACTGTAGGGAACATATCACAAAAAGACTGTAAGAATCTAAAGATGGTGTGGAACACCCTCCAATGTGTTACCCTCCCTGCTGTATCACTGCTGACAAGGACCCAGCAACATGTACATAGGAGTAGAAATGGCAGAAGACTTCAGTTTAGTTTGCATTGATTATTTATTTAATAAAATGTATAAGTGGCTCAATTGTAAATAATAATAATAATCCTCAAAGAGGTTTACAAAGAGGTTTTTTTTTTTAAAAAAACTATTTAACATTTAAAGGTGAACCAGCATAATACAGTGGTACCTTGGGTTACAAACACCTTGTGTTACAAACACCTCGGGTTACAGACTCCGCTAACCTGGAAGTAGTACCTTGGGTTAAGAAGTTTACCTCAGGATGAGAACAGAAATTGTGTCCTAGTGGCACAGTGGCAGCAGGAGGCCCCATTAGTTAAAGTGGTATCACAGGTGAAGAATGGTTTCAGGTTAAGAACGGACCTCCGGAACGAATTAAGTTTGTAACCAGAGGTATGTGATCAAAAACAGACATCCTTCAAAATTTGCACTTCTTCCAAGTGCATATAATAGTGAAAATAACATGAAAACATGCATTATATTAGGGGAAATTACTTTTCAATAATACGTATATTAGGATAAATTCACAATAAAATAATAATGGATTTCCATGGGGAGGTGTGTGTGTGTGTGTGTGTGTGTGTGTGTGTGTGTGTGTGTGTCTATGTAATAATCACATTTCAACTGATGTGGAAATGTGTAGAAACTGAGCTAAATGACAAATATGACTGTGCCGTGAGCCCTATGCAGCTAGTGCTGAGAGTGAAAGAGTTAATTGTTTAACCAATAATAACCCAGGGGGCGGAGTCAGTTATGTAGCAGGGCCCCAAATGACCCCAATTAAGGTGATAATGTAAATCCCTATAAATCCTGGAATATGCTTATAATAGTGAATTATGGTAACCTGTTGCTTTAAGAAACTGATGATTTAGCAAGATGCCGTTCTTTTACCAGAACAGAAGGTCAGCTAACACGCAAATCACAAAGATATAATTCATAAGCTAGAACACAAATTGTTATATAGTACATGTAACACAGGTTCCCAACACGCATACTATCTCACAATGTAACATCTTATTGAGAATCAGAGGCCTAGCTAGCAATCCTTGGCCTAGTTAGCAATGCTTATTGCGCATGCGTATTAGATTAGGTAATGATATACGTATTAAATATGAAATGCGATCATGATGAATATTAAAATATTAAATGATGTAATGCTCTATGTGATTGGTTAAATCAAAATCCTTTGTCTGAAATGTTATAAATTCCTGCCCGACCTTTGGGCGGAGTTGCAGTTTTGCGAAAAGATTCGACTGTAACCTTATTGCTTTGCAATAAACAAAATGGACTCCTAATTCCTCTTGTCTCTGGGTTTTATTGGCTAATGCAGAAGATAATCCATTTTTTGGCTTACAAGAGTTAGGCTATAAAACAAGCCGGGGGGGGGGATTCAGGGTTAGTTCAGTTGAGAGTTCAGTTGGGGAGTTGAACTGAGGGGTTGAGTTGAGACGAGGAAGTCTGTGGGTTGGTTAGAGTGTGTGAGATAAAACAAATCTGAGTCAGAAACAGTTAGCATCTGAGAGGAACAGCAACCTATGAGTTTTAAGTGGAAACTGGGAGGAGGTTGATTTGGATTGTGAACAAGAGTGAGGGAATTATAGGAAGGTATAGGCCGGTAGATGAACCAAGTTAATATATTGTCTGAGCACCATTTAAGAAACCATACGCTTGTTCTCTGTACAAAATAAACTGAAGTTTATGTTCACTTTCAAACTCTGACGGGACTCAGTGATTACCAGGAAGTGCCTGGTTGGTGGCAGCGGGATACCAGTGGTGGCACAGGGGTCAATCGACCGTAAAATGTCCGAGGACCTTGTGTGATCGCAACAATGACAATCTCCACTTAGGAATAAAGCACATCTACCTGTGTGGGACTTGTGGGTTAATAAGTATACATAGGGTCAGCACATGAAAATGTCTCTCCGATAGGCTGGCTGTGATAGAGCCTGTTCTTATAATCTTTATAATAATTTTGTGTTGTCCATTGGGCCCACAAGAGATGGTGCAAGGCCATCAAAGTGAGCTTTAGCTCCAAACTATACTATGAACAGGCTGCTCTACCTGTTGCACCACACTGCTGCCTTTTTCCTTTGAGCAAGGTGTTTCTCTCTTTTGTGCCAAAATTGAAGAGAGACTATGCACCTCCATTTTAGCCCTAATATACATTATAGGAGCTACATCTTTTAAAAAAAGTGTTGGACTCAGGATTGCAAATATAGATTATTGCCTTTCAATATTAATTGGTTCTGCTTTCTTCAAAGTAAGGCAAACATAAAGAAACAAACGAGGAAGTCTTTTCTTCTTCTTTGCAATGAAACGTACCAATCATTCAGTGCCCCAAACTCTGAAGAAATCATTATTGTCTCCTGCATTTATTCAGATCACTATAATTGCAATCAGGGGAAATCTCCAGAGGTTTCATGCTAGGCTGCAGAAAAGAAAAGAAAAAAAATAACTAAGCCTGGAAAGGCATTAAAAACACCACTGATGTAGTGCCATCTGGGACTTGGGCAAGACGCAGGTTGAGCTCTGACAGTCTGGCAGCTCCCCTTTACTCATGTTATCAGACAGAAACTAAAGAAGCGTGCAAGAAAAGTCAGCTAATATTCAAGGCAGACATTTCTTTGTAACTGTTGGTGCTAAAGGAAAGATGAGATGTTTCACTTTAAATAGTGTGCAGAATTCTTCCTTCCACCCTCTCACCACCCTGGTAATTTCCAGTCTGAGAAGCCAGAGGAGCGATGCTTCCATGTTTGCAGATACAATGTCTGCACAGTTTTATTTAATGTCCAGATCTCCAACTCCTTCCTAATTACGCTGGAGGTCCATGACTTCATTCAGAGTGATATAGCAGTTTTCTTTGGCTTGGACAAGCTGCTTGATGAAGCAGACTGACTTGATTCCATTTCCCCCTCAAAATGTGTCCTCCTAGTACGCGCAATCTATGTATAGAAAGAAACAGAAATATGTGGCTTTAAGCATTGTAAATTATATTTGGACTGAAGACTGCACTGCCTATTTGCTCCTGACATCAATTGCATGATTCATAGCAATCTAAATTACTTGAGAAAGAAATAGTCAGCAGTGAGATACACCAGTTGAAGAAATTATCAGCCATAGAACTCTTCTTCTCTTCACCCACATCATCACCCCGGAAATTTATTTGATAAGCCAGAGGAGCAGTGCTTTAATATTTATGGACCTGCTGTCTGCCCAGTTTTATTTTAATGTCCAGATTGCTGGCTCCTTCTGAATTTCTCTGGAGATTCAGAATTTCATGTGGAGATGGGCTTCTCCTAGATGGGCTACCTTCCCAGGCTGACGAGCCCCATCTACCCCTTGGAAGGTAGAAGAAGAAGTGAATTCATTGAATGCAGGGAACACACATTTTTTTTATATAACAATAAACATGTAATTTTGAATGCCTTCTGGATGAAAAACAGAGTTGTGCATTGAAGGAAGAACTTGCAGCAGAAGCAGAAAAAAGGGGAAGTTCTTCTTTTTGTACAGATGGCAGACTTGCTCTGTGTCACTGTGTCCCCTTGCACAGTAATACATGGCTGTGTCTGCAGATGTCAGGGAATTAAGCTGGAGATGATATGCATTCTTAGATGAATCAAGGGAGATGGAAATCCTGCTCTGGAAGGCTGAACCATATTCTGTAATCCATGTTGAACTGCTGTAATATCCCCTTCCTATCCATTGCAGACCTTTCCCTGGAGGCTGGCGGACCCAGTTCCAAGTATAGCCAGCAGTGGCATTTTCCTGCTACAATCAAGGACAAATAATACAACTGACCAGGTTTAAGGATAGAGAAGACAAAGAGAAATGTGGCTAAGGGCAACATCGTCTCCATGATGTTCTCTAAATTTCAAGTAGGAAACTTGGTATTTAAACAAATCTGTAATAGATTGATACATTTGCATATTCAATAACATTTTTGCATTTGGTTATAAAAAGGACTGCAGCCAATTGTAGTAGGATCCTAATCACATCTCTGCCCTTACTTTCCACACAATTTTGATTTCTAAAGCTCACACTGAGACTGCTCAGCAGATATTGTGGGGAACTCCATCAGCTCCTTGTGCATAAGATAAACTAGAACTAGCTTCTGGAATAATTAATTTAATTAACTAAGTTGGGACATTCTGACCTTTTGAACCAAGGCATAAAACTGTGGGATGGTGATGGTTGCACATACCAATATCATCAGCATTCAGGTTAATTTTGTAAGTGAAGCTCTTGGGTAGTTTCACTTGACCTGTGTTTATTTATTTAACACAAAAGCTCATACCAATGACAAACTTACTTAGTCTCTAAGGTGCTACTGGAAGGATTTTTTTTAAAATTTGTTTTGACTATGGCAGACCAACATGGCTACCTACCTGTAACGTAAACAACCATAGGGGATAACATTGAACCCCAAGAAACACCAACATTGAATGTTCCATGGAGCTGAAGAGCACTCCCCAAGGTAGGAAGTGATATTCATTGAAACCCCATAAGAAGAATGAGGTTTTCCTCTTTTTCATCACAAACCTCCAGTTAATGGGTGGGTGGGATGAAAACTCAGACATTAGAAGGACCTCATGCAATTAAAGGATGGGCTGGCCCATGAGGCTAAGGACAGATTAAGATCTGACTAGCTGGGTGGCCTAGACCTACCTTGTCCCTGCTCTACACAACAGGAGTGTTCAAACAATATTTATTCCGATTAATTTTATGCCTTCTCCCCCACAAGCCACAGGACAGCTTACTGCAAAGGAAATAGGTAACTGTTAAAACTATAAAAAGCACAATTCTTTAAAAACATGAAGAAACAAATGAGGAAGTCTTTTTCTTCTTCTTTGCAACGAAACATGATTACTGCCCAAAGTACCAATCATTCAGTGCCCCAAACTCTGAAGAAATCATTATTGTTTCCTGCATTTATTCAGATCACTATGATTGCCATCAGGGGAAATCTCCAGAGGTTTCATGCTAGACTGCAGAAAAGAAAAGAAAGAAATAACCAAGCCTGGAAGGGAATAAAAAACACCACTGATGTAGTGCCACCTGGGACTTCGGCAAGACGCAGGTTGAGCTCTGACAGTTTCATGTCTGGCAGCTCCCTTTTACTCATGTTATCAGACAGACACTAAAGAAGCGTGCTAGAAAAGTCAGCTAATACTCAAGGCAGACATTTCTTTGTAACTGTTGATGCTAAAGAAAAGACGAGATGTTTCACTTTAAATAGTGTGCAGGCTATGAAACCCATGTTTCCTCTAAACTAAACTAAGCGGATGTTTTTGATGAATGCAGTGCAATTTGTTTTATTGCCAGGATGATGTACCTAATTATGGTGTTTCTCGTGTCTCCCAATGTGTGTGAAGTAGATACCAGTAATTGCCCCACAAATGATCCCATAACTGTTCCACATTAAGTGGTATCAACCAAGTGACTTTCTCATTGGTGGTATGGCTTCACACATCCTGTAATTTATTATGTTGCTGAACCCTCCTTCACGGAACCCCCATCTTAAGAATTATTTGAGATTCCAAAGTTAGATTTCCTAAATTCTCTCTAAAACTAGCCTGGCTCATATCAAAGACCCTAGGAAGAGTTGATAGAAGTACAGTGGTACCTCGGGTTACAGGCGCTTCAGGTTACAGACTCTGCTAACCCAGAAATAGTTAAGAACTTTGCTTCAGGATGAGAACAGAAATTGCACACTGGCAGCACAGCAACAGCAGGAGGCTCCATTAGCTAAAGTGGTGCCTCAGGTTAATAACAGTTTCAGGTTAAGAACGGACCTGCAGAACGAATTAAGTTCTTAACCCAAGGTGCCATTGTAATACGGTGGTGGTGGTGGGATACTTTGTGCTACTAAAATGTACATATGTGTACACCTTTCTTTCGTTCTGTTATTTTGTAGAGATAAAAACTTCAATAAAAATCAAATAAAAGAAGAAGAAGAAGAAGTAATATGATGCTCCAGAAAAGGGTGTGAAGATTGACTCAACCAAAGAGATTATGGGAATTGAAAATCAGCAAAATCTGGATGTTCAGTAGTTTCCTTTACATATTTGCATTACATATTTTATTTTCCTTCTGTAACCTGTGTGAGATTCACAATGCACGGAGATGAAACTCGCCGCACAAGATCTTTATAGAACGTAGGTGAAGATAGTAATGTTTCTGTGCTAGGGGTAGGTAAAAAAAAAAAATCAATGCAGCACAAATTTAAAGCCAAATCTATCAAACTCACACTTTCCAAAATAATATGTGGTCCAAAATACATTTCTCCTTTGAAATTCAAACTTATCTGAAATTTGCCATGCATTTTTCCAAACAATGTTTTTGAAAATGGATATATCTGAAGGATATGTTTCTTTTTGTAATCTTCCTTGAAGGTGTTGTGTTGTGTTTTGTTTACAATCAAGCTGTGTATAAATTTAATGAAATAAATAGATACATAAATAATTGTAAAGATATGTGTGAAAAAAATGTACATGGAGCAGATGAAGCAAAACAATACATTGCTTCATTATTTCTCCCTAAAAGCACTGTGATTTCAATGCCCTGGTAAAATCATGCTCTTTGATGAGAAGCTAGAACTTTCTACTGCAGAATTCTTCCTTCCACCCTCTCAACCCCCTGGTAATTTCCAGTCTGAGAAGCCAGAGGTGCGGTGTGCATTGAAGGAAGAACTTGCAACAGAAGCAGAAAAAAGGAAACTTCTCCTTTTTGTACAGATGGCATACTTGCTCTGTGTCACTGTGTTCCCTTGCACAGTAATACATGGCTGTGTCTGCAGCTGTCAGGGAATTCAGCTGGAGATGATATGCATTCTTGGATGAATCAGGAGAGATGGAAATCCTGCTCTGGAAGGCTGAACCATATTCTGTGATCCATCTTGAACTTCTGAAATATCCCCTTCCTATCCATTGCAGTCCTTTCCCTGGAGGCTGGCGGACCCAGTTCCAAGTATAGCCAGCAGTGATGGTGTAACCAGAGACAGTACAGGTCAACTGGAGGGATTCTCCAGGCTTCCTGATTCCCTCACCAGACTCAACCAGTCGAATTTCAGAGGGGGATCCTGGCAGAAAGAAATGGGAGGGAAACACATTAAATTTTAAAACATGCTGCAAGAGTATACAACAAAGAAATATGAATTATTATTATTATTATTATTATTATTATTATTATTATTTACTCTGTGCATCAGACTGGGTTGTCCCACCGCACTGGGTGGCTTCCAGCTCTTATATAAAAACATAATAAAACATAATAAAGCTGTTGCATTTTTAACTTTTAAATAATGCTTAATCCTCTTTCTGAACAAAGCGAAATATTTCTCATGATGCGATCCGATAATTTTGAAAATGGGACTGCACTTGTTCATGCTTCTCACTACTATAGAAAAGAAGGAAAACATCTCAGGTATCCTAGCTCAGCACTTGAAAATATAAAAGGAAAGAATGCTATAAACGTTAAAAAGAGTCTGCAGGATGGCATTTTCCCGCTACAATCAAGTACAAATAATACAACTGACCAGGTTTAAGGATAGAGAAGACAAAGAGAAATGTGGCTAAGGGCAACATCGTCTCCATGATGTTCTCTAAATTTCAAGTAGGAAACTTGGTATTTAAACAAATCTGTAATGGATTGATACATTTGCATATCCAATAACATTTTTGCATTTGGTTATAAAAAGGACTGCAGCCAATTGTAGTAGGATCCTAATCACATCTCTGCCCCTACGTTCCACACAGGTGACTGTTGTGCTTAAATGATGAAATGCACATTCAGCTCACACTGAGACTGTTCAGCAGCTATTGTGGGAAGCTCCATCAGCTCCTTCTGCATAAGATAAACTAGAAATAGCTTCTGGAATAATTAATTAAATTAATTAAGTTGGGACATTCTGAGATTTTGAACCGAAAGATAAAACTGTGGTGAGGTGGTGTGGTTGCACATACCAATATCATCAGCATTCAGGTTAATTTTGTAAGTGAAGCTCTTCGGTAGTTTCACTTTACCTGTGTTTATTTATTTAAATTTCGATGTCTGTTAAATGAACTGTTAATTCTTGGATTTTTAATGTTATCTTACATTAATCATGAGTAGTATTAAACTAAGCTTTAATCAGAGCAGGCCGAATTAAATTAATTAACATAAGTTAGGTCCACTTGTTTCAGTGGGGCTCCTGTGAGTAGAACTCAGCTGGATATTTATTATGCATCATTATTTCAAGACATATATCTATAAACCTATAAATCTGTATTTATCTCTCTCATATATCTATATCTGAGCACAACTGTATCTGTGGAAGATGTGTTATATAAATAAATTATGACTATGTAAAGAAAGCGGATGAGAAAGCAGCCTCACAGCCGAAACCACAAGACAGTACGGTTGGATAAATATATCTTGTGCTTTTCAGTATATCTCTCTTGCCCCCTTGAGTAAAGCTGGTGGCACACACAGAGAGAAGCTTCTTGTCTAATACCAGTGTGGTGTAGTGGTTAGGAGTGCTAGACTCATAATCTGGGGAACCGAGTTCCTGTCTCCACTCCTCCACATGCAGCTGCTGGGTGACCTTGGGCTAGTCACACTTCTCTGAAGTCTCTCAGCCCCACTCACCTCACAGAGTGTTTGTTGTGGGGGAGGAAGGGAAAGGAGATTGGTTGCCGCTTTGAGACTCCTTCAGGTAGTGATAAGGAGGGATATCAAATCCAAACTCCTACTCCTACTCCTACTCCTTCTCCTCCTCCTTCTCCTCCTCCTCCTCCTCCTCCTCCTCTTTAGAGCGCTCCATGAATTCTTGGCTCGCTGGGATAGAGAAATCGACCAGTCGCTTGTGTCCTTACCCCAAAAGAACCCTGCCCCAGTCACTCCAGAGTTCTCATACCTACTCATTAAAAAAATTAATGTGCAGATCCAAGCTTTTGATTTTCTAGTCCAGATAAAATCATAGAATTAAAGAAACATAGACTTGAAGAGAGGAACCCCAAGGCTCATCTAGTCCATTCCCCTACAATGCAGGAAACTCAGCTAAAGCACCCATGACAAATGGTCATCCAATCTCTGCTTAAAAGCCTCCAAGTAAGGAGAGTCCACCACCTCCCAACAGAGACTGTTCCACTCTTGAACAGCTCTTATTGTCAGAAAGTTCTTGCGTGACGAGGTTGCCAGACATCCCCCCCCCAAAAAAATAACTCACACCACACACAGAATTTTTGTTTGTTTGTTTTCCGCATTTATTTGGCCGCAGCTTTATTTAAATACAATTAAATGTGAGTGTGGGCTTAGGCATTGGTTAATCCATTTGTCCCCCGCCTGGGACAGATCAGCTCCAACTTCTCTAGCTGTAAGTAAACACCCCATGGGAGAGGAGGTAGATGTGTCCAGGCACTCTCCCCTCAACCATAAATGCTCCCCAAGGCTCGTGCTCTGTAATGGCCCCAGCCCCGCGCATTGCAGGGGTGTAAGGACTAGAGCCCCGGAGCCCCAGGATTCCTTTAATGGAATACTTCTATGTGGAGCAGCATTTTAATGAAGGGGTAGGCACCTCCATGCCAAACCCCTCCACCAACCAGAATTATTAACCAATGCCTAACCACCAACCTGGGACCCAGGTGGCGCTGTGGGTTAAACCACTGAGCCTAGGGCTTGCTGATCAGAAGGTCGGCGGTTTGAATCCCTGTGACGGGGTGAGCTCCCGTTGCTTGGTCCCAGCTCCTGCCAACCTAGCAGTTCGAAAGCACGTCAAAATGCAAGTAGATAAATAGGAACCGCTACAGCGGGAAGGTAAACGGCGTTTCCATGTGCTGCTCTGGTTTGCCAGAAGCGGCTTTGTCATGCTGGCCACATGACCTGGAAGCTATATGCCGGCTCCCTCGGCCAATAATGCGAGATGAGCGCGCAACCCCAGAGTCGGTCACAACTGGACCTAATGCTCAGGGGTCCCTTTCCTTTAACCACCAACCTAACAAGTTGTGACGATTTGCTAAGCAGTAGGCAAAAACCAATGGCAACAGCCAATCAGCCATATGGCAAAATTCGTACTGGGCCCTTGCAAAGCAAGTGGCCCCATGAAAGGCAAAGCAATGTCAGGCTAAAAACCATTAGAAAAAGGCGGTGGGCGGGAGGGAGATCCGAAGCACTTTGCAAGAGTGAAACTAACTGCTGGACACGGAGGCTTTAAGGGTCAGTCCCTGTCAATCAAAAATCGCTACATGCTTTCCCCCCCAGCAACCCAGGATGGTCCTATCACACACACTCCCTCTCATCCGACACCACCCCCAACCCAGAAGATGTATTTTAACCCTTCCACAACCCGCACTCTCCCTAATTTGAGAACGTGCTTTGCAGGTGTTTAGTCAGAATCTCCTTTCTTGTAACTTGAAGCCATTGGTTTGAGTCCCTGACCACTGATCCTGTTAGCTAGGGATCATGGGAGTTGTAAGCCAAAACATCTGGAGGGCCGCAGTTTGGGGATGCCTGGATTAAAGAGACACTCAATACTCCTTTAGTCAGTTCCATGACTAGCTATTTTAATACTTTATAGCAAAGGTTTGATCCCGTAGATCAAACTGAAGCTGAACATTGTGATTCATTTCGAGAATTAGTGTGGCTTTGTTGTTCCAAGTTGTCTAGACAAGGGCTGGCTAACCTCTGGCCTTTTGGAGGTTATTGGACTCTGACTCCAAAATTAGGAACAGAAAAGCCAGAACTTTTTCTTAAAACAAAAGAAAACATGTTTGCTTCCAAAATTGCTACTCAAGGTCTCTGAGAAGGAATTCTTCCCTCTACAATTATTCACGCTCCACTGCATATATAAATATATACGCACACACACACAGAGAGAAAAATCTCCAGAGCCTTTTCAGATAATAGGAAAAACAATAACTTGGCAAGCCTGAAAGTAGATATTAGTAGGCTTTTGGTGGAAAAAAAACCGGGAGTAGGGCTCTGTCACTTTCATCTCTAACAAATCCCCTTTCATTATATCACTAGGCAGATAATTACTGGTAGTAGAATACTGCTAATCTCACCCAGTATTTAAGACATGCATTTTTGTAGATGTGGTGATTCAAAAACCAATGGTGGATTTTCCCCTGTGAAATTGAGTATTGGCAGAGAGAAGCTTAACTGCCAGGATGCTAGATCTAGTGAAGGTGCTTCTCCTCCTTCCAATTGCATGTAGAGTAGGTAACAGTAAGTGCCCCACTAACCTTCCTATACCTGTAGAACATGAATGGTATCAAGGAGGTGACCTCCTCATTTGTGGGATGGCTTCCCATATCATTTACCATTTTAATGAAGTATCCTTCCGAAAACATCCTTCTCAGGAGTTATATGAATTTCCAAAGTAAGGACCTTTCTCCCTCTCCTCCTCTTTCCCCTCCTCCCTATAACATTGTCCTGGTCATATCACCAGCATAACCAACAGTTTCTTTAAGTGACAAAAAGTTATATTGTAGACCACCCTGTGATCCTTAGATGAAGGACAGTATAGCAATGATGATGATGTTCAAGGAAAGGCACATTGGGATTGGCCCCACCCAGGAATACAATTGTGCTTCTCTAACACTTTTTGGGATCTTGTGCTTTCTGGAATGGTTAGAGAAAAAATGACTCTGGCAACCTTATGTGACATCTCTTCCTGATTTGGCCCTCAGATTCCAAATCCAACCAATTTTGCCCCAGTGGTTATGGGATTGGGATAGGTTTGATAGGAAAGCAGGTTCTCTCCATAGGAGAGAGCATGGGTTGTGGCAGGGCTAACAAGACGACCCAGGACTTTGCGGGTGGGTCTGATTTGGCTTTGATTGGTGGTTTAATTGTTGCTGGGGATTTTTCCGTGTTGCAATTTGTTGATTGACAGTCCTTGCTTGGTTTAAACTGAAGGAGCAGTTTGTGCTACCTCTTTGCTGCTCGCTTCAAATCTCCACATGTTTGTCTGTTTATCCCCGCTAGGGGTCAGGACCAGGCATGAGCCTCGGGGAGCATCTGGAGAGAGGACAAAGAAGGGCTTGTGCCCCCTGCCCCGTCCTCTCTCAGGGGGTGCTTACTTACTGACTCCCCTACTAGGCTAGAGGGAGTCAGATCTGTCCCAGGCAGGAGACAGATGGCTGGGAACCAATGACTAAGCAACCACTCACATTTGATTGATTGTATTTTAATAAAAAAAAGTTGTGGCCAAATTTTAATGCCAAAAACCTTAACAAAAATTATGGTGTCTGTGTGAGTTATTGGGGGGTCCTCTTGGTGCCTCGGCACACAACTGGAATCCAGTAACATCTGACCCATCAGATGTCCCGCATCATTTTGCTTTAATTTTTTTTCCACACCTGCATAGGCCTGTTGGTCACCCAGAGCGTAGATCTCAGTATTTTGATGCATGATCTGAAGAGGGAGCTGTTTAATAGGTTGTAGACATCAGTAACAAATTTAATGAGATCCATGGAATCTAAACCAGAAAGGAGTCTTTTTGTGGGATGTCAGGTCCGGTGAAATTATCTTGTGACACACTAAATTCTTCTGTTTCCAGTTTAGTGATGAAGTTCCACCAACATGTCCTTGCCTTGGTGTTTGCAGTGAATGAGGTAAATGAGAATCTGAATATCTTGCCCAATGTAACACTTGGGTTCCACATCTATGACAGCTACTATGATGCTAGGATGACCTATCGTACCACCCTGGACATGCTCTTCAAATCTCACAGATTTAACCCAAACTACAAGTGTGGCATCTGTAACAGCCTCATCACTGTCATTGGGGGACTTAGCTCTGATGCTTCCTTCCATATCGCAGATATCTTAAGACCCTACAAGATTCCACAGGTAGGATCTCTGTATGGGAGACATGGGGATGTGCAGAAACTAATCTTTTACCATGTTTGCTTTTGCTTTTATGGTTCAGAAGCAGGAAGAGGTCTGAATGGCATTCTAAAAAAATATATTAATCTGCTCAAGGACCTTTATTGGTATTGATGTGAAGCTGACTGTTGGTAGTTACCTGGGTCTGTCTGGGGAAGACATTTGTTCCTTGTAAATCAATACATTTAAAGTAACTAGGTGTTGCCTTATCACCTCTTTTCCTATCTTGGGCTGCAGATCCTCCCTGACATAATTTATTCTGTTATCACCAGGTTTGGAACAACTTTTCTTTTGAGTGAAGACAGAGGCAAAATAGGTGTTGTCACCCAATAGCATTTCTCTGTCTTCTCACCGCAATAGGCCTACCACTAACTTGTGCTCCCTCTTCCTTCCAACATAGCCAAACAAACCTTTTTAAAATTAATTTTAACTTCTCATGAAAGCCAGAGCTCATTCTGAGCTTTAGGCAGACTGAGTTTCCCTCTGCAACTCTTGGCTACCCTTGTATACTTCTCCTTTGTGATTTCCCCTTTCTTCCCTTTCTTATACATGCCCTTCTTAAATCTCAGGTAACCTGTAAACTCCTTATGTAGCCACAACAGTTTCTTTTAATTTATTGTAATCTGCCCTGGGACTGTAGGGTTTGAGAGTGTTTTCTTCTTTGGTGATCATTCATAGCCAAGTAAGATTGTCTTCCGTGCACACAGTTGAGTCTGTAAGTGACTGTGGCGGCCAGTTCTGGATCCACACATCCTTCCACAGTGAAGACATTAGTTTCCAGGTGGGAGTTGATCATGGTGAGGGTTTGCCAAATTTGCCTTCCTCTTTGCACGTTTCTCTCTTTCGTCCTGAGTTTGAACGTCTTCAAAATTCTTGATACCTTTGGTAAAGGCTGTTCTCCAGTTGGAGCGCTTGCAGGCCGCTGTTTTCCAATTGTCTGGGTTTATACTACATTTTTTTAAAAAAAGATTTGTCTTGGAAGAGTCTTTAATCCTCTTTTGTTGACCACCAGCATTATGCTTTCTGTTTTTAAATTTGGAGTAGAGTTGTTGCTTTGGAAGACAATAATCAGGCATCTGAACATGATCAGTCCAACAAAGTTGGGAGGGTAATACATTTTAATCCCTACTTTATTGAATGAATGAATGAATGAATGATATTTATTACGGCCATTGACCCATCACATAAAACACACACACACATAAAACACATTTCCCAGAACTACATGTGACTTCCATCAGGGGTTTGCACAAAATTAAGATAAAAAGTAAAATAACATACAGTAAAATTTTACAACATAAAATGTCACCCTCTGTTCGTTTGGTGGGTAAATTGATCAGAATGTCATCAGTTCTAGTATCACATTTTGATTCATGGTTTAAAAGGGTTGTCCGAACCATACAGAAGTCCGTTTTTCTTCTTTAGAGATAGGATGCTGATCAGATATCTAGCAACAGTGAGTGATCTAGAAGGTTCTTCATCGTTCAATAGGTATCTCAGTTTGGCTTCGTTAGAATCATCAGCAATTCCCATTAGATATGGAGCAAGAAACTTACTCCTGGACGATGAATGAAGGGTGCAACTAAAAAAATATGTGGTGCAACGATTCAGGTGATCCACAGTTACAATCACATAAGAGTGATATCTGTCCATTAGAAAGTCTATTTCCCTACTTTATTACTGGTATGCTGTTGCCCCACCCCCACTCACATTCCCCCCAGGAAGGAGAATAGATAGACATAACCTTGTTTTAAATACATTTCTGTAAACCATACACATCTCTAGACATTTCAAAAAAACATGGCCATATTATCAGCTAAAAATTCTGGATGAGGTGTCATTTTCTTTACCTCTCACAGAGTTCACAGGAAATATTTCTACCATGATCTCATAATACTATGTGTTTTTATTAGATCGCATATGGCTCGTTTGCACCAGGAAAGAGTGAAACAACACATTCCAATTCTTTTTATCGCATGGTCCCAAATGAAGACCATCAATATATGGGAATTATTCAGTTACTTGTACATTTTGGGTGGACATGGGTAGGGGTCTTCGCTGAGGATGATGGTGGTGGAGAACATTTCTTGTCGACCCTGGAACCATTCCTTTCCAAGAACGGAATCTGTTCAGCCTTTACAAAAAGAATCCCCAAACAAGCACATATGGGTGATATGGATGAACTTCTCGATACATTGTCAAATGTTTATCTACCTTTGATGGAGGACAAACCTAGCACACTGATCCTGTATGGAGGTTCATTGACTATCATGTTGCTAATGACTATTACTTATCTCCCACATCCTGATTACAAAGGAAATGCATCAGTTGCAAAGGTGTGGATTATGACATCACAGATTGATATCATATTAACAGGTCTTCAGAGGGGCTTTGATATACAATTCTTCCAAGGAGCTTTCTCCTTCAGCATTCACACAAAAGAGCTGCCAGGCTTCCAGGAATTTCTTCAAACCATAAAGCCCCACAGCACCAGGGCAGATGGTTTTCTCAAGGATTTCTGGGAGCAAGCATTTGTCTGTTCATTTCCAAATCCCCAAGAGCTGGTGGATGAAGGTGGACTATGTACTGGGGAAGAGAGGTTAGACAGCCTGCCTGATCCAGTTTTTGAAATGAGCATGACTGGCCATAGCTATAGTATTTACAATGCTGCCTTTGCTGTGGCTCATGCCTTGCAGGCCATCTCATCAAGATGCCACCACAGAAGAATGGCTGATGGGAAAAAACATAAACTCCATGATCTCCAGCCTTGGCAGGTAATGTATTCACAATTAAAAACTTCTTCATTTTTATTCTTTGCCCAGAACAGTTTTGTAGAAATCATCAGAGAGTATCCAAGCTTTTCCTACACGGAATTATTGGCGAAATAGGTTCATATTTCCTCTCAAATTGGGTGGCTGTAATGGGGAATCAATTTTTTCTTCTATCACTATGCAGGTCCCTTCATCTACCATTTATCACATTTGGTTGGGTCTTTGTTGCCAAAAAAGCATAAAAGAAAGGAAAGGAATGTACAAATAACCAGCATTTCATGTCCATAGAGTCATGCTCGCCCTTTGTTTCTTTTCCACTTTCAAATAGCTGCAACCATTTCTGCAAGGGATTTCATTCAATAACTCAGCTGGAGAAACAATATCATTTAATGCTAATGGGGAAATGGGAGGTGGATTTGATATCACCAACATGGTCATCTTCCCAAACAGATCCTTCCAGAGAGTGAAAGTTGGAAGTGTGAGCGAAGGAAAAGGATTCGTCATTCATAAGGCCATGATTATATGGCCAAGAGGTTTTAACCAGGTACAGATTGCAGTTCCCCCTATTCTTGACTGCACTATCAGTTCTAAAACACTACTTGTTGTACAACCTTATGTATCAGTCTCTGCAGGGCCGTCTAAAGCATATCTGGCACCCTGGCGCCGTGGTGCGAAGATCCCTCTGGTGCCCCCCCCCGCCCCGTTTCCCAGCGTGGCTGTCTGGCAGGCGCAGCAGTGCGGCACCCCCCTGGCGGCCTGGCACATTGCACCACCCAGCCTTGCCTTAGGGCCGGCCCTGAGTCTCTGTAATGAAATCAGGAAACAAAACTGAAGTGAATGATTAAATAGAATATATTTGTCTTCCAACCAACATTTGAAAATGCTCTGCTTCTTTGTGCAATATAAATTTCCTACGTTGTACCTATCTGTTTTCTTATTTATGGATAGGGGATTCCCATTTCGGTCTGCAGTGACTCCTGCCAATCTGGGTATCGGAAACTAAAGAAGGAGGGGGAGAAGTTTTGCTGTTATGACTGTGCTTTATGCCCAGATGGGAAGATTTCAGACCAAAAGGGTAGGTGATACAACTGTTCTCCTGACATAGCAATCAACTACAGTAAAAGCCCTCAGAATCCTTACCCATCACTCTGGTGCGTTTGTGTATCTGACTCTGGTTCAGGGTATTCTAAACACTTTATTGCAGGATGGGGTCTTTCACTGTCTTTCAAGATGGACTAAATGCCAACAACCAATGTTTCAATCGATTTTTTAAAAAATGAATTCCCATAATTTTGTGTGAAATATATATATTTCATATATAGGTGTTTTAAAGCCAGAATCTATGTTTCCATTATCTTATACATAATTTTGCTATTAAAATTTGATGTAAAACCAATGCATTTCCTAATTCCTTTCATGATCCCATTTCTTTTCACGCTAACAAAATAATTGCATTTCAACTCAAGAAGAAAGTGGGTCATTAACCTCCTAATATTTCTCTTATAGCAGCAAAAAATATAGGAAGCTGTCTTATGTCAAATAAGAATATTTGTCCATCTAGTTCAGTATTGTCTGCACTCAGATGCTCTAAACTGGATTTAGAATGGAGAAGGAACATGCTGCCGATGCATTTACCGTGTTTCTCATATTTTAAGACATGTCTTATATTAATTTTAACTCAAGAAAATAAGCCTATGGCTTATTTTCGGGGATGTCTTATTTTTTGCCGAGCCCCGACTGAGCGAGAACCAGCAAAGGCAGCAGCCCGCTGGGCTGGGGTTTGCCTTCCTTGTGAGTCTGTTCTTTCACCTCTTGGCGTCGCTATCACTCACTCACGTCAGTCTCTCTTTCTCCTCCCCTCTCTCCTCCCGCTTTGCAATACTATGCACTCTGTCGTCTTCCTTCCTGGTTGTTAATCAGCCCAGCCCAGCTCAGAAGCATGCTACTACATTTTTCTGTTATTACTCATTAATTGCACATAAAGGTATTGTCCATTTAATTCAAGATTTGGAGGTTGGAGTTTAAAATTCAATGTCTCTCCGACGTTATCCTCTTTTGTATAACTAGAAGGGCTTCCTTTGTTTTCTCCCTTCTGGTCCCCGATATAAACTCCACCGGCGCCTCTTCCTTGAAGTGGGGTGGGTGGGCTTATTATGCTGAGCTGAATTCAGCGTCTGTATTTTTCCCCCGCTCCCCCTCTCCTTTTTCTTTCTTTCTATTGGCTTGTCTTTGTCCTTTGGGGTTATTGTATTGGATATCCCCCCGCTTTGCTCCCTCGGACTTTGAGGCTTGCTTGCCTTGGGTCACTCTTAGCCTAGTGCCACGAGTCCCCCCCCCCCGTCGTCTCACCTCGTCGGAGATGTAGGCTTCAGGGGCTTCTCCTCCAGCCTCGCTGCAGGCTATTGTTTCGCCCTGGTTCACCCCAGGGCTTTTAGGGGGTCACTTACGGTAGCCTCGCGTTGCCCCTAGACCCCTTAGGCAGCGGCTTTGTGCACGGAGCTTTTCTCGGAGCTCCCGCAGAGCGCGTCTGATGCGAGCGCGAGGAAACTGGAAGTCGGCTCCCGTGCGCTTTGCCGAGCCCCAACGGAGCGGGAGCCAGCAAAGGCAGCAGCGCGCGCTTTGCCGAGCTCTAAGCCGGCGGCGGGCTGCTGCCTTTGCTGGTTCCCGCTCAGTCCCGCTCAGTCGGGGCTCGGCAAAGGCAGCAGCGCACGCTTTGCCGAGCCCCGACTGAGCGGGAACCAGCAAAAGCAGCAGCCCGCCGCCGGCTTGGAGCTCGGCAAAGCGCGCGCTGCTGCCTTTGCCGGCTCCCGCTGGGTCGGTACTTGGCGTGGCGTGCCCTGCCATACTGTACCAGCATGTCTTATTTTCGGGGTATGCCTAATATTTTGCCAGGTCTTCAAAATCCTGCCATGCCTTATTTTTTAGTGATGCCTTAAAATATGAGAAACACGGTAAGTGTAAAAATTTCCCATTACTAAAAAAATTAAAAAATTCCTCTTTGGGATTTAGGAAAATCACCTCCACTCATGTAAACTGAAATGTATACAAATTGACACATCATCATTGTTCTCATTGTCATGAGTGATGAATTCACATGAACACCTCCACATTGGAACTACGAAACAGAAATCAAAAAAAGTATCATTTATTATTTGGGAGGAAGTGAGGAAATTCTTCTTAAGTCTCACGTGGATTGATACTAAATTGAGATCTCTTTCTGTTTTTTTCAGATATGGATGACTGTCTCCAGTGCCCAGAAGATCGGTATCCAAGCAAGGACAAAGATCAATGTTTTCCAAAGCACCTAACTTTTCTATCTTATAAGGAGCCTTTAGGGGTCATTTTAATTTCTGTTGCTGCTTTCTTTTCCTTTATCACAGCTTTGGTTCTAGGAACTTTTATTAAAAACAAAGACACCCCCATCGTCAAAGCCAACAACCGGGACATCAGCTACATTCTACTTGTCTCCCTCCTCCTCTGCTTCCTTTGTTCTTTGCTCTTCCTTGGACAACCCAATAATGTGACCTGCATTCTCCGGCAACCAGCTTTCGGCATCATCTTCTCTGTGGTTATTTCTTGTGTGATGGCTAAAACCATCACTGTTGTGGTCGCTTTCATGGCCACCAGACCAGGATCCAGCATGAGGAAGTGGGTGGGGAAAAGACTGGCCAACTCCATTATCTTTTCTTGCACCCTCATTCAATCAGGAATTTGTGTTGTGTGGTTGGCAACCTGTCCCCCATTCCCAGATCTCGACATGCACTCTCAGAGCAATGAGATCATTGCATTATGTAATGAAGGATCTGTCCTCATGTTTTATTTAGTTCTGGGCTACATGGGATTTCTGGCCATCATCAGCTTCACTGTGGCTTTCCTTGCTAGAAAGCTGCCAGACACTTTTAATGAAGCCAAGTTCATCACTTTCAGTATGCTGTTGTTTTGCAGTGTTTGGCTGACTTTTGTTCCAACTTACCAGAGCACCAAGGGGAAATACATGGTAGCTGTGGAGATCTTCTCCATCTTAGCTTCCAGTGTTGGATTACTTGGTTGTATCTTTTCCCCAAAATGCTATATTATTATTTTTAGGCCAGAGCTGAATGACAGGGAACAGTTAACAAAGAGAAAGACTTATTGAACCTAAGGATTTTATGTCATATTGGTTATGTTTATTATTTTCAATGGGTCTGTTCTGACTGTAACTAACATTGGATCCTTTACCATGAGCTCTTATTAGCAATTCTAGAAGAATGAAAGCAATGATGCTCTAATATTTGTGACCACCTTTATCTAGCAAGACAATATTACAATTAAATCAAATAAAATGTGACACCTTTGTGGTCAGAGCAGAAGAGAAACGGTGGAGTAGGTATCGATCACAGGCAGGCAATTGTTGTTGTTGTTGTTTAGTCATTTAGTTGTGTCCGACTCTTCGTGACCCCATGGACCATAGCACGGCAGGCACTCCTGTCTTCCACTGCCTCCCGCAGTTTGGTCAAACTCATGTTGGTAGCTTTGAGAACACTGTCCAACCATCTCGTCCTCTGTCGTCCCCTTCTCCTGGTGCCTTCCATCTTTCCCAACATTAGGGTCTTTTCCAGGGAGTCTTCTCTTCTCATGAGGTGGCCAAAGTATTGGAGCCTCAGCTTCACAATCTGTCCTTCCAGTGAGCACGCAGGGCTAATTTCCTTCAGAATGGATCGGTTTGATCTTCTTGCAGTCCATGGGACTCTCAAGAGTCTCCTCCAGCACCCTAATTCAAAAGCATCAATTCTTCAGCGATCAGCCTTCTTTATGGTCCAGCTCTCACTTCCATACATCACTACTGGGAAAACCATAGCTTTAACTATACAGACCTTTGTAGACAAGGTAATGTCTCTGCTTTTTAAGTTGCTGTCTAGGTTTCTCATTGCTTTTCTCCCAAGAAGCAGGAGTCTTCTAATTTCATGACTGCTGTCACCATCTGCAGTGATCAAGGAGCCCAAGAAAGTAAAATCTCTCACTGCCTCCATTTCTTCCCCTTCTATTTGCCAGGAGGTAATGGGACCAGTGGCCATGATCTTGGTTTTTTTGATGTTGAGCTTCAGACCACATTTTGCGCTCTCCTCTTTCACCCTCATTCAAAGGTTATTTAATTCCTCCTCACTTTCTGCCACCAAGGTTGTGTCATCTACATATCTGAGGTTGTTGATATTTCTTCCGGCAATCTTAATTCAGTCTTGGGAATACACAGGCAATACACAGGCAATACACTGCACTAAATGAGATAATACGTCTCCAACTATTAGTCCCACCATCATAATGCTCAGGAATTACGGAGTCATAGTCCAGCAATAACTGGAGCATCACAGTTAGCAACACTCAGGGTAGATCTACACGGGGGTGGGGGTGGGGATGCTATGAATAAATCGGACATTTAAGTGTATAATTTTTTTTTCTCTATCACCGTCTGGTGTTGCATGTTTATAACACATTCAAAACTTTTCTTTTCTTTACTTTTGTAGCCAAGTCCCCATTCTAGATTCTCAACCCTAAAATCTGAAGCACCTAATCTGACTAGGACGTAAACCAAACATGTTTTATTCCAAAGTGCCATTCATTATCTCAAAAGAAGCAATTTCCCTTGCAAATATCCAAAACTAAATAATTGTTTTCACTGTGGGCAAGACTCTGGAGGATTTCCAGAAGGTAATGGTGAACAATTCGTAATCAGACCCAGAAATTGTTTCCTGGTGCAGTCAAAACTGGGAGTAGGGCAAGAGGTGTATATAGAGCTCTGTTAGTATCATTTCTAACAATTCCACTTTACTCACATCAGCAGGCAAACATTAAATAAAAGGATGCCAATAGCAGCTAAAATTGAAGGCATTCATTTTTGTAGCTCTGCTGATCCTAAAGTAGTGCTGAAATGTTCTGTGTTAAATAAAGCACTTATCTGATGAAGTGTGCATGCACACGAAAGCTCATACCAAAATAAAAACTTGGTCTTTAAGGTGCTACTGAAGGAATTTTTTTATTCTGTTTCGACTCAGACCAACAGGGCTACCTACCTGTAAATAAAGCACTGTTAGAGACAAGCATCACAGAATAAAGTTTGTTTACTTATAGATCTAAGTGGGAGATGTTTATTAGTTCATCAGTTCATAGTCATTAGCTCATAGTCATCAGAAAATTGTCCTCTTCTCATGCAAATTTAATGATTTACTAATAAGCAAGTCTAGCAAATTATTATGGCAGATGTTTTCAAGTAGACAGTATGCTTTACTTGATGCATGAAGACATCACAGAAAAAGCATATATAGTATTTTAGCATACTGTCTTCTGATAGGTTGGAGTTGTTTATTAGCTTAAAATTCTTAACCAGAAACTGGAAGATATCATCACAGCTGCAAAGTACTGTTTTGAGGTGTGCTGATTTCAAACATTGGAAGAATTTCTTCTGAAAGGCTAAATTTATTGGTTTGCAGTGTAGTGATTGCTATGAGCAAGATCAATGAGAACGGAAAGATTTTGTCTAATATCACTCTCATGTTCCACATCTATAGATGAGGAACATGAGAGTGATATTAGACAAGATCTTAGACAAGATTCAGCTATGAAGCTGAATGTATCTATCATACAACTCTAGACATGCTCTTCACATCTTTTATGATTGACCCCAACTATACAAGTGTGACACCTATAAAAAAAAATCCCCTCATCATTTAAGGTTGCCATACGTCTGAGAGATCCCGGACATGTCCTCTTTTGGGGGGCCAACGGGCCCATCTGGGGGATTTTTTTTTAACATTTTAAAAAATGTCCGTGATTTGTGTGTGTGCGTGTTTGTTTGTTTGTTTGCTTGCTTGCTTGTTACCTTTTTGGACTCAGGCATAGGGGTGGACGGCTCAGGTGCGGGTGCAGGCGGAGCAGGCGGCACATGTTTTTATTGGTTCTAATTTTTATCGCTGAAGAATTGATGCTTTTGAATTATGGTGCTGGAGGAGACTCTTGAGAGTCCTGTGGACTGCAAGAAGATCAAACCTATCCATTCTTAAGGAAATCAGCCTGGAGTGCTCACTGGAAGGACAGATCCTGAAGCTGAGGCTCCAATACTTCGGCCACTTCATGAGAAGAGAAGACTCCCTGGAAAAGACCCTGATGTTGGGAAAGATTGAGGGCACAAGGAGAAGGGAATGACAGAGGACGAGAAGGTTGGACAGTGTTCTCAAAGCTACGAACATGAGTTTGACCAAACTGCGGGAGGCAGTGCAAGACAGGAGTGCCTGGCATGCTGTGATCCATGGGGTCACGAAGAGTCGGGCACGACTAAACGACTAAACAACAACAACAACAACTTTGTATTTGTAAGCAGCCTTGAGTTCTGTCAGCGAAAAAAGGTGGAGTATAAGCAAACAAAGAAGCAAACAAATAAATAACCTGAATTTTTGCTGTCTGGTGCCACCTCATGGAAATTCTCTCCCAAAATCAAGCAGTGAAGGGTTTTTGTATGAGATCCCTCTCACTGTGTCTCCTTTACAGTAATACAAGGCACTGTCTTCTGCTTTTAAGTTGTTCATTTGAAGATAGAATTTGGAGCCGCCCTTAGACGCTATGAATCGCTCTCGGATGGCAGGAGAATGATAACTCTTCCCAGAAGCTGTCCCATAATAGTGCACAAGCCATTCTAGTCTGTTCCCAGGCATCTGTCTGACCCAGTTCATCCAGCTGCTACTAAGGTCAAACCCAGTGGTGGCACAAATCAGTTTATGGGAGTCTCCAGGTTTCTTCAGTACTGGATCTGATTGAGTCAGAACTCCCTGTGAGAGGACATCTGGTAGTGGGGGGACGGGGACAGAAGTTAAAACAGATCAACAGCCTTCCAAAATCATACAAAACCCTACTTAAGTGACAAAATGAATCAAAAGATAAAACTCAGCTCACATTGCAAGGAAGCAGCCAGCACAATGAGTACTCGCAAGACGGACAGCATAGTGCAGGAATGGTCAGAATTTCAAGAGATCTGTGTAAAAACGGAGGTTTTGAGTTTTAAATAGGAACCAAAGGCACGCTTGGCTTTGCATAAATTGCTCAGCCCAAGGCAACACAGTATTAATGTGGTTTCAAGATCGCTCATGAGAATCAAAGAATCTCGAACAGCAATCTTTTTTTTTGTCTTGTTAGAAAGTGGAAGGAGTACTGGTTCTATGTTTTGTAGGGCCCTCAAGCACAATGTGCTTCTCTCCCCATTATCACACACTGACTCTCCCTCTGTCATCGGAGCCAATTTCCACCACTACCTGGTGACAATAGTGTGAGTAGGAAGAAGTTTCTAGGCCAGGCACCCCCAAACTCAGTGCTCCAGATGTTTTGGGACTACAACTCCCATCATCCCTGACCACTGGTCCTGTTAGCTAGGGATGATGGGTGTTGTAGTCCCAAAACATCTGGAGGGCCGAGTTTGGGGATGCCTGTTCTAGGCAGTAATGCCAACTTCTGAGGTCAGCACTGAGCAGAAGACTTCCAACTTGTAGCTGACATGCAGCTTAGCTAATTGGTTTATACCCAATTAAAATTATTTGGTTTGTTTTATGCATAGGGAACATAATTTGGTACATTTAAAAAAAAAACTTGAGGGGAAAGTGATTGAAGTCTTTTAGTAGCCTTTTAGTAGCCTGATTGAAGGCATTTATCCATACTGGGATCCAATATAACAGTTGTGGGCTTAGGACTGCTGGAACATACTCACTCCCTTTGGAATAATAGAAACGAGTGATCGCTGACACACTACTTTGACTACTTTTAGGCACGTCCATTGGCACTCCAAACTGTATTGCAACCTGTGGGGTGCAATTTACAGTGTTTCAAAATGAAGAGTGTTTAGGGTTGCAAAATGAAGAGTGTTTAGGGTTGCATTTAAGTAATGTTTATTTAGAATAAAACCATTGTTTTATTCTGGATGTATAAAGCATACAAATGAACTGGGTTAGGGTGCAGGAGTAAGAAAGATGAAACAAAGTAGTTTCAAGGCTCTACCCTCTGGAAAAATAGAAGACCATTTACCGATTATTCACAAAAGAATGTTCAGAGTTGTCTAGCGCTTCTCTCCAAACCTGCCAATCCTTTGCAGAAATTAACATTTTGAGGCCCACAGGCACATTGGGAAATCCGAGAAACTGTCATAGACAGCAAACAATTTCTCAGTGTGCATTTTAATGCTGCCATATATTCCCTTAGAATTCTTTTAAAACTTCTCAGTTGAATGGTAATAGACTGAAATGTGAGGTTGACACCACCACTCAAGACAGAACAAGATATGAACAGGTTGTTTTTGTTTGCTTGTAACTGGTTTAATAGATGGTATCCATCTTGGGAGACAATGGAGAAGTCCACCCTTGAAGGTAAAGTCAAACTGTTGGGAGGTATAATCTGCTCACAGAGCCAAACATCATTTCCTATTGAGGAGCAAAAGGGGCATGTGGTTGCTGTGTGAATAATATGTTTGTTTTAAAAAGTGCCTCTCTGCTTGGAGCCCAGACTTTGCAGAAGTAATTATCTCCTCCTGCAATTATCATAATATTCATTTAACCAGTTAATTTCCTAGAGGTTTTCCAGAAGGCACTAGAAAACAAGGAAGAAGCAACACTGGACATTGTTATAAATATCCTGTAGCGCAAGTAAGACGTCAGACAAGGGGCAAGAGGCAGGCATTGCTCTGTTAGCTTCACCTTTGGTATTTTCCATTTTATTCATACTCACCAGTTTTAATTTAGGAACTCTGCTGCTCTCAGCTATTCAAGAGATTAATTTCTATCTCTCTTGATGCAAAAGAAAGGCTTAAATGTCTTTAGAGGGATGTAGCAGGTTCAATGACAATAAAATTAGCCGGTTTCTATCAGGTAGTTACTGAGACTGACTGATCTCAGTATGCTGCAGCTACTGGTGATACATTTTTTGCTCCTGCTGAAATGTAAAGTAGATGCTATAAAATGCCACCTGAGTGAGCCTTCTGTTTTACATGAGTGGAATCAGCAAGGAAGCTTCCTCATTGGTGGGATGGCTTCTCAGATAATCTACTATTTCAATGAACGACATTTTCATGAGCATCCTTCTAATGATTTGTTTCAATTTCCAAAGTAAGAAATTCCCTTTCGCTTCTTTCTGCATCTTTGTCTCTTGGCTATATCTTCCAGGCTTTACAAAAAAAAAAAAAAATCACAGTTGGGGAAAATTTGTAATACATATTTGAGCAATCAGAATGGTATTTAAAAGGGCTCTGAATGATCTCATAGTTTAACAGAATTGTTCTTGCTTTTAAAAATATATAAGATAAATGTGTGTGTTGTGATAGGGCAATATCCAGGTCACAGAGGTATTTGTGATGTTATGTCTTTGTCCCAAACATTAGTGCTAAAATGCTTCTGGTACAGCTGAGCATTCACTATTCACATATTAATAAGCTAGCAATGTCAATGTAATCATGAGATCTCCAATTTTTTTTGCCAAGCAAACACGTTGCTTGTGCCATACTCATGTGTTATCAACTATTGTATTAGCCGTTGCATACATGCTGCCATAAACACATGTTGAACTGAGTGGTTAGTTCAGTTGGTTAGAGAGTGGTGCTGATAATGCCAAGGTTGTGGGTTCAATCCCAGTTTGGGTAAACTGCATATTCCTGCATTGCAGGAGGTTGGACGAGATTATCCTCCATGTACCTTCCAACTCTACAATTCTATGATTCAATTACAATGCTCAGGGAAAGCATGGATTGCTCTTAATTGCTGAGTATGCTGTACCAATACTGAATTCAGAAAGGCTGTAAGACTTGGCATTTCCGTTTCCAGGTAGGGCTAGAAATGTATCTGCCTGATAGCCTTGTGTTCCATCTACTGAAAATGCTTGTTGGTCAGAAGCCAAAGACCTGTATTGGAGGGAGCTAGACTAGAAGACCCTCCAGGTCCCTTCCAACTCAACAGTTCTATGGTTCTATGTATTCTGTTGGCAGCATGGTGACAAAATTCTACCAGCATGTCCTTGCCTTGGCATTTGCCATCAATGAGATCAATGAAAACCCCAAGATTTTGGCCAATGCTACACTTGGATTCCATATTCATGACAGCTACTATGATGCACGAGTGACCTATCTTGCCACTCTAGATATGCTCTTCAAATCACATAGATTTGTCCCCAACTACAACTGTGATACGCAGAAAAAAGTCATAGCTGTCATTGGCGGACTTGGTTCTGATACCTCTTCCCTTATGGCAAACATTTTAGGTCTCTTCAAGATACCACAGGTAAGATGTATGAATGGGGTGTTGGTATTGTCTTGTGCCATCCTTATTGTGATTTTGTCCTTCAGATAGAGGGGAGAATATGTGTGTGAGTGAGAAATCTCCCAATAGACTAACCAGATGTTGATAAATTTCTGTTTGCTGAATCATTGACTCTTACCGACCCAAGACATTACCCCAACACATACGTTTTGAATAAAATATAGAAATTTTCACAGAGAAAGCTCCCAGTCTGCCTGCCCATTCACTTTGTAAAACAACAGCAAGAGTTCACATATGATTCATTTGCTGCAGAGAAGGAGGGCGAAATTCTGGTTCTTTCTTTTTTCAGCATGGTACCCAATGGATACCATCAAGATGTTGCCTTCATCATTTAGAGACACAAACTAATGCATTTCAATAAATGGGTGAGCCCAGTCAATGCGCATTGATGGCGCTCCCTCTGATAGTTGTTTACCCTTCCAGGCTTCCTGCTGTGGGTCAGGAGCCAGATATAGTTTGATACCAATGCCTAAGCCAATACCAGTCACACTTGTGTATTTTTCAATAAAGTTGTGGCCAAAATTTGCCCAAGAACATTTAAATTTAATTCTGTGTTACTTTGTCTTTATTTCCATTGGGAAGGTATTTTAGGGCTCGAAGCACCTTCCATTGGGAAGGTGTTTTAGGGCTCGAAGCACAACCCTGTGTCCCATCCACTGAAAATAAAAGCCATGCATTTAACATTGCAAGGAAGTCTTCAGCAACTTCTGTACATTTTCTTCTAGCTCACCTATGGCTCCTTTCCCACGGAGGAAAGTGATGCAGGTCACATCCATTCCTACTACAACATGGTCCCAAATGAAGCCTACCAGTACAAGGGGATTATCAGTTTACTGAGGCATTTCAGATGGAACTGGGTGGGGCTCTTTGTTGTAGATGATGAGAGTGGAGGATATTTTCTGAAGACTTTGGAGCCATTACTTTCCCAGCATGGTATCTGTTCGGCTTTCACACAAAGAATCCCACCAGAAGCACGTTTGGATGACATTGACAACATTATCGACATCATCTCAGACAATTATGTAGATTTCACAGATAACAAAGCCAAAACATTCATCATCTACGGAGAGTCTATGACAATGGTATGGCTGAGAAATATTATGTTTGTACGAGATCCTGAAAGTAAGGAAAGTGCATCGTTTAGAAAGGTATGGATCATGACAACTCAAATTGATTTGTTATTATCAGGCACTCAAAAGGGTTGGGATCTTCAGTTGTTCCAAGGTTCAATTGCTTTTACAATTCACTCACAGTATGTTCCAGCATTCACGGAATATCTTCAGAAAGTTAGACCTTACTGGACTGAAGGAGATGGATTTGTTAATGATTTCTGGGAGCAAGCGTTTGACTGTTCATTTACAGATCCCGATGGACCAGCTAATGACATTGAAAGATGTACTGGGAAGGAGAAGCTGGAAAGTCTTCCTGGTCCTCAGTTTGAGATGCTCATGACTGGCCACAGCTATGGTATCTATAATGCAGTCTATGCCATAGCTCATACACTGCATGTCGTTTTCTCAGCTAGAACCAAGCACAGAGCAATGGCTGGGTGGGACAAATTTGAACTTCAAGATCTGCAGCCATGGCAGGTAATTTCATCACCTACCTCTCTCTCTCTCTCTCTCTCTCTCTCTCTCTCTCTCTCTCTCTCTCTCTCTCTCACACACACACACACACACACACACACACACACACACACGTATATTAGTTCTACATCAGACTACATTAATAAATACATCATCCATAAATAGTTGATGAAATAGTCAGTGGTAAGGAAGAAACTGAGACAGCACTGGCACAACACCCAGGACTTAATGAGGGCCCCTGGAATTTGGTGGACAGTTCCATAAACAATTAGCTTCCACCGATAATAATTAAAGCAGTAAATTTTTGGTTCCCTGTACCAACAACAACAAAAAAGTGTGTTTGTTTGTGTGAGGAGCAAAACCTGCCAGTTAAATGCCAAAGGATTTCTGGCTACGCTTCTACTATCTGTAGCAATTTCGGTCAATGAGTATGGGGGGGGGGGAAATATGGGGAAAGCTTTACCTTGGCAACAGCTGACAGTTGTAGCTGCTATAGCATGAATAGAAAGGGGTGCAGCCCCTGAAATGCTGAAATATATTCTGGTGGAGTGCAATCTCATATATGTCTACTCAGAATTAAGCTTCATTGTATTAAATGGGTAATGTATAGGATTACAGGTAGTGTACTGGACTGCCTCTGATAGGAATGCACTGCTAGACATAGAACGTAAGAGATATGATTTTCTGGACATTGTTTTGTTTTGCTTTGTTTTGTTTTTTTTTCAATTAGCTCCACCCAATCCTTTGTGACATTTCATTTAACAACTCAGCGGGAGAAGCAATCTCCTTTAACGCTAAAAGGGAAATGGGAGGTGGATTTGACATTACCAACATGGTCACATTTCCAAACAAGTCCTTCCAGAGAGTGAAAGTTGGACGTGTGGGCCCTAATGGTTGCGAAGGACAAGAGTTCACCATTGACGAGGACATAATCACTTGGCATAGTGGTTTCAATCAGGTATGGATTCTAGGCTATTCTGAGTGTTGGGGTAGTGGAGGATATTTTCTTTGCTGCCTACAATGATGGTTTATCAGATTATGGTAGTGTTCCCGAACTTGGTGCCCCTTTTTGGCTCTGGTTTTGGTCATGACTTTTGGTTATGCTGTTTGGAGCTGATGGGAGTTGGAACACAACATCTTAAATGCACCAGTTCAGTTCAGTTTTTATTACAGCAAAAGCCAGCAATACAGAATAACATAATTCCAAACGAAAGAAAATCAGCTATAACAACACCAGAAATAAAACAATTACACAAAAGGGATTTGCAATGTGTCATTCAATAGAAGGGATTTACGTTTCTTGATAGCTAAAGTGCAGAATTTAGCCACGTCATATGACACTGGGCTTGAGGAATCTTTCAGAAGGAATTTTCGTAAGAGTTCGGGGAAAAATTCCAAATAATATTGCAAGGGTGTAAATTTTGATAAAAGGGGTAAAATGAGTTGAGCTCGTTCTTCACTATAAAATTCACAAAATAAAAGAATGTGAGTCACAGATTCTACCTTGTTAGACATGCAAGGGCAAAGGCGCTCATGAATTGGTACCCGCATAAATTTACCGGACAGCACCGCTGAGGGCATTGCCTCAAAGCGGGCTCTAGAGAAGGCCCATCTATAAGCTTCGTTAGTGATGTTAGATAAGTAAGGGGCAGCTGTAAAATTAGGCCATGATTTTAGACATGTATAATTCTCCGGGAGTGTTAAATGCACCACATTGCCGGAGACAGCTTTGAAATGTAGCCTTATCTACCTACAGTAGTAACTTCCTTATTAAAATAAAAAAATAAAAAAATTCCTTCCAGTAGCACCTTAGAGACCAACAAAGTTTGTCATTGGTATAAGCTTTTGTGTGCATGCACATGAAAGCTCATACCAATGACAAACTTAGTTGGTCTCTAAGGTGCTACTGGAATGATTTTTCCCCTAATTAAAGTTATTGCATTTAAACCACAAACATTTCTAAGGGAGCAATCATAATGCAAGATCTGCTGGGATGTGTAGGGTTAGGATTCAGAGGACATCCAGCTGAGCCAGGTGTATTCTGGTGCAGCTTCACCACATGCTGTAATGCCCCATCCTCAACTCAACTGGCAAAACATCAGCATCTCTCTCCCATCCGTGCTCACCTGTGACCCAGCTGTCTGATCTAAACACAGTGGACCTTATCCTGGGGTAAACCTTGAAAATGAGGCTTTTGACAGTTGGGACCACAAAGGGTGGGAGTTAGGATTAATCTGAATCGTGGTCAACTCAGTCTTGTGACCTGGCACGATGGTGTAAGCTAAGATGGAACAAAGGGCTTGGCAACTCAAAACACTCTTTTAAAGGCTTGTTTCCCTTTTCTTGTTTAGCCTAGCTCAACAAGACATAGCCCTGCTCATGAATGGAGCAAGGCACCTATGTGCACCAGTTTGTTCTATATCAGCTTATTGTATATAGGATTGCTCACCGAAAACCCTGTACCCTGTTTCAAAACAATGCTAGTTAATTATTTGAGTGGATGTTGCCAAAATTCTATCTATCTATCTATCTATCTATCTATCTATCTATCTATCTATCTATCTATCATCTATCTATCTATCTATCTATTTGCCAACATATATTATAACAAAGCCTCAAAGTGGTTTACAGTAGTTACTAACTACTCCTATCCTAAATTCTGTTCATGGATAGAGCCTTCCCCTGTCTATTTGTAATGAATACTGTCTCCCTGGTAATCAGAAGAAAAAGAAGGAAGGAGAAAAGTTTTGCTGTTATGATTGTGCTTTATGCCCAGAAGGGGAGATTTCAAACCAGACAGGTGGGTACTGCAATATTCCATTTCTTTCATTGTCCAGCCTTAATAATAATAATAATAATAATAATAATAATAATAATAATAATAATAATAAATTTATCATTTATATCCCGTCCATCTGGGTGGGTTTCCCCAGCCACTCTCATAGCTGCCAAGTTCTCCCTTTTTTAAAGGGAAATTCCCTTATGCTGAATAGGCTTCCTCGTGAGAAAAGGGAAAACTTGGCAGCTATGGCCACTCTGGGTGGCTTACAACATATCTAAAAACATAATAGAACATAATAGAACCACCTTAGAACAAATTTACACCACCAGGTGCCATAGAAAAGCACTAGATATATCAAGAGATCCAACGCACCCTGGTCACCATTTCTTTCAGCTCCTGCCATCAGGACGGAGATATAGAACAATGCAGGCAAGAACGAGCCGTCTCAGGAACAGTTTCTTCTCTAGAGCAATTTTGGCCTTAAATGGAAAGCCCGGACTTTGAAGTCATCTTATTTTACTTGTCATTTTGTAGTATAATTACTGTTTTTAATTAGCTTTTTGTAATTTTGGATTATGCGGAATGCTTTATCTGAGTGGATGTAGCAACCGAGTAATTTCGTTGTTCCCGCAAGGGGACAATGACAATAAAGATATCTTATCTTATCTTATAATAAAAGCATCAATCCTTAGCTGACTAAATTCAGAAGTGATTGCATGCCGAGGTACCAAGACATCACCCCAATAACTCACACTTCACACAATATTTTAAGTTTAAGGTTTTTGGCATTAATTTGGCCACAACTTTATTTAAATACAACTGAATATGAGTGGTTGCTTAGGCATTGGTTCTTGCCATCTGTCCCCCGCCTGGGACAGATCTGACTCCCACTAGCCTAGTAGGGGAGCCAGTAGGTAAGCACCCTCTGGGAGAGATCGGGGCAGGGGCCCACGCCCTTTACCTCTTCCCTCAGATTCTCCCCGAGGCTCATGCGCAGCCCTGGCCCCTAACGGGGAGAAACGAACAAACATGTAGAGCCCCAGGATTCCTGTAAAGGAATACCCCTAAAGGCAGCAGCAACCATGAGGGGCAGGCCCAGCCAAAATCCCTACCCCTCCACCATCCAATTGAACCAATGCCTAACCACCAACCTTACAAGTTGTGACTTATTGCAGCGTAGTAGGCAAAAACCACCTGGCACCAGCCAATCAGCCAAGTGGCAAAATTCCTACCAGGCCCCTGATCCAAAACAGGCGACCCCATGAAAGGCGCAGCAAGGTCAATGCAAGAACGCCTAAAATTAGAGGAGGGCAGGCGGGAGATTTGTTGCGAGCAGCAAAAGTGGAACTGAAAGCTGCTCGCTAAGCATATATAGGGTTAAGGCTGTCAATCATTTGCTACATGCAAATTTCCCCAGCAAAAGCACACCCACCAATCACACATGTGGCCATCCAAACTGACCCGCCTCTCCAACCCTGGGATGTCTTGTTGACCCTTCCGCAACCCATGTTCTCCTCTATAGGGAGGACCTGCTTTGTCAAGGTGAGTTTATGACCTATTAAACTATTCTTCTTGGAATGGGATGAGAACCTTTCCTTGCTGAATTCAAATTCTGCTCTGATCTGTGCATATTTACTTTGAAGTAAGCACCATTCTGATAAACTTAAGTTTACACCCTGCTTGTGACTAATGGATGAATAAAGATGCTGACAAATGTAGCCGAGTTGAAACAATGAGCCACATTGTTAAATTTAACCAAAAAAACTTAAGCGAAAAACTATTAGTGCAGAATGTGGTTAAGAGAACACCAGGCAATAACTACACTTGCCAGAGCAAGGACGAGTGATTCTGCCTACCTCATTACTACAGTCATGCAATGAAGGTGAGTAAGGAAGCATTTCAGCATTACAACCACCCCACTGCCCCAACGCTTGAGGGTGCTGAAGTTGGACCCAAAGATAGCTTGCATCATGCTCCAAGTCCTATTATCCTAAACTGCAAACCCAGACATAAACCCGTCAACCTGAAAATGCCTAAGCAGGTCACAAAGCTTACCTGATCCTTAAACCTCACACATATACTATTTTTAAAAAAGATGAAAGTTTTCCACCACCCCTTCTCTCCCTCCCTCTCTCTTATCCCCCAACTGTAAAGGTAAAGGGATCCCTGACCATTAGGTCCAGTCGTGACCGACTCTGGGGTTGCGTGCTCATCTCACATTATTGGCCGTGCTCATCTCACATTATTGGCCGAGGGAGCCGGCGTATAGCTTCCAGGTCATGTGGCCAGCATGACAGAGCCACTTCTGGCAAACCAGAGCAGCACATGGAAACGCCATTTACCTTCCCGCTGTAGCGGTTCCTATTTATCTACTTGCACTTTGGCGTGCTCCTGCTGGGTTGGCAGGAGCTGGGACCAAGCAACGGGAGCTCACCCCGTCACAGGGATTCGAACCGCCGACCTTCTGATCGGCAAGCCCTAGGCTCAGTAGTTTAACCACAGCGCCACCTGGGTCCCTTATCCTTATCCCCCAACTGTATACAACATTAAACTCTCACATCGAATATTACTTACCTGTAGAGAATCTGTAGGGAATCTAGAGTAGTATCATGCTTTAAGACAGCTTAAAAATGCAACTAACATAAATACCACAGTGATATGGTGATAATAAACGTAAACTTAATGGGTAATGTCACAGTGGTCGGATGGGACTACTTCAGAGTAACGACTCTCCACCGCTCTGCATTTTATCTTTTTTATTGGTGCTGCGTATTTACAGTGCTAAAGGTAGAGCTATTTACAGAGACACATCTTTTCAGCTTTCATCAGAACCTCCGAATGGCTTTTGGCGCGTCTTGCGCCAGCATAACAACTTGGGGAGCCCCATCCTCTTCCCCCGACGCTTTCTGCGAAGTTCCGGAGTTGGGGGGATGGGTCTCCCCCCCTCTTTCCTCCTTCCTGTCCCACCTGGGACGCTGGCTCTTCTACCCTGCCAGAGCCTTGGACCCCACTTCCTGTTTCCCCACTGGAGCTGGAGCTTTCCCTGCTCTCAGTCGTGCTCTGGGCTGGGCTGGAACTCAGGAGGGGAGGGGCTTTGCGATACCCCTTGCCCCTCACAGGTAAAAAATTAAAAATGCCACAAGCATAGCTAGGACCAGCATGTAGAAGTTAGTGCTGGACAAGAGGTAAAGTAATAAATATCCAAACGTCAATTGAAATCAACACTGAAATGGATCTAATTTCTATTTTCCAGATATGTCTGACTGCTTCAGTTGCCCAAGGGATCAATATCCCAGCAAGGACAAAAATGGATGCATCTCCAAAACAATGAGCTTTCTCTCCCATGAAGAACCTTTAGGGTTCAGCTTAGTCTCAATTGCTGTTTCTTTTTCCCTGGTCACAGCCTTCATACTAGGAATTTTTATTAAGCACAAAGATACCCCCATTGTCAAAGCTAACAACCGCAACCTCACCTACACTCTCCTTGTCTCCCTTCTGCTCTGCTTCCTCTCTTCTTTGCTATTCCTTGGACAACCTGGGAAAGTGATCTGCCTTCTTCGCCAACCCACTTTTGGCATCATCTTCTCAGTGGCTGTTTCTTGTGTGTTAGCCAAAACTGTCACAGTGGTAGTAGCTTTCATGGCCATCAAACCAGGGTCCAGCATGAGGAAGTGGGTGGGGAAAAGACTGACTAATGGGATTGTCTTTTCCTGCTCTCTTTTTCAAGCAAGTACTTGTACTGTGTGGTTGGCAACCTCTCCCCCATATCCTGATTTAGACATGCACGCAGCAACTGAAGAAATCATTGTGAAATGTAATGAAGGGTCTGTTGCCATGTTTTACTGTGTTCTGGGATACATGGGCTTCTTAGCCATCATCAGCTTCCTTGTGGCATTCCTAGCCCGCAAGCTACCTGACAGTTTTAATGAAGCCAAATTCATTACATTCAGTATGTTGCTGTTTTGCAGTGTGTGGTTGTCGTTTGTTCCAACATACCTGAGCACAAGAGGAAAATACACGGTTGCTGTGGAGATCTTCTCTATTTTGGCATCCAGTGCTGGACTACTGGGTTGCATCTTTTCCCCCAAATGCTACATTATTATGTTCAGGCCTGAGTTGAACAGCAGGGAGAAACTAGCAAGGAGAATGAATTAAAATATATTTATGTTTCAATTTATTTATTATAGTATCTGTGAACGGAAAGGATTCCAGACATTGTCCTGACCTTGTCTTGTCCTACTGTTCAATAGCTTTTTAGAAGAAAATGGGATGGGCTTAGAGGTTTTGTACTTGGTGGTGGACCAGAAAGACAGATTGGGGATGCTGCTGGTCCATTGGCCACGCTGTTGTAAAACACCATCCCTGAGAAAGAGGAGACTAAGAGGAGATATGATGGCCATCTTCCAATATTTTAAGGGCTGTAACTTGGAAGATGGAGCCAGCTTATTTTCTCCTGCTCTGGAGGGTAGGACCCAAGGTAATGGCTTCAAGAAAAGAGATTCTGACTAAACATCAGGAAGAACATTCTGAAAATAACAGCTGTTTGACAGTACAAGAAACAAACAAAAAAATTCCTTCCAGTAGCACCTTAGAGACCATCTAAGTTTGTCATTGGTGTGAGCTTTCGTGTGCATGAACACTTCTTCAGATAGTCAGATAAACAGTGGAGGAGACTCCCTTGGGAGGTTGTGGGTTTCGTTCCTTGAATGTTTTTAAGCTGAGGTTGGATCTGCTATGTATACCTTAGTGGAGATTCCTGCATTGCAGGGGTTGAACTAGATAACTCTTGGGGACCCTTCCAAATCTGTGATTCTCTATGTGCCCACCTTACCCCTTCAGTTGGTAGATCTATATCTGTAAGAACTCAATCATTTAGGGTGTCGGCACCAACACTTTGGAGCTCCCTGCCTATTGGAGCTTCCCCAGAACAGATGGGTGGGGTATAAATAATAAGATCATAAATAATATGGTCCAGGACCCTCGTACCTACGGGACCACCTCTCCTGGTACACCCCACAGAGGGCCTTGCGGTCTGCAAATAATAACACCTTGGAGATACTGGGCCTCAGAGAGATTAGGCTGGCCTCGACTAGGGCCATGCTGTTTTTGGCCTTGGCCCTGGCCTGGTGGAACCCTCTGCCACAAGAGATCAGGGCCCTGCGGGATTTGACATCTTTCTGCAGGGCCTGCAAGACAGAGTTGTTCTGCCAGGCCTTTGGTCAGGGCCCAGCCTGATTCCCCTTTTCTTTTTGTATAAGAACTAATATGAAAGAGGTCTCCCAGCATTCTCACAGGCCCATATAAGATCAGCGTAAACAGTTGGGCCGATGAGCACTTACTGTTCCCAACCCTAACCCTGAGGAAAGCCATCTAATTAGACTTTAATATGACCTGTTTTTAGGAAGTAATTTAATTATATACCAATGTTATATATCTGATGTTAGCCGCCGAGAAGGGCGGGATATAAATAAAAAATTATTAGTGTCATTAAAATCATTATTAATAATAATTCCAGGTAGGTGCTTGCTTGCTGAAGATATTCTTATTTAAACAGGCCCACCCAGATGTTTAGAAAGTTTGTATGCATTTTAATTTGCAGCAGCATTCTATTATTGCTTTAACCTTCAGTATGTTTTAAATTATAGTTGTATTTTTTTCCATGATAATTCTATTGTTTTATCTTTTTTGTAAACCGCTTTGAGGTTTCCAGCAGTACATACATTTTATTAAACAAATAAATAATAAAGAAAATGCCTAAATATTAGTGTCTGTTAAGTGTGAATTCTACTGTATTGAACTGATTGCTCAATATATTTGGGATTTGGGGATATAGATCATTAGATCTTCAAAATATGCCCTTCAAAGAGACTTCCAAAATGTCAACAAGTTTCTTTCCAAAGTTTCCCTTAACCCAGAATAGGGAAAAGATGACACATTTGGTAAGTTTATTTGCAACCACTTTAAAGGTAAGGTTTGTGTGCTTTATAAATATTGCACAGGGAGTAAAACCTAGCTTAGTCAGAAGTGGTGAAGGTTCCTAAATTATTGGTATAGGACAGAGGCTTTCAAACTTTTTGAGTCCACAGCTCCCTTGACCAACTACCGCCTCAATCACATATCTTGCAATACACACACACAATAACTTATGTGTTTGTTTCAAAATTTCCTGCTTAAGCTGGAGCCCAAACTCCCGAGAAGTAATTATCTCCCTCTGCAAATATTATAATTAATATAATTTTGCCTATCTTTCACAGCTGCAGGTGTTTTCCAGAAGACACAAGCTAGCCATGAAAATGCAAGCTTGAAGTAGGTATAAATAAATAACTCCCAGTGTGTGTAAGAACTGGGAATAGGAGCAAACTGCAGCCTGGACTCTGTCAGTTTTACCTCTACCAGTTTCCCCTTTGTTGATATTATATTAGCCAGACTTAAATTAGGAGCATTGCTTTTCAGTGACTTGCATCACTATCTCTCTTGCTGCTTGCTGTAGTTGGTGACGACTCAGTTCAGCCTGTTTAAGTCAGGCTGCTTCTTTGAATGAACAAAAGACAGCTTGCATCTAGAATGGTGGTCTATCTTCTCTTTCTTAAGACATGCAAATTAGATACTGGACGGTGTCCCGTGAATGATGCCCTCCCTGTTCCACATGAGTGGTACCAGCAAGGTGGCATCCTCATTGGTGGGGTCACTTCTCAGATCCTGTATCATTTTGAAGAACCGGATTTCAGAGGAAATCCTTCGGAAGAGTTATATGACTTTCCAGAGTAAGGAAAACTCCCCATCTCACCCCCTAGTTCCTGCTCCATCTTGCTGTTTCCCTCATATCACACACCCCAATTACAGTTTATTGACAAATGACGATGCTCAAGGAAAGGGTCTGTAGACTTGGCCTAACCTTGTAGAAGAGTTGTCCTTTTCAAATTCCTGAAGAAATCTTCTTAGATCCCTTACGTTTTCCATGAAATTTGCTCCATTGTCTTTAGAAAGGGAACCCTACTTTCTCATATAAGCCTTACACATTCTACTAAATATAAAGGGGGGGGGAAGAGACTTTGTTCTCCTGGGAGACCTTTCGATATTGGAAAGCAGAGTGAAAGATTTAGGTATGCATGCACTAATGTATCGAATAGCTCTGACTTAGACCCAATAGGGAAGGTGTTGGGGAAAATAAGCTAAATGAAAGTAAGATGTTAAAACCCAACAATAGAAGGTTTCAAAAAATGTGCATAAGTGCAGGAAAGCTCCAAAATAAAATAAAAAAGGAACTAATGCCATCAAAATTTTGCATGCTTACAAAAAGGAATCTGTGAAGGGTCCAGAATGCTCAATAATATTTCAGATTGATCCACTCTGATCCACTTTCTACAGTATTAAGCTTTTGCAGGGTTAATGAGTAGAAATAGCAATGGACTGAGGAGGTATTTATTGGTTCAGAAAAATCATTAATGTATAAAAGGATAGTATTTTAACCTAAATGATTTACATACAGAAATCACAAAAAATGTAGTTTCAAAACTTTATGAATTGCATAATTCAAAATAATAATGTCAATTCTGTTGGCAGAGTGCTGACAAAATTCTACCAGGACATCCTTTCCCTGGCATTTGCTGTCAAGGAGATCAACAAAAGTTCCAAGATCTTGCCCAATGTCACACTTGGATTCCATATCTATGACAGCTACTATGATGGAAGACTGACCTATCGGACAACTCTAGATCTGCTCTTCAAATCACACAGATTTGTCCTCAACTATCATTGTGCCACACAGAAAAACCTCATAGCTGTCATTGGTGGACGTGGCTCCGATACCTCTTCCCTCATGGCAGACATTTTAGGTCTTTTCAAGATTCCACAGGTAGGAGCTGTGAATGGAGTGTTGGGGATTTTCACAAACTGCTCTCTTCCCTTGTTATGGTCGTTGTGATTTTGTGTCTCAGGAAGAGGGGTATATTCCAGTTGCATTACCAGGCCTTGAGAAAATTCCACCAATGTACTTGGTGGCAGCTCTCACTGAACCAATGAAATGATTAAACAAATAATGGTTGAATAAAGAGACACATGCTGAAAGAGAATGCTGGCTTCCTTCATATCCTATATCTGCACATTTTAGAAAGAAAAGCTAATATATAATTCATTACCACTAAATGATTATGATACAGTTCTTTGAATTTTCCAAATGGTGGTCCATGAATCTCATCAACACATTGTGGCTATTGAAGTATTTTGGTTGGATGCAAGCTAGGCCTTTTCCTGAGAACAATAGTGGTGAATAATATTTATTGAACAATATAGGACCATTGATTCTGCAAAGTAGAGTTTGTTCAGCCATAACCCAAAGATTCCCACAAGTATGAATATTGATAGCATACATTAAATTATCTTTATCACCATGGTACACTTACATACAATTCATATGTTAAAAACGAACAAACAACCCAGTACATTTGTCATGTATGGAAAGTCTTTAAAGGTAAAGGGACCCTTGACCATTAGGTCCAGTCATGACCGACTCTGGGGTTGTGGCACTCATCTCGTGTTATTGACCGAGGGAGCCGGCATACAGCTTCCAGGTCACATGGCCAGCATGACTAAGCCGCTTCTGGCGAAACCAGAGCAGCCCACGGAAATGCTGTTTACCTTCCTGCCGGAGCAGTACGTATTTACCTACTTGCACTTTGACGTGCTTTTGAACTGCTAGGTTGGCAGGAGCAGGGACCAAGCAACGGGAGCTCACCCCATCTCTGGGATTCGAAACAGCCCTAGGCTTTGTGGTTTAGCCTTACAGAGCCACCTGTGTCTTTGGGCATGGTCTAATTGAGATACAGAGGCTGAAAGTGCTGAGTTCTGGAAAGAGAGGAAAATACAATTGTTTGGAAGTTTGAAGAAGGGACTGTGAACCCATGCTTGGAGAAAATTTGTGACTGCACATATTACATTTTAATTAATCTATGAATATAAGTTCATGCAAGTAAAGTTCCTGAATATTAAAGTCTGGACATTGGTTTAATTTCCAAAGGAGGGTGTCAGTCATATATATCATTTGAGCGTCTTAGCTGCATTTTTACTACCTTTACTCCAACAATAACTACCTGTACATTTTCTTTTAGCTCACCTATGGCTCCTTTCCTCCCGAGGAGAGTGATACTTGTAGAGTCCATTCTTTTTACTACATGGTCCCAAATGAAGTCCTTCAGTACACAGGGCTTGTCAGCTTGCTTAAGCATTTTCAGTGGACCTGGGTGGGGCTCTTTGCTGCAGATGATAGCAGTGCAGATTTACCCCCCAAGAAACTGGAATCGTTGTTCTCCCAGCATGGAATCTGTTTAGCTTTCACACACAAAATCAAACAAATAGCCCGTTTAGATGACTTGAACAGTCTCCATGACATAATCTCCAGCATCGTCATAGATTTAACAGATGACAAAGTCAATGCACTGATCATCTATGGAGACTCTATGACACTTGCATGGCTGAGGACCATTATTTTTATGCAAGATCCTGAAAACAAGGGAGATGCATTAAAAAAGGTGTGGATCACCACAAGCCAGATTGACTTCATATTAACAGGCTATCAGAGGAGTGCGGACCTCCAGGTGTTCCATGGTGCAATTGCCTTTACAGTTCACTCAAAAGATATTCTAGGATTCAAGGAATTTGTTCAGACAGTCAAGCCTCACTGGGAAGAAGAAGATGAATTTCTTAAAGACATGTGGGAGCAAGCATTTGACTGTTCATTTACAAATCCTGAAGAGTCTACAAATGGCAATGGAACATGTACTGGGGAAGAGAAATTGGAGAGTCTGCCTACACCTCAGTTTGAAATGCACATGTCTGGCCACAGCTACAGTATCTATAATGCAGTTTATGCTGTTGCTCATGCTTTGCATGGCGTTTACACAGCTGCAATGAAGCACCCAGGAATGGTGACTAGGAAAAGATTTGAACTTCAGGATCTGAAGTCATGGCTGGTAATGTCTCCACACCAAAGTAATTTAAACCTATTATTTCTAGATCTGACCAGAAGCAGTTTTCTCATCCACAAATAGCTGATGGGATTGAGTTGCATACCTAAATAATTAGTAATTTTTTGTGGGATTACGTTGCCTCTTAGATCTGAAGAATTAAAAGAATTTAAATCACCTACAATGCAAAACAAACTCTCCATTTACCATGTAATAAACATAGCTTATTTTTTCAAATTGAAATGTTTTTTTATTAAAGCTTGAAAAACAGGGGGGGGGAACTATATGTAAAAGTTGACATCAAGTACCAAGTATTTTTAGATTAAAATCTCAAAGAGAGAAAAGAAAGGTAGGAAGAAAAGGGAAAGGAAAGCCTTCTGATTATCCATCTATTAGCTATATTTAGACTTATGCAAAACACATTCCCCAGAATAATGTCAAACTCTTCTATTTTTTCATAAACCAACTTTTTTCCCAGTCTTCAAACGCAGGTATCACAAATTAATTTCCCTTTTTGTGAAAAAAAAGTCTGAAAGGGGTTTCTAATCATTAATATATAGGAACAATGAATTTTCTCTAATTAAACATGTCAACTTTGCCATCTAGGCCAAATCCAGTAATTTCAATAGCCATCCTTCCATAGTAGGTATTAATAAGTTAATAATTTGTTGTTGTTGTTTAGTCATTTAGTTGTGTCCGACTCTTCGTGACCCCATGGACCATAGCACGCCAGGCACTCCTGTCTTGCACTGCCTCCCGCAGTTTGGTCAAACTCATGTTCGTAGCTTCGAGAACACTGTCCAACCATCTCGTCCTCTGCCGTCCCCTTCTCCTTGTGCCCTCAATCTTTCCCAACATCAGGGACCTTTCCAGGGAGTATGTAAAATATAGCTTGGTGCTATACATGCTCTTGGTTGAATTGCAGGCAATCCTTTGACCCCTTTATTTTTCTGTTGGTCTCTCCATTAGTTCTGCCCATTTCTTCATGGTATATCATTTAATAATTCAGTGGGAGAAACAATCTCTTTTAATCCTAAAAGGGAAATGGGAGGTGGATTTGACATAAACAACTTAATCACATTTCCAAATAAGTCCTTCCAGAGAGTGAAAATTGGAAGCGTGGGTCCTGATGGTCATGAAGGAAAAGAATTCATCATTAACGAAGACCAGATTGAGTGGCCCAGTGGTTTTAATCAGGTGTGAATCATTGGATATCCTTAGTGGGGGGTCAACTCTGCTCTCCAAATGGACCAAAGGGGTATTGGTGATTCTTTTATTAGCTGCTTACAGCTATGGCTTATCAGATTGTGAGAGAGTCTTCCTCAAGTTGGGGGACACTGCTCTAATATTTGCTACCTATTACTAATATTTCCCAGGGACGTGGGTGGTGCTGTGGTTAAACTTATGGCTTGTCGATCAGAAGGTCAGCAGTTTGAATCCCTGCGACGGGGTGAGCTCCTGTTGCTCGGTCTCAGCTCCTGCCAACCTAGCAGTTCAAAAGCATGTCAAAGTGCAAGTACTGCTCCGGCGGGAAGGTAAACGGCGTTTCCGTGCGCTGCTCTGGTTCGCCAGAAGCGGCTTAGTCATGCTGGCCACATGACCTGGAAACTGTACACCAGCACCCTAGGCCAGTACAGTGAGATGAGTGCCACAACCCCAGAGTCGTCCGTGACTGGACCTAACAGTCAGGGGTCCTTTACTTTTACCTTTTACTAATATTTGCTAAAATCAAATAAATATAGCATTGAAATACCAACTATCTCCATAGCTTTGCTCCCAGTTTTGAAGCATAGATCATGGTCTAGCAATTGGCTGTCACTATTTCAGTGGCCATATTTTGAATATTCCATTTACTAATCTGAACGTCAGAAATTGACCAATATTATTTCCAGCTTGTCCATCCCTAAACTCTAATTTATGGACAGGTACTTCCCATCTCTCTGTGTAATGAACATTGCCAGCCTGGTTATCAGAAGAAAAAGAAGGAAGTGCGGTTTTTTTGCTGCTATGATTGTGTTTTTTGCCCAGAAGGCAAGATTTCAAACCAGATGGGTAGGTGATATATATCTGCAACACTTTCACCATAGCAACATAATTCAAATTGTTCTATCAGCTGATAAAGGGATGGAAGGGGATATTTGATTCAGTTTGCATTTGAATGCAAAAACAGAATTCACTTTAAAATGAATAAATCGTAGTACTTGAACCAAATTTTCTAAATTGAAGGAGGGGCTGCCAGTTTCTCAGGTAGTTTGTTCCACTGTTGGAATCTCATTTCCTGTAATTTGAATCAGTTGCTTCTGGTTCTGGATCAGTAGAAAACGAGCTTGTTCCATCTTCCTTGTGATAGTCCTTCACATATTTGAAGATGACTATATTATCATTTCTCAATCCTTTCTTCTCTAGTCCAAAATAGCAGACTCTTTTAACCCTTCCTCATAAGGCACTTGGTTCCCAGGACCTTGATCATCTTGGTCACCCTCCTCTGCACACATTCCAGCTTATCAACATCCTTCTTAAATTATGGCACTTAGAACTGGATACAACATTCCAGGTTGTCTAACTAAGGCAAAAAAGAGTGGTGCTATTCCTTCTCTTGCAAGGGATGCGGGTGGTGCTGTGAGTTAAACCACAGAGCCTAGGGCTTGCCGATCAGAAGGTCGCCGGTTCAAATCCCCACGACGGGGTGAGCTCCCGTTGCTCGGTCCCAGCTCCTGCCAACCTAGCAGTTTGTTGTTTTTTTATAATGATTTTTATTAAAGATTTTCCATTTAAACATTTATCACAAATTAATATTCATAGTCAATTAATCAAGGAAGAAAAGACAAAAAAAACAAAGGCACAAAAAAGAAAAAGAAGAAAAAATAGAAAAAAACAGCAAACAAGGAAAAAAACCCCACAAAAACAAAACACAAAAATATTCAATCTTATCTAATATTCCTTAACATAGCGTCGACTTCCCCGTCCCTCCCTTCCCGAATTCATTTTAAACCCAACTTCTGCAGTTTTCCCAATTTGCATATTTCTGATCTAAACAATTACATAATTAATTAATATCCCCTCCTACTTACTTTCTATAAAAGGAAAAAAAGAAAGAAAGGAAAAATAAGAAATATACTCCATCTACAAAGACCCCTTAGCCTCTAATTTCTCTAAAAAATATTCCCAGTTAATTATGCATAAAGATATCACCTTTAATTTAATTCCCCCTACTTTTTAACACCCCCCTCCTTCCCCTGATTGGCAATTCCCTGCAAACATTGACCAGTTCTTTGTACCAGTTCGTTGTCCATACCAGTTAATCCATCCCCTATTTAAAATTCCTTTTAATATTCACCCCACTCCGTCTCTTGCCCACTCCATGCCTCCTCCCTCACTTCCCTTCTCTTTCTGCTGTTCCAATCTCTGTCTCCAATTCCCTTTCCTAACATTCTTCTTCTTCTTGTCTCCCCCAAGTCTAATCTTGTACCAGTCCACAGTCTCTGTTTGGTTGACCTTGATCAGGTTCTGGTCTCCCTCTCCCACTGAGAGACCAGCGTCCTGAATCTTTTCTTGAGCTGAAGTCTTCTGTGTAGAATCAATGTCCTTTACAGCTTCTCCCACAAGTTGCTCAGGTTCTGTGGTTTGCAGCTCATCTTCCTTCTCATCTTGTAATTCTAAAGTATCCTTTTGGAGAAACAATTGTACCTCTTCTTTGAGACTTTGTGTCAATCTATTATATTCCTTTATGTCTTTGCCCAGTTCTTGAACTAAAATCTAGTAGATGTTGCATACAGTTATTGTCCGGTTGGAGACTCATTGTTTTGTCTATCAAATTTCACTGGGGAGCAAGCATTGTTAATTCTAAAAAGCGATGCAATATTAACCTCAATCCTTTTATTTAATGATTTGTCCTTTATTTGATCTATAATCCAAGTTTTCTTTTTCCTCCTGTTATTTCCACTTCTAATTTAAAAGTTTAAGAGTTCTTTTGGTAAGTAACTGCTTTGTTGGTGACAACACAATGGCGGCTGGTCTTTGTTCCCAGGCTCTTGCCCCCAGGTTTCGAAGGGCTCGTTCCAGATATAAAAAGTCTTTTGCAGAGATCCACAAACTCCAATCACCTTCCCTTGGCTCTGCCCCACAGGGAAGGGGTCCAACTTAATTTTTTAGAGAATTTTAAAGTCCCGATCCAGCAATTGGCTGCGGGTTCTGTCACTGCTTGTATTTTCTCGGTGGGGGAGGGAACGACCTCCGTTTCCTTTTTAAATTCCCTCTCCCAGGACCATAACTTTATTCCAATTTATTGTTCCAATAATAAATTTACTTACAAGTCCTTCGTTTGGAGGTATTTAGCGCTCAGTTTGCTGCCGGCGCGGGGCTTTGCGTCCCAGAGGTAGCGATCTCCCAAGGCTCCATCCCGCTCAGCCTGCTCTCGGCGCACCTCAAAAAGGTACTTTCCGGGCAGCGAACGGGACTCTGCGGGGCTCAGCTGAGTTCTCCGCACCCGGAAAGCTCAATCCGGGGGTTCTCTGGGGGGTCGCGGTGCCCTCACAACTTCCCCCCCTCTTCTGGGTTGCTGGGGTCCTCGGAGACTGAGGAATCCCCCGTCGATGGCTAATGGTGCCAAACCGGAAGTCCCCAACCTAGCAGTTTGAAAGCACGTTGAAGTGCAAGGAGGTAAAAGGTACCACTACAGCGGGAAGGTAAACGACATTTCCGTGGGCTGCTCTGGTTCGCCAGAAGCGGCTTTGTCATGCTGGCCACATGACCCAGAAGCTGTACACTGGCTCCCTCGGCCAATAACACGAGATGAGCAGCGCAACCCCAGAGTTGGTCATGACTGGACCTAATGGTCAGGGGTCCCTTTACCTTTTTATTCCTTCTCTTGATCTGGACAATATATTTCTGTTGATGCAGCCTAGAATAGCATTAGTTTTTGTTTACTGCTGCATCACACTGTTGACTCATGTTAAACTTGTGGTCTACTAAGACCCCCTTGATCCTTTTCACATGTACTATTAGTAAGCCAGGTGTCCCCCCATCTTATATTTGTGCATCTGTTTATTTCTGCCTAAGTATGGAACCTTATATTTGTCTGTATTGAAATTCCTTGTGTAAGCTTTAACTTCTGAGTAAATACAAATAGGGTTGCACTTTCTCATTACAAATCAAGTAGCACTTCTTGGCATACCCACTTGGAAACAGCAGTGATTGAACTAATGTGTTTCGGCTGCTTATACATTTTAGGATATCTCAATGCAGAATTTATATGGCTTTAAACACAGCAGAAATGCTTGATGTTCCTTCCATACATATAAGTGGCATACATGTAATTGATTGTTTTCATGCAACCATTGTCTGCAAGCAAACATAAATTGGGACTGATATGGGCCTTATTTCTATTTCCCAGATATGACTGACTGTTTCAAATGCCCAGAAGATCAGTATCCAAGCAATGACCGAAATGGATGCCTCCCGAAAACTATAACATTTCTTTCCTATGAAGAACCTTTAGGGATCTGTTTAGCCTCAGTTGTTGTTTCTTTTTCCCTCATCACAGCTTCCGTGTTACAAATTTTTATTAAGCACAAAGATACCCCCATTGTCAAAGCTAACAACAGGGACCTCACATACATTCTCCTCATTTCTCTTATGCTCTGCTTCCTCTCTTCATTGTTATTCATTGGACAACCTGGGAAAGCGACCTGCCTCCTCCGACAACCAGCATTTGGCATCATCTTCTCTGTGGCTGTTTCTTGTGTTTTGGCCAAAACTGCCATGGTTTCGCTAGCGTTTATAGCCACAAAACCTGGCTCTAGGGTGAGGAAGTGGGTGGGGAAAAGACAGGCCTATTCAATTGTACTTTCTTGTTCTTTTATTCAAGCAAGTGTTTGCATTGTGTGGCTCCTAAGCACACCCCCATTCCCTGATTTAGATAAGTATTCAGTACCTCAAAAGATCATTGTGCAATGTAATGAAGGGGCAGTTGCCATTTTCTATGCTGTCTTGGGCTATATGGGCCTCTTGGCAATCATCAGCTTCATTGCGGCATTCCTAGTCCGTAAACTACCTGACAGTTTTAATGAAGCCAAGTTTATTACCTTCAGCATGTTGCTCTTTTGCAGTGTCTGGTTGTCCTTTGTCCCAACCTACCTCAGCACAAAAGGAAAAGACATGGTAGCTGTGGAGATCTTCTCTATATTATCTTCCAGTGCTGGGCTCCTGGGTTGCATCTTTTCCCCTAAATGCTACATTATTCTGTTAAGGCCTGAGTTGAACAAGAAGGAGCAAATTATGAGGAAAATGAACTGAAACACATTTCTTTCTGATTTAGTTTTATATATTTTTTAAAAAAACACTTCCTATCTATTTATTTATCTATTTATCTATCTATGACTGAAATGAAATTAAGTATTACTTGCTTCACCTTAAAAAATTAACAGGAATTATGTGGGTTTTACTAGATGACCCTTGGTGTCCCTTCCAACTCTACCATTCTATGATTCTATGAAATGTAAGTAGTGGGTCTGAAAAGCCATGCTGAAGAGATACTGCCTCTGGTAATATATGAGATATGATATAATGTACGAATCAACGTACAGTATGAGATGCACGGATAGGAGAAGTGAATGGCTGAAATGTTCCATACAACAGATGGCTGAAATGTTCCATACAACAGATAAGCATATATATTGGTTTTATAAAACAAATCTTACAACACAAAAAAACAAACAAATTATACACAGCGAAACAAAATACAAACACTACAATAAGAAAAAAATAACAAATCAAGCTTCTATCATGAATCTTTATCGACTTCCTCCATTCCCTCCCAACTGTGTTTCATTATATTGCTTCCTTAGTACTTTCCAAATCTTGATTCCAATCTTTTTAATGATTATCTAAACCTGTTAATACTCTTAATGGCTTATCAATACTGTAAATCTCTTATACTTATCTCAAAATGCAATTCTATTCTAGTTAAATCTTAAAACTCAATACAATAGCAACACTTAACTAAATCTTAATATATAATAATAACTTGACTAACACTCTTCTACAACCTCCTTTTACTTCCAAATCTTTTAATAAAAACTGCTAATCTTACAATTCTTTTCTAAATAAACTTTAATTCCCCCCCCCCCATCTTCTAAGCATTATTATGCTAAGTAGTTCCACTGAAGCCTCCTGGTGGACAAAATGAGAAGATGACACCTACAATTCCAGGACCTTTTTGCTTTTGGGTTACTCACAGTGGGTCTCTCTTCTTGTACAGTAATACACAGCAGTGTCTTCTGGCTTCAGGTTTTTCATTTGCATGTAGAAATTATTGTCATCCTTTGAGACTGTAAAGCGACCTTGGATGGTGGGAGAATAGTGGTTTGTCACAGATGGTTTCCAATAGCTGATCAGCCACTCAGGGGCCTTCCCAGGTTCCTGCCTAAGCCAAGACATCCACCACTGGTCAGCAATATCCATGGTGCATGTCAGTCGGGCAGATTCTCCAGGTTGCTTCACCATAGCCATGGACTGGATTATAACAACTTGAAGCTGGGCAACTACAGGAAGAAGGAAAGAAGATGCAGGGAATAGAAATGTCATTTCCATCCATTTATGTTATCGTGATTTGAAAATTGTTGGAAATTCAAAACATAAGCCAATAACTTCTCAGCCTATGGGATGTGGAGAGGAATACATACCTTCTAACACCACCAAAAGGACAACCCATTGATACCAAGAGAACATTTTCATGCTATGCTCAAGAAAAGACCTCACTGATCATATACTGTACTAATCTTGACACTTTAGGAGTCTGTAGGATTTCATTTTGACAGTGAGTGCTTTATGAAGGAAGCAGGCTCAATATTTGCATATGCCCCTAATAAAAGGCGGTGTTCTGTTGATAGGGAACTCTGGAAACTGTTCTCCCATGGACTCCATTAAATTACCTGGTATTAGGACTTTGACTCACTTTCTCACTAGTGGTGTGTATGGTGGTGTGTACTGACCATTTCAGGATTCATCCCCATTTTATGGGTTACAGCCAACCCTCTGTGATTGGGCATTGAAGGAAGGAATGTTAAAGGTGGGAAATTTAATTGTACTAGTGGAACTCTGTTGTTCAAACGAAACTGCAGCATTGGACAGAACATGATGTGCCCAACCAAACTGGTGTCTTCATCCTAGGCCCCAACTTTCCTCTTGGTAAATTTATTATTATTCTATTTTGATTTTAATCTAATTTTAAGCTGTATTTTAATTGATTGTTTGACTTAATATTTTAATGTTTTATATATTTTGATGTTACCTGCCCTGAGCCCGGCATTACTGGGGAGGACAGGATAATAATAATAATAATAATAATAATAATAATAATAATAATGGCTTTTGGAATATAAACCTGCTACATCACATTCCAGTAGGGAGGAGAGAAGGGACTTTTGGTTGAATCTGGAAAGAAGATAACCAACATGTTTGTTACAAAAAATAAATAAATGCCACTTTAGAGACCAGGCTCTGAAGAAGTAATTTTCTCATTCCGTAATTATTCAAATTAATATAATTTTTCCAGCTGCCCAAAGCTCCAAACGTTTTCGAGGAGATAGCAACAACAACAGTGAACGAGGAGGCCAAAAAGTATCTATAAGTAACCCCGGTAAAAGTAAGAGCTGGGAGCAGAGGCAAGAGGCAGGCTGGGCTCTGTTAATTTCACCTCTTTATTCATAGTATCCAGACTTAAAACAGGAACATTGCCACTCTCACCTATTCAAAGCATTAGTACTTTAGCAGAGGTGCACAAAACCCAATTTTGCCTGTTTAAGTGATGGGGATGAAGAAAGTGAACAGATAAAGAGGAGATGTATCTTAGAGTGGACCTTTTCTGCAAGAATGCTGGGGTTGGTGGTGATATATCTCCTGCCTTCAATGACATTTGGCATATATGCTAGCATGTGCTCTATGAATGACCCCTTCCCTGTTCCAAATGAGTGGTACCAGCCAGGTGGCCTCTTCATTGGTGGGATGACTTCTCAGATAATTTATGCTTCCCAAGAAGTTCGCTTTCATGAACACCCTTCTCAGAAGTTGTTTGAGGTCTCAGCGTAAGAGTTTTACTCCCCGTTTTTCTATTGTTTGAGCCTGCTCTAATCACACACACACAAAAATTGAGAGTAGTGACAGAGGATGTGCAAAATCTTGCACGTTCCATGAAATTTAACATAGACATGGACTCTGTTGTAACAGTGCTTTCTATTTTGGAAAGTGTGGGTGACAGATTCTGGCACCCCTGCACCTATTTGCATGCATTAGAGTCACTGAGGAGTGAAGGGGGGGGGAGGAAAAGGAAATATTCAAATGCAAAAGTGCCAGACATCACAAGAGATAAACTATCAAACTACTCTGCATAGTACTAAGGTAGAATTCAGAAACATATTCAACAACTATTATCACACTCTCAGATTACCTACAGAGGTATAAAATGTTAATCAATTGTATGATTCTCTTTTAAAATAGTAAAATAAATCTTTTGGCAGTATTGTGACAAAATTCTACCAGCATGCTCTTTCCTTGGCATTTGCCATAAATGAGATCAACCAAAATCCCATGATCTTGCCTAACACGACACTTGGATTCCACATCTACGACAGCTACTATGATGCCATGATGACCTACCGAACCACTCTAGACCTGCTCTTCAAATCGCATACATTTGTCCTCAACTACAGATGTGACAGTCATAAAAAACTCATAGCTGTCATCGGAGGACTTGGCTTTGAGACATCTTCCCTTATGGCAGACATCTTAGGTCTCTTCAAGATTCCACAGGTAGGATCATGGAATAGTGTCTTGGAAATTTTCCACAAACAACTCTATTCTCACTGTGATTTCGTGCTTCAGGAAGTGACAGATAGGGTTGCCAGACTCAATAGAGGACAGGACTTCTGTGCCTTTAATTTCCCTGCTCTCCTTTGAGTCTGGAAACCTTAAAGAGAAACCAGCAGACCCTTTGCTTGGAAATTAAACAAAGGGTCTGCTGGTTTCTCTTTAAGGTTTCCAGACTCAAAAGGGAGCAGGGCAATTAAAGGCACAGAAGTCCTGTCCTCTATTGAGTCTGGCAACCCTAGTGACAGATAAAAAAATTGTCATGGCTAACAGTCATGTAATAGTTATCTTTCAATTGATTTTTCAAAATCTCATTTAAAGCCACACAATTTGTGGCCATCACTCCCTCTTGTTGGAACAAATTCTGTAATTTGACCATGTGCTATGAAAAGAATAACTGGTATTGCCTATCCTTAATCTTTAAACATCCCGCTTCATTCAATGTTCTAGATTTGACGTGTTATGAGGGAGGTGGAAAGGCATTATTTCATCCACCTTGTCTATGCCATGCATAATTTTATATACTTCTATAGCCTCAAAATATTTATATGCTTTTAGTGAAGTTGGGAGATTCTATGTATGTATAAACTTTGGTTCAGGACATGATGCATTCTGGGATGGAACTGAAACCTAGTATCCTGGGGAATGAGCTGTGTCTTTAAGATGAGTTCCTTTCTGTTCCTCTGTGAAATAATGTGTTTGGGGAGTAAAAGCTTTTGCCTGATTAAAGACCCAGCTGGAAATGGAAGGGAGTGACCCCTTTGCAAATTGAGAAAAAAAACAGGTAACTGTTCTCAGCTGCTTTGATTCCTGACAGCACAAGACTTATGTCTATTACTCCCTCATTGGATGATCCACAAATTAAAGATTTAAATTGATTGGTTCCTTAATGAAGACCCCCTCATGGGCTCACAACTATAAGAGTCTGGGTTTTGAGATGCTAATTTGGTTGCTGAGGTTGGACCAGCTATGCTGTCCTTTTGTTATGTTTTTTTTTGCCTAAGGGAGATAGAGCGAATTTCTTTTGTCCTCTTAAAGTTTTAGTATGTGAGTATTAAAGTGTCTTAGCTAGTGATACTTCAGATGTTATTATTTTATTGTTTGTAATGCCTTTTGGAGAATTGTGTATTCTTTTTATATTAGTTGCCTTTCTCTTAAATTAATCTTGAAAGAACATTTTGTCTGTATGTTTTGTGTCTCCAGCTGCAAAGCTGAATCCAATGTCTGGCCATAAGGTTGCTCTACCATTGGAATTTCTGCCTGGGTCTGCGGTAAAGCAGTCAGGACCATCTGCCCAGAACAGTGTTGTGTGTGTGTGTGTGTGTGCTCCTTTTACCTCCCGTCTCAGGGCTGTCAGTAGTGGTGGCCACCTGTCAAGGGAATGGTGGCAGCAACTACCCTTTTTTGCCCTTTGTGTACCGTATTTTTCGTTCCATAAGACACACCTTTTCCTCCTAAAAAGTAAGAGGAAATTCTGTGTGTCTTATGGAGCAAATGTGTGGTCCCTGTAGCCAAATTGCCCAGGGGCTAAAGGCAGATCACAAGCTAACAACAAGAAGAGAGAGCCTTGAAAAGAACCCACTCAGCAGCTGATTGCAAAAGATTGGGGACGGATAAGAGAGCTAGCTCCCTTCCAGGCCCCTCCAGGTCCCTTGCCTAGGCCTCAGTTGTTGTCTGCAGAGGGAGACATGTGACTGGCTGATTAGATTATCTATCTGGAAACTGTAGAAATGGGTCCCTTTCCTTTCCTATAGAAGAAGCTGCAGAACTGTGAGTTGAATCCCATAAAAACAGGGTTTTTCCCCCTTTGCAAGGAAACTCAGCAACTTTGAGCTGATCCCAAAAAATGGAGCTTTCTCCCTTTGCAAAAAAGATGCACAACTCTGAGCTTACCCCCCCCCCCCAAAAAACGGGGCTTTTCCCATTTGCAAAAAAGCTGTACAACTTTGAGTTGATCCTATTAAAAAATGGAGCTTTCCCCCTTTGCAAAAGAAGCTTCTTCAAATATTTAATTTGGGGGGGGGGCAAAGGCACCTAGGCCTCTAGGAGTTGGCTGCTATGCCTAGGACAATTCAAGAAAGCGAAATATTTTTTTTCTTGTTTTCCTCCTCTGAAAACTAGGTGCGTCCTATGGTCAGGTGTGTCCTATGGATCGAAAAATATGGTACTTTTGGGAAAGCCTGAGCTCTCTTTTTCCTGGTTTCTCAGCCCTACCTTAGAAAATGGGGCTGGTTGGAGGAGAGATGAAGGGGAGCCCATTAACCCTCTTTTCCCTTCATTTTTTTAAAAAACCCTTTCTTTCACCACAATACCATCCACATATTCATTCATTTATTCATTCATTTAAATATTTAGAAACCTCACTTTTGTAAATAAAAAAGGAACTAGGCAATGTTCATCACAAATCACAATGCAAATAGTACATCTATCAGCTATACCTTATTTGACAATAAATATCTGTATATTTTCTTTTAGCTCACCTATGGCTCCTTTCCACCAAAGAAGAATGACTTAGGTCCTGTCCACTTTTTATACCACATGGTGCCAAATGAAGCCCATCTGTACAAGGGGATTATTGGCTTGTTTAACCATTTTGGATGGACGTGGGTTGGGCTCTTCATTGTGGATGATGACAGTGGAGAACATTTCTTGCAGACCATGGAGCTGTTGTTTTCCCAAAATGGAATCTGTTCAGCCTTCATACAAAGAATCCCACAGGCACCCAATTTGGATGATTTAGATACAGTTGTTGACATATTCTCAAGTAATTATATAGATTTCACAGATGACAAAGCCAATGTCTTTATCATCTATGGGGAATCTATGACAATTGTATGGCTGAGAACCATTACAATTCTGCAAGATCCTGCAAATTGGAGAAAGACATCATTTAAAAAGGTGTGGGTCATGACAAGCCAGATTGATTTAATATTGACAGGCTTTCAAAGGGGCTGGGGTCTTCATTTATTCCATGGGGCAATTTCCTTTGCAATTCACTCAGAAGATGTTTTAGCCTTCAAAGAATTTCTTCAGAAAGGAAAGCCTTATTGGGCCAAAGGAGATGGATTTGTTAATGAATTCTGGGAGCAAGCGTTTGACTGTTCATTTCCAAATCTTGAAGAGCCAGCAAATGACTTCAAAGTATGTACTGGGGAGGAGAAGTTGGAGAGTCTTCCTGGTCCTCAGTTTGACCTGCTCATGTCTGGCCACAGCTACAGTATCTATAATGCGGTCTATGCTGTGGTTCATGCTTTGCATGCTGTTTACTCAAGTAGAACCAAACCCAGAGTCATGCTGAGAAGGGGAAGATTTGAACTTCAAGATCTGCAGCCTTGGCAGGTAATATCACTACAACAAAATATTTTAATTTAAGCAACGTATCAGCTCTAGTGGAGACTACGGACAGCTACACAGCTCAAAAATAATATGTTTCAAGTGTGGTTTAAGTGCAATATACAAAGTGACAATAGATTAAAAAAGCATTTTCGAAATGGTTTTTAATATGTGTGCAGATTCCACCTACATGCAGTTGTCTGATTCATGAATAGCTGATGGAATGGAGTTGCATAACTAACTAGTTGACAATATTTGATCGGTTCACATTTCCTCTTTGAGCTGAAGAACTAAAATAATTCACATAATCTCCAGTGCAGTAAAAAACTTCATTACTCATATGTTAAATGTAGTTTAATGCTAATACTTGGTCCTCATTAGATGAAACTCTGTAAGCAGTATTAATAAAGAAAAAAGTTGGTAAAAAGTGTCATGAGATGATGAAGGTGACTTTTCCTCTTTCTCCTTTTCATTCTGTTTTTCCCCCCAAATAAAAATGCCCCTCCAGTTCTTACCCTTCCCTCAATCCTCTCTTGTTTCTTTTTTTAAAAAAAAATAAATTAAATTAAAACGAGTAATTTATTTGCATATTTTAAAAATTACAAAAACAAATCCAAAAATAATACAAAGAGAGGATACAAATAAATTTAAAAATACAAAATTACAAAGAAATCAAATACAAAGATAGAATGAAATACAAATATATCAAAAATTCATAAAGAAAAAGAAAAATGCAAAAGAAATTTTTCAAAAAATTGACTTCCTATTGTTTAAACATCGCTTTCCTTTTTGAGATTTTATCTTATCCTGCTTTATCTTATCTTGATTACTTTAGCATAACTTTCTGACATGATTATTTAATATAGGTATTTTGATCTACCTTATTTATCCAAAATCTATTCGTTAAGAATTTGAGAAAAAACAAAGAAATATTTAATATGAATATTTTCTGTATGTATTTCAATCAAAGCATATCACCAAATTTGTATTTATAGTTTCTTTAGTTAAATAATCATCTACATATTTCCATTCTGCCTTACATTTTTGCTTTGGGGTGTTCCTAATCGCTGCTGTCATTTTAGCCAAATTCATAAATTCCACTAACTTTGCTTGCCATTCCAAGATCGTTGGAACTTTCTCTCCCTTCCAATTTTTAGCAATGAGGAGACGAGCTGCTGCGCAGGCATATAATAGGATATTTTTCCTATCATCCAGGAATTTATCAGGCACCATACTTAATAGGAATATTTCTGGCTTTTTCCTTAATGTGATTTTTAACATCTTGTTTCTTGTTTCTTTGTCACATTCAATTAGCTCCACCTCTCTCTCAATGACGTTTCATTTAACAACTCAGCTGGAGAAACTATCGCATTTAATGGAGAAACAGAAATGGGAGGTGAATTTGACATCACTAACCTAGTTATATTTCCCAACAATTCCTTCCAAAGAGTGAAAGTTGGAAGGGTCGGTCCTGGTGGTCTTGGAGAAAAAGAGTTCATCATTGATGAGGACATAATTGTGTGGCCCAATGGTTTTAACCAGGTGTGGCTCCTGAGGTATTCATTTGGATGTCATAAAGTTTCTTTGCTGTCCACCATGATATTTTAAAAGGCTGCACAGTCATACCTCGGGTTACAGCCGCTTCAGGTTGCGTCCTTTCCTCCCGCACAGATCACGTTTGCAACCCGAGTGTCCACTGTATGAGAATCTTCCCCAAAGTACTTCCAGGTGACATTGTTGAGCTCCAACTTCCCTAGGGTTGCCAGACTGAATAGAGGACAGGACTTTTGTGCCTTTAACTGTCCTGCTCTCTTTTGAGTCTGGAAACCTTAAAGAGAAACCAGCAGACCCTTTGTTTAATTTCCAAGCAAAGGGTCTGCTGGTTTCTCTTTAAGGTTTCCAGATTCAAAAGAGAGCAGGGCAATTAAAGGCACAGAAGTCCTCTCCTCTATTGAGTCTGGCAACCCTAAACTTCCCTGACCTTTGGTCATGTTGTTTGGGACTAGAGGTGGATAAAAATTGGTTAAATTATCATTTAAAACCCAAATTAATTAGAGTTATCCGGAAAAGTAATGTGTACAAAAATGCATACATTCAGGGCAATTGTTTGGAAAAAATGTACATATTAGTCAAAAAACACACAGAAAATCTGCATATTAGGGAAAAAAATCTGCACTCAAGCTGCTTTAAAATTTAATCTGTATAAACACCTTTCCTGCATTTATTTAAGGATAAATTAGGGGCGGGATACATTTTCTACAGCATATAAAACCCTTACACAGCTGAAGATTTTGTATGTTTTAAGGTATTGATTCTAGATTTTCTTATTTTTTTTGTAAACTGATTTGAGGTGGTGTTTTTAAACAATCAAGTGATGTATAAATCTTATGAAATAAATAACTAAATCAAATGTTGATGAATTTTCAATATGAGGGTTGGGTTGTTTTTTAAAAAATAATGCAAATTTAGAGACTGAAATTAAGATTGGAAAAAAGTGATAGAAACTGAAATTGAAATATTTGCTGATCACTGTTTTAGACTATTTGAAGGTAGTTGGAATCCATCAACATCTAAGAAACACCACGTAGAGAATGACTGGCATGAAATTAAATCAGTGCTACCAAGAATTTTCAAAATCTAGTTAGTCTTTAAATGCAAAACATCTCTAAACTCCTAGTCACATCTTTAAAACAGTGTTCGTTCAGTGCTAGTTGTTTGAAAACCAGCAAACTGGGGGGGGGGGGGGAGCTTTTTTTTTGCTATCTTCTCCCATTGTAAATTCTGTTTATGGATAGGTCCTTCCTATTTCTTTGTGTAATGAACCCTGCCATCCTGGTCATCAGAAGAAAAGGAAGGAAATAGAAAAATTTTGCTGCTATGATTGTGCTCCATGCTCTGAAGGGAAGTTTGCCCACCAGACAGGTAGGTAATGTGCTACTCCAGCCCTTTCATCAAAGAGGCTAAATCAAATTTTTGCCTTAGCTCAGTAAATTTGAAAGTGATCAGTTGTCCAGGCAAGCTTGTGAGTCCTTGGCTAGTCCTTGGTTTCTTCCTTGATAAAGCATGCATACATTTCTATGCTCATTCCCACACATACTTACTCAGACATAATCCCCAAACCCTTATCCACTAATTTATGTGGATACAAATAATGAGAGCATAAGAAGATCCAGAGGCTTCTATATACTCTTCACACAGTAGCCAACAAGGTACCTCCTCACAAGGAGGACCTGAGTACAACAGACCTCTCCCTCTGTTATTTCCCAGTATTCACACTCCTATCACCTCTGATACTGGTGGCAATATAAAAAGGTAAAGGACCCCTGACAGTTAAGTCCAGTCACGAACGACTCTGCGGTTGCGGCGCTCATCTAGCTTTACTGGCCGAGGGAGCCGGCATTTTGTCCACAGACAGTTTCCGGGTCATGTGGCCAGCATGACTAAGCCGCTTCTGGTGAACCAGAGCAGCGCACGGTACCTATTTATCTACTTGCACTTTGATGTGCTTTTGAACTGTTAGGTTGGCAGGAGCTGGGACCGAGCAACGGGAGCTCACCCTGTCGCAGGGATTCAAACCGCCGACCTTCCGATCGGCAAGCCCAAGGCTCAGTGGTTTAGACCACAGCGCCCATCATGATAAGGAGCCATTGAGGTTGCTATTCTGTGTACATATATTTGGCATTAAACTTCAAGTTTCTGAGCAAGTATGAGTGTTGCAGTTTCAGAGCAACCATGCACAGCACTGACCCTTTTTATGTTGTCATAGGAAAACCAGCCACAAGCAGGTGTGAGTTAGTGTGAGAGGTGGAAAGCCAAAGTTCACAGTTTCAGAAGGGAAGTTTGAAATCATGTATAAACACCTTTCCTGCATTTATTTAAGGAAAGATGAGGAGAGGGATACATTTTCTACAGCATATATTGCCACATTCCCATTTCAGATACCAGTCACTAAGCATAGCTGCCAAGTCTCCCGTTTTCCCCGGGAAACCCCCCGTTTTTACTTACCTTTTCCTGGTGGTCCCCAGTATCACTTTGTCTCCTGTTTTTCTCCGTTATTTTCCCCTGCCGGCGGCCATTTTTTCTTTCTTTCTGATTTGCCCGTCTATGGGCACAAAAATGGCCGCCGCCGGCTTCAAAAGTCGCATCTACACATGACCGGAAGTGCATAGATGTGACTTCCGGTGTTGGCGGCGGCCATTTTGGTGCCCATAGGTGGGCGGGGCAACACCGGAAGTTGCGTCGACGCAACTTCCGGTGTCACACGGCTGCCGGTCCCGGATTCTGCAGTCCGGGACTTGGAAGGTAAGTCGCTAAGACTTCTGATCTTTACTTATCCCTTATATATATATTAAATCTAAGATAGAAACATTGAACAAGCATGCAATCACAAATCTCACACGAAGATGCATACATGTTGTGCTAATATGGTAGCATACCTTAGCTACCATATTAGCACAACAACAACTGCCGTTACAGGAGGCAGAGTGAGAACTGTCCATATATGAACTGGCACTGAAGTAGGATTTCCTCCTATATTCCAGATATGGCTGACTGTTTAAAATGCCCAGAAGATCAGTATGCAAGTGATGACAAAAACCGATGCATCCCCAAAACTATCACTTTTCTGCATTACCAAGAATCCTTAGGAATCAGTTTAACATCGCTTGCTGTTTCTTTTTCTGTGGTCACAGCATTGGTGCTAGGAACTTTTATTAAGTATAAAAATACACCCATTGTCAAAGCCAACAATCCGAACCTCACCTACACTCTCCTCACCTGCCTCATGCTCTGCTTCCTCTCTTCTTTACTATTCCTGGGCAAACCTGGAAAAGTGACCTGTCTTCTCCGACAACCTACCTTTGGCATCGTATTCTCAATGGCTATTTCTTGCTTGTTGGCAAAGACCACTATTGTTTCTTTAGCATTCATGGCAACAAAACCTGGATCTAGAATGAAGAAATGGGTGGGGAAGAAACTGACCAACTCTATTGTCCTATCCTGTTCTCTTATTCAAGCAAGTATTTGTACTGTGTGGTTGGCAACAGCTCCCCCATTCTGTGATTTAGACATGCACTCAGCAAAGGAAGAAATCATTCTGCAATGTAATGAAGGGTCAGTCGTCATGTTCTACTGTGTCTTGGGCTACATGGGCCTGCTGGCAATCCTCAGCTTCATTGTGGCATTCCTGGCCCGCAAGTTACCTGATACTTTTAATGAAGCCAAGTTCATTACATTCAGCATGCTGCTCTTTTGCAGTGTGTGGGTTTCCTTTGTTCCAACTTACCTGAGCACCAAAGGGAAAGACATGGTGACTGTAGAGATCTTTTCTATCTTAGCCTCCAGTGCCGGGCTACTAAGTTGCATCTTTTCTCCTAAATGCTACATCATTGTTTTGAGGCCTGAGTTGAACAACAGGGAGCAAATAATAAAGAAAAGGCGTTAAAATATCTTTCTTTTAGTTTATTTATTCAATGATGTGCAACCTCTTCCAAGTTAAGATCTGATTTTAGGGTATCTAATTTGAGGTCAAGTTCCACAATAATGGAAAGCTGGAAGGTAAGTCCACCAGCATGCAATGATCAGCAATGACATTGCGCAATATTACAAATTGTGTGTGCTTGTAATAATAATAATAATAATAATAATAATAATAATAATTTTATTTATACCCCGCCCATCTGGCTGGGTTTCCCCAGACACTCTGGGCAGCTTCCAACAGAAAAATGAAATAAAATAATCGATTAAACATCCCTAAACAGGGCTGCCTTCAGATGTCTTCTAAAAATCTGGTAGCTCTTTTTCTCTTTGACATCTGATAGGAGGGCGTTCCACAGGGCGGGCGCCACCACCAAGAAGGCCCTCTGCCTGGTTCCCTGCAACTTGGCTCCTTGCAATGAGGGAACCGCCAGAAGGCCCTCGGTCCTGGACCTCAGTGTCTGGGCAGAACGATGGGTGTGGAGATGCTCCTTCAGGTATACTGGACCGAGGTCATTTAGGGCTTTAAAGGTCAGCACCAACACTTTAAACTGTGCTCAGAAACATACTGGGAGCCAATGTAGATCTTTCAAGACCGGTGTTACATGGTTTCGGCGGCCGCTCCCATTCACCAGTCTAGCTGCCGCATTCTGGATGAGTTGTAGTTTCCAAGTCACCTTCAAAGGTAGCCCCACGTAGAGCGCATTGCAGCAGTCAATGCAGCCACACTTCCCCCCTAGATTTTCAAGTTCAAATCTAGATGGGGAGGATGCATTTTCTGGGACCATCAAAGGCACCCACCACATTATCTTGTTCATCATCATCATCATTATTATTTTGGTTTCCATCCTGTTTTTCCTCTCATAGGAGCTCAGTACGGTATATATTGTTTTATGGAGCACATGAGAAGTTCTGTATTACTATAAGAATCCTTTGAGTTGACCCAAGCCTGCTTTTTAATCAGTTGACTTTCAAAAAATAGAATAATAGAATTTTGGAGTTGGGAAGGATCCTGAGAATCATTTTGTCCAACCCCCTGCAATGCAGGTATATGTGGCTATTCCATATGATGATCTAACCTGCAGCCTTGGCATGATCAGCATTGACATTTTATGGTTTGTTAAACATGAAAATAGTTGTTTTTAACTATTAATTGATGAATATTGCTGTCAATTACACCTGCACTTCAGCTCATACTGCAGAATCTATCACTGCATTGCAACCTGTTGTGAAGGATACATGTAGCAAATTGAAATGCATTTCATAGGGTCACAGCATGAACTCGAACCTAACCTAAAAATAAAGTTCATTTTAAAATGGTAACCAGGTGGCATCTCATTATTGGGAAAAAAGAAGAATCAGGACTTTAAATCCCAATATGTTCAATGAGCCACTGAGAAGTCAGTACCAATTAATTCCAGAGGTCTACAGTACTCAGAACAACTTCTTCTCTCTGTTGTGATCAGTTATAAAATTACAATCCCTACATATTTACACAATCTTTCATGTTGCTTGTAAGGACTCGGGATCCTTAGAACCACTGGCGGAAATTCATTCTCCGGCACCGGGGGCGAAGAGCAGGTGGGGGCCAGACTGGCGTGCGGTCTGGGGGCGTGGGTGCATTCAGGGGGCGGGGCGCCCAGCGCAGGTGGGGAGACAGCCGCCATGGCCCCCTCGGGATCACGCTGCCCGGGGCGGAGCGCCCCCATCACCCCTCCCTCCTACACCCCTGCTTACAACTACTAGGAAAGATAATAGCACTGATATACTTCAGGAATTGAGCTGGACCCTGCAGTCATCATCTGAGGCCCTTCTTCATGTGCCTCGTCTGTGAGAGGGTGGCAACATGAGACCAGGTTCTTTCTGCAGCTGCTCCCCCTTTGTGGAATGCTTTACCCAGGGAAGCTCGCCTGGCACCTTCATTGCATATATTTGAGGGTCATGCAAAAACAACCCTCTTTTCCCAGGCTTTTGGCTAATTAAACAATCTCTGGCTTTCTGAGCTGTGGGCAGGGGTTATTGATTTTTTTCATTTTACAATATTATTTATTTTTTTAAAAAAAAAACATTGTCAATTGCCCTGTGATCCATGCAGGTCTTTAATGTTTGATATAATTATAATAAAAGGGCTTGAGTGAATGAGATTTTGCTGTTAACTGTCTTTTTACTATTGCATTGTGCATAATCATCCTCTCCCTTTTTGTCTACTGCAGCATCAAAAGCCACAAAAACATTGTCCCCAGAATGCCTTTGGATGGGAAGGTCCTTGACATTTCTAGCTCCTCCGGCCCCTTTGGATTATTATTACGCCAATCACAAAACAAAGCCCCTATCTAATGAGGAGTGGTTGGCATGTCAATACCTGACCCCGGAAGAAATGGGCCCCCCAACACTTCCTTCAACACCAAAATTGACAACACACCAAGTTGAACTGGTGCAGCCTAGGCCTGGAAATGGTTCAGTCTTTGTGGACAAACTTGGCACTTTAGAAACCATTCAGGCAGAAGACTGACACAGGAACCCAGGGGACGGGTGCCTTGATGGACAAACTGTGCACTTTAATTTAATCCGGGATGTGGCGGGAGGGGCTATACTTATACCTATTGGAGATGTCTGTCCATCCGATTCTACATATCATCATTATATCCTTCCTATTCAAGAGACTGGGCCTAGGGCAGATCTGTTATTGAAGGGACATCACTCCTTTGGGGAGGACGCTGACACGGGGCTAGGGATCACCACTGTCGATGGGCGAGGGAGGTATGGTGGTGGGGGTAGATTTCACAGGCGAAGGGTTTTGAGATGTGGTGATGCTCGAATCCCTTCCAATCTACGCCCCATCCCGAGGGACGAGGGTAGGGTGAGCAGGGATTATCCACCTCCGTCACTGGTGTTGTGCAATGCCAGGTCCATAGGCAATAAAACCGCCACTATGCGAGACTTTTTTATCTCACTGGGGGTTGACCTGGCTTGTGTGACGGAGACCTGGGTACGTGAAGGTGAAGTAGTTGCATTACATGAAATAACACCCCCTGGGTTCTCCGTCCTCCACCAGTCACGGACTGTGGGTCGGGGGGGAGGGGTGGCGTTGTTAATCCGGGAGGATTGCTCTTTCAGGGCTCTGCCATCACCATCAATCACCGGCATTGAATGTGTTGGCCTAGTGTGGGGCACCAAGGAGGGCTTGGCTGTCTGGCTGGTGTACCGACCACCCAGCGCACCAGCAGCCACCCTGTCGGACCTGTTGGAGGTGGTGGCCGGCTGGGCCTTGGAGTTCCCTAACTTATTGGTTTTGGGGGACTTCAACATCCATGCTGATGCCACCCCCTCCTCACGGGTTCCGGACCTGGTGTCTTCCATGGCGACATTAGGGCTCTCCCAGTTTGTTTTGGGTCCCACACACCAAGCAGGCCACACGCTGGATTTGATTTTTGGTGCAGGTATAGATGTGATCATGTCCCCAATTATGGAAGTGCCATGGTCTGATCACTACGCTCTGAAAGCCAGGATTGACTTACCGCCTCTGCCCCGCTTGGGTGGTGAGCCGATTTGGGCTCGTCCGCGAAGGCTGATGGATCCTGATAGATTCCGTCAGGCTTTACGGGACCCTGCTCCCCCTGGTGGCTCGTTAAATGAGCTGGTCGAGAACTGGAATAACCGGCTCTTGGCGGCCATTGATGAGATCGCACCTAAGCGCCCTCTGCAACCCCGCCGAAACCGGGCCCCTTGGTTCACCGAGGAACTTCGGAAAATGAAGCGGGACCTCAGACGGCTTGAGCGAGTATGGCGGCATACTCGCGACGGAGCCTCAAGAACATCTTATAGGTCGCTTATGAAAACCTACGAGATGGCGGTGAAAGCCACAAAGAAGTCTTACTTCTCAGCTTCCATCGCATCCGCTAGCTCTCGCCCGGCACAACTTTTTCGAACAATCAGGTCTCTAACAACCCTTGAGGATCAGTCAAATTTAGGCACTAATTCGACCCATAGCTGTGAGGCATTTGCGAGCTTTTTTGCGGAGAAAGTCTTGACACTTCGCCGTGACCTTTCTGCCAATTTTGATACAATAGCGGAACTAGAGGCCCCTCGACTGTCTTCGAGTTTAGTATTGGACCATTTCGACCACATACTCCCCGCTGATGTAGACAGATTCCTCCAGGCTGGGAGGCCCACCACTTGCTCCCTAGACCCCTGCCCGTCCTGGCTGATTAGAGCGTGTCCAGACGAGGTACGGGGCCCCCTGGTTGAGATTATCAACTTGTCTCTCAGTTCAGGGACTTTCCCAGAGGAGTTGAAGGAAGCAGTGGTGCGTCCGCTCTTAAAGAAAGCATCGTCAGATCCGCTAGATCTATCCAATTATCGCCCTGTTTCAAATCTTCCATACTTGGGTAAGATAATTGAAAGAGCGGTTGCCGAACAGCTCGGTAGGTTTCTGGATGAAACATTGGCTTTAGATCCATTCCAGTCCGGCCTTCGTCCCGGCCACGGGACCGAGACAGCACTGGTCGCCCTAACAGATGACCTCCGTAAACAGCTGGATCAAGGCGGGTCGGGGCTGCTGATTCTTCTAGATCTGTCAGCCGCCTTCGACATGGTCGATTATGAGCTTTTAGACCACCGCCTTGCCGACGTGGGGATTCAGGGTACAGTCCAACAATGGCTGCGTTCCTTTATCTCAGGTCGGGGACAGAGGGTGGCGCTAGGGAGGGGGTTGTCACTGCGGCACTCCTTGGTGTGTGGAGTCCCGCAAGGTGCAATCCTTTCCCCAATGCTTTTTAATATCTTCATGCGCCCCCTTGCCCAGATTGTCCGGAGTTTTGGGCTGGGTTGTCATCAATATGCTGATGACACCCAGATTTATCTGTTGATGGATGACCGTCCTGCCTCGGCCCCGGACATATTGACCAAGTGCCTGGAAGCTGTTGCTGGATGGCTACGTGGGAGTCGGCTGAAGCTAAATCCTTCGAAGACAGAGGTCCTCTGGCTGGGTCGGGATGACATGGGGCGGGGGGGCCAACTTCCATCTTTCGCTGGGGCCCAATTAGTGTCAGCCCCTTCTGTCAAGAGCTTGGGGGTAACCTTGGATGCCTCCCTTTCCATGGAGGCACAGGTTGCAACCACAGCCAAGGTGGCATTTTTCCATCTCCGCCGCATTAAGCAGTTGGTCCCCTATCTCTCTCAACCTGATCTAGCCACAGTGATCCATGCGATGGTCACCTCTAGGCTTGATTATTGTAATTCGCTCTACGCGGGGCTGCCCTTGAAACTGACCCAGAAACTCCAGCGGGTGCAGAATGCCGCGGCGAGGCTCCTTACGGGGTCCCGGCTGCGGGATCATATTCATCCAGTGCTTTACCAACTGCACTGGCTCCCGGTGGAGTACAGGATCAGGTTCAAGGTGCTGGTTTTGACCTTTAAAGCCTTATGCGGCTTAGGACCCTCGTACCTACGGGACCGCCTCTCCCGGTATGACCCACAGAGGACATTACGGTCCACAAATAATAACATATTGGAGATCCCGAGTCACAAGGTGGCTAGGCTGGCCTCGACCAGGACCAGGGCCTTCTCAGTACTGGCCCCGACCTGGTGGAACGCTCTGTCCCAGGAGACTAGGGCCCTGCGGGATTTGTCATCTTTTCGTAGGGCCTGCAAGACAGAGCTGTTTCGTTTGGCCTTCGGACTGACGCAATCTGACCCCACGGTTACCCTCCCCTAAGGTTTTATTTATAATGGTTTTATCTTATTCGTAGATTTTTAATTTTAAAATTGAATTTTAACATTGTATTATTCTGTTGTTTTAACTGAAATGTTTCTTTTATATTTGTGTTGATATTATTTGTTGTTAGCCGCCCTGAGCCCGGTCTTGACTGGGAAGGGCGGGGTATAAATAAAAATTATTATTATTATTATTATTATTATTTCAACACTTAAACCGGGAACAAAATCAAAAAAGGAAGGGGAGGGAGGGAGGGCGGAGAACCACCTCTCACAATGGCAGCCCCTTTCCAAACTTATTCCAAGAGCTGAATTGTGACAAACAAGCACACTTGAAATTGCAAGTTGTCTCAATCAATTTAGGAAAATATAACAAAGGAGAAACAAGAAGAAGAAGAAAAGGGCTAGCAAAAAGAATTATCTATTGTCCAACTTTTTTTATTAAAAAAATCCACTGGTCCTTCTCTGCTTTTCCTTTGCTGAGATAATAATTTGCACATTGAATTCTTGTATTTCTGAATTCCCCTGAAGAAAGTCCGGTGGTGTCTGAAATGCACTGTACAATCAACACTTCTATTCATTACCGCATAGATATTTTACTTATTCTCCATGTTCACTGCATTTTGGACAGTCTCCATCAACTGTACCACTAAACAAGAATATTTTTTTAAATGTCAAATTCATGCTTTCTGATGTGCCCCAAGCTTCTTATTCTCTGCCTAGTTGGGAGATATATTGAAATTATTGCTGCTATTGCCCCCACCCACCTACTGCCTGTAAAGCTGTGCAAAATGTAAGAAAATAATGTTTGGACATTTAAGATTAATTGCTGACATGAGCCATCAGATTCCTCTCCTTGGCCAACTGTTAGCAATGGAAAGAGGTACAGTAGATATCTGGCTAAAGTGCAGGACATTTTTTTATTAAAAAAAAGAGTGTATAGTTTAGAAAGAACCATTGTTAAGCAACAGCAATTACAGAAGAGAGAATGGGCAATTGGTCAAATCTAGGAAGAAATTTATCAACATGTTTCTTACAAAAAGTGCCACTTGGGGCCCAGGTTCTGAATTAGCATGTTTCTAACTTTGAAATTATTCAAATCAATATAATTTGCCCAGCTGCCCTGAGCTCCAAAGGCTTTCCAGAAGAAAATGACAACAACAATGATGAATGAGCAAAAAGTAGTTATAAGTAATCCCAGTGGAAGTAGGAGCTGGGAGTAGGGGCAAGAGGCAGGCTGGGCTCTGTCAATTTCACCTCTGATAGTTTTCTCTTTATTCATAGAAGCCAGACTTGAAACAGTAACATTGCCAATCTCATCTATTGAAGGCATTGGCTTTGTATCCCTGTAACATAACAGAAGGTTGAGGTGCTTTCCTGTGGAGTCCTTTAGCCGGGTTGCACAACATCCCTTCTCCTCTCTGCTTAAGTGATGATGGTGTAGAAAGTGGATGAATAATTGAGAGATGCATCTAGAATTAACCTTTCCTGCAAGGATGCTGGGGTTTGGACTTATATATCTCTTGCCTTCAATAATATTTGAAGTAAATTCTAGTCTGTGCTCCATGACTGATCCCCTCCGTGTTCCCAATGAGTGGCACCAACAAGTTGCTCTCTGCATTGGTGGGATGACTTCTCATATTGTTTATGTTTCTGAAGAAATTTACTTTGAGGAACACCCTTCTCAGAAGCTGTTTGAGGTTTCTGGGTAAAGATATCTATTCTCTTCCTCATTATGCATTGTCTGTGTGTATTTACATCATAAAAAATGTAGAGTGTAGTGCACATTCTACAAAATTAAAAAAATAAATTAGGACTTAATTATAATATCCCTTTCTATTTTGGAAAGTTTGACTGATGGATTTAAGTATACATTAGAGCCATGGTGGAAGAAGGGGGGGGGGATAAGTTAAAGAAAAAGGAAACCTTCACATCCAAAAATAGCAGCAGATAATGTCAAGCAACCATGCAGAGCACAAATATCAGAACTCAGATACATCTTCAACTGTTTTATTGCATCTTAAATGAATCACATACAGAACAAGAAGATCTTTATAAATTGTATGATTCTCTTTTGAAGTAGTAAAATACATTCTTTTTTGCAGTATTGTGACAAAATTCTACCAGCATGCTCTTGCCTTAGCATTTGCCATAAATGAGATCAACCAAAATCCCATGATCTTGCCTAACACGACACTTGGATTCCACATCTACGACAGCTACTATGATGCCATGATGACCTACCGAACCACTCTAGACCTGCTCTTCAAATCACATAAATTTGTCCTCAACTACAGATGTGACAGTCATAAAAAACTCATAGCTGTCATTGGGGGACTTGGCTCTGAGACCTCTTGCCTTATGGCAGACATCTTAGGTCTCTTCAAGATTCCACAGGTAAAGATTTGTTAATGGGGTGTTGGGATTTTCAGAAACGATTCTTTTTCTTTTCTTTCTTTTCCTCTTTTATTCTTATTGAAACTTTTCAACATACAATAAATGGAAATAGAAAGGGAAGGAATAAACCTCCCTCTCATACAGGATCCTTCATCATCCATCCATCACCTTCCTGTTTGTGTCCTCATTAACCCTGTGTAGAGGACATTTTTTTAAAAAATAGGTATAGATAGAATTAACAGAAGGAGACAAGAGCTAGAAATTATTTTTTTAAAAAGGGAGTTAAGAGAGAAAATAAGGAGGAATTCTGACTCTCTATCTGGCAGTATGAACGTTATATATGCAAAGATTAATTTATTTTCATTCTCATTGTGATTTTTGTGCCTCAGTACATGACTGAAGAGAAAATGTCCCACAAATGCATTATATCACCAGACCGCGAGAATGATCTGTTGGAGAAATTGTGATAGATTCAGCACTGTCTAAGAGCACTTCTGTGCATAATTTTTTGTTATGTGACCATTAATTTTTAAGAGCTAACATACCCCACACATGAATGAGATACATCAGGTTCAATGCTATTTTTCTAGAGAAACAGGTGCCGGAACTCACCAAGAACGGCTCCCTCATTCTCTTAGAATGGCAACGGCACCCACGAGAGAGGCTGTAACTGCGTTTCAGTGAGATCTGAATTGGGTCGGGGGCGGGGGAGAGAATGGCCTGATTATTTCCTAATCTTTCCTATTTCCACATAGAGCACAATGAAGCCCATCAATACATAGAGATCATCACCGAACTAAGCTATTTTGGGTGAATGTGGAACAGGTTTGAGCCACACAGTGATGAATGCTGCAGACCACAGACCCATTATTTTGTAGAAATGAATCTGCTCAGTGTTCATACAAAATGTTCCACAAGTAGTCCATACAGATAACTTGCATGAAATCATTGTTGTACCCTCAAATATTTAGGTACAATCTACATATTTAGTCATTTATTCACTCACTCACAAAAACCACAATGATATGTACAGCACATAATGAAAGTAGCACCTTTATAATATATGCGAGCTTTAACAATAAATATATGTACTTGAACATTTTATTTTAGCTCACCTATGGCTCCTTTCCCCCAGAGAAGAGTGACATAGATCAAAGCCATTTTTTCTACCACATGGTGCCAAAAGAAGTCTATCTGTACAAGGGGATTATCAGCTTGCTTAAATATTTTGGATGGACGTGGGTTGGCCTTCTTGTTGTGGATGATGGGAGTGGAGAAAATTTCTTGCAAACCATGGAGCCTTTGTTTTCCCAAAATGGAATCTGTTCAGCCTTCACAGAAAGAATCCTACAATTGGCCCATTTTGATGACCTGGAAAAACACTTTCAAGTGATGTTAAAGAATTATGTACGTATCATAGACAGCAAAGTCAACACATCAATCATCTATGGAGAAACATGGACAATAATGTGGTTAAGAGGTGTTATATTTATGCAAGATCCAGAAAATACGGAAAATGGATCACTGAGAAAGGTTTGGATCATTACCACTCAGATGGATTTTGCATTATCCAGCATTGAAAGAGGTTGGGGTCTTCAGATGTTTCAAGGTGCACTTGCCTTTACCATTCATTCACAAGATGTTCTGGAATTCAGGGAATTTCTCCAGAAAGTAAAACCTTACTGGGCTGAAGGAAATGGATTTGTTAATGAATTCTGGGAGCAAGCATTTGACTGTTCATTTCCAAATTCTGAAAGACCAGAATACAACAGTGTAAGATGCAGTGGGGAGGAGAAGCTGGAAAGTCTTCCTGGTCCTCAGTTTGAGCTGCTCATGACTGGCCACAGCTACAGTATTTACAATGCAGTCTATGCCGTGGCGAATGCTTTGCATGCCATTTACTCAACTAGAACCAAGCACAGAGCCATGCTGAGAAGGGAAAGATTTGAACTTCAAGATCTGCAGCCTTGGCAAGTAATGTCACTACAACAAAGTAAAATAAAAATAGTATCATATTATTTCTAGGGGAACCTGCATCCGGCTTTCTCATATATGAATAATTGACAAGATGGATTGTTTTATATACTTTGTGGCTTTAGATTTTCTCTTAGACCTGGGGAATTAAAATCCTGTTTAAGTAATTTACAATGCAGTGTAAAATCTCCATTCTACATAAATGTAGTTCAATGGGAATATTTTATCATTTTTGATGAAACGTTGTAAACAGTATTATTAATAAGAATTGTTGGTGAATGAATTGTGAGATGATTATGTTTCCTGCATGTTCTTTTTGTATTTCTATTATATTTGGGGGTGGCGGTGGAACTCCAGAAGAAATAATTATAAACCAACTAGTGTCTTCAGCCCGTTAAATAAACGGGCGCTAGAATGCATGCCGGCTCCTCGATCCGGTGCTCCGCGCAGTGCTGATCAGCGCCGACCCGGCAGGCCGCCAGATCAAGGAAGCGGCCTGCCAGGTCGGCACCCAGCAGCGCTGCACAAAGCACCGGGGGGACTGGCGGCGGGGAAGACAGGCAGGCGCTTGCTCTATTGCCTGCCTGCATTCCCCACTGCCTGTCACACGAAGATCGGCGGGCGCCGCTTGCCGGGGTTTGTCAACCCCGGCAAACAGCGCCCGCCGATCTTTGGCTGTCCCCCGATGCGCTACGGCTCGGGGAAGCAGGCAGGGAGACGCAACAGCCCGCAGCTTCCTGGGCTGTTGCGTCTCTCTGCCTGCTTCCCCAAACTAAAGCGCACGGGGGGCAGAGCCGAACTGCGGCGCGGGGGGGGGGGCTTTTCGCCGTTTGCCTTCCCCGAGCTAAGGGGGAGGCAAACGGCAAAAAGCCCCTGCCACGCTGCAATTCGGCTCCGGGACTGGCTTGGCGGTGGCGGGAAGAAGGGGAGGAATTCCTCCCCTTCTTCCCGCCACCGCCAAGCCAGTCCGCAGTGGGGGCTTTTCGCCGTTTGCCTCCCCCTTCACTCCGGGAAGTCAAACAGCGAAAAGCCCCCACCGCGACGCACTTCGGCTTGGGGACTGGCTTGGCGGCGGCGGGAAAAAGAGGAGGAATTCCTCCTCTTCTTTCCGCCGCCGCCAAGCCAAAGCCGGCTTCCCTCGGCGCCCGCTGCCGCTTCGGCCGAGGAAGCGCCGTCCCATGCCGGAGGTGCGCGGCAAGGCTGCCGGGGGGAGCGCTTCTTTCCCCCGCCGCCTCGCCGCGCACCTCCAGCATGAGACTGGGCTTCGGAGCGGCGGTTGGCGGAGCGGCGGTTGGCCGTTGTCCCTCCGTCCAATCCCTGTGTCTCTGGGGTACATGCGCAGTACCCCAGGGACACACGGGACAACTGGACGCAGGGACAACTTGGACATTATTATATAGGATATGTCTATCCAGTTCTTTCCCTTCCCTTAATCTCCCTTTGTTTCTTTCTCTCTTTCAATTAGCTCCACTCATCTCTCCATGGCATTTCATTTAACAACTCAGCTGGAGAAATTTTCACTTTCAATGGAAAAATGGAAATAGGAGGTGGATTTGATATCACTAACATGGTCATGTTCCCAAACAATTCCTTCCAGAGAGTAAAAGTTGGAAGGGTGGGCCTTGGAGGAAAAGAGTTCGTCATTGATGAGGACATGATTTTGTGGCACAGAGGTTTCAATCAGGTGTGGCTACTGCATAGTCTTAGGTCATTTTGATGCCATCAAGTGTTTATTTATTTATTTTTTCAGCCCACCATAGTGCTTTGACAGACTGTAAAATAATCTTCCCAAACCCAGTGGCCAAAAGATGTTATTGAATCTCAAAATCCCTCAACCTTCAAAACACAGGTTTCTCTGAATTTTGCAAGAGAGTTATCCAGAAAAGTATTGTGTACTAAAGTCCATATACATGTGGCAATTGCTTAGCAAAACCATAGGAATCACTCAAAATGCATATAAAATATGCACACTGTGCGAGACATAGATTTACTAAGGGCCAAGTCTCTTCAATGTGTGCTTGTGAAATTAAAACACCTGAATCTCCACATCATGTTATGTTTATCTGCCCTATGTACATTTCGGCTCGTGCTAGTATACTAAATTCCATAATCCAGCCTATGGCTGACAAACCAGTTGACCTACAGCTTGCCTGGGTTCTTCAAGATGTGGATCCTTATATTACTCTACAGGTTGCTAAATTCCAAACAGCCGTCCTCTCGTACAAGAGACGGAATGGAATGTTAGCAGATTATTTATAGTTATAAGAATTTTCTATAATGACATCAGATACTGATTTTAGCGTAGTGCCTAAATTTTTAATCATAATCTTAAACTTTTCTTTTTATTTGTTAATATTTGTCCTTGTGAGCTGTGAATTGTGTTATACTATTTGTGGCTTGAACGAGTCCGCTGTTTTATTTGATTTATTTTGTTGTGTTGTGTTTTATGATGGGCGTAAAGCCGTATAAACATCCTGTCTGTGCACACTGTGAGGAATTTCCTCTCCACTCCTGATCAATTTCTATTTTGATTTTTTCTTCAAAAACTGATTGGAAATTAGGAGACTGTATTTAAGGTTAGAAAAAATGAGGAAATGAGAGAAACTGCAATTGACATATTTGCTTATAACTATTTGAGCCTGTTGGAAGTTGGAATCCATCAACATCTGAGAAATACAATGGAGAGGAAGTCTGCATAAAATGGAGACCTACCAAAGACATTCAAAATCTGGATGTTGTTCACTGCTGACTTAGTTTGAAGATCAACAACTGAAAAAGGGTCTTGGCTGACTTCTCCCATCTTAATATCTGTTTATGGATAGGTACGTCCCTTGTCTTTGTGTAATGAACCCTGCCAGCCTGGCAATCAGAAGAAAAGGAAGGAAGAGGAGAAGTTTTGTTGCTATGATTGTGTGTCATGCTCAAAAGGGAAGTTTGCCAACCAGACAGGTAGGTAATGTGCTACTCCAACCCTTTTGTCAAAGAGGCCAAATAAAATAATTAGGTTAGCTGAGGAAATTTAAAAGTGACTGGTTTTCATTGTGAATTTGGGAGTACTTGGCTAGTCATTGGTCTCGATCACACAACCCTCCTTGATACAGCATGCAGACATTTCTCTGCTGCCTTCCAGGTTGTTCTCAGTCCTGCATATATTTACTCAGAAGTAAGACACAAAGGGTGATAATAATAATAATAATAATAATAATAATAATAATAATAATAATAAATATATTATTGATACCCCGCCCATCTGCCTGGGTTTCCCAGCCACCCTGGACGGCTTCCAATGGAATATTAAAATGCAATAATCAAGCCAAACTTACTTCTTAACCTCTGTAAATACAATTAATAAAAAGGTAAGAATAGCAAAAGTTGGATAACACTAGAGGATTCTTTGGTCCAGCATTCTCTTCACACTGGGGCAAATAAGATGTTCATGGAAAGTTCAAAAGGCATTGGAGTCTGTCTTCATATGCAGGGAAATTCCCTATCTCACTGAGGGTTTGAGACCCATTGGTTACCCTCACCTGGTTGAGAGGGACAGTTGAAGAAGTTTTCTGCAGTGTGACTGCTTTTGAGAGCCACAGGTGACAGTTGAGCATAGGATGGGGAACAAAGGTGGACCAACCGTCCCAGCAGGAGCACCAACTAACCCTCCCCTAACATCTATTACACTTCAAGATGCATATGAAGACATCATTAAAATATCCTTGATTCCCATTCAGCAGACAGTGGAAAATGTTTATACACCAATGTGAATAGGCACTGAAATCAGACTTATTTTTCTTTTCTAGATATGGTTGCTTGTTTCCAATGCCCAGAAGATCAGTATCCAGGAGATGAGAAAACTCAATGCATGCCCAAAACTCTCGTTTTCCTATCTTACCAGAAACCCTTAGGGATTATTTTCACTTCAGCTGCTGTTTCTTTTTCCCTGATCACAGCTTTGGTGCTAGGAACTTTTATTAAGCACAGAGATACCCCCATTGTGAAAGCCAACAACCGGGACCTCACCTACACTCTCCTCATCTCTCTTATGCTCTGCTTCCTCTCATCTTTGCTGTTCTTGGGCAAACCTGGGAAAGTGACCTGCCTTCTTCGCCAACCATCCTTTGGCATTGTCTTCTCAGTGGCTGTTTCTTGCGTGCTGGCAAAAACCACCATTGTTTCTCTAGCATTCATGGCCACAAAGCCTGGATCCAGAATGAAGAAATGGGTGGGGGGAAACCTGTCCAACTCTATTGTCCTTTCCTGTTCCCTTATTCAAGTCATTATTTGCACCACGTGGTTGGCAACTTCTCCCCCCTCTCCTGATTTAGACATGCACTCAGGAACAGACGAAATCATTCTACAGTGTAATGAAGGGTCCAATGCCATGTTCTACTGTGTCCTTGTCTACATGGGACTCTTGGCAATCATCAGTTTCTTTGTTGCATTTCTCGCCCGGAAATTACCGGATAGTTTTAATGAAGCCAAGTTCATTACATTTAGCATGTTGCTCTTTTGCAGCGTGTGGGTCACCTTTGTGCCAACCTACCTGAGCACCAAAGGGAAAGACATGGTGACTGTGGAGATCTTTTCCATCCTGGCTTCCAGCGCTGGGTTATTAGGCTGTATCTTCTCTCCTAAATGCTACATCATTGTTTTGAAGCCTGAGTTGAACAGCAGGGAGCAAATGTTAAGGAAGAAAATTTAAACATGATTAATATTATTTGCATTAGAGATTAAAACATGACGCACTATGGTTAGCGGAAAGTTTGGGAAACACCACAAACCAGAAAACTGGATCCTAAGTGTGAATCCTTTAGTGCCTTGTTGCCTGATCGTGCTTGTTTCCAGGCCACCTTCCATGTTGTGTCCATGCCTATCTTTGTTCTTTCTGTTTCAAATGCAGATGAGGAGTATGAAGTGGCATTGGCCAGGAAAAGAAGTTTCCCTTTGCTTGCTCCCCATTGTTTGCCTCTTATTCTTCCTGCTTGCTAAATGAATCCTTGTGTATATTGGCCTCCACTTATATTTTGATCACTGAATTGTAATGGTTTTTGAAAATGAAATATATTAAAATATCACTATTAAACATGAAGGAGAATCAAGTATGCTTTGAGACTGAATTATTTCGCAGGTCTTCAGTGACGTTTCATAAGAATTTATAATTTATGGGGGCTTTTTTCTTGTTTGCTCTCTTTTAACTTCTGGATTGTGTATTATCTATGAAAGGATATATATTTAATACATCATACAGATATATCATTACTTGCCTTTTCTTTCACAATCACATCTATACATCCAGCACTTGATCACAACTTCTATTATGCGAACATTTATTTCACCATTGGTAATCTTCATTAATATCTTGAGGCTCTCAGTCTGCAGAAGGGGAAAGCCTTTCCAATTTCTTCCCATCCCAGTTGTCATTCTCACAAAATGATAGTAAGCTTTTAATAATAATTAATAATAATAATAATAATTAATAAATTTATTATTCATACCCCGCCCATCTGGCTGGGTTTCCCCAGCCACTCTGGGCGGCTTCCAACAGAAAAATGAAATGAAATAATCAATTAAACATTAAAAGCCTCCCTAAACAGGGCTGCCTTCAGATGTATTCTAAAAATCTGGTAGCTCTTTTTCTCTTTGACATCTGATAGGAGGGCGTTCCACAGGGCGGGCGCCACCACCAAGAAGGCCCTCTGCCTGGTTCCCTGCAACTTGGCTCCTTGCAATGAGGGAACCGCCAGAAGGCCCTCGGTCCTGGACCTCAGTGTCTGGGCAGAACAGTGGGGGTGGAGATGCTCCTTCAGGTATACTGGACCGAGGTCATTTAGGGCTTTAAAGGTCAGCACCAACACTTTAAACTGTGCTCAGAAACATACTGGGAGCCAATGTACATCTTTCAAGACCGGTGTTACATGGTTTCGGCGGCCGCTCCCAGTCACCAGTCTAGCTGCCGCATTCTGGATTAGGTGTAGTTTCCAAGTCACCTTCAAAGGTAGCCCCACGTAGAACACATTGCAGTAGTTAATGCAGCCACACTTTCCCCCTAGACTTTCAAGTTCAAATCTAGATGTGGAGGATGGATTTTCTGGGACCATCAAAAGCACCCACCACATTATCTTGTTCATCATCATCATCATCATCATCATTTTGGTTTCCACCCTGTTTTTCCTGTCATAGGAGCTCAGTAGGGCATATATTGTTTTATGGAGCACATGAAAAGTTCTGTATTGCTATAAGAATCCTTCTTTGAGTTGACCCAAGCCTGCTTTTTAATCAGTTGACTTTCAAAAATAGAATCATAGAATTTTGGAGTTGGGAAGGATCCTGAGAATCATTTTGTCCAACCCCCTGCAATGCAGGTATATGTGGTTATTCCATATGACGATCAAACCTGCAGCCTTGGCATGATCAGCATTGACGTTTTATGGTTTGTTAAACATGAAAATAGTTGTTTTTAACTATTCATTGATGAATATTGCTGTCAATTACACCTGCACTTCAGCTCATACTGCAGAATCTATCACTGCATTGCAACCTGTTGTGAAGGATACATGTAGCAAATTGAAATGCATTTCATAGGGTCACAGCATGAACTCGAACCTAACCTAAAAATAAAGTTCATTTTAAAATGGTAACCAGGTGGCATCTCATTATTGGGAAAAATGAAGAATCAGGAATTTAAATCCAAATATGTTCAATGAGCCACTGAGAAGTCAGTACCAATTAATTCCAGAGGTCTACAGTACTCAGAACAACTTGTTCTCTCTGTTGTGATCAGTTATAAAATTACGATCCCTACATATTTACACAATCTTTCATGTTGCTTGTAAGGACTCGGGATCCTTAGAACCACTGGCGGAAATTCATTGTCCGGCACCGGGGGCGAAGAGCAGGTGGGGGCCAGACTGGCGTGCGGTCTGGGGGTGTGGGTGCATTCAGGGGGCGGGGCGCCCAGCGTAGGTGGGGAGACAGCCGCCATGGCCCCCTCGGGGTCACGCTGCCCGGGGCGGAGCGCCCCCATCACCCCTCCCTTCCTACACTCCTGCTTACAACTACTAGGAAAGATAATAGCACTGATATACTTCAGGAATTGAGCTGGACCCTGCAGTCATCATCTGAGGCCCTTCTTCATGTGCCTCGTCTGTGAGAGGGTGGCAACATGAGACCAGGTTCTTTCTGCAGCTGCTCCCCCTTTGTGGAATGCTTTACCCAGGGAAGCTCGCCTGGCACCTTCATTGCATATATTTGAGGGTCATGCAAAAACAACCCTCTTTTCCCAGGCTTTTGGCTAATTAAACAATCTCTGGCTTTCTGAGCTGTGGGCAGGGGTTATTGATTTTTTTCATTTTACAATATTATTTATTTATTTAAAAAACACATTGTCAATTGCCCTGTGATCCATGCAGGTCTTTAATGTTTGATATAATTTTAATAAAAGGGTTTGAGTGAATGAGATTTTGCTGTTAACTGTCTTTTTACTATTGCATTTTAATCATGGCCAGTATATATATATATTTAATATATCCTCTCCCTTTTTGTCTACTGCAGCATCAAAAGCCACAAAAACATTGTCCCCAGAATGCCTTTGGATGGGAAGGTCCTTGACATTTCAACACTTAAACTGGGAACAAAATCAAAAAAGGAAGGGGAGGGAGGGAGGGCGGAGAACCACCTCCCACAATGGCAGCCCCTTTCCAAACTTATTCCAAGAGCTGAATTGTGACAAACAAGCACACTTGAAATTGCAAGTTGTCTCAATCAATTTAGGAAAATACAACAAATGAGAAACAAGGAGAAAAAGCAAAGGTTAGCAAAAAGAATTATTCATTGTCCATCTTTTTTAAATAAATAAATAAATCCACTGGTCCTTCTCTGCTTTTCCTTTGCTGAGAAAATAATTTGCACATTGAATTTTTGTATTTCTGAATTCCCCTGAAGAAAGTCCGGTGGTGTCTGAAATGCACTTTACAATCAACACCTGTATTCATCACCCCATAGATATTTTACTTATTCTCCATGTTCACTGCATTTGGGACATTCTCCATCAACTGTACCACTAAACAAGAGTATTTTTCTTAAATGTCAATTTCATGCTTTCAGATGTGCCCCAAGACTCTTATTCTCTGCCTAGTTGGGAGATATATTGAAATTATTGCTGCTATTGCCCCCACCCACCCACTGCCTATAAAGCTGTGCAAAATGTAAGAAAATAATGTTTGGACATTTAAGATTAATTGCTGACATGAGCCACCAGATTCCTCTCCTTGGCCAACTGTTAGAAATGGAAAGAGGGACAGTAGATGTCTGGCTAAAGTGCAGGACATTTTTTTAAAAAAAAAAAGTTTAGAAAGAACCATTGTTAAGCAACAGCAAATACAGAAGAGAGAATGGGCAATTGGTCAAATCTAGGAATCATAGAATCATAGAGTTGGAAGGGACCACAAGGGCCATCCAGTCCAACCCCCTGCCAAGCAGAAGAAACTTATCAACATGTTTCTTACAAAAAGTGCCACTTGGGGCACAGGTTCTGAACTAGCATGTTTCTAACTCTGAAATTATTCAAATCAATATAATTTGCCCAGCTACACTGAGCTCCAAAGGCTTTCCAGAAGAAAATGACAACAACAATGATGAATGAGCAAATCAGCCAAAAAGTAGTTATAAGTAATCCCAGTAGAAGTAGGAGCTGGGAGTAGGGGCAAGAGGCAGGCTGGGCTCTGTCAATTTCACCTCTGATAGTTTTCTCTTTATTCATAGAAGCCAGACTTGAAACAGTAACATTGCCAATCTCATCTATTGAAGGCATTGGCTTTGTATCCCTGTAACATAACAGAAGGTTGAGGTGCTTTCCTGTGGAGTCCTTTAGCCGGGTTGCACAACATCCCTTCTCCTCTCTGCTTAAGTGATGACGGTGTAGAAAGTGGATGAATAATTGAGAGATGCATCTAGAATTAACCTTTGCTGCAAGGATGCTGGGGTTTGGACTTATATATCTCTTGCCTTCAATAATATTTGAAGTAAATTCTAGTCTGTGCTCCTTGACTGATCCCCTCCCTGTTCCCAATGAGTGGTACCAACAAGTTGGTCTCTGCATTGGTGGGATGACTTCTCATATAGTTTATGTTTCCGAAGAAATTTACTTTGAGGAACAGCCTTCTCAGAAGCTCTTTGAGGTTTCAGGGTAAAGAAATCTATTATATTTCTCATTTTGCATTGTCTGTGTGTATTTACATCATAAAAAAAAATGTAGAGTGTTGTGCACATTCTACGAAATTTAAAAAATAAATTAGGACTTAATTATAATATCCCTTTCTATTTTGGAAAGTTTGACTGATGGAATTAAGTATACATTAGAGCCATGGTGGAAGGGGGGGGGAATAAGTTAAAGAAAAAGGAAACCTTCACATCCAAAAATAGCAGCAGATAATGTCAAGCAACCATGCAGAGCACAAATATCAGAACTCAGATACATCTTCAACTGTTTTATTGCATCTTAAATGATTCACATACAGAACAAGAAGATCTTTATAAATTGTATGATTCTCTTTTGAAGTAGTAAAATACATTCTTTTTTGCAGTATTGTGACAAAATTCTACCAGCATGTTCTTTCCTTGGCATTTGCCATAAATGAGATCAACCAAAATCCCATGATCTTGCCTAACACAACACTTGGATTCCACATCTACGGCAGCTACTATGATGCCATGATGACCTATCGAACCACTCTAGACCTGCTCTTCAAATCACATAAATTTGTCCTCAACTACAGATGTGACAATCAAAAAAAACTCATAGCTGTCATTGGGGGACTTGGCTCTGAGGCCTCTTCCCTTATGGCAGACATCTTAGGTCTCTTCAAGATTCCACAGGTAAAGATTTGTTAATGGGGTGTTGGGATTTTCAGAAACGATTCTTTTTCTTTCCTTTCTTTTCCTCTTTTATTCTTATTGAAACTTTTCAACATACAATAAATGGAAATAGAAAAGGAAGGAATAAACCAAAACAAGACAAATGCACAAAAAGACAGATAGGCAGAGAGAGAGAGAGAAAGTGGAGGGATCGGGGAATAAATACAAAATCCCCCATCATAGGTGCACCTTAACTATTGTCCCACACAAAAGGTGGTGTGCTCTCCCAGGTGCAACCTGGGAGCTTTCATTTCTTCTCCCAGCCTCCCATCCTGAGAGCACTTCGCTTCCCTCCTTCTTATACAGGGTCCGTCATCATCCATCGATCACCTTCCTGTACGTGTCCTCATTAACCATGTGTAGAGGACAATTTAAAAAATAGGTATAGGTAGAATTAACAGGAGACAAGAGCTAGAAATCATTAAAAAATGAAAAAGGGAGTTAAGAGAGAAAATAAGGAGGAATTCTGATTCTCTATTTGGCAATATAAAGGTTATATGTGCAAAGATTTATTTATTTTTCATTCTCATTGTGATTCTTGTGCTTCAGTACATGAATGAAGGGAAAACATCCCATGAATACATTATATTACCAGACCGCGAGGAAGATCTTTTGGAGACATTGTGATAGATTCAGCACTATCTAAGAACTCCTCTGTGTATAATTTTTTGTTATGTGCACATTTTTTTTTAGAGCTAACATACCCCACACATGAATGAGATACATCAGGTTCAATGCTATTTTTCTAGAGAAAGAGGTGCTGGAACTCACCAAGAACGACTCCCTCATTCTCTTAGGATGGCAGTGGCACCCACCTGAAAAATGCTGTAACTGAGTTTCAGTGAGTTCTGACAGGAAAAAATAAAGGCCAGATCATATTCTTTCCTATTTCTGCATAGAGCACAATGAAGCCCATCAATATATAGAGATCATCACCGAACTAAGCTATTTTGGGTGAATGTGGAACAGGTTTGAGCCACACAGTGATGAATGCTGCAGACCACAGAGCCATTATTTTGCAGAAATGAATCTGTTCAGTGTTCCTACAATGTGTTTCCCAACTAGTCCATATTGATAACTTGCATGAAATCATTGTTATACTCTCAAATATTTAGGTACAATCCACATATTTAGTCATTTATTCACTTCCTCACAAAAATGATACAGCACATAATGAGAGTACCACCTTTATAATATATGTGGGCTTTAACAATAAAATATATGTACTTGATCATATTTTTAGCTCACCTATGGCTCCTTTCCTCCAGAGAAGACTGACATAGATCAAGGCCATTTTTTCTACCACATGGTGCCAAATGAAGTCTATCTGTACAAGGGGATTATCAGCTTGCTTAAGCATTTTGGATGGACGTGGGTTGGGCTCTTTGTTGTGGATGATGGGAGTGGAGAAAATTTCTTACAGACCATGGAGCCGTTGTTTTCCCAAAATGGAATCTGTTCAGCCTTCACAGAAAGAATCCTACAATTGGCCCATTTTGATGACCTGGAAAAACACTTTCAAGTGATGTTAAAGAATTATGTACGTATCATAGACAGCAAAGTCAATACATCAATCATCTATGGAGAAACATGGACAATAATGTGGTTAAGAGGTATTATATTTATGCAAGATCCAGAAAATAAGGAAAATGAGTCATTGAGAAAGGTTTGGATCATCACAACTCAGATGGATTTTGCATTATCCAGCGATCAAAGAGATTGGGGTCTTCAGATGTTTCAAGGTGCACTTGCCTTTACCATTCATTCACAAGGTGTTCCAGCTTTCAGGCAATTTCTCCAGAAAGTAAAACCTAACTGGAATGAAGGAGATGGATTTGTTAATGATTTCTGGGAGCAAGCATTTGACTGTTCATTTCCAAATCCTGAAAGGCCAGAATACAACAGTGTAAGATGCAGTGGGGAGGAGAAGCTGGAATGTCTTCCTGGTCCTCAGTTTGAGCTGCTCATGACTGGCCACAGCTACAGTATTTACAATGCAGTCTATGCCATGGCGAATGCTTTGCATGCCATTTACTCAATTAGAACCAAGCACAGAGCCATGCTGGGAAGGGAAAGATTTGAACTTCAAGATCTACAGCCTTGGCAAGTAATGTCACTACAGCAAAGTAAAATAAAAATAGTACCATATTATTTCTGGGAGAGCCTACATCCGGCTTTCTTATATATGAACTAGCTGACCCGGCCACGCGTTGCTGTGGCGTTGTGTTTGTAGTTTGAAAAGTAGGAATATATTCAGTCAATGTTTGGGTTAGAGTTTGTTCTTTGGATGTTTTTAATTTTATTTTACGTGGTTGTTGAAGTTTTTGTTGTGGTTGATTTTTCTTCGTGATATTGTTAAAAGTGTAAGAAAAAAAGAATGTTGGTTTAGACTTTCCATGGAGAGGTGGATTTATTTAGGGTATAAAGGAGAAAAACTGGTAATATTTGAAAGTAAGGAATTCATGTTTGTGGGGGTATATATGGAGTATCTTACCTTTAGAGTACTTTTTGGAGTGGTGGAGTTGTAGTTTTGTTGAATAATAATAATAATAATAATAATAATAATAATAATAATAATAATATATACCCCGCCCATCTGGCCGGGTTCCCCCAGCCACTCTGGGCAGCTTCCAACAAAATATTAAAATACAGAGATCAATCAAACATTAAAAGCTTCCCTAAACAGGGCTGCCATAAGATGCGTTCTAAAGGTCTGGTAATTGTTATTCTCTTTGACCTCTGGTGGGAGGGCATTCCACAGGGTGGGTGCCACTACCAAGAAGGCCCTCTGCCTGGTTCCCTGTAACTTGGCTTCTCGTAGTGAGGGAACCGCCAGAAGGCCCTCGGCGCTGGATCTCAGTGTCCGGGCAGAACGATGGGGGAGGAGACGTTCCTTCAGGTATACTGGACCGAGGCCCTTTAGGGCTTTAAAGGTCAGCACCAACACTTTGAATTGTGCTCGGAAACGTACTGGGAGCTAATGTAGGTCTTTCAGGACCGGTGTTATGTGGTCTCGGCGGCCACTCCCAGTCACCAGTCTAGCTGCCGCATTCTGGATTAATTGCAGTTTCTGGGTCACCTTCAAAGGTAGCCCCACGTAGAGTGCATTACAGTAGTCCAAGCGGGAGATAACCAGAGCATGCACTACTCTGGTGAGACAGTCCGCGGGCAGGTAGGGTCTCAGCCTGCGTACCAGATGGAGCTGATAAACAGCTGCCCTGGACACAGAATTGACCTGCGCCTCCATGGACAGCTGTGAGTCCAAAATAACTCCCAGGCTGCGCACCTAGTCCTTCAGGGGCACAGTTACCCCATTCAGGACCAGGGAGTCCTCCACGCCTGCCCGCCTCCTATCCCCCAAGAACAGTACTTCTGTCTTGTCAGGATTCAACCTCAATCTGTTAGCCGCCATCCAACCTCCAACCGCCTCCAAGCACTCACACAGGACCTTCACCGCCTTCACTGGTTCTGATTTGAAAGAGAGGTAGAGCTGGGTATCATCCGCATACTGGTGGACACGCAGCCCAAACCCCCTGATGATCTCTCCCAGCGGCTGCATGTAGATGTTAAAAAGCATGGGGAGAGGACAGAACCCTGAGGCACCCCACAAGTGAGAGGCCAGGGGTCTGAACACTCCTCCCCCACCACCACTTTCTGAACACGGCCCAGGAGGAAGGAGCGGAACCACTGTATAACAGTGCCCCCAGCTCCCAAACCCTCTAGACGGTCCAGAAGGATGTTATGGTCGATGGTGTCAAAAGCCGCTGAGAGATCCAGCAGGACCAGGAAACAGCTCTTACCTTTGTCCCTAGCCCGCCGGAGATCATCGACCAGTGCGACCAAGGCAGTTTCAGTCCCATGATGAGGCCTGAACCCCGACTGGAAGGGATCCAAATGGTCCGCTTCTTCCGGGTGTGCTTGGAGTTGTTCAGCAACCACTCGCTCAATCACCTTGCCCAAGAATGGAAGATTTGAGACTGGGCAATAGTTGGCCATATTGGCAGCATCTAAAGATGGTTTTTTAAGAAGGGGTTTAATAACCGCCTCTTTCAGCAGGTGTGGGAAGGCTCCCTCACAGAGAGAAGCATTCACCAACCCGCGAAGCCCATCGCCCAGCCCTTCCCGGCTAGCTTTTATAAGCCAGGATGGGCAAGGATCAAGGAGACAGGTGGTTGGTTTCGCTTGTCCAAGCAGCCTGTCCACATCCTCGGAGGTAACCGATTGAAATTGATCCCAATTTGACTAGACAGGACTCTAGCACTCCCCCGCCCCGGCCCTGCTCCCACGGTGGAGTCTACCTCTTCCCAAATCTGAGCGACTTTATCTGCAAAAAACTTTGCAAAAGCATTACAGGAGATATTGGGGTCCCTACCAGGCCCCGATGACGAAGGTGGTTCGGATAGATTACGAACCACCTGGAACAGTCTCCTGCTGCTGTTTTCTGCAGATGCAATGGAGACGGTGAAGAAGGTTCTCTTCGCCGTCGCCATTGCTACTTGGTAGGCTCGAAGTTGAGCTCTAGTCCGTGTTCAGTCGGATTCAGAATGCGTTTTCCGCCACCGGCGCTCTAGCCGTCTCAACGACTGTTTCATCGCCCTCAGCTCCGGGGAAAACCAAGGGGCTGTCCGGGCTCCATGCAATCGGAGAGGGCGCTTCGGAGCCAAACAGTCAATAGCCCTGGTTAACTCCACATTCCAGCGGGCCACAAGGGAATCGGCTGAAAGGCCATCAACATGGGATAAAACATCCTCTACCACTCTCTGGAAACCATTTGGATCCATTAAGTGGCGGGGGCGGACCATCCGAATAGGTCCCACCTCCCTGCAGAGGGGAAGGGTCGCGGAGAAGTCCAGTTGCACCAGGTAGTGATCTGACCATGGCACTTCATTGGTTTCACTTTTACTTAGTGTCAGATCACCAACATCCATAGAGGTAAACACCAGGTCCAAGGCATGTCCGCGGCTATGAGTTGGGCCAGATTTATTCAGGGACAGCCCCATGGAGGCCATGTTGTCCACGAAGTCCCGAGCGGCTCCTTGTAAGGTCGTGTCGGCATGGATGTTAAAATCCCCTAAGACAACTAAGCTAGGTGTCTCCAGGAGCACATCCGACACGACCTGAAGCAGCTCGGACAGGGAATCCTTGGTGGAGCGGGGAGGTCGGTACACCAAAAGGAATCCTGTACTGCCCCTATTGCCCAACTTCCAGAACATGCACTCCGAAAACCTGGTCCTGCCAATCGGACGCCCGGTGCAAACTAATGACTTCCTAAAAATCACTGCAACCCCCCCTCCCCGCCCAGATGGCCTGGGTTGCTGTGCATAAGAGAAACCTGGTGGACAAGCAGCAGCAAGGGCAGGCCCATCTGCTTCATCCAACCAGGTCTCTGTCACACAGGCCAGGTCAAATCCTCCATCCACAATCAGGTCGTGGATGGCAGTGGTCTTGTGGATCATTGACCTGGCATTGCACAGCAGCACCTTCAGGTCATGTGGGTATCCCTTGCTGGTTCCAGTACCCATCTGGTCAGGGCCAGACCCGGAGGCAGGGATAGTCCTCAAACAACGACTGAGCCTGCCTCCTCGGTAATGACGTGGTCTGGTCTTAGCGTAACTCCTCCTCCTACCCGTGATCACTGAGATCCGTTGTCCCAGTGCATCCCCCCCTGTGGAATCTGCCCCAGCCATTTTGTTGGCTGGGACCCACTCCCAGGCTGCCCTGACCCCTCCCCTTAAAAACAAACTAAAACCTATATAAATCAAAAATACAATAAAACAATACAAAGACAGAAAATTACACGCTAAAATTAACCCCTCCCCTTAAAATCAAATTTAAAACCAATACAGAAAACAAACTAATACAATAAAACAATACCAACAAAGACAAAAAATTACAATCTAAAATTGACCCCTCCACTTAAAATCAAGTTTAAAACCAATACAGAAAACATACTAACAAACTAAACAAAATAAATTTAAACAAACGCAAATTAAACACATTTGGACATTTAAAAACATTTCTTGCTGCTAAAAGTATATGCAGCAACAACAGCAGGCCTCTCTGCAGGCAGGCAGGCTTTATGGCTGTGTTGATGAGTGCAGGCCCCGCCCCCAGCCCAGGTGGAATTGGCAAAAGGCACTCACAGGCACTCACAGGCAGCAGCAGTGTCCCAGTCCTCTCTGCAGAAGTTTATCCTGGTGTGTGGTGGTTCTTGAGAAGGTCCAAATGGCTATTTGAGTGTCCTGTAATTAAAGGGTGGGAGGTGGGTTTGTGAAGGGATTTTATGTGAGTATCTATATATATATATATAAGAAATGGAAAGAATTTTAAATATAAGGAATTTTAGAAGTAATGTTGTTGGGGTAGAGATGTGGTATCTTACATTTAGAGTTTTTTCTGAATTGGTTGAGTTGTAGTTTTGGTGAAGGTGGGGTATCCTGGGGTTGTCCTGGATCACTTGAAGGTATGAATGGATGTTGGATTGTCCTGCAATTAAAGGGTGGGAGGTGGGTTTATTTAGGGTATAAAGGAGAAAAACTGGTAATTTTTGAAAGTATCTGAGTGTCTGTGGGAGGATGTGAGTTTGAGTGGGAATGGATCAGAGGTTGGAAGATTGAGGGACTGTGAGAGGGAAAGGTATACTTTTAGGTTGTTAGGAGGTCCAGACGCTGGTGTTGGGTATATCCGAGGAGGTCCTGGATACCTCTGACAGATGGATATCGAGTGGCAGCCTGTCAGGGGCCTAAAACAAAGTCCTAGATAAAATGGCTGCCTTGGTGTGTTTAAGTTGCTTGGTTGATGATGATGTCATTTGGTTTGTGGGTGTGGCTTAGATTTCTCGGGAAGGGAGGGGGTGGAGGAGGGCCACTTGAGGGCGCTGTTTGAGTTGGTGGAAAATCATTTCTGTACCTGCGCAGGTGTGTGATTTGAGGGATTTTTGCCCCCAACAACGCTCTAGGAGTGGCCTGGATCGATGTGTCCAAATTTCAGGACGATCGGTCAAGCGGTTACGGAGAAAAGTGGAACCCCGGATTTCACGATTTTTACATTTTTATATATATAGACTAGCTGACCCGGTCATGCGTTGCTGTGGTTCTTTCCTGTGATCCCCCCCCCCCACCCTGTCACGATCCATGACGTATCCTGCCCCTCCTCCCTCCACCCCGGCTCATCCCTGTGTTTCGGTAGGATACCCTTCCCTCTGTTGTCCCTGGGGAGTGTTAGCCCCTCCCCCCTGTATCTCCATACCTTGGCCCAGACAGGAGGAGGGGGATCATATGGGCCACTTGGCGCGGGCCTCTGAATCCAAAGCCAGCCTCGGTCAGCATATTCACAATCAGTAAAATGAAAAAAAGTAAGAAAAGCGTTAAAAACAGGGACACCTTATCTTATCCACCTGGGCCGGGCCTCTGCCTGGCCCTGCAAGGGCCTGGCAACAGAATGCGCGTTCTGAAGTACCCGAGTTGTTCAGTTCCATAAAAAAAACCAGGAAGTGGCAAGGGGAAGGTAGGGAATTGTAAATGGGGTGGGGGGTGTGCACTGCAAATATCTGAGCACTTAAACTGGGGAGAGAAAGTGAATGGTTGTTTTTTTTAAAAAAGACACAGAGGCTTACAATCGGTTGTTTCTCCTAAAATAAGACATGCCCATAAAATAAGTCATATTTATTTTTGTCTTGTGGATTTTTTTGGGGTAGTGGTGCTAAATTGTAAAGTAAAAACCCCTTGAAGTGTAGGGGCCTACATAAATCAAAGGCCTTGCTGCGGCCTGTGGCAAACCCCTCCCCCCAGGCAGGCCCCAACCTCCACTTGGCAATGTTGGTTCTTTGGTGGGGGTTTTTTGGGGGTGGGGGGGTGGGTAGTGGTGCTAAATGGTAAAGTAAAACCCCTTACAGTGTAGGGGCCTACATAAATCAAAGGCCGTGCTGCGGTCTGTGGCAACCCCCCCCCCCAGGCAGGCCCCGACCTCCACTTGGGAATGTTGGTTTTTGGTGGGGTTTTTTTTGGGTGGGGGTAGTGTTGCTAAATGGTTAAGTAAAACCCCTTGCAGTGTAGTGGCCTACATAGATCAAAGGCTGTGCTGTGGTCTGTGGCAACCCCCCCCCCCAGGCAGGCCCCGACCTCCACTTGGCAATGTTGGTTCTTTGGTGGGTTTTTTTTTGGGGGGGTAGTGGTGCTAAATGGTAAAGTAAAACCCCTTGCCGTGCCCCCAAATGTGTTGCTGTGGGTTATTCCCCTCCCCGGGCCTAGTGGAGGCCTGGCAGCCTGTCAGGGGCCTAAAACAAAGGCCTAGATAAAATGGCTGTCTTGGTGTGTTTCAGTTGCTTGGTTGATGATGATGTCATTTGGTTTGTGGGTGTGGCTTAGATTTCAGAGGAAGGGAGGGGTTGGAGGAGGGTACTACGCCACTTGAGGGCGCTGTTTGACTTGGTGGAAAAGCAGGTCTGTACCTGGGCAGGTGTGTGATTTGAGGGATTTTTGCCCCCAACAACGATCTAGTAGTGGCCTGGATCGTTGTGTCCAAATTTCAGGACGATCGGTCAAGCGGTTACGGAGAAAAGTGGAACCCCGGATTTCACGATTTTTACATTTTTATATATATAGATAACTGACAAGATGGAATTGCAAACCTACATTGTTCTTTATACTTTGTGGCTTTAGATTTTCTCTTAGACCTGCGGAATTAAAATCCTGTTTAAATAATCTACAATACAGTGTAAAATCTCCATTCTACATAAATGTAGCTCAATGGCAACATTTTATCATTTTTGATGAAACATTGTAAATAGTATTATTTATAAGAATTGTTGGTAAATGAATTGTGAGATGATTATTTTTCCTGCATGTTCTTTTTGTGTTTCTATTATTTTTGGGGTTGGGGGTGGAACTCCAGCATAAATAATTATTTTAAAAAATGTCTATCTAGTTCTTTCCATTCGCTTAATCTCCCCTTGTTTCTTTCTCTCTTTCACTTAGCTCCACTCATCTCTCCATGGCATTTCATTTAACAACTCAGCTGGAGAAATTTTCACTTTCAATGGAAAAATGGAAATAAGAAGTGGACTTGATATCACTAACATGGTCATGTTCCCAAACAATTCCTTCCAGAGAATAAAAGTTGGAAGGGTGGGCCTTGGAGGAAAAGAGTTCATCATTGATGAGGACACAATTTTGTGGCACAGAGGTTTCAATCAGGTGTGGCTACTGCGTAGTCTTAGGTCATGTTGATGCCATCAAGTGTTTATTTTATTTTTTATTTTTCCTGCCCACCATGGTGCTTTGACAGACTGTAAAATAATCTTCCCAAACCCAGTAGCCAAAAGATGTTATTGAACTCTGTATCCCGCAAACCCTCAACCTTCAAAACAAATGTTTCTCTGAATTATGCAAGGGAGTTGTCCAGAAAAGTATTGTGAACAAAAGTACATATACACATAATAATAATAATAATTAATAATAATAATTAATAATAATAATAATAATAAATTTTTATTTATACCCCACCCTCCCCAGTCAAAAACCAGGCTCAGGGCGGCTCACACCAACAGAATTACAATAAAACATAACAACAATTAATTAAAATACAGATTAAAATACAGTATTGAAATTTAAAGTGCAGCCTCACTTCAAGTAGGGCATAAATCCAAGCCATGATGGAGGAAAACACCCGGGTCAGGCTGAGTCTAACCCCAAAGGCCAGGCGGAAAAGCTCTGTCTTGCAGGCCCTGCGGAAAGATGACAAATCCCGCAGGGCCCTGGTCTCCTGGGAAAGAGCGTTCCACCATGTTGGGGCCAGTATTGAAAAGGCCCTGGCTCTAGTAGAGGCCAATCTAGCCATCTTATGTCAATTGCTTAGCAAAACCATAGGTATCACCCAAAATCCATATATAACATGCACACTGTGAGGAATTTGCTCTCCACTTCTGATCAATTTCTATTTTGATTTTTTCTTCAAAAACTGATTGGAAATTAGGAGACTGTATTTAAGGTTAGAAAAAATGAGAAAATGAGAGAAACTGCAATTGACATATTTGCTTATCACTATTTGAGCCTGTTGGAAGTTGGAATCCATCAACATCTGAGAAATACAATGGAGAGGAAGTCTGCATAAAATGGAGAGCTAGCTACCAAGCACATTCAAAATCTGGATGTTGTTCACTGCTGACTTAGTTTGAAGATCAACAACTGATAAGGGGTCTTGGCTGATTTCTCCCATCTTAATATCTGTTTATGGATAGGTATGTCCCTTGTCTTTGTGTAATGAACCCTGCCAGCCTGGCAATCAGAAGAAAAGGAAGGAAGAGGAGAAGTTTTGTTGCTATGATTGTGTGTCATGCTCAGAAGGGAAGTTTGCCAACCAGACAGGTAGGTGATGTGCTACTCCAACCCTTTTGTCAAAGAGGCCAAATCAAATTATTAGGTTAGCTGAGGAAATTTAAAAGTGACTGGTTTTCATTGTAAATTTGGCTAGTCATTGGTCTCTATCACACAACACTCCTTGATACAGCATGCAGACATTTCTCTGCTGCCTTCCAGGTTGTTCTCAGTCCTGCATATATTTACTCACAAGTAAGGCACACAGGGTTGTTAGTAGTAGTAGTAGTAGTAGTAGTAATATTCTGAGAGCCACAGGTAACAGTTGAGCACAGGATGGGGAACAAAGGTGGACCAACCGTCCCAGCAGGAGCACCAACTAACCCTCCCCTAACATCTATTACACTTCAGGATGCATATGAAGACATCATTAAAATATCCTTGATTTCCATACAGCAGACAGTGGGAGATGTTTATACACCAATGCGAATAGGCACTGAAATCAGACTTATTTTTGTTTTCTAGATATGGTTGCTTGTTTCCAATGCCCAGAAGATCAGTATCCAGTAGATGACAAAACTCAATGCATCCCCAAAACTATCATTTTCCTATCTTACCAGGAACCCTTAGGGATTATTTTCACTTCAGCTGCTGTTTCTTTTTCCCTGATCACAGCTTTGGTGCTAGGAACTTTTATTAAGCACAGAGATACCCCCATTGTGAAAGCCAACAACCGGGACCTCACCTACGCTCTCCTCATCTCTCTTTTGCTCTGCTTCCTCTCATCTTTGCTGTTCTTGGGCAAACCTGGGAAAGTGACCTGCCTTCTTCGCCAACCATCCTTTGGCATTGTCTTCTCAGTGGCTGTTTCTTGCGTGCTGGCAAAGACAACCATTGTTTCTATAGCATTCATGGCCACAAAGCCTGGATCCAGAATGAAGAAATGGGTTGGGGGAAACCTGTCCAACTCTATCGTCCTTTCCTCTTCCCTTATTCAAGTCATTATTTGCACCACGTGGTTGGCAACTTCTCCCCCCTCTCCTGATTTAGACATGCACTCAGGAACAGACGAAATCATTCTACAGTGTAATGAAGGGTCCAATGCCATGTTCTACTGTGTCCTTGTCTACATGGGACTCTTGGCAATCATCAGTTTCTTTGTTGCATTTCTCGCCCGGAAATTACCGGATAGTTTTAATGAAGCCAAGTTCATTACATTTAGCATGTTGCTCTTTTGCAGTGTGTGGGTCACCTTTGTGCCAACCTACCTGAGCACCAAAGGGAAAGACATGGTGGCTGTGGAGATCTTTTGCATCCTGGCTTCCAGCGCTGGGTTATTGGGTTGTATCTTCACTCCTAAATGCTACATCATTATTTTGAAGCCTGAGTTGAACAGCAGGGAGCAAATGTTAAGGAAGAAAATTTAAATATGATTTCTATTATTTGCATTAGAGATTAAAACATGACCCACTATGGATAGCGGAAAGTTTGGAAAACACCACAAACCAGAAAACTGGATCCTAAGTGTGATTCCTTTAGTGCCTTGTTGCCTGATCATGCTTGTTTCCAGACCACCTTCCATGTTGTGTCCATGCCTATCTTTGTTCTTTCTGTTTCAAATGCAGTATGAAGTGGCATTGGCCAGGAAAAGAAGCTCCCCTTTGCTTGCTCCCCATTGTTTGCCTCTTATTCTTCCTGCTTGCTAAATGAATCCTTGTGTCCACTGTTAAACATGAAGGAGAACCAAGTATGCTTAGAGACTGACTTATTTCATAGCTCTTCAGTGACGTTTCATAAGAATTTAAAATTTATGGGGGCTTTTTTGTTGTTTACTCTCTTTTAACTGCTGGATTGTGTATTGTCTTTGAAAGGATATATATTTAATACATCCTACAGATACAGTAATACCTCGGGTTACGAACGCGATCCATCCCGGATCGCAGTTCGTAACCCGAATAGTTTGTAAACCAAACGCGACGCGCAGCGCCATTTTGCGCATGTGCAGACCGCGCGCACGGTGAAAACACTTCCGGGTTTGCGCAGTTCGTAACCAAAACTGTTCGCAAACCGAGGTGTTCGTAACCCGAGGTACGACTGTATATCAATACTTGCCTTTTCTTTCACAATCACATCTATACACCCAGCACTTGATCACAACTTCTATTATGCGAACATTTATTTCACCATTGGTAATCTTCATTAATATCTTGAGGCTCTCAGTCTGCAGAAGGGGAAAGCCTTTCCAATTTCTTCCCATCCCAGTTGTCATTCTCACAAAATGATAGTAAGCTCGACAATAGAAAATGTAAATCATTTACACTGGTCATCAGTATCTGAATGAATTGTTCAAAGTCATCTCTGTAAATGAGGTGAAAACAGAGGTCACTTTCTGCCTTTTCTGATACAAAATGATGGTAACCCTACACTGGCCATGAGTATGCAGTGATGTTTTGGCCATTTAATAGCACTAGAAATATATGTCCTGAATCAGTTTTGTATTCTCTTTTGCTGTACACAGTTCCAGTCCTTGTCTCAGTTGCTTCTCATTCCTTGTGTCAGGTGTGCCAACTTGAATAAAATATGGGTGTGTGTGTGTGTGTGTTTGTGTGTGTGTGTTTGAGCCCTGCCCCACATAAATGATCAGAAGACATGAAGCAATGCCCATCAACTCGGGGGAGGGGGGGCTGGCTGCTTCAAATGTTTTATTGGGGGGCTGAAGGGACCTTGGCCCCTAGGAGCTGCAACCTATACACTGTGTTTCTTCAAGCACAGTAGAAAGCAGCAGAGTCTGCAAGTGTCAAGGAGATGAACTGAAGGGAGAATTCACTCTTGGGGGGATATGAGAAAACGGTCAGATGATTGCAAAGGGAATTTGCACTTTACAATCAACACCTCTATTCATTACCGCATAGATATTTTACTTATTCTCCATGTTCACTGCATTTTGGACATTCTCCATCAACTGTCCCACTAAACAAGAGTATTTTTCTTAAATGTCAAATTCATGCTTTCTGATGTGCCCAAGCCTCTTATTCTCTGCCTAGTTGGAAGATATTTTGAAATTATTGATGCTATTGCCCCCACCCACCCACTGCCTATAAAGCTGTGCAAAATGTAAGAAAATAATGTTTGGACATTTAAGATTAATTGCTGACATGAGCCACCAGATTCCTCTCCTTGGCCAACTGTTAGGAATGGAAAGAGGTACAGTAGATGTCTGGCTAAAGTGCAGGACATTTTTTTTAAAAAAAAAAGTTTAGAAAGAACCATTGTTAAGCAACAGCAAATACAGAAGAGAGATTGGGCAATTGGTCAAATCTAGGAAGAAACTTATCAACATGTTTCTTACAAAAAGTGCCACTTGGGGCCCAGGTTCTGAACTAGCATGTTTCTAACTCTGAAATTATTCAAATCAATATAATTTGCCCAGCTGCCCTGAGCTCCAAAGGCTTTCCAGAAGAAAATGACAACAACAATGATGAATGAGCAAATCAGCCAAAAAGTAGTTATAAGTAATCCCAGTAGAAGTAGGAGCTCGGAGTAGGGGCAAGAGGCAGGCTGGGCTCTGTCAATTTCACCTCTGATAGTTTTCTCTTTATTCATAGAAGCCAGACTTGAAACAGTAACATTGCCAATCTCATCTATTGAAGGCATTGGCTTTGTATCCCTGTAACATAACAGAAGGTTGAGGTGCTTTCCTGTGGAGTCCTTTAGCCGGGTTGCACAACATCCCTTCTCCTCTGAAGTGATGAGGGTGTAGAAAGTGGGTGAATAATTGAGAGATGCATCTAGAATTAACCTTTCCTGCAAGGATGCTGGTGTTTGGACTTATATATCTCTTGCCTTCAATAATATTTGAAGTAAATTCTAGTCTGTGCTCCATGACTGATCCCCTCCCTGTTCCCAATGAGTGGTACCAACAAGTTGGTCTCTGCATTGGTGGGATGACTTCTCATATAGTTTATGTTTCCGAAGAAATTTACTTTGAGGAACAGCCTTCTCAGAAGCTCTTTGAGGTTTCAGGGTAAAGAAATCTATTATCTTTCTCATTTTGCATTGTCTGTGTATATTTACATCATAAAAAAAATGTAGAGTGTAGTGCACATTCTGTTGTGTTGTTTAGTCGTTTAGTCGTGTCCGACTCTTCGTGACCCCATGGACCATAGCACGCCAGGCACTCCTGTCTTGCACTGCCTCCCGCAGTTTGTTCAAACTCATGTTCGTAGCTTCGAGAACACTGTCCAACCATCTTGTCCTCTGTCGTCCCCTTCTCCTAGTGCCCTCAATCTTTCCCAACATCAGGGTCTTTTCCAAGGATTCTTCTCTTCTCATGAGGTGGCCAAAGTATTGGAGCCTCAGCTTCACGATCTGTCCTTCCAGGGAGCACTCAGGGCTGATTTCCTTAAGAATGGATAGGTTTGATCTTCTTGCAGTCCATGGGACTCTCAAGAGTCTCCTCCAGCACCATAATTCAAAAGCATCAATTCTTCGGCGATCAGCCTTCTTTATGGTCCAGCTCTCACTTCCATACATCACTACTGGGAAAACCATAGCTTTAACTATACGGACCTTTGTCGGCAAGGTGATGTCTCTGCTTTTTAAGATGCTGTCTAGGTTTGTCATTGCTTTTCTCCCAAGAAGCAGACGTCTTTTAATTTTGTGACTGCTGTCACCATCTGCAGTGATCAAGGAGCCCAAGAAAGTAAAATCTCTCACTGCCTCCATTTCTTCCCCTTCTATTTGCCAGGAGGTGATGGGACCAGTGGCCATGATCTTGTTTTTTTTGATGTTGAGCTTCAGACCATATTTTGCGCTCTCCTCTTTCACCCTCATTAAAAGGTACTTTAATTCCTCCTCGCTTTCTGCCATCAAGGTTGTGTCATCTGCATATCTGAGGTTGTTGATATTTCTTCCATCAATCTTAATTCCGGCTTGGGATTCATCTGGTCCAGCCTTTCGGTATGATGAATTCTGCATATAAGTTAAATAAGCAGGGAGACAATGTACAACCTTGTCGTACTCCTTTCCCAATTTTGAACCAATCAGTTGTTCCATATCCAGTTCTAACTGTAGCTTCTTGTCCCACATAGAGATTTCTCAGGAGACAGATGAGGTGATCATGCACTCCCATTTCTTTAAGACCTTGCCATAGTTTGCTGTGGTCGACAGAGTCGAATGCTTTTGCATAGTCAATGAAGCAGAAATAGACGTTTTTCTGGAACTCTCTAGCTTTCTCCATAATCCAGCGCATGTTTGCTATTTGGTCTCTGGTTCCTCTGCCCTTTCGAAATCCAGCTTGCACTTCAGGGAGTTCTCGGTCCACATACTGCCTAAGCCTGCCCTGTAGAATTTTAAGCATAACCTTGCTAGCGTGTGAAATGAGCGCAATTGTGCGGTAGTTGCAGCATTCTTTGGCACTGCCCTTCTTTGGAATTGGGATGTAGACTGATCTTCTCCAATCCTCTGGCCATTGCTGAGTTTTCCAAACTTGCTGGCATATTGGGTGTAGCACCTTAAGAGCATCATCTTTTAAAATTTTAAACAGTTCAGCTGGAATATCATCACTTCCACTGGCCTTGTTATTAGCAGTGCTTTGTAAGGCCCATTTGACTTCACTCTCAAAGATGTCTGGCTCAAGGTCAGCAACCACACTACCTGAGGTGTACGAGACCTCCATATCTTTCAGGTATAATTCCTCTGTGTATACACAGAGGAATTACAAACAGTGCACATTCTACAAAATTTAAAAAATAAATTAGGACTTAATTATAATATCCCTTTCTATTTTGGAAAGTTTGACTGATGGAATTAAGTATACATTAGAGCCATGGTGGAAAAGGGGGGGGGGTAAGTTAAAGAAAAAGGAAACCTTCACATCCAAAAATAGCAGCAGATAATGTCAAGCAACCATGCAGAGCACAAATATCAGAACTCAGATACATCTTCAACTGTTTTATTGCATCTTAAATGATTCACATACAGAACAAGAAGATCTTAATAAATTGTATGATTCTCTTTTGAAGTAGTAAAATACATTCTTTTTTGCAGTATTGTGACAAAATTCTACCAGCATGTTCTTTCCTTGGCATTTGCCATAAATGAGATCAACCAAAATCCCATGATCTTGCCTAACATGACACTTGGATTCCACATCTACGGCAGCTACTATGATGCCATGATGACCTATCGAACCACTCTAGACCTGCTCTTCAAATCACATAAATTTGTCCTCAACTACAGATGTGACAATCAAAAAAAACTCATAGCTGTCATTGGGGGACTTGGCTCTGAGACCTCTTCCCTTATGGCAGACATCTTAGGTCTCTTCAAGATCCCACAGGTAAAGATTTGTTAATGGGGTGTTGGGATTTTCAGAAACGATTCTTTTTCTTTCCTTTCTTTTCCTCTTTTATTCTCATTGAAACTTTTCAACATACAATAAATGGAAATAGAAAAGGAAGGAATAAACCAAAACAAGACAAATGCACAAAAAGACAGATAGGCAGAGAGAGAGAGAGAGAGAGAGAGAGAGAGAAGTGGAGGGATCGGGGAATAAATACAAAATCCCCCATCATAGGTGCACCTTAACTATTGTCCCACACAAAAGGTGGTGTGCCCTCCCCAGGTGCAAAGCGGAGCTTTCCTTTCTTCTCCTTGCCTCCCATCCTGGGAGCTCTTCGCTTCCCTCCTTCTCATACAGGGTCCCTCATCATCCATCCATCACCTTCCTGTATGTGTCCTCATTAACCCTGTGTAGAGGACAATTTAAATAATAGGTATAGGTAGAATTAACAGAAGGAGACAAGAGCTAGAAGTCATTAAAAAATGAAAAAGGGAGTTAAGAGAGAAAATAAGGAGGAATTCCGATTCTCTATTTGGCAATATAAAGGTTATATGTGCAAAGATTTATTTATTTTTCATTCTCATTGTGATTTTTGTGCTTCAGTACATGAATGAAGGGAAAACATCCCATGAACGCATTATATTACCAGACCGCGAGGAAGATCTTTTGGAGACATTGTGATAGATTCAGCACTATCTAAGAACTCCTCTGTGTATAATTTTTTGTTATGTGCACATTTTTTTTAGAGCTCACATACCCCACACATGAATGAGATACATCAGGTTCAATGCTATTTTTCTAGAGAAAGAGGGGCTGGAACTCACCAAGAACGACTCCCTCATTCTCTTAGAATGGCAACGGCACCCACCTGAAAAATGCTGTAACTGAGTTTCAGTGAGTTCTGACAGGAAAAAATAAAGGCCAGATCATATTCTTTCCTATTTCTGCATAGAGCACAATGAAGCCCATCAATATATAGAGATCATCACCGAACTAAGCTATTTTGGGTGAATGTGGAACAGGTTTGAGCCACACAGTGATGAATGCTGCAGACCACAGAGCCATTATTTTGCAGAAATGAATCTGTTCAGTGTTCCTACAATGTGTTTCCCAACTAGTCCATATTGATAACTTGCATGAAATCATTGTTATACTCTCAAATATTTAGGTACAATCCACATATTTAGTCATTTATTCACTTCCTCACAAAAATGATACAGCACATAATGAGAGTACCACCTTTATAATATATGTGGGCTTTAACAATAAAATATATGTACTTGATCATATTTTTAGCTCACCTATGGCTCCTTTCCTCCAGAGAAGACTGACATAGATCAAGGCCATTTTTTCTACCACATGGTGCCAAATGAAGTCTATCTGTACAAGGGGATTATCAGCTTGCTTAAGCATTTTGGATGGACGTGGGTTGGGCTCTTTGTTGTGGATGATGGGAGTGGAGAAAATTTCTTACAGACCATGGAGCCGTTGTTTTCCCAAAATGGAATCTGTTCAGCCTTCACAGAAAGAATCCTACAATTGGCCCATTTTGATGACCTGGAAAAACACTTTCAAGTGATGTTAAAGAATTATGTACGTATCATAGACAGCAAAGTCAATACGTCAATCATCTATGGAGAAACATGGACAATAATGTGGTTAAGAGGTATTATATTTATGCAAGATCCAGAAAATAAGGAAAATGAGTCATTGAGAAAGGTTTGGATCATCACAACTCAGATGGATTTTGCAATATCCAGCGATCAAAGAGATTGGGGTTTTCAGATGTTTCAAGGTACAATTGCCTTTACCATTCATTCACAAGGTGTTCCAGCTTTCAGGCAATTTCTCCAGAAAGTAAAACCTAACTGGACTGAAGGAGATGGATTTGTTAATAATTTATGGGAGCAAGCATTTGACTGTTCATTTCCAAATCCTGAAAGGCCAGAATACAACAGTGTAAGATGCAGTGGGGAGGAGAAGCTGGAAAGTCTTCCTAGTCCTCAGTTTGAGCTGCTCATGACTGGCCACAGCTACAGTATTTACAATGCAGTCTATGCCGTGGCGAATGCTTTGCATGCCATTTACTCAACTAGAACCAAGCACAGAGCCATGTTGGGAAGGGAAAGATTTGAACTTCAAGATCTGCAGCCTTGGCAAGTAATGTCACTACAGCAAAGTAAAATAAAAATAGTACCATATTATTTCTGGGGGAGCCTACAGACGGCTTTCTTATACTGTATATGAATAACTGAAAAGATGGAGTTGCACACCTACATTGTTCTATATACTTTGTGGCTTCAGATTTTCTCTGAGACCTGGGGAATTAAAATCCTGTTTAAATAATCTACAATACAGTGTAAAATCTCCATTCCACATAAATGTAGCTCAATGGCAATATTTTATCATTTTTGATGAAATGTTGTAACTAGTATTATTAATAAGAATTGTAGGTAAATGAATTGTGAGATGATTATGTTTCTTGCATGTTCTTTTTGTGTTTCTATTTTTTGGGATGATGGTGGAACTCCAGAAGAAATAATTATTTTAAAAAATGTCTATCCAGTTCTTTCCCTTCCCTTAATCTCCCTTTGTTTCTTTCTCTCTTTCAATTAGCTCCACTCATCTCTCCAAGGCATTTCATTTAACAACTCAGCCGGAGAAATTTTCACTTTCAATGGAAAAATGGAAATAGGAGGTGGACTTGATATCACTAACATGGTCATGTTCCCAAACAATTCCTTCCAGAGAGTAAAAGTTGGAAGGGTGGGCCTTGGAGGAAAAGAGTTCGTCATTGATGAGGACACAATTTTGTGGCACAGAGGTTTCAATCAGGTATGGCTTCTGCGTAGTCTTAGGTCATTTTGATGCCATCAAGTGTTTGTTTTGTTTTATTTTTTTGCTGCCCACCATGGTGCTTTGACAAACTGTAAAATAATCTTCCCAAACCCAGTAGCCAAAATATGTTATTGAACTTTGAATCCCCCAAACCCTCAATCTTCAAAACACAGGTTTCTCTGAATTTTGTAAGAGAGTTATCCAGAAAAGTATTGTGAACCAAAGTACATACACTCATGGCAATTGCTTAGCAAAACCATAGGTATAACCCAAAATGCATATAAAATATGCACACTGTGAGGAATTTGCTCTCCACTCCTGATCATTTTCTATTTTGAGTTTTTCTTCAAAAACTGATTGGAAATGAGGAGACTGAATTTAAGGTTAGAAAAAAATGAGGAAATGAGAGAAAAAGCAATTGACATATTTGCTTATCACTATTTGAGCCTGATGGAACTTGGAATCCATCAACATCTGAGAAATACAATGGAGAGGAAGTCTGCATAAAATGGGGACCTACCAAAGACATTCAAAATCTGGATGTTGTTCACTGCTGACTTAGTTTGAAGATCAGCAACTGAAATGGTGTCTTGGCTGATTTCTCCCATCTTAATATCTGTTTATGGATAGGTTCGTCCCTTGTCTTTGTGTAATGAACCCTGCCAGCCTGGCAATCAGAAGAAAAGGAAGGAAGAGGAGAAGTTTTGTTGCTATGATTGTGTGTCATGCTCAGAAGGGAAGTTTGCCAACCAGACAGGTAGGTAATGTGCTACTCCAACCCTTTTGTCAAAGAGGCCAAATAAAATTATTAGGTTAGCTGAGGAAATTTAAAAGTGACTGGTTTTCATTGTGAATTTGGGAGTACTTGGCTAGTCATTGGTCTTGATCACACAACCCTCCTTGATACAGCATGCAGACATTTCTCTGCTGCCTTCCAGGTTGTTCTCAGTCCTGCATATATTTACTCAGAAGTAGGGCACACAGGGTTGTTAATAGTAGTAGTAGTAGTAGTAATAAATATTTATACCCCACCCATCTGGCTGGTTTTCCCAGCCACTCTGGGTGGCTTACAAAAGAATATTAAAATGCAATAATCAAGCCAAGCTTACTTCCTAACCTTTGTAAATACATTTAATAAAAAGGTAAGAAGAGCAAAAGTTGGATAACACTTCTCTTCACACAGGGGCAAACAAGATGTTCCAAAGGCATTGGAGTCTGTCTTCATATGCAGGGAAAGTCCCGATCTCACTGAGGGTTTGAGCCCCATTGGTTACCCTCACCTGGTTTAGAGGTACAGTTGAAGAAGTTTTCTGCAGTGTGACTGCTTCTGAGAGCCACAGGTAACAGTTGAGCACAGGATGGGGAACAAAAGTGGACCAACCGTCCCAGCAGGAGCACCAACTAACCCTCCCCTAACATCTATTACACTTCAGGATGCATATGAAGACATCATTAAAATATCCTTGATTTCCATACAGCAGACAGTGGGAAATGTTTATACACCAATGCGAATAGGCACTGAAATCAGACTTATTTTTGTTTTCTAGATATGGTTGCTTGTTTCCAATGCCCAGAAGATCAGTATCCAGGAGATGACAAAACTCAATGCATCCCCAAATCTATCATTTTCCTATCATACCAGGAACCCTTAGGGGTTATTTTTACTTCAGCTGCTGTTTCTTTTTCCCTGATCACAGCTTTGGTGCTAGGAATTTTTATTAAGTACAGAGATACCCCCATTGTCAAAGCCAACAACCGGGACCTCACCTACGCTCTCCTCATCTCTCTTTTGCTCTGTTTCCTCTCATCTTTGCTGTTCTTGGGCAAACCTGAGAAAGAGACCTGCCTTCTTCGCCAACCATCCTTTGGCATTGTCTTCTCAGTGGCTGTTTCTTGCGTGCTGGCAAAGACAACCATTGTTTCTATAGCATTCATGGCCACAAAACCCGGATCCAGAATGAAGAAATGGGTTGGGGGAAACCTGTCCAACTCTATTGTCCTTTCCTGTTCCCTTATTCAAGTCATTATTTGCACCATGTGGTTGGCAACTTCTCCCCCATATCCTGATTTAGACATGCACTCAGGAACTGACGAAATCATTCTACAGTGTAATGAAGGGTCCAATGCCATGTTCTACTGTGTCCTTGTCTACATGGGACTCTTGGCAATCATCAGTTTCTTTGTTGCATTTCTCGCCCGGAAATTACCGGATAGTTTTAATGAAGCCAAGTTCATTACATTTAGCATGTTGCTCTTTTGCAGTGTGTGGGTCACCTTTGTGCCAACCTACCTGAGCACCAAAGGGAAAGACATGGTGACTGTGGAGATCTTTTCCATCCTGGCTTCCAGCGCTGGGTTATTGGGTTGCATCTTCTCTCCTAAATGCTACATCATTGTTTTGAAGCCTGAGTTGAACTGCAGGGAGCAAATGTTAAGGAAGAAAATTTAAACATGATTAATATTATTTGCATTAGAGATTAAAACATGACGCACTATGGTTAGCGGAAAGTTTGGGAAACACCACAAACCAAAAAACTGGATCCTAAGTATGATTCCTTTAGTGCCTTGTTGCCTGATCTTGCTTGTTTCCAGGCCACCTTCCATGTTGTGTCCATGCCTATCTTTGTTCTTTCTGTTTCAAATGCAGATGAGGAGTATGAAGTGGCATTGGCCAGGAAAAGAAGCTCCCCTTTGATTGCTCCCCATTGTTTGCCTCTTATTCTTCCTGCTTGCTAAATGAATCCTTGTGTATATGGGCCTCCACTTATATTTTGATCACTGAATTGTATTGGTTTTTGAAAATGAAATATATTAAAATATCACTGTTAAACATGAAGGAGATCCAAGTATGCTTAGAGACTGACTTATTTCGCAGGTCTTCAGTGACGTTTCATAAGAATTTAAAATTTATGGGGGCTTTTTTCTTGTTTGCTCTCTTTTAACTGCTGGATTGTGTATTGTCTTTGAAAGGATATATATTTAATACATCCTATAGATATATCAATACTTGCCTTTTCTTTCACAATCACATCTATACACCCAGCACTTGATCACAACTTCTATTATGCGAACATTTATTTCACCATTGGTAATCTTCATTAATATCTTGAGACTCTCAGTCTGCAGAAGGGGAAAGCCTTTCCAATTTCTTCCCATCCCAGTTGTCATTCTCACAAAATGATAGTAAGCTCAACAATAGCAAATGTAAATCATTTACACTGGTCATCAGTATCTGAATGAATTGTTCAAAGTCATCTCTGTAAATGAGGTGAAAACAGAGGTCACTTTCTGCCTTTTCTGATACAAAATGATGGTAACTCTACACTGGCCATGAGTATGCAGTAATGTTTTTGCCATTGAATAGCACTAGAAATATATGTCCTGAATCAGTATTGTATTCTCTCTTTTTCTGTGCACAATTCCAGTCCTTGTCTCAGTTGCTTCTCCTTCCTTGTGTCAGGTGTGCCAACTTGAATAAAATATGTGTGTGTGGATGTGGGTGTTTGAGCCCTGCCCCACATAAATGATCAGAAGACATGAAGCAATGCCCATCCACTGGGGGGGGGACTGGCTGCTTCAAATGTTTTATTGGGGGGCTGAAGGGACCTTGGCCCCTAGGAGCTGGAACCTATAAACTGTGTTTCTTCAAGCACAGTACAAAGCAGCAGACTCTGCAAGTGTCAAGGAGAGGAACTGAAGGCATAGCTGCCAAGTTTTCCCTTTTCTCGCGATGAAGCCTATTCAGCATAAGGGAATATTCCTTAAAAAAGGGATAACTTGGCAGCTATGACTGAAGGGAGAATTCACTCTTGGAGGGATATGAGAAAATGGTCAGATGATTGCAAAGGGAATTTGTTTGTTCCAATCCTATGGGCTGGATCCCATTCTAGGATTTCCACAGCTGGATGTTGGATTCATTGCCAAGTAATTTTCTGAGTAGAGATGGAGTATCCGGACACTTTAGAGGCCAAGTGCAGATTATCTCCAGGTGTCTCTGGCTAACTGGCTTCCTCCTGGCCTCCTTCTTGCATCTGTCTGCCACATGGAGAATATCATGGAATCATAGAATTGCAGAGTTGGAAAGGACCCCGAGGGTCATCTATTTCAATGGCATGCAAAAAAAAAAAATTCCCCTTCATAGCTGCGCCAAAAAGTCAGCAAAAGACATGTGTAAAAAGTTCAGAAGTTGAGGATTTATCCATGACGTGATAAGGGGCGTAGGAAGATAGGGGCAGTGGGGGCGGTGTGCCCCGAGCGACGTGATCCCAGGGGTGCCATCGCCGCTGCCCACCCCGCCCTCGAGACGCACACCCTTCCACTGTGCATGGCACGCCCCACCCCAAAATGCGCCCATCATTGCTCATGGTGCACCCCGCCCCCAAAACTCGCACCACATCATTGTGCACGGCGCGCCCTGCCCCAAAACATGCGCTGCGTAACTACGCATAGCGTGCCCTGCCCCCAAAACGTCCGCCACATCACTGTGCACGGCACGGCACGCCCCGCTCCGCTGCTGGATTTGATGCAACAGGTTTCTCTCCTGGACCCAAAAATAGTAATAGGTGGGAAGCTAACATCCCATACAGTAGGTATTTGGCTAAAGTGCAAGACATTTTAAATTGGTGCATACTTAAAAAGAGCAACTGGCAAGCAACAAGCTGGTTTAAGATTAACCAAGTGGTGTAAAGGGTTGGAAAGGAGAAAGGAGGGGTATTGCCATCTTTTCTTTAATTTTATGTCCCTTTGAAGCAGTAGCTGAACATCAGAAAGTAAGCAGTGAAGTATTTTTTTTGGGGGGGGGTGGAGTTAGGAGAGCCTAGCAACAGTTTCAAGCACTAATGTGCCCAATGAAACTGGTGTCTTCAACTTAGGCCCCAACTTTCCTCTTGTGTACAGCTTGTGCAATATTCACCTGCTATTCACATTCCATTACAGAGGAGAGACTATTAGTCAAATCTAGGAAGAAAATTATCAGCATGTTTCTTACGGAAAGCGCCACTTGGGGCCTTGGCTTTGAAGGAGTAGCTTTCTCATTTTGTAATTATTCAAATCAGTATAATTTGTCCAGCTGCCCAGAGCTCCAAAGGTTTTCCAGAAGAAAATGACAACAGTGAATGAGGCAGTTCAAAAAGTAGTTATAAATAATCCCAGTAGAAGCTGGGAGTAGAGGCAAGAGGTAGGCTGGGCTCTGCTAATTTCACCTCTGATAGTTTTCTCTTTAATCATAGTAGCCAGACTTGAAACAGTAACATTGCCAATCTCATCTATTGAAGGCATGGCTTTGTATCCCTGTAACATAACAGAAGGTTGAGGTGCTTTCCAGTGGAGTCCTTTAGCCGTGTTGCACAACATCCCTTCTCCTCTCTGCTTAAGTGATGACGGTGTAGAAAGTGGATGAATAATTGAGAGATGCATCTAGAATTAACCTTTGCTGCAAGGATGCTGGGGTTTGTACTAATATATATCTTGTCTCCAATAGCATCTGAAATAGATTCTAGCCTGTGCAGGATGACTGATCCCCTCCGTGTTCCCAATGAGTGGCACCAACAAGTTGCTCTCTACATTGGTGGAATGACTTCTCATATAGTTTCTGTTTCCGAAGAAATTTACTTTGAGGAACACCCTTCTCAGAAGCTGTTTGAGGTTTCAGGGTAAAGATATCTATTTTCTTCCTCATTTTGCGTTGCTTGAGTGTATTTACATAACAAAAAATGTTGAGTGTAGTGACACAGAATGCTCAAAACCTTGCACATTCTATGAAATTAAAGTAAATTAGGATTTTATTATAATAATCCTTTCTATTTTGGAATACCTGAAGGTATCTGGAGAAGTGTGCATGCACACGAAAGCTTATACCCAGAACAAACTTAGTTGCTCTCTAAGGTGCTACTGGACTTTTTAAAAAAACTTTTAAAATATATTTTGGATTGTTTGAGTGATGGATTTAAGTATCCATTAGAGCCATGATGGAAGAAGGGGGGAGGGAATAAGTTAAAGAAAAAGGAAACCTTCACATGCAAAAATATCAGACTTTACAGCAGATAATGTCAAGCAACCATGCAGAGCACTAATATCAGAATTCAGATACATCTTCAATGGCTGGTATTACACCTTAAAGGACTTACATACAGAACAATAAGATCTTAATAAATTGTATGATTCTCTGTTGAAATAGTAAAATACATTCTTTTGGCAGTGTTGTGACAAAATTCTTCCAGCATGCTCTTTCCTTGGCATTTGCCATAAATGAGATCAACCAAAATCCCATGATCTTGCCTAACACTACACTTGGATTCCACATCTACGACAGCTACTATGATGCTATGATGACCTACCGAACCACTCTAGACCTGCTCTTCAAATCACATAAATTTGTCCTCAACTACAGATGTGACAGTCATAAAAAACTCATAGCTGTCATTGGGGGACTTGGCTCTGAGACCTCTTCTCTTATGGCAGACATCTTAGGTCTCTTCAAGATTCCACAGGTAAGATTTGTTAATGGGGTGTTGGGGTTTTCAGAAATGATTGTTTTTCTTCATTTCCTCTTTTATTCTTATTGAAACTTTTCAACATACAATAAATGGAAATAGAAAAGGAAGGAATAAACCAAAAGGAGACAGATAGGCAGAGAGAGAGAGAGTGGAGGAATCGGGGAATTAATACAAAATCCCCCATCATAGATGCACCTTAACTATCATCCCACACAAAAGGTGGTGTGCTCCCCATGGTGCAACCTGGGAGCTTTCCTCTCTTGTCCCTGCCTCCCATCCTGAGAGCTCTTCGCTTCCCTCCTTCTCATACAGGGTCCCTCATCATCCATCCATCACCTTCCTGTATGTGTCCTCATTAACCATGTGCAAAGGACAATTTTAAAAATAGGTATAGATAGAATTAACAGAAGGAGACAAGAGCTAGAAATCATTAAAAAATGAAAAAGGGAGTTAAGAGAGAAAATAAGGAGGAATTCCGATTCTCTATTTGGCAATATAAAGGTTATATGTGCAAAGATTTATTTATTTTTCATTCTCATTGTGATTTTTGTGCTTCAGTACATGAATGAAGGGAAAACATCCCATGAACGCATTATATTACCAGACCGCGAGGAAGATCTTTTGGAGACATTGTGATAGATTCAGCACTATCTAAGAACTCCTCTGTGTATAATTTTTTGTTATGTGCACATTTTTTTTTAGAGCTAACATACCCCACACATGAATGAGATACATCAGGTTCAGTGCCATTTTTTTAGAAAAAGAGGTGCCAGAACTCACCAAAAACGACTCCCTCATTCTCTTAGGATGCCAGCGGCACCCACCTGAGAGGTGCTGGAATTGAGTTTCAGTGATGAGTTCTGACAGGAAAAAATAAAGGCCAGACCACATTCTTTCCTATTTCTACATAGAACATAATGAAGCCCATTGATACATAGAGATCATAACCTAACAAAGCTATTTTGGATGAATGTGGAGCAGGTTTTTGCTGAGGAATGATGCAGACGACAGAGACATTATCTTGCAGAAACGAATCTGTTCAGCGTTCCTACAAAGTGTTTCTCAACTAGTCCATATGGATTACTTGCTTGAAATCATTGTTATACCCTCAAATATTTAGGTACAATTCACATATTTAGTCATTATTCACTCACAAAACGCACGATTATACGGCACATAATGCAACTAGCACCTTAAAATATGTTGTTGTTGTTGTTTAGCCGTTTAGTCGTGTCCGACTCTTCGTGACCCCATGGGCCAGAGCACACCAGGCACTCCTGTCTTCCACTGCCTCCCGCAGTTTGGTCAAACTCATGTTCGTAGCTTCGAGAACACTGTCCACCATCTCGTCCTCTGTCGTCCCCTTCTCCTAGTGCCCTCAATCTTTCCCAACATCAGGGTCTTTTCCAAGGATTCTTCTCTTCTCATGAGGTGGCCAAAGTATTGGAGCCTCAGCTTCACGATCTGTCCTTCCAGTGAGCACTCAGGGCTGATTTCCTTCAGAATGCATAGGTTTGATCTTCTTGCAGTCCATGGGACTCTCAAGAGTCCCCTCCAGCACCATAATTCAAAAGCATCAATTCTTCAATGATCAGCCTTCTTTATGGTCCACCTCTCAATTCCATACATCACTACTGGGAAAACAATAGCTTTAACTATAAGGACCTTTGTCGGCAAGGTGACCTTAAAATATATGCGGGCTTTAACAATAAATACATGTACTTGAACTTTTTCTCTTAGCTCACCTATGGCTCCTTTCCCCAAGAGAAGACTGATGTAGATCAAGAACACTTTTTATACCACATGGTGCCAAATGAAGTCTATCTGTACAAGGGGATTATCAGCTTGCTTAAATATTTTGGATGGACGTGGGTTGGCCTCTTTGTTGTGGATGATGGGAGTGGAGAAAATTTCTTGCAGACCATGGAGCCATTGTTTTCCCAAAATGGAATCTGTTCAGCCTTCACACGAAGAATCATACAATCACCCTCTTTTGATGACTTGGATAAGCTCTTTGACATAATCTCATTTAATTATTTAGATTTCACAGATAGCAAAGGTAATACGTTGATCATCTATGGAGAATCTTTGACTATTATGTGGTTAAGAGGTGTTATGTATGTGCAAGATTCAGGAATTAAAGGAAATGAGTCATTGAGAAAGGTTTGGATCATTACAACTCAGATGGATTTTGCATTATCCAGCGCTCAAAGAGATTGGGGTCTTCAGATGTTTCAAGGTACAATTGCCTTTACCATTCATTCACAAGATGTTCCAGCTTTCAGGCAATTTCTCCAGAAAGTAAAACCTAACTGGACTGAAGGAGATGGATTCGTGAATGATTTCTGGGAGCAAGCATTTGACTGTTCATTTCCAAATCCTGAAGAGCCAGCAAATGACTTCAAAATATGTACCCTGGAGGAGAAGTTGGAGAGTCTTCCTGGGCATCAGTTTGAGCTACTCATGACTGGCCACAGCTATAGTATTTACAATGCAGTCTATGCCGTGGCGAATGCTTTGCATGCCATTTTCTCAACTAGAACCAAGCACAGAGCCATGCTGAGAAGGGAAAGATTTGAACTTCATGATCTGCAGCCTTGGCAAGTAATGTCACTACAACAAAGTAAAATAAAAATAGTATCATATTACTTCTGGCAGAGCCTACATCTGGCTTTCTCATATATGAATAACTGACAAGATGGAGTTGTACACCTACATTGTTCTATATACTTTGTGGCTTTAGATTTTCTCTTAGACCTGGGCAATTAAAATCCTGTTTAAGTAGTCTACAATGCAGTGTAAAATCTGCATTCTACATAAATGTAGCTCAATACCAATATTGTATCATTTTTGATGAAATGTTGTAAACAGTATTATTAATAAGAATTGTTGATAAATGAATTGTGAGATGATTATGTTTCCTGCATGTTCTTTTTGTATTTCTATTATATTTGGGGGTGGGGGTGGAACTCCAGAAGAAATAATTATAAACCAATATGTCTATCCAGTTCTTTCCCTTCCCTTAATCTCCCTTTGTTTCTTTTTCTCTTTCAATTAGCTCCATTCATCTCTCCATGGCATTTCATTTAACAACTCAGCTGGAGAAATTTTCACTTTCAATGGAAAAATGGAAATAGGAGGTGGACTTGATATCACTAATATGGTCACATTCCCAAACAATTCCTTCCAGAGAGTAAAAGTTGGAAGGGTGGGTCTTGGAGGAAAAGAGTTCGTCATTGATGAGGACATGATTTTGTGGCACAGAGGTTTCAATCAGGTGTGGCTTCTGTGTAGTCTTAGGTAATTTTGATGCCATCAAGTGTTTGTTTTATTTTATTTTTTCCTGCCCACCATGGTGCTTTGACAGATTGTAAAATAATCTTCCCAAACCCAGTAGCCAAAACATATTATTGAACTTCGAATCTCAAAATCCCTCAACCTTAAAAAACAGGTTTCTCTGAATTTTGCAAGGGTGTTATCCAGAAAAATATTGTGTACTAAAGTACATATACACATAGCAATTGCTTAGCAAAACCATAGGTATCACCCAAAATGCATATAAAATATGCACACTGTGAGGAATTTGCTCTCCACTCCTGATCATTTTCTATTTTGAGTTTTTCTTCAAAAACTGATTGGAAATTTGGAGACTGAATTTAAGGTTAGAAAAAAATGAGGAAATGAGAGAAAAAGCAATTGACATATTTGCTTATCACTATTTGAGCTTGATGGAAGTTGGAATCCATCAACATCTGAGCAATACAATGGAGAGGAAGTCTGCATAAAGTGGAGACCTACTAAGCACATTCAAAATCTGGATGTTGTTCACTGCTGACTTAGTTTGAAGATCAACAACTGATAAGGGGTCTTGGCTGATTTCTCCCATCTTAATATCTGTTTATGGATAGGTATGTCCCTTGTCTTTGTGTAATGAACCCTGCCAGCCTGGCAATCAAAAGAAAAGGAAGGAAGAGGAGAAGTTTTGTTGCTATGATTGTGTGTCATGCTCAGAAGGGAAGTTTGCCAACCAGACAGGTAGGTAATGTGCTACTCCAACTTTTGGTCCAGCATTTTTATTCCTAAAAAAAAAAGCTTTATTTAGAATTGTTTAGACAATACACTCACAAACATACTAAAAGAAATAATAAACATACACAACATTAAAATATAAATGATATAACACTGAAAGAAAAAAGATGAAAGGAAGAAAAAAACTGATTACCAAGGACAATAACATAAACAAAACAATATTAATAATATATCCAAATAATAATTATAACAAAACCATCATGAAAAATCCTAATCATCAGACGAAAGAAAAAAACTCATAATGAAGAAAAATAAAAATAAACAAATCAAAACTTCATTGAAATAGTCATTCATGCTTAACCCACTATTCTTTCCAGGTTCTGATCTTATCCACCTTAACCATTTGTTCTGTTAAAAGAAAAGCTTGATTTCCCTCCTCCTTACCTCCCCCCCCCCCGTTGACTTCCAGTCATTCCTATATGTTGATTATGGTTCTTTCTTCTGATGCATATTTAATTCAATTTTTCCCCTTTTCTCTAGTTTCCTTGCCCTTCATATCTCTGCCACAAGATTCGCTTATACTACCCTATTTTTCATATATGATTCAAAGGATTCCCAGTTTTTACCAGCTTTTTCCCTGCCCAATCCTTTTGAAATCCCATTTTGGATAGCCAAATTCTTATATCCCACTAATTTCATCTGCCAATCTTTTATATTCGGAATTTCATCACTTTTCCAATTTTGTGCGATTAGAACTCTGGTGGCTATAGTACTGTGCATTACCATACACCTGTCTTTGGCCTGAATTTCTTCATTTAACATGCTCAGGAGAAAAATCTCTGGTTCTTTCTTAAATAATATTTTTACTATCTCTTTTAGCTCTTTGTATACCTCATCCCAAAAGTTTCTTATTTTTTTACACCACCACCAAATGTGTATAAATGTTCCGGTCTCTTCCTTGCACCTCCAGCAGGTATTGTTATTTCCCTTATAAATCTTCAGCATTCTCTTCACACAGGGGCAAATAAGATGTTCATGGAAAGTTCAAAAGGCATTGGAATCTGTCTTCATATGCAGGGAAAGTCCCTATCTCACTGAGGGTTTGAGTCCCATTGGTTACCCTCACCTGGTTGAGAGGGACAGTTGAAGAAGATTTCTGCAGTGTGACTGCTTCTGAGAGCCACAGGTAACAGTTGAGCATAGGATGGGGAACAAAAGTGGACCAACCGTCCCAGCAGGAGCACCAACTAACCCTCCCCTAACATCTATTACACTTCAGGATGCATATGAAGACATCATTAAAATATCCTTGATTTCCATACAGCAGACAGTGGAAAATGTTTATACACTAATGTGAATAGGCACTGAAATTAGACTTATTTTTCTTTTCTAGATATGGTTGCTTGTTTCGAATGCCCAGAAGATCAGTATCCAGGAGATGACAAAACTCAATGCATCCCCAAAACTCTCGTTTTCCTATCTTACCAGGAACCCTTAGGGATTATTTTCACTTCAGCTGCTGTTTATTTTTCCCTGATCACAGCTTTGGTGCTAGGAACTTTTATTAAGCACAGAGATACCCCCATTGTCAAAGCCAACAACCGGGACCTCACCTACACTCTCCTGGTCTCCCTCCTGCTCTGCTTCTTCTCATCTTTGCTGTTCTTGGGCAAACCTGAGAAAGAGACCTGCCTTCTTCGCCAACCATCTTTTGGCATTGTCTTCTCAGTGGCTGTTTCTTGCGTGCTGGCAAAGACAACCATTGTTTCTATAGCATTCATGGCCACAAAGCCTGGATCCAGAATGAAGAAATGGGTGGGGAAAAGCCTGTCCAACTCTATTGTCCTTTCCTGTTCCCTTATTCAAGTCATTATTTGCACCATGTGGTTGGCAACTTCTCCCCCATATCCTGATTTAGACCTGCACTCAGGAACAGACGAAATCATTCTACAGTGTAATGAAGGGTCCAATGCCATGTTCTACTGTGTCCTTGTCTACATGGGACTCTTGGCAATCATCAGTTTCTTTGTTGCATTTCTCGCCCGGAAATTACCGGATAGTTTTAATGAAGCCAAGTTCATTACATTTAGCATGTTGCTCTTTTGCAGTGTGTGGGTCACCTTTGTGCCAACCTACCTGAGCACCAAAGGGAAAGACATGGTGACTGTGGAGATCTTTTCCATCCTGGCTTCCAGCGCTGGGTTATTGGGTTGTATCTTCTCTCCTAAATGCTACATCATTGTTTTGAAGCCTGAGTTGAACTGCAGGGAGCAAATGTTAAGGAAGATTATTTAATTATTATTATTATTATTTATTATGAATTATTATTTACATGCAGGGATTCAAAATTTATCTACTAAGGTCAGCCAAAGAATGCTCCAACTACCGCACAATTGAGCTCATTTCACACACTAGCAAGGTTAGGGTTAAAATTCTACAGGGCAGGCTTAAGCAGTATGTGGACCAAGAACTCCCAGAAATGCAAGCTGGATTTCAAAGGGGCAGAGGAACCAGAGACCAAATTGCAAACATGAGCTGGATTGTGGAGAAAGCTAGAGAGTTCCAGGAAAACATCTACTTCTGCTTCATAGACCAAGCAAAAGCCTTTGACTGTGTCGACCACAGCAAACTATGGCAAGTTCTTAAAGAAATGGGGGTGCCTGATCATCTCATCTGTCTCTTGAGAAATCTCTATGTGGGTCAAGAAGCTACAGTTAGAACTGGACATCAAGGTTGTGTCATCAGCATATCTGAGGTTGTTGATATTTCTTCCGACAATCTTAATTCCCGCTTGGGATTCATCCCCGCTTGGGATTCATCCCGCTTGGGATTCATCCATTCATTCAACCTTTCGCATTATGAATTTGGCATATAAGTTAAATAAGCAGGGAGACAATATACAGCCTTGTCGTACTCCTTTCCCAATTTTGAACCAATCAGTTATTCCATGTCCAGTTCTAACGGTAGCTTCTTGACCCACATAGAGATTTCTCAGGAGACAGATGAGATGATCAGGCACCCCCGTTCCTTTAAGAACTTGCCATAGTTTGCTGTGGTCAACACAGTCAAATGCTTTTGCGTAGACAATGAAACAGAAGTAGATGTTTTTTTCTGGAACTCTCTAGTTTTCTCCATAATCCAGCGCATGTTTGCAATTTGGTCTCTGGTTCCTCTGCCCCTTTAAAATCCAGTTCGCATTTCTGGGAGTTCTTGGTCCACATACTGCATAAGCCTGCCTTGTAGAATATTAAGCATAACCTTGCTAGCGTGTGAAATAAGTTGGAGCATTCTTTGGCACTGCCCTTCTTTGGGATTGGGATGTAGACTGATCTTCTCCAATCCTCTGGAGATTGTGGGTTTTAAATAATGCTTAAATAATTCTTAAAATGGATTAGTGCTCTCTAATGTCCAAAGCACTTCAAATGTATAAACTTATAATTCATACTGCAGTCCTGCAAGTCAGGGCAATATAAATATGCTATTGATTGTTTGTTTATTAAATTTGTATACTGCCCTTCCTCTGCAGATCTCAGATCAATATCATATCATATTATATTATATCATACCATACCATATCATTGTTGGAGATTCATTCTCCTTGTGCTGTCATAGGTTTGTTGTCTGTTATATGACTGTATGTGTTTTCATTCCGCACAGTGAGATGTGACATAGACAGGATATTTGTCTTACTGTGTTCCTGAAGTGGAACTGTTGTTCTTTGTTCTTTCTCTTTGCTGTCTGATGCTAGAGATAGAGGAAGTCATACTACAGTGCTCTCTGTGTGTTTATATGTAAATAAAGTAAATTAACCAAATGCTGTGCTACTGAGGTCTGTTACGCAACTGCGCAACCTCTGCGGATCCTTTAAGTGTCCTGGTGTCCTCAGGCACCAGTCGGTGTGATGTTCGGGCTAAGGAATGCTTGTGAAGCTCCCGAACGAACGCCCAGGAGGGAGGGAATATGCCAGTCGGGTATGTGTCTCTGCCAAGGTTCTACTTGTGAGTATGCAACCTCCTGACAATCATATCATAGGAGGGAGGGTTATGGCAAAGAGAGGGGGGGCTATTTGGCTATCCTAAGTCATCAGAACAGGAGTGTTAAAATGTGTTACCCAGGATCGTGTGGGATGATTACGAAAAGGAATGATTGAAGAAACTGGAAGAGGACGGGTTGGATCACGAGGGAATGTCATCTCACAGGAAGCCCAAATAATACAGAGTTGTGTGCAACAAAGTTATTCCATTTGTGCAATGAACTTTCACAAAGGACTCTCCTCTACCTGCATGGATGTGAGGGATTTATTATCTTTCCCTGATGATGCTTCAGCCAGCCTTACAAGCAGAAACTCTTACCTCTCCCTGTACACCCTTGTCACCACCCCAAACCTACTGAGTGAGGAGAGATCAGAACCGAGAGCATGTTTCAGAGGCGCAAGCAGAAATATGTGCACAAATAGAACAATTGCCATTTGCTGATCCCTTTTTGTCTGCAGCCTCTGACTTTCTTGACTGCATTACTTGGTATTTGGAAATACGGGTGGAAAGACGTTGCAACCCTGTGTATCTCTCTCAGTGCTTTCCAAGTTAGGCAGACTGTCTTTTCCCCAAATTAAATGTGTGTGGACCACTCGATAGCTCAGTTGGTTAGAGCATGCTTCTGATAACACCAAGGTAATCAGAGTGGCCATGGTTATGCCCTGTGCTTTTTTTTTTAGTTAAAAAAATGTTTAGGTGTACTCTCATTTTCCTACTCAAATTGAAATTGTTGTTGTTTAGTCGTTTAGTCGTGTCCGACTTTTCGTGACCCCATGGACCAGAGCACGCCAGGCACTCCTGTCTTCCACTGCCTCTCGCAGCTTGGTCAAACACATGTTTGTAGCTTCGAGAACACTTTGGTATGAGAATTTCACTTTCATCCTGTCCTTAACACTTCAAGCTGAAAATGCTTGCCATTAAGGTCTAGCTAATTCTACACAGCAAATGCATGTTGGGGGGGAAAAAGTTTATTCTTATGTCCTTGATCAAGGTGGAGTTGGAGAAGCCTTCAGTGTACGATTTAGCTCTCTTTGTGTCCCTAATCAAGGTTGGGACTTAACTTTCCCCTTTCGGTGTTTGCTCATCCCAAAAAAACTTGGAACTGACTTCCCACTCCTCTTTGAGGTCAACATGGTGTGTGTATCGGTGGTGGTGGTGGGGGACCTAATACATTTGTAACTAAAAATGCTAATCAGGAAGAAACAATTATCTCCCTGTGCAATTATCTACTCCAACGTGACTTGATCAGCAGAGCGTCCCCAGGAAACACTAAAAACATGCAATAAGCAAGTCTGAAAGTGCTTATGCATCAGCTGCTGTGCAATTGAGAGATGGGAGTAGGAGCAATATGCAGGCCTCTATCAATGCAATTTCTCCCATCTTTCCCCCTCTTTCATGTTATGACATGGATTTTAATTTAGAACATTGGCAACCTCCATCTGTTTCCAAGGCACGTGTTTTTAACCATGTTGATGGAAAATAAAAGGCCAATAAATTTCAACATCCTAGACACCACACAGTGTCAGCTCTTTAAATCAAGAAGCTGGACATGATAGATTTATAGGAAAACTTTGGCACCAGAATGCTTTGGCTTCTAGCATTGCTGCTTCTGCTGCCTAACATAATTTGCAATGTACCCTGCCCTGCCAGTGACCCCTTTCCTGTCCTAACTGAGTGGTATCAGCCAGGTGGGTTCGTCGTTGGTGGGATTACTTCTCAGGTCGTTAGTATGTTCAGCGAAATTCCATTCGAGCATCCGCCTTCTCAGAATCTGTTTGAAATACCAGCGTAAGAAATTATTATTATTTTCCTCTTTGTGTTGCCTAACCTCAGTACAATCAGAAAGGTTTGTCTATGCTTGTGAGAAGATACTCAATTAAAGTGCATGTATGCTTAATTCAGTGTAAGAACATTCTTTCTTCATCTCTTGTCCTTCGTACCACACACACAGGGTTGCTTCTCCCGTAAAAAATGGCCCTTTTTATTTTAGTGGCATAGGAGTAGGTATGCAATATCTCAGCAGCATGCTATGAATGTCTACGGAGCCAAAAACCTCACTGAGTCCAATGGGGCTTACTCCCAAGTAAGTGTGTAGAAGATTTTAGGTTGCATCATATTTGCATGCAACAGAATTCCTATTTCTATAGGGAGGGTATGAGAGTACAGAAGCGAATATCAAGGTAAATGAAGACGAAGAAAATATATTCAAAATACAATACTATCAAAGTTAGCTAAAGTAGGTGTGGAAATGAGGGAAACATTGAAAAAACTGTAAACCACAGCAAGATTGCAGGAGAGAGGGAGAGAGAAAGAAAGTGTGAGAGCTCCATGAAGAAACATGAATTCTCAAGATTTCAAACACAATTCCTGAGTGCATGTTTTATAAATAATCAGTGCTGTGCATCTCCACCAAATACAACTGGGGCAAGATCAAGAACTTTGGAGTGGCTGATCATCTGGAACTGACCCAGATCTTGGCCCTGAGTAATTTGGGGAACTAGCAGAGTGTTTAATTAAGTGTTTAATGCCTTAAGCACATGGATGTCTATCTAATTCTGTATAATTCAGCTCTCCTACAATAGGCAACCAGGTTCCTATAGAAAGCACAAATAACTATATGAGCACAATAATTGCTCTCCCATATTGTTCCCAGGAAAGTAGAATTCAGAAATACGTTGTCACTGATCCAGTAGATTCCATGTGACCATCATGATTTGTTGTTGTTGTTTAGTCGTTTAGTCGTGTCTGACTCTTCGTGACCCCATGGACCAGAGCACACCAGGCTACCCTGTCTTCCACTGCCTCCCGCAGCTTGGTCACACTCATGTTCTTAGCTTCAAGAACACTGTCCAACCATCTCGTCCTCTGTCATCCCCTTCTCCTAGTGCCCTCAGTCTTTCCCAGCATCAGGGTCTTTTCCAGGGAGACTTCTCTTCTCATGAGGTGGCCAAAGTATTGGAGCCTGAGCTTCAGGATCTGCCCTTCCAGTGAGCACTCAGGGCTGATTTCCTTAAATTATCAGCTGTGAAACATATGTAACAAATAAAAGAATGTCCTTAAACACAGCAATCTGGAAGTTAGGTGAAAGATTAATTTAGCTCTATTTGCAGGGTTCTGCTAAAATTCTATCAGCATGCCCTGGCCTTGGCATTTGCTGTAAATGAGATAAATGAGGACCCCAAGATCTTGCCCAATGTCACTCTTGGATTCCACATATATGACAACTTCTTTGATGCAATGATGACCTACCGTACCACTCTGGATGTGTTCTCCAAATCACACAGCTTTTCCCCTAACTACAAATGTGATGCCCAGAAAAACCCCATCGTTGCTATTGGGGGACTTGGCTCTGATACTACCTTCCACATGGACAACATCTTAAGTCTCTACAAGGTACCACAGGCAAGTATTTGAATGGGGCTTTCACTGATGTTCTGGGAGTGTTCTGGTGATTCAGAATGTCCGGTGAAGGGTGGAGGGACTACACAATTCAGAGAAAATCCTTGTGGAAGAGCATTTTACCCTAACCCTATTTAAGGACAGTATTTGTATGCCAATGTGATGTTAATAAGGTGGTGGAGGAAGCAGGGATGTGTGTGTTAAACATGTCCTCTTAGTCACACTCCTGGTTATCCTTCATTTGTTGGAGAGCAACTGCCTGCTTCAGAAAGCCTACCATGTATTCTAGAATGGGGGAGACAATTCTTCCAAAATTGAGAAGGAATCCTTCACATGTAGGTTCTGGGTGACACATGTGCTCCTTCCAATTACAGGTAGGTAGCCGTGTTGGTCTGACGTATTAAAAAAAAAAATCATTCCACCAGCACCTTAGAGACCAACTAAATTTGTCATTGGTGTGAGCTTTCGTATCTGAAGAAGTGTGCATGCACACGAAAGCTCATACCAATGACAAACTTAGTTGGTCTCTAAGGTGCTGCTGGAAGGATTTTTTTTCTCATTTTGTTCTCCTTCCAAGTCATGGAGTGGGGGTGCAGACTAGATCAATGTCTCCCCTGTTCTACATGCGCCGTGTTTGACAGGTAACATCAGGTGGCTCTTTTGCCCAATGTAAGCCTTTCAGAACACTTAGCAGAGGCCATTGTGAAAAGCAGGTCAGCATGGCTTGGACAAAAGGATCACATCGTCCAAATGTTAAGGCCTAGGGGTATAAAGTTTGCCACCTATCATAGAGAATGACCAAGAGCACAATGCAGGTACTAATGTAAGTGAGCTCCTTCCTTGATCAAATTTAATATTATTTGGAGGAGAAAATGTCTCCTAAACCTACAAATACCTTCAACAATTATTTGTTGCATAAAAAACACCTAACGTTTAAACACTGGTCCTAACCTATCTCTCTTTGTAAATTCTCTTTTAGTTCATGTATGGCACATATCACCCAGAAGAGAGTAATCCAGGTCAGGTTCCCTCCTTTTACCGCATGGTCCCCCCTGAAGCCCCACAATATATGGGGATTGTCTGGCTACTTCAGCATTTTGGATGGACATGGGTTGGACTCTTTGTTGTAGATGGTGCCACTGGAGAAGATTTCCTGCAGACCCTGGAACACTACTTTTTCCTGCATAAAGTATGTTCAGCCTTCACACAGAGACTCCCAGAACAAGCAAATCTGAAGGACTTAAATGATTTTTATTCCATTTCCTCAAATATATATGTACATTACATTAAAAATACAGTTAGTGTTTTCATTTTGTATGGAGAAAATTTAACATTTACATGGCTGGTGACTGTTTTCTTTTTTTTGGGAGACCCTCACAAGGGGAAAACCACATTGTTGGGAAAGGTGTGGATTATGACAACCCAGGTTGATTTTATGTTATCAGGCCTCCAAAAAAACATGGATTTACAGCTGTTTCACGGTGCCATTTCCTTCAGTATTCACTCAAAAGACCCCCCAGGCTTCAAAGAATTTCTCCAAAACATTAAACCATACAAGAACAAAGAAGATGGTTTTCTCAAAGATTTTTGGGAGCAAGCATTTGACTGTTCTCTTCCCATTCCTGGCATACCAACAGAAAACAATTGTACGGGAGAGGAAGGTCTTGAGAGTCTTCCTGACACTCTCTTTGAAATGCACATGACAGGCCACAGCTACAGCATCTACAATGCTGTGTATAGTGTAGCACATGCGCTGCATGCTATTTCCACATCTAGATCCAATCACAAGGCAATATTGGCTGGCAAAAGTTTTGAACTTCAACATCTCAAGCCTTGGCAGGTAGTGTCTTAAAGTTTGTTTCTTTTATTATCATTTCACTGAATGTACCATTGCAATATGTGATTTCATATTAAATCAGGAACTTATTGCAAAGGCACACACAAACAACTTGAATTGGTAGAGGGTGTCCCTCAAGAACCTAGGTCCAAAGATCTGTATAGCTTTATATCTTATTTATAAAACCTCAGGTATAAGCTGGAAACAAATTGGCAGCTTGTGCAGGTCTCTAATAGTGAATATAATAGGGGCCCATCCTACTTATAAACCTGGAAATACCCTATCGGGATTCAGATTCTATTTATTCACCCTTGTCAAAGTAAATCACAGAGGCCTGTTTCCTGTTCCAAATTCTACTGGTCTCACCTGAGAAATTGAGCAAGGTGTCATCTACAGCTCAAGTTCAAAATCCCGGGCATCGAATATTGGCATGAAGTCTCCACAATATTGTTATCTCTTCGAAATTTATTATTTTTCTTCTTTCTGTCAGCTCCACCCATTTCTTCAAGGCATTTCATTCAACAACTCAGTTGGAGAAGCAATGTTTTTCAATGATGAAAGGGAAGTAGAAGGAGGATTTGACATTGTGAACATGGTCACATCCGCAAACAGGTCATTCCAGAGAGTGAAAGTTGGAAGTGTGCATCCCAAAGACCTCAGAGGAAAAGTATTCATCATTAATAAAGATATAATAATGTGGCACAGAACATTTAAGCAGGTGGGAAGTTTGGGTACACTTTGAAGATATATATAATTGGGTTCAGTGGGATCCAGATGCAAATATTTTATTCCACACCGGTCACTTTTCTCAATTGGGAGACAACCTCAGACTATTTACACTTTGATGATTTGTTTGTTTGTTGTAAAATTCAATTCTAAACACATTTCCTGTTTATGGATAGATGCTTCCTGTTTCTGTATGCAATGACTACTGCCACCCTGGATATCAGAAGAAAAGGAAGGAAGGGGAAAAATTTTGCTGCTATGATTGTGTGCCATGCCCTGATGGAAAGATTTCAAACCACATTGGTAGGTGACTTTTTCCATTGTACAGTGTTAAATAATCCAGAACAATTCTGGAACACCATTTCCAATGGTTATATTATCGTTGTTACAATATAATGCCCTGGCAAGCCAGTCAGTCATGGAATCAGACTGTTTCCAGAAATCTTTCAGAAATTATGAGTACAAGAAGCATTCAAACCTAGACGAAGTTTATTGACGCAAGGAAAACCCACTTAACTTAGTGGGACGTATGGGTATAGATACACTTTTGATTGCTGTGAATATTCATGACTTATTAATGAACTGGAGCCCAAATAGGATCTGTTTCTATATTTCAGACATGAGTTCCTGTTTCAGCTGCCAAGAGCATCAATATTCCAACATGAAGAGAGATGGATGCATCCCAAAAATAAAAAGCTTTCTGTCTTATGAAGAACCTTTAGGGATCAGTTTAGCCTCCCTTGCTATTTCTTTTTCCCTGATTACACTGTGGGTGTTAGGAATCTTTATTAAGTACAGATATACCCCCATTGTCAAAGCGAACAACCGGGACCTCACCTACACTCTCCTGGTCTCCCTTTTGCTCTGCTTCCTCTCATCTTTGCTGTTCTTGGGCAAACCTGGGAAGGTGACCTGCCTTCTTCGCCAACCATCTTTTGGCATTGTTTTCTCAGTGGCTGTTTCTTGTTTGCTGGCAAAGACCACCATTGTTTCTTTAGCATTCATGGCCACAAAGCCTGGATCCAGGATGAAGAAATGGGTGGGGAAAAATGTGTCCAACTCTATTGCCCTTTCCTACTCCCTTATTCAAGCCAGTATTTGTACTATGTGGTTGGCAACTTCTCCCCCTTTCCCTGATTTAGACATGCTCTCGGTAAGAGAAGAAATCATTCTGCAGTGTAATGAAGGGTCCACTGCAATGTTTTACTGTGCCCTGAGCTACATGGGGCTCCTAGCCATTGCTAGTTTCATTGTGGCATTCCTAGCCCGCAAGCTGCCCGATAGTTTCAATGAAGCCAAGTTCATTACCTTCAGTATGCTGGCATTTTGCAGTGTGTGGGTTTCATTTCTTCCAACTTACCTGAGTACAAGAGGGAAATACATGGTGGCTGTGGAGATTTTCTCCATTTTGGCCTCCAGTGCTGGTTTACTGGGTTGCATATTTTTGCCGAAATGCTACATAATTTTGTTTAGGCCAGAGTTTAACAGCAAGGAGCAACTAAGGAAAAGATAATAATAGAGTTCTTTTTCCTCACCTGGATATTTACTGTAGGAGCAAAATACATTACTTTAACATTCAGGGCCTTCTTAGTGGCTGCTCACAGACTTCAGAAATTCCGGCATAGAGATAGATTGCTTCCCTCCTTGTTTTCCTTCTGCTAGAAGGTGATTGGTTGCTGCCTCTTCCATTGTTTTTGCTGTCTTTGCAGCACAAAAATGACCTCTCTGGGGCAGACGCCTGGGCAGTGTATATGGAACTCCTGGGCTGCCCAGATGAGAAGACCCCACATTACAAGACCCTTACCTCCACACCATACATAGTAACACCCCCCCCCCCCAATGCCTCCCTTCTTACTGCTGCATTTAATGGCTCCTTTGTGACCTTTTATCTTTTCTTTTCAGGCATAATGATAATACTTTGCACTGGTTTTACTAATATTGCAATTTTCAGGGGTGGGGAAATCTTTATATTGCAATGACCACATTCCCAAACATCTCAGAGCCACATGCTAGAGGAAGAAGTGGAAAACATTAATTATTTCTGATGAATTCATTGATCTAGACTTTCTGCAGTGTAGACATGAATAAGAATGGCTGCTTGTATTTCCGCGATCATTTTTCAATTAGGCTGAAAAACTCAGATGGAAAACATTCCCCCCTCTCATTGCCACATTCCCCTACAATTAAACCTCCTTACCTAATGCAAACCTTTGTTCGCAAAATGCTACAAACATAACATTTTATGCACATTAAGCACATATTTTATGATTTTGATATTTGTATAGCAGGCTAGTTTCTACACACACTTTTAGGCTCCTCTCTATCCTCCATCCATACTGTGAGGGATAAGAGGTACCGGCAGCCCCCTCCCATCTTGAATACCAGCTGCTCCCCCAGTGGGGAGGGGGAGACTTCGAGTGGCGATTCAGGAAGTGGAAACAGGAGCTCGAGTACCTTAGCGGAGCACAGGCACCGCCGGGGAAAGGAACAGGGAAGCAGGGAGACGGTGGGAAGGAGGCCAATCCCAGCTACTCCGGAATTGCGTAAAAAGCACAGGGGGCGGAGATTCAGTATGCCAAGATTACTTTGCTGGGGGAAAACGCGCGAATCGCCATTCAGAGGTACTGTGGAAGACTGACAACATGTACCACTATCTGTAAATAACACTGCTTTCAGCACTGTAAATACACAGCACTAATAAAAGGATAAAATGCAGAGCTGTGTGGAGTCGTTACTCTGAAGTAGCCCACCCAGGCCACTGTGACACATACATATTAGACTTCAAGGGTAACATGCAGAAAGGCAAAAGCGTTTGGAGTACAGAGTTGGGTCAGTGAGGAGCGTGACCTAGGAACATAGAGAGGCTTGGGAAGCCTAATCCCTTCTGGAACTCCTTCCTCTGCTGTGATGAGCTGTTTGTTTTTATCTTGGTTTCAACATTGTTTATGGCTTATTCTGGCATAAAATTGTAAAAAAGAGAAAAAGGTTCAACAACTTTGTCGCTAAATCCTTTAAAAAGCTGAACAACTTCAATCCTATAAAAAAGGTCAACAACTATGAGTGTTTTGTCTAAATTACTCTGTGAGCAGGGCCATCTTTACCCGGGGGTGCAAGGGGTGTGGGGCACCTGGGCGCTGAATTCTGGGGGCTGCCAGGCGCCCGCCGCTGAAGCCACCTAAGCTCTTAACTATCTACCCTGTTACGAAATAATAAATAATTTTGATCAAGCTAGAAAAACAAAATACATATATACCTAGGTATTACCGTAATGTATACCTACTGTTTCACTAAAGGACTTTCGACTTTGTGCACTCATTTACCAAAGATGTGCTGCACTAGCGGCAGCGCTTGTCATTCACAACGGCAGCGCTTATCATTCTCAACGGTGCTGTGCACGTGAAATTAACTCTTACATCAAAATATTATGTTACGTATTGTTTTGTATTGAGCAGCAGGGTGAGCAGCAACTTTGACACGACTGATGTTTCTCCTAAGGAGGTGCCTAAACAATACTTATAAGTTTAAGTGTGGTGGTGTTGTATACTTAAGTATAATGTAAATAAATGAGCAAATAAAACAGTTTGTTTCTTTTTCCTCCATTCTTTTGTAAACAAGAGATAAGGCATAAGCGTGGTTTCTGACATAAGCATAATAAAAGTTAATTTGGGGGGTAAACTAAATTTGGGGGCGCTGGACGGATCTTTGCACCCCGACATTGCATATGCTAAAGACTGTGTTGTCTGTGAGCAATATTATTCGGAAAAGCAATCTATATTTGTAATAAATACATAAAGATTTGGGGAAAATTGTAGGATTATGGTATGTCAAGTGCTTATGTTTTATTTCGATATAGCCTAGCTGTCAGAGGGCCTGGTATGGCTACTCTAGAGTAACGACTCCAGCATGGTCTTTTAAGGCTTTTATTAAGTGCTGACTATTTACAGTGTTCAGAGCAGTAAAAATGCATCCTTAAGGTGAGGTGTCAGAACTCCCGAATGGCGATTGGCGCGTTTTCTTCCAGCACCACAACTTTGGCAGACCCAACCTCTTCCCCCTACGTTTGCGTCGCAATTCGGGAGTTGGGGGGATTGGCCTCCCCCCCGTGCGTCCAACTTCCTGTCCCACCTGAGGCATGGGCTCCACAACCCTGCCTGAGCCTCGGACACCACTTCCTGACTCTCCGCTGGAGGCAGAGCTCTCCTTACTCTCTCCAGCGCTTGGTGATGGGCTGGAACTTAAGATGGGAGGGACTTCCCTGTATCCCTTGTCCCTCACATCCACCCCCCTCCCAGGCTCCTCTCTCCTCCTCCCCAGTGGCTCTCTGCTTGCTGGGGACGAGTGAAATCCCAAGAAGTCTGTGGCATCCGAGCCTGTGGGTGTGAAAATTTCCCCCCAATCCTGCGATCTCTCTCCTTCCCCCTGAGAAGACGGAAATCCCAAGAAGTCAGTGGCATCAGAGCTGGTGGGAGTAAAAATGTTCTGCCAGTCCTCTCCTGCCTCTGACGTCGTTGACCTCGGTGAAACCCACACCTCTTCTTCCGTGTCCTCAAATTCCGCTTCCCATCTCCATGGGGAGCTGCTGCCTGCTATCCCTTCCTCCTGCTCCTCCCCCTCTCCCTCCCTTTCCATGTGCCAGGGCTTGGGCCTGTGGGGGAACAGGGCGTGGAATTCTTCCACTAAAAATTCCTCAGGTACTTCCGTGGCCGGTATCCACTCATTGTGGGATGGCGGAGTGTCCTCCCATGCTATCAGGTACTCCAGTCCTCTCACCCCTCTCCTTGAGTCTAAAATCTCAGTTGCCTCATTGAGCTGTCGGGCGTTTCCCGTCTCCCCCCCTCCCTCTGGAGGCTGATCGCTGTCCCTGAACCTGGTACTTTCCCTGTACGGCGACAGCAGTGATCTATGAAACACTGGGTGCACTCTCATGTCCTCCGGCAGTGCTAGCCTGAAGGCTACCGGGTTGACCTGTTGCGTGACCGTGAAGGGGCCCAGCCTCCTGTGTGCTAACTTTCTGCATCGCCCCCTGGTGGGAAGACCTTCCGAGGATAACCAAACCTTGTCCCCCACCCTTATGACCTCTCCCGGCCGCCTGTGGCGATCTGCCCCCTTCTTATACGCTTCCTTGGCCCTCTCCAAGTGTTCTCTGAGCTGTTGGTGCACCGTCTCCAGGTCCTCTGCCCACTCCTCGGCCTGTGGGCCCTCTTCCTCCTCCTCCCCCTCCCTCTCCGGGAAAGATCTGAGGTCGCGCCCATAGTTGGCCTTAAAGGGCGACACCCCTGTGGAGACGTGCACCGCATTGTTGTAGGCAAATTCTGCCAGTGGCAGGCGATCCACCCAGTCCGTTTGCCTCTGGCTGACGTAACATCTCAGGTACTGCTGCAGAATGGCGTTGACCCGCTCCGCCTGTCCATTGGTCTGCGGGTGCCGAGCCGTCGACAAGCTGACCTCCACCTGCAGGAGGTTCATGAGCCGTCGCCAGAACCTGGAAACAAATTGGCGGCCACGATCCGAAATAACTCTTAAAGGCAATCCATGCAGTCGGAATACGTGGTCCACAAACAGTTTGGCCGTCTCTTCTGCCGAGACCGCCCTGGCACACGGTATAAAGTGGCACATTTTGGACATGAGGTCCACCACCACCAACACTGCGGTCTTGCCCCTGGACGACGGCAGGTCTGTGATGAAGTCCATGGACACTACTTCCCACGGCCTGTGCGGTGTGGCTAATGGCTCCAGCAAACCTGCTGGTGGCGCTCTGACCACCTTTGCTCGCTGGCAGGTGTCACATCCCCTGACATAATCCCGAACATCCTCCCGCACCCCTGGCCACCAGAAGTGTCTCATGACTAGGTGAGTGGTTTTGTCCCTTCCGAAATGACCCGCCGTTGGGTTGTCGTGCATCTGCTTGAGAACCTTACCTCTCAGCTGTTTGGTCGGGAGGTACAGGGCTCCCCTGTAAAAAAGCAAACCCCTCTTCTCCTCAAAGTCTTTGGCCTGCTCCCTCCCCCCTCTCAGGTCTCTGAAGATGCGGGTGGCAAATTCATCCGCTGCCGTCAGTGCTGTGAGTTCTGCCTCGCTCACCACTGCTGCACCGCATGACCATGCAGATGGGGGGAAAACGTGCCTGGGTGCTGGTGGCAACTCCTCCTCCATGTACTCTGGCTTGCGGGAGAGGGCATCCGCCCTGACGTTCTGCTCCCCCGGGATGTAGTGGATGGAGAAGTTGAAGTTCGAGAAGAACTCTGCCCACCGTATCTGCCGCTGGTTGAGCACCCTGGCCGTTCTCCAGAACTCCAGGTTCTTGTGGTCTGTGCACACCTGGATGGGGTGCTTGGCGCCCACCAGGAAGTGTCGCCAGTGCTGGAACGCCGCGTGGATCGCGAGAAGTTCCCTATCAAACACTGTGTAGTTGCGTTCAGGCTGGGTCAGCTTCCTGGAGAAGAAGGCACAGGGTCTCCACTCTCTGTTGGCGTCCAGTTGCAACAGAATCGCTCCCACAGCTTTATCAGAAGCATCTGTCTCCAGGCGTAGGGGCGCATCCTGCACCACGTGGAACAGGTGCTGGTCTGACGCGAACACCCTCTTGAGGCTTTCGAACGCTGCTTGTGCCTCTGGTGTCCACCTGAACTTCTGCTTGCCTCTCAGGCAGTCGGTGATGGGAGCCGTGACCCGAGAGAAGTTCTGGATGAACTTCCTGTAGAAGTTAGCGAAGCCTAGTAGTCGTTGGGCATCTTTGCGCGTCCTGGGGCTGTGCCAGTCCAGGATGGTCTGCACCTTGTCCTTGTCCATTGCCAGTCCCTTGTCTGACAGCTTGTAGCCCAAGAAGTCCACCTCCTTGGTGTGAAACTTGCACTTCTCCAGCTTCACATACAGGTGGTTGTCCTTCAGGCGCTGCAACACCTCCCTGACATCCTTCACATGCTGCACTGGGTCATTGGAATAGATAAGGATGTCATCCAGAAAGACCAGGCAGTTCTTGAAGAGGAGGGACCCCAGGACGTGGTGCATGAAGGCCTGGAAGCAGGCTGAGCCCCCTTGCAACCCGAAGGGCATCACCAGATATTCAAAAGAGCCCAGAGGCGTGAACATCGTGGTCTTCCATTCATCGCCTTCCCGGATCCTGATCAAGTTGTACGCCCCCCTCAGGTCTAGCTTGGTGAAAATCTTGCCCCTGCGTGCCGCTGTCAGGAGATCATCCACTCTGGGCATGGGGAAAGCCACTGGCTCTGTCACCGAATTCAGCCGTCTAAAATCCACCACCAGGCGGCGCTGTTGCGTGTCTTTCTTGTCCACCCAGAAGACCGGGCTGCCCCCTGCTGCCTTGCTTTCTCTGATGAACCCCCGCTTGAGGTTCTTGTCGATGAAAGCACGCAGATCCTCCAGTTCCTGGTCTGACATGGCGTACAGCTTGGCTGGGGGTATAGTTGCCCCCGGCACCAGGTTGATCTGGCAGTCAAAAGGCCTGTGTGGGGGTAGGTGGTCGGACTCCGCTTCGCTGAAGACCTCCTGCAGGTCCCAGTACGGCTTGGGTATCGCCTCACCCCCTTTGACGTGCATGGTGGCCACCGTGGCTATCGGAGGCCCCTCCCCTGGTTGGTGCTGCATGCAATGTTCCAGACAAAAGTCCGACCCAAACGTGATGCATCTCTGGTGCCAACTTATGGAAGGGTCGTGGCGCGCCAGCCAGCTCATTCCCAAAACGATGGGGGGGTCTGAGATGGTCGTGACGTTGAAAGCCAGTGTCTCTGAGTGCCTTCCCACCGTCATTCTCATGGGGGGGGGTTTGATGAGTGATGGCCCCTCCCAGCAACTCTCTGCCATCAATGGTGGCCACATGCAGGGGAAAATCCAGCTGCAGAAGTTGGATTTGGTGCTCTTCTGCAAAGTTTCTCGAGAAGAAGTTGGCAGATGCCCCACTGTCAATTAAGGCGAGGACTGACAGGGGGTAGCCATTTGGGAGCGTCAGCGTGACTTCTAGAACCACTCCTGCTCTGGGAGGGGTGGGCTGGCTCTGCTCCTCTCTGTGCGGGTGGGCGGGCTGGGGCTGTTCACTGCTGACTGTGCCTGGCTGCTGCCCCTTGTCTCCTGCAGCCAGGCTGTCTCGTTTCCCTGCTGTGGTGCTACGTCAGTGGGGGAAGGTACAACCGTTCCCGCCTTTCCTTGCCACTCCCTGCGATGAGGGCAGTCTCTGACGCGATGCCGGGGGGAGTTGCAGAGAAAGCAATTCCCTCCTCTTCCCTCCTTGCGTTTTGGCGCCGCCGGGGTTTGAAAAGCCCGCGCGCGCGCTCCCCCGATCTCCATCGGTTCCGGCTCTGGGCTTGGTCTGGGCGGGTCTGGGGGCGGTCCCTGGGGTGGGTTTTGGTGATGTGGTCTGTCCTGAGAGCGTGGGAACCAAGGTTTTGCTGCGCGCGTCGCTTGTTTGTCATACCATCTGGATTCCTGCCTCACCCCCACCGCTAGCGCCGCTTTGCTGAGCTGATCCATAGTCTGCGGTCTAGGACCTCTTGCCAGCTCATCCTTAACGTCTGCATGCAAACCTAGGTAGAAGGCTGATTTCACTGGCTCACTGTTCAGATCCCACCCCAGTTTGTGCACCAGCATGGTGAATTTCGCCCAGTAGTCTCTAACTGTCGATTTTCCTTGTGTTAGGTCATGAAGCTCCTGTTTAGTGGCCTCCATTTCACTGTCGCTAGCGTACATTAATTTTAAAGCTTCTAGAAATAAAGTTGCGTTCTTCATGCAAGGATTTTTTTGCGCGATGAGCGGTCTTACCCATTCCCGGGCGGCCCCCGTCAAATGCTCTATGATAAAGTAGACTCTGTGCGCGTCATCTGGGAATTCTGCTGCATGCAATTCCAGCGCATAATTTATCTCAGTCTCGAATCCGAGGTACTCCCTCGGGTCTCCGCTGAACTTGGTGACTAGGCTCTGTCCCCTTCTCACTTGGACTAGCTGCGGCTGGGGTGCCCCCCCACCTCTAGCGGCTTTCTCCTCTTCCAACTTTTTCTGCAGGTCTAATACCATCACCCTTAGCTGTTTCTCAGTCTCCTCTTTTGTCCTCACCTGGTCCACCAGCTTGTTCAGCTCCTCCTGCGCCCCTCGCGCTTCCTCCTGAGCGGCATGCAATTGCTGCTGTGCGTGCGCTGTGAGGGTCTGTAGCTCCTGCTTCGCTGCTTCAGCCTCCAGCCTCCAATGCTCAGCCTCTTGAGCGCTCATCGCTGCACTCCAAAGTAGCCAAAAAAGATTCGGGAGTTGCTGTCAGAGGGCCTGGTATGGCTACTCTAGAGTAACGACTCCAGCATGGTCTTTTAAGGCTTTTATTAAGTGCTGACTATTTACAGTGTTCAGAGCAGTAAAAATGCATCCTTAAGGTGAGGTGTCAGAACTCCCGAATGGCGATTGGCGCGTTTTCTTCCAGCACCACAACTTTGGCAGACCCAACCTCTTCCCCCTACGTTTGCGTCGCAATTCGGGAGTTGGGGGGATTGGCCTCCCCCCCCGTGCGTCCAACTTCCTGTCCCACCTGAGGCATGGGCTCCACAACCCTGCCTGAGCCTCGGACACCACTTCCTGACTCTCCGCTGGAGGCAGAGCTCTCCTTACTCTCTCCAGCGCTTGGTGATGGGCTGGAACTTAAGATGGGAGGGACTTCCCTGTATCCCTTGTCCCTCACACTAGCATTCCTGTCTCACTTTATACTAAAATATTTACATAGGTAGTGACTAAGTGGTTTAAAATCTTAGGACTGACTATAAATTTCTAAGGGAAGGGATCAGGAATAATGGACTTAGCTATGCAGTGCTAGGGACGCGGGTGGCGCTGTGGGTTAAACCACTGAGCCTAGGGCTTGCTGATCAGACGGTCGGCGGTTCAAATTCCTGCAATGGGGTGAGCTCCCGTTGCTCAGTTCCAGCTCCTGCCCACCTAGCAGTTCGAAAGCACATCAAAGTGCAAGTAGATAAATAGGGACCGCTCCGGCGGAAAGGTAAACAGTGTTTCCATGCGCTGCTCTGGTTCGCCAGAAGAAGCTTTGTCATGCTGGCCACATGACCTGGAAGCTGTACACTGGCTCCCTCGGCCAATAACATGAGATGAGCGTTGCAACCCCAGAGTCAGTCATGACTGGACCTAATGGTCAGGGGTCCCTTTGCCTTTACCTTTTTATAAATTTCTAAGGGAAGGGATCAGGAATAATGGACTTATCTATGCAGTGCTTGGAACATTCCTTGTGGGGGGAATTTATCTAGAACAACCAGTATGGGACAACCCAGTTAGATGGGTGGCTTATTAATTAATTAGTTAGTTAAATTCCTTGTTGTTGTTCAGTCGTTTAGTCGTGTCCGACTCTTCGTGACCCCATGGACCATAGCACGCCAGGCACTCCTGTCTTGCACTGCCTCCCGTAGTTTGGTCAAACTCATGTTCGTAGCTTCGAGAACACTGTCCAACCATCTTGTCCTCTGTCGTCCCCTTCTCCTAGTGCCCTCAATCTTTCCCAACATCAGGGTCTTTTCCAAGGATTCTTCTCTTCTCATGAGGTGGCCAAAGTATTGGAGCCTCAGCTTCACGATCTGTCCTTCCAGGGAGCACTCAGGGCTGATTTCCTTAAGAATTGATAGGTTTGATCTTCTAGCAGTCCATGGGACTCTCAAGAGTCTCCTCCAGCACCATAATTCAAAAGCATCAATTCTTCGGCGATCAGCCTTCTTTATGGTCCAGCTCTCACTTCCATACATCACTACTGGGAAAACCATAGCTTTAACTATACGGACCTTTGTCGGCAAGGTGATGTCTCTGCTTTTTAAGATGCTGTCTTAAAAAGTTAAATTCCTAGCTTTTCCTAACTACGCTATTGACGCAGCAGGTCATGCACATCCCTCCCTCTCTCATTCTAGGCCAAAGCCTTCAAAAAGTAGGAGCAACACCATCAATGCACTAAGCAAAGTCCAGCAATGTCAAGCAATGCCTGGCAGTCTCTCTCCCCCCCCCCATGTGAATTAGCAGCAGGAGATAATGGCCGATAAGATTGATGATAAGCCGTCCAATACATCCTGGATATCCACACATGCAAGACAACACACCTCCAAAAATCATGTTATTGTGGCACAGATTTTTATTTTTATTTTTTTACTTTGGTCTGAAAATAGTAGGATTGGCTTTCTCAGCAAAGAGTCACCAAGTAACATCACATGTCTCTTCCTGATTTGGACAGTAGCCGAACTCCTTCCATCCATAGACATGCAAAAAAGGACACAAGTTCAATTCTTGGTGCCTCCGTATAGTGTTCATAAAAATGATTATCCATGGGGTGCTGTGTTTATTTCATAGCTCCAAAATGCAGATAGAGCATTCCTGAAATTTGTCATCTTACTTAATAAGCAAAAAGCTGAATAGGGAAAAGTCTCTTCAACCAGGACCATGAGTCACATCCAGAAATGTGTTCATGAGTATGGGATAGTATTTTGTTTGCATTTTAATGAGAAGCGACCTATTTTTTTTTCACTTTTCCAACCAAAATATGTAGCAAAATACAATCCAGGGGAAACCTGAATTGCTGTTTGCTCCTATTTGAATGCTAAAGAGCAGTTTTCCCCAGGGAAGAGCAGCAGAACAAGACAAAGCATGGATAAGCCTTTAGTTCTGACAAAACAATTATCTCCCCTTGCAATTATCTAATCCACTATTACTCATGAAAGAATTAGGAAACAAACTTGTTTGTTGGAGAAAATTCAGATGTAGATTTCAAGGTGCCAAAAGAAGGTTTTTTATGTAGGGCACTACTGCGGCCCATGTTTTGTTAGCCCAAAAATGTAAAATAAGGGAGGTCCCAACTAAAGAAGAATGGTTAACTTAAGGTGATGGAAAATGCCCAGCTCATGGACCTAACATACAGAATAAGAGAACAAGAAGAACATAAGTTTAAAGAAGATTGGAAAATGTTTATGGAATATATGGGGGGAGGGCAAAAATTGTGTACACTTGAAACGTTGGCATAAATTAAGATAAATTCAATAGGGTAAAATAGTTTTGATGGATTTAATAATGAAATACTGAATGGTTTAGTTTATGTAAAATATGCAGGGATTCATAATATGTAAAAGGAACCATGGAAAGAGAAGAAGGGAAGTCATTGATATTTTAAGGATTTTTAATTGAATATTCTAAATTGTAAAACAGAAAATTTAATAAAAAACTATATATATAGAAAAGGAAACAGTCAATAAGCAAGTGTAGAAGTGATTTTGAATCAACCTTTGTGCCACCGAGGAATGGCATTAGAGGAAAGAATTGGTCAGGGCTCTGCTAATTTAATTTCTGCCTAGTTTCCTCTTTTTCATGTTATAAACCAGATTTCAAATTCTTCTTCTCTTCTCATGAGGTGGCCAAAGTATTGGAGCCTCAGCTTCAGAATCTGTCCTTCCAGTGAGCACTCAGGGCTGATTTCCTTCAGAATGGATAGGCTCAGGCTGTATATACATGTAAATACACCATCTATCATAAAGTTACCACAGTCTCCGCTGTGTTTCCAAAAAGAAACACAGATCCTGAGTCTGAGTAAGTGCCCAGAAGCCCTGGAAAATATATCTCAAGAATTTATAACCTTCTCCTAGAATGGGAGGTGAAGGAAGAAACGGTGAAAGGAGCAATGGTAAAATGGGCTCAAGATCTTTTTTTATTTTATTTTAAATTTTATACCTTTATTAAGATTAAAAACATACAAGCAAATGAAAATAAAATACTAAACATCATGAAACAAACCAATATTAACAATATCAACAAAAATCAACAAAAATAAAAATCTTCTATCAAGTATCAAGCACATATATCTACTTTGATTAAATCTTATCGTAATATTTATCATTACTTATCTTTTAACATCTTGCAGAATCTTCTATAAATAGACTTCCACTTGTCTTTGTTAATTCATTCTGTTAATTCATCTACCTATATATTGCTTTCCTTAACTTTCCATCTTGGAATAACTACAGAATATTAGAATTAAACCCAAGTCTTTTCAGATACTCCCCAAATTTTCCCCAATTATAATTAAATTTCTTATTGCTACCCCCCCCCAATTGAATTCGTCAATTTTGCCAAATCTACGTAACTTATCACCTTTTCTTGCCAATCTCTAATACTAGGGATTTCTTGCTTTTTCCATAACTTGGCAATTAACATTCTTGCCGCTGCCCCTGCATACAAAAATACCTTTTCATCTTGTTTAGATATCTCTTCATTTACCATTCCTAATAGGAGAGACTCGGGAGTTTTTTAAAATATTATATTTAATTTTTTTTTCAATTCCTCTAATATCTCATTCCAAAAAGGGTTTACTTTTTCACAATGCCACCATATGTTTAGGAAAGTCCCAACCTCTATTTGGCATCTCCAGCACCGATTATCTCTAGTTTTATACATCTTGTGAATTTTATCTGGCATCAGGTACCATTTATAAAACATCTTGATCAAATTTCCCTGATTCCCTCTGACGCCGTAAATTTCCATGATACCTTCCAGAGCCTTTCCCAGCTTTCCATTTGAATGGGTTTCCCTAGGTCCATTGCCCATTTTGTCATGGTTTCCTTAACCACTTCATCTTTAACCTCCCATTCCAAAAGTATGCTATACATTTTAGAGATGTTTTCCCGACTGTTCTGCAGCAAGTTCTTCTCTAATAGAGAGGGTTCGATCCTGAAACCTTTATCCTGAAAGCATTATCCTCTTTAAATCTACTATATATTTGGTGATATTGGAGCCTGCCCGTTAAATGTTGTTTAATCTCCTCATATTTCCTTAATTTAAATCCCCCCTCTTTTCCCTCTAATAAATCTTTGTATTTTCCCCATACACCCTCTGTGTTTAATTTTTTTGTGGTAATTATCTCTATTTGGGATAACCATCTAGGGGTTCAAGATCTAGGGTACAACATCTATATGGATCAGTGGGAGAAGTTTTGGAAGGAGGATATCAAATTTATGGTGTGCTACAACCTAAGAGAAAATATTATGAAAATGCAATACAGGTGGCACCACATCCCAGCAAAACTTGCGAAGGTGTACAAAAATAGATCACCAAGTTGCTGGAGGTGCAAAGGTGGAATAGGGTCATACGTGCACATGTGGTGGCAATGCACAGCCATTAAAGAATTTTGGGATAATATCTATAATGATTTTTTTTTTTAAAAAAAACTATTTAAGTTTTCATTTAAGAAAAAGCCTGAAATCTTCCTCCTAGGAATAATGTCAACAGAAATTAAAAAAAAGAAATTAGACCACTTTCATGTATACAACAGTAGCAACCAGGATTTCAATTGCAAGAAGCTGGAAAAGTGAAAAAATACCCATTTTAAGCGCATGGCAGGTCCTAATGACAGAATACCTGCAGATGGCCATGATGACAGGGAGAGTTAGAGGTCACCCCAAACAAAAACACAGAAAGAAAATATTTAAAGAGAATTTGGAACACCAAACATCTCCTGGCAGATATAGAATGATCCTTGTAAGACAAGAAATATAATGTTTCCTTTTGTTGATATCTGAGGAAAACAAAAATAAAAAAAAATATTCCAGCAGCACCTCAGAGACCAACTAAGTTTGTCATTGGATATGAGCTTTCGTGTGCATCCACACTTCTTCATATTACACTGAAATACACGAAAGCTCATACCCATTGACAAACTTAGTTGGTCTCTGAGGTGCTGCTGGAAGGAATTTTTTTATTTTTGTTTTGACTATGTAAGACCAACACGGCTACCTACCTGTAACTATGAGGCTGCCTTGAGATGCCTTCTAAAGGTCTGGTAATTGTTGTTCTCTTTGACCTCTGGTGGGAGGGCATTCCACGGGGTGGGTGTCACTACCGAGAAGGCCCTCTGCCTGGTTCCCTGTAACTTAGCTTCTCGTAGCGAGGGAGCAGCCAGAAGGCCCTCGGCACTGGACCTCAGTGTCCGGGCAGAACAATGGGGGAGGAGACGCTCCTTCAGGTATACTGGACCAAGGCCATTTAGGGCTTTAAAGGTCAGCACCAACACTTTGAATTGTGCTCGGAAACGTACTGGGAGCCAATGTAGGTCTTTCAGGACTGGTGTTATGTGGTCTCGGCGGCCACTCCCAGTCACCAGTCTAGCTGCCGCATTCTGGGTTAGCTGTAGCTTCCGGGTCACCTTCAAAGGTAGCCCCACGTAGAGCGCATTGCAGTAGTCAAGGTGGGAACTTAACTTTTCCCCTTTGGTGTTTGCTCATCACAAAAACTTGGAACAGACTTCCCACTCCTCTTTGAGGTCAACATGGTGTGTGTATTTGGGGGAGGGACGGGACCTAAGATATTTGTTATTAAAATGTTACTCAGGAAGAAACAATTATCTCCCTCTGCAATTATCTACTCCACCATGACTTGATCTCAAGGTTCTCCCAAGTAAACACTAAAAAAAACATGCCATAAGAAAGTCTGAAAATGCTTATAGATCATTGAGAGACGGGTGTAGGAGCAAGAAGGAGGCAATGTAATTTCTCCCTGCTTCCCCCTTCTTTCATGTTATGAGATGAATTTAAATCAGGGCGTTGGCAATCTCCATTTGTTTCCAAGGCATATGTTTGTAACTATGTTGATGCAAAAAATAGGGCATCATCCGCTGTCAGCTCTTTAACACAAGCAGTTGCTTTTGATGAACATATGATGGATCTATATGAAAACTTTGGCACCAGAATGCTTTGGCTTCTAGAATTGCTGTTTTTGCTGCCTAACATAATTTGTGATGTACCCTGCCCTGTCAGTGATCCCTTTCCTGTTGTAAATGAATGGTATCAGCCAGGAGGGTTGGTCATTGGTGGAAGTACTTCTCAGATCGTTAGTTTGATCAGTGAAGTTTCATTTGAGGAGCCACCTTCTCAGAACCTGTTTGATACACCGGTGTAAGAAATTATTATTATTTTCCTCTTTGTGTTGCCTGACCTCAGCACAATCAGAAAGGTTTGTTTATGCCTGTGAGAATATATTCAATTAAAGTGCATGTATACTTAATTTGGTGTAAGAATATTCTTTTTTGATCTCTTGTCCTTTGTAGCACACACACAGGGTTGTTCTCCTGTAAAAAATGACCCTTTGATTTTTTTTTTTTTTAGTCATTTAGTCGTGTCTGACTCTTCGTGACCCCATGGACCAGAGCACACCAGGCACTCCTGTCTTCCACTGCATCCCACAGTTTGGTCAGAATCATGTTGGTAGCTTTGATAACACTGTCCAACCATCTTGTCCTCTGTTGTCCCCTTCTCGTAGTGCCCTCAATCTTTCCCACCATCAGGGTATTTTCCAAGGATTCTTCTCTTCTCATGAGGTGGCCAGAGTACTGGAGCCTCAGCTTCAGGATCTATCCTTCCAGTGAGCACTCAGGGCTGATTTCCTTCAGAATGGATAGGTTTGATCTTCTCGCAGTCCATGGGACTCTCAAGAGTCTCCTCCAGCACCACAATTCAAAAGCATCAATTCTTCGGCGATCAGCCTTCTTTATGGTCCAGCTCTCACTTCCATCACTACTGGGGAAACCGTAGCTTTAACTATACGGACATTTGTTGACAAGGTGATGTCTCTGCTTTTTAAGATGCTGTCTAGGTTTGTCATTGCTTTTCTCCCAAGAAGCAGGCGTCTTTTAATTTCGTGACTGCTGTCACCATATGCAGTGATCATGGAACCCAAAAAAGTAAAATCTCTCACTGCCTCCATTCCCCTTCCCCTTTTATTTGCCAGGAGGTGATGGGACCAGTGATCATTATCTTAGCTTTTTTGATGTTGAGCTTCAGGGCATATTTTGCGCTCTCCTCTTTACCCTCATTAATAGGTTCTTTAATTCCTCCTCACTTTCTGCCATCAAGGTTGTGTCATCAGCTTATCTGAGGTTGTTGGTATTTCTTCCGGCAATCTTAATTCCGTCTTGGGATTCATCCAGTCCAGCCTTTTGCATGATGAATTCTGCATGTAAGTTAAATAAGCAGGGAGACAATATACAGCCTTGTCGTACTCCTTTCCCAATTTTGAACCAATCAGTTGTTCCATATCCAGTTCTAACTGTAGCTTCTTGTCCCACATAGAGATTTCTCAGGAGACAGATGAGGTGATCAGGCACTCCCATTTCTTTAAGACCTTGCCATAGTTTGCTGTGGTCGACACAGTCAAATGCTTTTGCTTGGTCAATGAAGCAGAAGTAGATGTTTTTCCTGGAACTTTCTAGCTTTCTCCATAATCCAGTGCATGTTTGCAATTTGGTCTCTGGTTCCTCTGTCCCTTTGAACTCCAGCTTGCACTTCTGGGAGTTCTTGGTCCACATACTGCTTAAGCCTGCCTTGTAGAATTTTAAACATACCATTTTAGTGGTATGCAATTTCTCAGCAGCATGCTATGAATGTCTACTGAGCCAAAAAAAAAAACCCTCACTGAGTCCAATGGGGCTTACTCCCAAGTAAGTGTGTAGAGGATTTTAGGTCGCATCATATTTGCATGCAACATGATTCCTATTTCTAGAGGGAGGGTATGAGAGTACAGAAGTGAATATCACGGTAAATGAAGACGAAGAAAATATATTGAAAATTCAATACTATCAAACTTAGTTAAGTACGTGTGGAAATGAGGGAAACATTGAAAAAACTGTAAACCACAACAACAGTAGAGAGGGAGAGGGAAAGTGTGAGAGCTCCAGGAAGAAAAATGAATTCTCAAGAAGATTTCAAACACAATTCTTGAGTGCATGTTTTATAAATAATCAGTGCTGTGCATCTCCACCAAATACAACTGGGGCAAGATCAAGAACTTTGGAGTGGCTGATCATCTGGAAATGACCCAGATCTTGGCCCTGAATAATTTGGGGAACTAGCAGAGTGTTTAATTAAGTGTTTAATGCCTTAAGCACATGGATGTCTATCTAATCCAGCCTAATTCAGCTTTCCTACAATAGGCAACCAGGTTCCTATAGAAAGCACAAATAACTATATGAGCACAATAATTGCTCTCCCATATTGTTCCCAGGAAAGTAGAATTCAGAAATAAGTTGTCACTGATCCAGTAGATTCCATGTGACGATCATGATTTGTTGTTGTTGTCTAGTCGTTTAGTTGTGTCCGACTCTTCGTGAACCCAAGGACCATAGCACGCCAGGCCCCCTGTCTTCCACTGCCTCCCGCAGCTTGCTCAAACTCATGTTCGCAGCTTCAAGAACACTGTCCCACCATCTCGTCCTCTGTCGTCCCCTTCTCCTTGTGCCCTCCATCTTTCCCAACGTCAGGGTCTTTTCCAGGGAGTCTTCTCTTCTCATGAGATGTCCAAAGTATTGGAGCCTCAACTTCAGGATCTGTCCTTCCAGTGAGCACTCGGGGCTGATTTCCTTCAGAATGGATATGTTTGATCTTCTTGCAGTCCATGGGACTCCCAAGAGTCTCTTCCAGCACCATAATTCAAAAGCATCAATTCTTCGGCGATCAGCCTTCTTTATGGTCCAGCTCTTAGGAGAGATGAATAAAGGTTTATGATTTTTTTCTAATTGTTTCTCTCTTAAAAACTTTAGAAATAAATAAATAAATCCTCTGTTATGATAACATCTCTTTCTATACAATTCAGAAAGAAATTACTGTACCCTAAGTTTTCTATTGCATCGCCCCATCTCCGCTGGGAGGACTGCTTGGCACCAACTTTATCTTCATTTCTCCTTCGAGCAATGGCATTTTCATTTCCCCACACATTCTGGCAGCACTAATGATTGAATGCATTTACTCTGACTATGTTTTTTCTTATGCTTATGTATTTTTATTACTGCATTTATTCTTCTTGTAAATCATTTCAGGACGTCTAGAACACAAAGATGAATTCAGTAAACCTAATTTTGCCTAAACTGAAGAATAAAGTAAATTATCAGCTGTGAAACATATGTAACAAGTAAAAGAATGTCCTTAAACTCCACAGCAATTTGTAAGTTAGGTGAAAGATTAATTTAGCTCTATTTGCAGGGTTATGATAAAATTCTACCAGCATGCCCTGGCCTTGGCATTTGCTGTAAATGAGATAAATGAGGACCCCAAGATCTTGCCCAATGTCACTCTTGGATTCCACATATATGACAACTTCTTTGATGCAATGATGACCTACCGTACCACTCTGGATGTGTTCTCCAAATCACACAGCTTTTCCCCTAACTACAAATGTGATGCCCATAAAAACCCCATCGTTGCTATTGGGGGACTTGGCTCTGATACTACCTTCCACATGGACAACATCTTAAGTCTCTACAAGATACCACAGGCAAGTATTTGAATGGGTCTTTCACTGATGTTCTGGGAGTGTTCTGGTGATTCAGAATGTCCGGTGAAGGGTGGAGGGACTACACAATTCAGAGAAAATCCTCGTGGAAGAGTGTTTCACCATAACCCTATTTAGGTATTTGTATGCCAATGTGATGTTAATAATGTGGTGTAGGAAGATGGGATGTTTGTGTTAAACATGTCCTCTTAGTCACACTCCTGGTTATCCTTCATGTGTTGGAGAGCAACTGCCTGTTTCAGAAAGCCTACCATGTATTCTAAATCTGTGGGGGGGGGGGGATTCGTCCAAAATCGAGAAGGAATCCTCCCCTTCCTGGTGACACATATTCTCCTCCTAAGTCATGGAGTGGGGGTGCAGTCTAGATCACTGTCTCCCGTGCTCTACATGGACCCTGTTTGACCGGTGACATCAGGTGGCTTTCTTGCCGAGTTGGCACTTTGCAGAACACTTAGCAGAGTTCATTGTGAAATGCACTTAAGAAACACCTTTCTTAAGTCGGCCACTCCACATTATACATTTAAAACCCATCACTTGTCAAAGGGTCTTCAGACCTTTAGCTTCTCCCCTCACAGGCCTACAGTTCCCACTACCCTTAAGAAGCTAGATGTCCCATGATTCTTTGGGGGAAGTCATGTGTTTTACATGTGTTTTGGATATACTTTAAATGTATGCAATAGATCCAGACTTTCTTGCTCAATACCTTGCATAGTGATTTACATCCTGATCCAGGTTATATTGACCACACCACTGGCATCATATATGATGTTGACTATAAAGTGGGTCAGCATGGCTTGCACAAAAGGATCACATCATCCAAATGTTATGGTCTAGGGGTATAAAGTTTGCCACCTATCACAGAGAATGACCAAGAACATAATGCAGGTACAGTGGTACCTCGGTTTCAGTACACAATTGGTTCTGGAAGTCTGTACTTAACCTGAAGCGAACTTTCCCATTGAAAGTAATGGAAAGTGGATTAATCTGTTCCAGACGGGTCCGCGGAGTACTCAACGTGAAGCGTACTTAACCCGAAGTATGAGTGTAATTGGTTCTGGGAGTCCGTACTTAACCTGTAGTGAACTAAACCTGAAGCGAACTTTCCCATTGAAAGTAATGGAAAGTGGATTCATCCGTTCCAGACGGTTCTGCGGAGTACTTAATCTGAAAGTACTCAAACCGTGGTGTACTTAAACCGAGATATGACTGTACTAATGTAAGTGAGCTCCTTCCTTGATCAGATTTAATATTTAATATTAGATTTAATATTTGGAGGAGAAAATGTCTCCTAAACCTACAAATACCTTCAACAATTACTTGTTGCATAAAAAACACCTAACATTTAAACACTGGTCCTAAAATATCTCTCTTTGTAAATTCTCTTTCAGTTCATGTATGGCACATATCACCCAGAAGAGAGTACTCCAGGTCACGTCCCCTCCTTTTACCGCATGGTCCCCCCTGAAGCCCCACAATATATGGGGATTGTCTGGCTACTTCAGCATTTCGGATGGACATGGGTTGGACTCTTTGTTGTAGATGGTGCCACTGGAGAAAATTTCCTGCAGACCCTGGAATATTACTTTTCCCAGAATAAAATATGTTCAGCCTTCACACAGAGAATCCCAGAACAAGCAAATCTGAAGCTCACGGATGAATTTTATTATTTTGCCTTAGATATATATTCACGTTTCATGAAACATACAGCTAATGTTTTCATTTTGTATGGAGAAAATTTAACATTTACATGGCTGGTGACTGCTTTCTTTTTTTTGGAAGACCCCCACAAGGGGAAAACCACATTGTTGGGAAAGGTTTGGATTTTGACAACCCAGGTTGATTTTCTATTATCAGGCTTTCAAAGAAACATGGATTTACAGCAGTTCAATGGTGCCATTTCCTTCAGCATTCATTCAAAAGACCCCCCAGGCTTCAAAGAATTTCTCCAAAACATTAAACCATACAAGAACAAAGAAGATGGTTTTCTCAAAGATTTTTGGGAGCAAACATTTGACTGTTCCCTTCCCAATCCTGGCATACCAACAGAAAACAGTTGTACGGGAGAGGAAGGTCTTGAGAGTCTTCCTGATGCTCTCTTTGAAATGCACATGACAGGCCACAGCTACAGCATCTACAATGCTGTGTATAGTATAGCACATGCAATGCATGCTATTTACAAATCTAAATCCAATCACAAGCCAATATTGGCTAGCAAAAGTTTCGAACTTCAACATCTCAAGCCTTGGCAGGTAGTGTCTCAAAGTTTGTTTGTTTTATTATCATTTCACTGAATGTAATATATAATAATAATAATAATAATAATAATAATAATAATAATAATAATAATAATTTATTTATTATTTATACCCCGCCCATCTGGCTGGGTTTCCCCAGCCACTCTGGGCAGCTTCCAACAGAAACATTAAAATATACTAATTTCTTAAACATTAAAAGCCTCCCCAAACAGGGCTGCCTTCAGATGTCTTCTAAAAATCTGGTAGCTGTTTTCCTTTTTGACATCTGATGGGAGGGCGTTCCACAGGGCAGGCGCCACCACCGAGAAGGCCCTCTGCCTGGTTCCCTGTAACTTGGCTTCTTGCAATGAGGGAACCGCCAGAAGGCCCTCGGAGCTGGACCTCAGTGTCCGGGCAGAACGATGAGGGTGGAGAGGCTCCTTTAGGTATACTGGACTATTGCAATATGTGATTACATATTAAATCAGGAACTTATTGCAAAGGCACACACAAACAACTTGAATGGGCAGAGGGTGTCCCTCAAGAACCTAGGTCCAAAGATCTGTATAGCTTTACATCTTATTTATAAAATCTCAGGTATAAGCTGGTAACAAATTGGCAGCTTGTGCAGGTCTCTAAGAGTGAATATAATAGGGTCCCATCCTACTTATAAACCTGAAAATACCCTATTGGGATTCAGATTCTATGTATTCACCCTTGTCAAAGTAAATCACAGAGGCCTGTTTCATGTTCCAAATTCTACTGGTCTCACCTGAGAAATTGAGCTAGGTGTCATCTACAGCTCAAGTTGAAAATCCCGGGCCTCAAATATTGGCATGAAGTCTCCAAAATATTGTCATCTCTTCAAAATTTATTATTTTTCTTCCTTCTGTTAGCTCTACCCATTTCTTCAAGGCATTTCATTCAACAACTCAGTTGGAGAAGCAATGTTTTTCAATGATGAAAGGGAAGTAGAAGGAGGATTTGACATTGTGAACATGGTCATATACGCAAACAGGTCATTCCAGAGAGTGAAAGTTGGAAATGTGCACCCCAAAGACCTCGGAGGAAAAGAATTCATCATTAATGAAGATATAATAATGTGGCACAGAACATTTAAGCAGGTGGGATGTTTGGGTACACTTTGAATATATATTATATATATAGTGGTACCTCGCAAGACGAATGCCGCACACGATATAAAAACTCGCTAGACGAAAGCGTTTTGCGTTGCGCGTTGCGCGAAGCATCTCGCAAGACAAAGGTTTCTGTGGCCACGCTTTGCAAGATGAAGGTTTTTTGCCGGGTTTTTTTCCACCCCCTCCCCCCAATTTCAGGTAACTGCGCTTCACAAGGTGACATTTCCGCAAGAAGAAAGGAGTCGCGGAATGAATTATTTTCGTCTTGTGAGGTACCACTGTAGTTGGGTTCAGTGGGACCTAGATGCAAACATTTTATGCCCCACCAGCCACTTTTCTCAGTTAGGAGACAATTTCAGATTATTTACGTTTTGATGTTTTGTTTGTTTGTTTCTAAAATTCAATTTTAACACATTTCCTGTTCATGGATAGATGCTTCCTGTTTCTGTGTGCAATGACTACTGCCACCCGGGATATCAGAAGAAAAAGAAGGAAGGGCATAAATTTTGCTGCTATGACTGTGAGCAATGCCCTGATGGGAAGATTTCAAACCAGATTGGTAGGTGACTTTTTCCATTGTACAGGGTTGAATAATTCAGAACAATTCTGGAACACCATTTCCAATGGTTAAATTATCGTTGTTACGAATATAATGCCCTGGCAAGCTAGTCAGTCATGGAATCAGACTGTTTCCAGAAATCTTTCAGAAATCAGAGTACAAGAAGCATTCAGACCAAGGCAAACTTACTTGACACAAGGAAAATCCACTTAATGTAGTGAGGCATATGAGTAAAGTTACAATTTTGATTGCTGTTAATTATGCTTTGGTTTAGCCTTCCCCAGTCAGGTGACCTCTAGATGTCCAGTGACCATGCATGCTGTGTATGATGGGTGTTGTAGCACAAAAGCACCAAATTGGGGGAGACTACTTTAAGTTACTATGAAACCAAAGACAAAAATTATTTAACACCAGCCCATTATCATTTGGAGATAATTATTTATTATTTATACCCCACCTATCTGGCCGGGTGTAAAAATACATTAAAATATTACAGATTAAAAACAGGGCTGCCTTTAGGTGTTTTCTAAATGTCAGGTAGTTGTTTATCTCCTTGACCTCCAATGGAAGGGCGTTCCACAGGGCGGGCGCCACCACCGAGAAGGCCCTCTGCCTGGTTCCCTGTAGCTTTGCTTCTCGCAGTGAGGGAACCGCCAGAAGGCCCTCGGCACTGGATCTCAGTGTCCGGGCTGAACAATGGGGGTGGAGACGCTCCTTCAGGTATATAGGACCGAGGCCGTTTAGGGCTTTAAAGGTCAGCACCAACACTTTGAATTGTGCTCAGAAACGTACTGGGAGCCAACGTAGGTCTCTTAGGACCGGTGTTATGTGGTCTTGGCGGCCGCTCCCCGTCACCAATCTAGCTGCCACATTCTCAATTAATTGCAGTTTCCGGGTCACCTTCAAAAGTAGCCCCACATACAGCGCATTGCAGTAGTCCAAGCAGGAAATAACTAGAGACAGTCTGCGGGCAGGTAGGGTCTCAGCCTGCGTACCAGATGGAGCTGGTAGACAGCCGCCCTGGACACAGAATTAACCTGTGCCTCCATGGACAGCTGTGAGTCCAAAATGACTCCCAGGCTGCACACCTGGTCCTTCAAGGGCACAGTTATCCCATTCAGGACTAGGGGGTCCCCCACACCCGCCCGCCCCCTGTCCCCCCAAAACAGTACTTCTGTCTTGTCAGGATTCAACCTCAATCTGTTAGCCGCCATCCATCCTCCAACCGCCTCCAGACACTCACACAGGACATTCACTGGTTCTGATTTAAAAGAGATAACAATGATAATTGCAAGTGTAACTCGATTTCCTAATCACTATGGGTACAATTCATTTTTTGACTATTCATCTTTATTGATTTTCATATTTTTTAACAAATCAATATAAAACTATTTCAGATCTAATGCAAATATTAAAAGTTGACTCCCTGCCCTTCTTCCCAGATGTTCCCAATATTTCCCTATAATACTCTGTCATCGTCAGGAACTGGGCAGAGGAGGAATGACCCTTCCGGGCCAGAGGAAGACAGTTTTGATGGAGTTCACAACCTAGAGGCTGGTGGGGGGGTTTGAGAAATAATGAGAGAGGAGGAGGAAGAGGAAGCACTACGGGGGGGGGAGCTGACGGACACAGAGTCTTTGGAAAGCATTCCAGCCTCCCCCCCCCTCCCAGAACCCAGGGAGCCTTGAAAGTAGAAGAGCAAAGAGCTCAAAGACAGAGGGAACTTCTCAGAGACATAGAGCTTGATGAAGTAGGAAGTGGAAGAGGTGGGGTGTGTGGTGGAGATTCACGCGGGACAACACCATTTTCCAAGAGGGTGGATTTTACAACATCTCTCTGTAAATACAGAATAAAAAGAGGACGGTAAGAACATAACTTGTATTTCTATGTTCTTGGGCAACGGGCTGTGGGACTCGCTAGCTATACATCCCAATCCTTTAATGTAATTCCATTACAATTCAAACTAGCAGGTACAAGTCTGCATAGGAAACAAAAGTAATGCAGATTGAGAAATACCCATAACATATAAATGAATTGGAACCAAAATAGGATCTGTTTCTATATTTCAGACATAAGTTCCTGTTTCAGCTGCCAAGAGAATCAATATTCCAACATGAAGAGAGATGGATGCATCCCCAAAATAAAAAGCTTTCTGTCTTATGAAGAACCTTTAGGGATCAGTTTAGCCTTCCTTGCTATTTCTTTTTCCCTGATTACACTGTGGGTATTAGGAATCTTCATTAAGTACAGAGATACCCCCATTGTGAAAGCCAACAACCGGGACCTCACCTACACTCTCCTGGTCTCCCTTTCGCTCTGCTTCCTCTCATCTTTGCTGTTCTTGGGCAAACCTGGGAAAGTGACCTGCCTTCTTCGCCAACCATCTTTTGGCATCGTCTTCTCAGTGGCTGTTTCTTGTTTGCTGGCAAAGACTACCATTGTTTCTTTAGCATTCATGGCCACAAAGCCTGGATCCAGAATGAAGAAATGGGTGGGGAAAAATGTGTCCAACTCTATTGTCCTTTCCTGCTCGTTTATTCAAGCCAGTATTTGTACTATGTGGTTGGCAACTTCTCCCCCTTTTCCTGATTTAGACATGTTCTCAGTAACAGAAGAAATGATTCTACAATGTAATGAAGGGTCCACTGCAATGTTTTACTGTGTCCTGAGCTACATGGGGCTCCTAGCCATTGCTAGTTTCATTGTGGCATTCCTAGCCCGCAAGTTGCCCGATACTTTCAATGAAGCCAAGTTCATTACCTTCAGTATGCTGGCGTTTTGCAGTGTGTGGGTTTCATTTCTTCCAACTTACCTGAGTACAAGAGGGAAATACATGGTGGCTGTGGAGATTTTCTCCATTTTGGCCTCCAGTGCTGGTTTACTGGGTTGCATATTTTTGCCGAAATGCTACATAATTTTGTTCAGGCCAGAGCTTAACAGCAAGGAGCAACTACGGAAGAGATAATAATATAGTTACAGGTAGGTAGCCGTGTTGGTCTGCCGTCGAAACAAAATAAAAATAAAATAGAAAAATAGGAGTGTGCATGCACACAAAAGCTCATACCAATGACAAATTTAGTTGGTCTCTAAGGTGCTACTGGAAGGAATTTTTCTATTTTATTTTTATTTTATAATAATATAGTTCTCTTTCTCCACCTGGATGTTTAGTGTAGGAGCAAATACATTACTTTTCCATTCAGGGCCTTCTTGGTGGCTGCTCACAGACTTTGGAAATTCCGGCATAGAAAAGTTAGATTGGTTCCCTCCTTGTTTTCCTTCTGCTAGGAGGGGATTGGTTGTTGCCTCCCTCATTGTTTTTGCTGTATTTGTAGCACCAATGTAACCTCTCTGGGGCATAAGCCTGGGCAGTGTATATGGAACTCATGGGCTGCCCAGATGAGAAGACCCTCCTCCACAAGACCCTTACCTCTACACCATACTTAGTAGCATCTCCCCAAATACCTCCCTACTTACTGCTGCATTTAATGGCCCCTTTGTGACCTTTTATCTTTTCTTTTCAGGCATAATGATAATACTTTGTGCTGGTTTTACTAATATAGCATCCCCCCAAATACCTCCCTACTTACTGCTGCATTTAATGGCTACTCAGTGACCTTTTTCTTTTCTTTTCTGGCATAGTCATAATAGCTTGTGATGGTTTTACTAATATTGCAATTTTTTGAGGTGGGGAAATATTTACATAGCCACTTGCATTAATTATTTCTGATGAATTTCTTGATTTAGACCCTCTGCAGAGTAGACATGAGTAGTAGGCTCCACCACAAGAATCTGTTCCAATAGGTTTTATTGAAAAGCTGTCTGTATTCCAGTCATTGCAAAATGCTACAAACATCACATTTTATGCACATTAAGCACATATTTTGATATTTGTATAGCAGGCTATTTTCTACACACACTTTTAGGCTGCTGTCTATCCTCCATCCAAGCAAGAGGACTTATTAGAACTTCAAGGGTAAAATGCCGAAGGGCAAAAGCGCTTGGGGTTCTGAGTTGGGTCAGGGAAGAGTGTGACCTAGGAACATATAGAGGCCTGGAAAGCCTAATTCCACCCCATACTCCTTCCTCTGCTCTGATGAGCTCTTTGATTCTACCCTGGCTTTAATATTGTTTATGGTTTATATGTTTGTGAATGTTTCGTCTGAATTGTGAGAGATATTATTTGAAAAAGCTATATTTGTAATAAATAAATAAAATATTGGAAGATATTGTCAAGTGCTTGTGTATTATTATTATGTAAAATATGCAGGGATTCATAATATGTAAAAGGAACCATGGAAAGAAAAGAAGGGAAGTCATTGATATTTTAAGGATTTTTAATTGAGTATTCTAAATTGTAAAACAGAAAATTTATATATATATATATGGAAACAATCAATCAGCAAGTGTAGAAGTCAGGGCCGTCTTACGCCCATCCAGCGCCGCGGCACAAACTTCCCTCCAGCGCCCCCCTCTGAAAGCACAGCACCGAAGCGATCATGATGAGTCAGCCTCTCTTCTATTAGCTGGTGGGCTACAGGCAGCCCCATCCCGCTTTGCTGGCCAAACCAGCTCCTGAGCGGCCAGACTTTGCCCCAGAGCCGCTTTTTCATGTTATAAACCAGATTTCAAAAGCAGCTTTGGCAACCTCAGTTAATTTTTGAGGCATGCATTTGTCACCATGTTAATGCTAAAAGTATGACCAATAAGGTTCTTTTTCACAAGTCACAGACATCATCCAATATAAACTCCTCGAGGCTGGCAGCTGCTTTAGGTGGACATATGACACATCTTTGTGAAAACTTTCTCTCAGGATGCTGTGGCTAATAGCATTGCTGCTGCTGCTGCTGCTGCTGCTACCTCCCCTAGTTAGCAAAATAGTTTGTTGTATAAATCAGCCCCTCCCTATTCTACATGACTGGTACCAGCCATGTGCGCTCCTTATGCGGCTTAGGACCCTTGTACCTATGGGACCGCCTCCCGGTATGCCCCGTAGAGGACATTAAGGTCTACAAATAATAACATACTGGAGATCCCGAGTCACAAGGTGGTTAGGCTGGCCTCGACCAGGACCAGTACTGGCCCCGACCTGGTGGAACGCTCTGTCTCAGGAGACTAGGGCCCTGCGGGATTTGTCATCTTTTCATAGGGCCTGCAAGATAGAGCTGTTCCGCTTGGCCTTTGGACTGACGCAGTCTGACCCCGGGGTTACCCTCCCCTAAGGTTTTATCTTATAATGGTTTTATCTTACTTGTAGATTTTTAATTTTAAAAATGAATTTTAACATTGTATTAATCTGCATTTTAATTGAATTGTTTCTTTTATACTTGTGTTGATATTTTTGTTGTTAGTCGCCCTGAGCCCGGTCTTGACTGGGAAGGATGGGGTATAAATATTATTATTATTATTATTATTATTATTAGTGGGGTTCCTCCTCAGATCATTAACATATTCAATGTTAGAGAAAGACCTTTTAAATAGTAATGTTGAAGTGATGTCTACAATGTACAAAATGTTCTCGGAATGGGAGACAAAGGATGAACATGTGAAATCTTCAATGATACACTGGCCGATAGATGTTGGCCATAATATAGAAATGGAAGCATGAGTACAATTACGGAATACAGATATAAGTTCTGCAGCATGTTATGGTTTAAGAGAAAATTATATGAAAATGTTATATAGATGGTACCAAACACCTACCGTAGTAGAATGGCAAAAATGTATAAATCAAAACCAAATAAGTGTTGGAAATGTAAAGAGAAAGAAGAAGGCACCTTTTTCACATGTGGTGGTCTTGTAACAAGGTGAAAAGCTTACTGGGAAATTATATATAATATAATGAATTGAAAAAGATATTTAAGATAACATTCATAAAAAATATAAGCTTTTCTCTTGAAGTGGTTTATTGTGTATTTCCAAACAAACTGTAAACAAATCAAGACATTGGCAGGATTGTTGTAAAAAACCTGCAGGTTTAAATATATACATATGAGAGATATATCAAAATAGACGAATAAAAGAATAAGTTAAGACAATTTGGAGTATGCAGGAAAGGATAAAAATAAATGCAAGGAACCACAGAAATAAGCTAAAATCTCCCACAAAACTTCAAATGTTTTACTTCCTGATAGTGAAATTGTTCCATGATACTCAGTGAGCATAGTAAATAGTCAGTCATGGGTGATGGGATGTAGTCCAGCGACATATGGAGGGTCACAGGTTAACCACCCCTGTATCAGGGCCTCCTTTTCCTGTTGATTTCCCCCCCCCTCCCCAGCCTGGTAGCCACTCCTTGTCTCACTAAGGGACAGCGCAGGCTTGTGCTGCAATCAGCAGGTGGGGAGGATCCAACATGTTTTCTGTTCAGAGTGCTACTCAGAGATTCAGCCCTGAGGGTATCATTATCACCTCCTGCAATTATCCATCTGGCCAAACCTCCAGGGCTCTCCAGATGAGCATTATTGGAAGCTGGGAGTAGCAACAAGAGGCTGACAGGGCTCTGCAGCTTTCTTACCGGCAGTCCATGTAACTAGTTAAGGTTTCAAATCAGAGTGCTGGCCATCCCTGCATGCATCTGAAAGTCTTTGGATGCTGAAAGTAAGACTGCAGGGTTTCCTTTTTGGAAGTAAATGTGCAAAGTCTGTTTATCTTGTTCCAGCCAGGATGCTGCTTTAAATAAGCCACAGGAGAGACAGCACAGGAGAGAGAGAGAACACAAAGAGGAGCTTTGCTCCCAGGATGCTGTGGTTCATTGTGCTCCTGCTTCTGTTGCCTAAAAGAGAATGCAAAACATGTCCTGCAAATGATCCCTTCCCTCTTCCACATGAGTGGTACCAGCCAGGTGGCCTCCTCATAGGTGAAATTGCTTCCCATATCATTTACATATCCGAGGAACTTTTCTTCCAGGAGCACCCTTCTCAGAAGCTATTTGATGTTTCAGAGTATGAATTTTGTTATTTTCGTTCCATGTCTGCTTGAAGAGATAACTAATATGTCATTCTCCCTGATGATTGGTGCTTCTAATTTAGAAGTTGGATTATTATTATTATTATTATTATTATTATTATTATTATTATTATGGATGATAGATTTAGGATGATATCCAGTGTTGGACATACTCTTAGAATACCCACTGAAAGAAATATACTTAAGTAAAATCAATAAATTTCAATGGCTACAACTTTGGGTTGTATCAGAGTAGATTAATGAACCTAAGTTAACCATGCCAATTAAAAATATACAAAGGACCTGCTGGATCAGAACAATGACATCTTCTCACATTGACCAACCCAATGTCTAAGGGAAGCCCAGAAGTAAGAGCTCCCCACTCCTGTGGTTTCCAGCTGCTGGTATTCAATAATAATAATAATAATAATAATAATAATAATAATAATAATAATAATAATATGCTGCCCATCTGGCTGGGTTGTCCCTGCCACTCTGGAGAGCTTGCAACAGATTATCAAAAACACAATAGGCCATGATGGGTAGGAAAACTAAGGCCCGGGGGCAGGATCCGGCCCAATCGCCTTCTAAATCTGGCCTGCAGATGATCCAGGAATCAGCATGTTTTACATGAGTAGAATGTGTCCTTTTATTTAAAATGCATCTCTGGGTTATTTGTGGGGCATACAAATTCGTTCATCCCCCCCCCCCCCCAAAAAATATAGGCCAGCCCCACCACAAGGTCTGAGGGACAGTGGACCACCCGCTGCTGATAAAGTTTGTTGACCTCTGATGTAAAAATTGGATTGGGATTTGGCTTTTGCTGTCCAACTCTACATGGGACTCTGAGTCCCCTAAGTCCATGATTGGTCAGAGAAGAAAGGATGGAGGCCGGATCCAGTGGAAAGCAAGGCAGGTATTTATTTTTTTCTGTTGCAATAGAGTTCCCTCCCCTCCTTCCAAGGAGGGAGAGACCCTTAACAAAAGTGTGCAGGAGCCTTTAAAGACTTTTGACATTGCCCAAGCCTGTTAGCCAAAAACCACCTCAAAAACATCATCCATACATCATAGGAGGCGGTCTACAACGGAAATCCTGTCTGACAGGATATCTGATACCGGTAGTGGTCGCTGATTGCATTACCAGTGCAGTGACACCATTTTTTGTGTGATGGTTAATACTTTAGCTCCTGAATCCAGGTCACAGACTCGCCCTATTCATACACAGACATGACCTTAAGACAATATTTGAAGGATTTGTAAGTGAAAAAACAATGGGAAAGCTTTTCCTATTTGCCTCCCTTACTGCAGAGGAATATTTGAGGTCATTGGGAGTCAAAATGGCTTCAGGATTGCTCTCCTGTACTATTTCAGACACATGGTTTATATATTTATATATGTGAGCATTTGTGGATATTTATTCCATATTTGAGACCTTAGAATTCTTATAACAAACATCAAACATTAAAAAAAACTTCCCTATACAAAAGCAAATTCAAACACTATCACCGAGAAAGCTTTTAGCTGAGGTGGGTCTCTAGGTTGTCTCACCACCACCACCATATTTTTCTAATTTGTACTCTGCCCATCTGACTGGGTTGCCCCAGCCACTCTGTGCAGCTTCCAACAAAATATAAAAACACACTAAGACATACATCAAACATTAAAAATGTCTCTATGCAGGGCTGCCTTCAGACGTCCTCCCCAGAACAATACACTTTATATCCTCTTTGGAGAAGAATTGTGGTTTGGCAAAGATCCTTCCCTCTGATACCGAAGAACTGTCCTCTGAAATAGTATTTTAAATTTATTGGCAGCTTGGTGATCAAGTTTTACCAGCATGTCCTGGTCTTGGCATACACCATCAATGAGATCAACAAGAACCCCAATGTCTTGACCAATGTCACACTTGGATTCCACATCCATGACAGCTACTCCAATCCAAGGATGACCTATCGTGCCACTCTGGACCTGCTCTTCAAGTCACGCAGATTTGTCGCCAACTACAAATGTGACACCCAGAAAAACCTCATAGCTGTCATCGGGGGATATAATCCAGACACCTCTTCTCTGATGGCAGAAATTCTAGGTCTCTATAAGATTCCACAGGTAGGATATATAGATGACGGTGTGGGGACATTTCCAAGCTACATGTTCTCTTGAAATTCTGAGAGAAAACTGTTCTTGTTCTTGTGTTGTGGTTTAATTTTTATTATTATTTTAATTTTGACATAAGTAATACACAGAAAAACAAACAAAAAACAAAAAATAATAATAATAGTAGAGCCAACAATATTAATAGAAAATGAACTTAATTACATCTGTCTGGAACTCCTGCAGATGCAGCTGACCTGCAAAAGTCTAGGTTCATCTATTACTTCTGGAGTAGGTTTAATTTCTGCATTTTGGGTTATGTCAAATACTGGCTTTCTCAATGTAGAGCCATGGAAACAAATGGTCATTATGACAATGATAGGTCTGTTGATTTTAATGGCTCTATATTAAGTAAACTTATTTGGCTGCAACCCTTAATTTTAATTATCATTCTGGAATATTGCTAAGTTTCTGAAAGGGAATATGAGTAAGTAGCAAAATACTAAATTTCTACCACATGTGAATAACTTCGGAAAAATTCATCCAAAAGAGTTATTAACTTTAAATTGTTCTAAAGTTTTAAAGTCTTTTATCATATTTTATTTAATGGACTCTAATTTAATTTAATGGTGGACTCGAAACTTACCTCTATGAAACATGTGTATTACCTTGTAGCTCAGTTATGGTTCATTTGCCCTAGAGGACAGACAGATGACACAGTTTCCATCATTTTACAGCATGGTCCCAAATGAATCTCATCAGTACAGTGGGATTGTCCACTTGCTTCTACATTTTGGATGGACATGGGTAGGCCTATTTGCTGCAAATGATGATAGTGGAGAACAATTCTTACAGACCCTGGAAGCGTTGTTTTCCCAGCATGAAATCTGTTCAGCATTCACACTAAGGCTTCCAGCACATAACAACTGGAACGACTTGGATGAAGTTGTCGCTACATTCTCAAGTATCCATGCATCTTTCTTAGGTTATGGAACCAATACATGCATCATCAATGGACAGTATTTGACAATGGCATGGCTGAGAGCTTTTATTGCTGTACAAGATCCTGGAAATACAGAGACATCAACATTTAGAAAAGTGTGGATAATGACAACACAGACTGATTTCATAACAACGAGCTTTCAGAGAGCCTTCGGTTTTCAGCTCTTCCAAGGTGCCATTTCTTTCACCATTCACACAAAAGAGCTTCCAGAGTTTGGGGAATTTCTTCAGAGCATAAAACCTGGCTGGAACAAAGGAGATGGTTTCCTCAAGGATTTCTGGGAGCAAGCATTTGACTGTTCATTTCCAAATCCGAAGGTGACAGTGCAGGCTGATGGGACATGTAGTGGAGATGAGAGACTAGATAGTCTTCCTAGACCTCTGTTTGAAATGGACATGACTGGCCACTGCTATAATATCTATAATGCCATCTATGCTGTTGCTCATGCTTTACATGCCATTTACTCAACAAGATCTGAGCACAGAGCAATGGTGGGTAGGAGAAGATTTGACCTTCAAGATATCCAGCCTTGGCAGGTAATATCTCCACATCTAAACTTTTGTATAGCTTTGTACAGATACAATGTTGTAAAAGTTGAGACTACAATCCTTTATGAATGGGGATGAAACTGTGGAATCTTATTTCATCCTGTATTTTGGGGTGGGGGTGGGGGGTGGGGTGGAGATGATTTGTCTCTCACTGCATAGATTCTTCCTTTTATATGGTGACATCAACACCTTACATTTAAAGAATATGGCTTCTTTTGCTACACTCCCCCCTCCACAACACACTAATGCCTGTCAGTGAGAGGCATGGCACTAGTGGAAGAGGATTTTTAAACTTCCTTCACTGACCCCACAAATGCAAAGTCTCTGAATGATTAATTCCTCTAGAGTGAGAGGCATATGGGTATGAGGAAACACTGAAAGCCTAAGTAATTATTCAGTGCACAGAATTATATGGCTTCCATTGTATACTTTTTGATGCTACTTTTGTTCATAGAAACATTCCTACCTACTCTACTCTTCTGAATATACCTAAACAAAATCTTCCCTCAAAATTTTTCCTAAATCAGGGGTGGCCAACAGCTAGATAATGATTTACCGGTAGAGCACTGGACATCTGTGGTCGATCACTGGTTCCCCCCCCCCCCCGAAACTCAACAACTTTGGCTTCCCTAAAAAAAGCTCAACAACTTTTGAGCTGAACCCCCCAAAGATGGGGGTAGATCACTGCCAGACTTTAATTCAGAAAGTAGATTGCAGCCTCTTGGGAGCTGGCCACCCTGTCCTAAATAATTTACCATTAATAATTGTCAGGGGACCTTCCTACAGGGAACCTCCCTCCTCTTGCTGACCAGCACTTCACCCAGTGAGAGCAGCAGCAGTGGGTCAGGTGAAGGGAATCAGAAAGTTAGCGGAACGGAGGTGTCAGGGCTCAGTGATGTTGGAGAGCCCTTGCACTGCCATGACCAAGAGGTGGAGGGGAACAGCCAGCCCCTTAAGGTGTGCCACCAAACGTAAAGTCGGGAGGAGGCGTTTCAGGGTGCCCAAACTCTTATGCTGGTCACGCAACAGGAAACGTCCACTCCCGGATTCTGCGAGTGACTGAGAGGTCATGTTTTCTGCTATCTCTGCACTGTAAATACTATGCACAATAAAACTCTTAAAGGCAGAGATGACTTGGGCGTCTTTACTCAAGAGTAGCCTCAGCAGCACCATTACAATACTGCTGACCCCACTATGTCTCACTAACTCTGCCACAACCTTTCCAACACTCTTCTACTCCAAATGCAACTTCACCAGCATTCAAAATCCCCATTTAAAACTCCAATCTGTTACTCACTTCCAAAATCCAAAGCACACTCTCATTCATTCATTCATTCATTCATTCATTCATTCATTTATATATAAACCCTGTTTATATGACAATTTGATGGCCTGCAGAAATAAGTTACATCTGTTATACTCTCTAATGTTTTAAAGCTGAGTGTGTTGACTTGGAGGAAACTGAATTTCTAGATCCTTTTCAATCAAGATTTGAAGTGCTTTGGAGTGCTTCTGGTCCTACTTGGATGGATGCTTCCAGAGGGTGATACTTGGGGAGTTCTGTTCAGCCCCATGGAGCCTTCAATGTGGGGTTCTTCAGGGATCAGTTTCATCCACTATGTTGTTTAACATATCATGAAACCACTGGGTGAGAACATCCAGAGTTCTGTACATTGTCGGCAATATGCTAATGACCCACATATCTACTCCTGCATTTTCCCCTTTCAATTAGCTCCATCTATTTCTTCAAAGTACGTCATTCAACAATTCAGCTGGAGAAACTGTTTCCTTTAATGGGAACACAAGAGTGAGAGGTGGATTTGACATAATGAATATGATCACATTCTCAAACACATCCTTCCAGAGAGTTAAAGTTGGAAAAGTGGAGGATTCCAATGCTCTTGGAGAAAATGGATTCTTTCTTAATGAAGATATAATTGTGTGGCACACGGGCTTTAACCAGGTGGGGGTATCTGTGTGTTCTTGAGAGCTGCTCTCTTATCTAGATCTTTGGACTTCTATTGGTGGGTCAGGTCCACCATTGAGTCACTGTTTATTCCAAGGTGGGTCACAACAGCAGTACTACCACCATACAAAAACATGGTAAATATTAAGAATATCAAGAAATGGGTACCAAGATCCATGTTTGGTTAAAGGTGCATCTCTGATCTGAAAAAAAATCTTCTCTACATGGATCATTCAGGTGAATGACTAATCTGAGGTTGTAGTGGCTTATCCAGATCTATAATATTAGTTTAAATGCTAAATATTTCCACTCCTACTTTGAAAGCAAAGTTTTTTGTACCCTTTTAAGAATACTTAAATATAGTAGTGCTCTGGAAGAATCCATGTAAGATTTCCCCAAAGAACATATTTTGGTACTTTCTGCTTGTATAGAATATGGTAATTGCTTGAGATATCAGTTTCTTGAGCAGCTGAATAATAAGTACAGTTTCTGTAGGGCTCTACATATTTATCTCTATCTATTACAGTGACTGAGAAAAACAGATTCATTTTTAAAAGCAAAAAAATTAATAGGGAAACATTTCAGCATCCATCTTTCTCAGCTACTCTGGTGTGAATCAAAGGACAGATAAATGAGAGAGTGAGTGAGAGCTTGCACATATCTTTTCTGCCCCAATCCCCTTCCTGTTTATGGATAGGTGCAGCCTGTTTCTTTGTGTAATGAGCACTGCCACCCCGGCCATCAGAAGAAAAAGAAGGAAGGTGGGAAATTTTGTTGCTATGAATGTGTTCCATGCCCCAAAGGGAAGATTTCAGAACAGAATGGTAGGTGATGTTGAAACCATTTTCCTAACCCACAACCTTAATGCAGATTTCATATCCAATGATCATTGGGACTTGGCCCAGTATACTTGAAGGAGCATCTCCACCCTATCACTCAGCCCTATCACTACTTCTCGGTAGTGGCGCCCTCCCTGTGGAACACTCTCCTTTCAGATGTCAATGAGATAAAGAACTATACAACTTTTAGAAGACATCTAAAGGCAGCCCTGTATTGGGAAGTTTTAATTGGGAATGTTTTAATATATGCTGTAAGCCACTCAGAATGGCTGGGAAAACTCAGCTAGATGGGCGGGGTATAAATACAGTGGTACCTCGACATACGAACAACTTGACATACAAATTTATTCGGCTACAAATTTATTCGACTTACGATCGGGCCCTCACCGCTGCCGCCGCTGCTCTGCAGGCCTTCTGCCGGCCTCGCTGCTCCACGCTCGCCGCCGCTACATCTGCTGGCCTCATGCCGGATCGGGCCCTTGCAGCCGCCGGAAGCCTCCCGCCGGCCTTTAAAGTGCCTTTTTTAAGGCCCCAGAACGAATGAATCCATTCCCAATGCATTCCTATGGGAAACATTGTTTCGACTTACAAATGGTTCTACTTATGAATGTGCATTGGGAACGGATTGAATTCGTAAGTAGAGGTTCCACTGTAAAATTATCCTTATCCTTATTATAAGTGATAATTTGTCCCAGTGTGCATGTAACCACTTGTCCAAACAATAATACTGTCATGCAATTCTACTAATGGCAAAACTCCCAACCTATAAAATACCACAGAGTGGTGACCAGAGAATGGGCATTTTCTGCCATTGCCCCAGAGCTGTAAAATGCCCTTTCATCTCCTGCATATGAAGCACCAGTTGCTTGCAACATCTTGTAAATCTGTACCAACAGAAGTTATCATTACATTCTCCTTTAATTCACATTTAAATTTCTCCTCGACATAGACGAAGCCTTCAGATGTTGTCATCAGGAAGTCATGAAAGGTTATTATTGTGCATGATCTAATTTAAAAAACAACAATAATCTATACAGAACCCAATAATCATGACAATAAGTTTGATTGAGAGACTATTAAAATTCATTTTCATGTGAATAGTTGCAGAAACGTATGTTTTCAAGCAGTGGTGGAGCTTCATGCTCCGACACCGGGGGCGGAGGCGGGGCTGGTGCCCGTTCTGGGGATGGGGTGCACCTCCCAGAGGGGAGGGGCTCATGTTCCAGGGCCAGGGTGCGCCTCCTGGGAGCACGGCACAGGTTTTGGGGGCGGGGCGGGCGCCCGCAATGGCGCCCCTTGGAGTCCACTGCTGGGAGCAGCCCGCACCTACCACCCCTATCTTCCTACGCCCCTGTTTTCAAGAAAAGGTAACACTTTCCCTTGAATTACACATGAATTGAAACTGAAATGGAACTTCTTTCTAATTTTCAGATATGGATGACTGCTTCAAATGCCCAGAAGATCAATATCCAAACAATTACAGAGATGGCTGCATCCTCAAATCTAGAAAGTTCCTTTCTTATGAGGAACCTTTAGGGATCAGTTTAACCTCAGTTGCCCTAGCCTTTTCCCTAATCACAGCTTTGGTACTAGGAACTTTTATTAAGCACAAAGATACCCCCATTGTCAAAGCCAACAACCGAGGCCTCACCTACATTCTCCTGGTCTCCCTCCTGCTCTGCTTCCTCTCGTCTTTGCTATTCCTTGGACAACCTGGGAAGGTGACCTGCCTTCTCTGTCAACCTACATTTGGCATTAATTTCTCCATGGCAATTTCTTGTGTTTTGGCCAAAACCATCACTGTAGTTCTTGCTTTTGTAGCCACAAAGCCTGGATCTAGATTGATGAAGTACTTGGGCAAACAACTGCCCCAATTGGTTGTCCTCTCATGCTTGTTTATTCAAGCAAGTATTTGCCTGGTGTGGTTGGAAACCTCTCCCCCATTCCCTGAGTTAGACATGCACTCGGTACCTGGAGAAATAATTGTGCAATGTAATGAAGGGTCAGTTGCCATGTTTTATTGTGTCCTGGGCTATATGGGCTTCTTGGCCATTGTCAGCTTCATTGTGGCATTCCTAGCCCGCAAGCTACCAGATAGTTTTAATGAAGCCAAGTTCATTACATTCAGCATGTTGGTCTTTTGCAGTGTGTGGTTGTCTTTTGTTCCAACCTACCTGAGCACAAGAGGGAAATACATGGTCGCTGTGGAGATCTTCTCCATTTTGGCCTCCAGTGCTGGGTTACTGGGCTGCATCTTTGCCCCTAAATGCTACATCATTGTACTCAGGCCTGAGCTGAACAACAGAGAACAACTAATACGGAGAAAGAATTAAAGAATCTACCGTATTTGTTTTCAATTTATTTAATATACAGTTGAAACTCGGAAAATTAGAATATCATCGAAAAGTGCATTTATTTCAGTAACGCAACTTAAAAGGTGAAACCAATATATGAGATAGATGCATGACATGCAAAGGTATGTCAAGCCTTTATTTGTTGTAATTGTAATTATTTGTCGTTATGTGGGTCAATTATAAATGGAATGTAATTAATGAAATGTAATAGCGATGTTTATTTTTGTATTATTGTAACTATTTGTTTTATTACTGCGGAATTTCCAAAAGAAAGCATTTGGAAAAATTAAAATAATAAAAAATAATCATAACTTGCATTACTGAAATAAATGCACTTTTCGACAATATTCTAATTTCCTGAGTTTCACCTGTACATAAGCCGATCAGGGAAGCAGCGCATTGCTTTATGCTACGGAGCTGCATTATTTCTCCCTTTATTACTGTGGAGTAGAGTGTTTGTGAGCTTTTGGGCAGTCTACTGCCCCCCCCATGCTTTTAAAGAACTGTTTGTGTGTTATGCATGCCTCAAAGGGCGAGGGGCTGTACACTTCCTTCTAATTTTTGCTCCCAGCTACATGGACTTTGCTTCTGCTCACTTGATAGTGGGGGATAACGGGGATACCTTCTCTACTACGTTATGCACCACTTGCTTGTGACAATAGGAATGCTGGGGAAGCAGAAAATCTAAGCTTGCTCATCTAGAGCAGTTCTTTTCCTCCCTGACTGCCTCCCTGCCTCCATCCAGCTGTGGTTTAATTCTGCTCATGCAACCACCTCCTTGGCCAAGCCATAGATCTTGCAAACAACAGAAGAACAGGCAGGATAAGTCTCCAGCAGTTGTCCTGTGGATCAGCAGGCTTGCTGAACACCACTTCTGGCCATCTTCTTCATCTCTGCACTACTACTCCTTCATCCTAATTGGCTGCCTGGACTGTGGTGACAACAGTGTGTCTCCAGGCTTGTTGAGGAAGAGGAGAATAGCCAGTAGTGGCAGCAGCTGGTCTCAGGATATAGCTTCCCCACTCCAACCAGGTCTTCCCTTAAACCTGTGGCTCATTTGTTTGACCATAATGACAAAGGCTCAGGGAAGATAGCTCAGGAGGCATTAGAGGAGATGTGCATTGAGGAGAGACCCAGTCCCACCTCTCACCTTATGAAGCTTCATACATGCAGCATTAGAATGCACCCTCCTCTTCCATGGGTCATCAAAGGAGCTGGAGGTATATCTGCAAAGAGCTACTGTGGTCAAAGAGAAGCTACCTTTCTTTCTCTCTCCAGTCAATATTTGGAGAAGGTGGCTCAGAAAGCAAAGGCAGCTCCTATCTGACACTACTTGACCCTTAGTTTCTATCATAAAGCATAGCTGCCAAGTTTTCGCTTTTCTCGCGAGGAAGCCTATTCAGCATAAGGGAAAATCCCTGTAAAAAAGGGATAACTTGGCAGCTATGTCATAAAGTGTTGAACCAATGAAGAAGCGCACAGGGAGACTGTGATGAACTCCACTACACATACATGCATACAGTGGTACCTCTACTTACGAATTTAATGCGTTCTGAACACACATTCGTAAGTAAAAAAAAATGTGTTTCTCATATTATAAGACACGTCTTATATTTATTTTTTCCTCAAAAAAACACACTATGGCTTATTTTCAAGGGATGTCTTATTTTTTTCCTCCTCCTCCTGCTGTGGCCGGCATTGCTGCTGCGCCTATCACTATGTCTTATTTTCGGGGTATGGCTTATATTCCTTGAATGCTTAAAAATCCTGCTATGGCTTATGTTATGGGTATGTCTTAAAATATGAGAAACAGGGTAGAATCCCATAGGGATGCATTGGGAGAAAAAAATTGTAAGTCGAAGCAATCCTATCTAAAAATTCGCAAGTAGAAAAAATCCTATCTAAACCACATCCAAGATGGCAGATGGAGCTCCATTCGTAAGTAGAAACATTCGTAAGTAGAGTTATTCGTAAGTAGAGGTACCACTGTATATCTATAGATATGTAGATAATGAAAAAAAATATCTTTTGCTGTTTGTCTTGCCCCCATGGGGAACATTTTTTTTTTACTCTTCTCTGAGGTCAAGTCACGCAACAATTCATGTGTGGAAATAGGTATGCTTGGGGAAAATATGACTTCCCTTGCTAGCTCAACACTTATGTAGGCCTCACCTTCCTGTCAAAATTAATTCTTGTTTCCACAATGAGATCAGGGTTTCCTGAAATTATTGGACTCCCATCTCCCATCAGCCTCAGCCAACATAGCTAATGGTCAGTGAAGGATGATGAGAGTTGTAGCCCAGCAACAACTGGTGGTGCACAGGTTCCCCTGTCCCATCTCAGGACATCACTTTCCTTTGGATTCTTGGAAACGAATCATTGATTTGACCCACTAAGAGGCAGAGCAGGCATGTGATACAATTCAGGGGGTGGGGGAGAGAGAGAGAGAGAAATCAAGATGCTTGTTGCAAAGAATGCTACAGAGACCTTCAGTCTTGCAGACATTATTATCACACCCTGCAATTATTGTTCAATTATTCACCTGGCCAAATCACCAGGGCTTTGCAGAAGGCACGTAAATCAGCAACAAGTTGTCATAAATAATTACTTACACTATTGGAAGCTGGGAGTAGGGAAAAGAGGCTGGCATTGCTCTGTCACTTTAATCAACGACAGCCTGTGTCGTTAAGACTTCAGATCAGAGTGTTGGCCATCCCAGCTAGTATTCAAGGCATGCCTTTGTAACTCTCTGGATGTTGAAAGTAAGACCGCAGAGTTTCCTTTTAGGAAGTGAATATGCAGACTCTGATTACCTTTCTAAAACCCAGGAAGCTGCTTTAGAAATGACACAGGAGAGCCTGCAGTTAAGGAGAAGCTTTGCTGCTAGGATGTTGTGGCTAATGGCGTTCCTGCTCCTATTACCCCAAAGCGCATGCAAAACAGGAACAGTGAAGTGCCCTGCAATTGATCCCTTCCCTATTCCACATGAGTGGTACCAGGCAGGTGGCCTCCTCATCGGTGGAATGACTTCCCAGACCATTTACACTTCTGATGAACTATTATTCCTGGAACACCCATCTCAGAAGCTGTTTGAGATTTCAGAGTATGGATTTTGTTCCTTCTGCTTCATCTGAGCTTAGACGGATAACTAATATGAGGTTCAGGTGAAAAACCCCCTGCCCCCCTCCAATGAAATAATAAATCAAGGATTTTCTGGGGCTCCACATATTAGTCCCTCCTTGTTATCATGACATCATTGAAATGCACGGTGAAATATGTTGGAAGGTGGTGTACACACCTATTGATGCACCCTTTCAGTGTTTAGGGCTGGTCTTCTCAACCAATTAAGGGGTTTGAATTAGTGCGAGGACATGGCGTTGGTGCGCTTTCAATAGCTTTTTCAGTCTTGTGCATGTTACTAAGATTACAATCGTTTCAGATTGTTGTTCTTCCATAACAGTAATTGTTATTTCTTTGCATAGTTGTATTTCTTTTTAAATAAGAGGAGTATGAGATTTGGGGTGATATTCAGTTTTGATTGTGCTTGGAGCTGACTCATTGACAGAAACGGGCTTAAGTGCATTAAAGCAATTTACTTCAGTGGGTATGACATGGAGTTGGTCAGAGTACACCTACTGAGATCAATGAGCCTGAGATAATTGTGTTCATTGTGAATTTAAGAATAGCTTACTGGATCAGCTTTTTGTTCTCACAGTAGCCAAGAAAATGCCTATGCAGGACCTGAGCGCAAAAACACTCTCCCCTCCCGTGGTTTCCAGCAGCTGGTCATAGAATCAGAGAATCATAGAGTTGGAAGAGACCACTAGGGCCATCCAGTCCAACCCCCTGCCAAGCAGGAAACACCATCAAAGCACTCCTGATATATGGCCGTCAAGCCTCCGCTTAAAGACCTCCAAAGAAGGAGACTCCACCACACCCCTTGGTAGCAAATTCCACTGCCGAACAGCTCTTACTGTCAGGAAGTTCTTCCTAATGTTTAGGTGGAATCTTCTTTCTTGTAGTTTGAATCCATTGCTCCGTGTCCGCGGACACAGTACTCCAGGTGAGGTCTGACCAGAGCAGAATACAGTGGTACTATTACCACCCTTTTTAAAGCCGAAACAAAATTTAAAAATTCTATATGTTGTGGCTAGATGCACCGAACTGTATATTGCTGTCTGTCTATGGTGCAGCAGTACACATTGTGATTCAGTGCCCAAAACTGAAAATTTGGGAGAAACGGTTTAAAAACCAGAAAGTGCACTCTCCATGTTTTCTGTATCTGTTGATTTCCCAACTAAGCAAAACTAATAAAGTGTACCATAAGCTTCCACAAACCTCCAAAGTGCACTTCTGATTTCTGTAGTGGCTAAAAGATGCTGCACAGCCTCTGAAAAAATATGTTTCAGTAGGTAGGTAGGTAAGTAGGTAGGTATTCAACAGAGGTATTTTAACATGGCCCTTCAATCGTGTTCCCAGGGTGGCTTAGAAGAAGAAATAAAACAACTAATATGTAACCAAAAATAACAGTATTAATAAAGAATAATCACAATAAACAGTAATAATAAACTAAAAGACTACAAGATCACAGAAGAAGAATTTAAAAATGAGTGAATTCCCTCTAAAGGGCTTGGGTAAATTTTTAAAAAAGGACTTTGTCTCCCACTGAAAATATAACACCATATGAATCTTTCTGAGGATTGAGAAATGTCTTTAAGTTGAAGCAGCTTTTCTCTGCTTTCCCCTCTCCTTTGCAAGGGCTCATGGGACAGCTTTTTCCCATGAGCCCATCACACAGGCAAGATATTGGGCAAAACCTTGCCCAGTATTTTGCTGTAATCTATGGGCAACAGCGACGCTGGGCAAAGGCGTCCTGTGCTTACTGGGCACAGAACAAGGCTTTTACAGAACTTAGAAACCATGGCATTAAATGTTGTATAAATTGTTGTGATAAACAAATGATAAGAAATTCATTCCTTTGAAGAGCTGTCCTCCTAAATAGTCATTTCACTTTATTGGCAGTTGGGTGATCAAGTTCTACCAGCATGCCCTAGCCTTGGCATACACCATCAACGAGATCAACAAGAACCCCAACATCCTGACCAATGTCACACTTGGATTCCACATCCTTGACAGCTACTCCAATCCAAGGATGACCTATCGTGCCACTCTGGACCTGCTCTTCAAATCGCACACATTTGTCGCCAACTACAAATGTGACACCCAGAAAAACCTCATGGCTGTCATTGGGGGGCTTGGCTTCGACACCTCTTTTCTCATGACAGAAAGTCTAGGTCTCTACAAGATTCCTCAGGTAGGATATGCAGAAGGGAGTGTGGAGACATCCACCGGCTACACTCTTCTCTTGTAATTATGAAAGTAAGTTGTTGTTCTTTGGTGTGTGTGCCCGCGTGTAGGCAATTAGGAGGGATATGAGATTCGGAATATCCGAAGAGGAGAGCTACATCAATTGCATTGGGGATGCCCAAATTCAGGGGGGGGGGAGAGAATGTGTGGGTCAGCAGTGGTTAGAATAAAATTCTGCATGGGCGAGGGGAAATTAAAAGACGAACATGGAGTACAAAGTTGTGCATTAGTAATACAGTGACTTTTCAACTTACTAGTTGCTTGCTAGATACAGAGTCTAAGTTTACTTGGTGTTGAAATGATGTTAATAATGACTACACCAATTCATATCAAATTAAGTCAATTTTTCAATAAATAAATTACTGGTTTTTAATCTGTTGTTGCTTAATTAAACTGCATTTGTCTACAGACATTAATAATTCAGCCTTGTAGCATGTGACTTTGTCGCACTCCGCATTGTAGCATATAATTATGCAATTTGTTAACAAATGGATTACCATTGTCAAATCTTTCATTGAAAGAATTGCATAATCAAAGAGCAGAAACAATAAGTCTGTTCATAATTCATAACTTATTGGCTGGAGCAACCCAGCCAGATTGCTGAGGTATAATTAATAAAAATAATTCTTCTACTACTTCTTCTGTTGTTTATTTTCCCAGGAATAGGTTTCCGTTTCTAAATACTGATTTATAACAAATAACAGTCCTGCTCAGAGTAGAACCAATGAAATTAATGTTCATGGATGCTTTAGTTGAGATTCCTGCATTGCAGGAGGTTGAACTAGATGATCCTTCGGGTACCTTCCAACTCTATATGATTCTATGAATAAACACAGTTGAATGCAAAGTTCCTGAAGGAAAATCCCAAAAATCCCAAAAAGATATATAATATACTGCATGCCAATAAATTGAGAAAAACCACCCAGAAGAGTTATTGACTCTAAATCTTTCCAAAGCTACAAAATCTTTCACCATATATTTGTTTTATAGTCATGCACATGGATGGCACCTAAGTTCTCTCTATTAAATGCGAATATTACTTTATAGCTCACCTATGGCTCATTTCCTCTAGAGGACAAACAGACGACACAGTTTCAATCATTTTACCGCATGGTCCCAAATGAAGCCCATCAGTACAGTGGAATTGTCCACTTGCTTCAACATTTCGGATGGACATGGGTAGGCCTATTTGCTGCAGATGATGATAGTGGAGAACAATTCTTACAGACCCTGGAAGCGTTGTTTTCCCAGCATGGAATCTGTTCAGCTTTCACACTAAGGCTTCCAGCGCAAGCCCACTGGGATGACCTTGTTGGAATTATGGATTTATTCTCAAATATTCATATATTTTTCAAAGATTATGGAACCAATGTCTGCATCATCAATGGAGAGTCCTTGACATTAGCATGGCTGAGAGCATGTATAACTATGCAAAACCCAGGAAATGTAGAGATGCTATCATTTACCAAAGTATGGATTATGACAACTCAGCTTGATTTCTTAGCAACAGGCATTCAAAGAAACTGGGGGTTCCAGCTCTTCCAAGGCGCCATTTCTTTCACCATTCACACAAAAGAGCTTCCAGAATTCGAGGAATTTCTTCAGAGCATAAAACCTCGATGGAACAAAGGAGATGGTTTCCTCAAGGATTTCTGGGCGCAAGCATTTGACTGTTCATTTCCAGATATAAACATGACAGTGCAAGACAATGAGACGTGTAGTGGAGATGAGAAACTAGATAGTCTTCCCAGGCAATTGTTTGAGATGGACATGACTGGCCACAGCTACAGTATCTATAATGCTGTCTATGCTGTTGCTCATGCTTTGCATGCCATTTACTCAACAAGATCTGAGCACAGAGCAACGGTGGGCAGCAGAAGATTTGATCTTCAAGATATCCAGCCCTGGCAGGTAATGGTTCTGCAATTAAGCATGCTTTTTACATAGTACTGTAAAAATGCTACAAGATGAATCTATAATCAATCATAGCAATACCTCAAGGACCGCCTGTCCCCATATAAAACAACCTGGACTCACCCTCTGAGGCCCTTCTTCATGTGCCTCCTCTACGTGAAGTTTGGAGGGTGGCAACACAAGAACAGGGCTTTTCTGCAGAGGCTCCTCATTTGTGGAATTCTCTCCCGAGAGAAATTTGTCTAGTACCTTCATTATATATCTTAAGGTGCTGAGTGAAAACATTCCTCTTAAACCAGGTCTTTGGCTGATTAATATTCTACAGCCTTTTAAACGTGCTGTTGTCTGTGAGTGTAAGGGGGACTCTCTACAGGGAGCCAGCCCCCATCATCCTAACATCCACCTCATCAAGTACAGAGAGCACCAGTGGTTCTGAAGCATCCAGAGGGGGAGGGAGAGACTCGGAGGGGGAGAGAAATCAGAGTGAGGAACAATGGGAAAGCTCGGAGGTGGAGGGATGCAGGCAGACACTTGGGGATACTGCAGAGCCAGGGAACCGACTGCTGAGGGAGGAAACTGAAAGGGCGTCGCTCCTTCCGGCGCCAGAAATGAGGAGAGCACCACAACGCAGGTCAAGGGGGCGGCTCTTTGGGGTGCCCAGACTACTTTGCTGGCGAAGGAACAGACGTACGCCATTGCCGGATTCTGATTTGGGATGAGAGGTCATGTTTTAAGCTGTCTCTACACTGTAAATAGATAGCACAACAAACTTCTTTGAAGACAAACTGGACTCAGGCGGAGTTACTCTAGAGTAGCCACGACGACCCTCTGACAGTGAGGGTACTGTTTTGTTGTTTTTGTTTTAACTATTTATATGCATTTTTATCTTGCATTTTTATCAGGTGATCTGCCCTAATATATTTTGATGAAAGGTGGTATGTAACTCTAATAAACAACAACAACAACAATTTATTTATAACTGGCATGAAATTGTGAGGTTGTTCATTGTCAAATTGTATTTGTCCTATAATTAGATTCTATCACTGCATAGATACATTTTCTCGGGCCACACCCACACATTTAAAGAACATTTAAAGAGCTGCTCCTTTACCTGAAGCAGAGATATCAGCAGGATAGAGGGCTCACCATAAATTTCCAAATATTTCCTGTGTGCTCAGAGCACTCAAGGCTGGCACTCAAATGGATAGTTAGCCTGGAAGTGGGGAATTGGATTTCTATAGACCAAATTGATCCCTGTTCACTGAATTTTAATGAGGGCTGATGTAGGAGAAAAGAGCTCCCTCCACTCAGGTTTCTGTAATACAGGACAGGTGAACTTCTTCCTCCACAATGAAATAATTTTATTTGTACTGATCAAGTTGACCCAATCACAGATTGTGGGAAAGACAAGCAGAAACTATATTCTTGAGATGATAAGAAGAGTGAATGGATATAACTGCTCTTTGCCTGAATTGGCTGCTGAAATTTCCAACGCCATATTTTCCACTACCCATGAGCACACTTTTAAGTTCAAAACAATGTATCCATCCCTTTCTTGTTTGTTTCAAAACCCTTTATTTCTTTTGCTTTTTCAATTAGCTCCATTTGATTCTTAAAAGCATTTCATTCAACAACTCGGCTGCAGAAATGATGTCCTTTAACGGAAACGAGGAAATGGGTGGTGGATTTGAAATAATGAACATGGTCATATTCCCAAACACATCCTTCCATAGAGTGAAAGTTGGAAGAATGGAGGATCTCAAAGCTCTTCAAGGAAATGGATTCACCCTTAATGAAGACATAATTGTGTGGCACAGAGGTTTCAACCAGGTGGAGATTTTAGAGTATCATTGGGAGTTACTCTCAGCACTAGATCATTAGTCTTCTACTGATGGGTCAGCTCATTAGTCATTCTCTAAACAAAGGTGGGTCACAACAGCAGCACTATGATGCTACAAAAGTATGGTAGGTATTAAGAATTGGGTGCCAGATTACATGCGTGGGGGAGAGGCGAGTCCTGGATCTGAAAAAGTTGAAAACTACTGCTCTAGATCAGGGGTGGCGAACTTCCAAGACACTACGATCTACTCACAGAGTTAAAAACTGGCAGTGATCTACCCCCTTTTGGGGGGTTCAGGTCAAAGTTGTTGAGGGTTTTTTTTAGGAAGGAAAGCCCTGTTTAGGGGAGTTCATGTAAAAGTTGTTGAACTTCTTTAGGGAAGAGGAAAGCGACATTGAGCTCTTTTTTAGGAAGGAAAGCCCTGTTTTGGGTGGTTCAGGTCATTTTAGGGGTGCAGGGCAAAGATGTTGAGCTTTTTTTTTAGGGAAACCAAAGTTTTTTAGCTTCTTTGGGGAGAGCCCACTGATCTACCGGTGATCTACCACAGACGTACAGTGATCTACCTGTTGGACATGCCTGCTCTAGATGAATCATTCAAGTGAGTTTGTATAAAATCAAGTTCAAGTGGTGAATATTTTTCTTCCTTTTTTGAAAGCCATCTTTTCAGTATATATTATAAATATTAAGCATGTATTTATTAAATATGGCAGAGCTCTGGATAAATCCACATAATATTTCCTCAGTGAGCACAATTTGACATTCTCTGTTTCTAGGCATATGGTAATTGCTTGTTGATCCGTAGCTCCATAGTTGAACAATGTAGGTCTATGTATTGTTTAATAGGGAAGCATAGCAGATCTGCCTTACTCAGCTATGCTGGTGTAAACCAACAATGGATGTATGGATGTATATGTGGCTTTACAGACAGAATGTGTACTTATAATCATCCAACCCGCTTTTCCTGGATAGGTGCGGCCTGTCTCTGTGTGCAATGAACATTGCCACCCTGGTCAACAGAAGAAAAAGAAGGAAGGGGGGGAATTTTGCTGTTATGATTGTGTTCCATGCCCAGAGGGGAAGATGTCAAAACAGAATGGTAGGTGATGTAGAAATCTATTTCCCCCCCCCCACACACACACCCAGGATTAATTCAGATTTTGTGCCCTATGACCAGTGATAAATTGCCCACACCATGTATGTAACCACTTGGCCAAGCGGTCATACTGTTATGTAATGTAATTCATGACAGCACACCAAGCCTATAGAATATCACATGGCTGGGACAGGAAAATGGGTATTTTCTATCACTGACCAAGCACGGTGGAATGCCCTTGTGTCATATATATCCCTGCCCAAACTCACCACTTAGGAATAAGACAGTACTTTATTTGAAATCTCTTTTGCTTGGTAAATGTTCTCTATGCCTGCTTTGGTTCCCATTTGCCTTATAGGGTTCCCCAGTCTGGTTCAGGCACCATATAAACTGGGTGCTCCAGATGTTCTGGGACTACAATTCCCATCATCCCTGACCACTGGCCCTGTTAGCTAGGGATGATGGTAGTTGTAGTCCCAAAACATCTGGAAGGCTGAGTTTGGGGGTGCCTGATATAGACACTAATCTTTCTCCTTTATTGAAATATTTTTTATTGATTTTTACAAAATAAATTTCTTCCGAATCTTAGGACTTCCCTCCTCCCCTCCATGGCTCCTTTAAATGTCTAAATCAACTGCATATTATAGATATTCCACATCATGGTCCTCCAAGATATCCAAAGTCTTTTTAACGTTACAAGTTACTGAAAGCCTGCCAAAGAACTCAAATGATTACAGTGTTGTTTTAAATGCAATTATATTTGTCCCGTTCCCTATTGAAGCTTTGATCCTCCTGATTTCTGATTTTCCAATGCCGGGCAAGCAGCAATCTTGCAGCTGTAGTTGCATACATGAAAAGTCTTCTCAAATCTTTCGGTATACAGGTGAAACTCGGAAAATTAGAATATCGTCGAAAAGTGCATTTATTTCAGTAATGCAACTTAAAAGGTGAAACCAGTATATGAGATAGATGCATGACATGCAAAGCAAGATATGTCAAGCCTTTATTTGTTGTAATTGTAATTATTTGTCATTATGTGGGTCAATTATAAATGGAATGTAATTAATGAAATGTAATAGCGATGTTTATTTTTGTATTATTGTAACTATTTGTTTTATTACTGTGGAATTTCCAAAAGAAAGCATTTGTAAAAATTAAAAGAAAAATTAAAAATTAAAAAGTTGCATTACTGAAATAAATGCAGTTTCCGATGATATTCTAATTTTCCGAGTTTCACCTGTATCTGCACCTATAATTCCTAGGAGAAAGGCATCTGGTCTTTTAACAAATGATTTTAAAACATTTTAAAAAGATCATTATATATCATTTGCCAGAATACTTTTATCTTTTTACAATTCCACCACATATGATAAAAGGTGACCTCTTTTTCCTTACATTTCCAACATACATTTGAGTTTGTACTATACATTTTTGCTTACTTACTGGGTGTTAAGTACCAACGGTACATCATCTACATGTAATTTTCTTTCAGTGTATAAGATGCTGTAAATTTTAAGTCATCTTTTCATAGTTTTTCCCATGCTGCCAACAAGACACTAATATTTCTAGCTGACTTTCTAACAGCCTGGATAGCTTGGCAAATTATGAGATGTGGTTTGATTCAACAAATATCTGTTAATAACTATATGCTTGAAATATTTGTTTCAGTAACAATGTTTGCATATTTTATATGTCTTAACATGTGCCCATGCCTTTGGTCCTATTCCTAATCCTATCCTGCCTAACAACTCCTCAACTCTCACACGAGCTACACTTTAACTCTCCCTTGAGAACTCATTTCTCTATAACTGTCACACACATCTGTCACACTTCACCCTTAGCCAATCAGTTGGATAAAGAGACTATTAAATTCATTTTTATATGACCACCTACAGAAACATATGTGTTTCAGGCAAAGTAATGCTTCCCCAAATTACATGGATTGACACTGAAATTTAACCTTTTTCTATTTTTCAGATATGGTTGACTGCTTCAAATGCCCAGAAGATCAATATCCAAACAATTACAGAGATGGCTGTATCCTCAAATCTAGAAATTTCCTTTCTTATGAGGAACCTTTAGGGATCAGTTTAGCCTCAGTTGCCCTAGTCTTTTCCCTAATCACAGCTTTGGTACTAGGAACTTTTATTAAGCACAAAGATACTCCCATTGTCAAAGCCAACAACCGAGGCCTCACCTACATTCTCCTGGTCTCCCTCCTGCTCTGCTTCCTCTCTTCTTTGCTGTTCATCGGACAACCTGGGAAAGTGACCTGCCTTCTCCGTCAACCTACTTTTGGCATCATCTTCTCAGTGGCTGTTTCTTGTGTGTTGGCTAAAACCATCACGGTGGTTCTTGTTTTCTTAGCCACAAAGCCAGGCTCCAGGTTGATGAAGTGGGTGGGCAAAGGATTGGGTCAAGCCATTGTCCTTTCATGTTCCCTTATTCAAGCAAGTATTTGTATTGGGTGGCTGGGAACCTCTCCTCCGTTCCCTGATTTAGACATACACTCGGTAGCTGGAGAAATCATTGTGCAATGTAATGAAGGGTCAGCTGCCATGTTTTATTGCGTCCTGGGCTATATGGGCTTCTTGGCCATCGTCAGCTTCATTGTGGCCTTTCTAGCCCGCAAGTTACCAGATAGTTTTAATGAGGCCAAATTCATTACCTTCAGCATACTTGCATTTTGCAGTGTTTGGTTGTCCTTTGTTCCAACCTACCTGAGCTCAAGAGGTAAACAGATGGTTGCTGTGGAGATCTTCTCCATCTTGGCCTCCAGTGCTGGGTTACTGGGTTGCATATTTTCCCCTAAATACTACATCGTTGTGTTCAGGCCAGAGTTGAACAGCAGAGACCAACTAATTAGGACAAAGAATTAAATAATCTGCCTCCAATTAATTTAGCTAGTAGGGGTAAAGTTGTTATACAACAACACTTATTATAGATCATTTTTATATACATGTCTCCCCATCAAGTTTCTTTTGCTGCTCCATTTACCCATCAATCCATATTAACTACTGCCATATTTAGTTAACTATTAACACAGCAGAGTCCTATGACTGAAATTTAAATGTACAAATGAATGGTGTAATGTAGTGTTTTATGTTACAGGAACCATGTTTGCAATATATTATATGATATATAATATACTGCAATGCGCTCTATGTGGGGCTACCTTTGAAGGTGACCCAGGAAGTACAACTAATCCAGAATGCAGCAGCTAGGCTGGTTACTGGGAGTGGCTGACGAGACCACATAAGACCGGTCTTGAAAGTTCTACATTGGCTCCCAGTACGTTTCTGAGCACAATTCAAAGTGTTGGTGCTGACTTTTAAAGCCCTAAATGGCCTTGGTCCAGTATACCTGAAGGAGTGTCTCCACCCCCATCGTTCTGCCCGGACACTGAGGTCCAGCACCGGGGGCCTTCTGGTGGTTCCCTCGTTGCAAGAAGCCAAGCTGCAGGGAACCAGGCAGAGGGCCTTCTCGGTAGTGGCACTTGCCCTGTGGAACGCTCTCCCATCATATGTCAAAGAGAAAAACAGCTACCAGATTTTTAGAAGACATCTGAAGGCAGCCCTGTTTAGGGAGGCTTATAATGTTTAATAGATTATTTTATTTTTCTGTTGGAAGCCGCCCAGAGTGGCTGGGGAAACCCAGCCAGATGGGTGGGGTATAAATTATTATTATTATTATTATTATTATTATTATTATTATTATATGCTATCAAATTAAGGGATAGGATGCCCTTTACACCTGAAGGAACATCTTACAGTGGCTAATTAGGCACCTATGGGAGAGCTTGCAAACACCACTCCTGCCCTATCCAACAACTACGGTAGTACTTTTCCAACAACTAGTACATTACCAACAACTGCAGCCAATCAGAAGCTCTACTTTGGTTTCCAAACGTTTTGGAAGTAGAACGGACTTATGGAACGGATTCCATTCGATTTCCCAGGTACGACTGTATGCATATTGCCTAATCTTATCATCTGCGGATTGGTCCAATAATCTTTTAAAGTAATCCAAGTTGGTGATTAGCTCTGCCTCTTTTGGGTTTGAATCCCATAGCGGAACTATGTATTATTTGAATAAATACTTATACACAAGAGACAAACAGAATAAACTCCTGTCATTCTGTGCTGAAATAGTGCAAACACAATACTGCCTTCGCACCTTCACATTCTCTCATGGAGAAGATGCACTAATTTGGGATGGAATGACAAATTTCTTAAATTTCCCAGGGGCAGATTTTTTTCCCTTTCAAGTTATCAGCAAGGTTTTTTCCAAGTTTAATCATGTTACCCTCCCCCAACACAACAACAACAACAACAACAACCCTTATTTCACCACCTGTGACCCTTGGGGTGTTGCATACTCATTTCCAACATAGCCCAGCCAGCATAACCAATGGTCCATCAATGAGAATTGAATATATAGTTCAAGAATACCTGAAAGGCCACCCCTGCCTCAGGCCCCCACTTTCCTGTTGGTATTTGCTCAGTCTAGAAGTCATTCCTTGACCCACCATGGAGTAGAACTCGTAGGACTGGGGGTTGGAGAAGAACCAACGTGTTTGCTATTAAATCTCAGTGCTACAGCTATCATTATCTCACCCTGCAATTATCCAATTATTCGTCTTGTGAAACCTCCAGGGCTTTCTTTCAAGCACGAACATGCCGTCAATAAGCAAAAGTTGTCATAAATAAATATTTGTGCCTTTGGACGCCTGAAGCTGGCAGGGCTCTGTCAATTACATTGCTGACTTTCTGTGTGATTAGTTAAGGCTTCAAATCAGAGTGCTGGCCATCTCTGTGAGTATTTGTAACTCTCTGGATGTTGAAAGTAAGCCTGGGGAGTTTCCTTTCACGAAGCGAATATGCAGTTTGTTCAGCATGCTTAAGCCAGAATGTTGTTGTAGGCAAGGCATAGGAGAGTGTGAAATAAAAGCAAAAAATTGTTGCCATGATGTTGTGGCCAATGGTGCTCCTGTTTCTGTTGCCTGAAAACACATGCAAAATAGATATTGTGAAGTGCCCTGCAATTGATCCGTTCCCCATTCCACATGAGTGGTACCAGCCAGGTGGCCTCCTCATCGGTGGAATGACTTCCCAGATCATTTACTATTCTGATGAACTATTATTCCTGGAACACCCATCTCAGAAGCTGTTTGAGATTTCAGAGTATGCATTCTGTTCATTCTGTTTCATCTGAGTTTGGTCAAACAACTAATGAAGGATTTAGGTCCACAAACTGAAAGAATGTATCAGGGGCTAGCTCCCCCCCCCCATCATCAATGTACCATTGCCATGCATAATGAAACAAGTTGAAAGATGATGCACACATCTAAAGATACATCCTCTCAATGTTTAGGGTTGGCATTGAGGGGTTCAAATGGTGCATTCACAATCACTCTTCTATTTCTATTGCATTTGCAAACACTCAGACACAGACACAGACACAGACACACACTTCTCCCATGATCACAGTTATTTCTGCTTGGAAGGTTGGAGGGTTTTTTTGTTTGTTGTTTGTTTACTGAAGAAGTGTGTTTGGAATGAGCTATTTATGGTGATATGGTTTGTTAGTCATACTCAGAACAGACCTGTTGAAATTGGCAGAGATGTTAAATAAATTGATTTCAATGAGTCTAATTCTAAGTATGACTTAACTAGATATCACTTACATTAATTTTGCATCCAACTTCCATGTAATTAAATATATATTTATGCAATGCATATTTATGCATTGGTGTAATAATATTGAAGTGTTGGGGGTAGTGTCACAATTGAATTCAAAACTATGCAAATCCTCAATAGCTGAAAATGACCACAGTGCAGAAAATATACGTGAATACTCTTGAGCTGGCCATTAGATTTTCAAAAATAGGACAACCATGAAAACTTGTGTTAGGGTGGAACAAGTGTGTTTTAAAAATGTAAACGTGTGAAAAAATTGCAAACGTTTGTTTGTATTACTGATGGTCTGGTTCATATATGTTGTGCTGATCATCACAACATATATGTGATGCATGTAGTGCATGTCCTGCCGCTTGCTCGCTGCAGCCGCTGGGGAGCTCACAGCGTCCCCACCGTGGGCGGGAGGGCGCTGAGCTCTCCTTTTGGCTCGCGCTCCTCCTGCCTGTGGAGGGGACGCTGGGGGCTCCTCGGCAGGAGGGTGGCTCTTTCTTTGAATGGGTGGTTCTTTCTTTGTCAATGGAAGCCCTGGTAAAGGGCTACAAGAAAGAAGATTCCACCTAAACATTAGGAAGAACTTCCTGACAGTAAGAGCTGTTCGGCAGTGGAATTTGCTGCCAAGGGGTGTGGTCTCCTTCTTTGGAGGTCTTTAAGCGGAGGCTTGACAGCCAGCTGTCAGGAATGCTTTGATGGTGTTTCCTGCTTCGCAGGGGGTTGGACTAGATGGCTCTTGTGGTCTCTTCCAACTCTATGATTCTATGATTCTACGAGGGATCAGATTATTGTCTCACGTATCTGTATACTTTTACTGAGCACTGTAAAGTGAAATCAACCCAGAGAGCAGCTGTGAGCAACAGAAGGTTTTTGCCAGGCTTCAGATTCACTTCCTTTCACTGTGCCTCTTGCACAGTAATACACAGCCGTGTCTCCAGCTTCCAGGTTGTTCATTTGCAAGTAGAGGAGGCTGTTTGAATTGTCCCTGGAGATGGTGAATCGTCCCTTCACTTTGTTTGAGTAGTTAATGGTAGATGAAGGTGCATTTATTTCTCCCAGCCATTCCAGGCCTTTCCCAGGAGCCTGTCTCACCCACTCCATCCAGAAGCTGCTAAAGGTGAACCCGGAGGCTTGACAGGACAGACGGAGGGACTCCCCAGGCCTTTTGGCATCTCCTCCAGACTCCACCAGCTGGACCGCTGATTGGACACCTAGAAAAAGAGGCATTTTAAGAGACCTGTGGCATGTTATTAACACCCAGAATATACCAGCTGCCTTTAATTAAAAGGATGGATTTACCTCCCAAAACTGCTGAAAAGAAAAGAAATCGAAGCATTTCCTCTGTCCAATGCTTTGAGATGGATGAGCAAAAAGTGGTCCCAAGTATGCAGGGGATAGGAGGGTGTTTGACTGCTTTAAAGAGGAAGACCTCTCTGAAGATTTACATACCCATCTGGATAAAAGAACCGACTGAGATTTCATGTGATCTCTAACTAGAAGGAAGTCTGGCGTTTGTAATACTTTGCTTCTTTGCTACGATATAAAATCAGCACATCTTAACAAGAGTTTTATATGCCTCTCAGGATAAAAAAAATGCAACACAGACCATTGCAATTTCTCTCCCTTTTAGCATTCACAGTACAGATGGTGTTGAATGTCACAAACAATTTCTTAACAAGGTTGTGGAGAGAAATTCGTACAGAGTCCACAGAAAAGTATGAATTTCACATGAAAAGAAATATGTTAGCTCTCTCTTTCTCTCTCTCCAATATAAACGTGGACTTCTCATGAACCTTCCCAGAAACCTGTCCCAACGGGAGAGAACAGACCTATTACTGAGTCCTTCTGTCCACTCCTAGAAAGAAAGAAGGACAAGCAATGTTCTATATAGCTTCTTCACACATCACCTTCTACATGAATGATCACAGAAATGCAGAGTTGGAATATGTAGGGATCGAACCTGCAACCTTGGCATTATCAGAACCACACTCAAATCAACTGAGCTATCCACTGCTAGATGTAAGAGAATGTCAAATGATCACACCCCTGGTCCAATTCGCATATTCCGGATATATACTGCTTTTAATTTCCATTTTCATTATGTAGTCCATATAGATTCTGAAGGGAATCAACTCTTTTTTCTACAGTTAATTGAGCCGAGGAAACAAAGAGAATTGTAATGAAATCCCCCAGGAAGCCAAAGTCTCCATACATTCTAGGTTCAGGTGGAAACGTCTGAGAAAATAACTACCTTCACAGATGAAACCACCAAGAGTACTTGGAGCAACATTTTATTTCAGTTATGGATGGTTTTGTGTTCCTCAGACCACACCTGCCCCCTAGTGAGAAAGAGGAGGAGAGAGTTTTGAGGCCTGGCTTTGTGGCAAGATATTTAATGTGCAAAATGACATTAATTCAAGATTTACATTGAAGTTGGGCAGGGGAAAGCGGCAACAAGATCAAAACAAAATGTCTGCCTATCTTCTTAGAGCTTCGAATATTCCTAGCAGAAATTTGTTATGTGGGGTATATCAAGTCACAAAGATGCATTTTTAAATTAACAGAGCAGAAGACTTCCCATTTATGTTCACAATATCAGGGGGAAATTCAGAGGCAGATCTTTTTCTTCAGGGGAGGGTGTTATAAAAGTTTCATGCATTTTCCTGTGTGTGTGTGTGTGTGTGTGTGTGTGTGTGTGTGTGTGAGAGAGAGAGAGAGAGAGAGAGAGAGAGAGAGAGAGAGAGAGAGAGAGAGAGAGAGAGAGAGAGTGTTAAGGGATGCTTAATAGGGTTACGTCAGCGTAGACATTATTGAGCAAACTGGACCCATATTTTGACTCAGTTAAAGGCAGCTTCCTTTTTGTTCTTTATTCTGTTAGGTGCCTTCTTCTCAAATCAATTTTCCTAGAGGTCCATTGAGAGCTGCCAGGATAAAAAGATGCTTTTTCTCTTACTTTAGATTCCCTTACTTTCAGCTTATGCCTTGCACAGTAATGCAGAGCAGCATTCTCCAGTTTCAGGCTGTTCACTTTCAAATACAGTCATACCTCGGTTTAAGTACACCTCGGTTTGAGTATTTTCAGTTTAAGTACTCCGCAGACCTGTCTGGAATGGATTAATCCACTTTCCATTACTTTCAAGGGGGAAGTTCGCTTCAGGTTAAGTACGCTTCAGGTTAAGTACGGACTTCCAGAACTAATTACACTCATATTTCGGGTTAAGTACGCTTCAGGTTGAATACTCCGCGGACCCGTCTGGAACAGATTAATCCACTTTCCATTACTTTCAATGGGGAAGTGCGCTTCAGGTTAAGTACGCTTCAGTTTAAGTACTCCACGGACCTTCTGGAACGGATTCATCCACTTTCCATTACTTTCAATGGGAAAGTGCGCTTCAGGTTAAGTACGCTTCAGGTTAAGTACAGACTTCCGGAACCAATTTTGTTTGTAAATCGAGATACCACTGTACAGCAAGCTGACTGAATTATCCCCAGAGACAATGAAGCGTCTTTTCAGTTTATCTGAGCAGTAAATGTAAGATGAGCTGTAAATATATCCAGCTCATCCCAGGCCTTTTCCTGGAGCTTCTCTCACTCTGATAGCAGGTTTGTACCCCGCCTAGCTGTGGGTTCATTTATAGCAATTAACCCTAGAAACAGAGTGATCTACCCTTATCTATGTTTTTCTTTTGTCCCACTGTCTCCAAGCATAAGGTTTGTATCTCAGTGCTCTTTTTTTGTTTGTTTCAGAACCTTCCCTGTGGAAAGCTGCTCTTTGGTGTGCAATCAGAGCAAATGTCAATTCAGGTTTTCTGCAGATTGCTGTGAACCGTCCACAGTGGAATCAGGTGTTAAACAGGGTAAATTCTTTATTTAATGTCTTCATCGACATCCGGTGTGGTGCATAAGTGCTTAGAATAGTGGCCTGTTGGTTTTGGGCGATTTTTATTTGAAGGGTTGAAAGTTGCTCATTAATGCCAGTAGGGATTTCTGACAAGAGCTTCACAAGATTGTTTTTGTTACAGGTAGGTAGCCGTTTTGGTCTGCTGTAGTCGAAACAAAATTAAAAAATCCTTCCAGTAGCACCTTAGAGACCAACTAAGTTTGTCATTGGTATGAGCTTTCATGTGCATGTACACTTCTTCAGATACACAAAAGCTCATACCAATAACAAACTTAGTTGGTCTCTAAGGTGCTACTGGAAGGAATTTTTTAATTTTGTTTCAAGATCGTTTTTGATAGCAAAGCCTATACCATGTATCTGATGTTCTTGTTCAGGTAGACCTTTCCAGAAGAATGTGTAGGCTACTTTTCCTTCCATCAGTTGTACCTCTCCTCCTCTTTGAGTTTCTTGAAGCACTGTAATATCAATGTTAAAATGTCACAACTCTCTTGCAATGATGGCAGTCCTGCGCTCAGGATGTGCACGATGTTATCCAACAAAGTCCGTATATTCCATGTTCCAAAGTTCAATGACCACTGGGTGGTGATCCAACTGGGTGCAGTAATCCATTCAGGGGAAAAGGGAGGCAGACTACATTTAGGGAACCTTTTCTAGCCCCCTCCCCCTTTTTGGGGTGAGCAGAGTGGATCCTAAATAGGTCTGCTCAGTCATGGATACAGCTATCAAGCTATTCAACTGCCTCATTCTTTGGGTCAGAATGACTGAGTCTGTATCCACCACTCATGTGTTGGTTCATGACTAGGGGCTTCCAGATTTCATGGGCTTGCCCCCATTACCATTTCCCATTCGCCATGGGACTTTTTGGGTTTGGGGTGGGTTTTTGGAAGCTGCCTGTGTGTGAATTTGTTTTATGTGTGTAGATCAGTGCACACTGACCAACGCACAGGCTTCACATAAAGGCACTAGTCCAATGGCATGAGTATCATGACAACTGGTAGATTCTCAACTGCTGAAGCCTTCATCCACCTTCACAGCCATTGTAACATTTTGTTTAGTCGTTTAGTCGTATCCAACTCTTCGTGACCCCATGGACCATAGCACGCCAGGCACTCCTTTCTTCCACTGCCTCCCGCAGTTTGGTCAAACTCATGTTCGTAGCTTCAAGAACACTGTCCAACCATCTCGTCCTCTGTCACCCCCTTCTCCTAGTGCCCTCAATCTTTCCCAACATCAGGGTCTTTTCCAGGGAGTCTTCTCTTCTCATGAGGTGGACAAAGTATTGGAGCCTCAGCTTCATGATCTGTCCTTCCAGTGAGCACTCAGGGCTGATTTCCTTCAGAATGGATAGGTTTGATATTCTTTCAGTCCATGGGACTCTCAAGAGTCTCCTCCAGCACCATAATTGAAAAGCATCAATTCTTCGGCGATCAGCCATCGTTATGGTCCAGCTCTCACTTCCATACATCACTACTGGGAAAACCATAGCTTTAACTATACGGACCTTTGTCGGCAAGGTGATGTCTCTGCTTTTTAAGATGCTGTCTAGGTTTGTCATTGCTTTTCTCCCAAGAAGCAGGAGTCTTTTAATTTCATGACTGCTGTCACCATCTGCAGTGATCAAGTGACCATTGTAACATACTGCTTGTTATGTTCCACCTGTTCTGCCTTTGAGGACTTCTTGGATCATTCTTTGTCTAGCTCCTCCCCTTTGACCTTACAGCCTTGGGTGACCCTGCTGGGTGTACGAGACTCCCGACGGCTTCACTCACAAGGGACATCGGCATGTGCAAGCCCACTCACTATGACAAGATGAAGATCCAGCAAGCAGGTCTTGTACAGTCAGACTGAAGAGGGTTTTAGCCTGGCTTCAGATTCACTTCCTCTGACTGTGTCTCTCTTGCACAATAATACACAGCTGTGTCCTCAGGCTTAAGGTTGTTCATTTGCAGATAGAGCAGGTTGTTTGAATCGTCCCTGGAGATGATGAAGCGCCCTCTCACTTTATCCGAGTAGTAAATGGTAGTTGAATAACTATATGCCAGCCATTCCATGCCTTTTCCTGGTGCTTGTCTCACCCAGTTCATTCCAAAGCTGCTGAAGGTGAACCCAGAGGCTTGACAGGAGAGGTGGAGGGACTCTCCAGGCCTTTTGATGTCCCCTCCAGACTCAACCAGTTGGACCTCTGATTGGACACCTAGAAAGAAAGAGGTATCATTTAGATGTTCTGCATATTATTAGTAGTCAGGCTGCCCAATTCTTGTTCATTTGAAAGGATAGATTTACCTCCAAAAAGAGCTGAAAAGAAAACAATCTGAAGCAAAATGATCATTTTTGCCATCTAATGCCTGGGGAGGGTTGAGCAAATTGTGGCCCCAGGTATTCAGGGTCCTGAGGCTGAGGAAGGGAGGGTGTCTGCCGGATTTAAAGAGGAAGCAATCTCTGATAATTTGCATATGTATCAAGGTAAAAACATTGCTACAGCTCTTTAGCAAACTATAGCTCTGAATGCAAGCCTAGTCTATATAATGAGCTGCTTCTTTGCAGTTGAGCAGTTGTTACCGCAGTAGGTTTGTATATCCCTCTCAGGATAAAAAGAGGAAAATGTGAGAATTGGCAAAAAAGATAGAGAGAGAAGTCATGTTCACTGGAACCAGGCATTGAATTAACTTATGTTTATGCAGAATGAATTTATTCTGCGCAAAACCCACGATCAATATCTCTGGAGGCTGAAGCAGAGATGGAGGAGGAATTTGTTTTGTCTGCTTTTCAGAATCATTCAACCAAATTGATGCTCTGTATTTGCTTGTGGATCAGAAGGCAACTCTGTTCCTTGAAAGCATGTGTCTGAGCAAATTTTTGTTTATCTCTTGCTTTCCAGGCATGCGTCCGAGAGCTTTTGCCTTTGCCATACCACATTCCACTGGAAAACACACTCTTGAGCACTAAATTGGAAGAAACGGCAATCCACAGACAAACCGATTGCCATTTGTTCTGATTCAGCACTAAACCATGGGTTTTGCCAGGGGAAAGTGGCAGGGAAAAGTGATGCTTGGGTAAACCCCCAGTCAGATCTTGTTCTGCAGCCTACTATGCAAAACAGTCGAGAGAGAGAGAAAATACATGAAAAGAAATACATACAAATAACATATTTTATGAGGAAAGGCTATATTGAAATGCACAGGATTTTTAAAATGTTTTAATAAGTACAACAACCGTACAGTTTAAATATATACTTTTTGTGTATTTGTTCACAGAATAATGGAAAAAAGAGGGGGAACACACTTTTGACTTGGGTACAACAAAAACTGAAATGGGAGAGAATTATGCCACTGAGGCCATTTCTGGACAGTTATAGATACACACACTACTGCATGTGACTTCTTCAGTCATGGCCTTCTCCATGGATGTATGAACAAAATGTCATGTGCTCCTGCCCTTCGTCCAATTGCCATATCTTGGATTTATGCTGCTTTTTTATTATTGCCATCAATCTATATGCCAGAAAGTGTTTGGGCCAGTTACATTTCCCTCTGCCATGAATTGTGATCCCCCCAAAAGAGAGGGAAACTGTGAGAAAGTCCCTCAGGGAGTTCAAGTCTCAAGGGGCTCATACGGTGATAGTTTACAAGGAAACATCTGAGGGAACAATTGGCCTTGCGGATGAAGCCACCAACTGTAGTAAGATCACCATTTTATTTCAGTCACAGTTGATGGCATTTGGTATAGTATATACTACAACAGGAGGAAGAAGAGGAGAGTTCTTGGGTTTTGTTTTCTAGTAAGTTGTCCTTCCACAGATGTTGAACAGAAAGAACCAGCACCATTCATATAGCTACACCCAAAGCAAATGTGCGGATATTATTGGACTCTGAAGCAAAGGAGAGATTAAGCAAGCAAATAATAATAATAATATGGCTTGCTGCTAAAGCCACCGTCTTCACATTATTCTCTCAGTCTAAATGCAGAGTGTAGGCAGAGGAAGCAATGTCATGAAAATATGGGATGAACAAATGCTTAAGAGCAAGGTGTGTTCAACACCACCACCTCTCACACACATACAAATCAGGATGAATGTAGGATGGGTGCTGATCGACATTTAACCTCAGAATCAAGGTGAATAACAATCACAATAAATAATACATGATCCAATGCTATATGTTATGTCAAATGCAGTTACAATCCCACTTCAGACTTTTCTGCTCAGCATGGGAAGATCATATTTGGGAGAAAACATATTATTCTATACCCATTCCATGGGAAGTGTTTAAAAACACATGAAGAGGGTTGTTATCTTTTCACAACTATTCCCCTCCCCAGCACACTTCAAAATCAAAGCTAGGAAAAGGTGTCAATTCCTTATTCAGATTTTTGCTTGAACTGTCCAGTTCATTCCCCACAAACAGGAAAGAAAAGCTAATAAGTCTTTAGATGAAAGTTTTCGGCTGAGCTTACATTCACTTCCACTCACTATGTCTCTCTTGCACAGTAATGTGCAGCTATGTCCTCATGTTTAAACATCAGGAACCAGAAGACAGAAAAACCAGTAGGAGAACACTTCAATCTCCCAGGACATTCTATACAAGATCTCAAAGTAGCTGTCTTACTACAAAAGAATTTCAGAAATAGACTGGAAAGAGAAGTTGCTGAATTGCAACTTATCACCAAGCTCAAAACCATGGAGGGACCTGGTTTGAACAGAGATATCGGGTTCTTATCTCATTATACATGATAAGCGATCTTCAGCCATCTCAACCCTTGCTTTTTCATGCAAAACCATTTGCAGTCGTTTGCGATCATCAACAGCTATCAGTCAGTCAATCACCCATTTCCACCACCCTTCTGAGTGATCCCCCCTCCCCATCCCCACCCCTCCCCACCCCTTCTCTACATAAGTGCCTGGAAACTTCCATTTCACTGTATCTGAAGAAGTGTGCATGCACACGAAAGCTCATACCAAAATAAAAACTTAGTTGGTCTTTAAGGTGCTACTGAAGGAATTTTTTTATTTTACTCATGTTTAAAGTTGATCATAGTATTTCCAGATTACTTTATTCCCAGTCCAGGAGGACCACAACATGGTGGCATAAATTGCTCCTGAATATCTTCCACTGTAATCAGAATTTTTGAAAGAACAGAAATCTTGAGGGAAGTAGCCCTCTGTGAGAAAGAAAGGAATGGGCAGGATGAATTTGCTTTGAACATGCCTACTGGGTTGGAACAAGATGATTATGGGACAACTCCCAAAAGGCTAGAGAATGGCCAAAGAAGAACAGATGTTTCCTGTAGTAAAAGCTATTGTTGTTCCCTTGTTTTGTCTGCTCTGCTTTGAGAGTTTCTGGTTTGTGGTGCTTTGATACCCCCTCTGGAATCCCCACCAAAGAAATGCAATGAAGGGTTTTTGCCTAAGGTCCAATAGGTAGTCTCTCACTGTGTCTCTTGCACAGTAATACACGGCTGTGTCTTCTGCTGCCATGGCTATTCATTTGCAGATAGAAGTTTGATCCACTCTTTGAGGCTGTAAATCGCCCTTGGATTGCAGAGGAATAATAACTGTAACCAGAACGGGTATCATAATACCAAACAAGCCATTCCAGTCCTTTGCCATGTTTCTGTCTCACCCAGCTCATCCAGTTGCTGTTAATATCAAATCCAGAAGTGGCACAGCTCAGTTTATGGGATTCCGCAGGTTTTTTCAAGACTGGATCTGAGGTCTGGGTCAGAACCACCTGTGAGAGCACACCTGGTAGCGGAGGGAAAGTAAGGAGAAACCATCAGCCAAATATTATCTGAGAAATTCAAAATTAAGTGATGAACTACAATGGAAGACTTAACACACTTGAAGAGGAGGCAGCCAGTGCCAGGAGCATCAGCAAGAAAGAAGGCATAGTGGTGGGATGGGTCTGAAAGGAGCTCTAAGTGCTGTGCCAGGAAGTCTGTGTGAGGTGAGAGACTTGGGGCTTTAAGTAGGAAGAGAAAAGAAACTCGGCTTTGCATAAATCTGCCGGTGTAAGACGGGGCAGTATTAATATGGGATGAAAAGCCTTCAGACATGTGGAATCTTGGGTTGGTTGGAAAGGGAATGCAGTGTGAATTGCCTGTTTCTTGGCTCACTGATTCAGGTCTTCTGGGGCAATTTCTCCCGTAGGTTTTCTTGTTCTCTCAGGGAAAGAGAGAGATGTGGGTAAACATGTCTCCTTTGAGTTTGTATGTTATAAGGTGAAATAAGGGACGACTTTTCTACACAATACAGTGTCAACATGGCCCAAGGGAGCTTAAACTGTGAGGATTGTGAGGACTGCTAAACAGCTCTTGGTTGGTTACTGAGTAAAGCTTACTTGAAAACCACCCCACAGGACTGCGTCATACTCAGAGTAGACCTATTGAACGTGTATACTCGATTCTGAACAAACTAATCCCCCTATGTATATTTTGCTCTAGAAGGACGCCGTTATGCATGCGCATGTCCGCACATGCGCAGTCCGTGCGCGGTGGCACGTGAGGGCGGTGGCAAGGGCGGCGGCTGGCGCTCTCGGCAGGAGGACGTGAGGGGCGGGCCAGGGTCTGGCAGCACTGCCCCCATGCGCTTCCCCTGCCAGACTGGAGCTAGGGGCGCCCCGTCTCTGCCCCTCCCTTACTACGCACCTGATTGAGGGAATCTTGACAGAAACAAATATGAGCTACAGGAATGGTCATATGTGCTGGGCCAAATAATTGCACATCTTATTAATATCTCTTGTATAATAATTTTCCTAATGTTTTATCTGCTTGACTCATTGGGGATTCTCTTCTGACCCCTTTGATAATTCAAGCCCCACCCGTCATCACCAGCTTTTATTGCAGGTGAGGCAGGCAGGGAGGCTGCTGAATTGGGTGCTGAGTGGTGAGCATGTACGGCACCACACTTCACCAGGAAAAACCTTGTCTGCAAGGGGGAAAGAGCTGGGATGAGAGGAGGTTTACCTGCCTGATTTATGTGGGTCATACTGGAAGGAACAATGAAGCAGACCAGGGCTTTATGCTGTGATGGAGGATGGACTCTAAATTACTGTTGCCGTATACTTATCTAGACCAGAACATAAGTTTCTCTGAGTCTCAAGAAATGAGCATAGTATTTCCAGAATACTTTATTCCCAGTCCAGGAGGACCACAACATGGTGGTGGCAGAAGATGCTCCTGAATATCTTAGACTGTAAGCAGAATTTTTGAAATAATAGAAATTTTGAGGGAAGTTTGAGGCCCTATGAGAGAAAGAAAGGAATGGGCCAGATGAAATTGCTTTGAACAGACCTTTTGGGTTAGAACAAGAAGATCATGGGACAACTTCCAATAGGCTGGAGATGGGCCAAAGAAGAACAGATGTTCTCTGTAGTAACAGCTATTGTTGTTCCCTTGTTTTGTCTGTTCTGCTTTGAGAGTTTCTGGTTTGTGGTGTTTTGGTGCCCCCTCTGGAATCCCCACTAAAGAAATGCAATGAAGGGTTTTTGCCTAAGGTCCAACAGGAAGCTTCTCACTGTGTCTCTCGCACAGTAATACACGGCTGTGTCTTCTGCTGCCAGGCTATTTATTTGCAGATAGAAGTTTGATCCACTCTTCGAGGCTGTAAATCGCCCTTGGATTGCAGAGGAATAATAACTCTGACCCGATTGGGTACCATAATACCAAACAAGCCATTCCAGTCCTTTGCCAGGTTTCTGTCTCACCCAGCTCATCCAGTAGCTGTTAATATCAAATCCAGAAGTGGCACAGCTCAGTTTATGGGATTCTGCAGGTTTTTTCAAGACTGGATCTGATGTCTGGGTCAGAACCACCTGTGAGAGCACACCTGGTAGCGGAGGGAAAGAAGGGAGAAACCATCAGCCAAATATTATCTTAGCAATTCAAAATTAAGTAATGAACTACAATGCAAGACTTAACACACTTGAAGAGGAGGCAGCCAGTGCCAGGAGCATCAGCAAGAAAGAAGGCATAGTGGTGGGATGGGTCTGAATGGAGCTCTGAGTGCCGTGCCAGGAAGTCTGTGTGAGGTGAGAGACTTGGGGCTTTAAGTAGGAAGAGAAAACAAACTCGGCTTTGCATAAATCTGCTGGTGTAAGAGTTGACAGTATTAATATGGGATGAAAAGCCTTCAGACATGTGGAATCTTGAGTAGAAGGCTGGTAGGAAAGGGAATTGCCTGTGGCTTGGCTCAATGATTCAAGTCTTCTGGGGCAATTTATTCCGTAGGTTTTCTTGTTCTCTCAGGGAAAGAGAGGAATGTGGGTAACCATGTCTCCTTTAAGTTTGTATGTTATAAGGTGAAATAAGGGACTTTTCTACACAATACAGTGTCAACATGGCCCAAGGGAGCTTAAACTGAGTTGCCCACTCCTGCATCGCACCGTGTCAAGTCTGGGTTTGTCACTGAAATAGTTTAGGCATGTGATGCTGCGTCATGACTGAGGCAGGGCTGCTGCTCATGGGGTAGAACAGCTGGGTGGCACCAAGGACATGAAAAGCCCTCATTGCAAGGAGGCTTCTAGGCTGTCCCACCCATGAGGCAAGGTGAAGAAACTGCCTCAGGTGGCAGGATCCACAGAGCCAGAAAACAGAATTGTTCACCGTTGTCTGTTATCTCCCACAAGGGTGGTTGTCCTGGGTAACACAGACCCTGTTAGGCTGTTAATGTATAAGTGTAGCCCATATCCCTCCCACCCCTCCATGCAGCCCCTGGAGCTGGCAACCCATGCTACGCCACTGATCTTTTGCAAACCATCTTTATCGTATAGAATTTAAGCCAAGTGACAGAAGCTTCCAGCGTATGTATGAGCCCCACTCCCTTCCCCATGTGTTACCCCCTACATTGCAAGGATTGTGAGGACTGCTAAACAGCTCTTGGTTGGTTTCTGAGTAAAGCTTAGTTGAAAACCACCCCACAGGACTACGTCATACTCAGAGTAGACCTATTGAAAGTGTATACTTGATTCTGAACAAACAAATCCCCTTATGTATATTATGCTCTAGAAGGCTACCAGTATCTTTGCAATCCATTCCAGGCCTTTACGAGGCCGCAGGCGGATCCAGTGCCAGGCATAAGTATTAGTACATATGGAGAAACCTGTCACTTTACATAGCAGGGTGAGGTTCTCCCCTTGCTTCAGCATCTCTGGCCTAGATAATACAAGACCCCTTGCAAACAGTGAAGATTTCAATGAATGTTTGAAAATCATCAAATGACCACATGAAACAACTCCTCACATAAGATATAATTACATTTTGGAAAGGCAACCAAGGAAAGGAAGAACAGCAAGAATTTCATAACATTAGTGAATAAATGTCCTAGATTCTAGAGCGACAGAGAAGAGGAGTCTTTCTAATAGGATACATGTGAAAGTTTTATATTGAGGTGGTTTCATTCCGAACCACCCACAGACTCCTGAAGCTATTTGCATGAGACCCTTCCCAGTATTGTATACATAGCTGCCAAGTACTCCGTTTTTCCCGGGAAACCCCCATATTTTCTTACCGTTTCCTGCTGGAAACGGTAAGAATGTAGCTTCTATGCATGTCCGGAAGTGCATAGAAGCGACTGGCTGCAGCGCCAGAAGTCGCTTCTACGCATGTCCGGAAGTGCGTAGAAGCGACTTCTGCCACTGCGGATATTTTGGAAATGGGCAGAGTGGCGCCGGAAGTTGATTCTACGCACTTCCGGACATGCGTAGAAGCGACTTCTGGCGTCATGGCCATTTTGGAAATGGGCAGAGCGGCATGCCCGTACGCATGTCCGGATGTCCTGTACAAGCGACTTCTGGTGCTGTGCTGCTGCTGGTCCCGGATTTTTCAATCTGGAAATTGGCAGCTATGAATGTATAGCAGGTGAAGAGGCTGTTGCAAGCAGTTTTAGGGTTCAGGTTCGTTGCTGGCTCTGTCAGTCTCCAACCACCACCATCTTCACTCACATAGAGAAAAGCTGTACAGTGGTACCTCAGTTTATGAACACAATTGGTTCCAGAAGTCTGTTCATAAACTGAAGCGTTCATAAACTGAAGCGAACTTTCCCATTGAAAGTAATGGAAAGTGGATTAATCCGTTCCAGACGGTCCGCGGAGTAACCGTTCATAAACTGAAGCGAACTTTTCCATTGAAAGTAATGGAAAGTGGATTAATCCGTTCCAGATGGGTCCGCGAAGTACTTAAACTGAAGCGTTCATAAACTGAAACATGGGTGTAATTGGTTCCGGAAGTCTGTTCATAAACTGAAGCGTTCATAAACTGAAGCGAACTTTCCCATTAAAAGTAATGTAAAGTGAATTAATCCGTTCCAGATGGGTCCGCGGCGTTCATAAACCAAAAATTCATAAACCGAGGTGTTCATAAACCGAGGTTCCACTGTAATGGGTGGAATGTAACACTGACTCCAATTTGGCCATGTACTTCAGACAGATTGTGTACACACCATCCATTCAAAGTGCATTGAAAACAGAAGGCATCCCTGACAGAATTTTGATGATTTTAAAATTGATAAGGATGCTGGGAACTGTAATTCTGTTCATGGGATTCATTGGGAAAAGCCATGTGCTTTAAATGGCAGTTCTGATGACCTTGGACTAGTCCCTATCTATCAGCTACCCTACCTCGCAGGTTTGCTGTGAGGATGAGAGCAGCCCAGTTTCCCCCCAGTCTGAGCATTCTTTCCAGTCCAGATATGCTCCAAGATCTTGGTGGAAGGAGCTGCTACTGAAGAACTTCTGCCTTCTTCTGAACTCTTGAATATACTGTGTGTGTGTGTGGAATCTTGACAGAAACATATATGAAATCCAGGAATGGACATATATGCTGTGCCAAATAATTGCACATAATATTAATGCCCTGTTTCCCCAAACATAAGACATACCCATAAAATAAGTCGTAGCAGGATTTCTAAGCATTTGTGCAATATAAGCCATACCCCGAAAATAAGACATGGCTGCCCTCCGTCATGCAGCGCTGTGCCCGGGGCCTCCTTCCCGCTGGAATAAGACACCCCCTGAAAATAAGCCATAGTGTGTCTTCTTGAGGAAAAATAAATATATGACAGTGTCTTAATTTCGGGGAAAGACTGTATCTCTTGTATGATTGTTTTCCTTTTTGTATCTGCTGGACACATTGGTGATTCTCTTCTGCCCCCAAAGAAGAACAGTAGTTGTTCCCTTGTTTTGCCTGCTCAGCTCTGAGAGTTTCTGGTTTCTGGTGCTTTGATGCCCCCTATTCAAACTTCACTAAAGGAATGTAATGAGGGGTTTTTGTTTAAGGTCTAATGGCAAACCTCTCACTGTGTGTCTTGCACAGTAATACACGGCTGTGTCCTCAGGTTTAAGGTTGTTCATTTGCAAATACAGCTGGCTGTTTGAATCATCCCTGGAAATGGTGAATCTTCCTTTGATGGAATCCAGGTAGTAAATGGGAGATGAAGATGTATCTATAAGGGCCACCCATTCCAGGCCCTTTCCTGGAGCTTGTCTCACCCAGACCATCCAGTAGGTGCTAAAGGTGAACCCGGAGGTTCGACAGGTAAGGCGGAGGGACTCTCCAGGCTTTTTTGCATCCCCTCCAGACTCTACCAGCTGGACCTCTGATTGGATGCCTAGAAAGAAAGAGATATAAATGAGCTCTTCTGCATATTATTAGCCATAAGGCTGCCCAATTCTTGTTTTGTTTGAAAGGATGGATTCACCTTTAAAAACACCTGAAAAGAAAACAAGATGAAGCAAAATTATCATTTTTGCCATCTAATGCCTGGAGAGGGTTGAGCAAATTGTGGTCCCAAGTATTCAGGGTCCTGTGGCTGAGGAAGGGAGGGTGTCTGACAGATTTAAAGAGGAAGCAATCTCCAATAATTTGCATACGTAGTAAGGTTAAAGCACCACTACAGCTGTTGGGCAAACTATGGCTCTGAAGGCAAACCGAGTCTATATAACAAGCTTTTATTTTCTAATGTACAGTTTAGAAGTTGTTAGCACAGTAGGTCTGTATATCTCTCTCAGGAAAAAAAAGCAAAATGGGCAAAGTAGGTAGGCATCTTCCTTTATTTTTTCTGTCTTTCTAAAAGATGGGAAGATAATGTCACCTGTAATGTGTGAAATGGCAAATATAAATGCTAATTTTACACAAACCAGTCTCTCTGTTAACTTGCATGTATGCAGAAGAATCCTATTCTGTGCAGAGATGCAGGAGGAATTTGTTTTGAAATGCACTGGAGAACATGGTGGTACACTGAATACAACATCCATACAGTTTAAATGTGTACTTTTTGTGCATTTATTAACAAATTATGGATAAAAAAAGAGAGCAGAACTGAGCAAAACAAAAACAGAAATAGGAAATAATTAGCCATTCTGTTCATCCCTGGGCAGAATTTATTGGAATATAATATATATGATAAGAATAATATTGGAGAAAACTGGATATTGAAACCTGCTTAACCTAAATCATATATCCCAGTTTTACAGTGGACCTTTAAAGTACACTTCACGCAGAGTATACACAGTCAGAAGTTGACCTGGCTAAGAAAACACCACCAAGAGTGTAGGGTATTATCTCCCTTATATGAAACCCCTTACTAGCTGCACACTTGTAAAAGTATGCAGATGAAAATACAAACGGTTGGGTTTCTTTAACTGAAAAACAAACTGACTCTAAAGAGACTTTAAACTAAAGAAAATGCTTTCTCCCACATTCCCACAAACTCCCACATAACTCCCATTAAACTACCCGAGAATTAACAACATTCTAGCATTATAACTAAGCAATCATACTAAGATTCAACTAAGGAATCTCTTAAACTAAGAACAACTGAGAGAGTGATCTACTTAGAGATGAATCAAACTGAAAGAATCTAACTAGGAGATGCAGAAGGCTTTCTGGCAGAGCCTTATATACAAGAAGCAGAGCCCACGCCTGTGGGCAATCAACAGAAATCAGCTGCACCTGTTTCTCTTAAACAGACAGTATTTACATTAGACCGGCTCTAAAGTAACTTGATTATTCAAAAAATCCAACAGAATTAATGACAAGAAGTACTGCATGTGGCTTCTTCACGCATGGAAGAAAAAGATATCACATGCTCCTGGTCCAATTTCCATATCCTGGATTTGTGCCATTTTTATTTATTGCCATCAAACTATTAGTTTGTACTAGTTACATTTTCCCCAGCTATGAATTGTGATCTTTGGGTTGAAGATATAAAGAGAACTGTGAGAAAGTGCCTTCAGGAGTCAAAGGGCTTTAAAGTTACATCTCTCCTCCTCCTCCTCCTCCTCCTCCTCCTCCTCCTCCTCCTCCTCCTCCTCCTCCTCCTCCTCCTCCTCCTCCTCCTTCTTTGCCCTGGAGTTTCCCCCCTGAAGCACAATAAACAGCAATTCAGACATGGACCTTTAAAGCACAGGCCTGTGCCTGGAAAGTACAAAGAAAGCTGAAGTGTGGAGAAGTGCAAAGTCTCGAGGGGCCCACACGATAATGGCCTGCAAGGAAACATCTGAAGAAATTGTTAGTCTGACAGATGAAGCCACCAACGGTACTTGGAACACCATTTGCTTTCAGACATGGGCTGATGACATTGGGTGTTTTTTACACCTCGTTTGCCCTCTTGTGGAAACAGGAGGGAGAAAAAGAGAGTTCTGCAGCCTGGTTTTATGAGAATATGCTTAACACATGAAACTACATTTAGTAGAGGTTTATGAATTTCCCTTCCATTGAGATTGGGCAGAGTGGTCGGCACCAGGCATGTAGCTATGCCCCCGAAACAATTGTTGAGCATTAATCCTTGACTTGTTTGTGATTTCATTAAACTCTGACTCTATTCCCTCTTTGAAATGCTTGTCGAATCACAATGATACAGTTGAATGAGGCTGCTTATCTGTGGTGGGGAAGAGGCAAGGTCTTTTAAGGACATTGCTTTGCTTGGAGGTAAGAACAAAGAACCAGGGGCCCTGCAGATGTTGTTGGACTCCAGATTGCATCAGTCCCATCCAACCTGGCCCATGGTCTTGTTTTTTTCTGCTCTGAGAGTTTCTGGTTTGTGGTGCTTTAGTGCCCCCTCTGGAAACTCTACTAAAGGAATGCAATGAAGGGTTTTTGTCTAAGGTCTAATGAGAAGTCACTCACTGTGTCTCTTGCACAGTAATACATGGCTGTGTCCTCAGGCTTAAGGTTGTTCATTTGCAAATACAGCTGGCTGTTTGAATCGTCCCTGGAAATGGTGAATCTTCCTTTGATGGAATCCAAGTAGTTAATGGGAGATGAAGATGTACCTATTCTGGCCACCCATTCCAGGCCCTTTCCTGGAGCTTGTCTCACCCATGCCATGTAATAGTCTCTGAAGGTGAACCCAGAGGCTCTGCAGGAGAGGCGGAGAGACTCTCCGGGCTTTTTAATGTCTCCTCCTGATTCCGTGAGCTGGATTTCTGACTGGACACCTGAAAAGATAGACTTACGGTTAGACTGCAGGCTCATTTACAACTACAATGTAACAAAGGTCTTTCTCTGAAAGAAGGATTACCTTCAAATACTACTAAAAGAAAAAAATATTGAAGCCAAGATGTCATTTTGCTTTATTTTTAATTGGAAAGTGAGTAAGTAAAAAATCGCAACCCAGGCAGTGACACACTGAGGTTGTGTACATGGGTTTGAGTTAGGGCAGGAATAATATATGGAAGCTGTTTAGATATTTGCATATCTGTGAGGATAAAAGAGCAGCCCAACCCTATGACAACCCCATCTCATTAGGCATACATGTGACTATGGAGTGTCAAAACTTTTTGGCAACACCCATGGGGGGGCAGGGCAGTAGTTGTCCCAAGATATTGATATTGAAGATAAAATTAAACTGACTCAAGCTAGGAATGAAATTGGTAGCAGAATATCCACTCTTGGTGCTTTGAACCAAAGAATGGATTGAACATCAATGCCCATTATGGATAATTAAAATACCAGTCTTGGGCATAATGTTGCAAAATGTAGACTTAGATCAACATTCATCAATCTGGTCTCCACTGGTCTTTGGGGACGATCTCAGCCATCTCAGCTTCTGTTTCATCCTCTCTCTGGGGGAAGTTATTCTCTTATAAAATGGAAGTCAACAAATAGGAAAATCTTGTCTACTTGAGCAATGGACATAACAATATGAAGAAGTCATTGGTTCTGGTCAGGCCAGTATAAATGACCCCCAAGCTAAGAATTTCCTGTTTGCACATGGGTTTCTCTTCTCATAATAAATAGACAACTTACATGCACAGACGCTCACTTTAACTCCCTTTTGCTGAATTCTAGGCTTTCTCCATGTTCATTTCATTTTTTAAAGAGCAACATCAACACCAAATGCTCCCAATTTATTACCTTCCACTGAAAGATGCACTGTGCTTTAGGCTGGTTGTGTTAATTCCTTTCTATGACTAGCAATCCATAGATCAGAGACAGAAAGAGAGAGAAATGAATTGAGGCAGCTCTAACACTTTTGCACACTACATGTAATAAATGTAGAGAGAGAATTGGGGGAGGGAAGTCGAAAGCATCCGCAACTTTTAATAAAGAACTGTTGGAGTCTCCAGAGGAGTGAAATTCTCAAAAACTGAAATGGTTTTTCAGTGATTCAAATGACAAGAAGGGAGGCCAACAACCTCGGGTTCTTTTCACTTTTCCTTGTCTAATGATGATCCATATGTCTGCCATGGTGAGTCCTCTGCACCACACATTCTTACACAAGATGATCTGAATGGTCTCATTCATGTTGTGGAGCTGTCCAAGGCAGTTACAGGAACCAAGACTTCAATGATGGTATCTTCTCAATGAGGATATCTGAGTGGGGCTTCATTTTACACGCATGATGAGCAATTTGTGCCTTACTTTAGGAAGGAAGATGACTTTCTGTTCTGCTACGATGTAGGTGGCCTGATGAATGTCCTCGGAATCACACATGACCCACCAGAATGACAGCTATTCATAGACTCCTAGAATTTGAGTCTCAAGGCAGGGTTGCTGCATAAAGGAAACAGACTTCGATCCATTCCAGTAGGACATGTTGTTTGCAAGAAAAAAACCTATGACAACCCAAAACTGTTGTTAGATTGTCTTCAGTACAGCAAGTATGGCTGGCATGTCTGTGGTGAGTTGAAGGTGGTGTTGATGGGTCTGCAGGATGGGATAAATGAAGTACTGCTGTTTTTTAAGGCAATGAGAAACCTGAGCAAAGACATTGCAGTACGTGAAGCGAGTCGGACCTCAGGAGGAATTTGCTGAAGGTCAGAGAGAAGAATGTGCACCACTCAGCACTGACAGAAAAGCAGAAAATCCTATTACTTGCTCCTACACATCAAACTAGGTCTGGTGAAAAACTTCATAAGAGCTTTGGGCCAGACTGAATCAGCTTTCAAGTACCTGGCTGACAAATCCCCTTGACTCAGCAAAGCAAAAATTACAGAGGGAGTTTTTGTGGGTCCTCAGATCCCCAAGCTGTTCATTTTCACCAGCAAAGAGGGAGCAGCAAAGGAGGGTTTTTGTCTAGCTTAATAACCACTGTGTCTTTTGCACAGTAATACACAGCTATGTCCTCGGGTTTAAGGTTGTTCATTTGCAGAAAGAGGAGGTTTCTGGAACTGTCTCTGGAGATGGTGAATTGTCCCCTCACTTTATCTGAGTAGTGAATGTGAGTAGACCATCCATATGCCACCCATTCCATGCCTTTTCCTGGCACGTATCTCATCCAGGTCATGCCATGGCTGCTGAAGGTGAACCCAGAGGCTCAACAGGAGAGGTGGAGGGACTCTCCAGGCCTTTTGATGTCCTCTCCAGACTCTGGAAGTTGGATCACTGTTTGCGCACCTAGCAATAAAGAAATTTTAATGAGACCTGCTGTGTACCATTAACTGTCAGAGCACCACAGCCTTCTTTATTTGAAAGGATGGATTTACCTCAAAAAACAGCTGAGAAGAAAACAAGTTGAAGTAAAACAATCATTTCCCCCATCTGTTGGAGAGGGTTGAGCAAAATGTGGCCCTCAAAATTCAGGGTGGTGTAGCTGAGGTAGTTAGAGTGTCTGAGTGATTAAAAGAGGAAATGAATTCTGAAAATTTGCATACTGATCAAGATAAAAAAACACCCCTAAAGCTGCTGGGCAAACTATGAATCTGAAGGCAAGACTGGTCTATATAATGAGCTCCTTATTTTTTCTCTCTCTCACACACACCCCTTATTTCTTTCTCTATTTCTCATTTTATTAAAACATTTCATGATACAATTAGATAAAAGGAACTAATGTAAACAAGAAAGAAAGAAAGAAAGAAAGAAAGAAAGAAAGAAAGAAAGAAAGAAAGAAAGAAAGACCATATTCTGTCTGGCAATAGAAATGAGGAGGGTCAGCTGCAGTGATAGGCAATTGTTTCCCCTAATATAAAGATATACGTATGCAATGAACTTATGGGATTGCATATAATGTTAGAAATACTCAGAGTAGACCCACTGGATTGTGAAAGACAATGATTCTCCTGAGTCTCAACAGTAGCTTCCTTTACATCTCCTCTTAAATGAACATTTCACTTGACATGAGGAATGAGGATGAAAAGTTATGCTGGATCACTTGTGAGGGATCACCTTGGAACCTCATATCAAATTGAAGCAAACATTAAAATGGGGGCATTCACAAGGTAGAGGAAAAAGCAAAAAGAAAACAGGGAACAGAACTTAATCAGGACAGTAGACTATCAAGCATGTTCTTGGAAAGAGAGCTATAGTAACAGGAAATTGCTTCCCCCTTTCACTGGAGATCCTGCAGAATGAGGAGGGTACATTCTGCATCCAAAATATGTGTTGTATGGTTAACCCTCATCACCATCATAAGCCCAAATTAATGCCCAAACATATATAACATTTGAGAATTCCTGTGATATGTCTATCTTCATATATATCACCAAGGTTGCCAATAAGACTGATTAATCAGGAGGTTAGGCTGAATGGAACTCAATGTTCAGGAGATCAGCTTCCTCTCTTTGCAATATAACATCTTTCTGTATTTGGAGTAGAGTCAGAAATGTGTGTTCAAAATCAGTTTCCTCTTTTTGTACACATCCCCAATCGGCCTTGTCTCACTGTGCTTCTCGGGCACAGAAATAGACTGCGATGTCGGCAGTTGTTAGGGAGTTTAGCTGGAGAGAAAACTCATTCTTGGAGCCATCTGAGGAAATGGTTGCTCGGCTTTTCAGAGAAGGGGCATACCATTTGCCCCCTGAGTTGTGATTTGTTGATCCAATCCATTCTAGACCTTTTGCAGGATGCTGGCGGATCCAGTTCCAAGTGTAAGAAGCAGAAGTAGAAATAGAGAAACCTGTCACTTTACAGACTAAGCTCAGATTTTCTCCAGGTCTCACTGTTCCTGGCCCAGAAGATGCAAGCTGAATGTCCGACAAGGCCCCTTGGGAAAGAGAGAAGATTGGAATTAGCACCAGACACCATCTGAGTCAGGCAATAAGTACACAGAGAGGTCTTAATCTTCCCTAGAAGGCATGCTTACATCTTTGAACAGCTGCAAAAGAAAACAAGAACAGAGTGAACTTCATAATTTGTATGGTGTGTGTGAGTGGCCTATTGGGGAAAGAAAGACGATCTTTTGAAAGGAAGAGAAGGTCAGGGTCTTTAATGTGGTGAGTTTCCTTTTGAAGAGGAATTCTGTCCACCCCTATATTTGCCTGAGCCCCTCCTCCAATGACTCATAGAATATAAAATGGGGTCTTACAAGCAGAATGGTTCAGGCTTTTCCAGGTCTTCCTTATTTGTCATTCAGAATGCATGGACAGAGAGATAGTTTCCCCTCACCAGCACTTGCTCTTTAGTACATTGCTGCTCGAGGCATTTGTTCAGGCATGTCTGCAAAGGTTCTGTCCCACAAAATTGACTCAGCAGAAAGAGGGGTGGCTCTAAATCCCTCCTCTTTATCCTGCCTGCTGGGACCGCATAAATAGAGAAAGGGTGAAGCTCCCACCAGCCCAGCGTATATGATTGAATGACCTCCAAAATTCCTTAGATGAAAATACGGACATTCATCACTCCCCACCCCCACAACTGACCCTTCTTGGTCCCCTTTCCCCTATCCAGTGCATTTCCTGTCAGAAGAACAGTGAGTGCCACCACATAGAAGACCCATTATCCACTATCCTAAGAAAGCCCCTTAATCCCATTTTTATTTTATTGTATTCTTTGATAGATTTACAAAAAAAAACCCGCAACCAATAAATAAATTTTAGAAAGTGGCAAGATTAGATGTGGACACACAAAACATTTTTTTAAAAAAAATAATAATGAAGACTTTTTAATTTTTAAAATTAGAAAATATCAACTCTTCCCCTCCCCAGCGCAGTTCAAATTTAAACCTAGGAAAAGGTGTCAATCACCTATTCAGATTTTTGGCTTGAACTATCCAGTTCATTCCCCACATAGGACTTTAGATGAAAGTTTTTGTCTGAGCCTACATTCAATTCCTCTCACTATGTCTCTCTTGCACAGTAATACACGGCTATGTCCTCATGTTTAAAGTTGAGCATAGTATTTCCAGATTACTTTATTCCCAGTCCAAGAGGACCACAACATGGTGGTGACAGAAGCTGCTCCTGAATATCTTCTACTGTAATCAGAATTTTTGAAAGAACAGAAATATTGAGGGAAGTATGTAGCACTGTGAGAGAAAGAAATGAATGGGCAGGATGAATTTGCTTTGAACGAGCCTACTGGGTTGGAACAAGATGATTATGGGACAACTCTCAACAGGCTAGAGATTGGCCAAAGAAGAACAGGTGTTTCCTGTAGTAAAAGCTATTGTTGTTCCCTTGTTTTGTCTGCTCTGCTCTGAGAGTTTTTGGTTTGTGGTGCTTTGGTGCCCCCTCTGGAATCCCCACTAAAAAAAATGCAATGATGGGTTTTTGTCTAAGGTCTAATGGGAAGTCTCTCACTGTGTCTCTTGCACAGTAATACACGGCTGTGTCTTCTGCTGCCAGGCTGTTCATTTGCAGATAGAGCAGGCTGTTTGAATTGTCCCTAGAAATCGTGAAGCGCCCCTTCACTTTATTCAAGTAGTTAATGTCAGTTGAACTACCAGATATATATGCCACCCATTCCAAGCCTTTTCCTGGTGCTTGTCTCACCCAGTGCATATAATAGCTGCTGAAGGTGAACCCAGAGGCTCTGCAGGAGAGGCGGAGAGACTCTCCAGGCCTTTTAATGTCTCCTCCTGATTCCGTGAGCTGGATTTCGGACTGGCCACCTGAAAAGATAGACTTATGGTTAGACTGCAGGCTCATTTACAACTACAATGTAGCAGCCGTCTTTTTCTGAAAGAAGAATTACCTTCAAATACTACTAAAAGGAAAACATATTGAAGCCAAGAAGTCATTTCCCCTTATTTTTAATTGGATAGTGAGCAAGTAAAAAATAGCAACCCAGGCCGTGACACACAGAGGTTCTGTACTTGGGTTTGAGTTTGCGCAGGAATAATATATGCCAGATTTTAACAGGAAGTTGTTTAAGTATTTGCATATCTGTGAGGATAAAAAAGCAGCACGACCCTTTATCAACCCCATCTCATTAGGCATACATGTGACTATGGACTGTCAAAACTTTCTGGCAACACCCATGGTGAGGAACAGAGCAGTTGTCTCAAGATATTGAAGTTAAAATAGAACCTAATCAAGTTCGGAAGGAAATTGGTAGCAGAATATCCACTCTTGGTGCTTTGAACCAAAGAATGGATTGAACATCAATGCCCATTATGGATAATTAAAATACCAACCTTGGGCATAATGTTGCAAAATGTAGACTTAGATCAACATTCATCAACCTGGTGCCCACTGGTCATTGGTGTGGGATGTAATGCTGCAGTCAAGTACAAAATTCCTACAGTGGACATGCTAGGGGATGTTTTTTATCACTCAGGAGAAGACTTCCTATTTCCTCCTTACCTGGGACAGTCTTCCACTACATGTGACTTGAAGAGGGTGTGGTCTGTAGTACTACCATGGAGGAGCACATGCCCTCCAAATTCTTGGAGAATTCTCTTGGAGAATTTGGAGAAGTGACTGCTTAGTCGCAGTCACTTGGGACTAACTTATTTATGGAATAGTTCTAGTTGTTATGTAACCTAAGCCTGTCTTCAGGGATATGTCCGTGAACCTGAATGAATCTGTGAGTAAACTACTTTTATATTAATGTTAATCAGATTCTTGTGTTTGCGTGTTCAGACCCAGAGACCTCCCCCCTAAATAAAGACACATTTGACTCAAATTTTAGTTTTGGTTTTTGGCAGAATTTTGGCCACAACTTTATTGATAACAGCAAAGTGAGTGGTTGCACAGGCTCTGGTTCGACTAGCTCTCTACACCATTGCAGGTAGCGCTGACCCAGAGCTCTATCATAGGTCAGCCAAGGGTGAATACCTGAGGTAGGTGAAAAGCCCGAGAACAGACTCTGTTTCCTCCCCCAGATGTCCCCCTGAACTCAGACATGGACACAACCCCCTCTCAGGGATTGACCAAACCAAGTTGAGTCCCTGGATTCCTTTATCGGAATACCCTTCACATAGGGATGGCGAGACCGTTCTCCCACCCCTATCATATGAACCAGTGCCTATCCACAACTTTACAAGTTGTGATGATTTGCTACGTGGCAGACAAAACCCAAATGGCAACAGCCAATCAGGCAAGTGGGGAAAATTCCTACTGTTCCGTCCTCACTACATTGCCTTGTGGCCTATGAGGAGCTCGATGTGCAGGTAAACCTTCCTGTTCCCCATTAAGCAGACTATTTAGAAATTTTGACTTTCTTGTAGAAACAAGGATGAGGTAAAACTAGAAGGCAATAGAAATACATACAATAAGTATATCTAACAAACAATGATCCAAACAATTAACATAGCAATAACAACATACAATCTATATACGTCTTTATATGTGCTGAAGGCACAACACCTACCGTGCCCCTGTCCCAACAAGAGACGACACACGATGGCATAGCAAGGTCAATTGCAAAAATACACTAAATATAGGGAGAGGTGGGTGGGTATTCCATTTGCATGAGCAATACCATTTGCACGAGCAATACCAGGAAAGAATCTTTAAAAGTAGGACTCTGATGATTCAGCAACAAGCTGATCGCTGTGTAAGTTAAAAAGGGGAATGTTTGGAACTCTGCTAAAATATGGAACTTGCTAGCACAAGTTAGGGAGGCTATCATTAAATAATACATCCCCTCCTGCCTCCTTAATCATCCCCACAATTGGGAATGATACTGCGCATCAGCCCCAGCCTTTCAATGGTGCCAGCTAAGAAGCAGAAAGAAGAAAGTTTTATGAAGAGAAAAACTATTGCTAGCATTTTGGAGGTGTTGATGGTTCTTCAATTGTTGACTGGTCTTGCTAGTCAAGCCCAAAGTCTTCATCCCAAGGCCCATGCCCTTGGGACTCTGCCTTTGTGGAAGCCGCACTCACTAACACCAGCTTTTATTGCAGGTGAGGCAGGCAGGGAGGCTGCTGATTTGGGTGCTCAGTTGCACGTCACCACACTTCACCAGGAAGAACCTTGTCTGTACGGTGAAAGTAGCTGGGCTGTGAGGAGGTTTACCTGCCTAATTTATGTGGGTCAGGGTGGAAGGAACAATGTCCAGGCCATTGTGCTGTGATGGGGGAAGAACTGTAAATTGTTGTTGTTTTACTTATCTAGGCCAGAAGATCAGATTCTTAGAGTCTGAAGAAATGAGCATAGTACAGGGGTCCCCAGACTACGGCCCGGGGGCCGGATGCGGCCCAATTGGCCTGCCAATCCGGCCCACAACGACCCCCGCCGCCTGCTCTTACGGCGCGCAGCGCGGCAGCGCTCTTCCGGGTCAGGAAAAAAGTGCCGAAAATCCTTTGTGCGCATGCGTATGGGCCTCTCCCGACCCGGAAGAGGTCATTTCTGGTGCACTTCCGGGTCGGGGGAGGCCCATACGCATGCACACAATGGATTTTCGGCGCTTTTTCCACCCTGGAAGCGCGCCGCCGCACTCCCCCGCCCGCCGGCCCGCACAGGCGCACGCTCCCCCGTCCTCCGGCCCGCCGCGCGATCGGCGCGGTGGGAACCGGCCCAAACGCCGGTAAGTCTGGGGACCCCTGGCATAGTATTTCCTGATTACTTTATTCCCAGTCCAGGAAGACCACAACACGGTGGTGGCTAGAGATGTAAAATTTCCAAAAATTTTGAAGCTCGGAAAAAACCTGTGGTTTCCCCCCGGTTTCCCCCTGGAAAAAAACGTTTTTGGAAAAGTTGAAAAACATGCTACATTAGCACTTCTTTTTTCAGATTGAAATTCATTCTATTACATTAGAAACATAAAATATAACTATGGATAATTTTAATGGGCATAAAATTATCACAATTAGCATATCAAAAATATAGTGTATCCAAACAGGAACTGAAATTTAACTTGTCATTCATCACTGTTTGCTATGCAACATGCTTACTCCACCTTCCATGTTTTGCCCATGAGACCTTATGTATTTCTACCACTGATGTGTGTGGTCTGTTAACCACTTTAGCTACTACTATATGCTTAAATTAGTTTATTTCACCTTTTAAAGACTGTTTTACAGCATTTCATGTTTAAAATATTTTCATTTCTTTTTTTCTTTCATAATACTTCTCAGACTGCCACAACAACACATATACTTTAAGGCCCTTTTTGTTGCTCTATATTTTCTTCCAGTGCTTTGAGGCCTAGTGAAGAGGAACAAAACCAATGCATACCACATGTATGCAAAAACAAAAATGAAACCTTTTTTTTTCCTGGTGACAACAGCACCTCCTAAAGGAAGAAATGTATCTTGTTCCTGCATTGGAGAGTTCAGTTTTTAACCTAGGACTTGCTTCTCCTCACAGAAATTAAAATAATCTGATACCATACATATTTTTTAAAAAATGATTTATAAAATATTTGATCCCTTTATCTTAAAATATTTTATTCATCATGTTAAAATAAAACATTCCATAATCTATTTTTCAATTTTTTTAAAAAAAAATAAATTCAAATTTTCGGGGAAAAAACCAAAAAAGGCTTCAGGAAAACCCCAGGAAAAAAAAAAACATTTCCCCCCTATTTTTTCCCGGGGGTTTTCTGGGCCTTCACATCTCTAGGGTGGGAGAAGCTGCTCCTGAATATCTTCCACTGTAAACAGAATTCATGAAAGAACATAAATCTTGAGGGAAGTATGAAGCCCTTTGAGAGAAAGAAAGGAACGGGCAGGATGAATTTGCTTTGCCTACTGAGTTGGAACAAGATGATCACGGGACAACTCCCAACAGCCTAGAAATGTGCCAAAGAAGAACAGATGTTCCCTGTTGTAACAGCTATTGTTGTTCCCTGGTTTTGTCTGCTCTGCTTTGAGAGTTTCTGGTTTGTGGGGCATTGGTAACTTCACAAAAGGAATGCAATGAAGGGTTTTTGTCTAAGGTCTATTGGGAAGCCTCTCACTGTGTGTCTTGCACAGTAATACACGGCTGTGTCCTCAGCTTTAAGGTTGTTCATTTGCAAAGACAGCTGGCTGCTTGAATCATCCCTGGAAATGGTGAATCTTCCTTTGAAGGGATCCAGGTAGTAAATGTGAGATGAAGATGTGTGTATAAAGGCCACCCATTCCAGGCCCTTTCCCGGAGCTTGTCTCACCCAGTTCATGGGATAGCTGCTGAAAGTGAACCCGGAGGCTTGACAGGAGAGGCGAAGGGACTCTCCTGGCTTTTTTACATCCCCTCCAGACTCTACCAGTTGGATCTCCGATTGGACGCCTAGAAAGAAAGTGATATCAATTAGCTCTTCTGCATATAATTAGCAGCTAGGCTGCCCAATTCTTGTTTTTATGAAATGATAGATTTACCTCCAAAACCAGCTGAAAAGAAAACAAGCTGAAGCAAAAAGATCATTTTTGCCATCTAATGCAACAGGGTTGCATTAAACAGGGTTGAGCAAATTGTGGCCCCAGGTATTCAGGGTCCTGTGGCTGAGGAAGGGAGGGTGTCTAACAGATTTAAAGAGGAAATGATCTCTAATAATTTGCATATGTATCAAGGTAAAAGCACCACTACAGCCATTGGGCAAACTATGGCTCTGAAGGCAAGCCTTGTCTATATAACGAGCTATTATTTTCCAATGTCCAGTTTAGCATTTGTTACCACAGTAGGTTTGTATATCTCTCTCAGGATAAAAGAGCCAAAAGGGGCTGGGGGAAATAGATAGCCATCTTCCTTTCTTTCTTTTTTCAGTCTTTCTAAAAGATGGGGAAATAATGTTACATGCCTCTGGGAATAATAGAATGAATAAAAACTGACACCATTCGGCATAAAAATTGTCTCGACCAAAAATTGTTGGTTTCAAATCTTTACTAACAGAACTTTACAAACAGAATTTTGGAACAGCTTGTTCCAATTTTTTTTCCTTTTTTTTTTTTTGGAAAACAATTTTTGTTTTCCAAATTTTGTCAGATGGTGTTGATATCTGAAAACAGGGGCAAAATTACAGCAAGTGTAAAAATCTGGGATGGTGGAAATGAAATTGGATGTTTTTTTCTGGAATACATTATCATGGAAATGAGCACTAAGATTCCACAGAATTACACTAGATTTACAGAAGTAGCTTTTGTGTCATTTCAAAGAGAGATCTTCATGAGGTAAGGAAACATTGGGAGAATGAAATGAAAGGCTGTTTGAACGCAGCCTTGTAGTGGCCCTGTCATGTATTGTGCATTTCACATGGGAGATGCCTCACGGGGTCCCTGCTTGCTTTCCTTCCTGTCTTGTTGACAATGCATGCTCCTTTAGCACCTGCATTCCAGCTGCAAATGCTGCAAAGCAGGGCTTTTTGTACAAGCAGGAAAGCAGAAGTTGTCACTGTGTGTCTTGCACAGTAATACACGGCAGAGTCCTCAGGCTTCAAGCTGCTCATTTGCAAATAGGCTGAGGTTTGAGAATTGTCTCTGGAGATGGTGAAGCGTCCTTGAACCTTGGAATCATACCATTGTTCCTAAAGGATAAGTTATTTGGGCCACCCACTCTAGTCCTTGCCCGGGAGCCTGACGAAGCCAGTGGATTTCATAATCAGTAAAGGTGAATCCTGAAGCCTTGCAGGAGAGGCGGAGGGAGCCTCCAGGAGCTACAGCGCCTCCTCCAGTCTCCACCAACTGAACCTCTGAGTGACAGCCTAAAAAATGGAAGGAAGAGAGTCAGGGGAAACCTGTGTAGAAAAGTGTGCAAGTCCTCAGGGTTTCCAGTGAGAGAAATATTACCTGGGAGAGCTCTCAAGAAGAGAAGGAGGTTTAACCAAAGAATCATGTTTGTTTGGATCGCCTTCTTGACTGGCTCAGTCTAAGCTAGCTGGAGGTGGCAGGACTGAATTGGAAAGGGCAGCTTTTAAGGCAGTGAAGTGGTTCTCCTGATTTGCATGTGCTTCATATAATAACCTCCTATCCTCTGAACTCATAATTCACGATTGTTTTCCAGCTAGAGGGTCACAGAGAAGAAGAGGAGCAGTTTGCATGTAGAGGTGCTGTGTCCCCATAGCCCTGCAGGTCACTGCTGACCAAAAGACCTCTCAGGATTACATTGTATGGTTCAATTTAGGTGACAACCTTATTGAATGCAACTGTAAGAGGTTTGGCAGATGCAGTGGGTTTCAACCAATATGATCCAGCCTGACTGCTGGATGATCGACCCAGGGGCCAAACCAATGCTCAAGAGGCCCCATCACATTCATCAAATAGGTGCCACCTCACAAGGACCACCAACTCAAGTAGTGCTATTGCCCTAGACTCCCATCCCCTGATATATGCAGAAATGCATTTATCTGGGGACAGCTTGCATCATAATGGTAAAAACATACATTATTTTTAGGGGGAACACTTTCTACATAGGTTAAATTGCATACAGTACATAAATGCATATACTGGAGAAAAAATGCACTAAGATGCTGACAAATCTGATAGTGAATCTTCCGTTAATGGAATCCAAGTAGTAAACAGGAGATAAAGATGTGATTATTCTTGACACCCATTTATGGCTCTGTCCAGAAGGCTTTCAAACCCAATCCCAAGGCAGAGAGACTCCACAGGGCTTTTAATGTCCCCTCTAGATTGCTTGATCTGGATTTCTGGGAGAGAACCTGGGTGGCATCATTGCATGGTGGGGGGCATCCCAGATGTGGGTTGGGAAATGTTGGACGGTATGATATTGATGATGGTGGAGTGAACTTTGCTGTGTTCTGGCTTAGTGAGTTGGAACAGGCTGGTTCAGCATTATTAATAGTTATTGTGAAACATCTTTCCTTCGGGTGTCTGCCCTGCTCTGTAAATTTCTGCTTTGTGGTTCTGTGATGCCCCCTCTGGGAACTCTTCACTAAAGTGAATGCAACAAAGGGTTTTTGTCCAAGGTCTAATGGGTTTTGTGTGTCTTCCCAGTAATACACAGCAATGTCTTCTGCTTTCAGGCTTCTCATGTTGCAGATAGATGGAAACTGGAGCTACCATCTGAAAACAGGAATCACATTTGTATTGCAGAACAATAACAATTGACCTCAGAGCTATAATACCTAAAGGTATTATGGCTTGGAGGATAATATTAATACAGGTTCATAATAAGGAGATAGTGGAAGCACTTAGAAAGTGCTTCTCTGGCACATTGGGTCAACAAAGTACTGTATGGCAAATAGCACTTGTGGAAAATTAAATTTAAAAACCTGGCACAAGGACGGTTTTGTAACTGATTGGTTCACTTTTGTTATGCAAAAATGAAAAGAGATGACTCCCCTTACATTATAAAAGGTTTTTGTTTAACATAAACCATTTATCTCCTTCTATACAAATGGTAGTCTGAGATAAGAAATTTTGTTATTTGGAAATTATTTTCATGTACTGCCTAAGCAACCGACTTCTGGGTTACGGTACGATATTTCTCGTGTATGATGTTGCTATATGTTATATGCCCTGAACATAAAACAGAAGTACTGTTCTCTGAAAGAGTGTCCCCTTTCGCACACAGCCCCAAGACACCTTGTCTCACTTTGCGTTGATTTCACATTGTTTTGACAAACTTATTCATTTATTGTCATTTATTAGAACCATATTTCTGCATTCAGAATCAGTTTCCCCTTTTTGATACACAGCACCAATTGCTGTGTTTCACTGTGTTCCTGGCACAAAAATACACCGCAGAGTCGGCAGCTGCCAGGGTGTTCAGCTGGAGAGAAAACTCATTCTTGGAAGAATCTGAAGAAATGGTTATTCGGCTCTTCAGAGAAGGGCTATACCACTTACTCCCATCATAGGGGTGTACTGCGGCAATCCATTCTAGACCTTTTCCAGCAGCTTGACGGATCCAGTGCCAGACATAATGCTGGGTGGAGATGGAGAAACCTGTGACTTTACAGAGAAGGCTGAGGTCCTCTCCTGGTCTCACCATTCCTGGCCCAGATGATACAAGCTGAACCTCTGAGAAGACCCCTTGGAAATAGAGAAGATTTCACTGAATGTTTGAACCTCACATAAACTAATATTTTGAACTTCTCACAGAATATGCACTTACATTTTGTCATGGCCACCAAAGACAACAAGAACCACAAGAACTTCATGGTATTAAGAAAATACTGTGCTAGGGTGGTAGGAAAGAGGAGGCTTTGGGTCGGGGAGAAAAGGAACAATTTATATTGAAGGAGATAACACCTGCCCCAATAAACCCACAGTCTCCATGAGGGATTTGCATGAGCCCTTCCTCCAGCAACGAGCCATATATAAAAGAGCTGGTAAAATCTGGGTTAGTGTCAGCATGAATTCCTTCCTGCCTTCCATTAGTATCATCTCCTAATAGCCAAGCTCCTTTCAGGGGCCCCATACAATATTTGAGGGGGCTGCCCCCCAAATGGATGAATACCCTGCAAGTTAAGTGCCTCTCTGTCAAGTGTGAGATGTGTGCAAGAATGTGCTGATGTCATGCACACACATCGTATGCCATGCCCATGCTGTGCTCACATGTGGTGCACCATACTTACCTCAGTCATGCACGCTGAATGCTGTGTGCCATGCTGATGTGTTGTGCACACTCTGCATGGGCTGCAGGATTAAAGTGAGCATGCTGTACAGGATGCATGCGTGGCTGATGCATATGGGAAAAGTTGGGGGCCCTCAGCCCCTCGCTCTCCCCCTCCTAGATGAAGCAGCCAAGAGTTTCCTGCTGTTTGGCTCCACAAGGGTTAACAGCAGCAGCAGAGTGGAAGGGGAGACTGAAGAGAGAGGAAGTTCTGTTTTCTCCGCTTCCTAGCTCTGCCCCTGTTACTGGCAAACCTGCGCCACCCAAGAGCCACATTCCATTATTCTGCCACCTTTGGTGTGCCACATGCCCCTGGTGTATTGAGACACAGGCAGAAGTAATAGAGCATCAAATGTAAAATTTCCCTTTATTTGGTAGACCAGTTTCTACCCACACCTCTTTCTCTCTCTGTGTGGTCTTTCCCCAATTGTATTTCACAATACAACTTTCATAATTTGTGTTATAGAAGGAACCACTCTTTTATGTTCATAGAATCCATATAAGGTGAAGGGCTGTGAGGGAAGGACAGTTTTTGCCTGCCTTCAGATTCACTTCCTCTCACTGTGTCTCCTCTTGCACAGTAATACACCGCTGTGTCGTCTGCTGTCAGGCTGTTCATTTGCAGATAGAGCAGGCTGTTGGAATTGTCCCTGGAGGTGGTGAAGCGCCCCTTCACTTTATCCAAGTAGTAAATTTTAGATGACCTTTCAGATATAGATGCCACCCATTCCAAGCCTTTTCCTGGTGCTTGTCTCACCCAGTACATGACATAGCTGCTGAAGGTGAACCCAGAGGTTCGACAGGAGAGGCGGAGGGACTCTCCTGGCCTTTTGATGTCCCCTCCAGATTCTTCTAGTTGGACCTCTGATTGGACACCTAGAAAGGAAGATATTTTAATGTGACATTTTGCACACCATCAATTGCCAGAATATCCAATCCTTCTTCATTTGAAATGATGGATTTACCTCCAAAAATTGCTGAAACGAAAACAAGAGGAAGTAAAACTATCATTTTCCCTGTCTAGTGCTTGGAGAGGGCTGAGCAAAACGTGGCCCTAGCAATTCAGGGACCTGTAGCTGAGGAATATAGGATGTCTGACTGATTTAAAGAGCAAATGTTCACTGAAAATTTGCATACCTATCAATATAAAAGCATTACTACAACCCTTTTTGCTCTGAAACATTACTACAACCCTTTTTGCCTGGGCTTTGAAAAGAGCTCATTATTTCCTAATGTACAAGTTTAGCAGTTGCTACCACACATATTTCCATATCCCTCTCAGAATAAAAGAGCAACACGGGCCTTTGCAACTTAAATATTCTGCCTTCTGACCATAGCTGCCAAGTTTTCCCTTTTCTCACGAGGAAGCCTATTCAGCATAATGGAATTTCCCTTAAAAAAAGGGATAACTTGGCAGCTATGCTTCTGACAGAATATTGGAGTAGGTCAGAATCTCTGCTGTTTGTTGCTGCCTTTCTCGGAGATTGGGAAAACTTGTCACCTGTAATGTGTGAATTGGCGTGGAGTGAGAAATGTCCCTATTTTCATTTAAGGAATGTTGCAGAGTATGGCTCTAGCAATGGGGTTGCGCCTTTGGTACAAGGCACTGGCATATTCCTGGGGATGCACTGATACAAAGTCCCTGTTGCTGGCCTCTCTTCCAGATTCACATGTGCGAGGAATTCAGCCCCACTCAAGGATTCAAAGGAATTGGGGGGGGGGTTTAAAGTATGTAGAGGGAGTACAGATGTCTGTGATGCCCACACCCATGCCCTTGGTCTCCACCACCCGCATGCTTCGGAAAGGGGAATTTAAGCAGGTTTGGCTGAACATGTTTATAGCCATTCCTGTGATCAGGAATGCTACGATATCAGCCAAATGCAGTTGCAAACCTACTTCAGACCTTCCTACTCAACATGGAAAGATAGCAGAACAGGGGGGGGGAGGGCTGGAGCATATTCCATCCTCATTCCATGGATAGCGTTTAAGAACACCTGAAGAGAGTCACTGTGTCTCTCACACCTGATCCACTCTACTCCAAGAGCACAGTTCAAATCCAAAGATAAGCAATGGGGCCAATTTCCAATTAAGGTTTTTGCTTGAACTAACCACTTCATTCACTGCAACCAGGAACCTTTCTTTCCTAATAAGTTTGTAAAGGAAGGTTTTTGTCTGAGCGTAGATTTACTTCCTCTCATTGTGTGTCTTGCACAGTAATAAACAGCAGTGTCCTCTGGTTTCAAGTTGTTCATTTGCAAAGACAGCTGGCTGCTTGAATCATCCCGGGAAATGGTGAATCTTCCTTTGACAGAATCCGAGTAGTAAATGGGAGTTGAAGAGGTACCTATAAGGGCCACCCATTCCAGGCCCTTTCCAGGAGCTTGTCTCACCCAGTGCATTTCATAGCCTCTGAAGGTGAACCCAGAGGCTTGGCAGGAGAGGCGGAGGGAATCTCCAGGCCTTTTGACGCCCCCTCCTGATTCTTTGAGCTGGATTTCTGACCGGACACCTGAAAGAAAGACCTACAATTAAACTCTGGGTTCATTACTCACTATAATATAACAGTTCTCCTATATGAAAGAAGTACAAATACCTTCAAATATTACTAAAAGGAAAACACCTGGAAACCAAGGTGTCATTTTTCCTTCTTTTACTAGGAGAGCGGTTAAGAAGAAAGGGAGTAACCCAGGCAGGGACACACAGTGGTTGTTTGAGTGGGTTTCACAGGGGCAGGGAACGTATATGGCAGGTTTGAACAGGAAGCTGCCTATGAATTTGCATATCTGTTGGAATAAAAGAGCAGCACAGGCCTTCAGCAACCCAATTTCAATAGTCATATGTGTGATTTTGGGCTGTCAAAGAATTGCTGCTGATATGCATGGTGAGGAACAGAGTGGGGAAGTTGGCTCAAGGTATTTAAGTAAAATTGAATGGAATCCAGCTAGGAATTAAACTGCTTGCAGAATCTCTGCTCCTGGTGCTTTCAACCAAATGGTGGAGTGGACACTCATTAAAGGTAGTTTAATATCCAGCCTTGGGACATAATATTTGAAGAGACTAAGATAAACATCCCTCAACCTGGTCTCCACTGATCATTGTGGTCTATAATTCCCATCAGCCCCAGCCAACTCAACCCCCCCCCTCAAAACAGAGGGAAGTTGGGCTCATGTTACATTGAATAAGCTTCTGCTGGAGAACATCTGGGAGATGACAAGGAAGTGCCTTGGCTGAATTTTTATCAGCCCCCCCCCCCATTTTGGTGATTGAATTATCATTTCAAATTGTTTCTACAAACATATTCATTTATTGCCCTTTGAAACACCTTACATTAGAACTATTATTCAGTATTGTCAGTGCTTTTTTCTAAACATACGTAATGTTTAGGGATACTCTCATTTTCCTACTGGTATTGAAATATGGCCCTCAAGGGTGGCAGGATCCAGGCGAAGGACAAATAACATGGGGGTGACAGAAGGGCTGCTGGAAAGAAGGGAGCAGGCTGGAATGGTCGAGAGACGGAGTAGGTTGATTGTCAGAGGACATTACAATTAAGGGACGGATAAAATGGTTTAGAAATGGTCTGTTTTAAGATGCTGGTCGGGACATCCAGAAAAGTGTCGCCCAGGTGAAGGAGGGTGGTTCTAGTATCGAATCAGGTTAGAATTGTTATATAAAAATTGTTAGAATAGAGGACATTTTTAGTGAAAAATAAGAGGAATATTTTAGGGATTAAAGTGTGTAATATGATTTAAGGGATTTTATTTAAATTAGTATACGATTTAAATTGATATTTTTGAAATTATATATAGAAATATGAAAATTGCCAACATGAAAGTTGATGGGAAGATATAATGATTTGTAATCCAAAGATTATATATATATATATATATATATATATATATATATATATATATATGTGTGTGTGTGTGTGTGTGTGTGTGTGTGTGTGTGTGTGTGTGAGAGAGAGAGAGAGAGAGAGAGAGAGAGAGAGAAATATGGCCCTCAATGAGGCCAAACTTAGATTCACAAAATGTTTAGGGGTATGCATCCCCCCCCCCCCGAAAAATAACACTGAGTATTGTAAATAGTTATTGCATAATGTCTTCCTTGGTTATGTCTGCTTTGTGGGTTTCTGATTCATGATTCTCTGCTGCCCCCTCTGGGATCTCTTTACTAAAGTGAATGCAGAGAAGAGGTTTTTTTCCCCCCTGAGGTCTGCTTGGGATCTCTCATAATGTTGCCTCTTCCACACTTCCACTTGTTTCACCACTTTTCCCCAGGAAAACCTGCAGTTTACTGTTGAATAGGAGCAAATGTCAATGGGGTTTTCTTCTGTGGAATGATATTTGTGATAAAGAATGGACTTCCTTTGGGAAAACGGTGCAGCAAACCAGAAACCCCTTAGTCCAGGCATCCCCAGACTGCGGCCCTCCAGATGTTTTGGCCTACAACTCCCATGATCCCTAGCTAAGAGGGCCAGTGGTCAGGGATGATGGGAATTGTAGTCCCAAACATCTGGAGGGCCGAAGTTTGGGGATGCCTGCCTTAGTCCTATACCTAGAAAGCATGGGACCACTTAGACCCATCCTTTCCAAGTGCTGGACAAACAGAAGTGTGGACAAGCCCCGTGTCAGAGTTCTACAAGGCTGTGTCTTCTGCTCTCAGGCTGTTCATTTGCAGATGGAAGTTGGAGACACCCTTAGAGGCCCATAATCACCCTTGCATTGAAGAAGAATAAAAACTGTACCCAGAAGTGGGATCATAATACCAAATGAGCCATTCCAATCCTTTGCCAGGTTATTTCCAGCATCTGCTCTGAAGGGGCTTCTGCGGTTTTTGTACAAGCAGGAAAGCAGAAGTTGTCACTGTGCGTCTTGCACAGTAATACATGGCAGAGTCCTCAGGCTTCAAGCTGCTCATTTGCAAATAGGCTGAAGTTTGAGAATTGTCTCTGGAGATAGTGAAGCGTCCCTGAACCTTGGAATTATACCATTGTTTGCTTCCTGAAGGAGAACTTATTTCAGCCACCCACTCTAGTCCTTTCCCTGGGGACTGACGAATCCAGTGGATATTATAACTAGTAAAGTTGAATCCTGAAGCCTTGCAGGAGAGGCGGAGGGAGCCTCCAGGAGCTACAGCGCCTCCTCCAGTCTCCACCAACTGAACCTCTGAGTGACAGCCTAAAAAAAATGGTAGAAAGAGAGTCAGGGGAAACCCGTGTAGAAAAGTGTGCAAGTTTCCAGAGTTTCCAGTGAGATAAATATTACCTGGGAGAGCTCTCAAGAAGAGAAGGAGGTTTAACCAAAGAATCATGTTTGTTTGGATCACCTTCTTGACTGGCTCAGTCTTAGCTGGCTGGAGGTGGCAAGATTGAATTGGAAAGGGCAGCTTTTAAGGCAGTGAAGTGGTTCACCTGATTTGCATGTACTTCATATAATAACCTCATATCCTCTGAACTCTTAATTCACGATTGTTTCACAGCTAAAGGGCCACAGAGAAGAAGAGGAACAATTTGCATGTAGAGGTGCCGTGTCCCCATAGCCCTGCAGGTCACTGCTGACCAAAAGACCACACAGGGCTACATTGTATTGTTCAAATTAGGCGACAACCTTATAGAATGCAACTGTAAGAGGTTTGGCAAAGACACTGGGTTTCAGCCAATATGATCCGGCCTGACTGCTGGATGATCGACCCAGGGGTCAAACCAATGTTGAGGAGACCCTATCACATACATCAAATACGTGTCACCTCACAAGGACCACCAACTCAAGAAGTCCTATGGCCGTAAGCCCCCCATCCCCTGATATATCCAGAAATGCATTTATCTATGGATAGCTTGTATCATAATGGTAAAAAACATATAGAAACAAATTATTTTAAGGGGGGAAAACTTTGTATATAGGTTAGATTGCATACATAAATGTATGTATTGGAGAAAATCTGCACCAAGATGCTGAAATTTTTTCATGAGGACAGAAAAATATTGCAGACAAAGCTTTAGTGCAGCTGGGACAAACAGATTCCCTCTGTTAAAGAAGAAACGGGTGGTAGCCAGAGCTAGAGCATCTGCTCCATTAAGTGCGAGCTTACAATGGTATTTCCAGGATGCGTTGTATTGGAAGTGGATGCCTAGGTATTCAACATTTTTAACCTATTCCAACTGGTTTTCACTGATCTCACATCTATTCAGGGCGAAGACGCAATCCTGTTTTGCCCCTTTGTTGGCAATGATTTTGGGGGTGAGCCTCCCTGACTGGAAGCTTCTCACCTGGCAGGACGTGGAGGTGTGTAGTTTTTGGATGAGAAAGAGTAACCTTTCATTGATGTTCAGTATGGACAGTTTGTTCCAGAGCAGCTCCCTCAGGATTAAGTCAAAGGATCCTTTTAGGTCCAGAAACGCTGTATAAAGTTTTTGATTAGTAACACTAGAGTATTTATTCACTAGGTGTGAAAGTATGACACAATGATCCAAGGCGGTTTTGCCTGGGCAAAAGCCCACCTGCTCAGGGCCTTGTAATACAAATTGGGACATAAACAGCTTTCCCAGAAGTTGTTTAGCATATAGCTTCCCCACTATGGAGAGGAGGCTGATTGGTCTGTAGTTGGATGGTAATGTGTGCTTTCCCTTTTTGTATATTGGAACGGTGATTGCACTTGTTCATGCCTCTGGCATAAGTCCAGACGTATCTACCTTTGTGAATAGGTTGGCCAGCAAGAGAGCCCAGCAATCAGGCTCTAGTTTAAGAACATTGGCACTTATGTCATCTGGGCCAGCAGCTTTCACTTGCTTACACTGGCCTATTAACATTTTCATTTCATCTGATGAAACTGGAGGCCACTCGGGGGCATCAATTTGCATAGAATGATGACAAGGTGTCCCACTGGAAAGATTTTCATCAAGGCACGTGAAAAGCAGGGGTACCAATCACTAGGCGAAATAGGTGGAGAGGAGAGGTCATTGATGTTAAATGCTACACAAACTAAGGACCAGATTTTTCCCCCATTAAGGTTATGGCTTAGTGCAGCTGTTCCCATTGTTTGTTGGTATGTTCGGATCTCCTCTCTCTTTTTTATAAGATGACGCAGTAAGTTTTTAGACCTGAAATATTCTAGGGGTAGGGCAGTAGCCTCTTCCTTACAGTGTTGTCAGGATATATTCCGGATGTGTGCTTTGAAATCTCTTCATTCCTTATTAACCACATTGAAACAAAGAGGGCCCTGGATTGTTTTCACACTTTGAATTGTTGTTTTGTAAAGTCATTCAGAGATGTTATTAGGATTTCAAATGATGCTGCTAAGCATCTGGCACTTCTTTGCTTAATTTGCATGTTCAAAAGCATGGGCGTAGGCAAGGGGGGCAGGAGGGGGCAGTTGCCCCCCCCCCTAGAAGCAAAAAATTAATGTATTTTACAGACCATAACCAGCACTTTTCCCCTCCAAAAACTGAAGTGGAAAGGGCTTTGCTTTAGCAAGAGCAGCTAAGTCTCCGCTTGCTGGGGGGGGGGACACACAGCTGTAACAAAAACACATCAAATAAATAAAGCAAAGTGGCTACCAGTAGTTAAGCAGTTAAGACAATGGAGCATATATCCCCAGGCAAGATTCGATAGCTGACCATTTCACCCTATTGTTCTTAAGTGGGAGTTGTTAATGAGCATTCAGGAGCATTAAGAGTTCAATTGGCGATTTAATGAGGGTGCAGACTCAGAGGATTCAATTTGACTAAGGTGGCTCTGCAAGGCTAAAAGGAAGTGAATAAGAAAGGGGGGAGGCTGTAGCTTTGACAGACACAGTGATGTTTATAAAAAGCATTGGTGTTCCAGTCTGCCCCTCCTCCTGCATCTACTGTAAATCAGGGGTGGCCACCTCCCAAGAGACTCTGATCTACTCACAGAGTTTAAAACTGGGGGTGATCTACCCCCTTTTGGGGGGTTCAGGTCAAAGCTGTTGAGTTTTTTTTTAAGGAAGGGAAGCCCTGTTTTTGGGGGTTTAGGTCAAACTTGTTGAGCTTCTTTTAGGAGGGAGGGAGGCCCATTTTTGTTTAGGGCTTCAGGTCATAGTTCAACTTTTTTTAGGGAGGAGGAAAATTTTGGGTGAGCTTTTTTTAGGGGTGCCAGTGACCTACCAGTGATCTACCACAGACATCCAGTGATCTACTGGTAGATCACAATCTACCTGTTGGACGTGCCTGCTGTAAATCAAGCAGAGAGAAAGCTGCTTACAAGGCTCCTGTACATGCAGAGTTCCAGCATCACAGTGTCACCCAGAGGCACCCACAAATATGAGTTATCCCTCTCTCTATTTCTTCCTTCCTTCCCTCCCTCTTCCATCCTTAATAAAATCGGGGGGGGGGGCAGATAAGCCCCACATAGAAAGCCCATCAACATGGGGGGATGACTCTTTCAAATACGGTATTTACCAGTAATTGGGGGGGGGAGAGGCACCTAGGCCTCTAGGAGTTGGCTGCTATGTCTAGGAGTAGGACAATTCAAGAAAGCAGAATGATGCATATGCTATGGTAATATATCAATAGAATCATAGAATTGTAGTTGGAAGGGACCACAAAGGTCATCTAGTCCAACCCCCTGCAATGCAGGAATTTTTTCCTAAGGTGGGGCTTGAACCATGGTTGAAATATTATGCTGATATGCAGCAACGCCTCGGAGCTGTTGTGGCTGCGGCCATGCCTTGCCTCGCCCTCGCCCGCCCTGCCACCCCCTCTCCCCTGCCCGACCCTCCCGTCCTCTCCAGCCAAACAGGGTAGCCGCCAACGCTGCCAGCCCCAGAAGCACAAGGTGGCCGCTGCCGCCGCCACAATGTCATCGGGCCCGTTGGCCCTGTAGCCCCGCCCACATTCCCACTTTGTGGCCCCTCCCCTCCCGTGCCTTGGCCCCGCCCCTGAACGACCATGGCTTGCCCCCCCCCCCTAGTTTTGAACCTGGCTACGCCCCTGTTCAAAAGTGTTTTCCAGATTGTGGGGAAATCTCTTGAGGAGACAAATTCTCAGGGGACCAGTACAAATGAAGCAGAGGAGAAAACAATTGTCTTTGCGGAAGACGACACAAACCAACATACTGTTACACAGCAGCCCAATCTTGGAGCAGTGGAAGATTTCAAGGGTTCCAGGCACTCACGCAATTTGGGAATTGAGGCACTACAGCGACTATGTTGTTTTTATGATATATGGTTCATTTAAACATATATACAACCTGAGTTTGTGATGGAGGGGCTCACAGCATTGGCACCTGAGGAGGATATTACTTTTCCCATAACTGTACAGAATCTAATCCAGGCATCCCCAAACTGCGGCCCTCCAGATGTTTTGGCCTACAACTCCCATGATCCCTAGCTAACAGGACCAGTGGTCAGGGAAGATGGGAATTGTAGTCCAAAACATCTGGAGGGCCGAAGTTTGGGGATGCCTGATCTAATCCATCACCCCAGTTGATGTTTAGCTTCATACATACATAGGGGGGACATGAGAACCTTTTCCCAGGGAATGCTTTTGCTTAATTTTTCCAGTATCTCTTTATCATTCTGATTGAATTCTTATTTTCCATTGGGTTTGCAAACTTATTTATTTATTGTGATTGAATAGAACCAACTTTCGGCCTTCAGAATCTAAGCGCTAAAGTCATCTACCCCACTTCATGATATTGGGAATGGTAGTTTTCCCATCACAACTCCTTGCACTCTTAAGAAACTGCAGTTGGAGATAAATCTATACAATCATTGACCTGGTCCTTACTTGGTCTGCAAGTGCCACTGTAAAGAATTTTCACAGAAATTATAGGTTCCAGTATGGAAGCTTCTCATGCATTTTCATCCATGCTGAGGAAGCAAAACCATGATATTTGTTTGGATGCACAGAACCACAGAACTGGAATAGATTGTCACAGGAATTGAGTCCACCATTGTGGTTGATGATGAGCTGTACACATACATTCAAAAACATGATAATCTTTACTTAGAAAATGCCTCAGTACCTCTTTATTTTTCTCATTGAATTCTTTTTCATTGCGTTTGCAAAGTAATTTATGCATTGTGATTTAATACAGCCAACTTTCTGCATTCAGAATCACTTTCTTCTTTTTGTTCAGAGCCCAATTGCCGTGTCTCACTGTGTTATCTCGAGCACAGAAATACATGGCTGAGTCTGCAGCTGTCAGGGAGTTCAGCTGGAGGGAGAACTCGTTCTTGGAGTTGTCTGAAGAAATGGTCACACGGCTCTGAAGAGAAGCAGCAAACCATTTTCTCCCATCATGGGGGTATATTCTTGCAACCCACTCAAGACCTTTGCCAGCAGGCTGACGGACCCAGTTCCAAACAGAACTTGAATCAGTGATGGAGACACCAGTAACTTTACAGAGCAAACGGAGGTTCTCTCCAGGTCTCACTGTACTGGGCCCAGAAGATTCAAGCTGAACATCGGAAAGGACCCCTTGAACAGAGAGAAATATAATGAATTGAGCATCATCTAATGAACATCATCTAATCACTGCATGAAATAAACCTATATTTTTGAACTTCCCATAGAATATACACTTACATTTTTGAAAGGCCACCAAAGCAAACAAGAATAGCAGGAACTTCATGGTGTTAACAAAGAAGTGTCCTATTGAGGAAGAAAAGAGGAGGGCTTGGACCTGGAAGAAAGTCAGGAGTTTATATTGAGGGGGCAGAGGTTTCCTCAAGACCACCTCCAGCTTTCTTGAGTGATTTGCATGTGTTCTTCCAATGGTAAGTCAAGCTATGATATATAAAGAGAGTGTGGGAAACTGGGCTGAGGTCAAGGTTCGCCTGCTTTGCCTTCAAAGTGTGTTTTCAATATGAAAGCTGGGATGTTTACTGTAAAATCAGTATTATAGATTATGAAGAACATAATTTTCAAGTAATAATGAACTGGATATCTGCCTTGCTTTCTGAACCATTTTCTAAAGTACTTTTTTTTTTAAAAAAAGTGAACTGTATCCTTACTTCAAAAGAGTGGTCCAGCCAATTCAATATCAAGGTTTCACCCAAAAGGGGGCTTTATGAGATCATTTAAAAGGATCTCAGTCCAAGGTCCACTCTGAATGAATTGAAGGATAAGGTTCCTCTATCCAGCCTGTGTTTCAGCTGGTAAAGTTGAACCCAGTCACAACTTTCTCAAAAACATGAAATCCCTCTCAGGAACATAATCTCACCTCTACCTAGGTTTTATTGTCCACAGAGCCAGCCCACCAATGACTTGGTGTGAGGAATCTGCCTTGGGTGGCACCTAATGGAAAGCTTTATTCCCAGTCCTGGAGAAACACAACATGCTGGTGGCAGAAGCTGCTCCTGAATATCTTCCACTGTAATCAGAATTTTTGAAAGAACAGAATGTTTGAGGGAATAATGAAGCCCTGTGTGAGAAGGAAAGGATTGGGCAGGATGAATGTGATTTGAATGGGCCTACTGAGATGGAAATCAGGTCCTTCCTAACAAGAGGGCACCTGTTGCGGTGTGACCTTGCAACCAGACCCTGTGTTGTGGGTGGGAATGTTTGGATGGCCACAACACCCTATTGGAGGTCCTTCAATCCTGGGTGCAACCTGACCAATGGGATGCCAGTTAAAAAGATTGAGGGACCTCTATTTAAGCTCATGCAGGTGTGTGGCACTGTGGTCTAAACCACTGAGCCTAGGGCTTGCCAATGAGAAGCTCGACGGTTCGAATCCCCGCAACGGGGTGAGCTCCCATTGTTTGGTCCCTGCTCCTGCCCACCTAGCAGTTCGAAAGCACGTCATAGTGCAAGTAAATAAATAGGTACCGCTCCAGTGGGAAGGTGAACGACGTTTCCGTGCGCTGCTCTGGTTTGCCAGAAATGGCTTAGTCATGCTGGCCACATGACCGGGAAAAACTGTCTGTGCACAAACGCCGGCTCTCTCGGCCAATAAAGGGATATGAGCGTCACAACCTCAGAGTTGTCCACAACTGGACCTAACGGTCAGGGGTCCCTTTACGTGTCCCTGAGCTTCCTCTTTTGGGCTCAGTGCATCGGAGCACCTGCCCACCTCTCCCTATATTTAGGGCCTGTGCTTGACCTTGCTATGCCATCGTGTGTTGTCTGTCGTTGGGACAGGGGCACGGCAGGAATTTTCCCACCTTGGGTGATTGGCTGGTGCCATTTGGGTTTCACCTGCCGTGTAGCAAATCGTCACAACTTGTAAAGTTGCAGATAGGTTCTGGTTCAGATGATAGGGGTGGCAGGACGTCTAGCCACCCCTATGCATTGGATATTCCGCTAAAGGAATCCATGGACTCATGGTTGATCTTCCATGTGAGGGGTTGTGCTCGGAGCCTGAGTCCAGGGCAGCGCTGGAGCTTCATGCTCCGCCACCGGGGGCGTAGAACAGGCACGCTGTCCCCAGTGACGTGGCTCACGTTCTTGGGGCAGGGGGCGCAATGTGTGCAGTGATGTGGCACACGTTTTGGGGTGGGGCGCGCCATGCGCAGGGGCAGGCAGCAGCAATGGCGCCCCTGGGATCGTGTCGCTTGGTGCACACTGCCCCCACCACCCCTATATTCCTATGCCTTTGGTCCAGGGGACATCTGGGTGGAGGACTAGCAGGGCTCCTGCTTGCCATTGTCCCAGGTGTTCACCTGAGGCTGACTTATGGTTGGTGCCCAGAGTCAGCGCTACCTGCAAGGGTGCCAGGAGTTAGTGGAACCAGAGCCTATGCAACCACTCACTTGATTGTAATCAATAAAGTTGTGGCCTAAATTTTGCCAAAAACCAAACCAAAAATTTGAGTCTTGTCTTAAGTTCTTTCCGGGGGTGCTTAAAAAGTCTACACACACAAGATGATCATGGGACAACTCCCAACAGACTAGAGATGGGCCAAAGAAGAACAGATGTTCCCTGTAGTACAGCTATTGTTCCATAGTTTTGTTTTTTGTTTTGTTTTGTTTTGTCTTATCTGCTCTGCTTTGAGAGTTTCTGGTTTGTGGGGCTTTGGTGCCCCCTCTGGATACTTCACTAAAGGAATGCAATGAAGGGTTTTTGTCTAAGGTCTAATGGCAAACCTCTCACTGTGTGTCTTGCACAGTAATACACGGCTGTGTCCTCAGGTTTAAGGTTGTTCATTTGCAGATGCAGCTGGCTGTTTGAATCATCCCTGGAAATGGTGAATCTTCCTTTGATGGAATCCAGGTAGTAAATGGGATTTGAAGATGTATGTATAAAGGCCACCCATTCCAGGCCCTTTCCCGGAGCTTGTCTCACCCAGCTCATTGCATAGCTGCTGAAGGTGAACCCAGAGGTTTGGCAAGAGAGGCGGAGGGAATCTCCAGGCCTTTTGATGCCCCCTCCTGATTCTTTGAGCTGGATTTCTGACTGGACACCTAAAAAGAAAGACCTACAATTAAACTCTGGGTTCATTATCCACTATAATATAACAATTCTCCTATATGAAAGTAGAACAAATACCTTCAAATATTACTAAAAGGAAAACACCTGGAAACCAAGGTGTCATTTTCCTTCTTTTACTAGGAGAGCAGTTAAGAAGAAGGGAGCTAACCCAGGCAGGGACACACAGTGGCTGTTTGAGTGGGTATCACAGGGGCAGGGAATGTATATGGCAGGTTCGAACAGGAAGCTGCCTATGAATTTGCATACCTGTTGGAATAAAAGAGCAGCACAGGCCTTCAGCAACCCAATTTCAATAGTCATATGTGTGACTTTGGGCTGTTAAAGAATTACTGCTTATTTTGCATGGCGAGGAACAGAGTGGGGAAGTTGGTTCAAGGAATTTAAGTAAAATTGAGCGGAATCTAGCTATGAATTAAACTGCTTACAGAATCTCTGCTCCTGGTGCTTTTAACCAAATGGTGGAGTGGACACTCATTAAAGATAGTTTAATATCCATTCTTGGGACATAATATTCGAAGAGACTAAGATCAACAACCCTCAACCTGGTCTCCACTGATCATTGTGGACTATAATTCCCATCAGCTCCAGCCAACTCAACCTCCCCCCAAAAACAACAACAACAACAACACAGAGGGTAGTTTGGTTCATGTTACTAAATAATAATAATAATAATAATAATAATAATAATAATAATATCTTATTTGTACCCTGCCCATTCGGCTGGGTTTCCCCAGCCACTCTCGGCACCTTCCAACAGAATATTAAAATACAATAATCTATTAAACATTAACAGCTTCGCTAAACAGGGCTGCCTTCAGATGCCTTCTAAAAGTCTGGTAGCTGTTTTTCTCTTTGACATCTGGTGGGAGGGCGTTCCACAGGGCAGGTGCCACTACCAAGAAGGCCCTCTGCCTGGTTCCCTGTAACTTGGCTTCTCGCAACGAGGGAACCACCAGAAGGCCCTCGGTGCTGGACATTGAATAAGCTTCTGCTGGAGAACATCTGGGAGATTCCTTGACTGAATTTTTATCAGTTGTTTTTCATTTTGGTGATTGAATTATCATTTCAAATTGTTTTTACAAACTGATTCCTTTATTGCCATTAAGACCACCTTACATTAGAACTATTGTTCAGTATTGGCAGTGCTTTTTTCCCCTAAAAATAATGTTTAGTGGTACTTTCATTTTCTTACTTATATTGAAATTCTGCCCCTCAATGAGGCCAAACGTAGATTCACAAAATGTTTAGGGGTGTGCGTCCCTCCCCCAGAAAAAAAGCACTGTGTATTGTTAATATAATAATAATACCTTTATTGTCAATGTACAACCTGTGTACAATGAAATTAACCAAACCTAACCGAGCCTCCCTCCAAAAAAACCACTCAATCTCATTGCACTGTGTGTGCTTATCACACAACACACCACCTGTGCTATGTTATTCTCCTTTCAACAGCCTAACAGCCCATGGATAGAAGCAATTTTAGCCTGTTGGTATGACTGATTTTACTTCTATATATCCTTCCTGAGGGTAGAAGATTAAAGAGGTGCTGGCCGAGGTGTGAGTTTTCCCTGAGAATTTTTCTCACTCTCCTAAGGCAACAATCCCTTGCAATGTCATCTGGCGGGCAAAGGGGAGAGTCCATGATATCATGTGCTGTGATCACCACCCTCTGTAGAGACTTTCTGTCCGTGGCTGTGAAGTAATCACTGCATGAAATAAACCTATATTTTTGAACTTCCCATAGAATATACACTTACATTTTTGAAAGGCCACCAAAGCAAACAAGAATAGCAGGAACTTCATGGTGTTAACAAAGAAGTGTCCTATTGAGGAAGAAAAGAGGGGGGCTTGGACCTGAAAGAAAGTCAGGAGTTTATATTGAGGGGGCAGAGGTTTCCTCACGACCACCTCCAGCCTTCTTGAGTGATTTGCATGTGTTCTTCCAATGGTAAGTCAAGCTATGATATATAAAGAGAGTGTGGGAAACTGGGCTGAGGTCAGTGTTGGCCTGCTTTGCCTTCAAAGTGTGTTTTCAATATCTGCCTTGGGTGGCACCTAATGGAAGTGGCAGGAAAGCTGCCCCAGTGCTGCTTTACACCCCAAGGACCTTCATGGTGGATTTGAGCTCTGGTCTCCTAGACCCTAGTCCATCATTCTAACCACCACCACACACTTTCTCTGCAGTGTCATGTCATCCCTGATCATTGGCCATGCAGAGAAGAGAAACCAATTATTCACCAGGGGAGGAGAGGGAAGGGGACAGAGGAGCCTTCTTCTCCATGCCCTCTTGGAATCTGCATGCTAGCTTGAGGGGGAGGGCAGGGCTTCATCCATGCTTGCATAGCTCAGCTCAGCCTTTCCTTCCATGCATGGCATGAAGCAAGGTGGGCCATCAGCAGCTCCACTGGTATCACCCCAGGGAGTTCAGACAGGGGTCTCAGTCCTGTTGCTTGTGCTCTAGCCACCATGGTATGATCTGCAGGTATGACCTTCAAACATCTCAGCAGTGATTCTGCCAGTATGTCAATGACAGTGGATTTATCAAGTTGGATTTATTGCCTGTCTACAAAGATGGTTTGAAGCGGATGTCAAATATAGAAGCATTGGCCATATGAACCTTTCTCGCCATACATGCTTTTTGTTGTTGTTCATTTATACACCATCATTGTTATGGATGGAAGCTTCACAGAATCAAGAAAAATGCTTTCCCCTCCCCTAAGTAGTTTCTCTTAGGGATAAAGAGACCCCAAGTGGAAAGGGAATTTCCCTGTGAGCTGTTCAAGGAGGGAATGATCCATAATGAAGGCTTGTATTTTGTTCTGTCAAACAAATAACAAATATTCAATATTGCACAGAATATGTATTTGTGACCAAGCATGCTGCTCTACCCCCCCCCCCAATTGAGGGGGCTGGGACCACCTAATTAAAAGCATGCCCTGCACACATGCTATGGGGCATACTGATATCACTCATTGACACAGGGGCAGAGAGGTGGAGAGTAGGCAATAGCTTCCCCTCCCCTCTCTTTGGCTGCGCTGCAGCATGTGAGGGAGCTGCTGAGGCAGTTTCTTCATGCCTGGTTGCAGCCTCCACTCCCAAATCAGTCCTGACCTGGGGGCAGAGACGAGGAGGGTCAGCTGCAGTGATAGGCAATTGTTTCCCCTTACATAAAGATATAAGTACACAATAAACTTATGGCATTGCATATAATTTTAGAAATACTCAGAGTAGACCCACTGCGTTGTGACAGACAATGGTTCCCCTGAGTCTCAACAGGAGCTTCCTTTACATCTCTTCTTAAATGAACATTTTAGTGGACATGGAGAATGAGGACGGAAAGCTCTGCTGGATCAGTTCTGAGGGATCACCTTGGTACCAGGTATTAAATTGAAACAAATGTTAAAACGGGGGCATTCACTAGACAGAGGGACAAACAAAAACAAAACAGGAAACAAAACTTAATCAGGACAGTAGACTGTCAAGTATGTTCATGGAAAGAAAGCTGCAGTAACAGGAAATTGCTTCCCCCTTTCACTGGAGATCCTGCGGAATGAGGAGGGTACATTCTGCATGCAAAACATGTGTTCTATGGTTAATCCTCAACATCATAAGCCCAAATGAATGTCCAAACATATATAATGTTTGAGAATTCCTGTGATATGTCTATCTTCACATATTTCACCCAAGTTGCACTTAAGATGGATTAATCAGGAGGTTAGGCTGAATGGAACTCAATGTTCAAGAGATCAGCTTACTCTCTTTGCAATATAACATCTTTCTGTATACGGAGTAGAGTCAGAAATGTGTGTTCAAAATCAGTTTCCTCTTTTTGTACACATCCCCAATCGGCCTTGTCTCACTGTGTTCCTTGGGCACAAAAATAAAAAGCAGAGTCAGCAACAGTCAGGGAGTTCAGCTGGAGAGAGAACTCGTTCTTGGAGGCATCTGAAGAAATGGTTGCTCGGTTTTTCAGAGAAGGGGCATACCATTTGCCCCCTGAGTTGTGATTTGTTGATCCAATCCATTCTGGATCTTTCCCACGAGGCTGACGGAACCAGTCCCAAGCGTAAGCAGAAGTTGAAATAGAGAAACCTGTCACTTTACAGACTAAGCTCAGATTCTCTCCAGGTCTCACTGTTCCTGGCCCAGAAGATGCAAGCTGAATGTCCGAAAAGGCCCCTTGGGAAAGAGAGAAGATTGGAATGAGCATCAGACACTATCTAATTAATGCATTAATTAAAGAGAGCTGCCTTAATCTTCCCTAGAAGGCATGCTTACATCTTTGAACAGCCGCAAAAGAAAACAAGAACAGAGTGAACTTCATAATTTGTATGGTATGTGTGAGTGGCCTATTGAGGAAAGAAAGACAACCTTTTGAAATGGAGAGAAGGTGAGGATCTTTAATGTGGTGAGTTCCCTTTTGATGAGGATTTCTGCCCGCCCCTATATTTGCCTGAGCCCCTCCTCCAATGACTGGTATAAAATATAAAATGGGTCTTACAAGCAGAATGGTTCAGGCTTTTCCAGGTCTTCCTTATTTGTCATTGAGAATGCCTGGACAGAGAGATAGTTTCCCCTCACCAGCACTTGCTCTTTAGTACATTGCTGCTTTGGGCATTTGTTCACGCATGTCTGCAAAGGTTCTGTCCCACAAAATTGACTCAGCAGAAAGAGGGGTCACTCTAAATCCCTCCTCTTTTTCCTGCCTGATGGGACTGCATAAATAGAGAGAGGGTGAAGCTCCCACCAGCCCAGCGTATATGATTGCATACCCTCCAATATTCCTCAGATGAAAATAAAGACATCCATCACTCCCCACCCCCACAACTGACCCTTCTTGACCCCCTTTTTATTCTCCCCTATGCAGTGCATTTCCTATCAGAAGAACACCCAGTGCCCACCACACAGCATACCCACCCTCCACTGTCATGAGAATGCCCCTTAATCCCATTTTTATTTTATTCTTTGATAGATTTAAAAAAGAAAAACACAACCAATGATTATATTTTAGAAAGTGACAAGATCAGAAGCGGACACACATTATCATTTTTGGTCGCCTTCCTGTGCACACATTCTATCTTACCAATACCCCTCTTAAACTGTTTTGCCCAGAACTGGCGGAGGAGATAAAGATCTGCACTGGGAACAAGTAAGGAATAAAGATCTGCATCAGGAATAAGAGGGGAGGGAGTCAAGTTAACCTTATCCTATGGTTGACACGTATACTCTCTCTCTCTCTCTCTCTCTGTGTGTGTGTGTGTGTGTGTGTGTGTGTGTGCGCGCGCACGCTGAATTTCTTCTTTTTGTTCACAGTCCCAATTGTTACACGAGTTACACGTCTCTGAAAAGAAGCAGCAAACCATTTTCTCCCATCATGGGGGTATATTCTTGGTCCAATTCCTAATTTCCGAGTTCTTTCTGCTGACTTGCAGGCTCTCACAATGTGCATTCCTTCCACTATGGTAACTTGACCATATACAATGATGAGACTTTTACTTCATAGCTGTCAAGTTTTCCCTTTTCTCGCGAGGAAGCCTATTCAGCATAAGGGAATTTGTGTGGTGATCCCTTATGCTGAATACCCGATCCCTCCCGGAGTAAATAAAGGCACAGGACACATTGCATAAGGTTAATGGGCGTCAAAGGCCACAACTTTATTGGTTACGGATGTAGAGAGGTATTGGCTTAGGCATTGGATCTAACCGACTATATCCGACTCCAGCCTGCTCTGCTGGCCGTCTGTGAAGGGTTAACCACCGTTGGGTGAGCCCTGTGATGCACATCAACTAGGAACTCACCCTGGGGCCACCACCAGGGGGCGTGCCTTAGGCCCTCACCTACCACAGCTTCAGACATGGCCACGCCCCCGGACTCCTTAAGGGAGTACCCTTCAGCATTTTGGGGGAGGTGATGGCAGCAACCTCCCCCCACACACACACCTGTAACCTTTCAGAGATAATCCAATGCCTACCGCCAAAACCAAAGTTGTGACGAGTTGCTACGAGGTGGGCGAAAACCACCAGGCCAGAGCCAATTCGCCAAGTGGGAAAATTCCTACCAGGTCCCTCAACAGCGACCAACCAAGGTCCATAGCAATGTCAAAAGGAGAGCCCTGCCTAAAGGGAGGGTAGGTGGGGAAAATGAAGCGGCTTGGGGTCAGGAACAAGAGGCAGAGCCCCGGCCCCGGGCTCGCTTAAATCAGTGAGCCACGCCCCCTTGGGATGTCTGGATTGGACACGCTAAGGGAGCACTGCACCCGGGACCCACCCAATGGCTGGGGGAATGGCAGCCATCATCCCAGCATGTGAAGAGGGCTTGTGGTGCACACAACCTCCCCTCCTGTTATGGCGGAAGGGACTTTCCCTTTTAAAAAAGGAAAACTTGACAGCTATGCTCAGGTTCCATGTGCAGGTTCTGCTTGGTTCCCAACAGGGTTTCTCCACTGAACACAGGCTGGCTGTGTAATTAATAAAAGATCATGTACACCTAATTCAAGGCAAGCTGAGTATTTTTTTGTTCACTCCTCAGGCTGGAAAGTGAGGAGTCTGGCTGCGTCAGGTTTCAATAATAAATCGTAGGGCAATTTCTTGGGGAGTGAAACTCCTGAGAGATTACACAACACTGGTTTGGGGGTAAACAGTTGTAGAATTAGTCAGCTTTACATTTAAAACCAAAAGCTAATACTGTCAGATGTCAGTTTCATTTCCCTCCTGGCCAATGGACAAATGTATTCTCTTTATACTCTCCTGCCCTCCTTTGAGGAGAAGCAGTAACAGCAGGAGTTTCTGAGACCTGGCTTTACCAGACCTGGCTTTATGTGGTAACATGGGATGAACTGAGTTCTGGAAAAGAGCCAGGGCCATTTAAGCACATCGGGCGCCCTGGCACCATGGTGTGGAGATCACTCCAGTGCCCCCGCCCCGCCCCATTTCTTGCTGGTGGGTGGGCGCAGCGCGCGGTGCCCCCCTGGCGCCCCGGCGCCTCGGCGCCCTGTGACACCCAGCCTTCCCCTAGAGCCGGCCCTGAAAAGAGCTTTGTGATTGATGTTACATGGAATCCCTAGATCTTGCTAAGTGCTATGGTCATCTACTCTACTTCAAATCTAAGAAGAGACATGGTATTTAGAATGGTAGTTTTCCCATCAGAACTCCTTGCACACTTAAGAAACTGCAAATACATCTACACAAGCATCACAGTTGGGAGGGGCTGGATATGTGTGTCCTGGTCCTTGCCTGGTCTGCAAGTAGCACTGTAAAGAATTTCACAGAAAATATTGGTTCCAGCATGGAAGATCTCATGCATTTTCCTCCTTGCTGAGGAAGCAAAAACAAGATATTTGGTTGGATGTACAAAACCATAGAGCTGGAATAGATTGCCATGGGAATTGAGCCCACCATTGTGGTTAATGATTAGCTGCATACATACAGAAAAGAACATGAGAACCTTTACCTTAAAAAATGCCTCAGTACTTCGTTATTTTTCTCATTGAATTCTTTTGCATTGCGTTTGCAAAGTAATTTATGCATTGTGATTGAATACAGCCAACTTTCTGCTTTCAGAATCAGTTTCTTCTTTTTGTTCAGAGCCCCAATTGCCGTGTCTCACTGTGTATCTCGAGCACAGAAATACATGGCTGAGTCTGCAGCTGTCAGGGAGTTCAGCTGGAGGGAGAACTCGTTCTTGGAGTTGTCTGAAGAAATGGTCACACGGCTCTGAAGAGAAGCAGCAAACCATTTTCTCCCATCATAGGGGTATATTCCTGCAACCCACTCTACACCTTTCCCAGCAGGCTGACGGACCCAGTTCCAAGCATAACTTGAATCAGTGATGGAGACACCAGTAACTTTACAGAGCAGACGGAGGTTCTCTCCAGGTCTCACTGTTCTGGGCCCAGAAGATACAAGCTGAACATCGGAATGGACCCCTTGAAAAGAGAGAACAATAATGAATTGAGCACCATCTAATGAACATCATCTAATCACCGCATGAAATAAACCTATATTTTTTGAACTTCCTATAGAATATACACTTACATTTTTGAAAGGCCACCAAAGAAAACAAGAACAGCAGGAACTTCATGGCATTAACAAAGAACTGCCCCAGTGAGTCAGGAAAAAGAGGATTTGGACCTGGAAGAAAGTGAGGGGTTTATATTGAGGGGGCAGAGGGTTCCCCAAGACCTCCTCCAACCTTCTTGAGTGATTTGCATGTGTCCTTGCAATGGTAAGCTATGGTATATAAAGAGAGTGTGGGAAACTGCGCTGAGGTGAGGGTTGGCTGCTTTACCTTCAAAGTGTGTTTTCAATATATAAGCTAAGATGTTTACTGTTAATTATAGATTATGAGAAGCATAACCAGTGCTTTTTTTCTAAAAAAAATGTTTAGGGGTACTCTCATTTGGACTCAAGAAAATAACCATTTTCTACTTCAAATCGGGGAAAATAAATACAATAAATGGACAAAAGTACAAAGATTCACAAAATGATTAGGGGTATGCATCTTCTTACACCCCTCCCCCCAGAAAATAAGCACTGAGCATAACTTTCAAGAAATTGTGATTTGGGTATCTGCCTTACATTCTGAACCATTTTCTAAGCTACATTTTTAAATGTGAATTGTGTCTTTACTTCAAAAAGAAAAGTCCAGCCAATTAAGTTCCAGGGTTTCACATAAAACAGGCTTTATAATATCACTTTCCAGGATCTCGGTCCAACTTCCACTCTGAAGGAATTGAAGGATAAGACTCTTCTATCCAGCCTGTGTTTCACTCGGTAATGTTGAACACAGCCAGATCTTTCACAGGAACATGAAATCCCTTCTGAAATTTCCTAATACTTTCTTCAAACTCCTGATGCTGGTCTGCGACCGTATTAATAAATTCATTCATTCATTCATTCATTCAAACTCCATCACCTAAGCCTGCATCTGGGCTCCTGGAATTCAGAATAGACAAATCACTATATTTCCAGTATGTCTCACTGTCAGAAGATCATTCTGTCCTCTTTTCGGTGGTGGTGGTGATGATGATGATAGTAATCTGCACAAGAATACAATTGGCATTTCTGTATTCATTTCCCCTAAAACGAGTCTGCCAGAGAATTCATTATGATCAGAATGACCGTGTAGCCACACATCATGTTGGAATGGGCCCAAGAATAGCAGCTGTTATTAATAGCTCTTCTATAATATCCTTCCTTGTTGTATCTGCTTGTCTCATTTGTGATTCTCTTCTGCCCCCTCTGGTAGGTCTCTGCTAAAGTTCATTCAGTGGTGAGTTTTTTTTCCTGAGGTCTATTCGGATCTCTCTCACTGTGTCTCTTGCACAGTAACACACACATGGCTTTCCTTCTTCCAGTTTGTTTACCTGGAGAAAGAAGTTTGGGGCTGCTTTTTGAGGCTGTGAATCTCCCTCAGACTGCAGAAACATAATATTCACTCCCAACTTTATTATGCCAAATAATAAATTCCAGACCTTCACCAGTTTTCCATCAGACCCACCACATAGTGTTGCTGTAAATATCAAACCCGGAGGTGCTACAGGTTCGTTTATGGGATTCTCCAGGTGTTTTTTTTTTTCTTCAATAGTGGTTCCGATGACTGGGTCAGAACTATCTGGGAATGTACATCTGGAACTGGAAGTGGGGAAAGAAGAAATAATTTAAATAGAAACAGAAGCCACTGGCTATCATCTGGGATACAATTCTAGTGGCACAATAGAATATAAATCCCAACATACCAGAGGAGGAAGCAGCCAGTGCAATGAATACTGGCATAGTGGGAAGGCTATGTGTGGCGAAAGGTTTTGAGAGTTTTGAGAGGAAGTGGAAAAAAAGGATTGCCTTTGCATTAATCTGCTGATGTAGACAGTGGTGAAGCTGCATGCAACAACACCAGGGGTGGAAAGCAGGCGGGATGTGGTTTGCGTCCTGGGGGCGGTGGTGCGCCGCCTGCAAGGGCATGGCGCCCGGTGCAGGGGGGATGTGGCACATGTCTGGAGGGGCGGTCGTGATGGTACCCCCTCCCCCATGGTGCAGGGGGCGGTGCACTCCCCTGCCCCCCTTTCCTCCACCAGTGGATGTAGAGGAGGGCAGTATTAAAGTACCAAACTGATTGCAGGCCATATAAGGTTTCCCACATTCATGCTGAATAGGCCAGAATGTTAAAGGCATCTGCTTTCTCTCTTTGCAAAATGGGTATAAATTCCTGTGTGTTGGAGGTGGCACTGAGTCAAGCCAGAGATTTGTGTTCGGATTGAATTTCCTCCCCAATTGGCCTTGTCTCACAGTGTGGTTCTTGGGCACAGACATACACAGCAGTGTTGGTTTTGGAAGCGTCTGAAGAAATGGTTGCTCGGCTTTTCAGAGAAGGGGCATACCATTTATTCCCTGTACAGCACACCTATTAGTGGCACAGAATTGGAAAGGGTAGGGGAATATGTGTATCTCTGATTGGAAACAGCATGTATGGTCTATCAGGAAAAAAATAACAGAGATTACATGCATTTCATAATACAAATATCATGGACAATTTTGTTGAAATATGGCATCATTTTATAAAATACTCTACTGATAACCCTAAAGAATGTCAACCACTGAAATCACAGGATGGACTTCGGCAAACTCTATTTCTCCTTTATACAGTGATGCCTCGCAAGATGAAATTAATTCGTTCTGTGAGTCGTTTCGTATTGTGAAAATTTAGTCTTGCAAAGCGCGGTTTCCCATAGGAATGCATTTAAATTTAATAAACAAACATAAAATGCAAAAAGAAAAATCGTCTTGTGAAGCACAGCCATAGAAAAATTCATCTTCTGAGTCACCCCCCCAAAAAAAGCAAAACGCTTTTGTCTTGCGAGTTTTTCGTTGCGCGAGGCATTTGTCTTGCGAGGCATCACTGTATCTGCAGGTATAGCAGTGGATGTGCTGGACTGCTGTCTTGCCTCGGTAATGGACTGGATGAGAGCCTACAACCTGAAGCTCAATCCAGATAAGAAGGGGGGACTGCTAGTGGGCACTTCCCAAGATTAGATGGATGGGAGGTTGCCTGCTCTTGGCAGGGTTACATTCCCTCTGAAGGAGCAGGTGAACAGCTTGAGGGTATCGTACTTCTGGATCCTTTGCTGTTGCTTTAGTCTCAGGTGGCATTCCATCAGAGTGCCTACCAACTTCAACTGGTGGCCGAGCTGTGCCCCTATCTGGACAGGGACAGCCGAACTACTGTTGTCTCTGCTCTGGTATCCACTAGGTTAAATTACTGCAAGATGTTATACGTAGAGCTGCCACTGAAGACGGTTTAGAAACTTCAGCTGGTGCCGAATTTGGCTCAGGACTGCAAAACTTCGCGGATCATCTCTCCACATACAAACCATCCTGGACCTTGTGTTCATCATCTGAGGCCCTTCTTCATGTGCCTCCTCCTCATGAGGTCTGGAGAGTGGCAACACAAGAACGGTGCTTTTATGCAGTGGCTCTTCGCTTGCTGAATGCTCTCCCCAGGAACATTTTGCTGACACTTGCATTATGCACCTTACATGCCAGACACAAATGTTTCTCTTCAATTAGGCATTTGGCTGATTAACATCTGATACTCTTTTAATGTGTGTGTTTTTGGGAGGGTGAGATGGTGTGTTATTGGTTTGTATTTTGTGAGTTTTTTTATCTTGCATTGTTAGGTTGTGAACCACCCTGCGATCTGTGGATGAAGGGCAGTATACAAATTTCACAAATAATAAAAATAAAAATTCATGTAGTTTGGAATTTTATTGTACTTTATGCTTCATTTTAATTCTTCTCAGCCAAGCTGAGAGCTTCATAAGCACTGGAAGGATGTGATATGGATAAATATTTAAACTGTGAAACAGATACAATGCTGAAGATCTAATTAACAAGGGGTGCCAACTTGAATAAAATATTCGGGGAGAGATTACCACCATCCCACATAATCAATCACAAGAACTGACATGCACACACCATTAGAATGGCAATGCCCATTACCTTTGAGGGGCCCTGGCCCCCTCAAATATTTAATGGGGGGATTGAAGGGACCTCAACCCCTAGGACTTGTCTCCTATGTAATTTATGCTGCATTAGTCCGTTTGCTGATGGAACCTTTATATTGCAGAGGCAGCAATATATCAACAGAAAAGTCAGACAGATTCTTTACATCTTTCTCCTTACTATTTGCTCCCTGGTGTTCAATTCAGGCTTCAGCATAATAATGTAGCATTTAGGGGAGAAGATGCAACCCAGCAACCCAGCACTGGAGGCCAAGATAGAGAAGATCTCCACAGCCACCATGTTTTTCCCTTTTGTGCTCAGGTAAGTTGGAACAAAGGACACCCACACACTGCAAAAGGCCAACATGCTGAATGTAATGAACTTGGCTTCATTAAAACTATCTGGTAACTTGCGGGCTAGGAATGCCACAGTGAAGCTGGCAATGGCCAAGAGGCCCATGTAACCAAGGACACAGTAAAACATGGTGACTGACCCTTCATTACATTGCAGAATGATTTTGTCACTTGCTGAGTGAAGATCGAAATCAGGGAATGGGGGAGAGGTTGCTAACCACACAATACAAATACATGCTTGAATAAGAGCAAAACAAAGGACAATGAAATTGGATAGTTCTTTGCCCACCCATTTCCTCATGCTGGACCCAGGTTTGGTGGCCATGAAAGCTAGAACTACAATGATGGTTTTTGCCAGCACACATGAAACAGCCACCGAGAAGATGGTGCCAAAAGTGGGTTGTCGGAGGAGGCAGGATACCTTTCCTGGTTGGCCGAGGAACAGTAAAGAAGAGTGGAAGCAGAGCAGGAGGGAGACCAGGAGCACATAAGTGAGGTCCCGGTTATTGGCCTTGACAATGGGCGTGTCTTTGTGCCTAATAAAAATTCCTAACACCAGGGCTGTGATCAGGCAAAAAAAGAGAGCAACTGAGGTCAAAATGATCCCTAAGGGTTCATCAAAAGACAGAAAACTTATAACTTTAGTTATGCATTCATTTTTGTCCTTGTTTGGAAATTCATCTTCTGGGCACTGGAAGCAGTCGGCCACATCTGAAGAAGAGAAAGAAATCACCTTTCAATGCCAAGTCACATGTTAAACTACACACTGTTCTCTTCTCCGCCTCCCATATTGAGATTATATTGTTTCATTGGATCACAGAATTGTAGAGTTGGAAGGTGAAATCTAGCTCAACACCCCGCCCCTGCAATACAAGAATAATGTAATATGCATATGTAATATTTCCACTCTTCATTTCCCCAGTATGTTATAGGGGTAACTATGTTACATCACTTGGGAAGACAGGTGAACTAATATAATTGTACTGGAAGAAGCAAAGATCACCAGTGTTGAAGCAATGATTCTTCAACATCAGCTTCGTTGGACTGGTCATGTTGTGCGAATGCCTGATGATCGTCTTCCAAAGCAACTACTCTATTCCAAACTTAAAAATGGAAAGCATAATGCTGGTGGTCAACAAAAGAGGTTTAAAGACTGTCTCAAGGCAAATCTAAAAAAATGTAGTATAAACACTGACAACTGGGAAACACTGGCCTGTGAGCACTCCAATTGGAGAACAACCTTTACCATAGGTGTCATGGGCTTTGAAGAAACTCGATCTCAGGACACAAGGGAGAAACGTGCTAAGAGGAAGGCACGCTTGGCAAATCCACACCATGGTCGACTCCCACCTGGAAACCAATGTCCCCACTGTGGAAGGACGTTCGGATTCAGAATTGGCCTCCACAGTCACTTACAGACCCATTGTTAATACCGTGTTTATGGAAGACAATCTTACTCGGCTATGAGTCGTCGCCAAAGAGAAGAAGAAGAATATGTTATAGAGGCTTGGCGGGCCTCAACCAGATGTTGGGCATTCAGTGTGACTGGTCTCATTAAGCAGGACAATTTAGAATAAGCAATCACCTTAATAACTGGTTTTTTAAAAAAATGTTTTTATGTTGCTGTACACCACGCTGTGGGAATGCAAGAGGGTGGTACATACATATTTTTGCAATTAATTATGAAATAATGAAATAATTATTATTTCTTTTAAAATATTCAATTAAGATTACTATCACCATGATCTATATTTTTATGACCTGTTTTAGTTCTGCTGTATTTTTTCCAGTAGATTTCACCTTCTCATGCTCTATAGTCATGAAGGAATATTTTTATGCTACTGCAAGTAGGGGTACAAGATAGCAAGATTAGGTATTAAATGATTTGCTTATAACATTCATGCCTTCACATGGAATGTACCTGTTACAGTATCTGTAACGATGAAGGGAATTGACCATCGGAAGTTTATCTCTCATGTGGCTAACTTTCCCATTCATTTCAAATGGAGATCCAGCTGCAAATATCTTGTTTTTAACTTTTGTCTTATTAAGCTAGCTACTACAGTAACATTTGAAGTCTTTCTGCAACCCTGACACTGGGCATTAGACTGGACACATATTAGGCATATTGGATGTCTACTTAGGAGGCAATTTTATATTGTGTGCCTCATCTAAGGGTTTCTATTATTTTAAGTGGCATAGCAAGGCAATGGTCTGCTGCATGTGTTTGTGTTTATTGGAAACTAGAAATCGGGTCTTCCCGGCAAGAGAGGGCACGTGTTGTGGTGGGTCCCAGCAGACCAGGTCTAGGTGTTGGGGCAGGACATTTGGAGCAGCCACAATACCCTATTGGTGGTCCATCTGACGGTGAGCAATTGAGCTGAGGGCTTGCCAATCAAAGAGTCAGGTGGACCAGTATTTAAGCACTGCACTCACCATAGAGATCCTCCTTCTCCGGTTGAAATGCATCGGAACACCCGCCCACCGCTGCCTGAGTTTAGGGCTTTCGCTTGACCTTGCTATGCCGTTGTGTGATGTCTGCCATTGTTGCAGGGGCATGGCAGGAATTTTCCCTACTTGGCTGATTGCTGTTGCCATTTGGGTTTTGCCTGCCGTGTAGCAATTTGTCACAAGTTGTAAGGTTGGCAGATAGGCTCTGGTTCATGCTGATAGTGGGTATGATCCCTTATATATTCGGGTATTCCTCTTAAGGGAATCCATGGACCGATGGTTGGTATTCCCCCAGCAGGGTTGCCCTAATCCCGTGTTCTGGGCACATGTGGGGGAATCAGGGCCCGGCTGGCGTGTGCCATTCGGGTAACCCCGTCCCAGGTGTGTATCTGGCTGCTGACTCCAGGTGCGCCCTGAGTCGGTGCTACCCTAGGTAGCTAGTCAAACCAGAGCCTATGCAACCACTCATTTGATTTGTAATCAATAAAGTTGTGGCCTAAATTCTGCCAAAAACCAAACCAAAAATACAAGTCATGTCTGAATTTATTTCTAGGCCTGGAATAGAGGGTCTCCACACGCAAATGAAAGAATGGATTTGTATACAATATTTGTTATCCATTAACTCTCCGATTCGTTGATTCTTATAGGAATGCATGAATGAGTCTCATTCATTCATTTTACCTATTGCCAAAAAATAATTATTCATGTCTCCCCTCAATAACTACTACCCAGGTGATAATATGCAAATCATAGGAATATATATTTGCACAGTTGGGAAAAAAAGAGAGAAAGGGTATTACCTTTCTTGTTTGAAATCTTCCCTTCTGCACAAGGAATGCAATCGTAGCAGCAGAACTTTTCTGTTTCCCTCCTTTTCTTCTGACTACCAGGCTGGCAGTGGTCATTGCACACAGAAAGGGGGTGCGTCTATCCATAGACATGAAAGGAATTACAATTGGAAAACTAGAGTAGATTGGTGGATAGATTCATTTCAGTTCTCTGTGGAGAAGCTATATGGACTGCCAGTGTTTTAAGACCTTTTGGACTGTCTCCTGGGTGGCACAAGGGCTAGAGAAATCTTAGCATCAGGGGCAACAGTGGTGCAGACGGGCACCAACTACAATACCTAGAATACATGAAAATCCCAGCTAAACAAGGAAGGTGGCAACCCTCACTTAGAATGCTGCTGTGCCCACTGAGATAGTTTGTCCTTAATCTGGCCATAGCAGAATCCATACCTTGTTTAAATCTTCGTACCACACAATTTTATATTCATTAATGATTAATTCTCTTCCTTCAGGTGCATTGGGATCCATCCTACCAACTTTCACTTTCTGGTAGGACTGATTTGGAAATGTTATAATATTCATGATGTCAAATCCACCCTCTGATTCCTGCTTATCATTAAAGGACACAGTTTCACCAGCTGAATTGTTAAAGGAATTGCCTTGAAGAAAAGGATGGAGCTAATTGAAAGAGAGAAAGAAATGAAGGCACTTGAAAGGAGGGAAACAAATGGGGATTAAAACAAATGAGAGAATTCATTTTTACTGAATATTATGGAATTGATGCTTTTGAATTATGGTGCTGGAGGAGACTCTTGAGAGTCCTATGGACTGCAAGAAGATCAAACCTATCCATTCTGAAGGAAATCAGCCCTGAGTGCTCACTGGAAGGACAGATCGTGAAGCTGAGGCTCCAATACTTTGGCCACCTCATGAGAAGAGAAGACTCCCTGGAAAAGACCCTGATGTTGGGAAAGATGGAGGGCACAAGGAGAAAGGGACAACAGAGGACGAGATGTTTGGATAGTGTTCTCGAAGCCACCAACATGAGTTTGACCAAACTGTGGGAGGCAGTGGAAGACAGGAGTGCCTGGCGTGCTATGGTCCATGGGGTCATGAAGAGTCGGACACGACTAAATGACTAAACAACAACATGTTTTACATAGCAAATTTGTTGTCCTCCAGATTGTTGCTTACATTTCTCACCAGCCCCACTCTGAATGGGCAAGAGTGAGGTAACAGGGGGATATATTATGCATTGTATTTTCAGGCTACAGTTGTTGGTGTGTGTGTGTGTGGGGGGTGTAAGTCCATAAATCAGTTCAATGCATAATATATACAATCCCATCTCATTCATTTTTAACCAAGTAGAAATTGGAAGTATCTCAATTCATACTGATCTGCTCAGTGATAAAAAGAAATCTAATGTGGGAGACATTACCTGCCAAGGCTGCAGATCTTGAAGAACCAGTTGGCTGACCCTTGAAATGCCTCTTTGGCAGGATTGAGAAGAGACCATTGCATGCAATGCATGAGCCACGGCATAAACCCCATTGTAGATACTATAGCTTTGGCCAGTCATGGGCACCTCATAGTAGGGTGCAGGAAGATTCTCCATCTTTTCCTCCCCAGTGCACGCCCCACGAACCTCCATTGCGTCACTGGGATTTTGAAGTTGACAGTTAAATGCTTGCTCCCAAAAGTCATTGAGAAAAGCATCTTTCTGCCTCCCGTAGGGTCTTATATGCTGAAGAAATTCTTGGAATCCCGAAAGCTCTTTTGAGTGAATTGCAAAGGAAATGGCACCATGAAACTGCTGAAGTCCCCACCCCCTCTGAAGGCCTGTTAATATGAAATCAATCTGGGTTGTTGTGATCCACACCTTGCTAAATGATGCATTTTCTGTTTTCCCATAAACTTTAAAAAGAATAATAGTTTTGAGCCATGAAATCGTTAATGATTCTCCATAAATAAGAAGTGCAGTCACTTTATTATCTGCGAAACGTCGATGAAGATTTGAGACTATAGGAACAAGTTTATCTAAGTCATCAAAATGAGATATTTGTGGGATTCTTTGTGTGAAGGCTGAACAGATTTCATGCTGGGAAAGCAAGGGCTCCAGGGTCTGTAAGAAAAGTTCCCCACTGTTGTTATCCACCGGAAGAAGTCCTACCCAGGTCCATCCAAAATACTGAAGTAACTGAATTATCCCCATATATTGAAGTCTTTCATTTGGAACCATGCAATAAAGGGAGGGAAACTGACTGATAAGCATATCCTTGTGGGGAAATGAGCCATATGTAAGCTAAAAGAAAATTATTATCAAATATCACCATCATCATCAAGGACATTTATTCACCAGTTTTTACACTGAAGTGTTTCAAAATGATTTACAGGTTAAAAAAGAGCAACAGCAACAGCAAAACACACCATAGCTGCCAAGTTTTCCCTTTCTTGCGAGGAAGCCTATTCAGCATAATGGAAAATCCCTGAAAAAAAGGGATAACTTGGCAGCTATGAAACACACACACGTTAAAACCAAATATAAAAGCAGCAATAAAACTAGAACTAATTTACATGTGCACACCTGTAGTTGTTTCTGGAGAAAAGTTAGGAGGAATGGCTTTTTGCGCATTTTTCTGTTCACGCAACAAAGATTTATTGAAGCAATTTGTGGTTCTGCTGGAAGTTAAAGGGAACAGTGCTTCTGCTGGCATTTTCAGGGTATGATCCAATTTCTGGGGTTTATTAATTGTCATTCCTATTATTCCCTCTTTCTGAACCATGAAATTGCTCACCACATGACAAAAGGAGAGTGTTACTACAAGTTTACTACAATTTACTACAAGTGTGTTGAGTGTGCTCCAAAATCACCTAGTATCTGTAACTGTGCAAAGAAGAAGAAGAAGAAGAAGAAGAAGAATTTGGATTTGATACCCTGCTTTATCACTACCAGAGGAGACACGAACCCGCTCTTAACCACTACACCACACTGGCAAGAAAGAAAGAAAGAAAGAAAGAAAGAAAGAAAGAAAGAAAGAAAGAAAGAAAGAAAGAAAGAAAGAAGGAAGGAAGAACAATGTTTCTGAGTTTTTCAGTGCTCTCTCCATGTTGATCTGCCCCAATCCACTGTGCTTGAAGGGAAGGTCTGTGTGTGCCCCCCCCCTCCACTGTAATGTGGAATTGAAAACGGTTATTGTCAGTTATAAATCCCTCTCCCTGCTTTTAGCCAAATTGCATGAAATTTCCATCCATATACAGGAGACCCTGCACATTGGATTAGCATGCCACATTAAAAAAAAAAGATCACAGTGCTATTGGAGGAAATGGGATTCTCCCTATGGAGTAGTAGAAGCAGGGGGCTGTCTCCCCCTTACCTTAAAAAAGTTTAAGAGGTGAGCTGATTGATATGTTTTCTGGCTTGTATATTTTGTAACACTGGCTGGATAGTTGTGGTCTAGCTTTTACAGGCCTGCAGAGTTCTGAAGTGCTCTGGATGTTTTTGTTGAAGCAGAGCAGATTTATTTGTTTTTTTAAAAAAAACCCACTGTGTCTTGAACTGTTACAGATTATTTCCTTTAAGTGGTGGGCAGCATATCGTGGAAGATTGGGTACCTTCAGAGCCAAAATTCAACTCTCTTTTAGAGAAGATTCCTCACGAGTCCTTCAGAAAGCCCAAGACACTTCTCATTACTTGCCTCAAATAATATTCTTTTGCTTTCAAGCAGGGCCGGCCCTAAGGCAAGGCTGGGTGCTGCAATGCGCCAGGGTGCCGGGCCGCCAGACAGCCGCACTGGGAAACGGGGGGGGGGGCTGGAGGGATCTTCGTGCCACGGCGCCATAGCGCCAGATATGCTTAAGACAGCCCTGCTTTCAAGTCTAATTGCAACACCTTCATCCTCTTCATTCCCTCTCTCTATTCTTGAATTTGTACTTCTCATATTTCTTCCATCCCACTTTACTGAGTGCATATCTACATTTGGGGGGGGGAGGTGTTCTCATCCTGTGCTGCCATAAAGACTCCCAAATGTGTTGCTCAGTATGCTGCAGAGACTAGCAACAAAAATATTACTGCTGCTGCTAGCAGTGTTCACTTGTTAGCTTATTTACAGGAAATAACGGGGCCTATGTTTCCAGCTCTTTTTTTGCAACAGGGAATCTCTGTTCTTGGCTATCTTTATGGCTTAAATCTAGAGAAACCTAGAATTAAAAAAGGAATATAGTGCTGAAATATCGAATATAGTGCAGAGGGACAGCCCTGAAGAAACTTGGTTTGTTGTGTTTTGAAGGGGTGATGTCCCATAAATCACTTCAATTCATCTTGTTATACAGTCACCAAACAGAGCTTTAAAACACACATGTGAGAGAGAGAGAGAGACAGAGAGAGAGAGAGAGAGAGAGAATTCCTACCTGTGGAATCTTATAGAAACCTAAAATGTCTGCCATTAAGGAAGAAATATCAGAGCCAAGACCACCAATGACGGCTATGACATTTTCCCGCGTGTCACATATGTAATTGGGAACGAATTTATGTGACTTGAAGAGGAGATCTAAGGTGCTGCGATAAGTTGCCATTGCATCATAGTAGCTGTCATAGATGTGGAAGCCAAGTGTAACATTGGGCAAGAGCATGGGGTTCTTGTTGATCTCATCCACAGCAAATGCCAAGGAAAGGATGTGTTGGTAAAATTTCGTTATCATTCTGCAAAGAGAGGGCGTTTATTACAATGCCTGAAGTTGTTACCGTATATCACCATACCAGAAATTTCTGTGTGTTTCTTACTTCAATTACAATAAGGATATCCTTTTATTTCTGCTGCTCTGCATAGTACTTTGTTCTCCCAACGGTCAGAATAAATAAATAAAAATGTGGAAATCTAGGTGTTGAGTTTCACAGGAATTACAACCTAAATGCCCCATTTCTATTGGGAATTATAGGGACAGAACTGCCTACATTGTATAGAACATTGGCGTCCAACCAGTAGATCACGATCTACAGGTATATCCCTGGCTGATCCTGGTAGATCACTGGATCCTTATCATGTACAAAAAGATATCGGGGGGGGGGAGAGCTAAAAAAACCCCTGTGCAATCCTCCCCCCAAAAAGCTCAACAACTCTGGGCGATTCCCCCCCCCCATACGCCTCCTCCTTCCAATGGCAATGGGTAGAATACTGCCAGCTATATGTATACTGCTGGGATCACAGTTTCTTGGGAGTTAGACATGCCTGGTATAGAAATTTATTTATGTAGGCTACTACAGCAGCAAGTTATTACAACTTGTCCAAAAGGGGAAAGAAGAAGAAGTCCCAGCAAAGGAAAAACTTATGGAATATGCAGAAATGGTGAAACTTACCAGAAGATATATATATGAATGTAAATGGTTTATTGAATATTTGCAAATTATTGTAAACAGATAAAAACATTAGCAGAATAGTTGTAATAACTTGCAGTTTTATAAGAGTATATATTTACAGTAGATAATTAAATGTGCAAGTTAAATAAACCTGGATATGCAGAAGATATTTTTTTAAAAAAGTAAGGAACCGCAGGAAGAGGGGGAAGGAAGTCAAAGTTTGAAAGGTTAAATTGATTGTAAAACTAATAGCATGTATAAATTTGAAAAGTATAAATAAAAAACCAAAAAGAAAAAGAAAAAAGGAATTGCAACCTAAATGAATTGTCCTACGAGGAGAGGAATCACCTCCAGCCTCAAGAACATTGTGTGCTGATCGATAAAATGGGACTGGGCTTAATTTCCTCGCTATTATCAGGTACCCTGTTTCTCATATTTTAAGACATACCCATAAAATAAGCCATAGCAGGATTTTTAAGCATTCAAGGAATATAAGCCATACCCCAAAAATAAGACATAGTGATAGGCGCAGCAGCAATGCCGGCCGCGGCAGGAGGAGGAGGAAAAAAATAAGACACCCCCTGAAAATAAGCCATAGTGTGTTTTTTGAGGAAAAAATAAATATAAGACGTGTCTTATAATATGAGAAACACGGTATTTAAAATGAATTTGACACCCTCGAAATATACCTGACCACATTCATCACTGTTGTTTTTAAAAAATTATTTATGAAAAATAAGAAACAAAGAAAAACAAAACTATTCACAGATATATTTTTTTAGTTGCTTGCGCAGATTCCTCCAAGTCTTCATTTAAATTGTTTTGCTTTCCCCCAAAACTTATCAACATGAGGAATTTTGTTGTAATTGTATGTGTGTGTGGTGTGTCCCCCACTTAAACATTTCTTTGTGATTTTGCCAATGACAAAATGTGTAGAGGAGTGGGAGAAAATTGCAATTCCCTACTCTGGAACTTGAAACCGTGTCTGAGAAGGCGGTTCTTTGAAGTCAGTTTCCAGAGAATGGTATATGATCTGAGAAGCAATTCCACCAATGATGAGGCCTCCTGGCTGGTGCCACTCATGGGGAACAGGGACGGGTTCATTTGTGGGGCACCCCATGCTATCCACTTTGTACACGCTGTGAGGCGTCAGAAGCAGGAACATACACAGAAGCATCCGGTCAGCAAAGCCTTGCCCTTAAAACAGACTCTCCTCTGCTTATTTTCAGTAACAGCTTGACTCAAGCAAACCACATCGGTTGGTACCTCCCTCAGCCTTCAGTATCCCTGGGAAACAAATGCTTTGAGCTATAGCAGACATTGTCAACATCATAATTTCAAGTTGAGGCAGACCCTAGCTGTCTCTTGCCCTTTTTCCCAGTGGTCTATGGCACGGGGAGTTATTTATTACCACTTCTAACTTGCTTGGTTAGAAAAAATTTATTGTCTTTTGGAAAAACTGTTCGAGCTTTGGGCAGATGAACAAATTATAGTGATTTCAATATTTCCCGAGAGATAATTATTCTTCATTATGTGCCTTCGAAGTGACTCCCCCCCCCCCATAGCAAATCTTAGTTCTTTGCACATCTTATTTTTTATTATAATATTTTATTAAAATTTCCCACAAGATAATGAGATTTAAAACTACAGCAAAATACAGGGTAGGGAGTTTTCTCCTAAACACAATTATCAGCCCCCACATCCCACAGAATGCAGAAGCCCCTCCCAGCTTTCACCTAGAATTCTGCTTTTTTCCCCTCCCAATCTCTCACCCTGGGAGACTGACATTTCCCTGTCTCGCACCCAGGGCGCTCCTTCAACCATCTACCACCCCCATGAGTACACAATCCCTGGACCTACCAATTCACTTCACTTGACTCTAACCATGTCTATTCAGAAGCAAATCCTATTGCTTTCAATGGAGCATACTCCCAGGTCAATTGCAATAGAATTGCACTCATAGGAACCACTCCTACACCCAAGAAGCTGACATAAAGCAAGACAGTGTAAATTAAGGCAGCTTAAAGTTTCACAAAATCCAAAGCTTGTTGATGTTCTGCATTGGCCTGGCAGAGGGGATACAAGCCTTTGGAAAACTGGCTTAGGCTACAGTGAAGGTCTCCCCACCCTGGTTCTGCCCTTGCCATACCCCCAGAATGCCCCCTTTTGGAGAATTACACCAAATACCTGTCATACTAGGGATGTGGGTGGTGCGGCATGAGCTCTCGTTGCTCGGTCCCAGCTCCTGCCCACCTAGCAGTTCGAAAGTACGTCAAAGTACAAGTAGATAAATAGGTACCGCTACAGCGGGAAGGTAAACGGCGTTTCCGTGTGCTTCTCTGGTTCGCCAGAAGCGGCTTTGTCATGCTGGCCACATGACCCAAAAGCTGTATGGCGGCTCCCTCGGCCAATAATACGAGATGAGCGCCGCAACCCCAGAATCGGTCATGACTGGACCTAATGGTCAGGGTCCCTTTACCTTTTTTACCTGTCATACTGCTTAAAGAAAAATCGGACATTCTTCAACCCAGCTTAGAATAATTTTATGCTACCTTCCTGTGCATAGGACTGGCCTCCCTATGTAATAACCTCACCTCACAAATACTAAGTGGAAGGGAGCAAATATGTACACAAGAAACTGTCATAAATCAAACCTGTGCAAAGTAAGATGCCATAAATTACACCAGATCTAATAATTAGATCTAATAATTAGCAGCCGGCTTTGAAGTGAGCCGGGGAGAAGGGAGACACGACCGTCCCTGCGAGAGGTGGCGAGAGGATCAGCGCCCCGAAAGTGCTCCTCATCCCACCACCGCCTCTCGCAAGAGCAGGCTTCCTCCCCCCCCTCTCTCTCTCTCACACACACACACCTTGCTTCCTTCCTTCCTTCCTTCCCTCCCTCCCTCCCTCCCTCCCTTTCTCTCCCTCCCTCTCCCTCTCTCTCTCTCCCTCTCACCCCTCCTCCCTCCCTTCTCTGTCTCTTCCCTCTCCCTCCCCCTCTCTCTTTCATCCTTTCCTTTCCTTTCCCTTTCCCTTTCCCTTTCCCCTTCCTTCCTTCCTTCCTTCCTTCCTTCCTTCCTTCCTTCCTTCCTTCCTTCCTTCCTTCCTTCCTTCCTTCTCTCTTCCCCCTCCCTCCCCACCCTGCACTACGGTATTATTCTGTGGTAGCAGGACTGCCACTGCTTTGGAACATGTAGCAGAGATCATGGTTACAAGGAACAGGTTGGATGTGAAATACATCTGTGTTTGAAATATGATTGGCTGGGGGGGGGGAAGCTGATCTCGCCTAGGGTGCAAAAAACCCTAGCACCGGCCCTGGGTACATGATACCCCAAAATTGAAAGCCACACTGTCAGAGTCAATTCATCAAAAATATAGAAGGGACCAGGGCTTTTTTTCCCCAGCTGGCTTGTGTGGAGGGCAGCTCCAGCACTTTTCAGGTGGGGACAACACAGGAAGTCCCTGGGCTGAGCTTCCCGCCTGAACAGCTGAAGAGCAGAGAAGCATGGCAACAGAGAAAGGCTCTGTGCCCCATTCTGACCAAGCATCGGGATGTGTAAGTTTAGTTTAGTTTAGTTTATTGTTACGGTTCTCGACCAGCATACACATGTATACATAAAACAATCCACAATACAATCTAAAATATAATCAATAAATATGAACCACTTTAACCATTATAAAAATTAATAGATAAAGAAGGTATTACTACTTGGGAGGGTGCAACTAATGGTAGCAATGGGTCATCTTTGGCTCTTTCCTGAAATTTTTGGGCACTACTAACTACGACGGCTCGGATTTTTATGGCTCTAGCACAGAACTTGGCTACCTTTGCTGTCACATTAGAGTTAGTATCTGAAAGAAGCCACTCTATATAGAAACTGCCTGAGCGTCGACGAAGCTCAGCCAGCGTTGTGTGGATGAGCTCGCCTTGCACCTCCTCATAGTAGCTACATCGCAGGAGTATGTGGCCAATAGTTTCCACTTCCCCACATCCACACGGGCAGCATCTCTCGCACATTGAGATCCATTTGAACTTCCCTTGAAGAACTGCTGAGGGCATTATGCGATTTCGGGCTAAAGTGAAAGCTCTTCAAAGAGAGGGTATTTCCAGATGGGATAAGTACATAGCTGGGCGAGATATGTATCTCCTTTCTTCCTGAATAAGAAAGTGAGGTACTTTACTCAGATCTTTCTGCCTTTCTATATCTGTTATCCTCTGTTTAACAATGATCTTTGCTGAGTCAGGGTCATGTGACATCAGGCTGGCTGGATGAAGGCCTATATACTTAGCATCTTATTTACTATGGCCTTACTCCAAAGGGAATGATACTTATCTTTTGATAACAGGTGGCCTTTTGATAACAGGTTAAGCCCTGTGGGTTCAGGTTGAGTTTCATCCACAGGTTGCAAGCCTGCATCCATACTCTGGCCTCCACGCAGATAATGCCTGTTTCTAACCATATCGCAGCGTTTGACACACACGGAGGCATTTGTAAAGCTGCTCTGAGGAATTTTGACTGGAATCTTTCAGCTATATTCAGATTAGGTGGCGGAATGTTAAGGTTAGCCCCAAAGAGCAGCTGAGCCATCACTTTAGCCTCAAACAATTTTAGAGCCGCTGGAATGTATTGACCACCCTTTGATCTCAGAAAACTTAGAATGGCATCTATGTACCATAAAAAAATTCCTTCAGTAGCACCTTAAAGACCAACTAAGTTTTTATTTTGGTATGAGCTTTCGTGTGCATGCACACTTCTTCAGATATCTGAAGAATATCTGAAGAAGTGAATATCTGAATATCTGAAGAAGTGTGCCTGCACACGAAAGCTCATACCAAAATAAAAACTTAGTTGGTCTTTAAGGTGCTACTGAAGGTATTTTTTTATTTTACTTCGACCCAGACCAACACGGCTACCTACCTGTAACCAGATCTATGTACCATGTATAACTCTTGGGGCATTTAGCGAAAGACATTATTTTTTGTCTTTTGATAATTTATAGTGAGGTGGGCTTCTTTGCAGAATTCCGCTAATGACCGTAGTGCCCTCCGTAGCCCAATTGGGGTCCTTGATAAAATCAAAGTGTCATCCGCATATAAAAGAATAGATTTTTGCCTATCTGCCAATTTAGGTGAGTGAAACTGTGGGCCTTTTACTTTAAGTACCATGCCGTTTATATAATAGTTAAACAGGAGGCGAGCTAAAACACAGTCCTGTTTAACTCCCCGCTGAGTGGGGATCCGTCGTGTTAGTTGTAAGCATTTTAAAGGCTCTTATTACTTTTTGCCTTAACTGTTGAGTATCTACAAGAGGCAAAAGGAGCTTCCGCTTCTCTGGGAGCCTAGCACAGCACCAAAAAGGGCTCTCTCATGCCTCGCTGGAGCCAGCTCCACAGTCCTACACTTGAAGAATAACAGCTCAAGCTTTTTTGCTATATCACTGTCGAACACTGTTCCTTCCTGATGTTCAATTCCTACGGGGATCTCCATGCCACCTGCTCCTCTTTGAGCCACAAGGAATAGTGGATACTTCTTATTAGCAGACCTGGAAAAGGAACCAACATATTGACTATGGGGTGGATGAGGGGAGGAATGTCACTCAGGAGCCAAATGCTAAAGCACCAATTATGGACCACTGGGATCATGGAAACCCTTATTATCCGTTCACCTGCCCCAAGTCCCAAAGGCTTTTGAAAATATCTACTAGTAGTCAGGGCATGTGTTTGTATCTCAAAGGCATGACTGATTTCTTTCTCTTAAGAGAGGTATTGCGAGAATTAGCAGTGTCTGCTGATGAACAGAGCAGAGCCCCAATCTAGAGGGAAGCTTCGCTGATCGGATGCTTTGCCTTCTGATGCTCCTACCTTTGCTGACAGCTATGGTGTTCCAAGTAGATACTCTGGAGTGTGCTGCATATGACCCCCACACTGTTCCACACAAGTGGTTGCAGCCAGGAGCTCTTTTCATTGGTGGAATTGTTTCTCAGATCGTTTACCATCCTCATGAATTGTCCTTCGAGGAGCATCCTTCTCAGAACCTGTTTGATGTCCCAGAGTAAGGAATTGCTTCTTCTGTTCTGCATGTTCTGAAGCTGGTCACACACGTACAAATCTCTAAGAGTGACCGAATGCCCAACCCCTCCCCAAAAAGTGAAGGTGTTGCCAACCCATATAAGTCAGTCTAATACAAAATATAACCAAATATAATCAAAGACGAAGCTACAGAAAGTTGGACAATGTCCCCTCCCCGCAGTTCTTGCAGCTGCCTTCCTGATGGAACCAAAAAGTTTTTGTTACAATCCATGTCACTCTCACAGTGTATGGATAATGTGGAAGATTATTGTGATTTTGAGATTAGTGATCTGACATAGTCAGCTCTTCCTGTCTCTGGTTATCTCTTCAAGGATCTGGCTATGTTTTATTACTTTCTCAATCCCTTGTAGAAAGTCTTTTGACGTGAGGTCTGTTGGCAAATGACACTAGTCGGTAAAAGTCTTTGATTTATGGCTTGCCTTCTTGTCTTTGATGTAGCCTGTACTTGCTATAACAGGGCACATTATCTATAAAACATCTAGTTTTGGGGCATTCCAGTCAGAAGTTTGTGCACAGGCTGTTGACCGCAGAGCTGTACATCGAAGGCTACCTGGGGCTCACTTCAGGGCTTCTCAGTGGCAGATTGAAGTGCTTGCATGGTAATGTATATATTGCTTGCTGTGGGGAATACATTCTGTAATCTTCTCACCCACTTGTGTTTGTATTTATTCTGAATCTAATTTTAAAAGAACCATCTTGCATTTGGCAAAACAAACACAAAATTCAATATTTTACAATAGTTAGAGATTAATAATATTGTGATTTGACAGCAGTAATCATCCTCAATATACAAAAGGATTAACATAATCTACCTCTATATGCAGAATGGTGACAAAATTCTACCAGCACATCCTTATCTTGGCATTTGCTGTGAACGAAATCAACAAGAACCCTAAGTTCCTACCCAATGTCACACTTGGATTCCATATCTATGATAGCTACTATGATGCAAGGATGACTTATCGTACCACTTTGGATGTGCTCTTCAAATCACATAGATTTGTCCTCAACTACCAGTGTGACAGACAGAAAAACCTCATGGCTATCATTGGCGGACTTGGCTCTGATACCTCTAACCTTATGGCAGATATTATAGGTTCCTATAAGGTTCCGCAGGACCCAGGTGGCGCTGTGGTTAAACCACTGAGCCTAGGGCTTGCTGATCAGAAGGTCGGCGGTTCGAATCCCTGTGACGGGGTGAGCTACCGTTGCTTGGTCCCAGCTCCTGCCAACCTAGCAGTTCGAAAGCACGTCAAAATGCAAGTAGATAAATAGGAACCGCTACAGCGGGAAGGTAAACGGCGTTTCCATGTGCTGCTCTGGTTTGCCAGAAGCGGCTTTGTCATGCTGGCCACATGACCTGGAAGCTATACGCCGGCTCCCTCGGCCAATAATGCGAGATGAGCGCGCAACCCCAGAGTCGGACACGACTGGACCTAATGGTTAGGGGTCCCTTTACCCTTTACCTTATAAGGTTCCGCAGGTAGGAATTTTCTCTGTATATTTGAGGTTGTGTGAGAGAGTGATTTAGGCTCTTCCTTCTTATGCTAAGCTTTATTTTGTAGTTCAAAAGGAGAGAGTTGACAAAAGTAGGGGTTGACCCAAAAGGGGGGGGGATCCTTCCAAACAAACCCATTGCATTGCATTCATTCTTCAATTATTATCTAACATTTATTCATGCAAGGCCTTTGGCTCTTAATTATGTTTGGCTTTTGTGAGTGGGTGGGATGTTTTAATCCTCCTTTCTTCTTCTTTTTTGAACCCCCCCCCCACTACCACCACCACCAATGTTGCCTTTTATATTTATATTTATCTTTGTTTTTTCTATTATGGTGGTTTTAATGAACGTGTTTGTTTATATAATGGAACACATTTTGAGTTACCTTCGTAACAAAGCAACCTATAAATCAAATAAATAAATAAATCTGTAAACAACAGATTCTATATCCTTGAGAAATTCTACTTCAAGTGTTATCTGTAACTCTAGGTTTCCAGACTGTTTCAAGATATAAAAGCTGTATAATCAGGAACATAGTCAATCCTAACTTTTCCGTGCAGTATCTGTCCATTTTCTTTCAGCTCACATATGGCTCATTTGCCCCACAAGAGAATCATATCACTCAAGGGCCATCCTTTTTTCGCCTCGTCCCAAATGAAACCCAGCAGTATATGGGGATTATCCGGTTACTCAAACATTTCAAATGGACATGGGTTGGGCTTCTTTCAGTTGATAATAGCAGTGGCGAACATTTCTTGCAGACGCTGGAGCCATTATTTTCCCAGTATGCGATCTGTTCAGCATTCACAGAAAGAATACCACAAATAAGCCACTGGGATAGCTTGGAGGAACTTGGTAATATAGCCACAAAAGTTTATGTACAATACACAAATAACAAAGTGACTACCTTTATCATATATGGAGAATCATTGACTATATCATGGCTGAGGACTATCATATTTATACGAGACACTGGAAACAAGGAGAACACATCACTCAGAAAGGTGTGGATTACGACAACCCAGATAGATTTCATACTAACTGGCATTCAAAAAGGCTGGGGGCTTCAGATGTTCCAAGGTGCCATTTCCTTTACAATCCACTCCAAAGAGATTGCAGGCTTTAGGGAATTTATTCAGACCATAAAACCTTATGGGCCCCAAACAGACGGTTTTCTGAAGGACTTTTGGGAGCAAGCCTTTGACTGTGTACTTCCTAACCCCAATGCCACAATGGATGTTGATGAAATATGTACTGGGGAGGAGAGGCTGGAGAGTCTTTCTGGGCCACACTTTGAACTGCTCATGGCAGGACACAGCTATAGTATCTATAATGGTGTTTATGCTGTAGCATATGCTTTGTATGTTATGGGCTCTTCCTGGTCCAAACAGAGAGCCAGTGGGAAAGGTTTCAGTATTGAACTTCAAGATGTTCAGCCTTGGCAGGTAATGTCCCTACAAAGAAGTATTTTTATTTCAGTAACCAAATTCGTACAAGGTGAAGCTATATTCAGCTTTCTCCTGCATTAACTACTGATGATATGGAGTTGGACACGGTATTGGTTGAATGTATTTGATAGGCTGTTGTTGTTGTTTAAGTCACTGGAGTTTGAATATGCAAAGCAGGATGAATTCCCATAATCCCTGACATTTAGTCATGATGAATGCTTGATGAGAATTGTAGTCCAACAACTTTAGAAGTCACTATCTGACATAAGACGAACTCTCCAATTTATTTACATGCCGAATTCTTTTATTTATTCCTTCTCTCTTAGCTCCATCACTTTCTTCACAAGATTTCATTTAACAACTCAGCTGGGGAAACCATTTCCTTTAATGACAAATGGGAAATGGGAGGCGGCTTTGACATCATAAATATGGTCATATTTCCAAACAACTCTTCCCAGAGAGTGAAAATTGGTTGGATTGACCCAGATGTTCTGGAAGGAGAAGAACTCATAATTCATGAAGATATAATTGTTTGGCACAATGGTTTCAACCAGGTATGGGATGTGGTGCGGATGAGCTGGAAGGAGTTGCAGTCAATGTCCCCTTATAGCCTAGGATTGCCTTGCTGCTTTTCCAGGCAGTATTCTGGCCAATCATGTCATGAGAATAATAATGCTGATAGAACACTTTATGTTTTTGGACAAAGATTGATGTGACAACTATGTCTGAAATTTTTGAAATAGCTCTAGTCACAGAGATAACTTTACACCAGCACAAACATTACTTGGAGAAGGGATTTCTTGGTTCATTTTCACTTTCTTTCTTTCTTTTCTTTTGATTTGTTTTTCTCTGGTGATTAGTCTACTTAGGTGGGGAAAGCTTAGATTTTAGTATAGCTGTGATTGGTAATAGTATATTCACATCCAAATACAATGTAGCAACTATCATAAGGGTTTATACCCTTTATAGTTCATTCGTGTGTGTGTGTGTTTGTGTCACACACAGATATAGTGGTACCTTCGTTGAAGAACAATCTGGTTTAAGAATGATTTGGTTTACAAACTCCGCAAAACCAGAAATTGTATCTTGGTTTGAGAACTTTACCTTGGTCTAAGAATGGACTCCCAACAGTGGAAGAGCACCGGTAGCAGGAGGCCTCATTAGGGAAAGCACGCCTTGGTTTAACACTAATTTTGGTTTAAGAACAGACTTCCGGAATGGATTAAGTTCGTAAAGCAAAGTACCACTCTCTCTCTCTCTCTCTCTCTGTGTGTGTGTGTGTGTGTGTGTGTGAGAGAGAGAGAGAGAGAGAGAGAGAGAGAGAGAGAGAGAGAGAGAGAGAGAGAGGAAGAGGAAGAGAGAGAGAGAGGGAGGGAGGGAGGGAGGGAGGGAGGGAGGGAGAGAGAGAGAGAGAGAGAGAGAGAGAGAGAGAGAGAGAGAGAGAGAGAACTAGATATATATGAACTACACAAACATATATATAATAGTATGGGTTTCATATTAGCTCATCGTCTTTGCCATCTCTTCTGTACGCACATAAGGAAATTGAAACAATAGTGACTAACTCATCATATTCAAATACCTTTGTGGCTCAGTCTTTGTGAGTTCTCTGCTGGCTCAACTATTGGTGTTCACTTGCCTGCCCAGTTAAGTACTGCTAGGTGCTTAAAAGATCTGAGGTATCAGCCAAGATAAACAACAGGTGTATATCTCTGTCTATCTAACTGAATTCCCCTTTCTAATGCCTTTCATGGTTATGGATAGGTGATGCCCATTTCTTTGTGTAACGACTACTGCTATCCTGGCAACCAGAAGAAAATGAAGGGGGGGGAAAATAAATTTTGCTGCTATGATTGTATTCCATGTCCAGAAGGGAAGATTTCCAATAAGATGGGTAGGTCATGTAGTACCCCAATGTTTCCACTACAGAAGGCAAACTGAAAAAGTTAAATCAGATTTTTATTCACAAGAGGAAATTTATATATCAATCGATTAGCTACATCAACATCAGTTTATGCAGAAGGTAGAAGGGAATGTATCTCCCTATTCTTTCCAAAGCCAACAAACCCTTGGTTCCATGTTACATAACAGAACATGAATCAATCCATGACAGAACATGTTTAACTTGAGAGGCTCATCCAGAGGTGTGCTCATTTGTTTACCGCACCCCTCCTCTGCTGTCCAGTGGTATTGTTGGAGGACCCTAAAATGATAATATTGGTTGACTTCAACATCCATGTGGAGACTGCTGTCAAGCCGTCTTGAGACTTCATGTCCTCTATGACAACCATGGGTCTGTCAAAAATGGTCTTTGGTCTAACAGACCAGGAGGGAAACACACTATGGCCAAACAGTGAAGTTATATTGGAGGATCTAGAGATTACTGACTCCCAGTAAAGGAGAGGGACCTCTGGGGCATTTGAAGACCCATTGTGACCAACTAGCTATGCATTTTGAGGATAAAGTCACTTGACTTCAAAGTGATCTTCATTGTGCACTTGTTGCTGCCCTGGTTGATATACTCAGTGACACAACTGGGAATGTTTTTGTGAGACCAGTTTCATGTTATGCAATCAGCTGATGTGGACAAGGTTCTGGTGGCAATGCACCCATCTTTATGAGCCCTCTAGACCCAGGTCCCTCCTGCCTTACTAAATCTAGCTGATGGGATGGGTGCAGATTGTGGTTAATGCTTCACAGCATGAGGGGCTTCTCCCTGCAGCATTCAAATCACTCCAAAAGAAGCCAGCTTTGGGCATTTTGGATTAGAACAACTATTGACCATTTTCAAATACCCCCTTTCTAGGGAATGTAGTGGAGGGCTATGCTGCTGCAGTTGCATGCATTGTTGGTGGACACAGCTTATCTATAGCCATTCCATTCTGGGTTCAGGCTTGGTAATGGAACTGAGCCTTGTTTGTGTCAGTAATTCGGCCGTCTGGGGGCCAGTTGTCAGACTGGTCCCACAGGCCAGATATGCGATTGCTCTCACAAACGTGATGAACAACACAGAAGTCAGTAAATAAGGCTAAACTGCTTTATTTACATATACACAAACTGGGAGCTCTACATCATGGCTCCCTCTCTCTGGCATCACAGCCAGTAAAGAGAAAGAACAAAGGAACAACAGTCCCACGTAAACATCCTGTCTACGTCACTTCCACTCTGTGGGAATGAAAACACATACAGTCATATGATACACAATAACCCTATGACTGCAGACGGGGAATGAATCCTAACAGTTTGCCCTGATGGATCACCTCTGCTGAGAGCAGGGAAGGGGAATGTGACCTTACTCTTGTTTCTTGATCTTTCATCTGCTTTTGAGACCATCAACCACGGTATCCTCCTGCATCAGCTCTCTGGGGAGTGGGAATTATGGGCACTTTATTACAGTGGCGCCGTTCTTATCTTCAGGATTGAGTCCAGAGAGTAGCGTTGGAACATTTTATTATTCTTATTAATTCTTGCCCTACATAGGTAAAAGATACTGAAATGAGAAATTTCCAATTTTTAGATATGGCTGGAACCTTCAACCAAAAGTTATATGAGTTATAACTGATGTATGAGAGGTAGAGTGGAGAACTGTCCATATGTAACAGATAATTAATACTGAATGATAAATTTACTTTCTTTTAGATATGACTGACTGTTTCACATGCCCAGAAGAGAAATTTCCAACTAAGGACAAAGATGAATGTATGCCTAAAGTTATAAGCTTTCTTTCTTATGAAGAACCTTTAGGAATCACTTTAGCCTTTGCTGCTGTTTCTCTTTCCATTATTGCAGTCTTGGTGCTAGCAATTTTCATTAAGCACAGGGATACACCCATTGTCAAAGCCAACAACTGAGGCCTCACCTATACCCTCCTCATCTCCCTCCTGCTCTGCTTCGTCTCTTCATTGTTTTTCCTCGGCAAACCTGGAAAAGTGACCTGCCTTCTCAGACAAACAGTGTTTGGCATCATCTTCTCAGTGGCTGTTTCTTGTGTATTGGCCAAAACCATCACTGTAGTGATAGCTTTCATGGCCACAAAGCCAGGATCCAGCATGAGGAAGTGGATGGGGAAAAGACAGGGACATTCTGTTGTCCTTTCCTCCTCACTTATTCAAGCAAGTATTTGTACCTTGTGGTTGGCAACCTCTCCCCCGTTCCCTGATTTAGACATGCATTCAGTAACAGGAGAAATCATTGTGCAATGTAATGAAGGGTCAGTCGCCATGTTTTACTGTGTCTTGGGTTACACGGGCTTCTTGGCCATTTCCAGCTTCACTGTGGCATTCCTAGCCCGCAAGTTACCAGATAGTTTTAATGAAGCCAAGTTCATTACATTCAGCATGTTGGTCTTTTGCAGTGTGTGGTTGTCCTTTGTTCCAACCTACCTGAGCACAAGAGGGAAACACATGGTGGCTGTGGAGATCTTCTCCATCTTAGCCTCCAGTGCTGGGTTACTGGGCTGCATCTTCGCCCCTAAATGCTACATCATTGTGTTTAGGCCCCAACAGAACAAGAGAGAACAACTAATTAGGAGAAAGTTCTAAAGAATCTGCCTTGTTGTTTTTGTCTAATCTATGACTGTGTTGGTAAGGTACAAGGATTCCTAAAGTATTGATTTTTATTATTTTTTTATATTTTTTATGAATAGGTGAAGGGCTTGCCTCATAAAGCACCCAAGAAAATAAACATTATGTATTTTCAGCAGCTGACTTTTGCGCAATGGATGGGATCTTTGGATAAAGGGTAGTGTATACATTGAATAATTAAAATAATAGTAGCAGCAGTAATTTCTTAATTTGCATTGGCTGCGGCCTGGATTCCTGTCAAATAGGTTTCACAGATAGCTCTCAGTTGTTCATCGCTACACTCTGATTATTATTATTATTATTATTATTATTATTATTATTATTAAATTGCTATAGTTCCTGTTTATCCTCGATTCTGGTTCCTGGTTCTTATTTACTGTCTATTTTATTCATGATATTTTCAATACATGTATTAGCAAGCATGATTTGTTGATTAGTATGTCTTCTACAAACATGTGTAAATGATTTTGGCCATACGTAGGTATGGTGTATTTTGAAGAGGACACTATGACAACTCTAATTTTAAACACCCCTTCTATATGTAGGCTATAGGAGCTGTAATATATCGCTGAGGCGGGCAGGAGAAGAGAAGAGGAAAGAAAGTCTTCAACCACCAGTTATGCCTATGTCTCATCCAGTAGGTATATCAAGATACATTTTGGCAAATATAAAAAATACACCCTGAAAGAAACAGGCCAAACCCTACGCCAAAGGATAAATGGACATAAATCTGACACCAGGAATCACAAGACAGAGAAACCAGTAGGAGAACACTTCAAACTCCCAGGACATTCTATACAAGATCTCAAAGTAGCTGTCTTATTACAAAAGAATTTCAGAAATAGACTGGAAAGCAACTGAAAATAGACTGGAATGAGATATGAACCCAATGTCTCTATTCAGACCAGGTCTCTCCATGGTTTTTAAGTTTGGTAATAAGTTGCAATTCAACAGGTTTACCACACCTATCAGCCAATCACCCATTCCCACCACCCTTCTGAGTAATACCCCTCCCCACCCTCTCACTATATACAGTCGTACCTCGGGTTACGACCACCTCGGGTTGTGAACAATTCAGGTTACAAACTGCGCAAACCCAGAAGTATTTTCGCCGCGTGTGCGTGCGCAGAAGACCTCAATCATCCTGTATCAACTTAGTGCCCTTATTGTTGTTTGAACAGTAGCAGGTCCAGGATTAACAGTCAGGGACCCAGGTGGCACTGTGGTTAAACCATTGAGCCTAGGACTTGCTGATCAGAAGGTCGGCGGTTCGAATCCCTGTGATGGGGTGAGCTCCCGTTGCTTGGTCCCAGCTCCTGCCAACCTAGCAGTTCGAAAGCACGTCAAAATGCAAGTAGATAAATAGGAACTGCTACAGCGGGAAGGTAAACGACGTTTCCATGTGCTGCTCTGGTTTGCGAGAAGCGGCTTTGTCATGCTGGCCACATGACCTGGAAGCTATACGCTGGCTCCCTCGGCCAATAATGCGGGATGAGCGCGCAACCCCAGAGTCGGTCACGACTGGACCTAATGGTCAGGGGTCCCTTTACCTTTACCTTTAAATCAAGAATGGGACACGGGTGGTGCTGTGGGTTAAACCACAGAGCCTAGGACTTGCTGATCAGAAGGTTGGTGGTTCAAATCCCTGCAACGGGGTGAGCTCTCGTTGCTCGGTCCCAACTCCTGCCAACCTAGCAGTTCGAAAGCACGTCAAATTGCAAGTAGATACATAGGTACCGCTACAGCGGGAAGGTAAACAGCGTTGCTGTGTGCTGCTCTGGTTCGCCAGAAATGGCTTTGTCATTCTGGCCACATGACCTGGAAGCTGTACACAGCCAATAACGTGAGATGATCGCTGTGAGAGAGTCCCCGTTTCCCACCCCTCACTGCTTTAACAACAGAGGCTCTCCCTGTGCTTCTATACAAACGGGAGTAAACCCCCAGTGTCCAAATTGGACTTGTCTCCAGGGTACCTCAGGGTTCTGCGTTCGAAACCTATTGCCACCAGTGGGGCCTCCCTCCCTTGGATCCCTACTGCTATAATTTGCCTCTACCTTAGGCAACTATGTGGCTCCCTTGGCTTCACTAACTAGCCCTGGTTTCTGGTTTGTGGTTCTCTTCTGTCCCCTCCAGGAAATCTGTGCTAAAGTTAATGCAGTGAAGGGTTTTTGTCTTGGGTCTCCTGGGATGTCTCTCACTGTGTCTCTTGCACAGTAATAAACGGCTGTGTCTTCTGTTTTCAGGCTGTTCATTTGCAGATAGAAATTGTAGCCACCCTTAGAGGCTGTAAATCGCCCTTGGATTACAGGGGAATAATCACTGCTCCCAGAACGACTATCATAATACCTAAGGAGCCATTCCAATCCTTTGCCAGGTTTCTGTCTGATCCAGGCCATATAGTAGCTGTTAATATCAAAACCAGTGGTGGCACAGCTCAGTCTATGGGATTCCCCAGGTTTTTTCAAAACAGGATCCAACAACTGGGTCAGAACCACCTGTGAGAGCACACCTGGTTGAGGGGAGAAAAAGCAGAAATTGGTAAGGCAATTATCAAATCGAACCTGAAGCTAAAATGAGCAAGAATCAAAATATAAAACTCCACACACATGGGGAGGAGAGAACCAATGCTATGATTATTTGCCAGAAGGATGGCATAGTGGCAATATGGGATGGATCTCTGAGGGACTTTGTGTGTCGTGCCAGGAAGTCTCTGTGAGGTGAAATGTTTTAAGGATGTAAGTAGGAAGTGGGAGTGCTTAATAATTTGCATGAATAAATCAGCTTATGAAGGGGGAGGTATTAATAACACATGGCAACTCTGGGGAATTGAAAGGGTATGACATATGAGAGGAAGCTTATACATCAAGTTATACAATAAAGGTAAAGGGACCCCTGACCATTAGGTCCAGTCGTGACAGACTCTGGGGTTGCGGCACTCATCTCGCGTTATTGGGTGAGGGAGCCGGCGTACAGCTTCCAGGTCATGTGGCCAGCATGACAAAGCCACTTTTGGCGAACCAGGGCAGCACACGGAAATGCCGTTTACCTTCCCGGTATAGCGGTACCTATTTATCTACTTGCACTTTGACATGCTTTCCAACTGCTAGGTTGGCAGGAGCAGGGACCAAGCAACGGTAGCTCACCCCGTTGCGGGGATTTGACCTTCTGATCGGCAAGCCCTAAGCTCTGTGGTTTAACCCACAGTGCCACCCGCGTCCCTTAGTTACACAGTGCATCTCACCATTAACTGATTATTATCCCACACTTTTGAGTGCATTTCCTCAGCAACATCTGAACCATAAAACATTTGTTCAGAATCAGTTTCCTCTTTTTCTATGTCTCAGTATGATTGCAGGACAGTGGAACAGGATGTTGGAGAGAGAAGATATATCAATAAATTTGCAGGGAACTACAATTCCATATAATCTTGTCTAGTATATAGGTATATTTGGACCGTTCATAAAATGCAGGGAAAGTAGTACAGCGCAGGAGCCGGCTTGATCTCAACCAATGGTATTTGGAGAACCATTTTGTATCAGTCAAGGGTGGTGTCATCTTGTGTTCTTCAGACCATGCCTGTCCTCTTGTGAGACATGAGCTGACTCAGAGCTTACCTTTGGTTTCGCCTACCTGAAACAAGGGAATGGTGGGAAGAAAAGTGCAGTACTATTCCTTACATGGCTGAGGATTATTTCCCGTACATGCAATTTGTCTGCAGAGTTGGGTGCTGTAATGAGTGTTCTATAGAAATGTATGTGAAAAACGGGGATTTGGAAGCTTGCCAACAGGCAGAGAGAGATGAAAGTTTAGTGTTTCCTATATGGAACACCCTTCCCTTCTCGGGTCCATGGTGGAGGAAGAGCAGCACCATGGAAAGCGAAATTGCTCCTGACCTTGGTGTGATCGTTTTAGCTCGCACAGAAAAAAATACCTCAAATATGTCGGTCTATGGTAGTGTAGCTTTCGCTGTGTGAATGGGAAAGCTGGAAATGTAGTGGTCAGACTTTTTGTTCCAGTTATCTGAACACTTTTCTCCAGTCTCTTGCAGCTTGCAGAGAACATCTGTGAGCAAAGGGAGGTTTTTGCCTGGCTTCAGATTCACTTCCTCTCACTGTGTCTCTAGCACAGTAATACACAGCCGTGTCGCCAGGCTTCAGGTTGTTCATTTGCAGATAGGTGAGGCTATTGGAATTGTCCCTGGAGATGGTGAACCTTCCCTTGACTTGATCTGAGTAGCGTTTGGCAGATGCATCTGTATTTATGTCTCCCACCCATTCCAGACCCTTTCCAGGAGCCTGCTTCACCCATGACATGTAGTAGCTGCTGAAGGTGAACCCAGAGGCTTGACAGGAAAGGTGGAGGGACTCCCCAGGCCTCTTGACATCCCCTCCAGACTCAACCAGCAGAACTCCAGATTGGGCACCTAAAAAGAAAGGCATTTTAGCATAACTGCTGCATGTTATTAACACTCAGAGTGTCCCAAGAGTCTTGATTTGAGAACGGATGAACTTACCTCCAAAAGCTGCAGAAAATAAAACAAGTTGTAGCAAAACTATCATCTTCCTTATCTAATGCTAGAGAGCTGAGCGAAAAGTGGGCTCAGGTATTCAATGTCCATAGTGCCAGGAGGGCGTCTGACTGTCTTAAATAGGTGTCTCTCTCTGAAAATTTGCATACCCAGCAGGAGAAAAGCAGCAACAGAGACTTCAGGCGGTCTCTGACTGTAGGCATATCTAGTCTATATAAAAGTCTGCTTCCTCATTAACGTACAACTTCAGTGCTTCTGAATAAGGGTGAAAATATATATCTTTCTAAGGATAAAATGAATACACAAACATTTGAAAACAGGGACCAATTGAGCATGCCATCTACTCCTAGTGAACAATTTCTTGACATTCTTGCGGGGAGGAATTGTGCCGGAATGGTACGTTCAAGTGAAGCAGGAGAAGGGAAAGTTTAGATTAACCATTAAGCAAAAATAAAAAAGAGACAAAGTTGAGCCAATTCCACCCACCCCTCCCCCTTTGGCTTGGTGAGGTTTGACTGACCAGAAGTTGTAAGCACAGAAGGGGTGTGGCTAAGGAAGTAGCAGGACCACGGAGGTTGCCTGGGTGAATTAAGAAGGAGTCCACGCCAGCATTTGACTTTGCACAGGGATGGGGAAACTCATTGGCATTACAGTCACTGCTGATGGCATTTTCTGTTCTTCACACCATGACTGCCCCCTTGTGGGGAACAGGAAGAGGTGGAATGTGGATCTTGGTTTCTGACTAGATCAGGCACCCCCAAACTTCGGCCCTCCAGATGTTTTGGGCTACAATTCCCATCTTCGTCCTGTTAGCTAGGGATCGTGGGAGTTGTAGGCCAAACATCTGGAGGGCTGCAGTTTGGGAATGCCTGGACTAGATGATTAATTAGCAAAATGACATTTGACAAAGGTTTGTGGCTGTGCTTTAATGACATTGGGAAGAGAAAATAGCACTGAACATGTACTTGCACCAAAAACACATTTCAAGTATCAGATCTTGATGTTTTAAAGTTTTAATTACAGTATTTCAGTTAATTCACCAGTTAACATACCACAGAACACACCATTGTTGAACAGGCCTTCCCAATCATATGTTTTCCAACTATGATGCAGCAAAGTCATTTTGTACAGTGTTGTACTGATCCACATTGGTTTAGGTCCATTTAGTGTCACTTCTGTAGGTTTTTCCACCAGTATAATCATTTCTGCATTAAGTTACAGATTGAAGAGGCAGGCAGTTTGGATGTTGTTCTGCATCATCTGTGGAATGTAGAATTGCTCTGTCAAAACTTTCACAGTGTATGTGTTTATAGAAGCAGGACTTCTACTTTTTGAACAGGGCCCAATAGGCTTTGTCTCACTGTGTCTTCTCGGGCACAGAAATACACAGCGGAGTCTGCAGCTGTCAGGGAGTTCAGCTGGAGGGAGAACTCATTCTTTGAGGCATCTGAAGAAATGCTTGCTCGGTTCTTCAGAGAAGGGGCATATATTGTGACTCCATCATAGGGATGTATCCATGCAATCCATTCCAGACCTTTCCCAGGAGCTTGACGGATCCAGTGCCACACATAGTACTGAGTAGAGATGGAGAAACCTGTGACTTTACAAAGCAGGTTGAGATTCTCTCCTGGTCTCGCTATTCCTGGTCCAGATGATACAAGCTGAATGTCTGAGAAGACCCCTTGGAAATAGAAAATATGGCAATGAATGATTGGACGTCATCTAATGGCCCATGAAGTAAATTATTATTGTAGAACTTCCCTTACCTTTAGATAAAGCCAAAAAGGAAAACAAGAGCAGCAAGAGCGCCATAATATTGAGGAATTAATGTCCTAAAGATGCAGGAAAGAGGAGACTCTGGGCTGGGAAACGAGTGAAGATTTTATATTCAGGGCTTTTCATTGGAAACCACTCCCAACTTCCTGGTGGCATTTACATGAGACCTCCCCAGTGAGGCACCTGAGGTAGATAAAAGCCATTTGGGGGACCAGGGTTTGTTGCTCGCTTCCTCTTTGTCCCCTGCACACACACAAACACAAAAAGAAAAATGCACACAGAGTGGAGTTCTAATGGAGGGGCATAAATGGAATGTAAAATTCAATCAAAGGCATTTATATTGGAGGAAGGTTTGGAAGAGATTAATGTACTGGGGATGGATTTTTCTTTCTCTTATACTTTAAAACTGCTGGCTTATTATTATTATTATTATTATTATTATTATTATTATTATTATTATTATTATTATTTCAGCCTCACTTCCCCATGCACCTAGAGAGATGCTGCTGGTATGATACAATTATAATTTCAGGTGCAGCTTGAGAAAAAATTGGACTGGGATGGAGCTCTGCGGTGGCAACCTTGAGAAGAGGAATTTTAATTAAATAAAAGAAAATGTAAGATATCGGTTCCGTCTTTATATTCACAGCCCAGTCCACCCTTCCTCCCACCCCTTGAATTCCCACCACACTCCCAAATGGAACACCATTATAAATTTTTCTCCCCTCATGAAATCACAACAGGAGTCTTTTTTTTTAAAAAAAATCTTCCTCTGCAAGGAGGGAGATATTGGAGAGTTTCCTTTGCATAAATAGTTAGAATAGTTCTCTCCATTAGAAAGGTGGCAATTTACCTTCATAGGCAAAGGAAAGAAAGTTGAGCCAATTCCACCCACCCCTCTCCCTTTTGCTTTGGGAAGGTTTGACTGATAAGACGTCGTAAGCACATAAGGGCTGTTGCTAAGGATGTCGCAGGAGCGCTGAGGTCGTCTGGGTGAATTAAGAAGGAGTCCTCCTCACCAGCATTTGCCATTGGACAGGGGTGGGGAAACTCATCCAAATGTTTTGGGAGACCCACACCTTTCATCCTAGGGGTAGCCATTGTGAAGTTGGGGGAGAGATAATGATGATGATTATTAATATTAATATTATTTTATTACAGTTATATATCACTCTTCAGTATAAAATCTCGGGACATTTCACAAAATTAAAATACCATGTAAAAGCACAAATAAATAGTTAAAATGTTAAGTTCGTCAGCAGTCATGACTTGTCACAGCGGCTGTGGAGGAGACTTTGGCCTCACTGTGGCAGTGGCTGAGGAAGTGGGACATTTAAACAGAAGCCAGGACGGTTTCTTTAGATCTGGGATTTTCTGCTCAAAGTGGGACAGTTGGAAGGTCTGCTGTACTACAAATATTTTGTTTACACATGCCCTCAATCTACAGGGCATCCATATTTGTAGAGAATAAGATTGTGCCATGGATTCCTTCCCCATAAACTGTTGCCCCTGGGCTGAGAGCAGAAAAATAATTGCTTGAAAGTTCCTCAGGGAGTCAAAGTCTCAGGGGCCTCATAGAAAGTTGTTTGGCCAGGAAACATCTGAGAAAGTTATTGCCTTCACAGATGAAATCACCAACTGCACTTCGAGCAGCATTTATTTCAGTCATGACAGATGGGGCATTTTCTCATCTTTGCACCATGACTGCCCCCTTGTGAGAAACAAGAGAGGGGGGAGGTCTGCTTTTGTGACAAGAAGCTTAATGTGCATCTCTACATTTGGTAGAGATTAATGGGTTTTCCTTCCAGTGAAGTAGGGCAGAGAGCAGTAGTGTCAAGCCTGTAGCTATTCCCAAAATCAAATGAAAAGATTCCAAGAGCTCTGGCCAGGTAAAGGAATAATTTTTAGAAAGTATCAACTCTTAGAAAAACATGAATGGTACGCTTTGACCTTGAAACTATGAAACTAGAGCTGATGAAGAATAAACCGAAACTGGGCCTTGTCCTGCATTTCTAAAAACTGGATTGCTACTGGCATTTGTCTTATTATTCTCAACTTAAAACTTTCTAAAAATTATTCCTTTACCTGGCCAGAGCTCTTGGAATCTTTTCATTTGATTTTCTCAACTCTCCAAGGACTCCAAATTATTTGTATTGTAGCTATTCCCCAAACAAGATTTGACCTTCATTTGGTGATTCATTCAATTAATTTTGTGCTCCCCATTAGCTTTTTCTCCTCAACAGCATTTGCCATTAGACAGCCGTGAGGAAACTCATTGCCTTTCGAGTCATTGCCGATGGCGTTTCTGTTCTTCACACTGTGACTGCTCCCCTTTAGCTTTTTTTTCTTCGGACCCATGCAGAGCGATGCAGCGGTTTAACCCTAGTGGTTCCCTAGTAATGAAGTAGACTCCACACACAAGACTTTGAAAACGACTCTTTACGTGCAGGATCACAACTATTATACATATATCAAGTCCAATGAACTGTGCTTCTCTCCCTTCTTGCTTCCAAAACTTCATTGAAGGAGGCCATAAATTATAGCTTCCCTGTCCTTACAAACGCCTCCAGACACAGCGTTTCCACACTCAGCAATAGATGAGTCTCTTCCAGCTGAATCAACTCAGAGAGCATCTGTGGGCAAAGGTGGGTTTTTGCTTGGCTTCAGATTCACTTCCTCTCACTGTGTCTCTTGCACAGTAATACACAGCCGTGTCCTCAGGTTTAAGGCTGTTCATTTGCAGATAGAGGAGGCTGTTGGAATTGTCCCTGGAGACAGTGAATCTTCCCTTCACTTTATCCAAGTAGTAAATGTGATTAGATTGAGGATATATGTAGGCCACCCATTCCAGGCCTTTCCCAGGAGCCTGTCTCACCCAGATCATGTAAGCACTCCCAAAGTTGAAGCCAGAGGCTTGGCAGGAGAGGCGGAGGGACTCCCCAGGCCTTTTCACATCTCCCCCAGACTCCACCAGCTGGACCTCAGATTGGACACCTGGAAAGAAAGGCATATTGAGAGACCGGATCCATGTTATTAACACCCAGAATGTACCAGCTTTCTTCAACTGGAAGAATGAATTTACCTCCCAAAGCTGCTGAAAAGAAAACCAGTTGAAGGAAAACTAGCATTTTCCTTGTCTGATTCTTTGTGAGAGTTAAGCAAGAAGTGGTCCCAGATATGCTGAGGGAGGGAGGCTGTCTGGCTGCTTTAAAGAGGAAGCTCTCTCTGAAGATTTACATACACATCAGTATAAAAGCACCAAGAGAGACTTTGGGCAGTGAAGGACTAGAGCAGGCATCCCCAAACTGCGGCCCTCCAGATTTTTTGGCCTACAACTCCCATGATCCCTAGCTAAGAGGACCAGTGGTCAGGGATGATGGGAATTGTAGTCCCAAACATCTGGAGGGCTGAAGTTTGGGGATGCCTGGACTAGAGTCATGTCTGCACTTTATCAGAAATCTCATTCTTTGCTGCTGCACAGTTTGTACAGGTCTTTACAGGGATGGTTTTATGTAGAACTCTCAGGATAAAAAAGCAACACGGGTTTTCAGAAACTCCATCACTTTCAGCATGCCCAGCGTTTGCACTCTCGAAGGTGGGGAACAATTTCTTTGCATAACCGTAGAGAGGAATTGGGCTGCAATGGTATGGTCAAATGAAGTGGAAGAAAAATTAGGCTAAATATGATATAACACTGTAGATTACAGCTCAGCAAAGAAATGAAATGGCTGTGGAACGCTCTCTCCTAAACGCTTTAACTAAAAAGATACAAGAGAAGCATATGTATAAGAATCCTGTCTTAATTTAGAACAGTAGAGCACATGACAAAACCTTCTCATAGTTCCTTGTCCTTGCTCTTCGCAAAGCATGGGGAATCCTGTATTCGCATTATGCAAATGAGAAATATCAAAGCTGTGTTTACATGGGGTGGGGAGGTGTCACTAACATGGAGCTCATGAATTCTTATATATGCATGTTCATAAACATTGCCTATTTGCATGTCAAGGCATCCTTTTTGGTCCTCCCCAATACCAAGAATAAGAAACACAACAACCAATACTTGGGTGAAATCAGGCCACAACTTTATTGACAACAAAAGTTTGGCATAGGTATTTTATATACCCCATCCCTTCCTGCAAAAAGAACTTGTGTTTTGGGGACAGCAAGGAAGGAGGGGGTCCCTGACCTACCTCAAGGGGTAACTCCCCACTGGATTGCACCTAGGGGAGTGCTGTGGCCCCTCACCCATGCCTGGGCGTCTGGACAGAAGCATCTCCCCTAGATCCCTTTAATGGGATACTCCATTTCAAAGGCAGAGGCTACAACCTGCCCTCAGAACAAGATTTCGCCTATGCAATCCCTAAACTGTCAAAGTTGTGACATTTGCAATGAGGATGGGGAAAACCACTGGGCTGAGTTGGGAAATTTCAACCTGGCCCCCAATACGGTGATCGGCTATGACACAGCAAGGTGGAACAGAACCACATGCAATAGCAATATGGAAAGTAGGTGGGTGGGGATACAACAAAAAGTGGCCGCAGAACGAGCCACGGGCCTGTATTATCTATCAGAGGAACAAGCTTTAACTTGGCCGCCCACGCTTGCTCCTGATTCGCTGATTAGGCAAGTGGACAGGAAAATTACTCAGGCAGCAAGTTTGGCCGAGAGCCTTCCTGTGCTGCCTGGGAATCCCAAGTCAGATTGTGGCACTCAGGGGAATGCCAGCCCTCAATGGTGTCCACCAGAAAGGGAGAGCACACTTCTCACAGTATCCTCTCTCCCCAATGGAAATTTCAAAGAAGTTATTCACAGTAGTCAATAGAAGAGCTATGGTGTGTAGCTTGTTGTGGTGCTTGTGTGTAGTGCCCATTGCAGAATGTTTGATGGCCCTTGGTGTAAATGAAGAAGAGAACTGACTTACATTAAAAAAATAAATATTTGTAGATCTGATCAGGACCATGAGATCATCATTTGAGGCCGTTTTTTCATGTTATTCCTCCACACGATGTCTGGAGGATGGCAAAATGAGAAGGAGCCTTTTCTGCAATGGCTCCCTGTTTGTGGAATGCTCTCCTCAGTGAGACTCGCCTAGAACCATCATTATACATCTGTAGGAAACAGGCAAAAACTTTCCTCTATAACCAGTCCTTTGCCCTTTAACTATTTGTGGTCTCCTAGAAGGGGACGAGGTGTTTTAAATGTATTTCTCTTTCCTCTTGGTTTTAAAGTATCTATGAGGGGTACTTTGTCTCTTTGGTTGTAAGTCTCATTGGATTGCTGTGTGCGAGATAAAGGAACTGACAAATTCATAATAATTACACTAATAATTGATTATAGTTTGCCTAAGGAGAGCCCCAGGTGTGCAGCTGCATGACTACCAGGCTGTCTCTGTGTGAATGGGGACCTGGGAAACGGAGGTGACAGACTATTGGTCTAAACTGTCTTAACAGGTTTCTTTGTTCTCTGGCAGCTAATAGAATGTCCCTGCTTTCATGTGGAATGTTGGAGGGAAGGCAACTCTTCTGTTTTGATTAAAGGAGGGTTTTTGTCTGGTTTCAGATTCACTTCCTCTCACTGTGTCTCTTGCACAGTAATACACAGCCGTGTCCTCGGGTTTAAGGCTGTTCATTTGCAGATAGAGGAGGCTGTTGGAATTGTCCCTGGAGATGGTGAATCTTCCCTTCACTTTATCCAAGTAGTGAATTGTACCTGAATTGTAGTTTATGTAGGCCACCCATTCCAAGCCCTTCCCAGGACCCTGTCTCACCCAGTCCATGCCATAATCCCCAAAGTTGAACCCAGAGACTTGGCAGGAGAGGTGAAGGGACTCTCCAGGCCTTTTCACATCTCCTCCAGACTCCACCAGCTGGACTTCTGATTGGACACCTAGAAAGAAAGGCATTTTAAGAAGTTGCTGTATGTTAACAACACCCAGAATGTACCAACCTTTGATAACTGGTATGAGAAATTTACCTCCAAAAGTTGCTGAAAAGAAAACAAGCTGAAGCAAAGCTATCATTTTTCCTTCCTGGTGCTTTGAGAGAGTTGACTAAAATGTGGTCCCTAATATGCAGCAGTAAGGAGAGTGTTTGACTGCTTTAAAGAGGAAGCTCTCTCTGAAATTTACATAACCAGGAGGATAAAAGCACCAACGGAGACATTTTGCAATGTCCGACTGGAAGCATATGGTGACCTGGCAAAAATCTGCTTCTTTGCCATTTCACAATTTGCACAGCTCTTAACCTTGATGGGCTTATGAATCCCCTCATACACACAGGCTCCATGATTTCAAAGATGGAAACCATCAGATAGATAAGTAATGGGGGGGATGGGTTTGAAGTATGTGTCTTAAAGGTATATTTCATTCACATGTACGGAGCTTTCTTTGTGAGAATGGAAATAGAGGGATCCAACTATTGCCATAATTATCTAAATAATTTCATTTTCTTTCTTGCAACTGAACCTACTCAGAGTTCATCTGTAAGCAAGAAAGGGTTCTTGCTTGACTTCAGATTCACTTCCCACCACTGTGTCGCTAACACCGTAATACACTGCCATGTCCTCAGCTTCAAGTTCATTTGCATTTGTTTGAATTGTCGCTGGAGATGGTGAAGTGCCCTTTCACCGCATCCAAGTAACTTGTCACTGAATCTGTAGCTATCCATGCTACCCATTCCAGGCCCTTTCCAGTAGCCTGTCTCACCCATTACATGTTGTAGCTCCTGAAGCTGAACCCAGACGTTTGAAAGGAGAGGCGGAGGGAATCCCCAGGTCTTTTGATGTCCCCTCCAGACTCAACCATCTGAACTTCCGATTGGGCACCTGGAAATAAGGCATTTTAAGATGCTTGTCCACACTTCTACTAGTGTTGTGTCTAGACAACACAAGTCTGAGCGGTTTCACTCCTTTCCAAGGGAAAACCCCCTCTTTAATGATAGATAAGAAGAAATTTCAATTTGGAGGAACCACAGATGGCTGTTTGCTCCAATGGAGCACTAAAGAGCAGTTTGCCGGGAGTGGGGGCGTTTATCAGTGAGACCATGGATAAGGCCTCAAAATGAAACAGTTTTCTTTAACTGAAAAGATGGATTTACCTCCAAATGCTGTTGAAAGGAAGATAAGTTGAAGCAAAACTATCATTTCCCCTCTTGAATTATTTGAGATGGTTTAGCAAAAAGTGATCCCAGGAATTCAGGGTTTTGTAACTGGGGCAGGGTTAGCGCCTAACAGACTTACGGAGGAAGCAGTTTCTGAAAATTTGCATGCCCCCTAACCTAAAAAAAACCCAGCACAGCACTTTGGTGGCTTATGGCTACATGTCTTTGTAATGAATAGTATGCTTATTTATTAATGCACAATTTGACCTGTTGTTACCCTGGGGAATTTATATTTACTTCTCACTATAAAAGAGAAACACAGGGACCTTCACATTATATATCCTTTTAAGGGACAGAATAGTGGGCAGGTGAAAACATCTGCTTTTCTCAGTGCAGGGCAATTCTTGTGGGACTTGGCAAATTAATATGAATCTAATGTGTGACTTGGCAAATACAAATGCCTACATGAATAAGGAACTTCACTTGCATCAGTTAAGCGTAATCAAGCATTGGCAAGCAGTCCTTTTTTTATTCTTGGCAATAAACAAGCTAAATAAAGGTATCAATAGAGGAGAGTTGAATATTGTCTGCCTGGACCACCCCTCCCTCCATTGGCATTTTCTGTTCTTGACAACATCACTGCCCCCTTGTGGGGAACAGGAAGAAGTGGAATATAATTCCAGGAGTCTTGGTTTCTGGCAAGATGTTTAATTTGCAAAATGACATTTGGCATAGATTTGTGGGTATACCATCTAGTGACATGGGGAAGAGCAAAACAGCATCGAACATGTAGTTGCACCTAAAACACATTTCAAGTATTAGATCTTGATTTTTGAAATTATTATTCTTTCAGTTAATTACTGCTTTTAACATACCACAGAACACACCATTGCTGAACAGAGCTGCCTAACCATATGTTTTCCATATCTGATTCTTTTGCTCATCACAATGGAGAGGTAGGTGATAGGGAATAAGTGTTATGCATGCACATAAACACCATTCCCATGGAATTCATTATATTTATTTCCAGCATTTTATCCCAGTTTTTCCATTGAATTCAAGCTGCTATACATAATATCCCCCTCCTCATATTTTCCCTACAACACCCCAGTAAGGTAGGTTAGGCTGAAAGGCTGTGACTGACCCAAGGTCATCTAGTGAGCTTCATGGACGAGTAGGGATTTGAACCCGGGTTTCCCAGGTCCTATGTGCTGCAGAGGTGGTTTCAGCCCATGCCATGGGATGGTGGGATGATCAAGAAAGACACAGTGGCCAATTCAGAATTTTATAAAAATAAAAAAAACAAATAATCATATATTTGCAAATCTGGATATTGATTTCAGGTGGTAGGAAAAAAAAGCTGCAGCAAAGTCATTTTGTACAGTGTTGTACTGATCCACATTGGTCTATTTACATTGTGTTTCACTTCTGTAGGTTTTCATCAGTATAATTATAATAATTTCTGCATTAAGTTATAGATTGAAGAGGCATGCTGTTTGTATGTTGTTCTGCATCATCTGTGTAGAATTGCTCTGTCAAAACTTTCACAGCAAATATGTTTATAGAAGCAGAACTTCTACTTTTTGAACATGGCGCCAATAGGCTTTGTGTCACTGTGTCTTCTCGGGCACAGAAATACACAGTGGAGTCTGCAGCTGTCAGGGAGTTCAGCTGGAGGGAGAACTCGTTCTTGGAGGCATCTGAAGAAATGGTTGCTCGGTTCTTCAGGGAAGGGGCATATATTCTCTCTCCATTATAGAGATATATATGTGCAATCCATTCCAGACCTTTCCCAGAAGATTGACGGATCCAATGCCACCAATAGTGCTGAGTAGAGATGGAGAAACCTGTGACTTTACAAAGCAGGTTGAGATTCTCTCCTGGTCTCACTATTCCTGGCCCAGATGATACAAGCTGAATATCTGAGAAGACGCCTTGGAAAGAGAAAAGATGGCAATGAATTATTGGACGTCATCCAATCATCAAATGAAGTAAATTAATATTGTAGAACTTCCCTTACCTTTAGAAAAAGCCACCAAGGAAAACAAGAGCATCAAGAGCGCCATAATTTTGAGGAATTAATGTCCTAAAGATGCAGGAAAGAGGAGACTCTGGGCTGGGAAACTAGTGAAGATTTTATATTCAGGGTTTTTCATTGGAAACTACTCCCAACTTCCTGGTGGCATTTACATGAGACCTCCCCCGTGAGGCACCTGAGGCAGATAAAAGCAGTTTGGGGGACCAGGGTTTGTTGCTCACTTCTTCTTTGTCCCCTGCACACACACAAACACACAAAAACAAATGCACACAGAGTGGATTTCTAATGGAGGGGCATAAATGGAATGTAAAATTCAATCAAAGATGTTTCTATTGGAGGAAGGTTTTGAAGAGATTAATGTACTGGGGATGGATTTTTCTTTCTCTTATACTTTGAAATTGCTGGTTGTGGTGGATCGGTCAAGAGACTGGCTTATTATTATTATTATTATTATTATTATTATTATTATTATTATTATTTCAGCCTCCCTTCCCCATGCACCTATAGAGATACTTTTGGTGTGATGCAATTATAATTTCAGGTGCAGCTTGTGAAAAAATTGAGCTCTGCTGTGGCAACCGGGAGAAGAGGAATTTTAAGTAAATGAAAGAAAATGTAAGATATCGGTTCCATCTTTATATTCACAGCCCAGTGCTCCCTTCCTCCACCCCTGGAATGCCCATCACACTCCCAAATGCAAGACTATTATATATTATCTCCCTTCATGAAATCACATCAAGAGTCTTTAAAAAAATATTTTTAAAAATGCTTCCTCCACAGGAGGGAGATATTGGAATTTTTCATTTGCATAAATATTTAGAATACTCCTCTACATTTGAAAGGTGGCAATTTGCCTTCATAGACAAAGGAGAGAGACAAGGTTGAGCCAATTCCACCCAACCCTCTCCATTTTGCTTTGGGAAGGTTTGACTGACAAGATGTTGTAAGCACAGAAGGGTTGTGGCTAATAATAATTTGTATGTACTGAGCTGAATCCTAGATCCTAGAATAGGATCCAGAATCAGCAGTCTGATTGGTCCGCAGGAGCCACCGAATCCAACTCCAGGTGGAAGTGAATCCGCAACCTGATTGGCCTGCAGGAGCAGCCAATCAGGCTGCTGGCAGAAGTCAATCCACAACCTGATTGGCCCACAGGTGTAGCCCTGAAGTAGACAATCACGCAAGGCCCATTGTGTAAATAATGTATATCAGCAGATGGTTGTGGGAAAAGAGCCATTCTTCTCTTCTTCTCCTTGATTACTGCGAGCTGAATAAAGAGAATGAAATTCACTCTCGACTCCGAGTATATTTCACTGGCGACGAAGGTGGGATCCTGCTGAGCTAACTGCCACCACACACTGCACCGCAGCACCGCCACCTGCCGCATCGCTGCATTGCACTGTGCATCCAGGCTTCAGCTCTAGGACCCAAGGAACCCAGAATGGCAACCAACAGCAGCTTCTCACCATTCAAACCAGCATCGGGAGACTGGGAAGGGTACGCCACCGGTTTCAACTTCCTCCTGCAAGCAAAATAAGTCACCAACGATGCCATGAAGAGGGGGACATTCTTCGGCGTCTGTGGAGAGGAGACTTTTGAAATCTCCTTGCACCTAGAGATGTCGCTACCGTCTCTTACAAAACAATAATGGAACGGCTGAAGGGGCACTTCTCACCACAGCCCTCGGTGGTAGCTTGCCGAAATGCCTACTACACAAAGTGGCAAGCCCCGAGGGTTTGTGACCTCCCTCTGCCAAGCCGCCCGGTTGTGCAACTTCTCAGAGTTGGAGAACATGCTTTGTGACCGCCTCGCCGGTGGCCTGAGGGGCGAGATGTTGCAACGATGCCTCTACGCCAAAAAATACCTCATGTTCCAGGTTGCTCTGGAGGAAGCCCTGGCAACCAAAGCCACCGAGAGGTCGACGCAAGAGGCATGACTGGCCCCGCCATCCCAACCGAGGGTCCACCACGAAGACTTCACCGACGATTCAGAATCTGACAGGGAGGAAGTACACCGAGTAGGAGTGGCGCACTCAAGCAGCACACACACCACAGCAGCCTCAACGAGAAGGAGGGAACTGTGCAAGCTGCGGGGAGAACCACGAGAGGAGGACCTGCCGTTTCCGTAACCCGAGTATATTTCAATAATAATAATAATAATAATAATAATAATAATAATAATAATACCCTACCCTCCCCGCTCCAGAGACAGGGCTCAGGGCGCCTAATAACAAATATAAAACACTGATTAAGATGACTTAAAAACAGCTTTAAAACAACATTAAATACAATATAAATATCACATCACCAGGGCTAACTAGCCAGTTAGTCCTTCTAAGGCCAGCAAGGAGACCAGGCAAGTATTTAAGTGTGGGGACCCAGAAAGGTTTCTTCATAGAAAAAGGGAAAGGGAAAGGAAAAAGGAATGGAGGATCAGGCTAAATTGAAGGCCAGGAGGAATAGTTCTGTCTTACAGGCCCTGCGGAAGAAAATCAAGTCCTGCAGGGCCCTAGTCTCATGGGACAGAGTATTCCACCAGGTCGGTGCCATCACTGAAAAGGCCCTGACCCTGGTGGAGGATAATCTGGCGTCTTTAGGGCCCGGGACCCTTAGACTGTTATTATTTGCAAACCTTATGGTCCTCTGTGGGACATACCAGGAGAGGCGGTCCCGTAAGCATGAGGGTCCTAGGCTGCATAGGGCTTTAAAGGTAAAAACCAGCGCCTTAAACCTGACCTGGTACTCCACTGGGAGCCAGTACAGCTGGTAAAGCATTGGGTGAATATGCTCCCATGACAGGGACCCCGTGAGGAGCCTCGCTGCAGCATTCTGCACCCCCTGGATTTTCTGGAACAGTTTCAAGGGCAGCCCCACATAGAGTGAGTTACAGTAGTCAAGCCTGGAGGTGACTGTCACATGGATCACTGTGGCCAGGTCAGGGTGGGAAAGGTAAGGGACCCAACTGCTTGATATGGCGAAGATGGAAAAATGTCACCTTGGCTGTTGCTGCAACCTGCATCTCCATGGAAAGGAAGGTGTCAAGGATTACACCCAAACTCTTAACGGAAGGCACTGGCACTAATTGAGCCCCTGCAAGAGAAGGGGGTTGGTCCCCCAAACCTATACCATCCCGACCCAGCTCTAGGACCTCTGTCTTCAAAGGATTTAATTTCAGCCGGCTCCCACGGAGCCATCCAGCCACAGCCTCCAAGGATCTGGTCAGTGTGTCCGGGGCTGAGTTGGGGTGGCCGTCCATCAGCAGATAGAGCTGAGTGTCATCAGCATATTTGTGACAACCCAGTCCAAATCGCCAGACAATCTGGGCAAGGGGGGCGTATAAAGGATGTAACAGGGAGCGCAGAGTCCTCCTCACCAGGATTTGCCATTGGACAGGGGTGGGGAAACTCATCCAAATGTTTTGGGAGTCCAACTTCTTTCATCCTACGGGTAGCCATTGTGAAGTTGGAGAGAGATGATGATGATGATGATGATGATTAATATTAATATTTTTTATAGTTATATATCACTCTTCATCAATAAATCCCAGGATGGTTCACAAGATAAAAAAAAATGTAAAAGCACCAAAAAATAGTTAAAATGTTAAGTACATCAGCCGTAATGACTTTTCACAGTGGCTATGGAGGAGACTTTGGCCTCACTCTGGTCATGGCTGAGGAAGTGGGACATTTAAACAGAAGCCAGGGTGGCTTCTGTAGATCTGGGATGTTCTCCTCAAAGAAGGACAGTTGGAAGGTCTGCTGTACTTGCTTACACATGCCCTCAATCTATAGACTATCCATATTTGTAGAAAAGAAGATTGTGCCATGGATTCCTTCCCCATAAACTGTTGCCTATGGGCTGAGAGCACAGAGATAATTGCTTGAAAGTTTCTCAGGGACTCAAAGTCTCAGGGGGCTCATAGAAAGTTGGTTGACCAGGAAACATCTGAGAAATCACTCAGATGAAATCACCAACCACACTTCGAGCAGCATTTTATTTCAGTCATGACAGATGGGGCATTTTCTCATCTTTGCACCATGACTGCCCCCTTGTGAAAAACAAGAGGGGGAAGAGGTCTGCTTTTGTGACAAGATGCTTAATATGCAAAATTACAATTGGTAGAGATTAATGGGTTTTCCTTCCAGTGAAGCCAAATGCTCCTTTAGACCATTTCATCATGGGTGGAGAGCAGGCGGGAGCGGGGCTGGCAGCGTCCCAGGGGAAGGGCACACCGCCTACAGGGGTGCTCAGGCCGGGGTGTGTGTGTGTCAGCCGAGATGGTACTCCACTGGGGTCATGCTGCCAGGGGCGGTGATCTCCCCCCCCCCACTCCTCTTCCTCTGCCAGTGCTTCTCACTGTAACCTCTGTCTACTAAACATGCTCTGTACCTTTCAGTCTCACCAGATGCATTTCTTTTGATTATATAAATCCACCTGCAGAAGGAGAGAGACTCTATCTATCTATCATCTATCTCTATCATCATTTATGTATCTATATATCTACCATCTATCTCTATCATCATCTATCTATATATATATATCTACCATCTATCTAATATATTTACAATGTCTGTGTGTTTTGATAGGTGGCTCTCTGCATAAATAAAAGCCCTTGTTATACATGCATGTCTGAATTGTCTGATATGTTTGTTTTGCAGGAAGACCCTAAGGAGAAGCAGAGTCTTGTGTGTGGAGAGAAGGTGTCCCGACTCCAACCTTTCTCCCAATGAAGAAATTTCCACACCCAGAGGCTATGAAAGAATGTTTTACGACAACAAAAATAAAGTATAGTGGTATCTCACAAGAGAGAATGCCTCATGCAACGAAAAACTCGCAAGACTAAAGCTTTTGCGATGTTTTCGGCGCTTCGCTAGACGTTTTCTATGGCCGTGCATCGGAAGACAAAGTTATTCGGCTCTTTTTTGTTTTTTGTTTGGGTTTTTTGCTGCGGCAAAACACGCTTTGCAAGACGAGATTAACGCAAGACGAAGCAACACGCGGAACAAATTACTTTCGTCTTGCGAGGCACCACTGTATGTGCACTACATAAAGAGAACATCATATGACCTCACCATAGGCAAGTGGACGCACGTGAGCCCAACCCCCCCTTAACTTCCTAAAAAACATGAACAGAGAGCATCACGTGTGTTATAGAATTCATGTAAAAGAGGGATAGAAGCAGGAATTAAACCACAAGATGCTGCTTGAACCTATGTAAAATCCTGGCATTAAATATGTCTTTGGACCTTATAGACTTCAATAAGAAATGGGTTGGGGAGTGCTGACACGCTAAAGAGGACCAAAAAAGTCATTTGAACTAAATGTTTCTTCGGTCTCTTGCTGCTAAATCATCTCAGAAAGCATCTGTGGGCAAAGAAGGGTTTTTGCTTGGCTTGAGATTCACTTCCTCTCACTGTGTCTCCTGCACAGTAATACACAGCCGTGTCCTCGGGTTTAAGTCTGTTCATTTGCAGATAGAGGAGGCTGTTGGAATTGTCTCTGGAGATGGTGAATCTTCCCTTCACTTTATCCAAGTAGTAAATAGTATTTGAATTGTAATTTATGTATACTACCCATTCCAGGCCTTTCCCAGGAGCCTGTCTCACCCAGCTCATGTAAGCATTCCCAAAGTCGAACCGAGAGGCTTGGCAGGAGAGGTGGAGGGACTCCCCAGGCCTTTTCACATCGCCCCCAGACTCCACCAGCTGGACCTCAGATTGGACACCTGGAAAGAAAGGCATATTGAGAGACCGGATCCATGTTATTAACACCCAGAATGTACCAGCTTACTTCAACTGGAAGAATGAATTTACCTCCCAAAGCTGCTGAAAAGAAAACAAGTTGAAGGAAAACTAGCATTTTCCTTGTCTGATTCTTTGTGAGAGTTAAGCAAGAAGTGGTCCCAGATATGCTGAGGAAGGGAGGCTGTCTCACTGCTTTAAAGAGGAAGCTCTCTCTGAAGATTTACATACACATCAGTATAAAAGCACCAAGAGAGACTTTGGGCAGTGAAGGACTAGAGTCATGTCTGCACTTCATCAGAAATCTCATTCTTTGCTGCTGCACAGTTTGTACAGGTCTTTATAGGGATGGTTTTATGTAGAACTCTCAGGATAAAAAAACAACACGGGTTTTCAGAAATTCCATCATTTTCTTTTTTTTAAAAAAAAGTATTTATTAAAGATTTTCAAACATGCAAAAATACAAAACACAAAAAATACAAGAAATACAAAAAATACAAAGTACAAAAAAATACAAAAATACAAAAACAAAAATTCTTACTTATAACCCTTATTTCTAATCTATTGACTTCCTCTTCCACCTCCTGCTGCGCTTCTTTACATTTCATATTTAGTAAGTTCTGAATCTTATATAAACTCTAAATACTTCAATATTGCCTTATAACTATATCTATTATATCTTATCCTTTAAACACTCAATCTATATCTTGCTTCTTAATTAATATATACTCATCTTCTAACAATACCTATTTTCAATCCCTTATAGTATCTACAACCTCCTTGTATCTCCCTCACTTCCATTAATTCAGTCTATTATATGCTTATTTTTCAAATAAATTTTAAATTTCTTCCAATCTTCTTCCGCTGCTTCTTCACTCCAATCCCAAAGTCTCCCCGTCAACTCAGACAGTTCCATATATTCTATCAACTTCTTTTGCCATTCATCCACAGTTGGTAATTCTTCATTCTTCCAATTCTTTGCCAATAATATTCTTGGTGCTGTTGTGGCATACAGGAAAAAAAAAAACATCTTTTTTAGGGATATCATCCCCCGTTATCCCAAGTAAGAAGGCCTCTGGTTTCTTAACAAAAGTGTTTTTCAACACTTTTTTCAATTCATTATAAATCTTTTTCCAGAAGTCTCTCACTTGGGGGCACGTCCACCACATGTGGAAGAAAGTACATTCTTGTTTTTTACATTTCCAACATTTGTTGTCTTGTTTATGATAAATTTTAGCTAACTTTACCGGAGTCAGGTACCATCTATACATCATTTTCATTAAATTTCCTTTTAAAACTGTACACGCGGTAAATTTCATATTTTGCTTCCATAACCTTTCCCAATCCTCCACCATGATGTTGTGCCCTACATCATTTGCCCATTTTATCATCACACATTTTGTGTGCTCGTCTTTTGTATGCCATTCCAACAATACTTTATACATTTTTGATAAATTTTTACTTTTTGAATCTAACAATTCTGTTTCTAATTTAGACTTTTGCATTTGAAAACCAACTTTTTTGTCCGTTTTAAACATTTCATTAATTTGATAATATTGCAACCAATAGCTTACTTTACTCTTCAACACCTCATATGGTTTTAGCTTTATCTGATCACCGTCTTCCAATAGGATATCCCTATATCTCAACAATTTTGTTGACATGTTCAATCTTTTTTGGGGTTTTAGCTTCTGCCCGTGAAATCCATCTGGGTGTTTTTGGTTCTAGCAAATCTTTATACCTGTTCCACACGTTATACAGAGTTTTTCTAATGATATGATTTTTAAAACCTCTATGAACCTTGACCTTATCATACCATAAATATGCATGCCAACCAAACACATTATCATGACCTTCCAAATCGAGTATGTCATCATTTTCTAAGACAAACCATTCTCTTAGCCAGCAAAAGGCTGCTGCTTCAAAATATAGCTTCAAATCTGGTAGGGAAAAACCTCCTCTTTCCTTAACATCCGTTTAACAGGAACTCCATCATTTTCAGCATGCCCAGTGCTTGTACCATCGAAGGTGGGGAACAATTTCTTTGCATAACTGTGGGGAGGAATTGGGCTACAATGATATGGTCAAATGAAGTAGAAGAACATTTAGAGTGACACTGTAGATCACAGCTCAGCAAAGAAATGAAATGAAATGGCTGTGGAATGCTCTCTCTTAAAGGCTTTAACTAAAAAGATACGTGAGTAGCATATGTATAAGAATCCTGTCTTAATATAGAACAGTGGAGCAGATGACATGACATCCTCATAGCGCCTTCTTCTTGCTCTTCTCAAAGCATGGGGAATCATGTCTTTGTAATATGTAAATGAGAAATATAAAATGAGAAATATAAAAAGTCTGCTTACATGGGGGGGGGAGGTGTCACTAACATAGAACTCACGGGTTCTTATATATGCATGTTCATAAACATTGCCTAGTTGTATGTCAAGTCATCCTTTTTGGTCCTCCCCAATACCAAGAACAACAACCAATACTTGGGTGAAATCAGGCCACAACTTTTATATACCCCATCCCTTCCTGCAAAAAGAACTTGTGTTTTGGGGACAACAAGGAATGAGGGGGTCCCTGACCTACATCAAGGGGTAACTCTCCACTGGATTGCACCTGGGGAGTGCTGTGGCCCCTCACCCATGGCTGGGCATCTGGACAGAAGCTTCTCCCCTAGATCCCTTTAATGGGATACTCCATTTCGAAGGCAGAGGCTACAGCCTATGCAATCCCTAAACTGTCAGAGTTGTGACATTTGCAATGAGGATGAGGAAAACCATTGGGCTGAGTTGAAAATTTTCAACCTGGCCCCCAATACGGTGATCGGCTATGCCATAGCAAGGTGGAGCAGAACAACATGCAATAGCAATATGTAAAATGGGTGGGTGGGGATCCAACAAAAAGTGCCTGCAGAACAAGCCACGGGCCTGTATTATATACTGAAAGAAGGAGTTCTAACTTGGTTGCCCATGCTTGATCCTGATTCACTTATTAGGCAAGTAGACAGGACATGCTTGATCCTGATTCACTTATTAGACAAGTAGACAGGACAAATTGCTCAGGAAGCAAGTTTGGCCCAGAGCCTTCCTGTGATGCCTGGGAATCCCAATTCAGATCCTGGCATGCAGGGTAATGGCAGCCCACAATGGCACCCACCTGAGAGGGCGAACACACTTCTCATAGTATCCTCTCTCCGCAGTGGAAAGTTAGTTTCAAGGAATCTCTTTAGTGCAGCCAATAGAAGAAGCTGTGGTGTGTGGCTTGTTGTGGGGTGGGTGGGTGTAGTGCCTGTGCATCTGGACAGAAGCATCTCCCCTAGATCCCTTTAAGGGGATACTCCACTTCAAAGGCAGAGGCTACAACCTCCCGTCAGAACAACACTATCCCTGTTCAATGCCTAAACTGTCAAAGTTGTGGCAATTGCGATGAGGATGGCGAAAACCAGAGAGCTGAGAACAAGCTGTGGTGTGTGGCTTGCTGTGGGTTGTGTGTGTGTAGTCCTATGTGCTGCGGAGGAGGTTTAATGTCATGGAAAGGGATGACGGGGTGATGAAGAAAGACACAATCGCCAATTCACATTTTTTAAAAAAGTCTACATTCCTTCTTGAGGTCTACCACCAGCAGCCTTAATCATAACTCAGAAGTATAAGCAGACAAAACACAAATATGAACCATTGTTTATTTCCTAAACTGGATATTGATTTTAGGTGGTAGAAAAAAATAGAAAAAAATATTGCAGCAAAGTTGTTTTGTGCAGCGTTGTACTGATTCACATTGGTCTATTTCCACTGTGTGTCCCTTCTGCATTACGTTACAGATTGAAGAGACAAGCAGTTTGGATGTTGTTCCGCATCATCTGTAGAATGTAGAATGTCTCTGTCAAAACTTTCACAGTGTATTTGTTTATAGAAGCATAACTTCTACTTTTTGAACAGGGAGCCAATAGGCTTTGTCTCACTGTGTCACTTCGGGCACAGAAATAAACAGCGGAGTCTGCAGCTGTCAGGGAGTTCAGCTGGAGAGAGAACTGGTTCTTTGAGGCATCTAAAGAAATGGTTGCTCGGTTCTTCAGAGAAGGGGCATATTTTGTGTCGCCATCATAGGGGTATATCCGTGCCATCCATTCCAGACCTTTCCCAGGAGCTTGACGGATCCAGTGCCACCAATAGTACCGAGTAGATATGGAGAAACCTGTGACTTTACAAAGCAGGTGGAGATTCTCTCCTGGTCTCACTATTCCTGGCCCAGATGATATAAGCTGAATATCTGAGAAGATGCCTTGGAAAGAGAAAATATGGCAATGAATGATTGGACATCATCCAATCGCCAAATGAAGTAAATTAATATTGTAGAACTTCCCTTACCTTTAGAAAAAGCCACCAAGGAAAACAAGAGCAACAAGAGCACCATAATGTTGAGGAATTAATGTCCTGGAGATATGAATGTCCTAAAGATGCAGGAAAGAGGGGACTCTGGGATGGGAAGGAAGTGAAGGTTTTATATTCAGGGCTTTTCATCGAAAACCACTCCCAACTCCCTCTTGGCATTTACATAAGACCTCCCCAGTGAGGTACCTGAGGCAGATAAAAGCAGTTTGGGTGAACCAGGGTTTCCTGCTCGCTTCCTCTTTGTCCCCTGCACACACACACAAACACACACAGGGAAATGCACACAAAGTGGAGTTCTAATGGAGGGGCATAAATGGAATGTAAAATTCAATCAAAGACGTTTATGTTGGAGGAAAGTTTAGAAGAGATTAAGGTACTGGGGATAGATTTTTCTTTCTTTTATACTTTAAAAATGCTGGCTTATTATTATTATTATTATTATTATTATTATTATTATTATTATTATTATTATTTCAGGCTCCCTTCCCCATGCACCTATAGAGATGCTACTGATGTGATGCAATTATAGTTTCAGATGTAGCTTGTGGGAAAACCTTTGCTGGGAGGGAGCTCTGCTACAGCAACCTGGAGAAGAGGGATTTTAAGTAAATAAAAGAAAATAAAAGATATAGGTACTGTCTTTATATTCACAGCCCAGTGCTCCCTTCCTCCATCCCTGGAATGCCCACCACAATCCCAAATGCAACACCATTATATAATATCTCCCTTCATGAAATCACATCAAGAGTCTTTTAAAAAATATTTTTAAAAATGCTTCCTCTGCAAGGAGGGAGATATTGGAAAATTTCCTTTGCATATATATTTAGAATAGTCCTTTACATTTAAAAGGGAGTAATTTGCCTTCATAGGCAAAGGAAAGAGACAAAGTTTAACCAATTCTAACCCCACCGCTGTTTTGCGTGGTGAGGGGTTGACTGACAAGAAGTCATAAAAAGACAAGGATTGTGGCTAAGGATGTAGCAGGAGCACAGAGGTTGTCTGGGTGAATTCAGAAGGAGTCCTCCTCAACAGCATTTGCCATTGGATAGGTGTGAGAAAACTTATTGCCTTTCCAGTCATTGCCAATGGCATTTTCTGTTCTTCACACCATGACTGCCCCCTTGTGGGGAACAGGAAGAGGTAGAATATGGTTCTTGGTTTCTGACAAGATGCTTAATTCGCAAAATGACATTTCCAATACATTTGTGGGTGCAGCTTTTAGTGACATTGGGAAGAACAAAGCAGCACCGAGCATGTATTTGTACCAAAAACACATTTCAAGTATTAGACCTCTATTATTATTTTTTTAAAAAAATATTATTCTTTCCATTAATTACCCTCTTAACATACCACAGAACACACCATTGCTGAACAGACATGCCAAACCATATGTTCTCCATATTGAATTCTTCTCCTCAATACAATGGAGAAATGATTGTGTGGATAAGAGTAATCTGATCAGCTGAACCCACATGGCTGTGGTACGCATGCATGCTCATAAACGCCATCCCCATGGAATTTATTACATTTCTTTAGAGCATTTTATCCCAGCATTTCCCTCAAAGAATTCAAGCTGCTAGACATGATATCCCCCACCTCATATCTTCCTCACCAAATCCCAGAAAGGTAGCTTAGGCTGAGAGGCCATGACTGACCCAAGGTCATTTAGTGAGCTTCATGGACAAGTAGGGATTTGAACCCGGGTTTCCCAGGTCCTATCTGCTGCACAGGAGGTTTCACGTCTTGCCAGGGGATGATGGGATGATGAAGAAAGACACAATGGCCAATTCACCATTTCTGAAAAAGTCCACATTCCTTCTTGAGGTCTACCGCCAGCAGCCTTAATCATAACTCAGAAGTATAAGCAGACAAAACACAAATATGAACAATTGTTTATTTCCTAAACTGGATATTGATTTTAGGTGGTAGAAAAAATGTTGCAGCAAAGTTGTTTTGTACAGCGTTGTACTGATCCACATTGGTCTCCTTCCATTGTGTGTCACTTCTGTAGGTTATTCACGGGTATAATCATTTCTGCATTATGTTATAGATAGAAGAGGCAGGCAGTTTGGAGGTTCTGCATAAAGGATTTCTGCCGCTGCTGCTCGACAGTGATGGCGCCTTTATAAATTGTTTTTATTTTTTTATCTATGACATTTTAAATTGTTATTGATATTAATGTCTTTATTTTTTTGTATTAGATATTATGCTTTATGTGGAAATTGTTTTCTATCTGGTTGTGTACCTTTTGATGTGCTTTATTTATTGTTTCTGACTTATGTTATGTTGGTAATTATGTAAATCTTGTCATGTTGTAATCCGCCTTGAGCATTGTTTTAACTATGGAAAGGCTGTATACAAATATAATTAGGATGGTGGTGTAGAATTGCTATGTCAAAACTTTACAGATTGTGTTTGTTTATAGAAGCAGGACTTCTGCTTTTTGAACAGTTGCACCAATAGGCTTTGTCTCACTGTGTCTTCTCGGGCACAGAAATACACAGCGGAGTCTGCAGCTGTCAGGGAGTTCAGCTGGAGAGAGAACTCGTTCTTTGAGGCATCTGAAGAAATGGTTGCTCGGTTCTTCAGAGAAGGGGCATATATTGTGTCTCCATCATAGGGATGTATCTATGCAATCCATTCCAGACCTTTCCCAGGAGATTGACGGATCCAGTTCCACACATAGTACTGAGTAGAGATGGAGAAACCTGTGACTTTACAAAGCAGGTTGAGATTCTCTCCTGGTCTCGCTGTTCCTGGCCCAGATGATACAAGCTGAATGTCTGAGAAGACCCCTTGGAAAGAGAAAAAATGGCAATGAATGGTTGTTCGTCGTCTAATTGCCCCATGAAGTAAATTAATATTGCAGAACTTCCCTTACCTTCAGAAAAAGCCAACAAGGAAAACAAGAGCAACAAGAGTGCCATAATGTTGAGGAATTAATGTCCTAAAGATGCAGGAAAGAGGAGACTCTGGGCTGGGAAACTAGTGAAGGTTTTATATCCAGGGCTTTTCATTGGAAACTACTCCCAACTTCCTGGTGGCATTTACATGAAACCTCCCCAGTGAGGCGTATGAGGCAGATAAAAGCAGTTTGCGGGACCAGGGTTTGCTGCTCGCTTCCTCTTTGTCCCCTGCACACACACAAACACATAAAGAAAAATGCACACAGAGTTCTAATGGAGGGGCATAAATGGAATGTAAAATTCAATCAAAGACGTTTATTGTTGGAGGAAGGTTTGGAAGTGATTAATGTCCTGGGGATGAAATTTTCCTTCTTTTATACTTTAAAACTGCAGGCATATTATTACTATTATTACTATTATTATTACTATTATTACTATTATTATTATTATTATTATTATTTCAGCCTCACTTCCCCATGCACCTATAGAGATGCTTCTGGTGTGATGCAATTATATTTTCAGGTGCAACTTATGAAAAAATTCGGCTGGGAGGGAGCTCTGCGGTGGCAGCCTGGAGAAGAGGAATTTTAATGTAAGATATAGGTTCCGTCTTTATATTCACAGCCCAGTGCTCCCTTCCTCCACCCCTGGAATGCCCACCATACTCCCAAATGTCAACACCATTATTATTTTTCTCCCCTCATGAAATCACATCAAGAGTCTTTTTTTTTATTTAAAAAAAAGCTTCCTCTGCAAGAAGTCGTAAGCACATAAGGGCTGTTGCTAAGGATGTCGCAGGAGCGTGGAGGTTGTCTGGGTGAATTAAGAAGGAGTCCTCCTCACCAGCATTTGCCATTGGACAGGGGTGGGGAAACTCATCCAAATGTTTTGGGAGTCCAACTCCTTTCATCCTAGGGGTAGCCATTGTGAAGTTGGAGAGAGATAAGGATGATGATGATGATGATGATGATGATGATGATGATGATGATTAATATTGGTATTATTGTATTACAGTTATATATCACTCTTCAGTATAAAATCTCAGGACATTTCACAAAATTAAAATACAATGTAAAGCACAAATAAATAGTTAAAACATTAAGTACGTCAGCAGTCATGACTTGTCACAGTGGCTGAGGAAGTGGGACATTGAAACAGAAGCCGGGGCGGTTTCTCTAGATCTGGGATTTTCTGCTCAAAGCGGGACAGTTGGAAGGTCTGCTGTACTACAAATATTTTGTTTACACATGCCCTCAATCTACAGGGCATCCATATTTGTAGAAAAGAAGATTGTGCCATGGATTCCTTCCCCATAAACTGTTGCCTATGGGCTGAGAGCACAGAGATAATTGCTTGAAAGTTTCTCAGGGACTCAAAGTCTCAGGGGGCTCATAGAAAGTTGGTTGACCAGGAAACATCTGAGAAAGTAATTGCTTCACAGATGAAATCACCAACCACACTTCGAGCAGCATTTTATTTCAGTCATGACAGATGGGGCATTTTCTCATCTTTGCACCATGACTGCCCCCTTGTGAAAAACAAGAGGGGGAAGAGGTCTGCTTTTGTGACAAGATGCTTAATATGCAAAATTACAATTGGTAGAGATTAATGGGTTTTCCTTCCAGTGAAGCCAAATGCTCCTTTAGACCATTTCATCATGGGCGGAGAGCAGGCGGGAGCGGGGCTGGCAGCATCCCAGGGGAAGGGCACACCGCCTACAGGGGTGCTCAGGCCGGGGGGGGTGGGTGGGTCAGCCATGATGGTACTCCACCGGGATCACACTGGCAGGGGCGGTGCTCTCCCCCCACACTCCTCTTCCTCCGCCAGTGCTTCTCACTGTAACCTCTGTGCACTAAACATGCTCTATACCTTTCAGTCTCACCAGATGCATTTCTTTTGATTATATAAATCCACCTGCAGAAGGAGAGAGACTCTATCTATCTATCATCTATCTCTATCATCATTGATGTATCTATATATCTACCATCTATCTCTATCATCATCTATCTATCTATCTATCTATCTATATATATATATATACCATCTATCTAATATATTTACAATGTCTGTGTGTTTTGATAGGTGGCTCTCTGCATAAATAAAAGCCCTTGTTATACATGCATGTCTGAATTGTCTGATATGTTTGCTTTGCAGGAAGACCCTAAGGAGAAGCAGAGTCTTGTGTGTGGAGAGAAGGTGTCCCGACTCCAACCTTTCTCCCAATGAAGAAATTTCCACACCCAGAGGCCATGAAAGAATGTTTTACGACAACAAAAATAAAGTATCGTGGTATCTCACAAGAGAGAATGCCTCATGCAACGAAAAACTCGCAAGACTAAAGCTTTTGCGATGTTTTCGGCACTTCGCAAGACAACGTTTTCTATGGCCGTGCGTCGGAAGACAAAGTTTTTCGGCTCTTTTTTGTTTTTTGTTTGGTTTTTTTGCTGCGGCAAAACACGCTTTGCAAGACGAGATTAACGCAAGACGAAGCAACACGCGGAACGAATTACTTTCGTCTTGCGAGGCACCACTGTATGTGCACTACATAAAGAAAAAATCATATGACCTCACCATAGGCAAGTGGACGCACGTGAGCCCAACCCCCCCTTAACTTCCTAAAAAACATGAACAGAGAGCATCACGTGTGTTATAGAATTCATGTAAAAGAGGGATAAAAGCAGGAATTAAACCACAAGATGCTGCTTGAACCTATGTAAAATCCTGGCATCAAATATGTCTTTGGACCTTATAGACTTAAATAAGAAATGGGTTGGGGAGTGCTGACACGCTAAAGAGGACCAAAAAAGTCCTTTGAACTAAATGTTTCTTCGGTCTCTTGCTGCTAAATCATCTCAGAAAGCATCTGTGGGCAAAGAAGGGTTTTTGCTTGGCTTGAGATTCACTTCCTCTCACTGTGTCTCCTGCACAGTAATACACAGCCGTGTCCTCTGGTTTAAGTCTGTTCATTTGCAGATAGAGGAGGCTGTTGGAATTGTCTCTGGAGATGGTGAATCTTCCCTTCACTTTATCCAAGTAGTAAATAGTATTTGAATTGTAATTTATGTATACTACCCATTCCAGGCCTTTCCCAGGAGCCTGTCTCACCCAGCTCATGTAAGCATTCCCAAAGTCGAACCGAGAGGCTTGGCAGGAGAGGTGGAGGGACTCCCCAGGCCTTTTCACATCGCCCCCAGACTCCACCAGCTGGACCTCAGATTGGACACCTGGAAAGAAAGGCATATTGAGAGACCGGATCCATGTTATTAACACCCAGAATGTACCAGCTTACTTCAACTGGAAGAATGAATTTACCTCCCAAAGCTGCTGAAAAGAAAACAAGTTGAAGGAAAACTAGCATTTTCCTTGTCTGATTCTTTGTGAGAGTTAAGCAAGAAGTGGTCCCAGATATGCTGAGGAAGGGAGGCTGTCTCACTGCTTTAAAGAGGAAGCTCTCTCTGAAGATTTACATACACATCAGTATAAAAGCACCAAGAGAGACTTTGGGCAGTGAAGGACTAGAGTCATGTCTGCACTTCATCAGAAATCTCATTCTTTGCTGCTGCACAGTTTGTACAGGTCTTTACAGGGATGGTTTTATGTAGAACTCTCAGGATAAAAAAACAACACGGGTTTTCAGAAACTCCATCATTTTCTTTTTTTAAAAAATAATGTATTTATTAAAGATTTTCAAACATGCAAAAATACAAAACACACAAAACACAAAAAATACAAGAAATACAAAAAATACAAAGTACAAAAAATACAAAAATACAAAAACAAAAATTCTTACTTATAACCCTTATTTCTAATCTATTGACTTCCTCTTCCACCTCCTGCTGCGCTTCTTTACATTTCATATTTAGTAAGTTCTGAATCTTATATAAACTCTAAATACTTCAATATTGCCTTATAACTATATCTATTATATCTTATCCTTTAAACACTCAATCTATATCTTGCTTCTTAATTAATATATCCTCATCTTCTAACAATACCTATTTTCAATCCCTTATAGTATCTACAACCTCCTTGTATCTCCCTCACTTCCATTAATTCAGTCTATTATATGCTTATTTTTCAAATAAATTTTAAATTTCTTCCAATCTTCTTCCGCTGCTTCTTCACTCCGATCCCAAAGTCTCCCCGTCAACTCAGACAGTTCCATATATTCTATCAACTTCTTTTGCCATTCATCCACAGTTGGTAATTCTTCATTCTTCCAATTCTTTGCCAATAATATTCTTGGTGCTGTTGTGGCATACAGGGGAAAAAACATCTTTTTTAGGGATATCATCCCCCGTTATCCCAAGTAGCTAGGGATCATGGGAGTTGTAGGCCAAAACATCTGGAGGGCCGCAGTTTGGGGATGCTTGATCTATACCTTTTACAACTTTAAATTTTACCTTCCCAACTATTTCACTTCTTTTTACACAATTGTAACTAATTCTAACAATACTTATTTCTCAACATTATATTATCTACAACCTCTTCATATCTCCTTCACTTTCATTAATTCTAACCTAATACATGCTTATTCTTTAAGTAAACTTTAATTTTCTTCCAAACGTCTTCCACCGCTTCTTCGCTCCGATCTCAAAGTCTCCCGGTTAACTCCGCCAGTTCCATGTATTCTATCAATTTCTGCGACCGTTGGTATTTCTTCATTCTTCCAATTCTTAGCAATTAAAATTCTTGCTGCTGTTGTGGCATACCAAAAAAAAAGGTAACATCCTTCCTAGGTATTTCATCTCCAATTATCCCAACTAAGAAGGCTTCTGGTTTCTTAACAAAGGTGTTTTTCAACACTTTTTTCAATTCATTATAAATCTTTTTCCAGAAGTCTCTCACTTGGGGGCACGTCCACCACATGTGGAAGAAAGTACATTCTTGTTTTTTACATTTCCAGCATTTGTTGTCTTGTTTATGATAAATTTTAGCTAACTTTACCGGAGTCAGGTACCATCTATACATCATTTTCATTAAATTTCCTTTTAAAACTGTACACTCGGTAAATTTCATATTTTGCTTCCATAACCTTTCCCAATCCTCCACCATGATGTTGTGTCCTACATCATTTGCCCATTTTGTCATCACACATTTTGTGTGCTCGTCTTTTGTATGCCATTCCAACAATACTTTATACATTTTTGATAAATTTTTACTTTTTGAATCTAACAATTCTGTTTCTAATTTAGACTTTTGCATTTGAAAACCAACTTTTTTGTCCATTTTAAACATTTCATTAATTTGATAATATTGAAACCAATAGCTTACTTTACTCTTCAACACCTCATATGGTTTTAGCTTCATCTGATCACCGTCTTCCAATAGGATATCCCTATATCTCAACAATTTTGTTGACATGTTCAATCTTTTTTTGGGTTTTAGCTTCTGCCCGTGAAATCCATCTGGGTGTTTTTGGTTCTAGCAAATCTTTATACCTGTTCCACACGTTATACAGAGTTTTTCTAATGATATGATTTTTAAAACCTCTATGAACCTTGACCTTATCGTACCATAAATATGCATGCCAACCAAACACATTATCATGACCTTCCAAATCGAGTATGTCGTCATTTTCTAAGACAAACCATTCTCTTAGCCAGCAAAAGGCTGCTGCTTCAAAATATAGCTTCAAATCTGGTAGGGAAAAACCTCCTCTTTCCTTAACATCCGTTTAACAGGAACTCCATCATTTTCAGCATGCCCAGTGCTTGTACCATCGAAGGTGGGGAACAATTTCTTTGCATAACTGTGGGGAGGAATTGGGCTACAATGATATGGTCAAATGAAGTAGAAGAACATTTAGAGTGACACTGTAGATCACAGCTCAGCAAAGAAATGAAATGAAATGGCTGTGGAATGCTCTCTCTTAAAGGCTTTAACTAAAAAGATACGTGAGTAGCATATGTATAAGAATCCTGTCTTAATATAGAACAGTGGAGCAGATGACATGACATCCTCATAGCGCCTTCTTCTTGCTCTTCTCAAAGCATGGGGAATCATGTCTTTGTAATATGTAAATGAGAAATATAAAATGAGAAATATAAAAAGTCTGCTTACATGGGGGGGGGGGAGGTGTCACTAACATAGAACTCACGGGTTCTTATATATGCATGTTCATAAACATTGCCTAGTTGTATGTCAAGTCATCCTTTTTGGTCCTCCCCAATACCAAGAACAACAACCAATACTTGGGTGAAATCAGGCCACAACTTTATTGACAACAAAAGTTTGGCATAGGTATTTTATATACCCCATCCCTTCCTGCAAAAAGAACTTGTGTTTTGGGGACAACAAGGAATGAGGGGGTCCCTGACCTACATCAAGGGGTAACTCTCCACTGGATTGCACCTGGGGAGTGCTGTGGCCCCTCACCCATGGCTGGGCATCTGGACAGAAGCTTCTCCACTAGATCCCTTTAATGGGATACTCCATTTCGAAGGCAGAGGCTACTGTCAAAGTTGTGACATTTGCAATGAGGATGAGGAAAACCATTGGGCCGAGTTGAAAATTTTCAACCTGGCCCCCAATACGGTGATTGGCTATGCCATAGCAAGGTGGAGCAGAACATGCAATAGCAATATGTAAAATGGGTGGGTGGGGATCCAACAAAAAGTGCCTGCAGAACAAGCCACGGGCCTGTATTATATACTGAAAGAAGGAGTTCTAACTTGGTTGCCCATGCTTGATCCTGATTCACTTATTAGGCAAGTAGACAGGACATGCTTGATCCTGATTCACTTATTAGGCAAGTAGACAGGACAAATTGCTCAGGAAGCAAGTTTGGCCCAGAGCCTTCCTGTGATGCCTGGGAATCCCAATTCAGATCCTGGCACGCAGGGTAATGGCAGCCCACAATGGCACCCACCTGAGAGGGCGAACACACTTCTCATAGTATCCTCTCTCCGCAGTGGAAAGTTAGTTTCAAGGAATCTCTTTAGTGCAGCCAATAGAAGAAGCTGTGGTGTGTGGCTTGTTGTGGGGTGGGTGGGTGTAGTGCCTGGGCATCTGGACAGAAGCATCTCCCCTAGATCCCTTTAAGGGGATACTCCATTTCAAAGGCAGAGGCTACAACCTACCGTCAGAACAACACTATCCCTGTTCAATGCCTAAACTGTCAAAGTTGTGGCAATTGCGATGAGGATGGCGAAAACCAGAGAGCTGAGAACAAGCTGTGGTGTGTGGCTTGCTGTGGGTTGTGTGTGTGTAGTGCCCATTGCAGAATCTTTGATGGCCCTTGGTGAAAATGAAAAAGAGAAATGAGTCACATTTATATATATATATATATATATATATATATATATATATATATATATATATATATAAAATAGTAGATCTGATCCGCACCATGAGATCATCATTTGAGGCGGTTTTTCATGTTCCTCCTCCACAAGAAGTCTGGAGAGTGGCAAAATGAGAAGGAGCCTTTTATGCAATGGCTCCCTGTTTGTGGAATTCTCTCGCCAGTGAGACTCGCCTAAAACCATCATTATACATCTGTAGACACCAGGAAAAAACTTTCCTCTATAACCAGGCCTTTGGTCTCTAGCAGCTAATAGAATGTCCCTATTTTCATGTGGAACGTTGGAGGGAATGCAACTATTCTGTTTTGATTAAAGGAGGGTTTTTGTCTGGTTTCAGATTCACTTCCTCTCACTGTGTCTTTTGCACAGTAATACACAGCCGTGTCCTCGGGTTTAAGTCTGTTCATTTGCAGATAGTTGTTGCCAGTGCCCCTGGAGATGGTGAATCTTCCCTTCACTTTATCCGAGTAGTGAAGTACAGCTGAACTGTCTCCTATGTAGGCCACCCATTCCAAGCCCTTCCCAGGAGCCTGTCTCACCCAATGCACGTAATAGCCCGAAAAGTTGATCCCGAGGGCTCGACAGGAGAGGCGAATGGACTCTCCGGGCCTTTTCACATCTCCTCCAGACTCCACGAGCTGGACCCTCGATTGGACACCTAGAAAGAAAAACATATTAAGAAGTTGCTGCATATTAACTACACCCAGAATGTACCAGCCTTTGATAACTGGTATGAGAAATTTACCTCCAAAAGTTGCTGAAAAGAAAACAAGCTGAAGCAAAGCTATCATTTTTCCTTCCAGGTGCTTTGAGAGATTTGACCAAAATGTGGTCCTTAGTATGCAGGGATAGAGAGATTGTTTGACTGCTTTAAAGAGGAAGCTGTCTCTGAAATTTACATAAGCAGGAGGATAAAAGCACCAACAGAGACATTTGGCAATGTCCGACTGTAAGCATATGGTGACCTGGCAAAAATCTGCTTCTTTGCCCTTGCACAATTTGCACAGCTCTTAACCTTGATGGGCTTATGTATCCCCTCATACACACAGGCTCCATGATTTCAAAGATGGAAACCATCAGATAGATAAGTAATTGGGGGGGGGAGGGAATGAGTTTGAAGTATGTGCCTGAAAGGTACATTTCAATCAAAATTACTTTGAAATTGGTCAAAGAAGTTGATCAACGGGAAACATTAAATGCAGATCAATTCAACCTCTTTTGTTGTTGATCTTTAATATCTTGTCCAAACCAGAGAATACAGCTAGTTTGCACTGGTGAATGTTGTGAAACAGTTAAAAAATATTAGTTTTGCATGGCATCATTTTTATTTCTTAAAAAAATTACTTATTGCTTCTCTAAATAAAGATTAGGGATGCGGGTGGCGCTGTGGTCTAAACCACTGACTCTTGTGCTTGCCAATCAAAAAGTTGGCGGTTCGAATCCCCGCGATGGGGTGAGCTCCCATTGTTCTGTCCCACTTCTTGCCAACCTAGCAGTTCGAAAGCACACCAAAAGGTGCAAGTAGATTAATAGGTATTGCTCCGGTGGGAAGGAAAACGGCGTTTCCCTGCACAGCTCTGGTGTCAGTGTTCCATTGAGCCAGAAGCGGCTTAGTCATGCTGGCCACATTACCTGTAAAAACTGTCTGCAGAGTGGACAAATGTTGGCTCCCTTGGCCTGTAAAGCAACCCCAGAGACGTTTGCGACGGGACTTTACTGTCAGGGGTCCCTTTACATTTACCTAAATAAAGATTAATAGTTAAATTCTTTATTCATATTATGTCTAATTTTCCCATGTAATAATTATTTGCATATCATAGAACCACTGAATTGGAAGGGACCATTGGAATCCTCAAGTCCTACATCCTGTGATACACGAATCTTTTGCCCAACATGGGCTCAAACTCATGACCCTGAGATTAAGATTCTCAAGCTCTTCCAACTGAACTCTCTATGTTGTCGCCTTCCTTTGCACAGTTTCCAGCTTGTCAACATCCTTGTTTAATTGTGGCACCCAAAACTGGACACACTTTTTTTTTGTCAACATTTTATTAATTTTCAAAAATAAAAGTAACAAAAAAATAATACAAAATCAAAACATAAACAGAATAAATTGATTTTCCCCTAGTCCCTTCCTTGGTTCAATTTTATTTTTGTTTGTTTTTTATTAAAGGATTTCTCAGTTTACAAAGATGTGTGTAATGTCTCTCATAACATTTTTACAGATCAGTTTCAATTGAAACTGGACACACCATAGGACCATAGGGACCATAGGAATCATCAAGTCCTACATTTTGCGATTCATGAACCTTTTGCCCAACATGGGCTCAAACTCATGACCCTGAGATTAATATTCTCAAGCTCTTCCAACGGAACTCTCTATGTAGTCGCCCTCCTTTGCACAGTTTCCAGCTTGTCAATATCCTTGTTTAATTGTGGCACCCAGAACTGGACACACTTTTCTTGTTGATTGGAGCATCCCAGGTCCTGTTTGGTAAACTGCCTCTCATCCAAACTAAATTTTCAGCCATGTTTCAATTTTATTAATAGAAATGTGTTGGAAAGTGGACTCCAAAATTATGCAGAAGTCTCTTGAGGGGGCAAACTCTCAAGAGGTCTGTACAACATTCATTTTCAAGGAAGCATATGAGGAAATGATCACTTTTGTGGTAGAAACCACAAGCTAACATATGTTACTCAGATGCAGTTTGACCTTGCAGTCAACGGTGTTTTGTCTTCTTTATAAACTGTTGCAGTGTTGTTTGAAGTAGAGGGAAGATTTTTCTCTAGCGTGAAACAGGCACCTCATGTAACCCATGACCATCTCCCAAATAAACATACAAGACAGCAGTATTTTTGATCAAATCAGGCTACAGTTGTAGTTATTTGGCATAGGTATAATAATCAAACCACCAGCATTACAACTTGTAATGTTGTATGAACATAGATTTCTCTGTGAGAATGGAAATAGAGGGATCTGACTATTGCCTCAATTATCTAAAATATTTTGTTTTCTTTCTTGCAACCAAACCTACTCAGAGTTCAGCTGTAAGCAAAAGAGGATTATTGCTTGACTTCAGATTCACTTCTCACCACTGTGTCGTTAACACCATAATACACTGCCGTGGCCTCGGCTTCGAGGCTGTCCATTTGCAAATAGGAGGACCCTTATTACACATGTGTGTCTGAACTAGCGTATGTGCCCATATGAGAAGAAAAACCTTATGTGTGGAGAGTGAGTTTTTCTAAAGATGTGTCTGTTCCAACCCTTATACCCAATAAAGAACTTTCTGCACCAGAATAAAATGAGAGTGGTTTATGACAACAAAAACATAGTATATAAACTAACTAGAGAATATAATGTGATCTAAACATAGGCATGTATACACATGTGGACAGTTATTTAGTCCAAATACATTCCTGCATTCTAGGTTAGAGATAAAAAGCATCTAACTCCCCAAGAATCATGCAGACCTGGTTTAATCAGGTCCCTAGTCCAAATATCCCTTGGTCTACAAAGTAGGTTCACATGGAAACATCTGAAGAAATGATCGGCCTTAAAGGGGATGAAACTGCCAATGATATTTTGAGCACCATTTTATTCCAGTCACTGCCGATATAATTTTCTGTTCTTCACACCATGACTGCCCCCGTGTTGGGAACAGGAAGAGGTGCAATATGGTTCTTGGTTTCTGACAAGATGCTTAATTTGCAAAATTGTGCAAGGGCAAAGAAGCAGATTTTTGCCAGGTCACCATATGCTTACAGTCGGACATTGCCAAATGTCTCTGTTGGTGCTTTTATCCTCCGGCTTATGTAAATTTCAGAGAGAGCTTCCTCTTTAAAGCAGTCAAACGCTCTCCCTACTGCTGCATATTAGGGACCACATTTTAGTCAACTCTCTCAAAGCACCAGGAAGGAAAAATGATAGCTTTGCTTCAGCTTGTTTTCTTTTCAGCAACTTTTGGAGGTAAATTTCTCATACCAGTTATCAAAGGCTGGTACATTCTGGGTGTTGTTAATATTCAGCAACTTCTTAAAATATGCCTTTCTTTCTAGGTGTCCAATCGGAGGTCCAGCTGGCAGAGTCTGGGGGAGATGTGAAAAGGCCTGGAGAGTCCCTTCTCCTGTCCTATCAACCCTCCGGGATCAACTTTGGGCTCTATGGCATGGTCTGGGTGAGACAGGCTCCTGGGAAGGGCCTGGAATGGGTGGCCTACATAAATTACAATTCAGCTGCAATGTACTACTTGGATAAAGTGAAGGGAAGATTCACCATCTCCATGGACAATTCCAACAGCCTCCTCTATCTGCAAATGAACAGCCTTAAACCCGAGGACACGGCTGTGTATTACTGTGCAGGATACACAGTGAGAGGAAGTGAATCTGAAACCAGACAAAAACTCTCTTTTAATCAAAAGAGAAGAGTTGCCTTCCCTCCAATGTTCCACATGAAAATAGGGACATTCTATTAGCTGCCAGAGACCAAAGAAACCTGTTAAGACAATTTAGACCAATAGTCTGTCACCTCCGTTTCTCAGGTGCCCAGGCACACCGAGAGGGCCAGCTAGTCATGCAGCGGTACACCTGGGGCTCTCGCTAGGCAAACTATAATCATTTTTTTAGTGTTATTATTATGAATTTGTCAGTTCCTTTATCTCACCCATGGCAATCCAATGAGACTTACAACCAAAGAGACAAAGTACCCCTCATAGATACGTTAAAACCAAGCGGAAAGAGAAATAAATTAAAAACACCTCACCCACTTTTAGGAGACCGTGGATAGTTAATGGGCAAAGGCCTGGTTATAGAGGACAGTTTTTCCCTGGTGTCTACAGATGTATAATGATGGTTCTAGGCGAGTTTCACTGGGGAGAGCATTCCACAAACAGGGAGCCATTGCAGAAAAGGCTCCTTCTCATTTTGCCACCCTCCAGACTTCTTGTGGAGGAGGAACATGAAAAACCGCCTCCAATTATGATCTCACGGTCCTGATCAGATCTACAAATATTTATTTTTTAAATGTAACTCAGTTCTCTTCTTCATTTACACCAAGGGCCATCAAACATTCTGCAATGGGCACTACACACACACACCACAAGCTACACACCACAGCTTGTTCTATTGGATACACTAAAGAGCTTCTTTGAAAATTCCTTTGGGGAGAGAGGATACTGTGAGAAGTGTGTTCGCCACCATTGAGGGCTGGCATTCCCCTGAGTGCCACAATCTGACTTGGGATTCCCAGGCAGCACAGGAAGGCTCTTGGCCAAACTTGCTGCCTGAGTAATTTTCCTGTCCACTTGCCTAATCAGCGAATCGGGAGCAAGCATGAGCAACCAAGTTAAAGCTCGTTCCTCTGATAGATAATACAGGCCCATGGCTTGTTCTGCAGCCACTTTTTCTTGGATCCCACCCACCCACTTTACATATTGCTATTGCATGTGGTTCTGTTCCACCTTTCTGTCTAATAGCCGATCACCGTATTCGGGCCAGATTGAAAATTTCCAACTCAGCCAAATGGTTTTCCCTATCCTCATTGCAAATGTCACAGCTTTGACAGTTTAGGCATTGAACAGGCATAGTGTTGTTCCGCCGGGAGGTTGTAGCCTCTGCCTTTGAAATGGAGTATCCCATTAAAGGGATCTAGGGGAGATGCTGTTGTCCAGATGCCCAGGCATGGGTGAGGGGCCACAGCACTCCCTAGGTGCAAGTGAAATAGTTGGGAAGGTAAAATTTAAAGTTGTAAAAGGTATAGATCAAGCATCCCCAAACTGCGGCCCTCCAGATGTTTTGGCCTACAACTCCCATGATCCCTAGCTAGCAGGACCAGTGGTCATGGAAGATGGGAATTGTAGTCCAAAACATCTGGAGGGCCAAAGGTTGGAGATGCCTGGTATAGATCAAAGTTAATTTTAAGTAAGAATTCGATGTTATATAGGATTTAGAAATTACTAAAGATTATTTATAATGTAACGCAGTGAGAGGAGGAATGAGGGAGTCACCAGAATAGAATAGAAGTAAAATTAAATAAGAAATTTTTTTGTATGTATTTTTTGTATTTTGTAGTTTTTTGTATTGTGTAGTTTGTCTTTTGTAGTTTGAATGTTTTTGTTGTTTGTTATAAAATTTTAATAAATATATATTTAAAAAACTAAATAAAGATTAATAGTTAAATTCTTTATTCATATTATGACTTATTTTTCCATTTAGTAATTTTCCATTTAGTAATTACTTAATTGCATATCGTAGAACCACTGAATTGTAGAGTTGAAGGGGACCACAGGAATCATCAAGTCCTACATCCTGCAATGCAGGAATCTTTTGCCCAACATGGGCTCAAACTCATGACCCTGAGATTAATATTTCCAACCTCTACCAACTGAGCTATTTATGTAGTCACCCTCCTTCACACACTTCCAGCTTGTCAATATCCTTTTTTAATTGTGGCATCCAGAACTGGACACAGTTTTTATAGTTAAAGTGTGCTTACTTGTCTTCAGATGCTGCCTTTAAAATAAATGTTTTCTCGTTGATTTGAGCTTCCCAGGTCCTGTTTGGTCAACTGCCTATCATTCAAACTAAATTTTCAACCACATTTCACTTTTCATCATAGGACTGTGTTGGAAACTGGACTCCAAAATTATGCAGAAGTCTCTTGAGGTGGCAAAGTCTCAAGAGGTCTGTACAATATTCGTTTTCAAGGAAGCAGATGAGGAAATGATCTCTTTTGTGGTACACAAGTCAACGTACGTTACTCGGATGCCATTTGACCTCGTGGTCAACAGTATTTTGTCTTCTTTATAAAGTGCTGCACTTTTGCTTGAAGCAGAGGGAATATTTATTGTCTTGCGTGATACAGGCGCCTCATGCAACCCACAACCTTCTTCCAAAAATACTTACAAGGCAGCTGTATTTCGGATCAAATCAGGACACAGATGTAGAGATCTGAAACCACTCCCAACTTCCTGGTGGCATTTACATGAAACTTCCCCTGTGAGGCAGATAAAAGCCATTTGGGGGACCAGGGTTTGCTGCTGCCTTCCTCTTTGTCCCCTGCTCAGACACAAATACACCCAGGGAAATGCACCCAGAGTAGAGTTCTAATGGAGGTGGCATAGATGGAATGCAAAATTCAATCAAAGACCTTGGTGTAGGAGGAAGGTGTGGGAGATATTAATGTACTTGGGACGGATTTTTCTTTCTCTTATACAGTACTTTAAAATTGCTGGTTGTGGTGGATAGCTCAAGGGACTGGCATTATTATATTAATAATAATAATAATATTTCAGCCTCCCTTCTCCAAGCACCTATAGAGATGCTACTGATGTGATGCAATTATAATTTCAGATCCAGCTTGTGGGAATACTTTTGCTGGGAGGGATCTCTGCTACAGAAACCTGGAGAAGAGGGATTTTAAGTAAATAAAAGAAAATAAAAGAAAATAAAAGATATAGGTACTGTCTTTATATTCACAGCCCAGTGCTCCCTTCCTCCACCCTTGGAATGCCCACCACAATCCCAAATGCAACACCATTATATAATATCTCCCTTCATGAAATCACATCAAGAGTCTTTTGAAAAATATTTTTAAAAATGCTTCCTCTGCAAGGAGGGAGATATTGGAAAATTTCCTTTGCATAAATATTTAGAATAGTCCTCTACATTTAAAATGAAGCAATTTGCCTTCATAGGCAAAGGAAAGAGACAAAGTTTAACCAATTCTAACCCCACCGCTGTTTTGCGTGTTGAGGGGTTGACTGACAAGAAGTCATAAGAAGACAAGGATTGTGGCTAAGGATGTAGCTGGAGCACAGAGGTTGTCTGGGTGAATTAAGAAGGTGTCCTCCTCAACAGCATTTGCCATTAGACAGGTGTGAGGAAACTTATTGCCTTTCCAGTCATTGCCAATGGCATTTTCTGTTCTTCACACCATGACTGCCCCCTTGTGGGGCATATGAAGAGGTAGAATATGGTTCTTGGTTTCTGACAAGATGTTTAATTCACAAAATGACATTTGCAATAGCTTTGTCAGTGCAGCTTTTAGTGACATTGGGAAGAAGAAAGCAGCACCGAACATGTATTTGCACCAAAAACACATTTCAAGTATTAGACCTCTATTTTTTTTAATAAAACTATTATTCTTTCCATTAATTACCCTCTTAACATACCACAGAACACACCATTGCTGAACAGACATGCCAAACCATATGTTCTCCATATTTGATTCTTCTCCTCAATACAATAGAGAAATGATTGTGTGGATAAGAGTAATCAGATCAGCTCCACCCACATGACTGTGGTACGCATGCATGCTCATAAACGCCATCCCCATGGAATTTATTACATTTCTTTAGAGCATTTTATCCCAGCATTTCCCTCAAAGAATTCAAGCTGCTAGACATGATATCCCCCACCTCATATCTTCCTCACCAAATCCCAGAAAGGTAGCTTAGGCTGAGAGGCCATGACTGACCCAAGGTCATTTAGTGAGCTTCATGGACAAGTAGGGATTTGAACCTGGGTTTCCCAGGTCCTATGTGCTGCACAGGAGGTTTCACGTCTTGCCAGGGGATGATGGGATGATGAAGAAAGACACAATGGCCAATTCACCATTTCTGAAAAAGTCCACATTCCTTCTTGAGGTCTACCGCCAGCAGCCTTAATCATAACTCAGAAGTATAAGCAGACAAAACACAAATATGAACAATTGTTTATTTCCTAAACTGGATATTGATTTTAGGTGGTAGAAAAAATGTTGCAGCAAAGTTGTTTTGTACAGCGTTGTACTGATCCACATTGGCCTGTTTCCATTGTGTGTCACTTCTGTAGGTTTTTCACCGGTATAATCATTTCTGCATTATATTATAGATAGAAGAGGCAGGAAGTTTGGAGGTTCTGCATAAAGGACTTCTGCCGCTGCTGCTCGACAGTAATGGATCCTTTATAAATTGTTTTTATTTTTTATCGATGTCATTTTAAATTGTTATTGATATTAATGTTGTATTTTTTTGTATTAGATATTATGATTTATGTGGAAATTGTTTTCTATTTGGTTGTATACCTATTGGTGTGCTTTATTTATTGTTTCTGACTTATGTTATGTTGGTAATTATGTAAATCTTGTCATGTTGTAAGCCACCTTGAGCATTGTTTTAACTATGAAAGGCTGTATACAAATATAATTAGGAAGGTGGTGTAGAATTGCTCTGTCAAAACTTTACGAATTGTGTTTGTTTATAGAAGCAAGACTTCTACTTTTTGAACAGGGCCCAATAGGCTTTGTCTCACTGTGTCATCTCGGGCACAGAAATAAACAGCAGAGTCTGCAGCTGTCAGGGAGTTCAGCTGGAGAGAGAACTCGTTCTTTGAGGCATCTGAAGAAATGGTTGCTCGGTTCTTCAGAGAAGGGGCATATATTGTTACTCCATCATAGGGATGTATCCATGCAATCCATTCCAGACCTTTCCCAGGAGATTGACGGATCCAGTGCCACACATAGTGCTGAGTAGAGATGGAGAAACCTGTGACTTTACAAAGCAGGTTGAGATTCTCTCCTGGTCTCGCTATTCCTGGCCCAGATGATACAAGCTGAATGTCTGAGAAGACCCCTTGGAAAGAGAAAAAATGGCAATGAATGATTGGACGTCGTCTAATCACCCCATGAAGTAAATTAATATTGTAGAACTTCCCTTACCTTTAGAAAAAGCTACCAAGGAAAACAAAAGCAACAAGAGCACCATAATGTTGAGGAATTAATGTCCAAGAGATACAGGAAAGAGGGGACTCTGGGCTGGGAAACAAGTGAAGATTTTATATTCAGGGCTTTTCATTGGAAACTACTTCCAACCTCCTGGTGGCATTTACATGAGACCTCCCCCGTGAGGCACCTGAGGCAGATAAAAGCAGTTTGGGGGACCAGGGTTTGCTGCTCGCTTCCTCTTTGTCCCCTGCACACACACACAAACACACACAGGGAAATGCACACAGAGTGGAGTTCAAATGGAGGGGCATAAATAGAATGTAAAATTCAATCAAAGACATTTATTGTTGGAGGAAGGTTTGGAAGAGATTAATGTCCTGGGGATGAATTTTTCCTTCTTTTATACTTTAAAACTGCAGGCTTATTATTATTATTTTAAAATTGCTGGTTGTGGTGGATAGCTCAAGGGACTGGCATTATTATTATTATTATTATTATTATTATTATTATTATTATTATTATTACTTCAGTCTCACTTCCCCATGCACCCATAGAGATGCTTCTGGTGTGATGCAATTATATTTTCAGGTGCACCTTATGGAAAAATCTGGCTGGGAGGGAGCTCTGCGGTGGCAACCTGGAGAAGAGGAATTTTAATGTAAGATATAGGTTCCGTCTTTATATTCACACCCCAGTGCTCCCTTCCTCCCCCCCTGGAATGCCCACCACACTCCCAAATACAACACCATTATTATTTTTCTCCCCTCATGAAATCACATCAAGAGTCTTTTTTTTTTAAAAAAAATGGTTCCTCTGCAAGGAGGGAGATATTGGAGAGTTTCCTTTGCATAAATGGTTAGAATACTTCTCTACATTTGAAAGGTGGTAATTTGCCTTCATAGGCAAAGGAAAGAGCCAAAGTTGAGCCAATTCCACCCACACCTCTCCCTTTTACATTGGGAAGGTTTGACTGACAAGACGTCGTAAGCACATAAGGGCTGTTGCTAAGGATGTCGCGGGAGCGTGGAGGTTGCCTGGGTGAATTAAGAAGGAGTCCTCCTCACCAGCATTTGCCATTGGACAGCGGTGGGGAAAGTCATCCAAATGTTTTGGGAGTCCAACTCCTTTCATCCTACGGGTAGCCATTGTGAAGTTAGAGAGAGATAACGATGATGTTGATGATGATGATGATTAATATTGGTATTATTGTATTACAGTTATATATCACTCTTCGGTATAAAATCTTGGGACATTTCACAAAATTAAAATACAATGTAAAAGCACAAATAAATAGTTAAAACGTTAAGTACGTCAGCGGTCATGACATGTCACAGCGGCTGTGGAGGAGACTTTGGCCTCACTGTGCCAGTGGCTGAGGAAGTGGGACATTGAAACAGAAGCCAGGGTGGTTTCTGTAGATCTGGGATGTTCTGCTCAATGCGGAACCATTGGAAGCTCTGCTATACTATAAATATTTTGTTTATACACACCCTCAATCTACAGGACATCCATATTTGTAGAAAAGTAGACTGTGCCATGGATTCCTTCCCCATAAACTGTTGGCCATTGGCTGAGAGCACAGAGATAATTGCTTGAAAGTTTCTCAGGGAGTCAAAATCTCAGGGGACTCATAGAAAGTTGTTTTGCCAGGAAACATCTGAGAAAGTTATTGCCTTCACAGATGAAATCACCAACCGCGCTTCGAGCAGCATTTTATTTTAGTCATGGCAGATAGGGCATTTTCACATCTTTGCACCATGACTGCCCCCTTGTGAGAAACAAGAGGGGGTGGAGAAGTCTGCTTTTGTGACAAGAAGCTTAATGTGCATCTCTACATTTGGTAGAGATTAATGGGTTTTCCTTCCAGTGAAGTAGCGCAGAGAGCAGTAGCGTCAAGCCTGTAGCTATTCCCAAAATCAAATGAAAAGATTCCAAGAGCTCTGGCCAGGTAAATGAATAATTTTTAGAAAGTAGCAACTGTTAGAAAAACATGAATGGTACGCTTTGACCTTGAAACTATGAAACTAGAGCTGATGAAGAATAAACCGAAACTGGGCCTTGTCCTGCATTTCTAAAAACTGGATTGCTACTGGCATTTATCTTATTATTCTCAACTTAAAACTTTCTAAAAAATTATTCCTTTACCTGGCCAGAGCTCTTGGAATCTTTTCATTTGATTTTCTCAACTCTCCAAGGACTCCAAATTATTTGTATTGTAGCTATTCCCAAAACAGGATTTGACCTTAATTTGGTGATTCATTCAATTAATTTTGTGCTCCCCATTAGCTTTTTCTCCTCAACAGCATTTGCCATTAGACAGCCGTGAGGAAACTCATGCCTTTCGAGTCATTGCCGATGGCGTTTCTGTTCTTCACACTGTGACAGCTCCCCATTAGCTTTTTTTCCTTCGGACCCATGCAGAGCGATGCAGCGGTTTAACCCTACCGGTAGTGGTTCCCTAGTAATGAAGTAGACTCCACACACAAGACTTTGAAAACGACTCTTTACTTGCAGGGTCACAACTTTTATACATATATCAAGTCCAATGAAGTGTGCTTCTCTCCCTTCTTGTTTCCAAAACTCTATTGAAGAAGACCATAAATTATAGCTTCTCTGTCCTTACAAACTCCTACAGACACAGCGAATGGCGGACCTGTTTTCCATCTCTCTGACCTTTGTAAGGAATTTGGCGGTTGCTAGGGGAGTAAATGGCAACCCCCTACCCTCTCCGGGGGTTACGGAGAGGGGCCGCTGGCCCGCGATGCCCCCAGACCCACTCCGACTGTTTTTGGAGTGGGGGGAGCTTGGGCTGAGCACTTACAAGGGCCAGGACTCCCGGACGCTAATCTGCATGGCGGGGATTTCCATGGTTAAAGAAGATAATTAGGCTTAAATCTATGGACATACTTCAGAAGGAGGGAAAGAAGCGCTGTTTACTGCTGAGAAATTTATGCTGCCGAGTGAGAGGAGTCAAAGATTGTACTGCATCTGGAAGAAGGATTGATGGGGACGGAGCGATAAGGGGAGTGAGTTTTTATTTTATTTTTTTTCTTCATATTGTTGCCTCGTACCTTCCCGGACGCGATGTCCTGGCTTGTTTGGAGTGAAAGAGAAGCAAAAGACTGTGTGAGTTGAACCTTATAACTGTTGTTACTGAGCATATTTTTTTAAAGATGTGGAGTTGCCGATGAGAAAAGCCCCCCCCTAGTCGGACGGAAGGAGTTCTGAATGCGTTCGGAGGATTTATGAGCTGTGACGCACTTTAAATTGGAGCAGCGACCTGAAGCTAAGTTCAGCTATAGGGCAAGGAGATCCATTAATTTACCAAGAGTCTATGGTTTGATGTTTGGGTCTCCTGCCTGGAAAAGCTGTAAATTCTATAATGATCGTAAATTTTCATGGCCATGAGAGGAAAGCGAAAGTGATTTGAGCTTTTTAAGATGGCGCTACTTCGAATTGCTTCAACGCAACAGGAGCTCCATTAAGAAGATTTATGGGGAGGCTGGACTGATTAACTCACACAGGAGAAAGAACATCTGTGAGACTTTGTTTGATATTTATATCAGCAGCTGGGAAACAATCGTGAAAGTGGAAAACATCTATGTGACTGTAAGGGGAAGATCTGGATTATTATGAACTTGAAGGACGATTTGAACTTTAGAAAAAAGACGGCAGTGGACAGTTGCGAGGAATTCCCAATTTCTTGAAGCATGGGAACCCAAATAAAAAATTCTTTAGATGATTTGGCATAACATTCGGTCTGATTGATATATATATGTGTATAATTTGAAATATTGAATGTGATATAATTGGTTTTAATTGGAAAATTAATAAAAATATTTTTTTAAAAAAAAATACAGACACAGCGTTTCCACACTCAGCAATGGATGAGTCTCTTCCAGCTGAATCAACTCAGAGAGCAGCTGTGGGCAAAGGAGGGTTTTTGCTTGGCCTCAGATTCACTTCCTCTCACTGTGTCTCTTGCACAGTAATACACAGCCGTGTCCTCGGGTTTCAGGTTGTTCATTTGCAGATAGAGGAGGCTGTTGGAATTGTCCCTGGAGATGGTGAATCTTCCCTTCACTTTATCCAAGTAGTAAATGTGATTAGATTGAGGATATATGTAGGCCACCCATTCCAGGCCTTTCCCAGGAGCCTGTCTCACCCAGCTCATGTAAGCATTCCCAAAGTCGAACCCAGAGGCTTGGCAGGAGAGGTGGAGGGACTCCCCAGGCCTTTTCACATCTCCCCCAGACTCCACCAGCTGGACCTCCGATTGGACACCTGGAAAGAAAGGCATATTGAGAGACCGGATCCATGTTATTAACACCCAGAATGTACCAGCTTACTTCAACTGGAAGAATGAATTTACCTCCCAAAGCTGCTGAAAAGAAAACAAGTTGAAGGAAAACTAGCATTTTCCTTGTCTGATTCTTTGTGAGAGTTAAGCAAGAAGTGGTCCCAGATATGCTGAGGAAGGGAGGCTGTCTGGCTGCTTTAAAGGGGAAGCTCTCTATGAATATTTACATACCCACCAGTATAAAAGCACCAAGAGAGACTTTGGGCAGTGAAGGACCAGAGTCATGTCTGCACTTCATCAGAAATCTCATTCTTTGCTGCTGCACAGTTTGTACAGGTCTTTACAGAGATGGTTTTATATAGAACTCTCAGGATAAAACAACAACAACACGGGTTTTCAGAAACTCCATCATTTTCAACATGCCCAGTGCTTGTACCATCAAAGGTGGGGAACAATTTCTTAGCATAACTGTGGGGAGGAATTGGGCTGCAATGATATGGGCAAATGAAGTAGAAGAACATTTAGAGTAACACTGTAGATCACAGCTCAGCAAAGAAATGAAATGGCTGTGGAACGCTCTCTCCTAAATGCTTTAACTAAAAAGATACAAGAGTAGCATATGTATAAGAATCCTGTCTTAATTTAGAACAGTAGAGCACATGACAAAACCTTCTCATAGTTCCTTGTCCTTGCTCTTCGCAAAGCATGGGGAATCCTGTATTTGCATTATGCAAATGAGAAATATCAAAGCTGTGTTTACATGGGGGGGGGAGGTTTCACTAACATGGAGCTCATGAATTCTTATATATGCATGTTCATAAACATTGCCTATTTGCATGTCAAGGAATATGACATGCATGTGACTGCTCCCCATTAGCTTTCTTCTCTTCGAACCCATGCAGAGGTTTAACCCTTGTGATTCCCTAGTAATGAAGTAGACTCCACACACAAGACTTTGAAAACAACTCTTTATGTGCAGGATCACAACTATTATACATATATCAAGTCCAATGAATACATATATCAAGTCCAATGAAGTGTGCTTCTCTCCCTTCTTGCTTCCATAACTCCATTGAAGCAGGCCATAAATTATAGCTTCTCTGTCCTTACGAACTCCTCCAGACACAGCGTTTCCACACTCAGCAATAGATGAGTCTCTTCCAGCTGAATCAACTCAGAGAGCAGCTGTGGGCAAAGGAGGGTTTTTGCTTTGCTCCAGATTCACTTCCCCTCACTGTGTCTCTTGCACAGTAATACACAGCCGTGTCCTCGGGTTTAAGGCTGTTCATTTGCAGATAGAGGAGGCTGTTGGAATTGTCCCTGGAGACAGTGAATCTTCCCTTTACTTTATCCAAGTAGTAAATGTAATCAGATAGAGGATATATGTAGGCCACCCATTCCAGGCCTTTCCCAGGAGCCTGTCTCACCCAGTTCATGTAAGCATTCCCAAAGTCGAACCCAGAGGCTTGGCAGGAGAGGTGGAGGGACTCCCCAGGCCTTTTCACATCTCCCCCAGACTCCACCAGCTGGACCTCAGATTGGACACCTGGAAAGAAAGGCATATTGAGAGACCAGATCTATGTTATTAACACCCAGAATGTACCTGCTTTCTTCAACTGGAAGAATGAATTTACCTCCCAAAGCTGCTGAAAAGAAAACCAGTTGAAGGAAAACTAGCATTTTCCTTGTCTGATTCTTTGAGAGTTAAGCAAGAAGTGGTCCCAGATATGCTGAGCAAGGGAGGCTGTCTGGCTGCTTTAAGGAGGAAGCTTTCTCTGAAGATTTACATACACATCTGTATAAAAGCACCAAGAGAGACTTTGACAGGAGAGGCAGAGGGAATCCCCAGGTCTTTTGATGTCCCCTCCAGACTGAACCATCTGAACTTCTGATTGGGCACCTGGAAATAAGGCATTTTAAGATGCTTGTCGACACTTCTAATAGTGTTGTGTCTAGAAAACACAAGTCTGAGCGGTTTCACTCCTTTCCAAGGGAAAACCCCCTCTTTAGTGATAGATTAGAAGAAATTGCAATTTGGAGAAACCACAAATGGCTGTTTGCTCCAATGGAGCACTAAAGAGCAGTTTGCTGGGGGGCGGGGCGGTTACCAGCGAGACGATGGATATGGCCTCAAAATGAAGCAGTTTTATTTAACTGAAAGGATGGATTTAACTGCAAATGCTGTTGAAAGGAAGACAAGTTGAAGCAAAATTATTGTTTTCCCTCTTGAATTATTTGAGATGGTTTAGTGAAAAGTGGTCCCAGGAATTCAGGGTTTTGTAACTGTGGCAGGGTTAGCGCCGAGCAGATTTAGGGAAGAAGCAGTTTCTGAAAATTTGGGTGCCCCCAGCATTAAAAAAAAACCCCACCACAGCTCTTTGGTGGCTTGTGGCTACATTTCTTTGTAATGGATAGTATGCTTATTTACTAATGCACAATTTGACCTGTTGTTAGCCTGGGGAATTTATATTTACTTCTCACTATAAAAGAGAAACACAGGGGCCTTCAAATTATATATCATTTTAAGGGACAGAATACTGGGCAGGTGAAGATATCTGCCTTTCTCAGTGCAGGGCAACTCTTGTGAGACTTGGCAAATTAATATGAATCTAATGTGTGACTTGGCAAATACAAATACCTACATGAATCAGGAACTTCAATTGCATCAATCAAGCGTTATCAAGGGTTTGCAAGCAGTCCTTTTTTTTTATTCATGACAATAAACAAGCAAAATAAAGGTATCAATAGAGGAGAGCTGAATATTGTCTGACTGGACCACCCCTCCCTCCATTGGAATTTTCTGTTCTTGACAACAGCACTGCCCCCTTGTGGGGAACAGGAAGCGGTGGAATATAATTCCAGGAGTCTTGGTTTCTGACAAGATGTTAAATTTGCAAAATGACATTTGGCATAGATTTGTGGGTATACCATCTAGTGACATGGGGAAGAGCAAAACAGTATCGAACATGTAGTTGCACCTAAAACACATTTCAAGTATTAGATCTTGATTTTTGAAATTATTATTCTTTCAGTTAATTACTGCTCTTAACATACCACAGAACACACCATTGCTGAACAGAGCTGCCTAACCATATGTTTTCCATATCTGATTCTTTTGCTCATCACAATGGAGAGGTAGGTGATAGGGAATAAGTGTTATGCATGCACATAAACACCATTCCCATGGAATTCATTATATTTATTTCCAGCATTTTATCCCAGTTTTTCCATTGAATTCATTTTTTTTAAAATAATTTTTATGAATTTTTAGAAAAAGAAAACACATACAAGGTATACAACATAAACTCTGTCCCTTCATTTTCCCTCCACCCACAAGCCCACCTCCGCCACCAGTGAGACCCATGGGTATTGGGGAACAAAGGGGTCCATTTTAAGCTGGGTTTGACCTCCCCCCTCCTTCCTCTCCCCTCATCCCCCCCCCTGCCACTGAGAGGACAAAGGCCGAGGATCTCTGGGGATTGGCTTATCCCCCAGCTATTTCTTCACTGTACTGGAAAAAAGAAAAACAAGGAAAAAAGGGGAAAAAAGCAAAAATATAAAAAGGGAGAAAAAAAAGGAAAGAAAAAAAAAGGAAAAAGGAAAAATATTAATGGCTTCCACGACTCTCCTCCTCCTGGATTTCCCAACCTCTTTACATAGTTATGGTGGGTTTTCTAATCCAATTCAGAATCTTATTCTTATAATATTAACACAATCCTCCTCCTTCTTCATGCTGTCCCCCTCTGAGCCCCCCCCCCTGCCACTGGGGTAGCCCGAGGAGTCCAGCAGTCAAAAGGTTCCATTTTTGTGTCTGGGTTTCCCTCCACCCTTCCCTCTCCCCTCAAGGCACCCCCTGCCACTGGGTACCAAGAGTAAGAAGGGGGAGACAGGCAGTTTTCCACCCAAACACCTCCTGATCACCAAAATTATTCAAAAACAAACTCTAAGCATATTTCCTCAGCCATTCTTTTTACTCCCTCCAGAAAGCTCTTAACCTTAAACTATAAAAATCTCTCCTTCCCCCCCCCATGTCCCTCCTCCCAATTGGATCAGCATATCCTTTAACAGGCCAAGATTCCGACACCGTTGTTCATAAACCAAAAAAAGTACCTTAAACTAAAATTTTTACCCCACACCAATTCTTTCCCACATCCACTTCCAGACCTCTGCTCCTCCCTCTTTCTGCCTTTCCCTCCCTTCACTAACACCATTCAACATTTCAGTCTCTCCAGGATTTTCACTTCCATCAATCGTCTCTTCACTTTGCTTCTCCTTGTCGGCCTCATCTCTTTGTTCTGATCTTTGTTTTTCATCATCCAACACATATTTTTATGGTCTGAATCAGTCTCCAAATTGTCCTCAAATTGTTGCTCCTCACACACAATCTCATAATCAAAATTGTCCTCTAAATCTTGCTCTTGCACCTCATTCTCCTTTTCTGTTGGATTGAAGCATTGCCTTTCCTTGTAGATATCTTCCCATGTTTGTAGATAGCCCAACACAGCCTCCTGGAAAGCTCGAGAGAATTTTGTTTTCATAGTTCACTTGACCACAGGCAGACCAGAGATAAGGGCAGAAGGGTACTGGAAAATTCCTCTCTACCACGTTGTCGGCTCCATCTTGGCTGTTCTTATCCTTTGTCTTTAACCTCATCAGATTTCAAATTTACAGTCCACTTAAATCCTTTTAAAACCTTTTGAATCAATTTTTCCAATTCACAGGAATAAAATCGTCTTTCTTAGTCCTTTAACAATTTGACAGCTTTTGACAGCTGTCAAAGCGTCCTCCCCCTTGTTGCTGCTGAACCTCAAGGGGCAACGACACTGGGGGCTGGGGAGGTTTGGGAAAGTCTTTCTTTCTCTCGGGTCCGCAATCTTGAAAGAAGTTTTCCCTTTTCGGCTTGGGAATATTTAATGCGCCTCCCGATTATCCATTTGGAAGAGATCGGCTTCCGTTACTTTAGAATCTCTTCCTATCTTCAAATTTAAAATTTTTAAGATCCGAATGGAGATTTGACTTACTTTGAAGAAGTCTTTTATTTCCTTGGAAGAATCCGCCGCTTGCAGGCTGAGGACTCGGAGCTTCACTTCAAGGAGGTAAGATGAAACCCAAAAATGGCTCCCGCAACTCCACTCCGCTGGCTCTCGATTGCTCTACTGAGCTCTCGGGCAGCAGAGGATTCGCGTCCGGAGCAAACAGCTGGGCACTATGTCACCGGGACTCTCTACCCGGTGTTTTTTCGGGGAGTCCGCTCGCTCTGCGGACTTCCCCCCCCTACACGAAGCCAGGGACTTCGGAGCACGAAGTCCCTGCGTCCAACTTCACCAGCGCGACGAATCGGAAGCCCAGTTTTTCCATTGAATTCAAGCTGCTATACATAATATCCCCCTCCTCATATTTTCCCTACAACACCCCAGTAAGGTAGGTTAGGCTGAGAGGCTGTGACTGACCCAAGGTCATCTAGTGAGCTTCATGGACAAGTAGGGATTTGAACCCGGGTTTCCCAGGTCCTATGTGCTACAGAGGAGGTTTCATGTCATGCCAAGGGATGATGGGATGATGAAAAAAGACACAGTGGCCAATTCAAATTTTATAAAAACAAAACACAAATAATCATGTATTTGCAAATCTGGATATTGATTTTATTTTATTTTTTTAAAAAATACTTTATTTAATATTAAACATATTAACTATAAAATCAACATAACTCAACATACATCAATACAAATCAATACGAATCAATGTAACACAAATGCAAACGCAAATCAAAATTATACAAATTATACAAAAAACCAAACTTATTAAGAAAAAGGAGAAAGAGAAGGAAAAAGGAAAAAAGGAAAAGAAAAGGGAAAAAAGATAAAAAAATAAGGGAAGAGAGAGGAAGAATGAAGAAAGAGAAAAGAAATACAATAAACTTCCCAGCATTTCCATATCGATTCCCTATTATAATGAGCACTACTATGCTTTCCCTTATGAACTTATCTTTTTATTCCTTATTTCATTTTCTTCTCCTATTCCTACAATTCCTGGAACTGGATATTGATTTTAGGTGGTAGGAAAAAAAATGCTGCAGCAAAGTCATTTTGTACAGTGCTGTACTGATCCACATTGGTCTATTTACATTGTGTGTCACTTCTGTAGGTTTTCATCAGTATAAATTATTATAATAATTTCTGCATTAAGTTAGAGATTGAAGAGGCAGGCAGTTTGGATGTTGTTCCACATCATCTGTGGAATTGTTCTCTCAAAACTTTCACAGTGTATTTGTTTATAGAAGAAGGACTTCTACTTTTTGAACAGGGCCCAATAGGCTTTGTCTCACTGTGTCTTCTCGGGCACAGAAATACACAGCGGAGTCTGCAGCTGTCATGGAGTTCAGCTGGAGGGAGAACTCGTTCTTTGAGGCATCTGAAGAAATGGTTGCTCGGTTCTTCAGGGAAGGGGCATAGTGTGTGTATCCATCATATGGGTGTATCCGTGCAATCCATTCCAGACCTTTCCCAGGAGCTTGACGGATCCAGTGCCACCAATAGTGCTGAGTAGAGATGGAGAAACCTGTGTCTTTACAAAGCAGGTTGAGATTCTCTCCTGGCCTCGCTGTTCCTGGCCCAGATGATACAAGCTGAATATCTGAGAAGACCCCTTGGAAAGAGAAAAGATGGCAATGAATGATTGGACGTCATCCAATCGCCAAATAAAGTAAATTAATAGTGTAGAACTTCCCTTACCTTTAGAAAAAGCCACCAAGGAAAACAAGACCAACAAGAGAGCCTTGATTTTAAGGAATTAATGGCCTAATGATGCAGGAAAGAGGGGACTCTGGGCTGGGAAACTAGTGAAGGTTTTATATTCAGGGGGCTTTTCATCCAAAACCACTCCCAACTTCCTGGTGGCATTTACATGAGACCTCCCCAGTGAGGCAGATAAAAGCAGTTTGGGGGACGAGGGTTTGCTGCTGCCTTCCTCTTTATCCCCTGCTCACACACAAACACACCCAGGGAAATGCACACAGAGTAGAGGTCTAATGGAGGTGGCATAGGCAGAATGCAAAATTCAATCAAAGACGTTGGTGTAGGAGGAAAGTCTGGAAGATATTAATGTACTGGGGATGGAGTTTTCTTTCTCTTACACAGTACTTTAAAATTGCTGGTTGTGGTGGATAGCTGAAGGGTCTGATATTATTATTATTATTATTATTATTATTATTATTATTATTATTATTATTATCAGCCTCCCTTCCCCATGCACCTATAGAGATGCTACTGATGTGATGCAGGTATAATTGTCGATGGCGTTTTCTGTTCTTCACCCCATGACTGCCCCTTTGTGGGGAACAGGAAGAGGTGGAATATGGACCCCCCTCCTCATATATTCCTCACAACACTCCAGTAAGGTAGCTTAGGCTGAGAGGCTGTGACTGACCCAAGGTCATCTAGTGAGCTTCATGGAAAAGTAGGGATTTGAACCCGGGTTTTCCAGGTACTATGTGCTGCAGAGGAGGTTTCATGTCATGCCAAGGGATGACGGGATGATGAAGAAAGACACAATCGCCAATTCACAATTTTGTAAAAAGTCTACATTCCTTCTTGAGGTCTACCGCCAGCAGCCTTAATCATAACTTAGAGGTATGAGCAGACAGAATACAAATATGAACAATTGTTTATTTCCTAAACTGGATATTGATTTTAGGTGGTAGAAAAAAATGTTGCAGCAAAGTTATTTTGTACAGCATTGTACTGATTCACGTTGGTCTGTTTCCATTGTGTGTCCCTTCTGTTGGTTTTTCACAAGTATAATCATTTCTGCATTAAGTTACAGATTGAAGAGGCAGGTAGTTTGGATGTTGTTGCGTGACGAGGCTGCCCGAAATCCTCCCTAATAACTCACACAAGGACACTTATTTTTGGTTTGGGTTTTTGGCATTATTTTGGCCACAACTTTATTTAAATACAATTATTTTATTTGAGTGTTGGCTTAGGCTTTTGGTTAAACCATCTGTCCCCGGCTTTGGGACAGGACCACTTTCCATCTGACCACTTGGGTCAGGACCATCACCATCTGTCCACTTTGGACAGCACCAGCTCCGACTTCCCCATTTGTAATGGGAAGTAAAGTAAACACCCCATGGGGGAGGAGGTAGCTGTGCCCAGGCATTCCCCCCTCTTGACCAGGAGTGTTCCCCAAGGCTCAATCTCTGTAAAGGCCCCCCAGCCCCGCCATATGGCGGGGTGTAAGGACAGGAGACAAAGCCCAGGATTCCTTTAACGGAATACTTCTATATGGAGCAATAAAATAAAAAAAATCCTTCAGTAGCTCCTTAAAGACCAACTAAGTTTTAATTTTGTTATGACCTTTCGTGTGCATGCACATGAAAGCTCATACCAAAATTAAAACTTAGTTGGTCTTTAAGGTGCTACTGAAGGAATTTTTTTATTTTGTTTCGACTCAGACCAACACGGCTACCTACCTGTAACTAGAAATATGGAGCAATGTTAAGAAGATGGTAGGCATGTAGATGCCTCACCCCTCCTCCAACAAATTAATTAACCAAAAGCCTAACCGCCAACCTAACAAGTTGTGATGATTTGCTAAGCAGTAGGCTAGGCAAGAAACCAAATGACAGCCAATCGGCCATATGGCAAAATTCCTACTGGGCCCCTTCAACAGGCGACCCCTTGACAGGCAAAGCAATGTCAGGCTAACACCTTAAAAACACGCGGCGGGTGGGAGGGAGATTCAAAAACCAGCACGAGTGACCAAAAGCGAAAGACGCTGGGAATAAATAGGGAGCCCACAGCCAATCGGAAATGGAGTTCAATTCAAGCACGCCCCCTAAACACTCTGGCTTGCATAACCCCAGCCCCCACCCAAACCTGGAGGACTTCTTACAGCCCTTCCGCAACACGCATTATCTCTAATAAGATAATGCGCTTTCTGCATCATCTGTGGAATGTAGAATGGCTCTGTTAAAACTTTCACAGTGTATTTGTTTATAGAAGCATAACTTCTACTTTTTGAACAGGGAGCCAATAGGCTTTGTCTCACTGTGCTATCTTGGACACAGAAATACACAGCGGAGTCTGCAGCTGTCAGGGAGTTCAGCTGGAGGGAGAACTCGTTCTTGGAGGCATCTGAAGAAATGCTTGCTCGGTTCTTTAGGGAAGGAGCATATGCTTTTCCTCCAGCATAGGGGTATATACGTGCAATCCATTCCAGACCTTTCCCAGGAGCTTGACGGATCCAACTCCACCAAGAGTACTGAGTAGAGATGGAGAAACCTGTGACTTTACAAAGCAGGTTGAGATTCTCTCCTGGTCTCGCTATTCCTGGCCCAGATGATACAAGCTGAATGTCTGAGAAGACACCTTGGAAAGAGGAAAAATGGAAATGGATGATTGGACGTCATCAAATTGCCACAAGAAGTAAATTAATATTGCAGAACTTCCTTTACCTTTAGACAATGTCACCAAGGAAAACAAGAATAACAAGAGCTCCATAATGTTGAGGAATTATTGTCCAAGAGATACATGAAAGAGGGGACTCTGGGCTGGGAAGCAAGTGAAGATTTTATATTCAGGGCTTTTCATCGGAAACTACTCCCAACTTCCTGGTGGCATTTACACGAGACCTCCCCAGTGAGGCACCTGAGGCCGATAAAAACAATTTCGGGGACCAAGGTTTGCTCCTTGCTTCCTCTTTGTGAGGAAGGACAAACACACAAAGACAAGTGCACACAGAGTAGAGTTCTAATGGATGGGGCATAGATGGAATGTAAAATTCAATCAAAGACGTTTTTGAATAGATTAATGTACTGGGGATGGATTTTTCTTTCTTTAATACTTTAAAACTGCTGGTTGTGGTGTATAGTTCAAGGGACTGGCATCATCATCATCATCATTTCAGATTCCCTTCCCCATGCACCTAGAGAGATGCTGTTGATGTGATGCAATTATAATTTTAAATGCAGCTTGTGAAAAAAATTGCTGGGAGGGAGCTCTGCTGTGGCATCCTGGAGAAGAGGAATTTTTTATGTAAATAAAAGAAAATGTAAGATATCAGTTCCATCTTTATATTCACAGTCCAGTGTACCCTTCCTCCACCCCTGGAATGCCCACCACACTCCAAAATGCAACACCATTATTATTTCTCTCCCCTCGTGAAATCACATCAAGAGTCTTTTTTTTAAAAAAAATGCTTCCCCTGCAAGGAGGGAGATATTTAAAAGTTTCCTTTGCATAAAGGAGTCCCCTGTGACTCCTAACATAAAAGGAGGTACTAGAAGCTATTCTGGTTACAGGGTTTGCTGCTAGCTTTTTCACTAACTCTCCTCCCTTCCCAAAGTTGTCATGGAGGGACTATTTGCAGAAAGCAAAACTCAATATTTACATTAGAAAATGGCTGGTTGTGGCAGGCTTTTCACAGTTCATGTATTCAGCTCACTGCCCAAATTACCCTGAGACCGCATCCACACCATGCAGTTAAAAGCACTGTGGCACCACTTTAAACAGTTAAAATTTCTCACAAAGCATTATGGGAGCTGTAGATTGTGAAGGGTGCCGAGAGCTGTCAAGAGATCCCTATCCTCCCAGAGCTACAGTAGTAATGTAAGAATAAAATAAAATAAATGGATGATGATTAGATTATGATGATAACAACAACAACAACAACAACAATCTGGGAATCAAGTGTATGGTGAGGAAGCTGGCTTACTCGATGGAGCTCTGCTAGCTCCTACAAATGCAGGTTTGAGGTTATGCCTAATAATGCTAAGGCAAAGAAAAGCACAAACACAGGCATAAGCAGTGGTGTCGGAGGACTGAGGGTGACCGCTGTATGTGAAGTCTTTTGAGAGTGGGGCTTGTGTGCATGTCCTTGTGACTTCCCTGCTAGGCTTTGGGTCCAACATCCACCACATCTCATAATTTCATCGGGAGCAAAGATACCGGGTCACATAGTAAATGTCCATACCTCTATGGAAATGCCTTCATTAGGCTAATAACCAAAATGCTGCAACCTAATTGTTCCTTCCCCAGCATCAGTAGAGAACAGGATTGCTCGGTTAAGTATCTTTACACAGTATATTTATTACCCAGCAATTACAAGTGGGGATTCTGCATTCTGAAGCAGTTCCTCCTTTTTTTATACACAGCCCCAGTAGACTTTATCACACCGTGGTATTCTCGGGCACAGGAATACATGGCAGAGTCTGCAGCTGTGAGGGTGTTCAGCTGGAGGGAGACTCGTTCTTGAAGGTGTCTGAAGAAAAGGCTGCACGGTTCTACAGAGAAGGGGCATACCAGTTTCCCCCATCATAGGGATATGTGCCTCCAATCCATTCTAGCCCTTTCCCAGGTGCTTGCCGGACCCAGTGCCACACACAGTGCTGAGTGGAGATGGAGAAACCTGTGACCTTACAGAGAAGGCTGAGGTTCTCTCCTGGTATCACCATTCCTGGCCCAGACAATGCAAGCTGAATGTCTGAGAAGACCCCTAAAAGCAGAGAATGTTTCAATTAATGTTTGAGCACCGTCCAATCACCTCCAATACTTCTCAACTTTCCACCAAAAATACACTTACATTTTGGAAAGGCCGCCAAAGAAAACAAGAATAAGAAAAACTTCATAATGTTAAAAGAAGTAATGTCCTAGTGATTTGGGGAGTGGGGAGCATGTGAAATGTTTATATTGAAGGAAATTCTTTTGAAACCTCCTGGAGATATTTGCATGAGGCCTCCCCCCCCCCAGTGGCTAATGGCACATAAAGAGGGTATTTGGAAACAGGTTTGGCATCAAGGTTTATTGATGGCTTTGCCACTGCTTCAATGCAAACATGTGCATAGAGATAATTTATAATGGATGGTATATGGGTGGAAAGTAAAATCCAGCATTTTGGATGTGGAGGGTGCTTTGAAAGGGTTTTGGTACTAGTCCAGATTTTTATTCCATTTTTTATTTTATATCTCAGACCTGCTGATGGTGGCTGGCCTTGGTTTTCAGCCCATTGCCCCATACCCTGAGGCCACACTCACACCATGCAGTTAAAGCCAGTGTGGTGTAGTGGTTAAGAGCAGTAGACTCGTAATCTGGGGAATTGGGTTCGCGTCTCCGCTCCTCCACATGCAGCTGCTGGGTGACCTTGGGCTAGTCACACTTCTCTGAAGTCTCTCAGCCCCACCCACCTCACAGGGTGTCTGTTGTAGGGGAGGAGGGGAAAGGAGATTGTTAGCCGCTTTGAAACTCCTTTGGGTAGTGATAAAGCGGGATATCAAATCCAAACTCTCCTCCTCCTCCTCCTCCTCCTCCTCCTCCTCCTCCTCCTCCTCCTCCTCCTCCTCTTCTTCTTCTTCTTCTTCTTCTTCTTCTTCTTCTTCTTCTTCTTCTTCTTCTTCTTCTTCTTCCACTGTATCACCATTTTAAAAATGCATAGCTTCCCTCAAAGCATTCTGGGAGCTTTGGTTTTTAAAGAGTTTTAGGAGTTGTGAGGAGACCCCTATTCCCCTCCCAGAGCTACAATTCCCAGAGTCAGTTCCTCTTCCCAGGGAGCTCTGGGAACTGCATCTCTGGGAGTGGGCATATTGTTCCCCTAAAAACTCAGCTACATTTCCCCACCATGAATCATTATCCAAGGACTGAAGAAACAGAGATAAGTGTGGATCTCTCAGGGAGTCAATCTCTCCTGGGATTTGTACCTTTGTACAATTATCAATTATAGGGACCCAGGTGGCGCTGTGGTTAAACCACTGAGCCTAGGGCTTGCTGATCAGAAGGTCGGCGGTTCGAATCCCTGTGACGGGGTGAGCTCCCGTTGCTTGGTCCCAGCTCCTGCCAACCTAGCAGTTCGAAAGCACGTCAAAATGCAAGTAGATAAATAGGAACCGCTACAGCGGGAAGGTAAATGGCGTTTCCATGTGCTGCTCTGGTTTGCCAGAAGCGGCTTTGTCATGCTGGCCACATGACCTGGAAGCTATACGCCGGCTCCCTCGGCCAATAATGCGAGATGAGCGCGCAACCCCAGAGTCGGTCACGACTGAACCTAATGGTCAGGGGTCCCTTTACCTTTACCTTTACAATTATCAAGGAAATGTCTAAAAAATAATTAGACTCACAGCTGAAAACAGCAACAGTACTTGGATTGTGGTTTTATTTCAGTTACAGCTGAAGGCATCCTGTATTCTCCACACCATGCCTGCCCCCTTGTGAGAAGCAGGAGGAAGAACTGAAGAGTTCAGGGATCCAATTTTATGAGAATATGTTTAATGTGTGAAATTATGGGTTAGAAGATATGGATGAATTTTCCTTCTAGTGAAGTTGGGCATTGTAGAGGAGCACCAAGCATTTAACTGTTCCCCAAACAAATGTGGATTATTTTAACTTTGAGTTGTTATTTTGAATGAGGAATTGGGGTATGGGGAGAGAGGTACTATAAACTTCCTTTCATGGCTTTGAATGTTTTGTGAATAGGGTATTCAGTTGTAGTGTGGGGAACTGACAGAATTATGCATATGATGTGTGGGCATGTGTAAAACAAAGATCTGGTAGTTTGTGAGTAGAGAGATACTGAAAGGGGAGAATTTCCTTTTGGATCCCATTCAGGTGATCATATTAAAGGAAGAACAGCAGCACCATGATGGCAGGCTTTCTACCTGTCCTAGGTGTTCATTATATCATGGCTTGAGAGCATAGCTGCCAAGTTCTCCCTTTTTTAAAGGGAAATTCCTTTATGCTGAATAGGCTTCCTCGCAAGAAAAGGGAAAACTTGGCAGCTATGCTTGGGAGACCTGTGATGTGTACAGCTGAATGGAGGGCAAGCTGTCTCTCTCTCGAGTACTGAACTTTGAGTTGCTGATCATTTTTGTAAATTTCACATTCTTCCCCTTTAAAGTTCTATAAAGAACTTATTATTAATTTGCTGGTGTCTGGATGTTACTGCTTTCTCCTGTTAGAGAAGAAATCAAGTGGTTTTGGGAGACTCCTTTGCCGAGGGCAGATGTTGCTGGATCAGACCTCTCATCAGACCCAGGCAGCATGGCCAACTCTATTGGCGACCACTTCCCCAATAGTCCAAGCCAGGACTCAACCAAACACAGCAAATAGTATTCCTGAGTAGTGTGTTGCTCAACTTGATTCTTATCCTTCATATCGGTGGAGAGGTGAGTGGGTGTCACACATGCCTGTGGTACACAGACACATGTACACACAAACCACATCTGGGTGCACCTGGGGAAATGCTAAGCCGCCCACCTCAACTTACTCCAGAAGAGGGGTCTACAGACCACCAAACACAACAGTTTAGCAGAGTTCCATTTCAGTTCCATTCTCATCTCCAGGTGGATAGGGAGGACAGATGTTTTGATTTTTATTTTTTTTATTTTGGTCCATCAGCCACAACCTCTCCATTTAATTCCTGTTGATACGTGATGGTGACTGGCCAGGTTCACTTTTTATTTTGTATATTTTGGATGAGGGATTGGGGGATGATGGGAGAAGTACTATAAAATGCCTTTCGTGTCTTTGAATCTTTTCTAGTTCTATTTTTTTACGAATAAATAAATAAATACAGATTTTCTTGGTTTACAAAAGTATGTGCATTGTCTCTTTTTCAGGTTGCAAAGTCTTTTCATTTACATTTAATATGAGATTTTCTGAATGGGGATTAAACCTATCCTGCAGGGAACTAGCAATGACTCTCTCTGTCCGAAAAGCAAGTGTTCTATGGCTTGGTAGCTCGTGAATAGAGAGACAAAGAGAGAGGAAAGGTGAGAATCATTTTTTCTGGATCCCATTCATATCTGAAAGAATCACAATCTGAATTAAGAGCAGCATTATAATGGCAGGCTTTGCCCCTGACCTAGCTGTGTATGTATTATAACATGTCTGGAGAGAGCCCACACATTTACTGCTGTAGAGATGAATTACTGTCTATCTCTGAATGGGAGCACAAGATCAAACTATTGTCCCAGCGACCGGAATCAATTTGTTTAGTCTCTTGCAGCTTAATAAATTTAGCAGCCATGAGCAAAGGAGGGTTTTTGCCAGGCTTCAGTATCACTTCCTCTCACTGTGTGCACTTGTACAGTAATACACTGCCGTGTCCTCGGGTTTCAGGTTATTCATTTGCAGATAAAGGAGGCTCTTTGAATTGTCCCTGGAGATGGTGAATCGTCCTTTCACTTTATCCCCGTAGCGAAAGGTAGTGGACTCTGGATTTATTTCTGCCACATATTCCAGACCCTTCCCAGGAGCCTGTCTTACCCAGCTTATCCAGTGGCTGCTAAAGGTGAACCCGGAGGCTCGACATAAGAGACGGAGAGACTCACTAGGCCTTTTGACGTCTCCTCCAGACTCCTCCAGCCGGGCCTCTGAGTGGACACCTAGGGAGAAAGAAATCTATTATTAAGACCCCCTTCATGTAAACCTCTAGATCTGAAAACACCCCTACGATGAAATGGAGAAAAAATACCCCCAAAGATGGTTGAAAGGAAAACAATTGGAAATAAAAGCAGCATTTTCCCAACTTGAGTTTTGAGACAATTTCTGCCTTTTGTTGTAGATGTGGCTGGGAGGGAGTCTGGCTGATATAAACAGGAAGCTGGCCCTACATTTGCATACACCTCCAGATAAAAGAGTCCCACAAGCCTTCCACAACCTCTCCCTCTCTGCTCTTATACAGTAAGCAGACATGATTTCGGGAATGGCAAAAAAATTCCCATCAATAGGCAACAGGGTAGGGCAGTATACCCTCCAACATTTTCCCAATGAAAATATTTATGCACCACCAATCTGACTGGGTTGCTCTAGCCACTGTCAGTGGCTTCCAACATATATAAAATCATTTGTTGTTGTTGTTGTTGTTGTTGTTGTTTAGTCATGTCCGACTCTTCGTGACCCCTGGACCAGAGCACGCCAGGCACTCCTGTCTTCCACTGCCTCCTGTATAAAATCATAACAAAGCAATAAACATTAAACAATGTCCCTATAGTGGGCTCCCTTCAGATGTCTTCTAAAGGTTGTGTAGTTATTTCTCTCCCTGGCTCGGAGGGGGGGGGCGGTCTCATAACTTCATACCCTCCAACCTGGGGCGTTCACCAGCACTCAAGGCAGGTGTGCGCACATGGATACCAGGCAGGGGCAGAGTGCGCTCGCCCAGCCCTCGATGCCACCAGGTAAATTTCCTCGCATGTCTGTCACTCCTAGATTCATTGTGCCTGCCAATCACAGAGGCTGATGGTAGTTCCCTTTTGTGGTTGAAGAGGAACGGGAAGCCTGCATGCTCACTGTTCCTGATCGGTTGCTAAGCTGAAGCCATAACCTCAGTTTGTGACAACTCCAAATTGTTCTTAGCCACCCAACCTGACCCATGGTGAACTGTAGCTGTCTAAATGCAAGTTTTTGTTACAGGTAGGTAGCCGTGTTAGTCTGACGCAGTCAAAATAAAAATAAAAAATCCTTCCAGTAGCACCTTAGAGACCAACTATGACAAATGTAGTTGGTCTCTAAGGTGCTACTGGAAGGATTTTTTATTTTTATTTTAAATGCAAGTTTGCAGATGACACCAAATTGGGAGGGGTGGCTAATACCCCAGAGGACAGGATCACATTTCAAAATGACCTTAACAGATTATACAACTGGGCCAAAGCAAACAAGATGAATTTTAACAGGGAGAAATGTAAGGTACTACACTTGGGCAAAAAAAAAAATGAAAGGCACAAATACAGGATGGGTGACACCTGGCTTGAGAGCAGTACATGCGAAAAGGATCTAGGTAGATCACAAACTTGACATGAGTCAGCAGTGTGATGCAGCAGCTAAAAAAGCCAATGCAATTCTGGGCTGCATCAATAGGAGTATAGCATCCAGATCTAGGGAAGTAATAGTACCACTGTATTCTGCTCTGGTCAGACCTCACCTGGAGTACTGTGTCCAGTTCTGGGCACCACAGTTCAAGAAGGATACTGACAAGCTGGAACGTGTCCAGAGGAGGGCAACCAAAATGGTCAAAGGCCTGGAAACGATGCCTTATGAGGAATGGCTTAAGGAGCTGGGTATGTTTTGCCTGTGGAAGAGAAGGTTAAGGGGTGATATGATAGCCATGTTCGAATATATAAAAGGATGTCATATAGAAGAGGGTGAAAGGTTGTTTTCTGCTGCTCCAGAGAAGCGGACACAGAGCAATGGATTCAAACTACAAGAAAGAAGATTCCACCTAAACATTAGGAAGAACTTCCTGACAGTAAGAGCTGTTCGACAGTGGAACTTGCTGCCAAGGAGTGTGGTGGAGTCTCTCCTTCTTTGGAGGTCTTTAAGCGGAGGCTTGGCGGCCATCTGTCAGGAATGCTTTGATGGTGTTTCCTGCTTGGCAGGGGGTTGGACTGGATGGCCCTTGTGGTCTCTTCCAACTCTATGATTCTATGAAATGTGACTCAGAGGAGGCTCATATCCCTCTGAATGTGTCCAATTTGACTTGAGATTCAGCTGTATCCAGTGCACAGCATTACTGGTTATTCATAATCTATTCCTCCCACAAATGTTCTGCTTTGTTTTTCATTCCACTTATGGTGCAAGAACGCCCCTACAGATGGTAATAATGCAGTAACACTGGGGAAGCATCTCAGAAGAACTAATAATAAAGTGTATTGTGGGTGGATCCAGTATAAATCTACCACTATTACAGTAGATACACCATCCTCCCCCCCCCCTTAAAAAGCCCTGTCTGTTGTGGTCCACAGCTTCAGAATCCATCTTTCATAGTGAACGTGATCAGAGAACAGCACGAGAGAATTAACCCCCCTCCAAAAAAGAAAGAAAGAAAGAAAGAAAGAAAGAAAGAAAGAAAGAAAAAAGTTTAGACTAGGGGGGGGGGGGAAGAAGCATAAGAATTCACCAAGCAAAGTTAAGTACACCTGGAAACAGCCTCATAATTCACCAGGGAAACTTAAAGTGATGATAAAACAGCAACAGAATTCATCAACAAAGTGAAAGAGATAAGAAAACAGAATCAGAATTTAGAATTCTGAACTCTACTCAACACACCTATGAGTGACATGTACGCTCAGAGCTAAGAGAAATGTGACACAAGCCATGATTCATTGGCTGCTGGTAGGATTCTGATTCCATTTCCCATCCTCCTGTAACTGCCGCTTTGAGGAGACATCAACCAACATGGGGAAATGAAGGAGCCTGAAATACAGAGCTGTGTTTTACATCCTTTCCCTGAAACGTAGAGCTAGTGATACCAGGCTGTTGGGACAGGGCTGAGCTTGGAACATGGAGCAAGAAACAAACTGAAGCAAACACACAGTACATGTGTCTCCAGGTGTGGAAATTGAGAATAAATGAAGATCTGAGCCTATCGTTCTTGCCTGGTTTTTAAAAAAACAAAACAGAAGGTAATCTAAAAGAACTTGTGTAGACATGAAAATGATGATGGATCTCTGAATTTAAAAGGCCCTCTGCTATTGAGTTGACAGTGCTCTCCGCTGCCCTCTTTACATACCAAGTGGGGGTGGTGGAAAAGCAAACAAACAACCCTTCCTTGATTCTGGATTGAGAATAGAAGCCATCTTGATTCTCTCATTTCTTTCTGTGGAGGAAGACAGGATGATGGTCACTAGAGACACTGCTGACAAAGACTTCGGGGTCACTCTCTCAGAGCTGCGAAAACTGATGGAATACCGTAAGTCCGAGGCAGTGGAGAAAATAAAGGAACTTTATGGTGATGTCTTTGAGATCTGTAAACGACTGCGCACTTCACCCACACTTGGAATAGTTGGTACCCAATCAGAAATCGAGCTCCGGAAAGCTGTATTCGGAAGTAACTTTATACCACCTAAGAAACCCCTGACTTTCCTGGAATTAATGTGGGAAGCACTCCAGGATATGACGCTATGTATCTTAGAAGTTGCAGCCATCATCTCCTTGGGACTCTCTTTTTATAAGCCACCTGGAGGGAATATTGCAGCATGCCAGTCGGAAGGGCACGGAGGGGGAGGGGAAGAGGAAGAGGAGGAGGCTGACTGGATCGAAGGGTTTGCAATACTTCTATCTGTCATGTGTGTTGTGTTGGTAACTGCCTTCAATGACTGGAGTAAGGAAAAGCAATTTAGGGGGTTGCAGAGTCGCATTGAAAGTGAACAGAAGTTTACTGTTATCAGGCACGGGGAGTGCAAGCAGGTGCTAGTAGCTGAATTAGTGGTTGGGGACATTGCCCAGATCAAATATGGTGACCTTTTGCCAGCTGATGGTGTGCTTCTCCAGGGGCATGATCTGCAAGTTGACGAGAGCTCCCTCACAGGGGAATCAGATCATGTCAAGAAGTCATTGACAGTGGACCCAATGTTACTTTCAGGTACCCATGTGATGGAAGGTTCTGGGAGAATGGTTATTACAGCTGTGGGCGTAAACTCACAAACAGGGATCATCCTCACTTTACTCGGAGTCGGAGACGAGGAGGCAGAGAAGAAGCTCAAAAATTCAGGAGATGTGACTCCTGGGCACAGCAAGGAATCAGGCCCAAAGCCCCGCAAAGTGTCTGGAAACCAGGTTGAGGATGAGGAAAGTGCCCAGAAGCATACCTCACACCCGAAAGAAAAATCAGTTCTGCAAGCAAAACTCACACGGTTAGCCCTTCAGATTGGCAAGGCAGGCCTGGCAATGTCAGTGATCACGGTCCTCGTCCTTATTATTTTTTTCCTGGTTCAAACATTTGCAATCGAGAAGCGTACTTGGACTGTTGAATGCACACCAATTTATATACAGCACATAGTGAAGTTCTTTATTATTGGAGTGACCATTTTGGTCGTAGCTGTTCCAGAGGGCCTGCCACTGGCTGTCACCATCTCCCTTGCCTACTCTGTGAAGCAAATGATGAAAGATAATAACCTTGTGAGGCACCTGGATGCCTGTGAAACCATGGGTAATGCAACTGCAATCTGTTCTGACAAAACGGGGACTTTGACCATGAACAGAATGACAGTGGTCCAAATTTTTATTGGTAGTGCACATTATAAAGTTATCCCCATCCCTGAAATGATTCGGCCCACCATAATGAATTACTTGCTTGAAGGCATTGCTGTAAATTGTGCTTATACATCTACAATCCTGCCTCCTGAAAAGGAAGGAGGGCTCCCTCGCCAAATTGGCAATAAAACGGAATGTGCCTTACTTGGTTTGCTGTTGGAACTGAACCAGAATTTCGAGGCTGTAAGGGCTAATATAACAGAAGAGACACTTCACAAAGTGTACACCTTCAATTCCGACCGGAAATCAATGAGCACAGTGGTGAAGAAACCCAATGGCAGCTTTCGGCTGTACAGCAAAGGAGCTTCTGAAATACTGCTGAAGAAATGCACCCGCATATTGGATGCCAATGGGCGTCCAGGACCTTTTTCCAAAAAAGACAGAGAAAACGTGATCAATAATGTGATTGAACCAATGGCCTCTGAGGGACTCCGCACCATAGGCCTGACATTCAAGGAATTCCCAGCTGCCTCCTCAGAACCCAACTGGGACAACGAGGATGAGATTTTCAAGGACTTGACCTGTATTGCAATTGTAGGCATCGAAGATCCGGTGAGACCTGAAGTTCCCGATGCGATAAGAAAATGTCAGAAAGCTGGCATCGTTGTACGTATGATTACTGGGGATAACATCAACACAGCTCGGGCGATTGCTACAAAATGTGGCATTCTGAGGCAAGGGGAAGCCTCTGTGTGCATGGAGGGCCAGGATTTTAATCGGCTGATACGCGGTCCAGATGGAGAGATTAAACAAGAGCTAATGGACAGAGTTTGGCCTACTCTTTGTGTCCTTGCAAGGTCCTCACCTGCTGACAAGTACAACTTGGTCACAGGGATCATTAACAGCAACATCACGGAACAAAGGCAGGTGGTAGCAGTGACTGGGGATGGTACGAATGATGGGCCTGCATTAAAGAAAGCCGACGTTGGCTTTGCAATGGGCATTGCTGGAACTGATGTCGCCAAAGAAGCTTCTGATATCATTATCACCGACGACAACTTCTCAAGCATCGTCAAAGCTGTCATGTGGGGTCGGAATGTGTATGACAGCATCTCCAAATTCCTTCAGTTTCAGCTCACGGTTAACGTGGTAGCCGTTGTAGTCGCTTTTACTGGTGCGTGTGTCACCCAGAATTCCCCTCTGAAAGCTGTTCAGATGCTGTGGGTCAACCTCATAATGGATACCTTTGCTTCTCTTGCTTTAGCAACAGAAAAGCCAACTGAAGCTCTGCTGGAACGCAAGCCTTATGGGAGAAATAAGCCTCTTATCTCCCGCACGATGCTGAAAAACATTTTGTTCCATGCCGTTTACCAGATGGCCGTTGTATTTTCCCTTGTTTTTGCAGGCGAAAAATTCTTTGATATCGAAAACGCGAGATCTGTGCCCATGGATTACCCTCCTACCGAGCATTACACCATTGTATTTAACACATTTGTAATGATGCAAATTTTTAACGAAATCAACGCCCGGAAGATTCATGGCGAAAGGAATGTTTTCTCGGGGATATTCAGAAATACCATTTTTTGCTGCATCAGCGTGGGAACGTTGGTCGTACAGGTCCTCATTGTTCAGATTGGAGGGAAGCCCTTCAGCTGCACAAAGCTTTCACTGGAGCAGTGGTTATGGTCCATCTTTTTTGGCCTAGGGACATTGATATGGGGACAATTGATCGTATTTATCCCAAATCGTTATCTGTGGTTCCTGCCAACGTTTGGGGACAGACCAACAAAACAGGACATTATTGCAGAAGAAGATATGTATGGAGAGATTGACTATGGTGAGATGGAAATGCGTCGAATCAGCCAGGCTTCATGGTGTAGGGGTGTGAACAGAGTACAAACTCAGTACAAAGTAGTAAATACGTTCCGTACTTCCCCTTATGAGTTACACTGCTCAGCTAGTAATAAAACCATCTAAGAGAACACAAGTAGTGATTCTGAAACCTCCTTCACTTGTTGCTGCAGTTGATTTTTTTTTAAAAAAAGAGAGTTATATGCACAGTAGCTCTAGTAAGAAACAGATGGGAATTTCTCCAGCACGGTGAGCATGAATTTACTAGAAGATACTGGTGGTGTGGGTGGACATAAGGAACCAAAATAGCAACTCAGCTCGACCTTACTTCCTAGATGGGTCCGAATATTATGTTAGCAGACCTTTGCTGGATCTTGAGACTTTAAATGTATTTTTTGCACAGGGTGTCTTCAAAACAGTGCTGAAGTGCCTCCCTCTGTCCCCTCCCTCTGTATATAGCTAGGTAGGTAGATGAATATTGCATAACCTTTTAGTTTGGTACCTGTTCGTGCTTTCAACTGATATCAAATGGCTGAGTTGCTCAAGGCCCTCAACTGCCTGCTTGGAAATGCCCTGTTTCCCTCAGTAATTCATACCATTATTTATTTTTTAAGCTGCTGGGCTCCGATTCGTATGAGAGTCAAGATGAGATAGATCTGTCTACGAGTAGGCTACGTGTATTTGCTTGTTGTGCTTAATAGTTGCTTATGGGAGAAGATGATTAAATAATAAAGATTGCTAAAAAAAACTTTTTATAAGAAAAAGAATCCAGTCAAATATGTTATTAAGCCTTAGGATCATAGGATTGGGAGGCAACTCAGCCTTCATCTAGTCTAACCCCTTGCTATTGCAGGAATCCTGCTGCTGCAACACCCCAGAGATGATGATGATGATGATGATGATTTATTTATACGCCGCCCATCTGGCTGGGTTTCCCCCACCACTCTGGGCGGCTTCCAACAAATAGCAAAATACATTAAAATATCACAGATTAAAAAACAGGACTGCCTTTAGGTGTTTTCTAAATGTCAGGTAGTTGTTTATCTCCTTGACCTCCAATGGGAGGGCGTTCCACAGGGTGGGCGCCACTACCGAAAAGGCCCCCTGCCTGGTTCCCTGTAGCTTTGCTTCTCGCAGTGAGAGAACCGCCAGAAGGCCCTTGGCGCTGGATCTCAGTGTCCGGGCTAAAAGATGGGGGTGGAGACGCTCCTTCAGGTATACAGGACCGAGGCCATTTAGGGCTTTAAAGGTCAGCACCAACACTTTGAATTGTGCTCGGAAACGTACTGGGAGCCAATGTAGGTCTCTTAGGACTGGTGTTATGTGGTCTCGGCGGCCACTCCCAGTCACCAGTCTAGCTGCCACATTCTGGATCAATTGCAGTTTCCGGGTCACCTTCAAAGGTAGCTCCACGTAGAGCACATTGCAGTAGTCCAAGCGGGAGATAACTAGAGCATGCACCACTCTGGTGAGACCGTCTGTGGGCAGGTAGGGTCTCAGCCTGTGTACCAGATGGAGCTGATAGAGAGCCACCCTGGACACAGAATTAACCTGTGCCTCCATGGACAGCTGTGAGTCCAAATGACTCCCAGGCTGCGCACCTGGTCCTTCAGGGGCACAGTGACCCCATTCAGGACCAGGGAGTCCCCCACACCCACACCCTGTCCCCCCAAAACAGTACTTCTGTCTTGTCAGGATTCAACCTCAATCTGTTAGCTGCCATCCATCCTCCAACCACCTCCAGGCACTCACACAGGATCTTCACCGCCTTCACTGGTTCTGATTTGAAAGAGAGGTAGAGTTGGGTGCCATCCGCATACTGGTGAACATCCAGCCCAAACCCCCTGATGATCTCTCCCAGCAGCTTCATATAGATGTTAAAAAGCATGGGGGAGAGGACAGAACCCTGAGGCACCCCACAAGTGAGAGCCCAGGGGTCTGAACACTCATCCATCCACCACCACTTTCTGAACACAGCCCAGGAGGAAGGAGCGGATATGGCCCTAAAGACTCTGCTTAATAATGGTCCTTTGTAAATCCCCCGTGTGCACCCAAGTGAAGCCTGCCGGCTCTGTTGGGCCCGCCCCCTGAAGGGTGCCCACCTCCATGGCTGCCTGCAATTGGTCTAATTGAGCAGGCGCTGGGATTCAATTCTCCTGGGCAGTAAGGAGGCCTTTTCTGGCTCCCGTTGGCTAGGAAATGACCTCTGCACAGCCATCACCTGCTGAGAGAGCATGGAGGGTAGGTGGCAACTGACCTGGAATGCAGACCCTCCAAGTGTCCTATTTTCCAGGGACATCCCTAATTTAGAGAAGCCGTCCCCATTTATGATTTCATCCTGGAATGTCCCACTTTTCCTTGGGATGTCCCTATTTTCATTGGAGAAATGTTGGACGGTATGGAGTTATCCAATCTCCAAGCCGTCTGAAGGCAATCCTGCATAGGGAAGGGGTTTTTTTTAATAAAAAAATGTTTAATTTTTATTATGTTTTTTATATATATTGGAAGCTGCCCAGATTGGCTGGGGCAACGCAGTAAGATGTGTTGAGTATAAATAGTATACAATTATCATTATGGAATGGGACGTCCCTATTTTCATCAAAGAAATGTTGGAGGGTATGGGAATGCCACTTTATTCAGGTCATAATGCAGGACGGCAGACTTCAAAGAGCTGAGTCAAGTGACACAGTGGAGGGGAGGGGCATATAGCATAGGCTACTAGCATAACTCTCTCAACTCTCAACATATGAGAGAGCCTGCTGGACCAGGACAAAGGCCCATCTACTCCAACATCCTGTTTTTGCAGTGGCCCGATATCTATGTTGTTTATCAATTTTGTATATCTCTCTATATCTGTAGATCTCAGGGTGGTCACAAATTACAAATACAATATACACCATAGAAATAAGAACAAAAGCAAGCCAATAATCTACCCCTCCCATAACACATTTCAAAAGGCACCAGGTGTACCCTGCCTATTTGCCTGCCTATATCCATCTGACATTTAACTCATCCAGATATCTTATGAATGGCAGTGGTGTGCCCTCTAGAGTCCATGCATGAAACTGCTGGATTTCAATTGCTCTTCTCCATCACCCGATCTTCTCATCCTACCCCAAATCCTCCTGCCTTCTCTTTCTATCAGCTCTTCTTCCTGTCTCCAAACTCCACCCCCCTCTGTCTTTATGTTCAGAGGGTGGGGAGCCTCCTGTTGGCTGTTGGACTACAATTTCCACCATCTCCAACCATTGTTTGTGCTAGAGGAGGCTACTCGTATAACTGCTATTATCCAAACCCAGGGAGATTTGGAAAGTCAGAGGTTGCCAAACCATTGCTTATATCAGGGGCTGGAGAACCAATTTCACATACCCCTTTTGGCAACCTCCTGAGAGCCAAATGTCAAGGTCCAGAGACAAGAGTAGCTGTGACAGCAAATGTGATTACAGTGGTACATGGGGTTGCAAACACCCCGGGTTACAAACACTTCAGGTTACAGACTCCGCTAACCCAGAAGTAGTACCTCGGGTTAAGAACTTTACCTCAGGATGAGAATATAAATTGCGCGTGTGTGTGGCGCGGCATCAGCGGGAGGCCCCATTAGCTAAAGTAGCACCTCAGGTTAAGAACGGTTTCAGGTTAAGAACGGACCTCCGGAATGAATTAAGTTTGTAACCAGAGGTACCACTGTATTAGTTTTGTACAGTAAGCTAGCATCTGCCCATATTTGCATATCCCCTTCAATCCTCCATCGAGATAAGCAAGAGACTGTGTTAGAATTCACAGGGACGTTTTACACAGGGAGAACCATATAACTGTAGATTCCAACCCTCTGCAATGTATGAATCCTGCCCACAGCCATCCCTGGGTGCACTCAAATCACCAGCCTTCTGGTTAGTAGCCAGACACACTGACCCATCCTCCACAGGCGGGCAACATTTGTATGCAAAGCAGGATCATTGTGGGATGTAGCCTGGGATGAGTTCCAAGGACCAGATAAAAAGGCCTGGTAGCCTCAGATGCCCCACATCTGGGTTATATAGCAAGGAAAAAGAGCATCATGAAGAAACTCGGCTTCTACTGTGAGCAAGCAGGAAGACAGCAGCAGTGATGGGAAGGTGGTTAGGGGATTATCATCTAAGGTTGAGCAAGGATTAAATCCCTCTGCCTTGGTTGTATGTACCTGTGCCCTGCCATAAACAGGGCAGACAGTCAATGCAGGATTAAACCCTATCTCCTTGTCCATCATAGGACCTCAGCAGTGATATCAGCTGATGGGCAAGATGCCACAGTTTGGGGGAAATGGCCTCATGGGACACATTGCAATACCTGGTGGACCAAAATTAGACTAGTTGTTTCCCAGCTCTGATGCGTGACGAGGTTGCCAGACACCCCCCCCCCCAAAATAACTCACAACACACTCAGAATTTTAGTTTGGGTTTTGGCAATAATTTGGCCACAACTTTATTTAAATAAGTAAAGACCCCATGGGGGAGGAGGTAGCTGTGTCCAGGCACTCTCCCCTGGACCAGAAATGCTCCCCAAGGCTCGTGCTCTGTAATGGCTCCAGCCCCGCCTGTTGCGGGGGTGTATGGACTAGAGCCCTGGAGCCCCAGGATTCCTTTAATGGAATACTTCTATGCGGAGCAGCATTTAAATGAGGGGTAGGCACCTCCATGCCATACCCCTCCACCAACCAGAATTATTAACCAATGCCTAACTGCCAACTTAACAAGTTGTGACAATTTGCTAAGCAGTAGAAGAAAACCAATGGCAACAGCCAATCAGCCAAATGGGCAAAATTCCTACTGGGCCCTTGCAAAGCAAGCGACCCCATGACAGGCAAAGCAATGTCAGGCTAAAACCATTAGAAAAAAGGCGGTGGGCAGGAGGGAGATCCGAACCACTTCGCAAAAGTGAAACTAACTGCTGGATGCTGAGATTATAAGGAGCCCTTCCTGTCAATCAAATTTTGCTACCTGCTTATTTCCCCAGCAACGCGAAAGAGTCCAATCAAACACACTCCCTCTCAATTGACACCACCCCCAACCCAGGGAGATGTCTTTTTAACCATAGCTGCCAAGTTTTCCCTTTTCTCGCGAGGAAGCCTATTCAGCATAAGGGAAAATCCCTTTAAAAAAGGGATAACTTGGCAGCTATGTTTTAACCCTTTCACAACCCACCCTCTCCCTATTGGAGAATGCACTATATAAAACATAGGTAGCCCATGTAATGCACTGCCACAAAATATGGTGATAGCCAACGACCCAACCTATGCATTTTAAGACTAATTCATGAAGGACAAAACTACCAACGACTAATAGTGAAGGCTATATGTTAGCACCAGGATCAGAAGCACCACGCCTCCACATACCACTTCCAGAAATAAGCAGCAGGGAATCACTATTGCCCTGTACATGGAATTCCTATAGGTATCTGTGCTTGACTACTGTTGCAAACAGGAAGATGGATTACATAGATATTTCATTCACTACAACAGGCCCCTTACTGTCTTGCTGTCATGGGCAACGGGTTCCAGCTGTGCCATTGCCAGATCTAGGCTGAATATTTCATCACTTTTTCTGATGCACCCCAAGGGCCAAGACTTGAAGCTGGCGTTTGCTCACTTGATTCTGTTGGCTCTTCCTCCCAGTTACTTTGCCATCAAAGAGCGGGGTGTGTGTGTGTGTGTGGTGGTTTACAAGTGGTGTCCGCCAGAGACCAATATTTCATCAAATGTAATCATCTCCACTGCAATTATCTCAATCACTGTATTTCATTGTCTTGGCCAACTGTTTCCAGTGTAGGGTTGAAAAACGCACAACAGAAATGTATATGCAACCCTGATGTGGCTATAAATCCTTCCACATGTGTGGTCCATGGCAGGGTTGGGGTGGGGTGGGGGGGCACAATTCAAGTTTTCTGCCACACAAGGTATATGCTTTCCAACTTTGTTGTTGAAGATAAGACTGGTGGAGTTCTGACTACTGCCGTTCATTATAATTGAAGAAGAAGAAGAAGAAGAAGAAGAAGAAGAAGAAGAAGAAGAAGAAGAAGAAGAAGAAGAAGAAGAAGAAGAATGATGCTAATCATTAGCGTGTAGATGGATGGAAGAACCTGCTCCAGGGAGAAGATTTGGTAGTGTAATTGCAAGGCTCCGTGTGTTCCAGTTTCTCCTGCTGGTCATAAAGTGCACAAGATAAATCATGCAATGTGCTGAAAATGATCCCCTCCATGTTCCACACAGCTGGTACCAATCAGGGGACCTCATCATTGGTGGCATTGCCTCTCAGACCACATTTCCATTTCCCCAACTTACTTTTGAGGCACACCCTTCTGAAGAGCAGCCCTTTGATATTCCAGTGTAAGTAATCCCCCCTTTCCATGTCATGTGAGCTTGGAATCTTTAAAACGGGGACAGAACGTGTCAATTGCATCCAGCACATTGCTTTGTATAGCTCAAGGTGCAGAACATTTGCTCAGTGAGGTTTCAGCCTGAAAAGCTTCACAAAACTTACACAGAAGCTTTACATTATATGTTATTTATTGAGTTTTTGTCCTCCTTAGTTTTCACGATAGTTTCACACCTTTCCATCAATTGATCAGTATCACACACTTCTCCATGCATTTCCATATCACTTCCCTTTACCACAAAAAAATTCTGACTATAGTTTACTTTCATAACCATTAAAAATTTCCTTTTAAGACACACAACAATGGAAATAAATACTGGTGTGTGTGTGTGTGTGTGTGTGTGTGTGTGTGTGTGCGTGTGTGTGTAGATAGATAGATAGATAGATAGATAGATAGATAGATAGATAGATAGATAGATAGCAATAAGCACAATATGAGTTCAAAATTGAAATTGTAATAATAATAATAATAATAATAATAATAATAATAATAATAATAATTTATATCCCATCCATCTGGCATCCCATCCATCTGGCTGGGTTTGATGTAAGAGTGGCCCAACATTAAAAAAAAAAAAATACATGCACTGTAGCATTTATAAAGGATCTTTGAATCTATTCGCAGTATGGTGACAAAGTTCTACCAGCACATCCTGGCTTTGGCATTTGCCATAAATGTTATCAATGAGAATCCCAAGATCTTACCCAATGTGACCCTTGGCTTCCACATCTGTGACAGCTACTATGATGCAAAATTGACCTATCGCACCACTTTGGAAGTAGTCTGCAAATTGCACAGGTTTGTTCCCAACTATAGATGTGCCACTCATAAAAACCTAATAGCCGTTATTGGGGGACTCGTCTCTGATGTCTCCTACCACATGGCAGACATCCTAAGTCTCTACAAAATTCCACAGGTAAGATCTGTGCATTTTATTTGGCTGATGTCTGATTCCTGTCTCATTGTGGGGTTGATTTTGTGGTTCCCCAAAAAAAGAGAACAATTATGGACTGAAATATTTTGAATAACCAGGCAAAATCATGTTTCAAGCACCTAGAGGAGCAGAAAGAATTGCTTAGAAACAGGTATGTATATAAGAGTTATTCACCGTGGTTGCTGTCAGGGATCAACATCAACAATATTTGTCAAGTTCTTGACTATAACGCTGTGAATGTTAACTAAAGCTTGTTGTTGTTGTTTAGTCGTTTAGTTGTGTGCGACTCTTCGTGACCCCATGGACCAGAGCACACCAGACACTCCTGTCTTGCACTGCCTCCCGCACTTTGGTCAGACTCATGTTGGTAGCTTCGAGAACACTGTCCAACTATCTTGTCCTCTGTTGTCCCCTTCTCCTTGTGCCCTCCATCTTTCCTAACATCAGGGTCTTTTCCAGGGTGTCTTCTCTTCTCATGAGGTAGCCAAAGTATTAGAGCCTCGGCTTCAGGATCTGCCCTTCCAGTGAGCACTCAGGGCTGATTTCCTTAAGAATGAATAGGTTTGACCTTCTTGCAGTCCATGGGACTCTCAAGAGTCTCCTCCAGCACCATAATTCAAAAGCATCAATTCTTTGGTGATCAGCCTTCTTCATGGTCCAGCTCTCACTTCCATACATCACTATTGGGAAATCCATAGCTTTAACTATACGGACCTTTGTCGGCACAGTGATGTCTCTGCTTGTTAAGATACTGTCTAGGTTTGTCATTGAATGCATAAATGCATAAAAATGGATTTACATGCATTCAGGTACTCATCTACTATATCCCTAAAGCACATGTACATTTCCTTTCAGCTCACTTATGGATCTTTTGCCACAGAATTGAGTGATACAACACAAGTTCCTTTCATTTATAACATGGTCCTCAGTGAAGCCCACCAGCACCTGGGCATTGTAAGGTTACTCCAGCATTTCAGCTGGACATGGGTTGGACTCATTGCTGTGGACAGTGACAGTGGAGACCATTTCTTACATGCCATTGAGCTATTGTTTTCCAGCCATGAAATTTGCTCAGCTTTCACAGAAAGGATCCTAAGTCAAGGCCATGACTTTACTCCCAAGGAGATTGGAAGATTTGAGCTACATAAACATGTCAACGATCCAAAAGTCAGAGCAGTTGTGCTCTACGGTGAAACTATGACATACCTGTTACTGAACACAATAATAGCTTTGTCATTTCCTGAGCTAAAGAGAAACCCATCTTTTACCAAGGTGTGGATTATGACAGCCCAGATAGATGTTGCAGTAACAGCTCTTTTAAGGAGATGGGATTTTGATTTCCTCCAAGGCGCCATTTCCTTTGCAATTCACTCAAATGAACCTCAAGGGTTCCAAACGTTTCTTCAAAACAGAAATCCTCATTCGCCACAAGGAGATGGTTTTCTCAGAGATTTTTGGGAGCAGGTTTTTGAATGTTCACTTCCCAATTCTCTGGGATTAATGGATGATAATGATGATGAAGGCTGTACTGGGGAAGAGAAGCTGGAAAGCCTTCCTAGGTCTGTTTTTGAAATGGCAATGACTGGGCACAGCTATGGTATCTACACTGCAGTCTACGCCATAGCTCACACATTGCATGCAATGTGTATATTCAGGACCAAGCACCAAGGAACATTGGGTAGCACAGGACTTGAATTACAGAATCTTCAGCCATGGCAGGTAACGTTTCGACAGGTAATCACTCATAGGAACATATGAATCTACTTTATTATAAAATGTATGAATTTACATTTTTCCGATAACTGAAATCTGATTCTGAAAAAAAAATAACCTACATTTTGGTATTAGCTTTCTCTAAATAAAAAAGGAGGAACATTCCTAAATATATAATAGCAACAAAGGTGTTCATAAAAATTCGGAAGAAAAATTCCAGGAAGTTATTCTTATTTTATTTCTCTCTCCCCACCAGCTGCACCTGTTTCTTCAAGGCATTTTGTTTAACAACTCAGCAGGTGAAAAGGTGTCTTTTAATGATCACGGGGAGTTTGTACCCAGCTTTGACATAATGAATATGGTCATATTCCCAAACAATTCCTTTCTAAAAATAGAAGTTGGAAGAGTGGTTCCCCATGCTCTTGAAGGGGAACAATTCACCATCAACGAGGATCTCATCGTTTGGCACAGAAACTTCAATCAGGTATGGATTCTTGGGTATTCGAGAAAGCCGCTCCGTTATCCGGATAGGTGATCCAGGGTAGATGATGGTGCGAAGCTTCCTTCAGTCCAGAATGGGTCTGTATCATAACTGGTCCTGATTCCATAATAATCCCTTTGGTTGTTTGTCAGGGAAGAATATGCCACATACCATTGCTAGGGGAAGCAGCACAAGATGATTCATTAGGGTTTGGGGAAGGAGCTATTATACCACTTTAAAATGGAAACTATTGCCTGAAACATGGCATCTTTGTATTTAAGCAAACGCAGAAAGCAATGTGTGAGTAGACTGTCACCATTGGGGGCCAAGCATTGTTTTTTGGGCGGAACCCCATTTTTCTCCTATTTTTTCTTTGAGAAGGAGATAGGGCACCTTTTCCTAGTGAGCATTTGCAAGTATTGTTCAAGCGACGGCAGCATAACCAACTCAGCTCCCTGTGCTGCTGGATCTGGTTTGTGGGGTGCTTGGAAGCTTTAGCCGGCTGAATGCTGAGCAGTAAGAGTGAGATGGAGGAATCAGGATCTATGCTGCATTGATCAAAACAAGGAGGGCCTGGGCCATTAGCTAAGGTGGTGTAATCTTCCACATTCTGCATCTCGTTATCAGAGTTATATCTGTCTATTCCCAGAGACTCTCAAAGAACCCTAATATGTTAGTGAGACAGGACTTGCTGTTACAGAAACCAGGCTGGTTCTAGTTCAGCAAAGCTTGTTATTCTATATGCTGAGTTATTTTATCTTTAATAATAGTTTCCACCAGTTTTCCTAGGACAGATATTAAATAACTACATTTAATGTCAACGTGCCAAATTTACTGAGGTTTAACTGCTCACTTCCTTATTTGACTTTCAGATGATTAACATTTTTCTCAAGCATATTCTCTCTCATCCTGAGCTCTCTCTCTCAATTTTTTAAAAATTAATTTATTCATTTTTTTAATGGATAGGCGGTCCCTGTTTCTGTATGTAGTGATTCCTGCCCCCCTGGTCAGCAGAAGAAAAAAGAGGAAGGGAAGAAATTTTGCTGTTTCGGTTGTGATTTGTGCCCAGAAGCAAAGTTTTCAAACCAAACAAGTATGTGATGCAGAGCATCAAATATCCATACATACGGGATTAATATGCATGAAATTGAGTATTAGTTCTGGGCAGAGGGCCTTCTCAGTAGTCACACCTATCCTGTGCCCTCCCATCAGATATAATGGAAATAGACAACTATCTGACTTTTGCGAGACATCTAAAGGCAGACCTGTTCAGGGAAGGTTTTAATTTTGATGTTTTCTCGTGTTGTAATATTCTGTTAGGAGCTGCCCAGAGTGGCTGGGGCAACCCAGTCAGATGGGTGGCATATAAATAAAATCATCATCATCATCATCATTATTCATTAACACATTAAAATTATTGGAATTAGTCAACATATGTTCATGGGCTTACATGGGTATTCAGAAACAATGCACATTGCGGTGGATGGTGGGGTCAATGCCGGTTAGGTTTAAATACCTAAGATTCATTTTGCTAGTTGGGAGGAATTCCATCCCACACTTTGGCTTGAGAGTCACAGATTGCAGCACTCAACCTGCCCTAGCGGACTAGTGGAAGTATTACTTTCACCTGCTGGTACTTTCTAAATTTGGCTAATCAGGTTCTAGATCTGCTAATTGTCATGTGTAATATATAGGACCAATCAACCACTTCATTGTTTCTCAAGTCTTCATTATTACTGTGGATAAGGAGCATAGTGAAGGCTAAAATGTTTGACTGCATCTGTGGAACCTGGAGGTAGCGGTCAAAATGACTTTCAACGTCCACATTGAACATCTTTGAGGCCTGGCTTTGTATGTAATTTGACCCTGTGATGACCTCTCTTGCTTTTTCAGACCTGAAAGAATGCTTCAGATGCCCAGAAGATCAATATCCAAACAAGAATAGAGACAGATGCATCCCCAAAGTGATAACCTACCTTTCTTATGAAGACTCTTTGAGAATCAGTTTCACTTCAGCTGCTCTTTCTTTTTCACTCGTCACAGCTTTGGTGCTCATAACTTTTATAAGACACCAAGATACCCCCATAGTCAAAGCCAACAACAGAGACCTCACCTATGCTTTCCTCATTTCCCTCCTACTCTGCTTCCTCTGTTCCTTACTCTTTCTTGGGCAACCCAGGAAGTTGACCTGCTTTTTACGACAATCTGCTTTTGGCATCATCTTCTCAGTGGCTGTTTCTTGTGTGTTGGCCAAAACCATCACGGTGGTTGTTGCTTTCATGGCCACCAAACCAGGGTCCAGCATGAGGAAGTGGGTGGGGAAAAGACTGGCCAACTCCATTGTGTTTTCCTGCTCAATTATTCAAGCAGGCATTTGTGTGGTGTGGCTTGCAACATCTCCCCCATTCCCAGATATGGACCACTCACAGACTACAGAGATTATAGTTGAATGCAACGAAGGTTCCGTCCTCATGTTTTATCTTGTCCTGGGCTACTTGGGCCTTCTGGCTATCATCAGCTTAACTGTGGCTTTCTTGGCTAGGAAGTTGCCAGACACATTCAATGAAGCCAAGTTTATCACCTTCAGCATGTTGTTGTTTTGCAGCGTTTGGGTGTCCTTCGTCCCAACCTACCTGAGCACCAAGGGCAAATACATGGTAGCTGTGGAGATTTTCTCCATCTTGGCCTCAAGTGCTGGTTTACTGGGCTGTATCTTTTTCCCCAAATGCTACATTATTATGCTGAGGCCCGAACTGAACAGCAAGGAACAACTAATAAAAAGAAAGTTTTAGGTCACTGTATTTGCCTATTACAGGCATCCCCAAACTTTGGCCCTCCAGATGTTTTGGACTACAATTCCCATCATCCCTGACCATTGGTGCTGTTAGCTAGAGATCATGGGAGTTGTAGGCCAAGACATCTGCAGGGCCGCAGTCTGGGGATACCTGGCCTATTATATGTTTTCGTACTATGGTGTGGGTGTTTAGGGCTTACTCTAGGAGTAAACATCAAACAATGCATATGTCTCACATAGAAGTGGTTCACTGAATTTTCCTGAGTTATATTAGATGGGTTGCTGTTGCTTACTATGAGGGTCTGGAATGAGGCATTGAGGAGGCCGATGTTGTACAAATACACCCCAAATTTACAAGTATGCACTACATGAGCAGAACCAATATCTATTGGAGAGTAAAATCTTTGGATGATGACTGTTTATTGATTAGCAAATGTTTTGTTTGTTATGGTGGTTGTAAAGATCTCCACATGCCAAGTTATTGTGAAAAGAGGGAGCCGCTAAAAAGAAGAAAATATTAAGAGTACAATTCTCTCTGTTATATGTTTGCCTGCCCTATGGGTTCCAAACTGTGAGCTTAATCTAGCAGTAAGCACCTGTTCCTATATATGGTAAAAGAAATGTTCTTTTTTAAAATGTGGGCTCCTGTCCTAAGCCGATGGAACACATATATCTTAAATTCACAAAATGTGGAAGTTTAGGATACAATCATCCCTCTTGTGTCCATGTACTGGTCAGGGTGACTTGCGAACATTTTAATTATAACACAATAAAACTTATTAAAATACCTGAAATGTGCAAGAAATAAAATGTTAAATCAATTTAGTAATGGCTGGTTATTGTACAGTGATTTTTTCCCCCTCCTTTTAGTTTCACTCTTGAACATAATGTATAATTGTGCGATACCATACACGTCTTCTTGAATGTAATCCTCATTCAGTTCAGTGGAGTTCACTCCCAGGCAATTGGATATAGGTTTCCAGCCCTAGTCAATGGAATATATAGGTTCAAAATCAAGGGGCGGGGGCTTATGGCATTTAGATCTACAATTTCATATGAGCAAGATTATAAAACAGGATCAGCATGGTCAGATAATTATGCATATTATGTTACTTGCAACATGAATGCTTCTTGCTGGCTACTGGAAGCAGCTAAAGCTTCTGTCAACAGAGGAATAATCAGGAATTATCTCACAATATCGAACTTTGAACCTGCCTTATACTAAGTCAGAGCATTAGTATATTCTACAATGACCAAGAGTAAATCTCCAGGAATTGAGACAGGATAAACTCCCAGCCATGGAAGATTGAATCTTGAACAGTCCTTTTGCCAAGCAGATGCTCTGCCATTGAACTACGGCAGGCGCCCCAAACTACGGCCCGGGGACCACGTCTTTTATGCAGCCCCCGGTGCCCCCCTGCGCCCGCTGCCGCCACCTGCTCTTACCAGCATGGCACGGCTGCCCACTTCTGACCCGGAAAAGCAAGAGAAATAGCTTGTGTGCATGTGCAAGCGTCATTTCCAGTGTACGCCCGGGTCAGAGGAGACTTCTGCACTTGCACACAAGCTATTTCTGGCGCTTTGCAGGTTGGGAATGTGCCAGAAATAGCATTAGCGCATGCGCATGGGTGTGCATGGCCGCACGCTCCCCTGCCCCCCGGCCTGCCACGCGATCGGCACAGTGGGCATCCGGCCCGAAGCCGGGCAAGTTTGGGGACCCCTGAACTATGGTATGGCCCTTTCTTATCATGAGTTAGCATACCAGTGATGTGGTTTCCCCACCCAAATGTGAATATTTCCACTTCACCTTTTCTTCCACACACGTTTGGATACGAACCTCGGTTTATGAACACCTCGGTTTACAAATTTTCAGTTTGCGAACGCCGCAGACCCATCTGGAATGGATTAATTCACTTTCCATTACTTTCCATGGGAAAGTTCGCTTCAGTTTACGAACGCTTCAGTTTATGAACAGACTTCCGGAACCAATTGTGTTCATAAACCGAGGTACCACTTTATTTGCATTACATTGTTTTTGTGTGCCAACTGTATGGGCTTCTACCACTGAATTTGGAGACATGGGTTTCCTTCAGAAAGCTACAAAACAAGGATATGTTTTGGGAGGTTGTTTCTTTTCTTTTTTTGCAGAGTTATTGTGATTGATATATATACACACAGAGAGAGAGAGAGAGAGAGAGAGAGAGAGAGAGAGAGAGAGAGAGAGAAAGAGAGAGAGATTTTGTTTTCAATATTTGGTTGTAATTCTTCTTGGAGGATGACTGTAGTGCCACCACATGTACAGAGTGCAAAGGAAAAAAAACCACAAAGACACAAGATCCTTGCCAGCAAAGCCCTGAGAGAGAGAGAGAGAGACATAGAGAGACAGAGAGAGAGTGGCATAGAATAGAATAGAATAGAATGAATCTCTCACTCTCCCCCAGGGTATTTTATTCACTTTTACAGATATTTCCCACCACGATTCAAATCAGCCAATTACAAATAGGACAAATACTTTGTTGCAATAAACACCTCATTTATCTACAGTGATGCCTCGCTAGACGAATTTAATTCATTCCAGGACTCAATTCGTCCTATGAAAAATTCGTCTAGCGAGTCCCGGTTTCCCATAGGCATGCATCAAAACTTAATCAATGCATTCCTATGGGCTCCGGGGGACTGGCGGTGGCATGGGACGGGGCTTCGGAGCACACAGCTGGCATGGGACGCAGTCTCCGAAGCTGTGCCCCATGCCGGGGAAGGCAGGCAAGGCGGCAGCCGGGAGAAGAGCTTCTCCCGGCCTCTGCCTCGCCTCGTGCAGCCGGCATGGGGCGCAGCTTTGGAGACCTCTGAAGCTGTGCCCCATGTTGGGTAAGGCAGGCAAGGCGGCAGCCGGGAGAAGAGCTTCTCCCAGCCGCCGCCTCGCCACGCGCAGCCGGCATGGGTCTCCGAAGCTGCGTCCCATGCCAGGGAAGGCAGGCGAGGCGGCGGCCGGGAGAAGAGCATCCGGCATGGGACGGTCAGTGCCTCTCAGCTGATCTTCCTTTGCCTTCTTCCCTTGCTACAGCTGGTTCCCCTTTCGCTAGACAAATGCCTTTTGCAAATAGGTTTTGTGATCGGAGGTTTTTATGGCCACACTTCGCAAGACAAAGTGGCGGCCATTAAAAAAAGCATCTTCTAAACAGGAAGAGAGGGGAAATGGCAGGGGTATGCAGATCTGTAATTCCTAGGATCTGCAGAGAACAAAAGATGAGAGATAAACTCTTAACACCCCTGTGTTAAGGCTGGAATTCTACATCAAAAGCACTGCCAGGAGCCTGGCACTGGGGTTGACAAAAGAGGAAACCAAATTGTTTCTGCATCACTTTACGTGACCCTTCACTCTCACAGAATGGAGAAACATCTCCTCTACAGACAAAGGTGCCCCAAGATCATTCAGTCTGACCCAGCCAACTCTCTAAGCTGCAACTCCCACCAAGTACACCTTGGTCAAGCTTCACCGATCATCGACACAACTGATCAGACTGAATCATAGGAATACATTGTCCAGGATATAATGCTACAGATGACTATAGAAATCTAATAATTCACCTCCCTCTTGTTGTCTCACTAAAGAGTGTACATAGATGGACTTGGGCTCGTAGCCAAGGAGGGGAAAACATGTTGACTACCCAAAGTGACCCCTGGCCCAAACTCTGTACAGGTAATTTCCCCCCCCCCCCCCGCTGTTATGTAATTTTCTCTAATTGGCACACCTGACTGAAGCTGTTCCCAATGGCACTAAAAATGAAGGTACCTGGAAGGAGATGTAGAAGGCAAACAAAACAGAGATGAATAGGCACACAGGTAGCATTCTGTCAGTTAGATCTATAATATAGGATTCTTCCCATTTAATGGGCTAGGCTTCAGAGTCTTCTTGGGCAGTCTCTGCTGGCCTTCCAAAGTATGAAGGTCTTTCCTTGAATGATGCTAAATATAAGGCGATGAGTTTCTCTTTATTGACAGGTACCATCCTATGTAGCCTCTTCATGCCAGGCAAGGCAATGCAGAGAGCAACTTTGCTGCAATGTTGGTGAGTCTAGAGCTGTTGTTGCTGCTGCTGCCTGTAGCATGCAAAGTATATACTAATCAGTGCTTGATGAAGGAACCTTGCCCAGTTCCACATGAGTGGTATCAGCCAGCTGACCTTGTCATTGGTGAGATGACTTCTCAGATCTCATACAATTTCCGTGAACTATTCTTCAGGGAGCCTCCTTCTCGGGATATATTTGATGTACCAAAGTAAGGATTTGCTTCTTGTGAGCTTGGCCAGGGGTGCTAAAAGAATAGATGGAATTTAGGGGGAACAAAATTTCAAATTTCTAGTGAAAAATAGAAAAGTGTGGTTAAAAGAGCAATATGAGAGGTAATTGGCCAACATACAAAGAGCTGCTGGAAGAAAAAGATGATAGGCTAAAACTTTTTTTAAAAAAAGAAAGAAATCTGAAATCACTTGACAGATTGGATGCAATATTTTCAATTGAATGAGATCTCCCCCCCCAAAAAAATAAAATAAAAAATAAAAACAGTTTTTCCACAGAATCTTTGAGACTTGAATTTTTTTTATTCGTATTAAATATAAACCACTCTCTTAAATGTAGGGAGGTCCATCCATAATGATGCAGTGCGTCTGGGACTTTGGCTACAACATCCAAATGGAATCATGGGAGAGGCTTTGGAGGGAAGATATTAAATTCATGGCATGCTATGATTTAAAAGAGAACTGCATGAAAATGCTCTACAGGTGGTATTTAAAACCTGTCAAAGTGGCCAAAATGTTCAGATCAAGGCCAAACACCTGTTGGAAATGCAGGGAGGCAGAAGGCACATTGATCCACATATGGTGGAACTGTAAAAAAAATCAGAGAATTTTGGGAGATGATCTATAAGGACCTTTTTTTTAAAAAAATGTTTAAATGCTCTTTCAAGAAACCTGAAGCCTTCCTGCTAGGAATAATAAGTAATGAAATCTCAAATAAATTAAGGAGAATATTCATGTATGCTACAGTAGCAGCCAGAATTTTAATTGCAAAAAGGTTGGACAGGAGAAGCTACCCCATCCAAATTAGACTGGCAAAACAAATGTTGAGAATATGCAGAACTAGCCAGATTATCAGCAAGGTTCCGAGATGTTACCGATGAAAAATTCAATAGAGAGTGGGGTGTATACAGAGTTTATTTAAAAGAACATTGCAAAAATATAAATCCATTGGCAGGTCTGGATTGACTTTCTGCATGCAATAGGATAATCTTATAAAATTAATGTAATTGAAACAACCAAGAGAAGACAACGCTTAGTGTGCAGATAAAGAATGTAATGTGGGGAACAGAGATCATGTTGAATCCAACTACAAACTGTTACATACAACAAGCACCAACTATGAAATGAATGTTTGTTTGTTTTTGTTTTCTGTTGATTACTTATGTTATGTAGCTTATAAAATGTGTGTGTGTGTGTAAAAAATAGAAAACTGCATATTGGAATAATAAGTAAAAAAACAACTGAGAGAAAATCGTTTTTAGATTAGATAGATAGATAGATAGATAGATAGATAGATAGATAGATAGATAGATAGATGGATGATAGATAGATGATAGAGATAGATAGATAGATAGATAGATAGATAGATAGATAGATAGATAGATAGATAGATATCCTTCTGTATTGTAAGATTTTGACATCCTGGTGCGTGCTGCTCTGGAATAGTGGAATGATACTCATTGTGCAGCTGCTATAAAACTAACATGAATACTAATGATAAATTGAAAAGAAAATATTGGTATCATAATTATTGTTACATTTAAGGCAAAGTATGCCAGGGTACAGGATTATTGCTCTATATCTGCTCATTGCACTGAGGACTTCCCTTCCAAAATAGTACTTCACTTTCTTTACAGTGTTGTGACAAAGTTCTACCAGCATATCTTGTCCTTGGTGTTTGCCATCAACAAGATCAATAAGAATCCAATGATCTTGCCCAATTTCACACTTGGGTTCCACATCTTTGACAGCTACTATGATGCGAGGCTGACTTATCAGGCCACCCTTGACCTGCTCTTCAAATCACAGACGTTTGTCTCCAACTACAAATGTGACACTCAGAAAAAGATCATAGCCATCATCGGAGGACTTAGCTCTGATGTCTCTTTCCGTATGGCAGACATATTGAGTCTCTACAAGATTCCACAGGTAGACTTTATGCATGGATGGTTGGGGGACGGGAGAGAGAAGATTAATCTTACCTGTTACCTGTTATGTTTGTTTGTTTTTTTAAAAGAAACAGAACCAGAATAGCATCAAATAATTCATCTGAAAGAGGAAGTGCCTAGCAGTTCGAAAGCACGTCAAAGTGCAAGTAGATAAATAAAATAGGTACCGCTACAGCGGGAAGGTAAACGGCGTTTCTGTGTGCTGCTCTGGTTCGCCAGAAGCGACTTTGTCATGCCGGCCACATGACCTGGAAGCTGTACGCCGGCTCCCTCGGCCAGTAAAGTGAGATGAGCACCGCAACCTCAGAGTCGGTCACGAGGTCAGGGGTCCCTTTACCTTTACTTGTCAATTTTAGCAAACTAAGCCAGGAGGGTCCCTAGGTGTAATTCTTGAAAAACCTGTGTGTTCAATCTGCAAATGTTCTTTATATTCCTAGGCATGGGTATTGAGATATCGCGACTAAAATATGCGTACCTTCTCTTTCAGCTCACCTATGGCTCAGTTATCCCAGAGGAGAGAGAGAAAACGAGGATAGCTTCCTTTTACAGCATGGTCCCAAATGAAGCCCATCAGTACATGGGAATTATTAGCTTGCTTAAACATTTTGGATGGACGTGGGTTGGGCTGTTTGCTGTGGATGATGATAATGGAGAACATTTTATGCAAGCCCTGGAATGGTTGCTTTCTCAGAATGGGATGTGCTCGGCCTTCACTCAAAAAATCCCCAACCAAAACAACATGAATACTATTAATGAGATCAATGATATCGTCTCTGATATTTATCTAGCTTTCACAGAGAGCAAAGCCAATACATTTGTCATTTATGGCGGATCCATGACTATTCTGTGGCTGAATACATATGTATTCCTAGGATTTCCTGGATATAAGGAAGATAGATCGTTTGGAAAGGTGTGGATTGTGACTGCCCAGTTTGATTTTACATTGACAGGTTTTGAGAGGGGCACTGATTTTCAGTTATTTGAAGGTGCCCTTTCTTTCAAGATTCACTCCAATGAGATTCAAGGATCCCAGCAATTCCTTCATACCATAAAACCTGGTTGGGCACAAGGAGATGGTTTTTTCAAAGTGTTCTGGGAGCAAGCATTTGACTGTTTATTTCCAAATCCTGAAGAACCACTGGAGGCTGATGGAAAATGTACTGGGAAGGAGAAGCTGGAGCGCCTTCCTAGGTTTGCTTTTGAAATGAGCTTGAGTGGCCACAGCTACAGTATCTATAATGCTGTCTATGTCATAGCACATGCTTTGCATGCCATGTACTCATCTACATCCAAGGACATAGCAATGGCCAGAGACAAGAGCCTTGAACATCAAGTTCTTCAGCTATGGAAGGTAATGAAATAATCTTATTTATGTGAACAGATTTGTACAAGGCTAGAGAGGTTCCAATGTTACTCTGGATGGGTAATTGATATGATGGTGTTGTACATCGTATTCATTGGGGGGGGGATCACATGCCATAATATCATGTAGGTGGGAGAGACATGGTTGTTTAGTAGTTTAGTCATGTCTGTCTCTTCGTGACCCCATGGACCAGAGCACGCCAGGCACTCCTGTCTTCCACTGCCTCCCACAGCTTGGTCAAACTCATGTCCGTAGCTTCGAGAACACTGTCCAACCATCTCGTCCTCTGTCGCCCCCTTCTCCTTGTGCCCTCAATCTTTCCCAACATCTGGGTCTTTTCCAAGGAGTCTCCTCTTCTCATGAGGTGGCCAAAGTATTGGAGCCTCAGCCTCAGGGAGAGACATTGGAGCCCATCTAATCTATCACTCAGTGACATAGCTGCCAAGTTATCCCTTTTTTAAAGGGATTTTCCCTTATGCTGAATAGGATTCCTCGCGAGAAAAGGGAAAACTTGGCAGCTATGCTCAGTGATGAGTGTCAAACCAGACAGGCAATATGGGAAGACCATAAACAAGATGGTTTTTAGTCTGACAAGGGAAGCTGCTCTGTGCCACACAGCAAATGGGTGCCCACCTCACCTGGCTGGTAGTGAGTAAGACAAAAGACAGAGAAGTGTGTGGAGAGCCATGTTTGATTTTTGCTAGAAGCCAAGGCTGTGACTATGGAAGTAGCAAGGCCTTCTGGGGTGCTAATGCTGTGAGCCCATCCATTTTAGGCTCAGATTGTCTATATGTGTGAATAAACGATACATCATAAAGGCACCAGAGTGTCAACTGTCCTTCCATCCCACCTGAATCCTCACACTGCTCAGAGATTGGTGTGGATGAAGCAATACATACAAACATACATCTTGGTTGTTGCTGGCAATCACCTGTCTCGGGAGATAATGGAGGAGTGTGCCTTTAGGGGTGAAGTCAAACTGTTGACAGGTGGAAGCGTCTGCTGTGGTTGTAGAGACTGATAAGAGAGAGACATGATTTGTTGCAGCTGGGCCAAGTGAAGGTGTTGGGTTTTGATACACGAGTACATATCAGCATGTAGACTTCAACTTAGCAAATATTTATCCTTGATTTTAGCCCAAAGTCTGCAAAGTGTTTATTCTTTGTCTTTTCCCTCTTGTACAACCAGCTCCACACATTTTTGCAAGCTACTTCATTCAACAACTCAGCTGGAGAAACATTGTCCTTCCACAATAACAGGGAAATGGAAGGAGGATTTGATATCACGAATGTGATCATCACATTTCCTAACAGGTCCTTCCAGAGAGTGAAAGTTGGAACTGTTATTGAGGGGAAAGAAATACTCATTAATGAGGAGATAATAACATGGCCCAGGAGCTTCAATCAGGTCTGGATTCTAGGGTATTTTAATGGGTGGGTATTATCCATAAAGGCAGTGCAGGGTACCTGATATTCGACTTGAGGGATGGAGGGGAAGGATGGAGAACCTGAGACAGCCTCCCCACCACCAGACCAGTGTTGCTGGACTGCAGCTCCCCTGACCATTGGGCTGTGGTACCTGGGGCTGATGGGAGTTGGAGCCCCCATGCCTGTTTTAGGTTTCAGCAGAGAAGATACTGACCATCAGGGTATTCCTGTTGGAGGCTCTTCAAATTTTGAATTTGGCAGGTGAACACCCTCCTACATTTTTATTTTTATTTTTTGCTTTTGAAACATTCTAACACACACAAGACTGAGTAAGAGGAGCAGTGCCGGATTTACATATAGGCTAAACAAGCTATAGCTTAGGACAGGCATAGGCAAACTCGGCCCTCCAGAAGTTTTGGGACTACAACTTCCATCATCCCTAGCTAACAGGACCAGTGGTCAGGGATGATGGGAGTTGTAGTCCCAAAACATCTGGAGGGCTGAGTTTGCCTTTGCCTGGCCTAGGGCCCTATTCTCTTGAGAGCCCCCCTCAAAAAAAATTAAAGAGAAAGAAAAACTGGGTGTACATTTCCAAATTATGAGATAAAAAACAAATAAAATAAAAGTCACATACAGCAACAGTGTTTTGTGTTGTGTAAGTTTCTATGATGTAAGTCATGGGCCCCGCCTGCTAGCCTGCTCCCTAAAATATCACTGGTTTGTTCATTTCTATATATAGGGTGCCTACATTCTGCTATTTATCATTATTAGTAGCTTGCATCATATATTCACACCTATTACCTTCACTAGCTGAGGGCCTCATCAAACCTAAATCCAGCCCTGAACAGGAGTGAGAGAAGACATTGGGTCAAGTCTTGCTTCAGTTTCTGTCTTCAACCAAACAGTAAACTTCAAAAAATAAGCTCTGATGTGCTGAGGAATTTTTTTGTAGATTGTGGCATTCACATATATTTCCAATTCTTCCATGCCAGTTCATCATGTGTTATTGTTAGGGTAAATGTGAGTATATATTTAAAGTAGGCATCTCTCATATCTTGTTTAGGAGGGAAGGTTGAGAAGGAGGCAGGGCTGGAGGCAGAAAGAGAAAGAAGCAAAAGGGGTGGGGGAGACCTGTTGTACATAAAGGTAAAGGTAAAGGGACCCCTGACCATTAGGTCCAGTCGTGACCGACTCTGCGGTTGCGGCGCTCATCTCACATTATTGGCCAAGGGAGCTGGTGTACAGCTTCCAGGTCATGTGGCCAGCATGACTAAGCTGCTTCTGGTGAACCAGAGCAGCACACGGAAACACCGTTTTCCTTCCCGCTTGGAACGGTACCTGTTTATCTACTTGCACTTTCAGGTGCTTTCGAACTGCTAGGTTGGTAGGAGCTGGGACCGAGCAATGGGAGCTCACCCCATCACGGGTATTCAAACCACCGACCTTCTGATCGGCAAGCCCTAGGCTCTGTGGTTTAACCCACAGCGCCACCCGTGTTGTACATAGTTCTTTAATAAAACTGTTTCTTATTCAGCTCATCATTAGAGAACATGACATTTAATGGGTAAATGAGCAGACGGGCTTCCTACTAAGCTGTTCTTCAATCTTCATCTTTACGGGCAGGTGAAACCTGTTTCTGTGTGTAGTGATTCTTGTCATCCTGGTTATCAGAATATAAGGAAAGAAGGAGAGAAATTTTGCTGTCATGATTGTGCTTTGTGTCCGGAAGGGAAGATTTCAACACAGAGAGGTAAGTAATGGGACCCTTCTGCTCCTCAAAGATTCTCAGTATTGTCAGTTCACAGTCAGTTGCTTCTGCTTCTGTAATTTCATTTATGGATTGCATCCCATAATGTGATTTTATGTTTTAACCACCCTGAGACTTGCGGTTATACGGCAGTACTGTATACAAATTTAGTAAATAAAATAATCCTACAAGGCATCTTGACGTGATTTACAATATAGTAAAACATATCTAAAACAGTTACATATAGAAAAACAGTATAAACAGCCAAATATATATAAGCATTTTAAAAAGGAAAGTTATATACAGTGGTGCCTCAACTTACGAATTTAATTTGTTCTGAAGGCACCTTCGTAGATTGTCTACGAAGCTGAGCTTGTCTGGTGAGCTGAGCTTGGGAGACACTCTGTAGGTTTTGTGGTTTTGTCTTTTGGGGCTGTGTGTGTGTAAGTTTGTGTGCTTATTTGTTTTCTTACTTGTTTGTGTGCTTGTGCTGGTTTTCTAGGGCTGCTGCCTCTTGGATTTGGGTGACTGTCCAGGCTTGTGTGGGTGTTTGTTTCTGGCTGTGACCTTGTTTGTTTCTGGCTGTGACCTTTCACCTAGAACTGTGAGTCAGGAAGTTCAGGTGATTAGCTGTGGGCGGAGCTAGTCAGAGCTTGGAGTGCAGCGACTGAGGAAGGAGCAGAAGGTGAGCTGAGCTTGGGAGACACTCTGTAGGTTTTGTGGTTTTGTCTTTTGGGGCTGTGTGTGAGTAAGTTTGTGTGCTTATTTGTTTTCTTACTTGTTTGTGTGCTTGTGCTGGTTTTCTAGGGCTGCTGCCTCTTGGATTTGGGTGACTGTCCAGGCTTGTGTGGGTGTTTGTTTCTGGCTGTGACCTTGTTTGTTTCTGGCTGTGACCTTTCACCTAGAAGTGTGAGTCAGGAAGTTCAGGTGATTAGCTGTGGGCGGAGCTAGTCAGAGCTTGGAGTGCAGCGACTGAGGAAGGAGCAGAAGGTGAGCTGAGCTTGGGAGACACTCTGTAGGTTTTGTGGTTTTGTCTTTTGGGGCTGTGTGTGTGTAAGTTTGTGTGCTTATTTGTTTTCTTACTTGTTTGTGTGCTTGTGCTGGTTTTCTAGGGCTGCTGCCTCTTGGATTTGGGTGACTGTCCAGGCTTGTGTGGGTGTTTGTTTCTGGCTGTTTGACCCATCTTTTTGACCTAGGGCAGCAAGTCTCGTACGTTTGTTAGGGGGGACCTAGGCCTCTTCCTCTTTCCCCCTCGACCTCAAGGTTTTCAATATGGAGGTGGAGGGAACAACCATTGTCACCTGCAATTCCTGTGCAATGTTTGTTTTCTTGCCAAAGGATGTGGGTAGCTACACGTGCAACAATTGCAAGTTGGTTGCCCTACTAGAAAACAAGGTTGCCCTTCTGGAAGAGAAGGTGCAGCAGCTCCAGGGGCGTGTATCTACGCTCCAGAGAATTAAAGAGCTGGAGCTTTTCTTGGATGCAGCAGAGCACACTGTCTGCACCAAGGAGGAGACAGGGGATCTCCCTGAGGAGGAGGTCAGTTCCCCAACACAGCAGCCAGATGTATGGAGGAACGTGACTCATAGAAGTAGAAGGCCCAGGGATCGCTCTGAGTGCTTAGAATTACACAACCGTTTTGAAGTGCTCATGGAAGACGAGGAACAGACTCCACCTGAGGATCTCTCCCTCATCACAGTTGATGAGGAATATGAAGACGAGCAACCAAGTCAGTCCTCTGGAAATATGCAGGTAACCTTGGAAGGGACAGCACATAGAAGAATCCCAACCAAGCCTATGAAGAGGCGTGTAGTGGTGATTGGGGATTCCCTACTGAGGGGTACAGAAGCAGTGATCTGTGGGCCTGACAAGATGTCTCGAGAGGTGTGCTGTCTACCTGGGGCCAAGATCAAAGATGTAACAGAACGGCTGCAAGGAATCATAAAACCCACCGACAAATACCCCTTCCTTTTGGTGCATGTGGGAACCAATGACACTGCAAGCCATAGCTTACAGAAGATCAAAAATGATTATGAGGCTCTGGGCAGGAAGTTGAAGCAATTAGATGCACAAATTGTCATCTCTTCTGTCCTCCCAGTTGAACGACATGGCCCAGGGAGAGAGGGAAAAATAGGGGAAGTGAACAACTGGCTTCGCAAATGGTGCAAACAGGAACGGTTTGGATTCCTAGATCACGGTCTGCAGTTTCTTGAAGATGGACTTCTGGCAAGTGATGGACTGCACCTCACAAAAGTTGGGAGGAATGTTTTTGCCACAAAACTCAAAAACCTCATCAGGAGGGCTTTAAACTGACTTATGTGGGGGAGGGAGACAGTGGTCCTGAAGGTAGGAGTCTATCAAATGCTGAAGATGATCATCCAAATGTCAAGGACCAAATGGAGCAAGCAGCATGCAGACCTAGTGGTGGGACGAAAATATCCTTAAATAAGAGACATGGGGGAATGATCAACGGTCTTCAATGTCTGTATACTAATGCACAGAGCATGGGAAATAAACAATATGAACTTGAGCTCTTGGTACAGCAAACTAAATATGACATAATAGGCATCACTGAAACCTGGTGGGATGAGTCTCATGACTGGAATGTAGTAATAGAGGGATACAATCTATTTAAGAGAAATAGACCAAACAGGAAAGGAGGAGGAGTAGCTTTATATGTTAGGGATATGTATACCTGTGAAGAGATCCAGGATTTAAAACTTCAAAGCCAAATTGAGAGTATCTGGGTCAAAATTAAGGGAGAGAAAAACAACAGTGATCTCATTGTGGGAGTTTACTATAGATCCCCAAGCCAAACTGAGGACACAGATGATGCCTTCCTGGAACAGATGGCCAAGCATTCCAAAGGAAGTGAGATAGTAGTAATGGGGGATTTCAACTATCCTGATATTTGTTGGATGTCAAACTCAGCCAAGAGCATAAGGTCGAACAGATTCCTCACTGGCCTTGCAGACAACTTCATTGTCCAGAAAGTGGGAGAAGCAACAAGAGGATCAGCCATTTTAGATCTGGTCCTAACCAATAGTGATGACTTGGTTAGTGGGGTAGAAGTGGCAGGATCATTAGGTGGGAGTGACCATGCTCTTCTGGAGTTTATTATCCAGCGGAAAGGAGCAACCAAGCATACTAAGGTCCAAATTCTAGACTTTAAGAAAGCCGACTTCAGAAAACTTAGGGAAACGCTGGGTGAAATCCCATGGACAGTAATACTAAAAGGGAAGGGAGTTCATGATGGTTGGGAGTTTGTTAAAAGGGAGATATTAAAAGCACAACTTCAGGCAATACCAATGAGACGGAAACATGGAAGGTGCCTAAAGAAGCCAGGCTGGCTATCTAAAGAACTTTTGACTGAGTTAAGATTTAAAAGGGATATGTACAAAAAATGGAAAAGGGGGGAAATCTCCAGAGAGGAATTCAAACATATAGCCAGCACGTGTAGAGACAAAGTCAGAAAAGCTAAAGCACAGAATGAACTCCGGCTCGCCAGAGAGGTTAAAAGCAACAAAAAGGGCTTTTATGGGTATGTCCGTAGCAAAAGGAAAAACAAGGAAACAGTGGGGTCACTCAGAGGAGAAGATGGTGAAATGCAAACAGGGGACAGAGAAAGGGCAGAACTCCTCAATGCCTTCTTTGCCTCAGTCTTCTCCAAGAAAGAAAACAACGCCCGACCTGAAGAATATGGAGCAGATGATTCAGCAGGGGAAACACAGCCCAGAATAAGTAAGGAGGTAGTACAAGAATACTTGGCTAGTTTAGATGTATTCAAGTCTCCAGGGCCAGATGAACTACATCCAAGAGTATTAAAAGAACTGGCAGAGGTGATTTCAGAACCACTGGCAATAATCTTTGAAAATTCCTGGAGAACAGGCGAAGTTCCAGCAGACTGGAGGAGGGCAAATGTTGTCCCTATTTTCAAAAAGGGGAAAAGAGAGGACCCAAACAATTACCGCCCAGTCAGCCTGACATCAATACCAGGAAAGATTCTAGAGCAGATCATTAAGCAAACAGTCTGTGAGCACCTAGAAAGAAACTCTGTGATCACTAAAAGTCAGCATGGGTTCCTGAAAAATAAGTCATGTCAGACTAATCTGATCTCATTTTTTGACAGAATTACAAGCCTGGTAGATGAAGGGAACGCTGTGGATGTAGCCTATCTTGATTTCAGCAAGGCCTTTGACAAGGTGCCCCATGATATTCTTGTAAAGAAGCTGGTAAAATGTGGGCTAGACAATGCTACCATTCAGTGGATTTGTAGCTGGATTACTGACCGAACCCAAAGGGTGCTCATCAATGGCTCCTCCTCATCCTGGAGAGTAGTGACTAGTGGGGTGCCACAGGGTTCTGTCTTGGGCCCAGTCTTGTTCAACATCTTTATCAATGACTTGGATGATGGGCTTGAGGGAATCCTGAGCAAGTTTGCAGATGACACCAAGTTGGGAGGGGTGGCTAACACCCCAGAGGACAGGATCACACTTCAGAATGACCTTAACAGATTAGACAACTGGGCCAAAGCAAACAAGATGAATTTTAACAAGGAGAAATGTAAAGTACTACACTTGGGCAAAAAAAATGAAAGGCACAAATACAGGATGGGAGACACCTGGCTTGAGAGCAGTACATGTGAAAAGGATCTAGGAGTTTTGGTTGACCACAAACTTGACATGAGTCAGCAGTGTGATGCAGCAGCTAAAAAAGCCAATGCAATTCTGGGCTGCATCAATAGGAGTATAGCATCTAGATCAAGGGAAGTAATAGTACCACTGTATTCTGCTCTGGTCAGACCTCACCTGGAGTATTGTGTCCAGTTCTGGGCACCACAGTTCAAGAAGGATACTGATAAGCTGGAACGTGTCCAGAAGAGGGCAACCAAAATGGTCAAAGGCCTGGAAACGATGCCTTATGAGGAACGGCTTAGGGAGCTGGGTATGTTTAGCCTGGAGAAGAGAAGGTTAAGGGGTGATATGATAACCATGTTCAAATATATAAAAGGATGTCATATAAAGGAGGGAGAAAGGTTGTTTTCTGCTGCTCCAGAGAAGCGGACACGGAGCAACGGATTCAAACTACAAGAAAGAAAATTCCACCTAAACATTAGGAAGAACTTCCTGACAGTAAGAGCTGTTCGGCAGTGGAATTTGCTGCCAAGGAGTGTGGTGGAGTCTCCTTCTTTGGAGGTCTTTAAGCAGAGGCTTGACAGCCATCTGTCAGGAATGCTTTGATGGTGTTTCCTGCTTGGCAGGGGGTTGGACTGGATGGCCCTTGTGGTCTCTTCCAACTCTATGATTCTATGATTCTATGATTCTATGATTAAAAAATTTGTAAGTCAGAAAGCGCCATTGGAAAAGTGATTTCCCATAGGAATGCATTGGAAACGGAAAAATTCGTAAGTCGAAAAATCCCTATCTAAAACCACCGCAGTTTCCCATCGGATGTCGAGACATTCGTAAGCGTGCGGCCATTTGCTCCATTCGTAAGTCGAAAAATTCGGTTGTCGAGTCGTTCGTAAGTCGAGGTACCACTGTATACACATACATATTTTGGCACTGAGATGGCAATTCTTCTCATTTTTCAGATATGGATGACTGTTTCAAATGCCCCGAAAATGAATACCCAAGCAGAGACCAAGATAAATGTATTCCCAAAACTGTAACTTTTCTGTCTCTTGAAGAACCTTTAGGGATCAGTTTAGCATCTATTGTTTTTGCTTTTTCCCTGGTCACAGTTTCAGTGCTAGGGATTTTTATTAAGCTGCAAGATACACCCATAGTCAAAGCCAACAACCGGGACCTCACCTACACTCTCCTGTTCTCTCTCCTGCTCTGCTTCCTCTGTTCTTTACTCTTTCTTGGAAGACCTAACCAAGTGACCTGTTTTCTCCGCCAGCCTGCTTTTGGCATCATCTTCTCAGTGGCTGTTTCTTGTGTATTAGCCAAAACCATCACGGTGGTTGTTGCTTTCATGGCCACCAAACCAGGGTCTGGCATGAGGAAGTGGGTGGGGAAAAGACTGGCCAACTCCATTGTCTTTTCCTGCTCTCTTATTCAAGCCGGCATTTGTGTGGTGTGCTTAGCAATCTCTCCTCCATTCCCAGATCTGGACATGGAGTCCTTAACTGGACAGATCATAGTGGAATGCAATGAAGGTACTGTCGTCATGTTTTATCTTGTCCTGGGTTACCTGGGACTTCTAGCTATCATCAGCTTCACTGTGGCTTTCATTGCCAGGACCTTGCCGGATGCTTTCAACGAAGCCAAGTTCATCACCTTCAGCATGTTGATTTTTTGCAGTGTTTGGTTTTCCTTTGTTCCAACCTACCTGAGCACCAAGGGGAAATACATGGTCGCTGTGGAGATTTTCTCCATCATAGCCTCCAGTCTTGGGTTACTGGTCTGTATCTTTTCCCCCAAATGCTACATAATGGTGTTTAGACCTGATCTAAACACCAAAGAGCAGCTAACAAGGAGAAAGAATTAGTGAATTTAATGACATATGTATCTTCAAATGAACGGGCCTTTTATAATAATAAATAATAATAAATTTTTATTTATACCCCGCCCTCCCCAGTCAAAACCGGGCTCAGGGCGGCTAACACCAATAAAATTACAATGAGACATAAAAAAAGAAAACAATTAATTAAAATACAGATTAAAACACAATATTAAAATTTAAAATGCAGCCTCATTTTAAGTAGTGCATAAATTCAAACCATGGGGGAGGAAAACACAGGGGTCAGACTGAATCCAACCCAAAGGCCAGGCGGAACAGCTACGTCTTGCAGGCCCTGTGGAAAGATGACAAATCCCTCAGAGCCCTGGTCTCCTGTGAAAGAGTGTTCCACCAAGTTGGGGCCAATACTGAAAAGGCCCTGGCCCTGGTTGAGGCCAACCTAGCCTCAACGGATGGCCTGACTTGGTATGTGGCATCTTCCAAAGTAACCTATGTCTTAAATGGGAACTGACTCCCAAAGTCATTTAGGGTTACAGGGCGTACTACTACAGTGGAACCTCAGTTTATGAACACCTCGGTTTACGAATTTTCAGTTTATGAACGCCGCGGACCCATCTGGAACGGATTAATTCACTTCCCATTACTTTCAATGGGAAAGTTCACTTCAGTTTATGAACAGACTTCCGGAAACAATTGTGTTCATAAACCACTGTAGTGTATTATGCTATTTCAGCTGACTCTTGTTAGGCAGAAATTATTAAAGAAGTTTTAATTACCTGAACCTGTGACTTGATTAGGAAGCAGCTAAAACCTCTATCAACAGAGGAATAACCAGGAATTATCTCATAATGAGAGGAACTTTGAACCTGCCTTATACCAAGTCAGAGCGCTGGTATATTCTACAATGACTAAGAGTAAATCTCCAGGAATTGAGACAGTAAAAATTCCCAGCCCTATCTGGAGCCATGGAAGATTGAATCTTGAACAGTCTTTTTGCCAAGCAGATGCTCTGCCACCGAACTGTGGCCCTTTCTTTATTTTTATTTTTCTTCTTTTTTATTAAAGATTTTCTTGATTTACAAAAGTATGTGCAATGTCTCTCGTAACATTTTTACAAATCAGTTTCATTTGTTGAGACATTGGGAAGAAAGGGGGAAAGAGGTAGATGGGGGCATGATTTAGCACAGGAGTCCATAAACTATGGCCCGCGGGCCAGATGCGGCCCAATTGGCCTCCCAATCCGGCCCGCGACAAACCCCGCCGCCCGCTCTTACGGCGTGCAGCACGGCGGCGCACTTCCAGATCGGAAAAAAGCGCCGAAAATCGTTTGTGTGCATGCGTGTGGGCCTCTCACCAACCCAGAAGAGGTCATTTCTGGTGCACTTCTGGGTCGGGGGGAGGCCCATACGCATGCACACAAACAATTTTCGACGATTTTTCTGACCTGGAAGCGTGCCACCACACCAGTAAGTGTGTTGCGCATGTGCATGGGCGCGCACTCCCCCACCCTCCGGCCCGCTGTGCGCGCACTCCCCTGCCCTCCGGCCCAAAGCCAGGTAAGTCTGGGGACCCCTGATTTAGCTTATCAGTGATGTGGACAATAGGGAAATAGTCCAATGGTCTGATTCAGCATAATGCAGGTTCCTATCTAGCTCACTACGGTTGACACTGAGTGTCAGTAACTCTCTAGGTTTTCAGGATGGAGTTCAGGGAATTATGAACTATCCCTCTTTCAACACCCATTTCAACGTTGCAGGGAGGATGGGCAAATAGTAGACCACAATCACTCTACGTATATCAAGCCAAGAGTGACTGTCACTATCCCCTAGCAAGAAACAGGAAAAAACAGATTTCAGCAAATCGGAATATGTAAGAGTGACTTTCATTGATGACATCTTCTCTCATAGGGTTCATTGCCACTAAACTTTTAAAGCACTGTTATGCCACTTCAAACTTCCATGGTTTCCCCAAAGAATCTTGGGAATTTTAGTATTTAAGGAGTACTGAGAAATGTTAAGAGACCCCTATTTCCCACTCAACTACATTTCCTAGAGTCCCTGTGGAAGAGGGATTGTAGCTTTGCAAAGGGAATAGGGGTCTTGAAACAGCACCCTTCACAAACTGGGGTTGCCAGGATTCTTTGGAGGAATCCATGACTGCTAAAGTGGTATATTACTCCTTTAAATGTGGTGCAGATGGATCCTGAAAGTGGGAATGGGGGATAAGGATGTCCCAACTGTTCAAAGTTCAAAGATGTCTCCCTTCTATCTGTATTCATCTCCAACTCATCTCCCACGTGTTCTCCAATTAGGGTGACAATAGACACACCTGATACCAACTGTGCCTTTCAGCACCAGAGCTCAGAGGAGGTAATTATATTTCTCTACAATTATCCACATCATAATAATTAGTTCAGTGCAACTTCGGTTTTCCAGAAGGCACTAGAAACAACATCAATAAGTAATTCAGAAACTGTCTATAAAACCTTCCTTTTGTGACATTTAGAGCTGGGGCGAGGGCAGAGCAGGGCTCTGTCAGATTGAACTGAGACAGCTCCCCGCACTCTGCACCTTTCATTATATACTTCTGGCTTCAAATCCACGTGTGCTTCCTGTCATTCAAATCTTGCTTTTCCATGCTTCTTTTTGCGTTGTATATTGGAAGTGTGAGTTGGTATCAATTGTCAGCTTCTTTTAAAACTGAGACTGGTGCCTGCGGTGAGACCGTAGGTGGACACAGGAGGATCTGTTCAAAAGAAGTGCTTTTCTCAAAAATGGTCACACTTCTTCTTCTTCTTCTTCTGCTGCCTCTGAAGGAGTGCAAAATAGATGCCATGAAATGTCCTGGAATGGATTCCTTCCCCGTTCCACATGAGTGGCATGAGCTTGGAACCCTCCTCATTGGTGGGATTGCCTCTCAGATACTTTATATTTCTCCCAAAGTTTCCTTCCAGGTATATCCTTCTCAGGAGCTGGGCTTTGAGTTTCCGATGTAAGGACTCCCCCTTCACATCTCCTATCATTTGAGCTGGGAAATGTAGGGTTTGTAAAATACAAGAAATAGTAGCCTTAAACATCAACATCTACATCAGCATATTTCTTTATTACACTTTCATTATTATTATTTTACATTTGCAGTTTGTCTATATTGGTCTGCCTATCTACATATATGCTTAGAGTTCTTTGTCTAGTGGCTCCTAGAGGGAAAAGTGGTAGTGGTGAACCATATTAGGATAGAATAGAATAGATACTTTATTGTCATTGTACATAGTACAATGAAATTGAATGCCACCCCATAAAAAACAAAATAAAAACACAATTACAGCCACACACACACACCCATCCAACTCCCTGGGATCATATTATTTCGTTACCTCATTTAAGATGGTTATAGCTCTTGGATAGAAACTGTTTTTTAATCTATTCGTTCTTGATCTAATTGCTCTGTATCTCTTGCGCAAAGGCAACGGTGAAAAAAGACTATATCCAGCATGAGATGGATCCTGTAAAATATTATTCGCTTTTTTAAGGCAACGGGAGTTGTATAGTTCGTCCAGAGATGGGAGAGGATGACTGAAAATCTTTCGGGCCTTGAGTGGCATCAGGGGAAAATTGGGAATAATAATAATAATAATAATAATAATAATAATAATAATAATAATAATAATAATATGGCTTCCTGGAAACTATCAAGAGAAAGTCAGCACAGTGGGTAAAAGTGATTTATAACTGTTCCACATTGGGGCCTGGGAAAACTAAGAATGACCCATTCTCCCAGTGGCAACTCCATACGATTTTCTTTTTAAGAAAAACACTCCCTCTCTGATGAAAAATGCTAAAATTGTTTTCCAAATTCAACCACATTTAAGAGGTTGGTTTTCAACCTGTCAGAGAAGAATTGGTCATTAATTCATCATAAACCATTCACTTCACACGAATAAGTTCTTAGCTTCAGTTCCTGGGAACTGCTAGCATGGTTAACAGAAAAAAAGTATGATGTTGGATAGCTACTTTTGGATAGATACACAAATAGATCATATATTATGCCATTTATTTGTGGCTATACCTTCACTACACATTTAAAGTAGTATTGTGCCACTTTGAACAGTCTTAGCGTCTTCCAAACCATCCTGTAGCTGCTTAGTGACACAATTCAAGCGAGGTTTAATAAACAATCCCTCTTTCCAGGGAACTGTGGGAATTGTATCTCTGTGACAGGATTAGGGTCTCCCAACAATTCTTAGAACCCTTAACAAATCCCAGTTCTCATATGTCTCTGTGTGAAACCATTAAAGGTAAAATGTGGATGTAGTCTGTCTCTGTCTGCCATTACAAGGCTTATTTATTTCCAGATGGTGCCTCTTTTCAGTTGCCATTTGCTTTTTCCCCACTGCCATCTCTCTTTGCTTTAGCCTGCCTTCTGTTTCCAGTCACTTTCGAAGCTCCTGACTATAGTTCTTTTTACAGCCATAATGATGGGTTTTGACAACAGTGGAAAAGCATTATTATACTATATTTACATAGGAGTATTTCAAAAGGTTGGTTGGGTTGTGCAAACCAGCATGGTCCATGAGCACCGACAAAACCATTGTGCACAGTGCAGAACTCCTTTTTGAAAGGACATATAACTCTATTTGCAGCATGGTGACCAAGTTCTACCAGCACATCCTGGCTTTGGCATTTGCCATCAATGAAATCAATGAGAACCCTAAGATTTTGCCCAATGTCACACTTGGGTTTCACATCTATGACAGCTACTATCAGGAGAAGATATTCCACCGCACTATTCTAGACTTGCTCTTCAAATCAGACCGGTTTGTTCCCAACTATGCATGTGGCAACCAGAAGAACCTAGTAGCCATTATTGGGGCACTTGGCTCTGATATCTCCTTCCACATGGCGGATATCTTAGTCCTCTACAAGATCCCACAGGTAATGAGGGGCTGGAGTTTGCACTAGTATTACAATCGATGAATGTTTTCTAATACTGAGGGTGATTATGAAAATGGGAGAGGAAAACTAACTAGAAAGTATTTTCTGTATAATATCTGAAGTTCCAAATCAGAATGAGAATGACTTCTGAAAGTTTGGTGGACATTCCAAAGAGCAGTCAGGTGATTCTAGAAGATTCTTTTTAAGCAAATCATGTCCATTGCTCAGAGATTACATGGGGTGTTAGGGGAGACGTAGTACCTCTGATGAGGGACATCTCTTGGGGTAGTTTGTCCACCTTTGGTCCCCACCTTGCACTCAGCTCTCACCTGTGACTCCTAGAAGGTGTCAACATTCAACAGTGGCCATACCCCATGAATGCCTTTGACTGACTGGCTAAATCAGGTGAGGGTAGCTGATAGGTCTCAAACCACCAGTGAATGGAGGACTTCAACCTGCAAGAGAAGACGGTCTCTGGCAGATTGAGAGGACGAGAGCAATAATGGACTCAACAGCCAAGAAGGCGGTTTCTGCACATGTTGTAGGAGGAAGTGAGGAGCAGATGGGGCTTGTGAACCTGGGAAGGTAGCCCATCTAGGACAAGGAAAACTCTGGTCCTAAAACTCCACTGCCTTGTGTGATATCTTTCTGAGAAGAAAAGGCTACACATATCAAGAGTGGAGTTGCTATGATAGTTGGATGGCGTTTTGCATGCCTTCTGCAGTCAAGCTGGTGCCAAACATATTGCTCTGCTTTCTTCTGGACCACATCGGTGAGGCAGAGAGGGGGGGTCTTGTCATCTGGACAGCCCAGAACCCACATACACACTGCCCAGGCTTGTGCCCCAGGAAGGTCATTTTACTGATGCTAATGCAGTGTTTCAACATCTCCCCAGGAGAAAAGGCACCAACTCCAGAGGCCCCTGGGGGTCTCAGCACCCACAAAATAATTTCTGTGGCTGCGCAGCCTCTGCCCCTCCCCTTGGGAGTCAGTACAGAAGGAGGTTGCAGTCGGACAGAATTCTGAGGCACTAAATCAAACAACCTTGTTATGCATAGTAACAAAGTTCTAAAATATTTGCATTTTTTAAAAAATTGTTTAGCTTACATACGGAGCATTTGCCCCAGAAGAGGGTCATACGAAACAGGTCCGTTCCTTTTACCACATGGCACCCAGTGAAAACCAGCAGTACACAGGAATTATTCTTCTGCTTCAGCATTTCGGGTGGACCTGGGTTGGGCTCTTTGCTGTGGATGATGACAGTGGAGACCATTTCTTGCAGATCTTAGAGCCCCTGTTATCTCAGAACAAAATTTGTTCAGCTTTCATTCAAAGAATCCCTAACCAGGGGGATTTCCTTTCCTTTGATGAATTTGTCGATATGGGATGGAGTATTAACGTGCCTTTCATGGAGAGCAAAGCCAAAGCATTTGTCACTTATGGTGAAACTATGACCTTCATGTGGTTGACCACCATTGTAGCTTTTTTAATCCCCGACTTGGGGGAAAACACATCTGTTGGAAGAGTGTGGATTATGACAGCTCAGATAGATTTTTCTGTAACATTCATTTTAAGGAAATGGAATTTTCAAATATTTGATGGCACCATATCCTTTGCAATTCACTCGAATGAGCCTCGCGGGTTCCGCACATATATCCAGGACAAAAAATCTCATCCGACCCAAGAAGATGGATTTTTCAAGGTTTTCTGGGAGCAGGCATTTGAATGTTCTTTTCCCAATCTCAGGTTGCCAGCAAAGGTGAACATAACATGTACTGGAGAAGAGAGACTGGAGAGCCTTCCCAGGTCTGTGTTTGAAATGAGCATGACTGGCCATAGTTACAATGTCTATAATGCTGTCTATGCCATAGCTCATGCGCTGCATGCCATGGAATCCTCTTGGATCAAACACAGAGCAGTGATGGGGTTTGCAAGGCTTGACCTTCACAGTGTTCAACCTTGGCAGGTAATATTTCCTCAATGAAATGGCTTCATTATAATGAAGTAATCAGCATGAAGTGAAAGAGCATGTCTCATCAAGGTAGTGAGGCATTTCTTGTTGTCATTCTCATTGGCTTGTGCCCAAAGGACCTTATAACAATGTTCTTCGATCTTGGGTCCTGTGTGTGTGTGTGTGTGTGTACACATGCACATATGAAAAATATGTGAAAAATTTGAATATCAAGTAACATATTCATAAAACAACACCAAAAAGAGAGACTCCACTATATTTCCCTGTTTTCTTCCCACCAGCTCCACCCATTTCTTCAAGGCATTTCATTTAACAACTCAGCTGGAGAAAATGTGTCTTTAAATGATTGTGGGGAATTAATAGCCAGCTTTGATATAGTGAACATGGACCTATTCCCAAACAATTCCTTCCTTAAAATGAAAGTTGGAATGGTGAATCTGAACGCTGGTGAAGGGAAACAGTTCATCATTAATGACAAAATCATTGTGTGGCACAGGAGCTTTAATCAGGTGTGGATTCTTCGATACTCTGGGCAAGAATTCCCTTATCAGTGTAGACGATTCAGGATAGGTGAGTGGGGTGGGGCTAAAACTTTCCTCTACTGATTAACTTTACCATGTACTGATCCCATGATAGAGTTACTGGCACCTATTGCATTCTAGAACTAAAGGGAGGTGGTATATTAATGCAGCAAATATTGTTGTTGTTTAGTCGTTCAGTCGTGTCCGACTCTTTGTGACCCCATGGACCAGAGCATGTCAGGCAGTCCTGTCTTCCACTGCCTCCCACAGTTTGGTCAGACTCAAGTTGGTGGCTTCGAGAGCCATCTCGTCCTCTGTCATCCCCTTCTCCTTGTGCCCTCAATCTTTCCCAACATCCGGGTCTTTTCCAGGGAGTATTCTCTTCTCATGAGGTGGCCAAAGTATTGGAGCCTCAGCTTCAGGATCTGTCCTTCCAGTGAGCACTCAGGGCTGATTTCCTTCAGAATGGATAGGTTTGACATTCTTGCAGTCCATGGGACTCTCTCAAGAGTCTCCTCCAGCACCATAATTTAAAAGCATCAATTCTTCAGCGATCAACCTTCTTTATGGTCCAGCTCTCACTTCCATACATCACTACTGGGAAAACCATAGCTTTAACTATACCTTTATCGGCAAGGTGATGTCTCTGCTTTTTAAGATGCTGTCTAGGTTTGTCATTGCTTTTCTCCCAAGTAGCAGGAATCTTTTAATTTTGTGACTGCTGTCCCCATCTGCAGTGATCATGGAGCCCAAGATAGTAAAATCTCTCACTGCCTCCATTTCTTCCCCTTCTATTTGCCAGGAGGTGATGGGACCAGTGGCTGTGGATCTTAGTTTTTTTTTTATGTTGAGCTTCAGACCACATTTTGCACTCCTCTCTTTCACCCTCATTAAAAGGTTCTTTAATTCCTCCTCACTTTCTGCCATCAAGGCTGTGTCATCTTCATATCTGAGGTTGTTTATATTCCTTCCGGCAATCTTAATTCTGGCTTGGGATTCATCTAGTCCAGCCTTTCACATGATGAATTCTGCATATAAGTTAAATAAGCAGGGAGACAATATACAACCTTGTTGTACTCCTTTCCCAATTTTGAACCAATCAGTTGTTCCATATCCAGTTCTAACTGTAGCTTCTTGTCCCACATAGAGATTTCTCAGGAGACAGATGAGGTGATCAGGCACTCCCATTTCTTTAAGAACTTGCCATAGTTTGCTGTGGTCGACACAGTCAAATGCAACAAACATATGAAAGCAATTTGATATGCACTGTACAAGTAACAACATGCTAAATGGGAAATATTAACCAGGCCCTTTTCAACTTGGCTAGGATTGAGCAGGAGAAAGATAAATCCTGAGTGAGGTGGTGGGTGGTTTTTTTGGGGGGGGGGCACCTGTAGTTTTAGTACTGTAGTTTTATTATTTGCTTGCTTTTATTTTTGTTGATGGCTTTTCACTTTCATTTTTAACCACCCTGAAGGCACTGTTGATTGGGTATGATATAAGGATGGCATTATAGTCACAGGAATAGAATGAACCCTGAAATCACATGTCACATGTATCAAAAGCCACGGGGGAAAAAACCTGGCTATTGCTTTTTGGATCAGGTGGCATATCAATCTTCAAGGGCAGCCCCATACAGAATGCATTGCAGCTATCCACTATGGAAGTACCATAGTCAATTAATTTATCTGTAAAAAGGGGCAGTAGCTAGCCAACCAGCCATAACTGAAAATAAGCACTCACTCCTAGCCAGGAGTACCTCCAAGTAAAGAACCTGCTCCTTCTAGGGGAGTGCAACTCCATCCACAACAGGCCATCTTCCCTCCTCCATGACCAGAGAATTTGGAACACATAAGACCTACATCTTTTTTTTAGGATTCAGATATATGAATGGCTGAAATAATAAATGTCACGTTAATTTTGGGAGAGAGGAGGGAGGGATACAGCTGCAGCCATGCTATTTTATAAGAGGACACCTGGGGGGGATCCTGTCACTGTGGAGCAAAATGGCTCTGGATCAGTAAATAATTATTCTAATATCACTGCTGCTTCTTTCCTGAGATAGCAAATTCCAACATTCCAAAACGTAAAAAACATTTAATGCCACACCCAATGAATTCCCTCTCTACCTTTGTAGCTTGATAGTGGATCTGTGAAGGTCACACCCTCCAACATGCACTGAAGGAAAACCAGGATGTGCATATTTTGGGCCACGCTCCTTGGTGAGCAAAGGTGAAATGTGCAAGAGCATGGTGCCCCAAAAAGTCTTTCAGGGCCATGGTCTTGTGGGAGCCAAAACAGGACATCCCAGGAGCCAATCAGAAGCTGGGACAGCTTCCGTAATTTACAATATGTCCCGCTTAAAATGGGGTAGTTGAGGGGTATGGAAGGCGAGATTCCCAGCTTCTTGCTAGTACACTAGTCTACTATTTTCTTGTTTCTTTGCTTGCCAACAAATGAAGACTCTCCCCTGCCCCTGGTACCCTACACACAATTTTTCCAACCCTAATCTCTCTTCATTGCTATGAATAGGTGATGCCTATTTCTGTATGCAGTGATTCCTGCCCTCCTGGTTATCAGAAGAAAAAGAAAGAAGGGGAGAAGTTTTGCTGCTATGATTGTGCTCCCTGCCCAGAAGGGAAAATATCGGACCAAAAAGGTAAGTGATGCACTTCATCGATTATTCTAGCCAACAATTTGCCATTTTTGTGTGTGTTTTTAGCACTTTTGCAAATACTCACGAAGAAAAGGTGACATAAAGATTGGTCACACTGGCCATTTTCCAAATTGCAGGATCTGATTCTGCCTATTCAAGCCAATGGAGGCTTTGTGTTTCTGTTAAGCTGAGTTGGAACCTCCAGCCCCCCAAATAACAGAAATCAATCTTCCACTAAGGTCTGTTGGGTTAATAGCATGTTCTTTTTTTAAAAAAAAATGTATTTATTAAAGGTTTTTTTTTCAAACAACAAAAACATACAAAAAACAAAACACAAAAAGTAAATACAAAACACAAAAAATACAGAATACAAAAATACAAAAACAAAAATTCTAATTTATAACCCTTATTTCTAATCTATTGACTTCCTCATTCCACCTCCTTCTGCGTTTCTTTACATATCATCCTTAGTAAACTCTAAATATTATATTAACTCTGAATCTTATATTAACTTATATTGCTTTAATATTACATTATTTATCTGTCTTTTACATCTTATCCTTTTACACTCTATCTATATTTTATCTCTTAATTAATTTATGATTCTCTTCTAACAATACTTATTTCACACCATTGTATTATCTACAACCTCTTTGTATCTCCCTCACTTCCACTGATCCTAATCTATTATACGCTTATTCTTTAAATAAATTTTAATTTTTTTCCAATCTTCTTCCACTGCTGCTTCACTCCGATCCCGGAGTGTCCCGGTCAGCTCAGACAGTTTCATAAATTCTATCAACTTCTTCTGCCATTCATCCACTGTTGGTAATTCTTCATTCTTCCAATTCTTTGCAAGTAGAATTATTGCGGCTGTTGTGGCATACAAAAAAAAGTAACATCCTTCAGGGTTAAGAGCATGTTCAACAGTGGGTTCAGTTTTGCCCTATTCTTATCAATTTTTGCCAGTGTCAGGCAGGAATGTCAACAGGATGTTCTGGGTTCAGTGCACTGTTCCTGGATTGGTCCCTTGGCCAACTCCCTGAAGCAAAAGTAGGATACAAATAAAATAATAAGATGACAGAATGACCAGCAAATCCCACACTGAACAGAGTTCTAAGAATGAGACTCAGTTTACATAGAAATTGGCACAATGACGGGTCCTTTCTTTTTTTTTCAGACATGGATGAATGCTTTAAATGCCCAGATGAGCAGTATCCAAGCCAGAGTAGAGACAGATGCATCTCCAAAGTTATGACATATCTGTCTTATGAAGAATATTTGGGGATCAGTTTTAGTTTGGTTTCTGTTTCTCTTTCACTCATCACAGTTTTCGTGCTACGAATTTTCATCAAAAACAGAGATACCCCTATAGTCAAAGCCAACAACCGGGACATCAGCTACATTCTCCTTGTCTCCCTCCTCCTCTGCTTCCTCTGTTCTTTGCTGTTTCTTGGAAGACCTACAAAGGTGACCTGCATTTTCCGTCAAACTACTTTTGGCATTGTCTTCTCTGTGGCTGTTTCTTGTCTGCTGGCCAAAACCATCACAGTAGTTGTGGCCTTCATGGCCACAAAGCCAGGGTCTAGCATGAGGAAACTGGTGGGCAAAAAACTGACCAACTCAGTTGTCTTTTCCTGTTCTCTTATTCAAGCAGCAATCTGTGCAGTGTGGCTGGCAACCTCTCCCCCATTCCCAGATATGGACCTGCACTCCCAGGCTACAGAGATTATAGTTGAATGCAATGAAGGTTCCGTCCTCATGTTTTATCTTGTCCTGGGCTACATGGGCCTTCTAGCCATCATCAGCTTCAATGTGGCTTTCCTAGCCAGGAAGTTGCCGGACACTTTCAACGAGGCCAAATTTATCACCTTCAGCATGTTGCTATTTTGCAGTGTTTGGCTGTCCTTTGTCCCTACCTACCTGAGCACCAAGGGGAAATATATGGTAGCAGTAGAGATCTTCTCTATCTTAGCCTCTAGTGCTGGGCTATTGGGTTGTATCTTTGGGCCAAAATGTTACATTATTCTGATGAAGCCTAATTTGAACATGAAGGAGCAACAGATGAAGAAAAATTACTAAATAATCTCATAATATAATTTCATTATATTGTATTATATTTCATTATATTATAATTACCATTATCATTATATTTCATTATATTATAATGCTACTCTGATATTAATTTTGCATTTCTTGTGAGGTGTTTGTGGCAATGGAAGCAGTGAACCTCCCATATCAATTAGTTTGGGATACAATACCAGCTGATACTATAATAATAATAATAATAATAATAATAATAATAATAATAATAATTTATTTATTTATACCCCACCCATCTGGCTGGGTTTCCCCAGCCATTCTGGGTGGCTTCCAACAGAAAAATAAAACACAGTAACCTATTAAACATTAAAAGCCTCCCTGAACCGGGCTGCCTTCAGATGTATTCTAAAAGTCTGGTAGTTGTTTTCCTCTTTGACATCTGTTGGGAGGGCGTTCCACAGGGCAGGCACCACCACTGAGAAGGCCTTCTGCCTAGTTCCCTGCAACTTGGCTTCTCAGTGTCCGGGCAGAATGATGGAGGTGGAGACGCTCCTTCAGGTATACTGGACCGAGGCCATTTAGGGCTTTAAAGGTCAGCACCAACACTTTGAATTGTGCTCGGAAACATACTGGGAGCCAATGTAGATCTTTCAAGACCGGTGTTATGTGGTCTCGGGGGCCGCTCCCAGTCACCAGTCTAGCTGCCGCATTCTGGATTAGTTGTAGTTTCCGAGTCACCTTCAAAGGTAGCCCCACGTAGAGCGCATTGCAGTAGTCCAAGCGGGAGATAACTAGAGCATGCACCACTCTGGCGAGACAGTCTGCAGGCAGGTAGGGTCTCAGCCTGCGTACCAGATGGAGCTGATAGACAGCTGCCCTGGACACAGAATTGCCCTGCGCCTCCATGGACAGCTGTGAGTCCAAAATGACTCCCAGGCTGCGCACCTGGTCCTTCAGGGGCACAGTTACCCCATTCAGGACCAGGGAATCCTCCACACCTGCCCACCTCCTGTCCCCCATGAACAGTACTTCTGTCTTGTCAGGATTCAATCTCAATCTGTTAGCCGCCATCCATCCTTCAGCCGCCTCCAGGCACTCACACAGGACCTTCACTGCCTTCACTGGTTCTGATTTGAAAGAGAGGTAGAGCTGGGTGTCATCCACATACTGATGAACACCCAGCCCAAACCCCCTGATGATCTCTCCCAGCGGCTGCATGTAGATGTTAAAAAGCTTGGGGGAGAGGACAGAACCCTGAGGCACCCCACAAGTGAGAGCCCAGGGGTCTGAACACTCATCCCCCCCACCACTTTCTGAACACGGCCCAGGAGGAAGGAGCGGAACCACTGTATGACAGTGCCCCCAGCTCCCAACCCCTCTAGACGGTCCAGAAGGATGTTATGGTCAATGGTGTCAAAAGCCGCTGAGATACATTTCATTTTTGTCACATATTTGAACAAATTCAAGAAATAAAAGTATCATTTAACAATGAAGGCTAAGACTGTTCATTTTTAACTATTGCAACCAAACTGAAAAACAAAAGAAGCGGAGAGACAAATTTATCAGGTAACATTTTAAAATACAACAATAAGTGCAGTTTCAAAATGTACAATTAAAAAGTGCACATACAGTATTAGCCACATTGTTTTGGGTGGGATGCCTGAGAGAAATGGACAGATGGGGGAAGGACACTGTCTCTGAAGGGATATTTAGCATTGGAACAGGAAGATCTTGGAACAGTTCACTGCAGGTTGGAGCTTGGCCAAAGAATGACACCTGTGGATCATTGATATGCCCCCCCCCCTTTATGCATCTGTTCTGTACCATACCCTTTCTAGTTTGTGGCTCTTTGATGTCATCTCTTTTGATGATTTGTCACCAAATGAACGGGTATTTGTATGAGGTCTACATTGATACCTCGGTTTAAGTACACAATTGGTTCTGGAAGTCTGTACTTAACCTGAAGCGTACTTAACCTGAAGCGAACTTGCCCATTGAAAGTAACGGAAAGTGGATTAATCCGTTCCAGACGGGTCCACAGAGTACTCAACCTGAAGCATACTTAACCCGAAGTATGAGTGTAATTGGTTGTGGAAGTCCGTACTTAACCTGAAGCGTACGTAACCTGAATCGAACTTTCCCATTGAAAGTAATGGAAAGTGGATTAATCTGTTCCAGACGGGTCCGCAGAGTATTCAACCTGAAGCGTACTTAACCCGAAGTATGAGTGTAATTGGTTCTGGAAGGCCATACTTAACCTGAAGCATACTTAACCTGAAGCGAACTTTCCCATTGAAAGTAATGGAAAGTGGATTAACCCATTCCAGACGGGTCCACGGAGTACTTAAACTGAAGCGTACTCAAACCAAGGCGTACTTAAACCGAGGTATGACTGTACTGGGATCTCACTCACTGTGAATTTTGCACAGTAGTAGACAACTATGTCTTCTGATTTCAGGCGGTTCATTTGCAGATAGAAGGTGTAGGTGTCCTTAGAGGCTGTGAATCACCCTCAGATTGTAGGGGAATAATAATCAGTGTAACCATAGAGTACATCATGAACAAGCCATTTCAATCTTTCTCCAGGTTTTTGTTGGAACCAATCCACCCAGTAGTTGTCAGTATCAAATCCAGTGACACCAACAGTTCAACTTATGGGATTCTCCAGGTTTCTTCAATGCTGTAGATTCTGACTGGGTCAGAATTCTCTGTGTGAGGCCACCTGGAATGAGGGAAAGAGGAAGAAGAAATAGCTGTCATATAAAAACCCATTATAAAACCCAGACTGAGTGAAGGAAGGAATAGAATGGAAAGCCCAACACACACGAGGAAGAGGCAGCAAGTGCAATAAGCATGGGAAAGAAAGACTGCATACTGGGTTTCCAAAGGACCCTGTGCGCCTTGCCAGGAAGTCTATGTGAAGTGAGAGGCTTTGAGGGTTTAAGTATGGTTGGAACTCATCATTCTCATGGGTTTGCATAAATCGGTGAGCGTTGGAAGAGAGTGTATTAATAAGATCAAAACTTTTCACATACTTTTCTAATGCATGCCTAAAACAATTGTGACATAGATTGGATTACATGCACCTCAACAAATGTAAGAAACCCATATGATTACTTGAATTACATAGGTGTGTTTATATACACACCTATGAAAAGTATAGCAGAAGGTAGAGTTCTTTAAAAGAAAACAACAGAACAATAATATATTTATCAATCTGTTTTACTCTGAACTCCTAAGGGGATGTGTGAGGAAGAAAAACAGTTCATCTTTCTTATTTGGGTCTTGCTTATTATTATTATTATTATTATTATTATTATTATTATTATTATTCCACCCTTCATCAAGAGATCACAGGCCAGTTTACAGACTAAAACACAAGCATGCAATATACCGTGTTTCCCCTATTTTAAGACGTAGTCATTATATAAGCCATAGCAGGATTTTAAGCGTTTAGGAAATAAAAGCCATACCCTGAAAATAAGCCATACCTCCGAGGAGCGAGACCGCTGAGTGCCCCAGCCAGCCAGCGGGACCCAGCACGCTGGCCGCGGCAAGAGTATAGAAAAGCAGTGCCCTGAGCCTCTGGGAGCAGGCAAGAGCAGGAGGCGGCTTGCCAGGTCGGCATCCAGCAGTGCGCGCGGAGCACCCCGAGCCTCTGCGAGCAAGCCACCGGTTCCAGTGGCGGGGCGGCAGGCCGCCTCGGGCAGGCAAAAAAAGAGAGGCCAGGCTGCTGGCTCGGGCGCGCGGAGCACCCCGAGCCTCTGAGAGCCAGCAGGACGAGGAGGAGGCTTGCCGGGTCGTCGCCCAGCAGCGCGCGCGGAGCGCCCCGAGCCTCTGAGAGCCAGCAGGACGAGGAGGAGGCTTGCCGGGTCGTCGCCCAGCAGCGCGCGCGGAGCGCCCCGAGCCTCTGAGAGCCAGCAGGACGAGGAGGAGGCTTGCCGGGTCGTCGCCCAGCAGCGCGCGCGGAGCGCCCCGAGCCTCTGAGAGCCAGCAGGACGAGGAGGAGGCTTGCCGGGTCGTCGCCCAGCAGCGCGCGCGGAGCGCCCCGAGCCTCCGGCAGCCAGCAGCAGCAACAACAATCCCAGAGGCTCGGGGCGCTCCGCGCGCGCTGCTGGGCGACGACCCGGCAAGCCTCCTCCTCGTCCTGCTGGCTCTCAGAGGCTCGGGGCGCTCCGCGCGCGCTGCTGGGCGACGACCCGGCAAGCCTCCTCCTCGTCCTGCTGGCTCTCAGAGGCTCGGGGCGCTCCGCGCGCGCTGCTGGGCGACGACCCGGCAAGCCTCCTCCTCGTCCTGCTGGCTCTCAGAGGCTCGGGGCGCTCCGCGCGCGCTGCTGGGCGACGACCCGGCAAGCCTCCTCCTCGTCCTGCTGGCTCTCAGAGGCTCGGGGCGCTCTGCGCGCGCTGCTGGGCGACGACCCGGCAAGCCTCCTCCTCGTCCTGCTGGCTCTCAGAGGCTCGGGGTGCTCCGCGCGCCCGAGCCAGCAGCCTGGCCTCTCTTTTTTTGCCTGCCCGAGGCGGCCTGCCGCCCTGCCACTGGAACCGGCGGCTGCAGAGCGGAGCGCTCCGCAGCGCCAGGCGGAGCACAGCGGCCTGGCCTCTTTTTTTTCCTTTTTTGCCTGCCGCCCCGCCACCGGAACCGGCAGCTGCAAAGAGGAGCGCTCCGCAGCACCAAGCGCTCGGAGCGCCCTGCAGCGCTGGGCGGAGCACAGCGGCCTGGCCTCTTTTTGTTTTTTGTTTTGCCTGCCGCCCCGCCACTGGAACCGGCAGCTGCAGAGAGGAGCGCTCCGCAGCGCCGAGGGCTCGGAGCGCCCTGCAGCGCTGGGCGGAGTGCAGCGGCCTGGCCTCTTTGGTTTGGGTTTTTTTGCCTGCCGCCCTGCCACCGGAACCGGCAGCTGCAGAGAGGAGCGCTCCGCAGCGCCGGACGAAGCACTGAGCCAGCGGCCTGCTGCCTTGGTGCCTGGACCCAGCTGCTGCTGCAGCGCCGCACAGAGCGCCCAGCAGCACCCCAGCCAGCTGCCTGCCCCTCCGAGGAGGCCTTAAGGTACAAGACATCCCCTGAAAATAAGACACCGTGTGTTTTTTTGAGTAAAAAAAAGAATAAGACGGTGTCTTAAAAAGGGGAAAACACGGTAATAATATCTCATTGGAAATAATATGAGGGAAATAAATGGCTTTGATTTATACAAGGTGCATAGAACATGGCACAGAAGCTGGGAACTCTGAAAGTGTTGAATCTATTTGCTCCAATCCCCACAGTGGATGACAGAGTAACCTGATTGGGCATATTATTCTCTAAGGGTGGATATTTCTCACACCCAGAAACCCCCTCATTGAAGAAATTTGCAAAAATTAAGTTTCCTCCCCTAAAATGGATCACCCTACCCCAGCATCCAATTTCAATAAAGGTTTTAGAGAATGAGAATATAGAGAATAATTAGCTTGCCAACATGGCCAAATGGAACTGGGAAAACTCTCCATATAATCCCATTCACTTCACTTCAAATTCGAAGTATGCTAACACCTCCCGTTCTCCATTTTCAGTCCACCATTTATTCAATGATGCCAACACCTTCAGCGTGTTGATGTTTTGCAGTGTTTTGCTGTCCTTTTTTTTAACCTACCTAAGTACCAAGGGAAAATACATGGTAGCTGTGGAGATTTTCTCCATCTTGACCTCCACTGCTGAGTTACTGGGTTGTAATAATAATAATAATAATAATAATAATAATAATAATAATAATGCTACAATATTGTGCTTGTGCCACATTTTGATCTCAAAGGAGCAGCTACTTAGGAGCATTCGTGTTTCCATTATGGTCAGCAAAGGGTCAAAGGATGAGGAGGAAGGGAAGAAAAGAAGTGGAGAGAGCAGGGAATAAAAGTGTGAGGGAGGGAGTAGAGGGGAGGGAACTGTGGAAAATGCAAGAAAGTGTGAGAGAGGAGGAATTGCTTGGATGTGAGAGGGTGAGGAAGAAGACTGTAGAATAGAAGAATGCGAGAGAAAAGAGAACTGTTCATTTATATGAGGGAGGAGAGGGAAAGAAGAGGAATAATTGGTACCTTTATCCACCTCTGATTACTGCAGGTGGCAAGGAAGGATTGTATGTACAATTGGGAGTGTAGAAAGGAGAGGACAGGGTACTAGTTGTGGTAATATGGTGGGCACTAAGGTGATGACTTTTTCAAAAAAAAATCTCGAAAATTATTTCCTGTAGCACAAACGGATGAACTTTTGCCTGTTAATGACTAAAATGAGGTACATTCCACTGAAATATTTAAAAAGGTCATGCACAAACTGTTTTTTAAAAAATTTTGTATGCCGTTTTACCATTTCATAAAATTGTATTAATAATTCTATATATATATTGTATCAAATTTGGACACAACACCACATTCCACCATGGGGAGTGTTCTTAGCAACATAGGGTATACAAATCTCACACCTGCACAAGGTAAAAGCCCCTTTCTGGGACCTCAAAACTCAGCCAGCAGACCCTACCGGGCATGCTGGGAAAAGAACCTACAGGAGAGGTAGCAAAACATCGTCCTCTAGCGACGTCTATACTGTTACCACAGCTTAAAAAAGTTTCCTTGTGTGTTTGATGACCCTATATAATGTTGTATATATGTGACTCTAAAGCTTGGGTTCAGTTTATATCTGCTTTCAGTGACCAGTGACTTCAAAAATGGTCAAAAAACTGATAAATAAAATTTTAAAATAATTTTGTGCATGAGGTTTTTTTTAAACAAATCTCCTTGAAAGTAAGATTTTATCTAATCTTTAATGAAAGCTCATCAAATTATGATACAGGGAAATGAGGTTGTAAAAAAGTCATCACCCTAGTGGGCACATAAGTATTGGCTGCCTTGAATGTTTCAGAACTGCTGTTTTCTACTGGAACAAGAAAACTGGAGCAATTCACCATAGGCAGAAGATAAGCCAAAGAATGAAGGCTGTGGATAGTTGATCCTTGTATGTTCTGTAACTAGTTTTTCTACCGTAGTTCATGGCCCTTTGGTGCCCCCTCTGGTTATTTGTCACAAAATGAAATGTTTTTGTCTGAGGTCTAGTGGGATCTCACTCACTGTGTGTCTCGCACAGTAATAGATTGCTGTGTCTTCTGCTTTCAGGCTGTTCATTTGCAGATAGAAGTTGGAGCTGTCAGTTGAGGCTGTGAATCGCCCTTGGATTGTAGGGGAATAATAAGAGCTCCCAGCTTTATAGTAGTGAACAAGCCATTCCAACCCTTTTCCAGGTTTTTGTCGGACCCAGTCCATATAGTAGCTGTTAACATTAAACCCAGTGACAGCACAGCTGAGTTTGTGAGATTCTTCCGGTTTCTTCAGTACTGGATCCAACTGGGTCAAAGCAATTTGTGTGAGGGTGCCTGGAATAGGAAGGCAGGGAAAAATAGCTGAAATAGGAAAAGCAACAGCCCACAGTTATCACATGAAACCCACAATGAATTAAGGAAGGAGCAAGATCTCAACATACATGAGAAAGAGGCAGCCAGTGCAATGAGAATTGGCAGTAAAGACAGCATAATGGTGGGATCGTCTGGATCAGAAAGAGACTTAATGTGCTGTTGCAGAAAGTCTGGGTGAGGTGCGAAGCTTTGAAGGCTTAAGGAGGACACTACTTTCTGCAACTTTGCATAAATCAGCGAATATAAGAAGGGAGGAACCAATGTAATATGGAATCATATATCTTGCCTTTTCATCAAGTGCACATTTAAAACATCTATGCCACGGATTACATAGAATGCACATTAACAAACGTATCAAACTAGATGGGTAACATAGGCACTCTGCAAAATTATTTTTAAAAAAGAACAGTAGATTTTCTTAAAAAATAAAAAAAAGAATATGTGTAAAATGACTGGTTCAAATGGAATAAAAATTGACACTAGATCTCTCCTTCCTGTCTTGTCCTGACCTTGCCATGTCCCCTAGAATGGTTATTTGGGGGTCCTTATGCCAGATTTAGATAATTGAGGCTCATTTCAGCCACCTGGATTTCTGCTGCACCTGGGCTGCTTAGATAGGATGCCATGTCTCAACTGAGTGGATTTGGGAGACGCGCTGCTTTCTGGCTGGTCTCATTCACCCCATTGTATTCTGCTTCTATGAAAGCACACAAACACTTCAAATCAATTAATGTCCAATAATGTTTCCAGTTGGGATAAATAGCTCAATGTAGAATGATGAATAGAGTTGCCAGACTCAATAGAGGACAGGACTTCTGTGCCTTTAATTGCCCTGCTCTCTTTTGAGTCTGGAAACCTTAAAGAGAAACCAGCAGACCCTTTGCTTGGAAATAAAACAAAGGGTCTGCTGGTTTCTCTTTAAGGTTTCCAGACTCGAAAGAGAGCAGGACAATTAAAGGCACAGAAGTCCTGTCCTCTATTGAGTCTGGCAACCCTATTGATGAAGGAGGAATATCTTCAGCAATTGCTCAATAGACAATAGAGAAGTTGCTTGTCTGATATATAATGGTGAGGAGTTTCAAAAGGTAGGGGCCGCCCCACTAAAGGACCAAACAAAATTAAAAAAAAAATTCCTTCCAGTAGCAACTTAGAGACCAAATAAGTTTGTTGTAGGTATGAGCGTTCACTTCTTCAGATACTTCTTCAGACACTTTTGCATGCACACGAAAGCTCATACCAATAACAAACTTGGCTGGTCTCTAAGGTGCTACTGGAAGGAATTTTTGAATTTTGTTTCAACTACGACAGACCAACACGACTACCTACCTTTAACTAAAGGACCAAACCTGTATTGTGCAGAAGGGGCAACCTCATTGGTTGCTATCTGCAGAAGTTAGGTTATGTCCTACCTCCCCTCAACTAATCTAACTAGGCGTAGAAATCTGCATGAGAAGGCCTTAGCACAACATCCACAATTGCAGCCTAATGTGCCTTCAATCTCCAACAGCACAAAATATCATGAGAAAACTGCATTAGAGAAATGGCCTTCCTAGACATTGTTAAAGAAAAATGTATAGAATGTATTTTGTCTTGGAAGGAAGCTGACAAGCTCTATAAGAGAAAGGCACAGATGAGGGAAATAAGGGGAGGGCACTGTCTCAGAGCTGTTCTTTTGCATCAGACAATATTAGAGCAACTCACTGCAGACTGGAGTGTGGCCAGTAAATGAAATCGGTGGACCATTGATCATTTGTGGTTTGTGGCTTTCTGGTTTGGTGCCCTTTGGTGCCCCCTCTGGTTATTTGTCACAAAATTAAATGCAGTGAAGGGTTTTTGTCTGAGGTCTAGTGGGATCTCACTCACTGTGCTTCTCGCACAGTAATAGACAGCCGTGTCTTCTGTGTTCAGGTTGTTCATTTGCAGATAGAGGTTGGAGCTGTCCGCTGAGGCTGTGAATCGCCCTTGGATTGCAGGGGAATAATAATTGGTCCCACGAGTATACTACTCAGCAAGCCATTTCAATCCTTTTCCAGGTTTTTGCCGGACCCACTCCATAACTTCTCTATTAACATCAAATCCAGTAACAGCACAGGTGAGTTTATGGGATTCTCCAGGTTTCTTCAATACTGGGTCCGACTGCGTCAGAACTATCTGTGTGAGGACACCTGGAATTGGAAGCGGGAAATAGATGAGCTAGAAAAAGCAACAGCCCACATGAAACCCACATTAAATGAAGGAAGGAATAAGATGTAGACATAAAGTGCAACGCACATGAGGAAGAGGCAGCCAGTGCAATAAGCATTGGCAATAAAGATGGCATAGTGATGCAATGCTCTGGCTCTGAAAGGGACTTAATGCGCTGTTCCAGGAAGTCTGGGTGAGGCTTGAGGCTTTGGGGGCTTAAGTAGGAGGGCCAATTTCTTGTAGCTTTGCATAAATCAGTGAACATAAGAAGGGAGAGTATTAATACGGAATCCAAATGCTACACATCTTGCCTTCACATCAAGTGTGCCCTTAAAACATCTATGACATAGATTCGATGGATGCACATTAACAAAATTATCAAACCCAAATTGCTACCTATATTAGATGATCCATGAAATCTTTGTATATGTTTTTAATAATAAAACAGTAGGTGATTTTAAAGGGGGGGGAACCCAATATACATATCAGACCAATCTGAATGGACTAAGGATTGATCCTGGCTCAACTGCACTGGCTACCAATTAGTTTCCGGGCCTAATTCAAAGTGCAGGTGCTGATCTATAACACCTCGTGGCTCAGGACCTCAAGGCCTTAAGGACCACCTCTACTGTATGAACCAGCCTAGTCCCTGTGCTTGTCACAGAGCTGTTCTTTTGCATCTGACAATATTAGAGCAACTCATTGCAGACTGGAGCATGGTCAAAAAATGAAATCGGTGGACCATCGGTAATTTCTGGTTTGTGGCTTTCTGGTTTCTTGCCCTCTGCTGCCCCCTCTGGTTATTTTTCACAAAATGAAATGTTTTTGTCTGAGGTCTAGTGGGATCTCACTCACTGTGTCTCTCGCACAGTAATAGACCGCTGAGTCTTCTGCTTTCAGGTTGTTCATTTGCAGATAGAAGTTGGAGCTGTCAGTTGAGGCTATGAATCGCCCTTGGATTGTAGGGGAGTAATAAGAGCTCCCAGCTTTATAGTAGAGAACAAGCCATTCCAACCCTTTTCCAGGTTTTTGCCGGACCCAGTCCATATTGTAGCTGTTAACATCAAACCCAGTGACAGCACAGGTGAGTTTGTGAGATTCTCCAGGTTTCTTCAGTACTGGATCCGACTGAGTTAGAACAATTTGTGTGAGGGTGCCTGAAATAGGAAGTCGGGAAAAATAGCTTAAATAGGAAAAGCAACAGCCCATAGTTATGACATGAAACTCACCATGAATTAAGGGAGGGGAAAGACCTCAACATACATGAGAAAGAAGCAGCCAGGGCAATGAGCACTGGCAGTAAAGGGAGCATAATGGTGGATAGTCTGGATCAGAAAGAGATGTAATGTGCGGTTGCAGGAAGTCTGGGTGAGGTGCGAGGCTTTGAAGGCTTAAGAAGGACACTACTTATTGGAGATTTGCATATATCAGCAAATATAAGAAGGGAGGAACCAATGTAATATGGAATCATATATCTTGCCTTGTCATCAAGTGCACATTTAAAACATCTATGCCACAGATTACATAGAATGCACATTAACAAATCTATCAAACTGGATGGGCAACATAGGTAATCTACAAAATGATAAAAAAAATAACAGTAGATTTTGTTAAACAAATAAAAAAATGTGCACCAGACTGCTTCAAATGGAATAAAAATTGAGACTAGGCCTCCACTTTCTGTCTTGTCCTAGCCTTGCTATAACCCCCAGAACAGCCCTTTGGGGGTCCTTATACCAACTTTAGAGCCTCCAGGCTTAGTTCTGGTGTATTTTAGTGTATTTTAATATTTCTGTTGGAAGCCGCCCAGAGTGGCTGGGGAAACTCAGCCAGATGGTCGGGGTATAAATAATAAATTATTATTATTATTATTATTATTATTATTATTATTATTATTATTCTGCCAGCTGGATTCCTGCTGCACCCGGGCAGCTCAGATAGGATGACATTTCTCCAGCTGAGTGGATTTGGGTGATGCACTCCATTGTGACCCCATTCAACCAAGTGTCTTCTGCTCCAGGACTCCTGGCTAAGAAAGCACATATATACATCTCAAATCAATTATTGTACATTAATCTTACCAGCAGCAATCAATACCTCAATTTAGAATGTTTAAGGAAGGAGGAATGTCTTTAGCAATTGCTGAAAAGGCAATGGAGAATGTTTTTGTCTGACATACAAGGTCGAGGAGTTCCAAAGGGCAGGAGCCACCACACTAAAGGACCAATTTTGCATTGTGCAGAATGGACATCTTCATTGGTTGGTATCTGTAGGGGTTAGGTTATGCCATACCTCCCCATAATCAATCTACCTAGGCCAGTGATGGGCAACCTTTTGAGCTTGGTGTGTCAAAATTTGCCAAAAAACCGAGCATAACTCGGGTGGTGTGTCACTTCGAGAAAAATATATATAATTTCACGATATTTATAGTTTAAATAACGAAAATGAATAATTGTAATATATAACTGTATTTAATAAATAAAAAAACTAATTATTTAACCAAACCAAACCAAAAAACCCCTTATTTATCACAAAGTGCCCGAGTTGTTGAGCTTTTTTTGGGGAGCTGCTGACCAAAGTTTTGGAGGTTTTTTTGGGGGGGTGCAAAAGTTGCTTTGCTTTGGGGGGGGGATACCCCAAAGCTACTGTGCTTTTTTGGAGGGAAAGAGAACAGAAATAAATGGCGAATAATACCTCCGCTGGAACTAACACACAGCACTGACATAGTCTGCCAAAGCACCTCAAAAAAGCACAGAATGGGTTAAAAAACAAACACTGTTACACCCAATCATAGGTTGCCAAAGCACCAGAAAAAACAGCACAGAAAGGGTTAAAAACCAATCTCTGGCTACCAGCAGCAACAACAAGAACAAAAAAGGATCCAGGTTTTAACAGCGGAGACAAGCTGTAGCATGAGGAGGAGTGGGAGAACAAATTGGGGGGGGGGGACAACAGCTACAACAATGTGAATGGGCCGATGGGGGGCGTGCCAGCAGTGAGGGCTCTGCGTGTATCGTCTGACACGCATGTCATAGGTTCACCATCACCATAGCTGCCAAGTTTTCCCTTTTCTCATGAGGAAGTCTATTCAGCATAAGGGAATTTCCCTTAAAAAAAAGGGATAACTTGGCAGCTATGACCATCACTGACCTAGGCATACAAATCTTCATGAGAAGGCCTTAACAGAACATCCACAATTGCAGCCTAATGAGTGCCTGCAGTCTACAACAGCACAAAATATAATGAGAAAAAGTTCACTACAAAAACTGCCTTCCTAGACATAGTTAAACGAAAATGTACTTTGTCTTAGAAGGAAGATGACAAGCTCTCTCAGAGAAAGGCACAAATGGGGAAAATGAGGAGAGGGCACAATCTCAGAGCTGTTCTTTTGCAGCAGACAATATTTGAGCAACTCATGGAAGACTGGAGTGTGGCTAGTAAATGAAATCAGTGGACCATTGATCATTTCTGGTTTGTGGCTTTCTGGTTTGTTGCCATTTGGTGCCCCCTCTGGTTATTTTTCACAAAATGAAATGTTTTTGTCTGAGGTCTAGTGGGATCTCACTCACTGTGTGTCTCGCACAGTAATAGACAGCCGTGTCTTTTGCGTTCAGGTTGTTCATTTGCAGATAGAAGTTGGTGCTGTCCGTTGAGGCTGTGAATCGCCCTTGGATTGTAGGGGAATAATAAGAGCTCCCAGCTTTATCGTAGTGAACAAGCCATTCCAACCCTTTTCCAGATTTTTGCCGAACCCAGTCCATATAGTAGCTGTTAGCATTAAACCCAGTGACAGCACAGGTGAGTTTGTGAGATTCTCCAGGTTTCTTCAGTACTGGATCCAACTGGGTCAAAGCAATTTGTGTGAGGGTGCCTGAAATAGGAAGACAGGAAAAATAGCTGAAATAGGAAAGGCAACAGCCCACAATTATCACATGAAACTCACCATGATTTAAGGGAGGGGAAAAACCTCAACATACATGAGAAAGAAGCAGCCAGGGCAATGAGCACTGGCAGTAAAGGGAGCATAATGGTGGGATTGTCTGGATCAGAAAGAGACTTAATGTGCTGTCGCAGGAAGTCTAGGTGAGGTGTGAGGCTTTGAAGGCTTAAGAATGACACTACTTATTGGAGATTTGCATATATCAGCAAATATAAGAAGGGAGGAACCAATGTAATATGGAATCATATATCTTGCCTTGTCATCAAGTGCACATTTAAAACATCTATGCTACGGATTATATAGAATGCACATTAACAAATCTATCAAACTAGATGGGCAACATAGATAATCTACAAAATGACAAAAAATAACAGTAGATTTTGTTAAACAAATAAAAAAAAATCATTGCAGACTGGAGTGTGGCCACTAAATGAAATCGGTGGACGATTGATCATTTCTGGTTTGTGGCTTTTCTGATTTTTTGCCCTTTGGTGCCCCCTCTGGTTATTTGTCACAAAATAACATGTTTTTGTCTGAGGTCTAGTGGGATCACACTTACTGTGAAATGAAATGCAGTGAAGGGTTTTTGTCTCAGGTCTAGTGGAATCTCACTCACTGTGTCTCTCGCACAGTAATAGACAGCCGTGTCTTCTGCTTTCAGGTTGTTCATTTGCAGATAAAAGTTGGAGCTGTCCGTTGAGGCTGTGAATCGCCCTTGGATTGTAGGGGAATACCTATAATTGCTCCCAGCTTTATACTAAAGAACAAGCCATTCCAATCCTTTTCCAGGTTTTTGTCAGAGCCAGCCCATATAGTAGCTGTTAACATTAAATCTAGTGACAACACAGGTGAGTTTGTGAGATTCTCCAGGTTTCTTCAGTACTGTATCCGACTGGGTCAGAACAATTTGTGTGAAGGTGCCTGGAATAGGAAGGCAGGAAAAAAAATAGCTGAAATAGGAATAGCAGCAGCCCACAGTTATCACATGAAACCCACAATGAATTAAGGAAGGAGCAAGATCTCAACATACATGGAAAAGAAGCAGCCAGGGCAATGAGGATTGGCAGTAAAGAGCATAATGGTGGGATCGTCTGGATCAGAAAGAGACTTAATGTGCTGTTGCAGAAAGTCTGGGTGAGGTGCGAGGCTTCGAAGGCTTAAGAAGGACACTCCTTTTTGCAGCTTTGCATATATCAGTGAATGTAAGAAGGGGGGGTATTAATGTGGAACCAAATCTCTTGCCTTTCCATCAAGTGTGCATTTTAAGCCTCTATGCCACAGATTATATAGAATGCACATTAACAAACATATCATATTAGATTGATAGCATAGGTAATTTACAAAATGATTTTTAAAAACAGAACAGTAGATATTGTAAAAAAAAACACAATAATATATGCATCAGACTGGTTCAAATGGAGTAAAAATTGAGACTAGGTCCCTCCTTCCCGTCTTGTCCTGACCTTGCCCTGCCCCCAGAACAGTCATAAGGGGGTCCTTATGCCAGCTTTAGATCCTCCAGGCTCAGTTTAGCCCCTTGGATTGTAGAGTGGTAGTATTTGCTCCCAACACTATAGTAGTGAACAAACCATTCCAAGCTTTTTCCAGGTTTTTGCTGGATGCAGTCCATATAGTAGTGGTTAATATCAAATCCTGTGGCAGCACAGGATCCTTCCGGTTTCTTCAATACTAGATCTGACTCGGTCAATACAACCTGTCTGAGGGCACCTGGAATGGGAACAGGAAAGATGAGATAGAAAAGGCAAGAGCCCATAATTGTGACATGAAAAGCACATTGAGTGAGGGAAAGAACAAGGTGTAAAGCCATACATACATTGGCAATAAAGACGGCATAGTGGTGTGATGGTCCGGCTCTCAAAGGGACTTCATGTGCCGTTCCAGGTATTATGTGTGAAGTGAGAGGGGTGATGCTTTAAGGGCTGAAGTAAGAAGTCCAAGTTCTTGTGACTTTGCATAAATCAGTGAGCATAAGAAGGGAGATTATCAATATGGAATCATTATCATCGATAAGTAATTTATAACATTTTTTTAAAAAAAATATGGACAGTAGACAGTGGTTTTTAAAATATAAAAAGAACAACAATATATGTATCTGTCTATTCTAAGCTGCACTCATAAGACTGGAGTATGGAGAGTTCACCCGTCCCTTTGAAAGACCCAAATGGTGTTGGGGTTGAACTTTTTTTAAAAATTTTTTTTTAAAAAAAAAACAGAAACAAAAAAACACACAACTAGATTTCCATCTTATTGGAAACAACAGGAAATGAGTTGAGCTTCACCAGTTCCCAATCACTAGCTGTTGTTGATGTCTGGGAGATGTTAGGGGACTGGGAAGGTGTAGGAGCCCTCATCTCCATACCCCACAATGGAGGAGAAGGGGACTCTGCCTTGGCATCCGCTTCTCTGAGGATGGAGAATCAATTTTCCCTTGGAGAGGAAAGTCTGATTATTCCAAGGGCCCTTGGTACACCTTCTAAAGGTAATTGCCTGAACAAAAGAATACAAAGGGGAGGAGCCACAATCTTGCAGAGAGTTATATTTGTGTTGAAGTGAGTACAAATTCTATTAATTTTTGTCTTCAGTTAAAATAGCTACTTAGGGGGCAATCCTGTGACAAAGGCTACTAGGGTTAGCAAGTTAGGATGTGGTGGATCTTCAGAGATGTTAAGTCCTCAACTCCAGTTCAGATGAAGATGTTCTGATTTAATTTGATCATCTCATCATAGCTGCCAAGTACCCTGTTTCCCCTGGGAAACCGCCGTATTTTCTTACCGTTTCCCGCAGGTGTCCTGAATGGCAAAATACCCCGTATTCCCCCGGATTACGGAGCTCCTGGCAGCAGCCATGTTCTTCTGGTGCCACACCAGCACCAGAAGTCACTTCTACGCACTTCCGGACATGCGTAGAAGCGATTTCCGATGCCGCTGTGCCCATTTCCAAAATGTCTGCAGCGCCAGAAGTCGCTTGCTGCGGACATTTTGGAAATGGGCACAGCGGCATTGGAAGTCGCTTCTACGCATGTCCGGAAGTGTGTAGAAGTGACTTCCGGTGCCACGGCACTGCTGATCCCAGATTTTTAAATCCAGAACTTGGCACCTATGCATATCATTGCAGCAGAAGCTGGCTGAGCGGCGACCAATGTAAGTCCCCCAAAAGTGACATGGCAGGGATATGACAGGGGGCTTAAGTAACTCTGCTCAGCCCAGTCACAAATTTCACCAGAGGAGATAACACTCCCACTGTGACATATTTGATAGTCCAGGCACAGGCAGGCTACCATCCTGCCTGCCTGGTAAAAAACTGGGGCAAGCAGACAGGGACTGGTGAAGGAGAGTGGGGACAAGCCAGGATGGTGATGTTGAATAAGATGAGAGTAATATAAAAATTGAATTTTCAGAACAAAAAGTGACAAATGGAGATTGCAAACATAATAAAAGTATTAAACAATTATTTAACAAATGATAAACCACATGCCACCACTCCCCCCCAAAAAAAAATGGGGGGGGGGAGAGATTAAGAAAAAATCCCCACACACACAGAGGCCCAAAAACTCTAATCTATCAGAAGACCACCAGGATGAGTGGTACTTTCAAGGTGAGTGATTCAATCATTCTTTCACGGAGGAGAAAAATGCAGGAAAGTGTGATTGTCTGGCACCCAGGGAAACTATTCCCAGACAGTGTAGACAACTAGATGGAGCACTCAATATAAGACAGCTTTCTGTGTTCCCCCAATTCTGTCCTGTAGGAAAATGTCAGAGTCCATCTTCTGTTGTATATTGTGTGTGTGTGTGTGTGTGTGAAATGCAGTTCTGAAAATGCTTCACAGAGGTATATAATTGAAACATTTCTGAACGGAAAGACCATGTCAGTATTGTAGGTTCCAGACCAGATTACATATATGAAAGGGGGGGGAGGGACTCTCATATGTACAAGATCCACAAGCAAATAACACCCAAATCAGTCAAGACATTGAGAGGAACCATGGGAAGGGACACTTGACATTTCCTGTCATAGAAAGGAGATCAAAATTGTATCATTGCCAATTCTAGGCCAAATATTCCACCCTTCTTTCTGTCTTTTCCTTTGGGTTGGGCTTTCCTGTCCTACTGGTGTTTTTTTCGCTGTGGTCACCTGAACCTCCATCCCAGTTACTGTTGCACTAAAATAATAATAATAATAATAACAGAGGAGCGACAGGGTGGTGGAGGAGCAAAAACATGTCATCCCTTAGAAACCATACTTCTTGTGAGGTGTAATTACCTCCTCTGTAATTATCTGGCTCACTGCCATTTATTTTCCTTGGCAAATCTCCACCAACTTTCCAGAAGAGAGTAGGAAAAACAACCTAGACGTAGCTCAATAAAACCCTCCAGTTAGGTCACTGAGAGGTGGGGCGTTTCATTGCACAGTCCTGTTATCACATGCATTACCTGTTTTTGTTTTTGTTTGCAATTGTATAGATATTAAGTTTAAAGGTGATATTCTTCTCTTCACCAAGCATATTGGCAGAGTCAGCTATATCCTGATGTGCATTGTTTGATTAGGGTAGTGTCAGGAAGAAGGCTGCAGATAGGCACATTTGCATCTAGAGATACATTTGCAGATAGGCACATTTGCATCTAGAGATACTTGCTATCAGATGATGGTGTTAGTGGTGTTTCTGCTTCTGCTTCCCCACATGGTGTGCAAAGCAGATACCCTGAAATGCCCAGCAAATGACCCCCTTCCTGTTCCCCATGAATGGTATGAGCCTGGGGACCTCCTCATTGGCGGCATTTCTTCTCAGATCATCTTCTTTTTTCCTGAAGTGTCCTTCGAACAACATCCTTCTAATGATTTGGGCTTTGATCTTCCAAGGTAAGATACCTTCCATCCCATATCAATAGATTATTATTTTTTAATTGCCCAGTAGCACCTTAGAAACCAACTAACTAAGTTTGTTCCTGGTATGAGCTTTCATGTGCATGCCAGGAACAAACTTAGTTGGTCTCTAAGGTGCTACTAGACGAGATAGATAGATAGATAGATAGATAGATAGATATAGATATAGATATTTCTACTGTGACAGACCAACATGGCTACCTACCTGAATCTAATCCCATATCAGGTAAAACAGCTTAGAATTTGTAAGAAATAGAATCCTCAGAAGACACCTATAAGCAATATGTCACCACCAGCACATCTCTATTTAGTTATTTACATTTCATCAATCTCGCCCTTAAGTCCCAAATGAGGCATTGTGGTGTTGGACGACAAATTATCATTCATTATCCATGTCAATGTGATCTATCATTTTCATTTTTTTTATCTCTCCCCAAACCCATCTTCCCCATAACCAACCCTCTTTTTCTATAGTTCTCAAGCATTGTTGAGTTTGTTCTGCTAAATTCCAAAAAAATAAATAAACAAATATGGTGGCGGGAATTTGATGGTATTGCATGGCTTGCTGTCTGAATTAGATCGCTTTACAGAAAGCCTGAACAGAAATGTATTGTGACAAAACAATTCCTTTGGCTTTAGAATTCTCCACTGAAAGAAAATCTAACTCTCATTGCAGTGTAGTGACAAAGTCTTACCAGCATGCCTTGGCCTTGGCCTTTGCTGTAAATGAGGTCAACGAGAACCCAAAAATCTTGCCCAATGTCACACTTGGGTTCCACATCTGTGACAGCTACTATGATGCAAGGATGACCTACCGGACCATTATGGACCAGCTCTTCAATTCACATAGATTTACCCCCAACTACAAATGTGGCACTCAGAAAAAACTCATAGCTGTCATTGGGGGGATGAGCTCTGATATCTCTTTCCACATGGCAGACATCTTAACTCTCTACAAGATTCCACAGGTAACCTCTGTTCATGGAGGAGATATGCTCTCCTCTTGTCATCCTGTTACTGCCTTTGTGGTTCGGGAAGAGGCTGAAAATGACTTGCAGAAAAACAAAGCCTTATTGGCTATTGAAAAAGCAAGGCCCAACTTTTCCAAGAGTAGGACCCCTTCTTTTGCATGTATAATTCAATCCCTGGGAAATAAAAGCTTCTATAAGCACCCAGGACAGCTTTTCCTCCACTTTCATTTCTGTGCAAAGATTTTTGAAAGGTAAGTGAGAGGGTTTTGCCCACCACAAATTGCAACCCATCTCTAAACTATCTGTACATTTTCTTTCAGCTCACATTTGGCTCATTTGCCCCAGAGGAAAGTAGCACAAAGAACTTCCCTTCTTTTTACCGCATGGTCCCAAGCGAAGCCCATCAGTACGGTGGGATTATCCAGTTGCTTCAATATTTTGGATGGACCTGGGTTGGGCTCCTAGCTGCTGCTGATGACAGTGGAGACCAATTCTTGCAGAACCTGGAGCCACTGCTTTCCCAGCACGGGATATGTTCAGCTTTCACAGAAAGGCTCCAGAAACAAGGACGATTCATTTCCCTTGATATTCTGAGCGATATGGCATCAAACATTTATCATTCTTTCATGGATAGAAAAGCCAGAGCAATTATTATCTATGGTGAAAGCATGACCCTTCTGTGGCTGAGCACTTTAGTGCCAATAGCAGATCTGGAATATAGAGGAAATATATCTGTTGGGAAGGTGTGGATTACAACAGCCCAGATTGATTTTTCAGTAACAGGCTTTATAACACGTCGTAATTTTCAAATATTCCAGGGGGCTATTTCTTTTGCTATACATGCAAGTGGACATCTAGGATTCCAGGCTTATCTTCACAACCTAAAACCTTATTGGACACAAGGAGATGGTTTTCTCCAAGGGTTCTGGGAACAGGCATTCGGCTGTACATTTTCAAATCCCAGCATAGCATTGGAGGGTGATAGACCATGTATTGGACAGGAGAGGCTGGAGAATCTTCCTGGACCTGTTTTTGAAATGGACATGACCGGTCACAGTTACAGTGTCTACAATGCTGTCCATGCTGTGGCACATGCTTTGCATTCCATGAACTCGTCTACATTGAAAGATAGAGTGATGGTGGGGAGGAAAAGTTCCAAATTTCAAGATCTCCATCCTTGGCAGGTAATGTTGTCGCCACAGAGCGGCTTCATTGCCAGGAATGTATTCATACATAGAGAAAAAGCATCAAAATGTCTCCTCCTTGAATACCTGTAGAAATTATGCACAGATTAATTATTGATAAAGTCACGGGGGTTTGCATTTCTACCTATACGTGGAACATGGGAAAAGTGAGCTGCAAATTTCTAGTCTTTGACCACTGCAATAGTGTTACTTGCCTCACCCGCTCTGTCAGTGAGTAATCTGGGGGCTGCTTTGCACATCTCCCCAATTAGTTATCTCCTGCTTGGACTACTGCAATGCGCTCTACGTGGGGCTACCTTTGAAGGTGACCCGGAAACTGCAATTAATCCAGAATGCGGCAGCTAGACTGGTGACTGGGAGCGGCTGCCGAGACCACATAACACCAGTCCTAAGAGACCTACATTGGCTCCCAGTACGTTTCCGAGCACAATTCAAAGTGTTGGTGCTGACCTTTAAAGCCCTAAACGGCCTCGGTCCTATATACCTGAAGGAGCGTCTCCACCCCCATTGTTCAGCCTGAGATCCAGCGCCGAGGGCCTTCTGGCGGTTCCCTCACTGCGAGAAGCAAAGCTACAGGGAACCAGGCAGAGGGCCTTCTTGGTAGTGGCGCCCGCCCTGTGGAATGCCCTCCCATCGGAGGTCAAGGAGATAAACAACTACCTGACATTTAGAAAACACCTAAAGGGAAGTTTTTAATCTATGATATTTTAATGTATTTTGGTATTTGTTGGAAGCCGCCCAGAATGGCGGGGGAAACCCAGCCAGATGGGCAGGGTATAAATAATAAATAATAATAATAATAATAATAATAATAACCATCAAGCCACCCAATAGTGTGGGAAGACCTGATCACCTGTTATGTCAGCCATCTGGGAGTGCTTTGCTTCATTGGGTGAGAATGGATATGTAGCCGGCTTTCATCCAAGTTTTACTAACTTGGACCGAAGTCTTATTTGAAGGCCATTACCTCTATGTAGCTTCATGCCATGCAGATAGAATGTGAGTGGTAGGGGAAGAAAAATGAAAACAACATTTGTTGAACATGCTAAGGCATCTTGGACAGCAGAGGATGGCTTCATCAAACCTTCTCCTGTAAGGACAGGAGAGTAGAAGAGATGTGGACAAGATCTATGCAGGGTCTTGGTGGCACACTCACACTAAGCTTCAAGGTCTTGTTATTTATTTGATGTGTGCAGACATTTATCAGCACATCAGTTATATTAAACTATTGTCTCCTTTCCCCCTGTCAACTAGCTCCACCAATTTCTTCAAGGCACTTCATTTAACAATGCTGCTGGGGAGATAGTGACTTTTAATAATAAAGGGGAATTGCTTGCAGGATTCGATTTAACAAATTTGGTCATATTTCCAAACACCTCCTTTCTTCGAGTAAAAGTTGGACAGGTGAATCCCAATGCCTTTGAGGGGAAAGAATTCACCGTCAATGAATCATCAATTGTGTGGAGCAGAAATTTTAACCAGGTTGTGTATTCTTGGGCATATTGGTGTGTGTGTGTGTGTGTGTGTGTGTGTGTGTGTGTGTGTGTGTGTGTGTTCCATGCAGCAGAATGGATAATATTGATATTGGTATTGGGGTTGTATGCTTCCTTTGGTGAAGCCTACAACTCTTACATTCCCTTTATCACCTATCCCAATATCACATTTGTATACTAAACAGCTCCAGTGCTGGTTCGCAAAAATGTTAACATACAGAATGCAAGCAATAATTCCACACATTAAATCACACAACAGCAAAACTCCAGCTAAAATCTGTATGAACACATAAACAATTTAAGGACAACATAAAACTGTCTAAAAGAAACTTGGTGGGCAATGCTGAAGCACCAGAAGGGAGAGAACAATAAGGTATTCAAGAAGGTGCTTGGCTGTTAATATTGTTTGGGCAAAGCAAAACTCTTTGGAGAGGAGAATCAAAAAGTGGGGTGCCACCACCAAGTAGGCCCTCTCCTCTGCTTCGTTTCATCAGCTGGGACAGGGTCATGGGAAAGGGTCTGCAAAGAATGATTATCTAAGCAACCTGGAGGGGGGAAAGTAATTTAGGGCTTTAACACTGAAAATGGATTGTGAATAGCTCTACCAAGATCAGTCTGTATCAATAAAATGTGGAACTGCCAATATCATGATACCATTTTGCAAATTTATGGTGTGACCACACTAAGAATATTGTGTGCATTTAAAATGTAGTAATGGCTACCCATTTGGATAGTTTGAAGTGGGATTAGACAAATTCATGGAGGATGTGACTTGCAAGCTGCTAAACATGTTGGCTATGTTCTACTAACAGCGCTAGAAGCGGTGTGTCTCTGGATCTATGCTACTGTGAATCATAAGTGAGAAGAGTGCTGTTGCATTCAGGTCTTGCTTGTGGGCTTCCCATGGGCCTCCAGGAGGCTACCATGCAAAGATGATGCTGGTCTAGATGGGACATTGACCTGACCTAGCAGGCCTCTTATTAAAAGAAACATATATATGTTCCTCACAACTATTTTGTACAGAAGTGAAGCACTTATGAATAATATTTTTTTGTTGGGCTGTGGGAGTCTGAAGAAGGTTGTTTATGGCAACCAACAAGTTGGCCAAAAAGAGTTCCTATTGGATTAAGCCCCTGACATTTCATTAATTGTTAGGTTGCCTTCAACCAAGACAATTATGCAAAAATGGCATTTGTCATTGTAAGGGGGAAGGCCTATAGTGAACAGACCCTCCTCATCAGGTCAAGTTCCTCTCAGAGCAGTAAGTCCAGTAGCGGATCAGATTACAGGAGTCAGGAAGCAGAGAGGAAGAGACAAGGCTCTAGCAGCGTCAAAGAGCCTCCACACCGAGTAGAGAGGGAGGCAGAGGGGGAGGAAATGATGGGAGATCAGTCAGGGGGACGGCCCTTCCCCCCAACGCCTGAATTGACAAGGGGGAGGCACTTTGGAGTTCCCAAGCTGTTATGTTGGGCGTGAAACAGAAAGAAGCCATTGCGCGGTTCTGACTCAGACTAAGCAGACATGCTTTCCAGGCACTTTGCACTGTAAATAGAATGCACAATAAAAAACATCTTAAAGACAAGCAGATGTGGAGCGTCGTTACTCAAGAGTAGCCGCAAGAACCTCTGACAGTCATGATTAGGAAATAAGTAGCTAACTCATGTTTCACATTCTTCTATGTTGACTGATCAGTTGTTTCCTTGTGTATCAGTTATTGAACAGAAGCGTTCTGAATTTATCTGACTGTTTTGTTTATTGATAGGTACCTCCCCATTCTGTATGCAGTGACTCCTGCCCCCCTGGCTATCAGAAGAAAAAGAAGGAGGGGGAGAAATTTTGCTGCTACGACTGTGCCCAGTGCGCAGAAGGGAAGATTTCACACCAAAAGGGTGGGTGATGTATTGCTGCAAATATGACCAGTGTAAATGGAGATAAAATTTCTTGCAATATATTTTATGGGTAAAAGGTTAGGGCTTTCCGACCAGAAGGTCGGCGGTTTGAATCCCTGCGACGGGGTGAGCTCCCGTTGCTCGGTCCCAGCTCCTGCCAACCTAGCAGTTTGAAAGCACGTCAAAATGCAAGTAGATAAATAGGAACCTCTATAGCGGGAAGTTAAACGGCGTTTCTGTGTGCTGCTCTGGTTTGCCAGAAGTGGCTTTGTCATGCTGGCCACATGACCTGCAAGCTATACGCCGGCTCCCTCGGCCAATAATGAGAGATAAGCGCACAACCCCAGAGTTGGTCACGACTGGACCTAATGGTCAGGGGTCCCTTTACCTTTACATTTAGGTTTAGTTTACACAGTGCAGAGTCATCAAGTGATGAAAAAACAAATACTAAAACTATGGTAAATGCATGTGTGAACCATCCCTTTGCTGAAGAATTGGGAACTTGGCTGTACCAAGGATAATACAGTGGTACCTTGGGTTACAGACGCTTCAGGTTACAGACGCTTCAGGTTACAGACACTTCAGGTTACAGACACTTCAGGTTACAGACTCTGCCAACCCAGAAATAGTACCTTGGGTTAAGAACTTTGCTTCAGGATGAGAACAGAAATCGTGCGGTGGCAGCGGGAGGCCCCATTAGCTAAAGTGGTACCTCAGGTTAAGAACAGTTTCAGGTTAAGAACGGACCTCCAGAACAAATTAAGTTCTTAACCTGAGCTCCCACTGTAAATGACTCAAAATTGTATTTTCCTTTATACAGTACGAAGAGGTGTTGTCTAAAAAAAAGAAAAGCTCCCCAATCCCTTTAAAAGAGATAGATGAATCTTAAATTCAGTTTGCCACATCACATCAGTCCCAAATTACGATTTTCCCCTAACATTTTATAAGCCAAATTTGTGCATGTGGGTGCAGTATTTATGTTTGATATTTTAGTGGTATTTTCCTTTGTTACTTTGAAATGTTAATTAACATAGATGTGGGTGGTGAACAAGGATAAGCAGAAGAATAGTTAGATAATACTAAAATGCCTTTCTTCAAGACCAGCTCTCACACTGGGAACTAATGGTCAGAGACTGCCAGGTCAAAGATCTGTAGGAGTAAAGAAAAACCTCAGTCAACAATAGACTAAGCATGGTTATGTGACCAACATTTTTTCTCTCCCTTCAGACATGGATGACTGTTTCAGATGCCCAGAAAATGAGTATCCGAACCAAGATCAAGAAAGATGCGTCCCCAAGATTATAAATTTTCTCTCTTTTGAAGAACCTTTGGGGATCAGCTTTGCAATGGTTGCTGCTTTTTTAGCAGTGATCACAGCTTTGGTGCTTGCGATTTTTATTGAACACAAAGATACTCCCATAGTCAAAGCCAACAACCGGGATGTCACCTATACCCTGCTCATCTCTCTGTTGCTCTGCTTCCTCTGCTCATTGCTGTTTCTCGGACAACCAACTAAGGCGACCTGCTTTCTCCGTCAATCTGCTTTTGGCACCATCTTCTCAGTTGCTGTTTCCTGTGTGTTGGCCAAAACTGTCACTGTGGTTCTCGCTTTCATGGCTACAAAACCAGGTTCCAACATGAGGAAGTGGGTGGGTAAAAGACTGACCAACTCCATTGTCTTCTCCTGCTCTCTTATTCAAGCAGGCATCTGCGTAGGGTGGCTCGCTAGCTCTCCCCCATTCCCAGACTTTGACATGGTATCGTTAACCAAAATCATAGTAGCAAAATGCAATGAAGGTTCTGTCACCATGTTTTATCTTGTCCTGGGCTACATGGGACTGTTGTCTATCATTAGTTTCACTGTGGCTTTTCTAGCAAGGAAACTGCCAGACACTTTCAATGAAGCCAAGTTCATCACCTTCAGCATGTTGATGTTTTGCAGTGTTTGGTTATCATTTGTCCCAACCTACCTGAGCACCAAGGGGAAATACATGGTGGCTGTGGAGATCTTCTCTATATTGGCCTCCAGTGCTGGGCTACTGGGATGTATATTTTCCCCAAAATGCTACATTATTCTGCTGAGGCCTGACATGAACAGCAGGGAGCAACTAATAAAGAGGAAAAAATAAAGCATCAACTGCCCTTTTATATATATTTGCAATGTGGTATTCATGGAATGTATATCATGGGCTTATTCAAGACTTCAGCTTGGGTTGTTACTATATATGCTAATATATTTTGTTTTGCTCATACATCCTAAGCAAACTAAACCAATATGTGAAATGTTTATATAACTGTGAAGTGAAGAATAAAACCTCCTGTTTATTCTTGGTCAGAAACCCATTTATTTTCTTTTTGTTTTGATGTTCTACCACAGGATGTTCCAATTTGATAGCTGGTGGTTTCCCCCCGGTTTCTAATATTCCGTTTGCACATGTTCCGTTATGGAACTGCAGCTTTTTGATAAATAAAACAACCATGCCATGCTAAATTTCATTCATACCAGTGTGACACAATATCAGATAACTTTGGGTACTACATTTTAAGTGCATGTGAGGTTCTGTTGCCTTATGACTCACCAATTAAAATGGCAAGGAAAAAATGGGTATTTCAGAATTCTACCCCAAATTTCATCACATTATGTAATCCATTAAAACAGTGGGGAAATTATAGCTCAAATCCGCCACAATCTTTTGAGCTAACAGAGTTGCAAACACACAAACACACATTTCATGGAAGCAATTAATATAGGAATGAGTACTAAACTTCAACAAGATACTGCTAGATTACCAGAAATGAATTTTACATTGTATGAAAAGATCACATAAGAAGTGGAACTTAGTAGGAAATGAATTGTTGGAGAAATAGAATAAAGTGGTGTCTGAATTTAGCCTAGGCTTTGTCTGAGCATTCCATTTTGAACAATAGACATGCCTCATTTGTGTCAAATTTATCTTCCTTTTCCAAACTTCTTCATATAGTATTTTGAGGTTGCAGATGATACAGTTCAGACTGGCAGTCCAGCTGGCAAAGGAAGGTTTTTGTCTGGCTTCAGATTCACTTCCTTTCGCTGTGTCTCTTCCACAGTAATAAACAGCTGAGTCCTCTGATTTCAAGCTGTTCATTTGTAGATACAGCATGTTTGAAGGGTTGTGTCTGGAGATGGTGAAGCGCCCTTTTACTGAGTCCGCATAATATTGTTGGCTACCATCATACCATATTACTGCAATCCATTCCAGTCCCTTTCCAGGACTCTGTCGCACCCACTCCATGGCATAGGTGCTGAAGCTGAACCCGGAGGCTCGACAGGAGAGGCGGAGGGACTGTCCAGGCCTTTTGACATCCCCTCCAGACTCTACCAGCTGGACTGCTGATTGGACACCTAGAAAGGGGGGAAAGTCATATTTAAAGATCTGCTACATATGAAGCCTTAAAATATACTGGTCATCTTTGTTCAAAGGAGGAATGAAATTACCTCCCAAAGCTGCTGAAAGAAACACAAATTGAAGCCAAAGTGTCATGTTTGTTTCCCTCTTTTGATCTGAGAGGAACTGACTGGAAAGTGGTTCAGCAGTTCTATCTCTGAGTGTAGGCTGGGCAGAGAGTGTGTTGCTGCTTTAAACAGGAAGCTGCCTCTGCATTTACATGCAGCTCAGGATAAAAGAACAACACAGGTCTTTGATGGAGCAGATCTGTTTAGCCTTATACCAAACACATGAGTTGCAGACCCTCTTTTCCAGGGACAGTCCCAGTTTTACAAAAGCCATCCCAGTTCCTTATTTGATCCCAGAATGTCCCACTTTTTCTTAGGAAGGAGCATGGAGCCCAGACAGCCCCGTGGTTTTCCCCGGAGCTGAGGGCGATGAAACAGTTGCTGAGATGGCTAGAGCGCCGGTGGCGGAAAACTCATTCTGAATCCGACCGAACACGGGCTAGAGCTCAACTTCGAGCCTACCAAGTGGCAATGGCGATGGTGAAGAGGATCTTCTTCACCGTTTCTATCGCATCTGCAGAAAACAGCAGCAGGAGACTGTTCCAGGTGGTTTGCAATCTATCTGAACCACCTTCGTCATCGGGGCCTGATAGGGACCCCAATATCCCCTGCAATGCTTTTGCAAAGTTTTTTTTGCAGATAAAGTCGCTCAGATTCAGAGGGAGGTAGACTCCACCGTGGGAGCAGGGCCGGGGCGGGAGAGTGCTGGAGCCCTGTCTAGTCGCGTTTCATGGGATCAATTTCAATCTGTTACCTCCGAGGATGTGGACAGGCTGCTTGGACGAGTGAAACCAACCACCTGTCTTCTTGACCCTTGCCCATCCTGGCTAATAAAAGCGAGCCGGGAAGGGCTGGGGGATGGGCTCCGCGGGGTAGTAAATGCTTCCCTCTGTGAGGGAGTATTCCCAGACCCGCTGAAAGAGGCGGTCATTAAACCGCTTCTTAAAAAACCATCTTTAGATGCGGCTAATTTGGCCAACTATCGCCCAGTCTCAAATCTTCCATTCTTGGGCAAGGTGATTGAGCGAGTGGTTGCTGAACAACTACAGGCACGCCTGGAAGAAGCTGACCATTTGGATCCCTTCCAGTCAGGATTCAGGCCTCATCATGGGACTGAAACGGCCCTGGTCGCACTGGTTGATGATCTCCGGCGGGCTAGAGACAAAGGTAAGAGCTGCTTCCTAGTCCTGCTGGATCTCTCAGCGGCTTTTGACACCATCGACCATAACATCCTTCTGGACCGTCTAGAGGGGTTGGGAGCTGGGGGCACTGTTATACAGTGGTTCCGCTCCTTCCTCTTGGTCCGTGTTCAGAAAGTGGTGGTGGGGGATGAGTGTTCAGACTCCTGGGCTCTCACTTGTGGGGTGCCTCAGGTTTCTGTCCTCTCATCCATGCATTTTAACATCTACATGCAGCCGCTGGGAGAGATCATCAGAGGGTTTGGACTGGGTGTTCATCAGTATGCGGATGATACCCAGCTCTACCTCTCTTTCAAATCAGAACCAGTGAAGGCAGTGAAGGTCCTGTGTGAGTGCCTGGAGGCGGTTGGAGGATGGATGGCGGCTAACAGATTGAGATTGAATCCTGACAAGAAAGAAGTACTGTTCGTGGGGGACATGAGGTGGGCAGGTGTGGAGGATTCCCTGGTTCTGAATGGGGTAACTGTGCCCCTGAAAGACCAGGTGCGCAGTCTGGGAATCATTTTGGACTCACAGCTGTCCATGGAGGCGCAGGTCAATTCTGTGTCCAGGGCAGCTGTCTATCAGCTCCATCTGGTACGTAGGCTGAGACCCTACCTGCCTGCAGACTGTCTAGCCAGAGTGGTGCATGCTCTAGTTATCTCCCGCTTGGACTACTGCAATGCGCTCTACGTGGGGCTACCTTTGAAGGTGACTCGGAAACTACAACTAATCCAGAATGCGGCAGCTAGACTGGTGACTGGGAGCGGCCGCCGAGACCACATAACACCGGTCTTGAAAGATCTACATTGGCTCCCAGTATGTTTCCGAGCACAATTCAAAGTGTTGATGCTGACATTTAAAGCCCTAAATGACCTGAAGGAGCGTCTCCACCTCCATCATTCTGCCCGGACACTGAGGTCCAGCACTGAGGGCCTTCTGTCGGTTCCCTCGTTGCGAGAAGCCAAGTTGCAGGAAAATAGGCAGAGGGCCTTCTCGGTGGTGGCGCCTACCCTGTGGAACACCCTCCCAACAGATGTCAAAAAGGAAAACAACTACCAGACTTTTAGAAGACATCTGAAGGCAGCCCTGTTCAGGGAGGCTTTTAATGTTTAATAGATTATTGTGTTTTATTCTTCTGTTGGAAGGCGCCCAGAGTGGCTGGGGAGACCCGGCCAGATGGGCAGGGTATGAATAATAAATTATTATTATTATTATTATTATTATTATTATTATTATTATTAGACATCCCTATTTTATCAGAGAAATGGTGGAAGGTATGGACTTGGGACCAGGCCCATGCAGAGCTTATCTGAGGTCCGGGGTGGAAGTCTTGTTAGAATAAAATTATCAACTCAAAGAAAAAAGGAGTTGGTCCTTGGCACCTGCCATACATGTTGTTTTTAAGGGAATCCCGACACACCATCTCAACATCCCCCATCGGATCAACATTTATTTATTCATTTATCTATTTATTTATAAAATTTATATACTGCCCTTCATTAAAATATATCAGGCTGGTTCACAGGATAGAAGCACAAATAAATAGTCAAAACGCAAGCAACAAAACAGTAACCCCCCTTCCCACAAAAAACATCTAAAAGGCTGTAGAATATCTATTAGTGAAGGGCCTGGTTGAAGTCAATGTGAGCCATCCTGAGATTTTCAGATGAGGGGCCGTGTAGAAATTTGATATCACTATTAAAAACATAAAAATGAGAATGATCTTGATTTATCCCAGCTATGCTCAATTCTGAATGTTCAGCCATCATGTCAGAAAAATGGTCTGTTTTATTTCCAGCCAAATTAACTCGGCTGTCCCCTTGTGGATCCATTACACTGATAGTCTGCTAGGAACAACAAGTCCTGCATTGCTCCATATACACATGAAGCAGGAAGGTGGGACTGCAAAGCTGGAAACAGGGACACTCTGGAGCAAAGTGGATTGAAACAGTCCACCTCTCTCTCCCCGAAACTGGCTAACATGCTATTGCAACATTTCTCTCCCTTCCATGGCAATTTGCCTCACCTCACCTCGGAACAGATGCACTCATTCCCATTCATGCTCAAGGGGAATAGAGGTGGCATTTCCTGCCTCTCCTGCTGGGCTTTCTGGAAGATTCTGGCTAATCATTGTGGGGGAAGAAAGCCCGAATTAGGTTGAGCTTTAGTCTCAAAAGTCCTCTCCAGGTCTTTTGGTGTCGCCTCCTGACACCTCCAGTTGATACTGTGATCGAATACCTGTAAAGCAATAAATATTATAAAGCTCTCATCTTATTGATTAATCTCTAAACAATGGCAATGTTTTCTTGGTTCTACTGGACTATTTAGATATATATTCCTAATGTTTTCTTGGTTCTCAGTAGAAAGTTGTGAGAATGTATCTTGGGGAGTCAAACTCTCACACAGCCAGTGAAGTTGTGGCAGCTGAGAAAACAATAGTCAGGCTCACAGCTATAACCACAAAACACCACACAAGGCTTTATTTCAGACTTTATTTCAGTTGTGGTCAATGGCTTCTTAATCTTTAAATCACTGCTGCCCCCTTGTGAGAAACAGAAAGAATTTTAGGAGCTCCTCTTACACTTCACCCCAGTAAGAGATGCCTCCAACTTTTTGTACAGTTTCTCCTTTGGATTTTCTCACTGTGTCTTTGGGCACAATAATATATAGCTGTGTCTGCAGCTGTCAAAGATCTCAACTCCAGATTGTATGTATTTGTGGAGGCATCGGCAGTCAGGGTGATTCGGCCTTGGAGTGATGGGTTGTAGAATAATCTCCATTTGCTGCTGGACCAGTCTATCTGGCCCAACCATTCCAGTCCTTTTCTGGGAGCCTGTCGGGCCCATTCCCATAAACTACTCTTGACAGAATCCCCAGTGACAGTGCAGGTTAGTCTCAGGGACCTTCCAGGATTCACAATCCTTGGTCCAGATTCCACAAGCTGGATACTGCAGTAGACATCTAAAGCCAACAACAAGACTTTGGTTACCATGCAATTTGTCCATCTGAAACATTTGGGTTTTTTTAATGTTTACCTGGAAAATACTCGCACAGCGGCACTGCTAACAAAGAAAGGGAAAGAAAGGGGGCCTTCATTGTTTGCAGAGAGAAACTCCTCCCTCTGGATTGACAACTAATTTGGTCCAGCTGAGGATCTGGAGACTTGGTGTGGGTGGGGATATTTAAATAGAAAGCTTCTTGGACAGGAATTTGCATCAACTTTGCATCTAGTGGCGGGAATCAGATATAGAGAGATGGTCTAAACTGAGAATATACTGAGAGCACTGCTTCCGGAAGCAGGAAGTGGTTCCTTCATTTAAAGTGGTTCACATAAAGAAGCCCTCCGGGAGACACACACCCTTTTATGGGTTCCTTGCTTTCTCACCACCAGAAAGAAGCAGGAAGATTAATTTTTGCAAGCCCTCACCTTGGCTGGGGCCACCCTCTGCCAATGTGAGCCACGCTGTGATTTTTGGGTAAGAGGTAGTGTAGAAATTTGATATTAGTATTAAAAATAAATAAATGAAAGTGACCCTGAGCATATCATTTTGAACACTAGGCATGATGCCTCATTTGTGTCAACAAAATCAATACAAATTATCTTCCGTTCATCTTCCTTCTCCAAAATTCTTCATTTAGTTCTTTGTGGTTGCAGCTGAACCAGTCCGGACAGCTGGCAAAGGAAGGTTTTTGTCTGGCTTCAGATTCACTTCCTTTCACTGTGTCTCTTGCACAGTAATAAACAGCTGAGTCCTCTGGTTTCAGAGTGCTCATTTGTAGATACAGCATGTTTGAAGGGTTGTCTCTGGAGATGGTGAAGCGCCCTTTCACAGAGTTGTCATAGTATATTTCTCCACTATCATAGCGTATCCATGCCAACCATTCCAGTCCCTTTCCAGGGGCCTGTCGTACCCAGATCATGGTATAGCCCCCAAAGTTGAACCCGGAGGCTCGGCAGGAGAGGTGGAGTGACTCTCCAGGCCTTTTGACATTCCCTCCAGACTCTACCAGCTGGACTGCTGAATGGACACCTAGAAAGGGGGGAAAGTCATATTTAAAAGATCTGCTACATATGAAGCCATAAAATATACTACTAGTCATCTTTGTTCAAAGCAGGAATAAAATTACCTCCCCAAACTGCTGAAACAAAAACAAATTGAAGCCAAAGTGTCATGTTTGTTTCCCTCTTTTGCTCTGAGAGGAACTGACTGGAAATTGGTTCAGCAGTTCTACCACTGAGTGTAGGCTGGTCAGAGAGTGTGTTGCTGCTTTAAACAGGAAGCTGCCTCTGCATTTACATGCAGCTCAGGATAAAAGAACATCACAGGTCTTTCACTAAACAGATCTGTTTAGCCTTATACCAAACACATGACTTGCAGAACCTATTTTCCTGGGACAGTCCCAGTTTTACAAAAGCTATCCCAGTCCCTGATTTGATACCAGAATGTCCCACTTTTCCTTAGGATACCCCTATTTTCATCAGAGGAATGTTGGAAGGTGTGGACTTGGGACCAGGCCCTTGCAGAGCTTATCTGAGGTCCAGGGTGGAAGTCTTGTTAGAGTAGTAATTAATAATAATAATAATAATAATAATAATAATAATAATAATAATAATCCTATATAATAAAGTGCAAGTGTCTCTGCGTCCAGTCCCTGTGTCCGTGGGATTGCGCTACTGCGCATGTGCCCCACGGACAGCCGTTGGGACTTGGAGCGCAGAGACGGAGTGTGTTGGCCGGCGCGTAAGGGAGCTCAGCCTCTCGGAGTTCAGAGCAGCTCTTGCGAGAGAATCCAGAGGACGTGTGAGATAGCCCCATGCTCGCGAGCGAGCATGCTCTGTCTCCACGCAGGCGCACTCGCGAGGCCGTTTACATCTCGTGTGGACTTACTTCTAAGCGGCCCTTACAAGTGGCGGCAGGCGAGCAATGTCAGCTCTGCGCATGTCCCCGAGGTTGCTAGAGCAACAGGTCTGTTCTAGCACCCGTTAATTTAACGGGCTTCATGACTAGTAATAATAATAATAATAAATTTATTAATTCTACCCCACCCACCAAGCTGGGTTTCCTTAACCACTCTGGGTGGCTTTCAACGGAACATTAAAAACAATAAAAACTTCCCTAAACAGGGCTGTCTTCAGATGTCTTCTAAAAGTCAGATAGTTGTTTATTTCCTTGACCTCTGATGGGAAAGCGTTCCACAGGGCAGGCGCCACTACCGAGAAGGCCCTCAACTCAACCAAAAAAGGAGTTGGTTCCTGGAACACACCACACCTGCTATTTTCAAGGGAATCCTGATACAGCTTCTCAGTGTCCCCCATCAGATCAACATCTATATCTATCTATCTATCATCTATCTATCTATCTATCTATCTATCTATCTATCTATCTATCTATCTATCTATCATCTATAAAATTCATATACTGCCCTTCATCAAAAGATCTCAGGGTTGTTCACAAGATAAAAACACAAATTAAAAGCACAAACAAATAGTAAAAACCGAAGCAACAAAACAGTAAAAAAAAAAAAACCCAACACATTTAAAAGTCAGTAGAATATTAATTAGTCAAGGACCTGGTTGAATGGGAATATTTTTTGCCTGGTGCCTAAAATATAAATGATGAGGTGCCTGGGGGTGGGTGGGCATTCCACAAATGGGGAGCCACTGCAGAAAAGACCCATTCTGGTGTTGCCACCTTCTAGAAATTACATGGAAGAAGCAAACTAGGAAGGGCCTCAGATGATGAATGTCACAGAAACCAAGGGTCAGCTTTATGGAGAGAAGTGGTCCTTATTGCGGTTCCAAGCTGTACAAACCACAAAACATCTCCAGCCCTTTCCATACCCTCCAACATTCCTCGGATGGAAATAGGGACATTCTAATCTACATCACTATTGTTGCTTTAAAGGAACAGGGACCATTTTTGTGTGGAGTTTTTCCTCTCCCTCCTCCGGCATCATCCCATCATAGCTGCCAAGTTATCCCTTATTTTAAGGGATTTTCCCTTATGCTGAATAGGCTTCCTCGCGAGAAAAGGGAAAACTTGGCAGCTATGCATCCCATCCACATACCCCTCCAGCGCACTGTGAGCAGGAAGGAGGTGGGTATGTAGTTAACCCTGTTATACAGTGGTTCCGCTCCTTCCTCCTGGGCCGTGTTCAGAAAGTGGTGGTGGGGGATGAGTGTTCAGACCCCTGGGCTCTCACTTGTGGGGTGCCTCAGGGTTCTGTCCTCTCCCCCATTCTCTTTAACATCTACATGCAGCCACTGGGAGAGATCATCAGGGGGGTTGGGCTGGGTGTTCATCAGTATGCGGATGATACCCAGTTCTACCTCTCTTTCAAATCAGAACCAGTGAAGGCGGTGAAGGTCCTGTGTGAGTGTCTGGAGGCGGTTGCCAGGAAACAAACAAATTGAAGTAAAGGAATCATTCCTTTTGCTTGCTTTGGGGAAAGTTGCTTGGAATGGAATGTCAATCACAGAGTGCTTGTGGTACTGGACGGAGCTGGGGCTCAAAGAGTGTTATGACCCAGTGGAATAGGAAGCTTTCCATGCATTTACGTACGGCTCAGGATAAAAAGAGAAACACGTTAGCAACTCTTGTTCTTTGCACATACACAGTAGACACAGCTTGAGAGACAGTGGACTTGTATGTATGGGGAGGAATGTGGCTGGAAAAATGAATTCAAAGTATGAGGCAGGAAGGCAGTTTCAGCTTAAAGGTTCAGTGTTATATATATACAGACACAATGGTGAGATGCACTGTAGTGCTATTAATTTTATAGCTATGACTTCTGAATGTACATCTACAGATATGAAGTAGCAAAGTTTTAACACAAAATTTTACAAAGATTTGAATCTCCCCTTTTCTGATCCTTTTGGAGTATGTGCCACAGAGCTGGAAAGTATGGAACAGAATAGAAATTATATCCAGTAGATGCATTGGGAAATGATGGTGGGGCTGGTTATGGCAATGTTTTCTTGGTTCTACTGAACTATTTATACATATATTTCTAATGTTTTCTTGGTTCTAAATAGAATGTTGTGAGAATGTATCTTGGGGAGTCAAACTCTCTTGCAGCCAGTGAAGTTGAGGCAGCTGAGAAAACAATAGTCAGGATCACAGCTGTAACCACAAAACACCACACAAGGCTTTATTTCAGATTTTATTTCAGTTTCGGTCAATAGCTTCTTAGTCTTTAAATCACTGCTGCCCCCTTGTGAGAAATAGAAAGAATTTTAGGAGCTCCTCTTACCCTTCAACCCAGTAACAGATGCCTCCAACTTTTTTGTACAGTTTCTCCTTTGGTTTTTCTCACTGTGTCTTCGGGAACAATAATATATAGCCATGTCTGCAGTTGTCACAGATCTCAGCTCCAGATCGTATGTATTTCTGGAGGCATCGGCAGTCAGGGTGATTCGGCCTTGGAGTGATGGGTTGTAGTATAATCTCCATTTGCCGTCAACCCAATCTATCTGGCCCATCCATTTCAGTCCTTTTCCGGGAGCTTGTCGGGCCCATTCCCAAAAATAACTCTTGACAGAATCCCCAGTGACAGTGCAGGTTAGTCTCAGGGACCCTCCAGGTTTCACAATCCTTGGTCCAGATTCCACAAGCTGGACACTGCAGTGGACATCTAAAACAAACAACAAGACTTTGGTTACCATGCAATTTGTCCATCTGAAACATTTGGTGTTTTTTTTTAATGTTTACCTGGAAAATACTCACACAGTGGCACTGCTAACAAAGAAAGGAAAAGAAAGTGGGCCTTCATTGTTTGCAGAGAGAAACTCCTCCCTCTGGATTGACAACTAATTTGGTCCAGCTGAGGATCTGGGGACTTGGTGTTGGTGGAACTATTTAAACAGAAAGCTTATTGGACAGGGAATTTGCATCAACTTTGCATCTGGTGGTGGGAATCAGATAAAGAGAGATGATCTAAACTGAGAATATACTGAGAGCACTGCTTCCAGAAGGAGGAAGTGGGTCCATAATTTAAAAAATTTAAAAAAGCCCTCTGGGCCATACACACCCTTTTATGGGTTCCTTGCTTTCTCACCACCAGAAAGAAGCAGGAAGAGGAATTTTTGCAAGCCCTCATCTTGGCTGGGGCCACCCTCTGCTAATGTGAGCCCTCTTGTGATTTTTTGATGAAAGGCACTGTAGAAATTTGATATTAGTATTAAAAATAAATAAATAAAGTGACCCTGAGCATTCAATTTTGAACACTAGGCATGGTGCCTCATTTGTGTCAACAAAATCAATGCAAATTATCTTCAGTTTATCTCCCTTCTCCAAACTTCTTCATTTAGTTCTTTGTGGTTGCAGCTGAACCAGTCCAGACAGCTAGCAAAGGAAGGTTTTGGCCTGGCTTCAGATTCACTTCCTTTCACTGTGTCTCTTGCACAGTAATAAACAGCTGAGTCCTCTGGTTTCAGAGTGTTCATTTGTAGATACAGCATGCTTGAAGGGTTGTCTCTGGAGATGGTGAAGCGCCCTTTCACAGAGTTGTCATAGTATATTTCTCCACTATCATAGCGTATCCATGCCAACCATTCCAGTCCCTTTCCAGGAGCCTGTCGTACCCAGATCATGGTATAGCCCCCAAAGTTGAACCCGGAGGCTCGGCAGGAGAGACGGAGGGACTCTCCAGGCCTTTTCACATCCCCTCCCGACTCTACCAGCTGGACTACTGAATGGACACCTAGAAAGGGGGGGGGGAGTCATATTTAAAAGATCTTCTACATATGAAGCCATAAAATATACTACTAGTCATCTTTGTTCAAAGCAGGAATAAAATTACCTCCCAAAACTGCTGAAAGAAAAACAAATTGAAGCCAAAGTGCCATGTTTGTTTCCCTCTTTTGATCTGAGAGGAACTGACTGGAAATTGGTTCAGCAGTTCTACCACTGAGTGTAGGCTGGTCAGAGAGTGTGTTGCTGCTTTAAACAGGAAGCTGCCTCTGCATTTACATGCAGCTCAGGATAAAAGAACATCACAGGTCTTTCACTAAACAGATCTGTTTAGCCTTATACCAAACACATGACTTGCAGAACCTATTTTCCTGGGACAGTCCCAGTTTTACAAAAGCCATCCCGGTTGCTGATTTGATACCAGAATGTCCCACTTTTTCTTAGGACATCTCTATTTTCATCAGAGAAATGGTGGAAGGTATGGACTTGGGACCAGACCCATGCAGAGCTTATCTGAGGTCTGGGGTGGAAGTCTTGTTAGAATAAAATTATCAACTCAAACAAAAAAGGAGTTGGTCCTTGGCACCCGCCATACCTGTTGTTTTTAAGGAAATCCCGACACAGCATCTCAACACCCCCCATCGGATCAACATTTATTCATTTCTTTATCTATTTATTTATAAAATTTATATACTGTCCTTCATCAAAATATCTCAGGATGATTCACAGGATAAAGCACAAATAAATAGTCAAAACAGAAACAACAAAACAGTAACCCCCCTCCCACAAAAACATCTAAAAATCTGTGGAATATCAATTAGTCAAGGACCTGGTTGAAGTCAATGTGAGCCATCCTGTGATTTTTAGATGAGGGGCGGTGTAGAAATTTGATATCACTTTTAAAAAAATAAAAATGAGAGTGGTCTTGATTTATCCCAGCTATGCTCAATTCTGAATGTTCAACCATCATGTCAGAAAATGGTCTGTTTTATTTCCTTCCCACCAAATTAACTCAGCTGTCCCCTTGTGGATCCATTACACTGATAGTCTGCTAGGAACAACAAGTCCTACATTGCTTCATATACACACAAAGCAGGAAGGCTGGAAACAGGGACACTCTGGAGCAAAGTGGATTGAAACAGTCCACCTCTCGTATAGATGGTATCTGACTCCGGTAAAGTTAGCTAAGATTCATCATAAACAAGACAATAAGTGCTGGAAATGTAAAAAGCAAGAAGGTACTTTCTTCCACATGTGGTGGACGTGCCCCCAAGTGAGAGACTTCTGGGAAAAGATTTATAATGAACTGAAAAAAGTGCTGAAAAGCACATTTGTTAAGAAACCAGAGGCATTCTTACTTGGGATAACGGGGGATGATATCCCTAAGAAAGATGTTGTTTTCTTTTTGTATGCCACAACAGCAGCAAGAATATTATTGGCAAAGAATTGGAAGAATGAAGAATTACCAACTGTGGATGAATGGCAGAAGAAATTGATAGAATATATGGAACTGTCTGAGTTGACGGGGAGACTTCGGGATCGGAGTGAAGAAGCAGCGGAAGAAGACTGGAAGAAATTTAAAATTTATTTGAAAAATAAGCATGTAATAGATTGATTTAATGGTAGTGAGGGAGATACAAGGAAGTTGTAGATAATACAAGGGTTTGAAAATAAGCATTGTTAGAAGACAAGGATATTTTAATTAAGAAGTAAGATATAGACTGAGTGTTTAAAAAATAAGATATAATAGATATAGTAAAATGATAAAATTGAAGCAAATTTAGAGTTTATATAAGATTTATAACTTACTAAATATTAAATGTAAAGAAGCGCAGCAGGAGGTGGGAGAGATGTGGGAGTGATCCTGGGGTTGATGTCGGCAAGCCGCATCAAGCCTGGCAGGAGAGCTGTCAAATGTAAAAGGTTGTTATCGCGTGCAATGCTGGCAAGCCACATTGTACGTCGGTATAAGCACACACGTATCTATAGGTTGGGTCATTGGGACAGAGCAGGGCAGCAGGTCACCACAGGACTGGGCAGGGGTGGGGAGAACAGGATGGAACTGGTTTGGTCAAGTTATAACAGGGGAAGCAGGTCCAAGCCAGAGAGGTTGAACCGAGGTTGGGAGGAAAACAATGGAATGGGGAGGAGGTTTGGGGAGGCTAGCAGTAGTCACAAGATTGAGGGGAGGGGTGTGTGTAAAGAGTGCACATGTGACAGGGAGGTGTTTGTGGGATACGTGAGGATCAGGCACTTACCTTATGGAGGGAAAATTGGGTGTTGGCAGGATGTGACACATGGGGAAGTTCCACCTTTTCTGGGATGTCCTGGCTGTCATTGGAGGAAGACTGCACTGGTTGTTAATGATTTACTTGGTGACAAAATCTCAATAAAAGGGGGCTCCTGCTTTTGCTCTGGGTCACCCCCCCCCCGGAATTTACTACCTTTGTGTTGCGTCTTGTTTGCCACCTCAACAGAGAGGAAGTCAATAGATTAGAAATAAGGTTTATAAGTAAGAATTTTTGGTTTTGTATTTTTATTCTTTTTGTATTTTGTATTTTTTGTACTCTTTGTGTTTTGTGTGGTTTGTATTTTTGTATGTGTGAAAATCTTTAATAAATATTTTTGTTTTAAAAAAAGAAACAGTCCACCTCTCTCTCTCCGAAACTGGCTAACATGCTATTGCAACATTTGTCTCCCTACCATGGCAATTTGCCTCACCTCACCTTGGAACAGATGCACTCATTCCCATTCATGTGCAAGGGGAATAGAGGTGTCATTTCCTGCATCTCCTGCTGGAATTTCCGGAAGATTCTGGCTAATCAATGTGGGGGAAGGAAGCCTGAATTAGGTGGAGCTTTGGTCTCAAAAGTCCAAATATCTTCTAATGTCCTGACTCATGTCCCTGCTCCTTGTTCCCACCATCAGTTTTGCCCTACAGAAACAAGTTGGAGCACTGCCTTGAGCAAAAAGAGGTTGTCCCCCCCCCCCCCAGATTTCCTCTCACTGTGTAATCTTGCACAGAAATAGATAGCCATGCCCTCTGGTTTCAGACTGTTCATTTGCAGATACAGCATGGCTTATGGGTTATTCTTGGAGATAGTGAAGCGTCCTGTAACAGAGTTGTCATAGTATATTTCTCCACTATCAGAGCGTATCCATGCCACCCATTCCAGTCCCTTTCCAGGAGCCTGTCGCACCCAGCTCATCCAGTAGCTGCTGAAGTGGAAGCCAGAGGCTCGACAAGAGAGGCGGAGAGACTCTCCAGGTCTTTTAGTGTCGCCTCCTGACCCCTCCAGTTGATACTGTGATTGAATACCTGTAAAGCAAGAGATATTATAAAGCTATCATCTTATTGATTAATCTCTAAGCAATGGCAATGTTTTCTTGGTTCTACTGAACTATTTTGATATATATCCCTAATTTTTTCTTGGTTCTAAATAGAAAGTTGTGAGAATGTATCTTGGGGAGTCAAACTCTCCCAATGATCTTTATTTAGTTTACATATTTACAACCAAGTATTTGCATCATTTCACTTACATCAAATTTCCTTCCGCTTTTTTCTTACATCAAGCAAAAGCTCAAAAAGAAAAAGATAATAAAAAGAAAAAAGAAGAAAGAAGGTAAAAAGAAGAAGAAAAACAAATGGGCAAAAGAGACTACAGTAAACGTCGAACTAATATTAATACAAATATTAAAATATGACTTCCCCTCTACCTTCAATTGCCTTTTTAAAGATTGTCTTTAAATTTGCGCAGATTGTCATTCTTCTTGTTTAAGGTCATAGATCCACTGTTGTCAATTTCTTCATAATTGTACAGAATTTCCTTATCATGCTTATGTCATTCCAACTGATATGCTTCATATATTTGTCCAATTGTTTTATAATCTAAGACATTGCATTTGTTATTTCTATCTGAATTGCCAATAAAGAAGTTTAAGCCATAGTTATGAGATTATGGTCATTTTGCTGGTTTTGTTTACAGTGCTAACATCCTATCCATATATTTCACGAATTCTCCATTCCCCATTCTCTTTCATATGTTTCGTTATCTTGCTGTCTTATTTTTGATGTTAACCTAGCTACTTCCATGTATTCCACCATCTTCTTGCGCCAATCATCTATTGTTGGAATTTTGTCTTGTTTCCACACCTGAGCTAGGGTTATTCTTGCACATGTTGTTGCATAGAGAAATAGCTTTACATCATTTTTGTCTACGTCCTCCCCCACCATTCCTAATAGGAAGGCCTCTGGCTTTTTCTTTATTGTATATCTTAGGATCTTTTTTATTTCGTTGTATATGTCCTCCCATTAGTTCTTTACCTTTTCGCATTGCCACTACATGTGGATGAAATTACCCTCTTTAATTCCACACTTCCAGCATTTTTTGTCACCAGACTAAATTTTTTTGAATAACTTCATCGGTGTGATATACCACCTGTACATCATCTTATAGAGGTTTTCTTTCAATGATGTACGAGCCGTGAATTTCATTTTTACGTTCCATAATTTCTGCCATTCTATGTAATCGATGTTGTGTCCTAAGTCTATAGCCCATTTGATCATGACAGATTTGGTTTGTTCATCTTTAGTCTTCCACTCTAGTAAATATTCATAAATTTTAGATAGCTTTTATGTGTTATCACCCATTGCTATTTTCTCCAAAACTGTCTTGGATTGCTCAAACCCCTTTGATCTTTTGTCTTTCACAAATGTGCTATAGATTTGTTGGTATTCCCACCATCCTTGTACCATATCTTTTAGTTCTTCATTTGTCCTCATCTTAAATGTATTATTTTCCATTGTTATTATGTCCCTATACGTCAGCCAATTTGCCTCCATATTAAGCTTCTTCACCGATAGGGCCTCTTGGGGTGATAATCATCCTGGAGTCTTCATTTCAAACCATTCCCTGTATCTTAACCAAACTTCCAGCAATGGTTTCTTTATGGTGTGATGTAAGAAGTCCCTATGAACTTGTGCTTTGTCGTACCACAGGTATGCATGCCAACCAAATCGATTTTGAAAGCCTTCCAGATCTAATAATTCTACCTTTTCCAATTTTATCCAATCCGTTAGCCATAATATACAGGCAGATTCATAATATAAACCAAGGTCAGGAAGGGAGAAGCTGCCCCTTTCTTTTTTATCAGTTAGTATTTTGAATTTTATCCTGGGCTTCTTACCCTGCCATATAAACCTTGAGATACCCCTTTGCCACTCTTTAAATTGTATTGTACCTGTGATGATTGGAATTGTTTGAAACAGAAAAAGTAACTTCGGCAATATTGACATCTTTATAGCCGCCATTCTGCCACACCATTATAAATTCAGTTTATTCCATGTTTCTAGGCTAAGTTTCACTTCCTTCCATGTTGGTATATAATTATCTTTGTAGAGATTTGAATTTTTTGGTGATAGCCAGATACCTAGATATTTTACCTTCTTTACCACAGTTATTCCTGTTTCTAATTGTAACTGGTCTGCTTGCACTATACTCAGATTTTTCACCATCATTTTTGTCTTGATTTTATTCAGTTTTAGCCCCACTAATGTTCTATACTCCTCAATTATTCTCAAGGCCTCCTTCAGTGAAGTTTGCAGATCTTGTAGTGTTAGAAATATATCGTACGCGAAGGCCTTTAGTTTGTATTATCTTATTCCATATCTTATTCCTGTTGTTTTCGGTTTTTCTTATTTTCTGTTGTAGAACTTCTAATGTGAGTATAAATAAAAGGGGCGAGAGCCCTGTCTCGTACCTTTCGAGATTCGGAAGGATTCTGTCATATCATTGTTTATAATGATTTTAGCCTGCTGTTCTCTGTATATTGCATCTACACAATTAATAAAGATCTTCCCCATCCCCATTAGCTCCAAATTCTTTTTTCAAAAAACACCATGATACATTGTCAAAGGCTTTCTCGGCATCGATGAAAATTAGGGCTGCTTGTTTATTCATTTTAATGTCTAGATAGTCAATTATGTTTAAGATGTTTCTCATATTTTCTCTAAGCTGTCGTCCGGGTATAAAACCTTGTTGGTCTAAATGAATTTGTAGTGCCAATATCCCCTTGAGTATTTGTGCCAATATGTTCGCAAATATTTTATAGTCTGTATTTAACAGAGGTGATGGTGATGTTTTCTTGGTTCTAAATAGAAAGTAGTGAGAATGTATCTTGGGGAGCCAAACTCTCATGCAGCCAGTGAAGTTGTGGCAGCTGAGAAAACAATAGTCAGGCTCACAGCTGTAACCACAAAACACCACACAAGGCTTTATTTCAGTCTTTATTTCAGTTTTGGTCAATAGCTTCTTAGTCTTTAAATCACTGCTGCCCCCTTGTGAGAAATAGAAATAATTTTAGGAGCGGCTCCTACACTTCATCCCAGTAACAGATGCTTCTGCCATTTTGTACAGTTTCTCCTTTGGTTTTTCTCACTGTGTCTTCGGGCACAATAATATATAGCTGTGTCTACAACTGTCAGAGAGCTCAGCTCCAGATCGTATGTATTTCTGGAGGCATCGGCAGTCAGGGCAATTCGGCCTTGGAGTGATGGGTTGTAGTATAATCTCCATTTGCCGTCAACCCAATCTATCTGGCCCATCCATTCCAGTCCTTTTCCGGGAGCTTGACGGACCCATTCCCAAAAATAACTCTTGACAGAATCCCCAGTGACAGTGCAGGTTAGTCTCAGGGACCCTCCAGGTTTCACAATCCTTGGTCCAGATTCCACAAGCTGGACACTGCAGTGGACATCTAAAGCAAACAACAAGACTTTGGTTACCATGCAATTTGTCCATCGGAAACATTTGATTTTTTATGTTTACTTGGAAAATACTCACACAGTGGCACTGCTAACAAAGAAAGGAAAAGAAAGGGGGCCTTCATTTATTCCCTCTGGATTGACAACTAAGTCGGTCCTGCTGAAGATCTGGAGACTTGGTGTGGGTGAAGCTATTAAATAGAAAACTTTTTGGACAGGGAATTTGCATCCACTTTGCATCTAGTGGCGGGAATCAGATAAAGAGAGATGATGTAAACTGAGAATATGCTGAGAGCACTGCTTCTGGAAGCAGGAAGTGGTTCCTTCATTTAAAGTGGTTCACATAAAGAAGCCCTCCGGGAGACACGTACCCTTTTATGGGATCCTTGCTTTCTCACCACCAGAAAGCAGCAGGAAGAGAATTTTTGCAAGCCCTCATCTTGGTTGGGGTCACCCTCTGTCAATGTGAGCCATCCTGTGATTTTTGGATGAGAGGCAGTGTAGAAATTTGATATTAGTATTAAAAATAAATAAATGAAAGTGACCCTCAGCATTCCATTTTGAACACTAGGCATGGTGCCTCACTTGTGTCAACAAAATCAATACAAATTATCTTTAGTTTGTCTTCCTTCACCAAACTTCTTCATTTAGTTCTTTGTGGTTGCAGCTGAACCAGTCCAGACAGCTGGCAAAGGAAGGTTTTGGTCTGCTTCAGCAGTTCTATCTCTGAGTGTAGGCTGGTCAGAGAGTGTGTTGCTGCTTTAAACAGGAAGCTGCCTCTGCATTTACATGCAGCTTAGGATAAAAGAACATCACAGGTCTTTGACTGAGCAGATCTGTTTAGCCTTATACCAAACACATGACTTGGAGACCCTATTTTCCAGGGACAGTCCCAGTTTTACAAAAGCTATCTCAGTTCCTGATTTGATCCCAGAATGTCCCACTTTTCTTTTGGATATCCCTATTTTCATCAGAGAAATGGTGGAAGGTGTGGGCTTGGAAGCAGCCTCGGGCAGAGCTTATCTGAGGCCCAGGGTGGAAGTCTTCTTAGAATAGTAAATAATAATAATAATAATAATAATAATAATAATAATAATAATAATAAATAATCCTATATAATGAAGTGCAAGTGTCTCTGCGTCCAGTCCCTGTGTCCGTGGGATTGCGCTACTGCGCATGTGCCCCACGGACAGCCGTTGGGACTTGGAGCGCAGAGACGGAGCACGTTGGCCAGCGCGTAAGGGAGCTCAGCCTCTCAGCGTTCGGAGCAGCTCTCGCGAGAGAATCCAGAGGACGCATGAGATAGCCCCGTGCTCGCAAGCGAGCACGCTCTGTCTCCACGCAGGCGCACTTGTGAGGCCGTTTACTTCTCGTGTGTACTTACTTCTAAGCGGCAGCGGCCCTTACAAGTGGCGGCGGGCAGGCAATGTCGGCTCTGTGCATGTCCCCAAGGTTGCTAGAGCAACAGGTCTGTTCTAGCACCTGTTAATCCAATTAGGTGGAGCTTTGGTCTCAAAAGTCCAAATATCTTCTCATGTCCTGACTCATGTCCCTGCTCCTTGTTCCCACCATCAGTTTTGCCCTACAGAAACAAGTTAGAGCACTGCCTTGAGCAAAAAGAGGTTGTTTTTTGCCAGACTGCCTCTCACTGTGTAATCTTGCACAGTAATAAACAGCCGTGTCCTCTGGTTTCAGACTCTTCATTTGCAGATACAGCATGGCTGATGGGTTGTCCCTTTGCACTCACAGTAGACACAGCTTGAGAGATAGTGGACTTGTATTTATGGGGAGGAATGTGGCTGGAAAAATGGATTCAATGTATTCAATGTATGAGGCAGGAAGGCAGTTTCAACTTAAAGGTTCAGTTTTATATATATATATATATATATACAGACACAATGGTGAGCTGCACTGTAGTGCTATTAATTTTATAGCTATGACTTCTGAATGTACATCTACAGATATGAATTAGCATAGTTTTAACACAAAATTTTACAAAGATTTGAATCTCCCCTTTCTGATCCTTTTGGAGTATGTGCCACAGAGCTGGAAAGTATGGAACAGAATAGAAATTCTAACTAGTAGATGCATTGGGAAATGATGGTGGGGGTGGTGATGGCAATGTTTTCTTGGTTCTACAGGACTATTTATATATATATTTCTAAGGTTTTCTTGGTTCTGAATAGAAAGTTGTGAGAATGTATCTTGGGGAGTCAAACTCTCATGCAGCCAGTGAAGTTGAGGCAGCTGAGAAAACAAGAGTCAGGCTCACAGCTGTAACCACAAAACACCACACAAGGCTTTTTGGTCAATGGCTTCTTAGTCTTTAAATTACTGCTGCCCCCTTGTGAGAAATAGAAAGAATTTTAGGAGCGGCTCCTACACTTCATCCCGGTAACAGATGCCTCCAACATTTTGTACAGTTTCTCCTTTGGTTTTTCTCACTGTGTCTTTGGGCACAATAATATATAGCCGTGTCTGCAGCTGTCACAGATCTCAACTCCAGATCTGTATTTCTGGAGGCATCGGCAGTCAGGGTGATTCGGCCTTGGAGGGATGGGTTGTACTATAAATTCCATTCGCTGCCAGACCAGCCTATCTGTCCCATCCATTCCAGTCCTTTTCCGGGAGCCTGTCAGACCCATTCCCAGTAGCTGTTTTCGACAGAGTCCCCAGTGACAGTGCAGGTTAGTCTCAGGGACCTTCCAGGATTCACAATCCTTGGTCCAGATTCCACAAGCTGGATACTGCAGTAGACATCTAAAGCCAACAACAAGACTTTGGTTACCATGCAATTTGTCCATCTGAAACATTTGGGTTTTTTTAATGTTTACCTGGAAAATACTCGCACAGCGGCACTGCTAACAAAGAAAGGGAAAGAAAGGGGGCCTTCATTGTTTGCAGAGAGAAACTCCTCCCTCTGGATTGACAACTAATTTGGTCCAGCTGAGGATCTGGAGACTTGGTGTGGGTGGGGATATTTAAATAGAAAGCTTCTTGGACAGGAATTTGCATCAACTTTGCATCTAGTGGCGGGAATCAGATATAGAGAGATGGTCTAAACTGAGAATATACTGAGAGCACTGCTTCCGGAAGCAGGAAGTGGTTCCTTCATTTAAAGTGGTTCACATAAAGAAGCCCTCCGGGAGACACACACCCTTTTATGGGTTCCTTGCTTTCTCACCACCAGAAAGAAGCAGGAAGATTAATTTTTGCAAGCCCTCACCTTGGCTGGGGCCACCCTCTGCCAATGTGAGCCACGCTGTGATTTTTGGGTAAGAGGTAGTGTAGAAATTTGATATTAGTATTAAAAATAAATAAATGAAAGTGACCCTGAGCATATCATTTTGAACACTAGGCATGATGCCTCATTTGTGTCAACAAAATCAATACAAATTATCTTCCGTTCATCTTCCTTCTCCAAAATTCTTCATTTAGTTCTTTGTGGTTGCAGCTGAACCAGTCCAGACAGCTAGCAAAGGAAGGTTTTTGTCTGCCTTCAGATTCACTTCCTTTCACTGTGTCTCTTGCACAGTAATAAACAGCTGAGTCCTCTGGTTTCAGAGTGCTCATTTGTAGATACAGCATGTTTGAAGGGTTGTCTCTGGAGATGGTGAAGCGCCCTTTCACAGAGTTGTCATAGTATATTTCTCCACTATCATAGCGTATCCATGCCAACCATTCCAGTCCCTTTCCAGGAGCCTGTCGTACCCAGATCATGGTATAGCCCCCAAAGTTGAACCCGGAGGCTCGACAGGAGAGACGGAGGGACTCTCCAGGCCTTTTGAAATCCCCTCCAGACTCTACCAGCTGGACTGCTGATTGGACACCTAGAAAGGGGGGAAAGTCATATTTAAAAGATCTGCTACATATGAAGCCCTAAAATATACCCTGTTTCTCATATTTTAAGACATACCCATAAAATAAGCCATAGCAGGATTTTTAAGCATTCAAGGAATATAAGCCATACCCCGAAAATAAGACATAGTGATAGGCGCAGCAGCAATGCCGGCCGCGGCAGGAGGAGGAGGAAAAAAATAAGACATCCCTTGAAAATAAGACATAATGTTTTTTTTTTTTTGAGGAAAAAATAAATATAAGACATGTCTTATAATATGAGAAACACGGTACTACTAGTCATCTTTGTTCAAAGCAGGAATGAAATTACCTCCCAAAACTGCTGAAACAAAAACAAATTGAAGCCAAAGTGTCATGTTTGTTTCCCGCTTTTGCTCTGAGAAGAACTGACTGGAAAGTGGTTCAGCAGTTCTATCTCTGAGTGTAGGCTGGGCAGAGAGTGTGTTGCTGCTTAAAACAGGAAGCTGCCTCTGCCTTTACATGCAGCTCAGGATAAAAGAACAACACAGGTCTTTGATGGAGCAGATCTGTTTAGCCTTATACCAAACACATGACTTGCAGACCCTCTTTTCCAGGGACAGTCCCAGTTTGACCAAAGCTATCTCGGTTCCTGATTTGATCCCAGAATGTCCCACTTTTCCTTAGGATATCCCTATTTTCATCAGAGGATTGTTGGAAGTTATGGACTTGGAAGCAGCCCCAGGCAGAGCTTATCTGAGGCCCAGGGTGGGAGTCTTGTTAGAATATTTCCTCAGCCACTCTGGGTGGCTTTCAACAGAACATTAAAAAAAAAAATTAACTTCCCTAAACAGGGCTGTCTTCAGATGTCTTCTATAAGTCAGATAGTTGTTTATTTCCTTGATGGGAAAGCGTTCCACAGGGCTGCTGCCACTATAGAGAAGGCCCTCAACTCAACCAAAACAGGAGTTGGTCCCTGGAACCCGCCACACCTGCTGTTTTCAAGGGAATCCTGATACAGCTTCTCAGTGTCCCCCATCAGATCAACATCTATCTATCTATCTATCATCTATCTATCTATCTATCTATCTATCTATCTATCATCTATCTATCTATCTATCTATCTATCTAATTTATATACTGCCCTTCATCAAAAGATCTCAGAGTTGTTCACAAGATAAAAATACAAATTAAAAGCACAAACAAATAGTAAAAACCGAAGCAACAAAACAGTAAAAAAACAACAACACATTTAAAAGGCTGTAGAATATTAAAGAGTCAAGGACCTGGTTGAATGGGAACATTTTTGCCTGGTGCCTAAAATATAAATAATGAGGTGCCGGGGGGGTGGGCATTCCACAAATGGGGAGCCACTGCAGAAAAGACCCATTCTGGTGTTGCCACCTTCTAGAACTTACCATAGCTGCCAAGTTTTCCCTTTTCTCACGAGGAAGCCTATTCAGCATAAGGGAATTTCCCTTTAAAAAAGGGATAACTTGGCAGCTATGGAACTTACATGGAAGAAGCAAACTAGGAAGGGCCTCAGATGATGAATGTCATAGAAACCAAGGGTCAGCTTTATGGAGAGAAGTGGTCCTTATTGCGGTTCCAAGCTGTACAAACCACAAAACATCTCCAGCCCTTTCCATACCCTCCAACATTCCTCAGATGGAAATAGGGACATTCTATTCTACATCATTATTGCTGCTTTAAAGGAACAGGGACCCTTTTTGCCTGGAGTTTTTCCGCTTCCTCCTCCGGCATTGTCCCACCCACATACCCCTCCCGCGCACTGTGAGCAGGAAGGAGGTTAACCCTGTTATACAGTGGTTCCACTCCTTCCTCCTGGGCCGAGTTCAGAAAGTGGGGGTGGGGGTGAGTGTTCAGACCACTGGGCTCTCACTTGTGGGGTGCCTAAGGGGTAAGTCTTCCCCCCCCCATGCTTTTTAACATCTATATGCAGCCGCTGGGAGAGATCATCAGGGGGTTTGGGCTGGGTGTTCATCAGTATGTGGATGATACCCAGCTCTACCTCTCTTTCAAATCAGAACCAGTGAGGGCAGTGAATGTCCTGTGTGAGTGTCTGGAGGCAGTTGGAGGATGGATGGCGGCTAACAGATTGAGGTTGAATCCTGACAAGACAGAAGTACTGTTTGTGGGGGACAGGAGGCGGGCATGTGTGGGGGACTCCCTGGTCCTGAAGGACTAGGTGCGCAGCCTTGGAGTCATTTTGGATTCACAGCTGTCCATGGAGGCGCAGGTCAATTCTGTGTCCAGGGCAGCTGCGTACCATCTGGTACGCAGGCTGAGACCCTACCTGCCTGTAGGCTGTCTCACCAGAGTGGTGCATGCTCTAGTTATCTCCCTCTTGGACTACTACAATGTGCTCTACATGCGGCTACCTTTGAATGTGACCCAGAAACTACAACTAATCCTGAATGCGGCAGCTAGACTGGGAGCGGCTGCCGAGACCACATAACACCGGTCTTGAAAGATCTACATTGGCTCCCATTACGTTTCCGAGCACAATTCAAAGTGTTGGTGCTGACCTTTAAAGCCCTAAATGGCCTCGGCCTGGTATACCTGAAGGAACGTCTCCTCCCCCACCATTCTGCTTGGACACTGAGGTCCAGTACTGAGGGCCTTCTGGTGGTTCCCTCATTGCGAGAAGCCAAGTTGCAGGGAACCAGGCAGAGGGCCTTCTCGGTAGTGGCGCCCGCCCTGTGGAATGCCCTCCCATCATATGTCAAAGAGAAAAATAACTCCCAGACTTTTAGAAGACATCTGAAGACAGCCCTGTTTAGGGAGGCTTTTAATGTTTAATCGATTATTTTATTTTTCTGTTGGAAGCCGCCCAGAGTGGCTGGGGAAACCCACCCAGATGGGTGGGGTATAAATATTATTATTATTATTATTATTATTATTATTATTATTATTATTATTATTATACTTCCATCCACACTTCCATCTGCGTACCAAAGGGATAGGGTGGGTTTTCCCATCCCACACTGCTACAGAAAGCAAATGGGAGCTGGAGCACACAAGTGACAGGAGGCTGTAGAGAAAGGATGTGTGTTTTTTGTTGGTTTCGAGCAAACAGCCTGAGGCTAGTGGAGGCTGGAATGGAGTAGAGATGGAGCTTTGATTTTAAGCACAGGATGAATGATATTTCTAATCTAAGGTATCATCCCTTATACTGGGGTCAGTATAAGAAATTATGCACCGAACTGGATGTAACAACACAACAATAAACTCTGAATACTGCCAAAAAGCAAACTAATTGAAGTAAACATAATATTCCCCTAGTTGTTTGGGGAAAGGTTGCCTTGAAAGTGATCTCAATCACACAGGGGTTTCAGGTGTGGATGGAGCTGGGACAAAAGAGGGCTCAACTCCTTTAAACAGGAAGCTGTCCCTCAATTTACATCCAGCTCAGAATAAAAAAACAACAACATTCTGACATCTTTGGTTCTGGTTTTGGTCATATTGATTTTTGCGGAGGTGGATTTCAGGCAGCTCAGCTGTGTCTGCCGCAGTGGGTGCCGAGCCTAGGGGGTGATGCAGGATGTGACAACTATGATATAGTGAATTAAGCAGAATAGGTGAGAGGTGGGGGCCACCAAATTTTGGCCTTACCCAGGGCACCACTGAAATTTGAAAGAACACAGTCTGCCTCTGATTTTTGCACATATTTTATCATCTGGGTATGGTGATTTCATAAATGGTGCATGCATTCTTAATCCATATTCTGAAATAAGTTTCAATGTACTTAGGCCAGTCTGCTATAAAGTAATGTTTACATTGGAAGAAAATATGTGGTGCGACTCTTTATGCATAACATCTTTGCAGATGACTAATAAAAAATGTATGTGTAGAAGTGCTTGGATCAATTTCTGTCGTATGAACTCTCAATTGCTTGATGCAGTGGTTCACAATTAGAGGTTTGGGGATGCCTGTGGGTCCTCGGAATACACCTAGAAGGTCTGCAGGCCCATCAACTTGCCTTGCCTACCCCTCAACTTGTTCTGGGGGGAGGGATTATTGCATAGTAATATCACAAGTTCTATGGTCTATTTTTTTTTGTTGTTGTTGTTGTTTAGTCATTTAGTCGTGTCCGACTCTTCGTGACCCCATGGACCATAGCACGCCAGGCACTCCTGTCTTGCACTGCCTCCCGCAGTTTGGTCAAACTCATGTTCGTAGCTTCGAGAACACTGTCCAACCATCTTGTCCTCTGACGTCCCCTTCTCCTAGTGCCCTCAATCTTTCCCAACATCAGGGTCTTTCCCAAGGATTCTTCTCTTCTCATGAGGTGGCCAAAGTATTGGAGCCTCAGCTTCACGATCTGTCCCTCCAGGGAGCACTCAGGGCTGATTTCCTGAAGAATGGATAGGTTTGATCTTCTTGCAGTCCATGGGACTCTCAAGAGTCTCCTCCAGCACCATAATTCAAAAGCATCAATTCTTCGGCGATCAGCCTTCTTTATGGTCCAGCTCTCACTTCCATACATCACTACTGGGAAAACCATAGCTTTAACTATACGGACCTTTGTCGGCAAGGTGATGTCTCTGCTTTTTAAGATGCTGTCTAGGTTTGTCATTGCTTTTCTCCCAAGAAGCAGGCGTCTTTTAATTTCGTGACTGCTGTCACCATCTGCAGTGATCAAGGAGCCCAAGAAAGTAAAATCTCTCACTGCCTCCATTTCTTCCCTTTCTATTTGCCAGGAGGTGATGGGACCAGTGGCCATGATCTTGGTTTTTTTGATGTTGAGCTTCAGACCATATTTTGCGCTCTCCTCTTTCACCCTCATTAAAAGGTTCTTTAATTCCTCCTCGCTTTCTGCCATCAAGGTTGTGTCATCTGCATATCTGAGGTTGTTGATATTTCTTCCGGCAATCTTAATTCCGGCTTGGGATTCATCTAGTCCAGCCTTTCGCATCATGAATTCTGCATATAAGTTAAATAAGCAGGGAGACAATATACAACCTTGTCGTACTCCTTTCCCAATTTTGAACCAATCAGTTGTTCCATATCCAGTTCTAACTGTAGCTTCTTGTCCCACATAGAGATTTCTCAGGAGACAGATGAGGTGATCAGGCACTCCCATTTCTTTAAGAACTTGCCATAGTTTGCTGTGGTCGATACAGTCAAAGGCTTTTGCATAGTCAATGAAGCAGAAGTAGACGTTTTTCTGGAACTCTCTAGCTTTCTCCATAATCCAGCGCATGTTTGCTATTTGGTCTCTGGTTCCTCTGCCCTTTCGAAATCCAGCTTGCACTTCTGGGAGTTCTTGATCCACATACTGCCTAAGCCTGCCTTGTAGAATTTTAAGCATAACCTTGCTAGCGTGTGAAATGAGCGCAATTGTGCGGTAGTTTGAGCATTCTTTGGCACTGCCCTTCTTTTGAATTGGGATGTAGACTGATCTTCTCCAATCCTCTGGCCATTGCTGAGTTTTCCAAACTTGCTGGCATATTGGGTGTAGCACCTTAACAGCATCATCTTTTAAAATTTTAAATAGTTCAGCTGGAATATCATCACTTCCACTGGCCTTGTTATTAGCAGTGCTTTCTAAGGCCCATTTGACTTCACTCTCCAAGATGATGGTCTATTTTAGTACTGTGAAATTCGGTTTTGGAATCAAACTCTCATGCAGCCAGTGAAGTTGAGGCAGCTGAGGAAACAGTTGTCAGCCTCACAGCTGTAACCACAGAACATCACACAAGGCTTTATTTCAGTTTTGGTTAATGGCTTCTTGGTCTTTAAATCACTGCTGCCCCCTTGTGAGAAACAGAAAGAATCTTAGAAGATGCTCCTACACTTCATCCCAGTAACAGTTGCCTCCACCTTTTTGTACAGTTTCTCCTTTGGTTTATCTCACTGTGTGTCCTGCAGGCACAATAATATATAGCTATGTCTGCAGCTGTCACATATCTCAGCTCCAGATCGTATGTATTTGTGGAGGAATCGGCAGTCAGGGTGATTCGGCCTTGGAGGGATGGGTTGTAGTATAAGCTCCATTTGAGGATAACCCATTCTATCTGGCCCATCCATTCCAATCCTTAGTCCAGATTCCACAAGCTGGACACTACAGTGGACATCTAAAGCAAACAACAAGTCTTTGGTTACAGTGTAATTTGTCCATCTGTAACCTTTAATTTTTTTGTAATGTTTACCTGGAAAATACTCACACAACGGCACTGCTAACAAAGAAAGGAAAAGAAAGGGGCCCTTCATTGTTTGCAGAGAGAAACTCCTCCCTCTGGATTGACAACTAATTTGGTCCACCTGAGGATCTGGAGACTTGGTGTGGGTGGGGATATTTAAATAGAAAGCTTCTTGGACAGGAATTTGCATCAACTTTGCATCTAGTGGCGGGAATCAGATAAAGAGAGATGATCTAAACCAGGCATCCCCAAACTGTGGCCCTCCAGATGTTTTGGCCTACAACTCCCATGAGCACTAGCTAACAGGACCAGTGGTCGGGGAAGATGGGAATTATAGTCCAAAACATCTGGAGGGCCACAGTTTGCAGATGCCTGATCTAAACTGATAACATGGTCAAAGCATTGCCTCCACCAGTGGGAAGTGGGTCCGTAATTTAAAGAGGGCCCCACACACACACACACACCTATGGGTCCCTTGCTTTCCCACAAGCAGAAAGCAGCAGGAAGAGAATTTTTATAAGCCCTCATCTCGGCTGGGGCCACACATTGCCAATGTGAGCCATCCTGAGATTTTCAGATGAGGGGTGGTGTAGAAATTTGATATTAGTATAAAAAGTATAATGAAAGTGACCCTGGCATATTCCAGCTATGCTCAAGTCTGTGTGCTCAGTCATCATGTCATAAAACGGCTTGCTTTCCAACCAAATTAACTTGGCTCTGGCCTTGTGTCCATTACACAGATTGTCTGCCAGGAGCAGTAAGTCCTACACTGCTTCATATACACACAAAGCAGGAAGGTGGCACTGCAAAGTTGGAAACAGGGACACTCTGAGGCAAAGTGGACTTTAACAGTCCATCTCTATCCCCACCAAAACTGGCTAGCATGGTATTTCAGAATTCTCCCCCAAATTTCATCCTATTTTGTAAGCCATTAAAACAGCAGGAAAATTATAGCTCAAATCTGCCACAATCCTCTGAGCTAACAGAGTTGCAAACATGCAAACACACATTTCATGGAAGCAATTAATATAGGAATGAGCACTAAACTTCAACACGATTCTGGTAGATTACCAGAAATGAATTTTACATTGTATAAAAAGATCACATAAGAAGTTGAACTTAGTCGGAAATGAATTGCTGGGGAAATAGAATAAAGTGGTGTCTGAATGTAGCCAAGGCTTTCTCTGAGCATTCCATTTTGAACACTAGGCATGGTGCCTCATTTCTGTCAACAAAATCAAGACAATTTATCTTCCATTTATCTTCCTTCTCCAAACTTCTTCATCTAGTTCTTTGTGGTTGCAGCTGGCAAAGGGAGGTTTTTGTCTGGCTTCAGATTCACTTCCTTTCACTGTGTCTCTTGCACAGTAATAAACAGCAGTGTCCTCTGACTTCAAGCTGCTCATTTGTAGATACAGAATGCTTGAAGGGTTGTCTCTGGAGATGGTGAAGCGCCCTTTCACAGAGTTGTCATAGTATATTTCTCCACTATCATAGCGTATCCTTGCAACCCATTCCAGTCCCTTTCCAGGAGCCTGTCGCACCCAGCTCATCCAGTAGTCGCTGAAGGTGAATCCAGAAGCTCGACAGGAGAGGCGGAGGGACTCCCCAGGCCTTTTGACATCCCCTCCAGACTCTACCAGCTGAACTGCTGATTGGACACCTAGAAAGGGGGGAAAGTCATATTTAAAGGATTTGCTACATACAAAGCCCTAGATTATACTAGTTACAGGTAGGTGTTGGTCTGCCGTAGTCGAAACAAAATTTTAAAATTCCTTCCAGTAGCACCTTAGAGATAAACTTAGTTGGTCTCTAAGGTGCTACGGGAAGGAATTTTAAAATTTTATTTAGATTATATTAGTCATGTTTGTTTAAAGCTGGAATAACATTACCTCCCAAAACCGCTGAAAGAAAAACAAATTGAAACCAAAGCGCCATGTTTGTCTTCCCCTTTTGCTCTGAGAGGAACTGACTGGAAAGTGGTTAAGCAGTTCTACCTCTGGGTATAGGCTGGGCAGAGAGTGAGCTGCTGCTTTAAACAGGAATCCGCCTCTGTATTTGCATGCAGCTCAGGATAAAAGAGCAACAAGAGGCTTATACCAGACTCTTGACTTGCAGACCCTTCAAGTGTCCTATTGCCATCTTCTAGTCCTCACATGCAAGAGGGAAACTAGGAAAGGCCTCAGACGATGTACACAGAATCCAGATCCGTTTTAAGGGGGGAAGTGGTCCTTGAGGGATTGCTGTTTCGAGCTGTATAAACTAGAAAAACTCTCCAGTCCTTTCCATACCCTCCAACGTTCCTCAGATGGAAATAGGGGCATTCTATTCTACATCAGTATTGCTGCTTTAAAGGGACGGTAACCTCTTTTTGCTTGGAGTTTTTCCTCTCCTTCCTCCGGCATCATCCCACCCACATACCCCTCCAGTGTACTGTGAGCAGGAAGGAGGTGGGTATGTGGTTAACCCAGGTCTACAGGCCTACAGGTCTACAGGTATCTGCAGCCATCTGCAGCCACCTGCAGCCATCTACAGGTTTACCACTCCCATCAGCCCATCACCCATTCCCACCCACCCCCACCACCCTCTCTCTCTCTCTCTCTCTCTCTCTCTCTCTCTCTATATATATATATATATATATATGGGTCTGACTCTTCTGTTTCAAGTGTATCTGAAGAAGTGTGCATGCACACGAAAGCTCATACCAAAATAAAAACTTAGTTGGTATTTAAGGTGCTACTGAAGGAATTTTTTTTATATTTTGCTTCAACTCAGACCAACACGGCTACCTACCTGTAGCCTGAGGCTAGTGAGGCTGGAATGGAGTAGGGATGGAGCTCTGATTTTAAGCACAGGATGAATGATATTTATAATCTAAGGTATCATCCCTTATACTGGGATCAGTGTGAGAAATTGTGCACCGAACTGTATGTAACCAGTTTTTTAATGTGTTTTAAAGTTAATTTCTGTAAGTAAAAGAAAACTTTTGAACCACATTTTTGGAGTGGGTTTTTTTTTTTTTTTTTTTTTGCGTAGACAGGCAGAGTCCCCCCAACCCCAGGCAGCTCCCTAGCAGAATAATGACTCAAGACAACGTGCTATGTGATTAAAATTGGCCACAACTTTATTAAGTTTCAGATGTAGAGAGACCTTGGCTCAGGCATTGGGTGTTTATCCTTTCCGGTCCCCAGCCAGGGATCTGGGAGACATCAGGGTTATCCAGAATGTGTGGGGATTGGGCTGGCTCTGGAGAACATATGTTCAAGCAGAGAGCCCCCCCCCCCATTTTGCCACCGTTGCAGGGGAGTGCAATGACAACCTCTTGTCATATGGCCAATGCCTCCCCTCAAGACCCCTTTAATGGGGAAACCTGGTATCACCACTGCAAAGGGAGCATGGGTCATCGCTTCACGCCCCCCCCCCATTTCAGAAGATAGACCAAAGGATTCTGCCCAAGGCCTGAAACCGCCAAAGTTGTGTGATGTTTTGCTACAGGAAAGGCAAAACCTGCCAGTGTAGTAAAATTCCTTTCCGGCCCTTCAATAGCAACCATGACGTAGCAGCACCTGCTTACCTGTGGAGAAGAGGTTAACCTGCAAAAGAAGACTTAACTGAGCAAGGGCAGAGTGGGAGAATCTCTTGAGCCAATTTACACTTCAAAAGTAAGATTCACCTTCTGTTGTGTGGGCAGGGCAGTCCCTCCGCCTACCTGGACGATCCCCTGGCAATGTCTCCCCAGGTGGGATTGGGTGATTGGCTGAGGTAGACGGAGACCTCCAGGTATCCAGCCTGGGGAAGGCGAAGCCAGCCCGTACTACCGGGAGCTGCACTGGGATCCGGGGGGCTGCGAGCGACCATGCAAAAGGCATTTGATGTGGGGAGCGGTCATCATTTCAATACAAGAGTGAGCTTTTATTCATCCAAAGGCTTTAATGTGCCCAATGTTTAATAATAATCTCAATAAGAAACAAATGATGAATGAAGGAAAGGCCACAACTTAATATACCAGAAATTAGCAGTGTGAACTTTACTAGATGTTTGGGAACAGACCAAGGCAGAGCCAGGTTGGTACCACCTCTCACTGTGCGCTACAGACGAGACTAGCCTTGCTGTGTGATCACAGTGTGTGGCTGTCAGATTGGTCAGGAAATGGGAGGCTCTGTATAATCCCATTGATTAAAACTCACCTGCCTGCACATTGTGCCTTGGTGAATTGGTTCAGGTTGGTTGAATTACAGATCCTATTTTTTATATATATATTTTAATGAACCTCACCAGTTTACTCTCAAAATAGTTTTTGACTGAAGACTTTTTTTTTAAAAAAAATGAATCTTTATTTGCATACTTTTAAAAATTACAAAAAGAAATCCAGAAATAATACAAAGAAGGGAATACAAAGAAACTTAAAAATACAAAATTACAAAAGGAATCAGATACAAAGAAAAAAATAAGATACAAATATATCAAACTATATTAGAATAGTTTGACTGGAGACTTCTTTCTGGTGAGAAGGCAAACAATTTTTTTTTCCAGCGTTCAGATTCACTTCCTCTCACTGTGCCTCTTGCACAGTAATAGATAGCTGTGTCCTCTGATTTCAGACTGTTCATTTGCAGGTACAGCATGTTTGATGGGTTGTCCCTGGAGATGGTGAAGCGCCCTTTCACAGAGTTGTCATAGTATATTTCTCCACTATCAGAGCGTATTATTGCCACCCATTCCAGTCCCTTCCCAGGAGCCTGTCGCACCCAGTGCATCCAGTAGCTGCTGAAGGTAAAGCCAGAGGCTCGACAGGAGAGGCGGAGAGACTCTCCAGGTCTTTTGATGCCCCCTCCAGATTCCTCCAGTTGAACCTCTGATTGAATGCCTGTAAAGAAAGAGATATCATAAAGATCTCTAGACATTAATGAGTAGACTCCCAATGTTTTCTTGCACGGGGAAGGGAAAACAATAGCAATAACCTCTTAAGACTGCCAAAAAACAAACTAATTGAAGTAAAAGGTTCATTCCTCCAGGTGCTTTGGGAAAGTTGCCTTGAAAGTGATCTCAGCCACAAAGGGGTTTCGGTTGTGGATGGATCTGGGGCAAGGAGAGTGTTTGGCTGCTTTAAACAGGAAGCTGCCCCTGCATTTGCATATAGCTCATTATAAAAAGAACAACACAACTTTTTGGCAACTGTGCCTTGTATACACAGGGTAAAAGAGATGGTTATCCATATTTATCAGCTGGAATAGGGCTGTAAGGATGAGTTTAAAGCATGAGGCAGGAAGGCAGATTTATCTTAAAGGTTCAATAAAATATAGATCAGCAGTCACAGATCCTTGTTTGTTCTGTGTCCAGGGCAGCTGTCTATCAGCTCCATCTGGTATGCAGGCTGAGACCCTACCTGCCCGCAGACTGTCTCGCAAGAGTGGTGCATGCTCTGGTTATCTCCCATTTGGACTGCTGCAATGCGCTCTACTTGGGGCTACCTTTGAAGGTGACCAGGAAACTACAACTGATCCAGAATGCGGCAGCCAGACTGGCCACCAAGAGCACATCACACCGGTCCTGAAAAAAACTACATTGGCTCCCAGTATGTTTCCGGGCATAATTCAAAGTGTTGTTGCTGACCTTTAAAGCCCTAAATGGCCTCGGCCCAGTATACCTGAAGGAGCATCTCCAGCCCCACCATTCAGCCCAGACACTGAGGTCCAGCTCCGAGGGCCTTCTAGCGGGTCCCTCACTACGATAAGCCAAGTTACAGGGAACCAGGCAGGGGGTCTTCTCGGTAGTGGTGCCCGCCCTGTAGAACACCCACCCACGAGATGTCAAAGAAATAAACAACTATTTGACTTTTAGAAGACATCTGAAGGCAGCCCTGTTTAGGGAAGTTTTTAATGTTTGATATTTTACTGTGTTTTTAATATATTGTTGGAAGCTGCCCAGAGTGGCTGGGGAAAGCCAGCCAGATGGGCGGGGTGTAAATATGTTGTTGTTGTTGTTTTGTTATTGTTGTTGACTCTCTTCCAGATGGGCAAGCATCAAGGATAGTTCAAAGAAGGACAGTTCAATGCACCATGGTTTGAACAGAAATGATATGATTTGGTCAGGTTTGTTTAAAATAATTAAATATGGGGGGGGGTGAGGTGACTATACATGAATTTTCTGCAGGTGAGACATAAAGCACCATGTGTATTTCTGCTTGGTTCAATGTTTTTAATGAAGTTTCCATTGCTTAATGTATTTCCCTTTCCAGTGCTTTTTTCGGGGGGGGGGTATGCATACCCCTAAACATTTTGTGAATCTTTGTACTTGCATCCATTTACTGTATTTATTTTTCCCAATTTAAATTATAAAATGGTGATTTTCTTGAGTCAAAATGAGAGTACCCCTAAACATAAAGCAAACTAATTGAAGGAAACACATCATTCCCCTAGTTGTTTTGGGAAAGGTTGAAAGTGATCTCAATCACACAGGGGTTTCAGGTGTGGGTGGAGCTGGGGCAAAAGAGGGCTTGACTCCTTTAAACAGGAAGCTGCCCCGCCATTTACATCCAGCTCAGGATAAAAATAACAACACATTGACAACATTGGTTCTGGTTTTGGTTATACTAATTTTTGCGGAGGTGGATTTCAGGCAGTGCAACTGTGTCTGCAGTAGTGGGTGCCGAGCCTACAGGACGCCGCAGGATGTGACGCTTATCATAGAATCATAGAGTTGGAAGAGATCACAAGGGCCATCCAGTCCAACCCCCAATAAAGCATCGTAGTCGGCAGGATTCGAACCTGCGCGGGGAGACCCCAATGGATTTCTAGTCCATCGCCTTAACCACTTGGCCACGACTACTTGTTATGATATAGTGAATTGAGCAGAACGGGAGGTGAGAGGTTGCAGCTGCCAAATTTTGGGCTTATCCAGGGCACCGCTGCAATTTGAAAGACCACAGTCTGCCCCTGATTTTTGCACTTATTTTATCATTGGGATATGCTGATTTCAAAAATTGTGCATACATTCTTTTTTCATATTCTGAAATAGGTTTCAATGTACTTAGGTCAGTCTGCTATAAAGTAATGTTTAAACTGGACGAAAAGCTGTGGTGTGACTCTTTATATATAACTCCTTTGTAGATGGTTCATAAAAAAAGATCTTTGTATATGTGCTTAGATCAATTTCTGTCATGAACCCTCAGTTGCTTGATGTGGGTCCTCTGAATGAACCTAGAAAGTCCACATGCCCATCCCTTGCCTCATCCTCAAGGGTGTTCATTTCTGCTTGATAATATATAGCTGTGTCTGCAGATGTCACAGATCTCAGCTCTAGATCGTATGTATTTGTGGAGGAATCGGCACTCAGGGTGATTCGGTCTTGTCGTACAAGTCCCATTTGCTTTTATACCAGTCTATCTGTCCCATCCATTCCAGTCCTTTTCCGGGAGCCTGTCGGACCCATTCCCAGTAACTTTTTTGGACAGAATCCCCAGTGACAGTGCAGGTTAGTCTCAGGGACCCTCCAGGATTCACAATTCCTGGTCCAGAGTCCACAAGCTGGACACTGCAGTGGACATCTAAAGCAAACAACAAGACTTTGGTTACCATGAAATTTGTCCATCTGAAACATTTGATTTTTGTATGTTTATTTCAGTTTTGGTCAATGGCTTCTTAGTCTTTAAATCACTGCTGCCCCCTTGTGAGAAATAGAAAGAATTTTAGGAGCTGCTACTACACTTCACCCCAGTAACAGATGCTTCTGCCTTTTTGTACAGTTTCTCCTTTGGTTTTTCTCACTGTGTCTTCGGGCACAATAATATATAGCTGTGTCTGCAGCTGTCACAGATCTCAGCTCCAGATCGTATGTATTTGTGGAGGAATCGGCACTCAGGGTGATTCGGTTTTGGAGGGATGGGTTGTAGTATAATCTCCATTCACTGCCAGACCAGTCTATCTGTCCCATCCATTCCAGTCCTTTTCCGGGAGCCTGTCGGACCCATTCCCAGTACCTTTTTTTGGACAGAGTCCCCAGTGACAGTGCAGGTTAGTCTCAGAGACCCTCCAGGTTTCACAATTCTTGGTCCAGATTCCACAAGCTGGACACTGCAGTGGACATCTAAAGCAAACAACAAGACTTTGGTTACCATGCAATTTGTCCATCTGTAACATTTGAATTTTTTCAATGTTTACATGGAAAATACTCACACAGCGGCACTGCTAACAAAGAAAGGAACAGAAAGGGGGCCTTCATTGTTTGCAGAGAAAAACTTCTCCCTCTGGATTGGCAACTAATTTGGTCCAGCTGAGCATCTGAAGACTTGGTGTGGGTGGAGCTATTTAAATAGAAAGCCTTTCGGACAGGGAATTTGCATCAACTTTGCATCTGGTGGTGGGAATCAGATAAAGAGAGATGATCTAAACTGATAATATGCTCAAAGCACTGCCTCTACTAGTGGGAAGCGGCTCTGTCATTTAAAGAAGCCCTCTGGGCCACACACACCCTTTTATGGGTCCCTTGCTTTCCCACCACCAGAAAGCAGCAGGAAGAGAATTTTTATAAGCCTTCATTTTGGCTGGGTGCTGGCATTTTGAGAAGTTTTTTTTCTCTGTGATACCCCTCACAAGTCTTAGATTGTCTTTTGCCTTGGGCACTATTTCTGTTTTTCAAAATTGGAAAGAGACATAAGCATAAAAACACACTTCATTTAAAAATAAAATAAGCAAGTAAGTACCAGGCAGAAGCATTTCCTCCTCTCCCAAGCCTTTGGTTGAATAAACAATCTATGGTCTTTTAAACTGTGGGCAGAATTGTTTTTGTTTGTTACTATGCTATATATGTGAGTTTTTCTGTTGCGAGCTGCGCTCTGAGCTTTGAACGAAGGGTGGTGCAGAAATTTGATAATATTATCATTATTATTTAGAAAATGAGAGTGACCCTGGTTTATTCTAGCTATGCTCACATCTGAGCCCTCAGGCCTTGTGTCCAAAAATGGAAATGCAACAATGCCCTGTACCAATTTGAACTCTGGTCTCTCAGCTCCCTGTCCAACCCACTAACCGCTATGCCACACTACTAAACAAACTGCTTCAACTTAACCATGGAATGTACTAGTCCTCTTTATTTGAACATATTTGAACATTTGAAAACCTGCTGAAAGCAAAACAAATTGAAGGCACTGTGTCATTTTTCGCCCTTCTCCCCTGTGCTCTGAATTAACTGGAAAGTTGTCCAGCTGTTCTATCTCTGGATGTGTTTAGGGCAGTGATAGTGTCTGGCAGCATCTTAAAAAGCAGAGACATCACCTTGCTGACAAAGGTCCGTATAGTTAAAGCTATGGTTTCCCCAGTAATGATGTATGGAAGCGAGAGCTGGACCATGAAGAAGGCTGATCGCCGAAAGATTGATGCTTTTGAATTATGGTGCTGGAGGAGACTCTTGAGAGTCCCATGGACTGCAAGAAGATCAAACCTATCCATTCTGAAGGAAATCAGCCCTGAGTGCTCACTGGAAGGGCAGATCCCGAAGCTGAGGCTCCAATACTTTGGCCACCTCATGAGAAGAGAAGACTCCCTGGAAAAGACCCTGATGTTGGGAGAGATTGCACAAGGAGAAGGGGAACACAGAGGACAAGATGGTTGGACAGTGTTCTCGAAGCTACCAACATGAGTCTGACCAAACTGCGGGAGGCAGTGGAAGACAGGAGTGCCTGGCGTGCTCTGGTCCATGGGGTCACGAAGAATCGGAACAAGACTAAACAACTAAACAACAACAACACAAGTGTCTGGCTAATTGAAATAGAGAAACACAGGTCTTTGTGCTTATACAGTACTAATGAGTAGGGATGGAGGGTGTATTATATTGAGTTTGCCCTTAAAGGAGAAGCAGACTAATTTGCACTTTCTGTTTCCAGCATGAACAGCCATCCTCTGAAATTCAAATTTCTCCTGATTTTGAAATGCAGCCAGTCCATGTGTCCAAAAATGCACATAAAAGGGCAGAAGGCACATGATGAGTGAAAGTAACATTAGGGGTGCCGCGCATCCGGATTTTCCCAGACATAGCTGGAATGCTGCAGCAGGAAGCAGTGTCCAGGCAGAAATCACAAAAAAGTGTTGAATTTCATTCACAACAGTGGATATCATTGGATAGGTCACCAACCTTCATGGGCAGGCATGCTTCTGTTCTGTTATGATTCACTCATGAAAATGGTGAGAAATAATGGTATACCAGAATTCCATTTATTCCCCCAAATTTCATCACATGAGGTGATGTATGAACATGATGGGAAAACAACAGCATAAACCTGTCACGATTTCTCGAGTTAACGGGGTTTCAAACAGATATCTTATGGAAGCAATTAATAAAGAAATGATTCTGCTTGATTTCCAGAAGTGGATTTTACATTTTGTGAAAGGACACATTGAAAACTTGAACTTATTAGGAAAGGAATTGCTGGGGGAACTGATTTCTGAATACAGCCTAGACTTCTCCTGAGAGTTCCCATATTGTAGGAAGTGACGCATGGTCTTGGACTTAATGCCACACGCTCCCGTTGGTCTCAACACAATGTAACTAGCTGAAAATACATTGGCACACCACAAGCCATTCATATCCCTTCTCCAAACTTTTTGTTTCATCTGTTGTTGTTGTAGCTGAATCAGTCAAGGCAGCTGGCATATGAGGTTTTTGTCTGGCTTACGATTCACTTCCTCTCACTGTGTTTGCTGTACAGTAATACCGAGCGGTATCTTCTGGTATCAGATTGTCCATTTGCAGATACAGCATAGCTGCAGGGTTGTCTCTGGAAATGGTGAAGCGGCCTTTCACAGAGTCGGCATAATATTGTTTGCTGCTATCATACCAGATCATTGCAACCCATTCCAGTCCTTTCCCGGGGGCCTGTCTCACCCAGTGCATGCCAGCATCGCTGAAGGTGAACCCGGAGCCTCGACAAGAGAGGCGGAGGGAGTCTCCAGGTCTTTTGACATCCCCACCAGATTCCACCAGTTGGACTTCAGATTGGACACCTGGAACAAAATACATTCATTTTTGAGAAAAAGAAAGAAACACTATATATTTACTATAGAATGTAGCAGTCCTCTTTATTTGAAAATAAGAATTACCTCCCAAAACTGCTGAAAGGAAAACAAATGGAAACCAAAGTCTCATTTTTCCTCCCTTCTCTGTTGTGCTATGTGTAGAAATGACTGGAAGTGATGAAGCAATTATATCTCTGAGTGTAGCGGAAGCAAGGAAAGTGTTTGACTGATTTAAACAGGAAGCTACCCCCCACATTTACATGCAGCTCAGGATAAAAGAGCAACCCATTGCTTTGGATAAATTACTTTGTACTTATCTTTGTACTTATCTAGTACACATGACTTGTGAGATGACCTGTAATTATATATCACATGTACCAAACAAACATTGACTTTTGATCTGAAAATTTATTCATGCACTTCAATAGGAGTAAGGTTCAATGTTCTGTAGGAAAGTCCAAAATTCTGCAGAAATTTTCAAATGAAGATAATTTTTGCCACTATTTGAAGAGTGGGGTAAATATTGATTTTGATCATTCTATATTATTGCACAATTTTTTAAAAATGTGCCCCCACATTCGCATAAAAACCAGATCTGATGGGACAAATAATTTCTCATATTCATTAAAAATGTATTCTGTGATTTGCAGGTGAACTCCCCCCTTTTTTAATGTGAAGGGGCTAAACCAGGAATTATGTATTTCTGCCAGGCCACTATAAAACATAAAGTGGTACCTCGGTTTATGAACACAATTGGTTCCGGATGTCTGTTCATAAACTGAAGCATTCATAAACTGAAGTAAACTTTCCCATTGAAAGTAATGGAAAGTGGATTAATCCGTTCCAGACGGGTCCGCGGAGTACTCAACCTGAAGCGTACTTAACCCGAAGCATGGGTGTAATTGGTTCCAGAAGTCTGTTCATAAACTGAAGCGTTCATAAACTGAAACGAACTTTCCCACTGAAAGTAATGGAAAGTGAATTAATCCGTTCCAGATGGGTCCACGGTGTTTGTAAACCGAAAATTCATAAACCGAGGTGTTCATAAACCGAGGTTCCACTGTAGTATGAACTGAGGGAATAAAAGTGATGGGTTTCTCTTCATACATGATTTCCCTGTAGATGACATAGAAACAAGTCATATATACTTAGGCTTGCCCCAGTTCCTACTTGCCAAACTCTCAATAGCTTAATTGCATCCACCTTAGTCCCATCCTTATACCCCTTGCAGTGTGGCATAGTGGTCAGAGTACTGCTGAAGTAAGACCTGTGATACCAGGGTTGTAGTCCCTACTCAGCCTTGAAGTCAACTGAGTGACCTTTGCCAGTCACTATATTTCAACCTAACCTACCTCACAGGGATGCTGTAAGGACGGAAAGGGGAGAGGAACAACCATGTACACCACCTTGAGCTACTTGTAGGAATTATGGGATATAAATGTAATATATAAAATCGATAAATAACATATTAGCCACAGATTCCTTTCCTTCCACCCTCCATAAGAGCTGCAGAGAGGATCAGAAAATTCACCAGAAAGGATTAATGGTAATTTCAATGCCTTGTAAGCAATTCCATCAGTTTTAAGCCGTTTCTTGGGATGGGGGAAGAAGGATCCTTTGGCTTTTAATAGAGAACTGCAAGAAATGTTCATGGAGAATCAGCTATTCAATGCAATAAGTACAGCATTAGTTTTGAAGCAAACAGGAAATAATCATTCCTGCAGTTGAAACCACAAAACATCATCCTGTGTTAACTCTTCCGACCCCATGGCAAAATGGTGCTTTGTAATCTTCAAAGCTCGACTGCCCCCTTGTGAGAAAAATATGGAGAGCTGTCATACTTGGTTTTAGGGTGTTTCTATGTTATATATACCACAGTTTCCCATTGCTTTTTTTGTATTTGCATATTCCCCACCTGCACTGATAGAATCATAGAGTTGGAAGGGACCACAAGGGCCATCCAGTCCAACCCCCTGCCGAATAGGAAACACTATCAAAGCATTCTTGACATATGCCTGTCAAGCCTCTGCTTAAAGACCTCCAAAGAAGGAGACTCCACCACACTCCTTGGCAGCAAATTCCACTGCCAAACAGCTCTTACTGTCAGGAAGTTCTTCCTAAAGTTTAGGTGGAATCTTCTTTCTTGTAGTTTGAATCCATTGTTCTGTGTCTGCTTCTCTGGAGCAGCAGAAAGCAACCTTTCTCATTCTTCTATATGACATCCTTTTACAGTGGAACCTCGGTTTATGAACACCTCGGTTTATGAATTTTCGTTTTATGAACGCCGCGGACCCATCTGGAACGGATTAATTCACTTTCCATTACTTTTAATGGGAAAGTTCGCTTCAGTTTATGAACGCTTCAGTTTATGAACAGACTTCCGGAACCAATTACACCCATGTTTCAGTTTATGAACGCTTCAGTTTAAGTACTTCGCGGACCCGTCTGGAATGGATTAATCCACTTTCCATTACTTTCAATGGAAAAGTTCGCTTCAGTTTATGAACGCTTCAGTTTATGAACAGACTTCCGGAACCAATTGTGTTCATAAACCGAGGTACCACTGTATATATTTGAACATGGCTATCATATCACCCTTTAACCTTCTCTTCTCCAGGCTAAACATACCCAGCTCCCTAAGCCGTTCCTCATAAGGCATTGTTTCCAGGCCTTTGACCATTTTGGTTGCCCTCTTCTGGACACGTTCCAGCTTGTCTGTATCCTTCTTGAACTGTGGTGCCCAGAACTGGACACAGTACTCCAGGTGAGGTCTGACCAGAGATGACCTTAATGTGCCCATATATAAATCTCTGCCTGCCTCATTTCCAAAATCTTGGTATGATCATATCTATAGGAACAGAAGCAGCTGCCATAATATGGTATGGCAGCCATAGATCACACTGACTTTTGGGATCCTATGCATTGTGCAGAGGAGGTTGACCCAAAGGGTCTGACTGGCCATTGTGGGGAAAATAAGCCTCATTTAGATGGACTTTTAGGTGTGAGAAGACAATAACTCTTTTGATGTCCTCAACAGTCTCCTTTCTACTAACTCCCGTGTCCTATTACATACCGTAATCAAATTGGAGAGCTGGCATGACCAAGGAGGGTTTTTGCCAGCCTTCAGGTTCACTTCCTCTGACTGTGTCATCTCTCAAATAGTAATACACAGCTGTGTCCTCAACTTTCAGATTGCTCATTTTCAGAAACAGCCTGTTGGACGGGTTATCCCTGAAGATGGTGAAGCGCCCTTTCACTGAGTCAGGGCAATATTGTGAGCTTCCTGCACCACTGCTTATCCTTGCAACCCATTCCAGTCCCTTCCCAGGAGCCTGCCGGACCCAGTTCATGTCATAGCTGCTGAAGGTAAAACCAGAGGCTTGACAGGAGAGGCAGAGGGACTCTCCAGGTCTTTTGGTGTCGCCTCCTGACACCTCCAGTTGGTACTGTGGTTGAATACCCATAAAGCAAGAGATATCATAAAGCTCTCTAGACATTAATGAGTAGACTTCAAATGTTTTCTTGCATGGGGAAGGGAAAAAAATATCAAGAATGACCTCTGAAAACTGCCAAAACGCAAACTAATTGAAGTAAAAGGATCATTCCTCTAGTTGCTTTGGGAATGGTTGTCTGGAAAGTGATCCATATCACACGGGGGTTGCAACTGTGGATGAAGTTGGGGCATGGAGAGTGTTTGACTGCTTTAAACAGGAAGCTGTCCCTGTATTTACATATCGTTCAGGGTAAAAAGAATAGCCCAGTCCTTTGGCAACTGTGCATACACAGGAGATACAACTTAAGAAATATCGACCCACATTTATGGGGAGGAATGTGGCTGAAAGAATAGAGTCATAGTATGAGGCAGGAAGGCAGGTTCAGATTAAAAGTAAAATATAGATGCTAAGCAAGGGAAAGCACTGCTCGTAGAATCTCTTGTCTATGGAATTTTAAATAAAGGTATGGTGGGAGAGGATGTTGACAAAAATTATGTAAAGTTCTTTCTTTATGCGACAACAGGGGCAAGAATGATCCTAGCCCAGGTTTGGAAACAAGACAAAATCCCAACATTAGAGGATTGGCGTAAAAAGATGGTGGAATTTATGGAAATAGCCAGACTAACATCAAAATTAAGACAACAGGATAATGAAACGTATGAAAAGGAATGGGGAAAATTTGTGAAATATATAGATAGAATGTTAACACCATAAGCAATACCAGCAAAATGAATATAATCTCACAATTATGGCTTAAATTTCTTTATTGGCAATACAGGAATAATAACAAATTCAATGTATTAGATAAGAAGTCAATTTAACAAATATATGAAGTGGAGGAGGAGGATTGACATAAGCATGAAAAATGAAATTTAGTACATTTATGAAGTGAGTGATAACAATGTAATCATGACCTTAAACATAAAGAAAGTAAATCACGCAAACTGAAAACAAGTCTTTAATAAGGCAATCGAAGGCAGAGCGGAAGTCATATCATGAGTATTTGTAATAATATTCATTATATATGTAATGTAATTTTTTAAAAGCTACTGTAGCTTTTTTTTAAGGTTTTGAAGAGTTTTGTTTTATGTGAAACAAAGTTGGAGGAAAATTGATGTAAGCGAAATATATCTGGTTGTAAATATTTAAATTAAATAAAGATTATTTGGGGGGGTAAAGAAAGAAAAAGAAGAATTTTAAATAAAGGGGTAGATGGATAAACATTAAGCATAGTTAAAGTTTAAAAGTCCCACTTTGGGACATAAAATTGGAATGGGGTTGGATGGGATAGCTCAGTTGGTAGACCATGAGACTCTTAATCTCAGGGTCCTAGAGCCCTATGCTGGATGAAGGATTCCTGCATTGCAGGTCGGTTGGATTAGATGATCCTCACGGTCCCTTCCAACGCTATAATTCTATGATTCTATGACATTGAGCTCCCACTCCCCCAGTCCTTATTTCCTTCCTTGTCAAAGCAAGAGGAAGATTCTTTCTGTAATATGCGAAACATCAAGTATGAAATATATGTCCATGAAGAAGAACTAATAAATACAAAGTGATGTACCTAAATTCAATAGTTTAATTTAGAAGGTCTCCAGCAAAGGAACAAATAAGAGGTTGGGAGGTTCCTATTCATACATTACTTTCACTGTTTTATGTTAGTAACAAAAGCATGTCTGTGCCCTTTGTGGTATGGCCATGTGTCCTGCTTTATAGTTCTCTACGCCAGCTCAAAGATGAGAATTGCAAAGAAAAGAAGATAAGAATGGGAAGGAAGCCAAGTAGAAAGGGCCTTGAAAATTTCTATAAAGCGTTGGCTGGACAACCAACTGAGTTGGAACACAGGCCACATGGTCACCACCTTCCTCACCATGGTGAGAGGTATTGCAGTTCTATTAAACTTATAGAAATGCTTTCAGATTGATCATCTAAACACACAGCTCAGCATAGGCAATTTTTATGAAAAATTGTTTTTCTTTCTTTCTTTGGGTAAAGTGCTTCCTCTATAAAATATGAAATTTTGTTGGAATTAGGAAAATGAAAGTGATGGGTGTCTCTTCAAATACTGTAAATGATACATAAACAAGTCATGGGTACATGTGCTTGGTCCAGTTGCCATTTCCTTAATGCATATAACTTGCATTTAGTCCCTGTCCATGATAGTAGCATTGGGTGTGTTGAGTTGTAGCAAGGTGGGTGATGTGTTGACGATGCACTGATGAATCCAATCCCTTGTTCTCATGGAAATGCTAATAGAGAACCAGTCCCCATTACAACTGAAAACATTAGTTTTCAAGCAAACTGGAAATGATGATTCCCACAGTTAAAACCACAAAACATTCTTACACACTACCCCAATCTGTTCCAAGTGGTGGCAAGATTTCAGAGGATCCAGGTGCTTACCAATGGTTCTGTTTTAACTGTGAATTCCACTGTGCATTCAGGGCACAGAGCATTTTAAGCACAGAACAATGCACCTCTGTGCACACAGCTTCTTTTCTGAGATAGCTAAAGGAGCCATCTGATTGGGGGGGGGGTTACTAAGGAAAAATCATATGAAAGCTTTCTAGAGAGATTCAAAGATATTGAGAGGTGAAAATCAAAGTTGGCTTTTGTGGGTGGGAGAGATGTGGGCCTAGCAGGAATGAAGTCCCTTGCAGCAGTTGATATCTGAGGAGTTCAATCCTGCTATCTGCTAGGTTTATAAATAAAAGCCAGCAACTCACAGAATTTGGCTACTGTACATAAACTTTAATTAGTTTATGTTTAAGTAAACAATTTTACTAGTCCATTTGCGCTTCTGGACATAAATCTTCCTTCTCAGCAGAGTGTGTGCAGCGGATTGAAGGTTAGGAACTCTGGAGCAAGCGGTGAATGCTTAGAAGAATTTATTTACAAAAAAACATAGGCTGGAGATAAGGCAGACATCCTGCATCTCTAGGCATGAAAAACTTAAACAAAAATTTCACAAACTGAAAACATGGTTGCTACCAACTGAGTCTACTAGGACTCCAATAATCTTACACTAGTCACCCTACTAAGAGAGAGAGAGAGCACATGGAAGAACTGACTGTCTGATATTCCCGTATGTACCAAGATGCTCAGTGTTCAGTGTCAGAGCATCTAGTACAACTTAACCCTTTAATACCAACAGCTACTGCATCCAAAGAAAGGAGGACTGAACACCTAATACAGGAGCTGATAACTTGGGGTTCAATTATGCTTCTCCCTGCTGGAGATCTCAAGCATAGTTGAGGTAAGTAGGACTGAGATCCCAACACATCAGCTCCTGTGCAAGGAGTTCAAACCTGCTTTCGGCAGCCATGTCTCAACCTGCCCCTAGCTTGACTTCGTATACATATGAAGTCATGTGAACATCTGGTGAGAGTGGTTTTGGGGAAACGGCCTCACAAAGCAGGTTCTCCCCTTAAGGAGAGCATGGGTTGCAGAAGGGTTAACAAGACCTTCCCTGGTCAGTAGGAGTGGGTTAGTTTGGATGGCCACTGAGGGTAGTGTTGCTGGGGAGAATGTTGTGTTGCTAATTTTGTTTGGCAGCCACAGCCTATATATGGGGGCAAGCAGCTTTCACTTTCACCCCTCCCTACATTTAGGGGTTTTGCTGCGCTTGACGTTGCTGTGTCTGCCATGGGGTCGTCCGTATTGCTGCGGGGACCTAGTAGGAATTTTGCCACTTGGCTGATTGGCTGGTGCCTTGTGGTTTTTGCCTACTACATAGCAAAATGTCATAACTTGTAAGGTTGCAGTTAGGCATTGGTTCAAATTGGATGGTGGAGGGGTAAGGATTTGGCTGGGCCTACCCCTCAAAATTGCTGCTGCCTTTAGGGGTATTCCATTAAAGGAATCCTGGGGCTCTACATGTTTGTCCATACCCCTGCTAGGGGCTAGGACCACGCATGAGCCTCGGGGAGCATCTCGGGGAGAGGTCATAGTGCGTGGTGCCCTGCCCCAGCCTCTCTCAGAGGGTGCTTACCTATCCTGACTTCCCCAGTACTCTAGGGGAGTCAGATCTGTCCCAGGCGGGGGACAGATGGCATGGGAACCAATGCCTAAGCAACCACTCACATCAGTTGTATTTAAATAAAGTTGTGGCCAAAAATAATGCCAAAAACCAAACATTAATTTCTGTGTGTGAGTTATTTGGTGGGAAGTCTTGGTACCTCAACACGCAAGTCACACAAGGAGACTGAAGGTTTCCGACCCCTGTTCTTCTAACTGATGTGTACCTTTGCTCATCAAGCAAAGCAGCATAATTGGAGAACAAATTCCTCAATGTTATTTCCTCCTCATTATCTGCTCCCTGCTGTTCAGTTCAGGCCTCAGCAAAATGATGTAGCACTTAGGGAAAAAGATGCATCCCAGAAGCACAGCACTGGACGTCAAGATGCAGAAGATCTCCACAGCCACCATGCCTTTCCCTCTGGTGCTCAGGTAAGTTGGAACAAAGGACAGCCAAACACTGCAAAATGCCAACATGCTGAATGTAATGAATTTTGCTTCATTAAAACTGTCAGGGAGCTTGCGGGCAAGGAATGCCACAATGAAGCTGCTGATGGCCAGGAGACCCATGTAGCCCAGGACACAATAAAACATGGTGACAGACCCTTCATTACACTGTACAATGATTTCTTCATTCACTGAATGCATGTCTAAATCAGGGAAAGGGGGAAAGGTTGAGAGCCATACTGTGCAAAGGCCCAATTTAGCAAGTGAACAGCAAACAGCAATTGAATAAGACACTTTCTTCCCCATCCATTTCTTCACTCCTGATCCTGGTTTTGTGGCCATGAATGCTAGAGAAACAATGGTGGTTTTGGCCAGCACACAAGAAACAGCCACTGAAAAGATGATGCTGAAAGCTGGTTGTCGGAGAAGGCAGGTCACTTTCCCAGGTTGGCCAAGGAATAACAAAGAGGAGAGGAAGCAGAGCAAGAGGGAGACCAGGAGAATGTAGGTGAGGTCCCGGTTATTGGCTTTGACTATGGGGGTATCTTTATACTTAATGAAGGTAGCAAACACCAAGGTTGTGATGAAAGAAAAAGAAGCCGTAGCTGAAGTTAAACCTTTCCCTAAAGGTTCTTCATAAGACAAAAAATGTATGATTTTGGGGATGCACTGATTTCTGTTCTTGCTTGGATACTGATCTTCTGGGCATTTGAAACAGTCTTCCATATCTGAAAAAAATGTGTTGGGATGGGGGAATTCCAGCTTAGTGTCAGTTCATTGAATACAGCAAATTATTTTTTACCCCTTTTTATGGCAAGAGGACATGACCTACCAGTTTGGTTTGAAATCTCCCCCTCCGGACATGGAGCACAATCATAGCAGCAAAACTTCTCACCCTCCTTCCTTTTCTTCTGATGACCAGGGTGGCAGTGTGCATTACACAGAGAAAAGAGAACCACCTGTTCATATATATATATTTGATTGTTTTTAGAATTAGTGAAATTGGGGGGTGGAAAATATATTTCTTACTTGATGATGTATCCCACCCCCAAACCATATATCATAGCAATGAAGACAGCCTTGCAGCATGTTCAGACCATAGGGACAATCTACTCCAACTCCCTATAATCTCAACTAAAGAATCCATGACACATGACCATACAATTTCTGCTGAAGTGATATGATGGTGTACATTTCATTGTTGAGATAATGCACCGCAAGAGGAACGAAACAGGACAAAGGAGGCAGACAGGCAAGACAGCTCACTAAGATTATGTTGTCAGATAGACACAATCTTTGTGTAATGGTGTGTGCCAATCCAAACATTTGCTATGATTTACTTTGGTAGATCATGACATCAATGAAGTTGGCATAATGTGATGTACAAAGAGACTCCCTGTACATAGCTGCCAAGTCTCCCACTGAAAAATGCGGGATCAGCAGCGGTGCGGCACCAGAAGTCGTCACTACGCATGTCCGGACATGCGTAGAAGCGACTTCCGGTGCCGCACTCCCCATGCCTGGGCACCAGAAATCGGGCGGCGCCAGGACCAAAAATGGAGCCTCCCTGGCAGGTAGGAAATCCAGGGGATTTGCAGGATTTTTTCCAATCCAGGCTGCCAGCGGGAAACGGTTTAAAATACGGGGGTTTCCCGCGAAAAACGGGAAACTTGGCAGCTATGCCCCTGTATGAAATGCATTGATACTGGAATTAGACTTAATGTTAAATGGAGCCCAGGTGTCATGGCAGCATAATACCCCGCCACTAGCCCTTTCACCATGCCGGTGTTTGAGAAGGAGGTGAAAAAGGACCAGCAGGGGCCTAGAGCCCTTCCACCTGCTTCTCGAACTGGACAAGTTCTTAATGGAAGGAACCATTTGCGCTCCTCTGAAAAGACCTGTGGTTTCTGAATGTGAAAGGAATAATTGAATTCATTGTAAAGTTCCAGGTGCTATTGCATGACCAGTTTATGGAGGAAAAAAAATACTCATTCCTTCATAGTTCAACACAATGGGTTTTCTAAGATAGACCCAGAATAAATACCTCATTAAAATATCTGTGCCAGACAATTATATCCTCTCTAATGGTGAATACTTTTCCTTCAGGAGCATAAGGGGAAATGTTTCCAACTTTAATTCTCTGAAAGGAATTGTTGGGGAAGGTGACCAGGTTCATGATGTCAAATCCACCACTCATTTCCCATTGATCATTAAAGGATATGGTTTCTCCAGCTGAATTGTTAAATGAGATGGCTTGAAGAAACATGTGGAGCTATTTGAAAAAAGGGAAAGAAATCAAAACGGAATAATAGCATTCTGAAGTTGTCTTCATAGAAAGGAAATGTATGCCCAATTTTGAAATGTGAAGATGTATAATATCACAATCATTTATTCAAACATGACAAAAATTAATCTATTCTCACCCTGTCCAAACTGTTCATTGAAATATGAAATATTTGTTGAGGAGACATTACCTGCCAAGGCTGCAGAGACTGAAGTTTGACACTGTTACCAACTGCCTTTGATTTATGTTTGGATCTAGCCAAGTCCATGGCATGCAAAGCATGAGCCATAGCGTAAACAGCATTATAGATACTGTAACTGTGTCCAGTCATGTGCATTTCAAAAAGACCTGCAGGGAGACTCTCCAGCCTCTCCTCTCCAGTGCAAATGTCATCGTCCATCACAAACATACTTGGATCTGGAAACAAACAATCAAATGCTTGCTCCCAGAAATTTTTTACGAAACCATCTCTTTCCATCCTGTAAGGTTTTATATTCTGAAGAAATTCCCTGAAACCTGGAACCTGTTTTGTGTGAATAGCAAATAAAATGGCACCCTGAAATATCTGAAAATCCCATCCTCTTGAAGCACCGGTTAATATAAAATCTGTCTGAGTTGTCACAATCCACACCTTTCCAAATAATGTGTTTTTCGTATTTCCTGAATCTTGTGAAGGCATAAAAGTTCTCAGTCGTAAAATGGTTAAAGATTCTCCATACATGATAATTGTACCAGCTTTATGATCTTGGAAGGATAAATTAATTGTACTTTTATGATAAAATTGATTTATGAAATCCTCCATGTGAGCTTCTTTTGGGATTCTTTTGGTGAAGGCTGAACAGATTCCATTTCTGGAAAACAATGTCTCCAGTATTCTGATGAATTGCTCTCCGCTGTTTCCATCCGAAACAAAGAGCCCAACCCAGGTCCACCTAAAATGCTGAAGTAATGATATAATCCCCATATACTGAAGGTTTTCGTTTGGGACCATGCGGTAAAAGGGAGGAACTTCCATTATTTTGGTCTCATCTATGGTAAATGAGCCATATGTTAGCTGTAAGAAAACACAGAAATAAGTTAGCAAAAGCCTATTCCCCCCCCCAAGAAGCTCTTATTAGGAACTTCTGCATGACAAAATATATTTTTCAAAAGAATTTTTTAAGTTGGTGTGATAGAAACTTTTTCTGGACGAACTTTCTCAAGTTATGGAAATTCCCATTATATCTGCAAGTGGAAATAAGATCTATATCACTAATGTTTTCTTCAGAACCATAACATTATTCCAAAAATATATTCAGAAAGATGTCATATTACAACCAAAACTCATGCATATATCCTACCTGTGGTATCTTATATAGACCCAAGATGTCCATCAAATGAAACAAGGTGTCAGAGCTAAGTCCTCCAATGATGGCTACTAGGTTCTTTTCTGTGGCACATTTGTAGTTTGGGAGAAACCTATGTGACTTGAAGATCTGATCCAGTGTGGTGCGAAAGGTCATCCTTGCATCATGATAGGTGTCACAGATGTGGAAACCAAGTGTGACATTGGGTAGCATCTTGGGATTCTTGTTGATTTCATTTATGGCAAACACCAAGGCTAGAACATGCTGGTAGAACTTGGTAACAACACTGTCAGTAGGTTTTACTCTCATTAATTCAGAAGATGAGTCTAAAATGCATGAATTCTTTATGCTACAAACTAGTAATACCTGTGTGTAACTGAGTTGAGTTTATTTACAGTAAACGCCAAGGGAAATACATGTTGCCAAAACTTTGTTAGCAACCTAACAATAGGAAAAATTCTCTAATTCCAATGATGTGTCTACAATGCATGAAGTTGTTATGTTGTAATACCACTTATCTACACGAGCACTTGAGTCTCATAGGGATGGGAATATATTTTACATTTGCTCCTGATTCTCCACAGCCAACTATCACTCTTCTTGCCAGCCAAACCTTTATCTATACTTTGTTATATATAACAGATGGATTTTTTTTATATATAAAAAAATGTAATACATAGTGCCTTGTAATATCCTGAGAAAAATATATAAATATCTTTAATCTCTTTTTTTTCAGCATGCAAGGAATACACATAGAGGTTACTTCTTTGAATATTATATAACTTGGCATACATTAGCATACATGTGTTGGAAAACCTTACACACGTTGCAGGGTCGCTGCTGCTTTTAAACTCCTCCTCACAATTACCCTTCAGATTGATTGGGCAATTGGCCCTAGGTAATTGTGGTGCCAGGGACATGGGTGGCGCTGTGGGTTAAACCACAGAGCCTAGGGTTTGCCGATCAGAAGGTCGGCGGTTCGAAACCCCGCGATGGGGTGAGCTCCCGTTGCTCGGTCCCAGCTCCTGCCAACCTAGCAGTTCGAAAGCACGTCAAAATGCAAGTAGATAAATAGGAACCGCTACAGCGGGAAGGTAAACGGCATTTCTGTGTGCTGCTCTGGTTTGCCAGAAGCGGCTTTGTTTTGCTGGCCACATGACCTGGAAGCTATACGCCGGCTCCCTCGGCCAGTAACACGAGATGAGTGCCGCAATCCCAGAATCGGTCACGACCGGACCTAATGATCAGGGGTCCCTTTACCTTTTTAATTGCGGTGCCACCCTGGCATGATGGTAATGACTCCTCCCATGCCAGGGTTTGGGGGAGTGGCTTGAGGGCCTGCCCACAACCAGGACCATCTATTAAGATGATCCCACTTCCCAAAAATAGACCAGAAGCAATAGTACTTCATTCAGCAGAGTTTTATTTGTGCTGAAGGCAAATGTAGCAGAATAGTTATCAAATCAAATCCAATACAATCAGGATTGGCTCAATCCATACAAAAATCCAGTCGTGGAACTTATAAACTTAACTCATAATACGGTAAGTCTAAACCTTAGCACTAAGCATCCTATGTACAGAAACAGCACACCAGAAGAAGAGAGAGAGAGAGAGAGAAGAGAAGAGAAGAGAAGAGAAGAGAAGAGAAGAGAAGAGAAGAGAAGAGTAAGACTCAGGCTTCTTCTGACCTATATTTATAGTCAGCATGACTCTGAGAAAAGAGATAAGAGAACTAGTTCAAAGCAGCTTCCCAGAAGGTATAACCCAAACAGTCAACCCTCCTGCCTCTGCTTCTCTCACACAGAGAAGCTTCTAGTAGCTTCTAAAATTAATCAGAATAGGAAAGAATAGGAAAGATCTTTACGCATGAAATCAATACTTTCTGCACCAAGAAATGCAAACTGACATAACTCCCAATGAACAAATATTTACCGCCCTCATATTTACTGTACTCTAAATTTACAATATTCATGCAATTTAAACGGTTCAGGAAAGAGGATCCTTACTGTGGAATGTCAAAGAGGTTCTGAGTAGGATGTTCCTTGAACAAAACTTCATGGAAAAAGTAAATGATCTGCGAAGTAATCTGACCAATGAGGAGACCAGCTGGCTGGTACCATTCGTGTGGTATAGGTAGGGGATCACCTGTGAGACATTTCATGGGACCTACTTTGGACACAGTAGAAGGCAGAAGAAGAAGAAACATTTTTTTTCCTAACATGCTTCCCTCAAAGCTTCTTTCTAAATAAAAACTGCCCTGCACCTATTTCCTTACAAAAGGCAATGGGGGAAAAGTGTCAGAGACGGCACCACCTGCTTCTTGCATGTAATCCCAACTTTCCATGGCACAAGTGTTATTTTATAATCACTTTCAGACTTGATTACTGACAGTTTTCTCCTACCCTTTTGAAAGTCTCTGGAGCTTTGACCAAGTGAGCAAATGATAGTGCTGTGGATAATTGCATGTCTATGAAGGGAAATTAACATTTTATATCCCTTTGTTTTGCATCAAGCTGAACTAAGAAATCAAAGAAGGTAGTAGGCAAAGGCACAGCAACAGTATGTGTTGAGAATGTCTCTAGTGTTTGAAGCAAAACACTGTAACCTGTTATGCATCTTTTTGTCTAGGGCCATCTTGGGTGTGTTGACATTGTATATTGCTTCCACATTAGACCATGTCCTTACACCCTTTCCAGTGTGGTGTAGCTTAAAATGGGTTCGGTGATGCCCTGGGAGGCCATGAACCCCGACAGTGACCTTGATCCAGTCATCATGATAATCATCATTCGATCATCATTTTATTTGTATGTTGCCTTTCCACAGGTAAAACAATGCTCAAGACCAGGGGTCGGCAAGCTTTTCTGGCCATGGGCTGGATCATTCCAGTCCATGGGCCAGACATGCGCAGCGCGATGCCAGAAATCACGCCTGCTCATGTCTGCGGTGCCAGAAATCGCTTCTGCACATGCCTGGAAGCCGAAAACCATGTCTGCGCAGAAGCGCTTTTCAGCATCTGGCGAGTCGCCACGCCGGTTTAGCGGGGGACTTGCCGAGCGGCTCATGGGCCGGTTAAACGGCCTCCGTGGGTCGGATCCAGCCCATGGGCCGGAGGTTGCTGATGCCTACTCAAGATGATTTACAATATGAAAAGATTTACATAAATACAAACATGGCAAAGTAGTAATAAAAATATTAAAAGCCACATTAAAAACTACATAACCAAACTGAACAATTTCCACATAAAAGTAAATATACAAAAATTAATATCAATAACAGCAAAAACTCCTGACAAAACTTTCCCTAAAATACCCTAGTCCTTGCTGGGCAACAGCAGCAGCACTTCTAATGAAGCCTGTCAGGTCCTGCCCTAGGCCAGGTGGAGAGGGGCAGGAATGGGGCCCATATCCGCGTCTATCCAAAATTCCATGCTTCATTAATATGTTAGTCATTATGTTTCATGTGAAAACAGAAATGCAATTATCTCCTTTTTCTATAGAATATTGCCTTTACTGTTTTATAGCCTAAATCATCTAAACTCATCATCATATTTGCATAGATTTCAGCTAATAATAATAATAATAATTTATTATTTATACCCCACCCATCTGGCTGGGTTTCCCCAGCCACTCTGGGTGGCTTCCAACCAAATATTAAAAACAGTACAGCATCAAACATTAAAAACTTCCCTAAACAGGGCCGCCTTCAGCTGTCTTCTGAAAGTAGAATAGTTACTTATTGCCTTGACATCTGCTGGGAGGGTGTTCCACAGGGCGGGTGCCACTACCGAGAAGGCCCTCTGTCTGGTTCCCTGTAACCTCACTTCTTGCAATCAGGGAACCGCCAGAAGGCCCTCGGTGCTGGATCTCAGTGTCTGGGCTGAATGTGGGGGTGGAGATGCTCCTTCAGGTATACAGGACCGAGGCCGTTTAGGGCTTTAAAGGTCAGTACCAACACTTTGAATTGTGCTCGGAAACGTACTGGGAGCCAGTATAGATTGCTCAGGACCGCTGTTATGTGGTCCCGGCGGCCACTCCCAGTCACTAGTCTAGCTGTCGCAAGATGTTCTTAAAAATAAGAACATCGTGCATACAATATCAATGATTGTTCACAATTTGCAAGACACTTTCCCTTTCTTAATGTAAAAGGATTCTGTTTGGAGAACGGCAACAAAAATCTATGAAAATTTAAGATAATGGCTGTATTTTATTTCTTGGTGTTTAGTAAAGTTTGAATTAGATGGGCTCACCTAAATGCAACAACAAAAACCCTTTCTCTCCATCCCTAGGTTCTATAGATAATTTGAGATATTTTCAGCCATTTCTCTTACATCCTGCCTGACCTATTTCTCTCACTATTGTTTAGTTGTTACTCGAGTTCTTTTTCATTCATCTCATTTTATGCCCTGCATACATTGGCTTATTTTCAAAAAATCTTTTTCTGAAGGTGAAGGAGCAATTAAACTAAGGAAAAATCATAGGTTTGGAGAGTTCTTTTGTTTGTTTGTTTTTAAGCATTATTGATAGATTTAAAGAAGTGAAAAGTATTCAGAAGTGAAAATTAATATTGGTGTTTGTGGGTGGGAGAGATATGGCCTAGCAGGATTGACGTTTCATGCAGCAAGTGACGTGTGGGGAGTTCAATCCTGCTATCTGGAGAGCGTGGGAATAAAATCCAGTTTCTAGCAGAATTGGCTACTGCACCCAAATTAAAAAGGATTGAATAGTCAGTGTAGCAGTTGATATCTAGGGATTCAATTATGCTTCTTGCATGGTTGTGTCCCTACTGGAGATCCCTAGCATAGTTGAGGTAAGTAGGACTGATCTCCCCACAAAACAGCTGATGTGTGAGGACTTAAATCAGGCATCCCCAAACTTTGGCCCTCCAGATGGTTTGGACTAAAATTCCCATCATCCCTGACCACTGGTCCTGTTAGCTAGGGATCATGGGAGTTGTAGGCCAAAACATCTGGAGGGCCGCAGTTTGGGGATGTCTGACTTAAATCCTGGTGTCTGCAGCCATGTCTCAACCTGCCCCTACTGTGACTTCATATATAAAGTCAGGTGAACGGCTGGCGAGAGTGGTTTGGGGAAAATGGCTTCACAAGGCCCTTTGGGAGACTGAAGGTTTCTGGCCCCTGTTCTTCTAACTGATTTGTACCTGAAATACATGTCCATCAAGCAATAAATAGGAGAACAGAGGACAAATTCCTCAATGTTGTTTCCTCCTCATTATCTGCTCCCTGCTGTTCAGTTCGGGCCTCAGCACAATGATGTAGCACTTAGGGAAAAAGATGCATCCCAGAAGCACAGTACTGGATGTCAAGATGGAGAAGATCTCCACAGCCACCATGCCTTTCCCTCTGGTGCTCAGGTAAGTTGGAACAAAGGACAGCCAAACACTGCAAAATGCCAACATGCTGAATGTAATGAACTTTGCTTCATTAAAACTGTCAGGTAACTTGCGGGCAAGGAATGCCACAATGAAGCTGCTGATGGCCAGGAGACCCATGTAGCCCAGGACACAATAAAACATGGTGACGGACCCTTCATTACACTGTACAATGATTTCTTCATTCACTGAATGCATGTCTAAATCAGGGAAAGGGGGAAAGGTTGAGAGCCATACTGTGCAAAGGCCCAATTGAGCAAGTGAACAGCAACCAGCAATTGAATAAGACACTTTCTTCCCCATCCATTTCTTCACTCCTGATCCTGGTTTTGTGGCCATGAATGCTAGAGAAACAATGGTGGTTTTGGCCAGCACACAAGAAACAGCCACTGAAAAGATGATGCTGAAAGCTGGTTGTCGGAGAAGGCAGGTCACTTTCCCAGGTTGGCCAAGGAATAACAAAGAGGAGAGGAAGCAGAGCAAGAGGGAGACCAGGAGAATGTAGGTGAGGTCCCGGTTATTGGCTTTGACTATGGGGGTATCTTTATACTTAATGAAGGTAGCAAACACCAAGGTTGTGATGAAAGAAAAAGAAGCCGTAGCTGAAGTTAAACCTTTCCCTAAAGGTTCTTCATAAGACAAAAAATGTATGATTTTGGGGATGCACTGATTTCTGTTCTTGCTTGGATATTGATCTTCTGGGCATTTGAAACAGTCTTCCATATCTGAAAAAAATGTGTTGGGATGGGGGAATTCCAGCTTAGTGTCAGTTCATTGAATACAGCAAATTATTTTTTACCCCTTTTTATGGCAAGAGGACATGACCTACCAGTTTGGTTTGAAATATCCCCCTCTGGACATGGAACACAATCATAGCAGCAAAACTTCTCACCCTCCTTCCTTTTCTTCTGATAACCAGGGTGGCAATATTCATTACACAGAGAAAGGGGAACCACCTGTCCATATAAATGTTTTTTATTTTATTTTAAAGAATTAGTTATATTGGAAAAAAATATTTCTCACTTACTGATGAAGTATCATAGCAATGGAGGCAGCCTTACAACACATTCAAATGAAACAAAATAATCTATATACAGTATAGGTGCAGGATGTTTGTGCCAGTGTAACTTGTTTGATTTATGGTAATAAGTATTCTTTCCTCCCTCTCCCATTGCTTTATATGAAATTCAAATTATCATGGCAGATCTCATAGAGGTATCTCTAGGTAAGCTGCCTGAAAATGTTCAGAAGAATACATGCAGGAATGACAAGAGCAGGATGAACGGAATACAGATCGAAGCTTTTTTCTTGATTGTCTTCAATGTGACCTTAAATGTCAGAGGATGTTACTGTGATCTGGCAGGACTTGAATAGCCAACATTTCCATAGAAATCACCCCTAATTCATTCCTGATTCTGCTTTATTGCATCTTGGCATGACTGAGTGTATCTTTACTACTAGTAGAATTGCCATAATGCACCTTTTGATTCTCTTGGGCTTGTTAATCTGGTTTGATTTTTTCATAGTATAAACTGATTATTTTTGTATCATATCTTTGTAAACCACTTAGAGACTATTGTAGTTAAGTGGAATATAAAATGCGTTTTAAAGAGAAGGAATATAGAAGACCTTACAGTGTTGTGATATAGAAACTCAGACCATTGAAAATTTAAAATCAGTAATGTTGAAACTTAGCACCAGCAGTTCTCTTGAATTTTTGACAATGTTTTCTCCCCCCCCCCCCCATTCATCCCTGGAGATGCTAAAGTCTGAATTCCAGACCCATTGCATGGAAAACTTATGCTCTACAGTTGAGCTTCAACACTTTCATGTGTAACAAGCAAAGACACTGTAATGAGTCATATATTGTTGAACTGTAAAGGACCCTAGGGGACCATATCCAATATCTGCTGAAGTGATACGGTAATGTAAATTTCATTGTTGAGGTACTGCACTGCAAAAACAAAGAAAAGAGATAAAGGAGGAAGACAGGCAAGACAGCTCACTAAGATAATGTCAGGTAGACTCAATCTTTGTGTAATGGTGTGTGACAATCCAAACATTTTATATGACATCCATGAAGTTGGCATAATGTGATGTACTATACTATATATATATATATATATATATATATATATATATATATATACTGTATATATATATATCAATGAAGTTGGCCTAATGTGATCTACAAAGAGATACCCTATTTGGAATGTATTGGTATTGGCATTTGTCTTAATGTTAAATGGAATCCAGAAGTCATGATAATGATAATAATAATTATTTATTATTTATACCCCGCCCATCTGGCCGGGTTCCCCCAGCCACTCTGGGCGGCTTCCAACAAAACATTAAAATACAGAAATCCATCAAGCTTCCCTAAACAGGGTTGCCTTAAGATGTATTTTAAAGGTCTGGTAATTGTTATTCTCTTTGACCTCTGGTGGGAGGGCATTCCACAGGGTGGGCGCCACTACCGAGAAGGCCCTTTGCCTGGTTCCCTGTAACGTGGCTTCTCGTAGCGAGGGAACCACCAAAAGGCCCTCGGCGCTGGATCTCAGTGTCCGGGCAGAACGATGGGGGAGGAGACGCTCCTTCAGAGCATAATACACACCCTCCTACCATTAGCCCTTTCACCATGCCGGTCTTTGAGAAGGAGGTGAAAGAACACCAGCAAGGTCATAGATCTCTCCCAATTCCTTCTGAAGCTGGGCAAGTGCTTACTGGGAGCCCTCTCTGCTTTACGCCCAGTTTTGAAGTAACCATTTGGGCTGTCCTAAAACCACCTCTGGTTTCTGAATGTGAAAGGAACAATTGAATTCATTCTAGAGTTTCATGTGCCATTGCAATATAAGGTTATGGAGAAAATATATTCCTTACTTCATAGTTCAATACATTTGGTTCTCCAAGATAGACCTAGAATCAATACCTCATTAAAATATCCATGCCACACAATTTTATCCTCACTAATGGTAATTTCTTTTCTATCAGCAACATGTGGAGCAACACTTCCAACTTTAATTCTCTGAAAGGAATTGTTGGGGAAGGTGACCAGGTTCATGATGTCAAATCCACCACTCATTTCCCATTGATCATTAAAGGACGTGGTTTCTCCAGCTGAGTTGTTAAAAGAGATGTCATGAAGAAACTGGTGGAGCTATTTGAAAAGAGGGAAAGAAATCAAACCAGAATAACAGCATGCTGAAGATTTCAGAATGGATGACCTTTCAAGTTTCATTCATAGAAATGAAATGTAAACCCCATTTCTTAAATGAGAATATGTATACAATTGTCATTATTTATCCGAACAGGACAAAGATAAATCTATTTTCACCCGGTCCAAACTGTTCATTGAAATACGAAGTATTCGTTGAGGAGACATTACCTGCCAAGGCTGCAGAGACTGAAGTTCGACGCTGTTACCAATTACCTTTGATTTATGTTTGGATCTACCAAAATCCATGGCATGCAAAGCATGGGCCAAAGCATAAACAGCATTATAGATACTGTAGCTGTGTCCAGTCATGTGCATTTCAAAAAGACCTGCAGGGAGATTCTCCAGCCTCTCCTCTCCAGTGCAAATGTCATCGTCCATCACAGGCATACCTGGTTCTGGAAAGGTACAATCAAATGCTTGCTCCCAGAAAATTTTAAGGAAACCATCTCTTTCTGACTTGGTAGGGTTTATATTCTGAAGAAATTCCCTGAAACCTGAAACCTCTTTTGTGTGAATAGAAAATAAAATGGTACCCTGGAACATCTGGAAATCCCATCCTCTTAAAGAACCAGCTAATATAAAATCAGTCTGGGTTGTCACAATCCACACCTTTCCAAATAATGGGCTTTCTGCATTTCCTGAATATTGTGAACATATAAAAATTCTCAGTCGCAAAATGATTAAAGATTCTCCATACATGATAATTGTACCAGCTTTTTGATCCTGGAAATATACCTCAACTGGACTTTTATTAAAAAATTGATTCATGAAATCCTCCACATGAGCTTCTTGTTGGATTCTTTTGGTGAAGGCTGAACAGATTCCATTTCTGGAAAACAATGGCTCCAGTTTTCTGAGGAATTGCTCTCCACTGTTATCATCCACAACAAAGAGCCCAACCCAGGTCCACCTGAAATGCTGAAGTAACCATATAATTCCCACATACTGAAGGTTTTCGTTTGGGACCATGTGGTAAAAGGGAGGAACTTCCATTATTTTCATCTCATCTATGGTAAATGAGCCATATGTAAGCTGTAGGAAAACAGAAAGATACTGCATAGACAAGTTAGGAGTAGTCTATTTTTTTCATTAGGGTATTTTTCTGGTCTTTGACATACAAGCAAATTTAATGTCACTAGTTCTTTCTTCTGAACATTATTCCAAGTTATAAATACAGAAAGATATGATATTACCACCAGCACCCTTGCACATATCCTACCTGTGGTATCTTATATCGGGCTAAGATATCCATCAAATGGAATGAAGTGTCAGAGCCCAGTCCTCCAATGACGGCTAGGAGGTTTTTCTCTGTGACACATTTGTAGTTTGGGAAAAACCTATGTGACTTGAAGATAAGATTCAGTGTGGTGCAATAGGTCATCCTTGCATCATAATAGGTGTCACAGATGTGGAAACCAAGTGTCACATTAGGTAGTATTTTGGTATTCTTGTTGATGTCATTTATGGCAAACACCAGAGCCAGAACATGCTGGTAAAACTTGGTAATGACTCTGTCAATAACATTAATTTCATTAATTCAGAAGATGAGTCTACAATGCAGGAATAGTTTATCCTATAAACCACGTAATTCCTGTTTCTAACTGAATTAAGTTGATTTACAGCAAAAGCCAAGGGAAATCCATCCTGCTAAAACTTGGTCACCACACTGAGAATAGAATATTTTTTTTTTTCCAAATTCAGAAGTTTTTCCTACAATGTATGAAGCTGTTACTCTATAATCACTTTAATCTACATGAGCAATTGTATCTTTCAGGAAGGGAAATATATTTTCCAATTGCTCCTGATTACCTACAGACAACTGTTAAAATTATTACCTACCAACCTTTGTTTATATTTTGTTACATATAACATATGAATTTGTCATCTATAATGCCTAGTGCATTAAGAAACTTGGTAATCTTTTGAAAATATGTAATATAAGAAAATACTTCACCTCTAGCCCAGTGCACAAGGAATACACATAAAGATGATTTCTTTGGCTGTTTTTATATTTCCCCATTCACAAATCTTAAAAGCATTGGATACTACCCCATATTTCCTCTATATTTACAAAATTCATGCAATTTAACAGATTTGACTAAGATGATCCTTACTGTGGAATATCAAAGTGATTCTGGGAAGGATGTTGCTTGAACAGAATTTCATGGGAGAAATAAATGATCTGAGAAGTAATCCCACCAATGAGGAGACCCCCTGGCTGGTACCATTCATGTGGTATAGGTAGGGGATCACCTGTGTGACATTTCATGGGACCTACTTTGGACACAGTAGAAGGCAGAAGAAGAAGAAACATTGTTTTTCCTAACATGCTTTCCTCAAATTTTCTCTCTAAATATAAGCCATCCTGCACCTATTCCCTTCTAACCGCCTTTAACAAGGCAATACAAAAAAATTGTCGGAGATGTCCTTGCTTGACTCTTGCATTTAATCCCAACATCTCATGGTACAGGTGTTCATTTATCATCACTTTCAGACTTGCTTACTGACAGTTTTCTCCTACCCTTTTGGAAGTCTCTGGAGCTTTGACCACTTGAATAAATGATAGTGCTGTTGATGACTTTGTGTGCCAGAGGGGAAATGACTTTCTTAGTGTTTTGATACTAAGTGACCCTTATGGTAGGAAACATGTTAGTTCTTGTCTTCCATTTGTGAGCAGAAGTCTTCTGTGGTCCCTAAGAAGATATGATACGGGACCTTGACTCCAGATTTGCATGATCAAAAATATCATGCCTGACTGAACAAGTAGATTTTCCTATTAATCAAAAAGTGTAATTAATACCTCATCTATGGCTCATCATGACATTTAATAATTTCTGTATGTATACTTTTTCTGTATGTATGTATACCCTTTCTGGATACTGTACTGAAAACAGCATATATTTGTTTATTATATCTGCAGCAGTGGTGGGGGGAAATGGAGTTTTTCTATATATGCATTCCCACTTTTGCCCTAAACTGAGGTAGAAATGTAGCTATGTGAATGCACTCCAATCTTAAGTTTTAATGTTGTAAATTTATTTTTATGTTGTAAACTGCTACAGGTTACATTTTATGATTTTACATTAGAAATTCATTTTATTCCCTGTTGTCTGCTGTAAAGGCCTTTGGTCTATATACAATAAAATTGATTGATTCATTGAAATGGTGAATGTTGGGGTGGGAGTTAATATCCAAGGGAATACAACTTTGCTTGTAGATATATATGCATCAAATGAAGAGAAATCTATATTTTATGATAGATTTATAGACAGGTTGCTGGACTTTTCATGTGAAAATTGCTGCCCTATGGGAGACTGGAATGGCATGGTTTCTCCAATACAGGACAGAGCTTTAGGGGAAAATATTAAAGTTGTCCAGGCTAAACTACCTCAGGTTTTATTTGAAATGATGGAAATTGTTGACATATAGAGATATAAAAATGAAGATGCAAAGTGATTTACATATCTCATTGAGAAACCCAGCTCTTAAGAGAAGTGGGAAAACAGCAGAATTTTTTTAAAGAATATTGGTGGAAGTTTTCGGAAAGGGTGGGAGTGGGTTAAAAAGGTTAATTGTATGATTTTAGGCTGGATTGATTGGGAAAGTACGACACTGGTAAGCAGGGCCGTCTTGAGCAGATCGCGCACCCTGGTGCTGAGGGGCGGAGATTGCTCCGCCGCCCACCCCGCCCTCGCAGGACGCAATTGGTTTCCGCGCAGCTTTGCCGCGCGGTGCCCTCCTTGCCAGGCCGGCGCCCAGCTTACCAGCCCCCCGCCATGGTGCACTGCGCCACCGGGGGGCTATGTAGAGCCGGCCCTGCTGGTAAGAAATATGGAATTCACTGAGACATCTGGGGAATCTGGATCCAGGGGAAGGGGGGATGAATTGTTAATAGATTGATTATAAAGATTATGAGAGAGGAGGAAATATCAAAATGGAGTTTCATTGCTGGTAAAATCTAAGCTAAAGGGAGATACAATTAATAGATTATAAGGATATGTTTGAGTATATAGATAGAACTGAATGGTGATAAGTAGAGATGAAATTTTAATTAACATTCATTTAATATTGTGAAAACTGCTGTTTGATTAATTGAAATAGGGAATCAATGAGGGGGGAACCGGGGAAGTCTAAAATGTTATGAAGATTATGTGAGGTTATATTATATATATATATATATATATATATATATATATATATATATATTCTTTTTTCTTTTTGTGTATTTTTCATGTGTTTTTGGGTGTGTATGTATTGTTTTTTCTATGTTTGCAAAATGAATAAAGATGATTTTTAAAAAAAAAATAAAAAGAGAGAGAAACCCAGCTCTTTCTCTCTCTCTCTCTCCCTTTTTCTGTGAAATCATTTATGTTTGGATTTGCAAATACAGAGTTATAAAAATCCAAATATATATCCCTATACAGAGAATTTCTCTGAATCTCGTAACTTCGCCCCACCTCCTACATGGGGTCCCATTTTGAACAACTGTATTGTCTTCCATACTCTAACTTTTATATCAATCCATATTGTCCATGGTATTTGTTACACTACAAGTGAAATATAAATTCTTTCCATCTGATTACAATGGTCTCCTAAATAACTTATAATTTTTTCCCATTCTTTAATAAAGTTTTTGTCCTCTTGGTTTTTGAGTTTTCCAGTCCGTTTTGCCATTTCAGAATTGTCCATCAGCATGGTTTGCCATTCCTCTCTGGTAGGGAACTTCTCTTCTTTCCATCCCTGGGCTAGTAACATCCGGGCAGCTGTTATTCCATACATAAAAAGTATTTCCTGCTCCTTTGGAATGTGAGTACCAGTAATTCCAAATCAAAAAGCTTCTGCATTTTTTTAAAAAAAACTGAGGTTATTTAAACATTTTTTTTCCATTTCATTATATATCGTCTCCCAGGAAGCTTTGATTACCTTACAAGTCCAACACATATCATAAAAGTTACCTTCTTTTTCTATCCATTTCCAGCAGATATTTGTACTTGTCCTATACATTTTTACCTGCTCTTTCTCAATAAGAGATAAGATGTTAGCTACAGAGATGCATAAAGTAGACATCTTACCAAAGCTTTTCTCAGATCACAATACAGTCAATATGACACTCATAAGTTTTATTAGATGGAGGCTTAATGAATTGTTGTTACAACAAGAGAAGGTTGAAGAAGAATGCAAACAAAGGTTAAAATAATTCTTTGAGAATAAGTTTAATAAAGACATAGGGATACAGGCAGTTTGGGATGCAAGTCAAGCTTACATAAGAAGCTTTTCCATAAAATGAAAAGAAAGAGACCAGAGAAACTACAACAAGTTTTATGTGTGATTAGATGCAAAGAAAAAGAACTGGAACAATCTCCAACTAAGAGAAATATAACTTAGCAAATAAAGATGTTGCAGCGACAGCTATCTATGCTAACAATGCAGGGGAGAGAAATGAAATTGAATATGCCCCTGTTATTCTAACAGATATGTAAGCAGGGGCGTTGCTAGCCGCTTTGACACCCAGGGGGTCAAAGCGACAGCACCCAAGTGGGCAGGGCGCCACGCTACAGTGTCGTGACGTCACGACGCGCGGGCATGACGCCCGCCGTGGTTTAACGCCCCATTTGCTCTGCCCCTGTATTTAAGGGAAATACGTATCCATTGTGCAAATCAGCATAATTGTGGAAATGAAGGCAAATTCCTCAATGTTGTCTCCTCATAATCTGATCTCTGCTGTTCAGTTCAGGCCTCAGCAAAATGATGTAGCACTTAGGGAAAAAGATGCATCCCAGAAGCACAGCACTGGACGTCAAGATGGAGAAGATCTCCACAACCACCATGCCTTTCCCTCTGGTGCTCAGGTAAGTTGGAACAAAGGACAGCCAAACACTGCAAAATGCCAACATGCTGAATGTAATGAATTTTGCTTCATTAAAACTGTCAGGGAGCTTGCGGGCAAGGAATGCCACAATGAAGCTGCTGATGGCCAGGAGACCCATGTAGCCCAGGACACAATAAAACATGGTGACAGACCCTTCATTACACTGTACAAGGATTTCTTCATTCACTGAATGCATGTCTAAATCAGGGAATGGGGGAAAGGTTGAGAGCCACACTGTGCAAAGGCCCAATTGAGCAAGTGAACAGCAAACAGCAATTGAATAAGACACTTTCTTCCCCACCCATTTCTTCACTCTTGATCCTGGTTTTGTGGCCATGAATGCAAGAGAAACAATGGTGGTCTTGGCCAACATGCAAGAAACAGCCACGGAAAAAATGATTCCAAACGTTGGTTGTCGGAGAAGGCAGGTCACTTTCCCAGGTTGGCCAAGGAATAACAATGAAGAGAGGAAGCAGAGCAGGAGGGAGACCAGGAGAATGTAGGTGAGGTCCCGGTTGTTGGCTTTGACAATGGGGGTATCTTTATGCTTAATGAAGGTAGCAAACACCAAGGTTGTGATGAAAGAAAAAGAAGCTGTAGCTGAAGCTAATCCTTTCCCTAAAGGTTCTTCATAAGACAAAAAATGTATAATTTTGGGGTGGCATTGACTTCTATTCTTGCTTGGATACCGATCTTCTGGGCATTTGAAACAGTCTCCCATGTCTGAAGAATGTATTGGGGTGGGGGAATTCCAACTTAGTGGCAAGTCATTGAATACAGAAATTTATTTTTACTCCTTTTTATGTCAAGGTGACATGACCTACCAGTTTGGTTTGAAATTTTCCCATCTGGACATGGAGCACAACCATAGCAGCAAAACTTTTCACCCTCCTTCGTTTCCTTCTGATGACCAGGGTGGCAACATTCATTACACACAGAAAGGGGAACCACCTGTCCATATACATGGTTGTTTTTTAAAAAAGAATTTGTTATATTGAAAAAATATATATTTCTCATTTACTAATCAAGTATCCTAACAATGGAGACAGCATTGCAGCACATTCAAATGAAATGAAATGAAATGATCTATTAGATAAAGATGCAGGATGTTTGTGCCAGTGTAACTTGTTTGATTGATGGTAATAGGTATTCTTTCCCCCCTCTCCCATTGCTTTATGTGAAATTCCAATTATCATGGCAGATCTCATTGAGGTGTCTCTAGGTAAGTTGCCAGAAAATGATCGGAAGAATGCATGTAAGATTGACAAAATCATGATAAACAGAATACAGATTGAAGCTTTTGTTCTTATAATGATTGTCATCAAGGTGACTGTGGCTTTTGCCCGTTCTTTTGGAAACGTCTGTACAGGGGAGAGAGAAAGGGTTAATAGGTAGACCAATAGAAAACCCCAGAGGCAGAGCCTACCTGCTTTTAAAAGGCTTAGCCAGAGGTTTAGATAGTTGGGAAGACAGTTGAAAACAGAGAGACAGTCAGTTCGCTTGGTTTCTTGTGGGTGGGAGGAATGGGATTCAGATTGGGTTAGAGACAGAGGGGAGACAAAGAGAGTGCATCGGATTACAGTGTTTCAAAGTATTTAAAATGTGTTTGTGTTCACAATAAACTGGAATCTTTGTTAATACGTTACAACCTGACTGAGTCTGAATATATTACCGGGGAAACCTGGTTGGTGGCAGTGGAAGAGAATAGATGTGGTGGCACAGGTCAATAGTCCATGGAATGACCGGGGGCTCTGTGTGAACGCCACAGTGACCTTAAATGTCAGTGGATGTTACTATGATCTGGTAGAAATTGAATAGCCAATATTTCCGTAAAAATCATCCCACATTCATTCCTGATACTACTTTATTCCATCCTGCCATGACTGTGTTTTTACTAGTAGCAGAATTGCCATTATGCCCCTTTTGAACTTCCAACACATAGAGTTGTTCTTGTTTGATTCCAGTGGTCTTGCTAATGTGGTTGGATTTCATAGTATGTATTAATAAGTGATGGCGAACCTATGACACGCGTGTCAGATGTGACACGCAGAGCCCTCACTGCTGGTACGCGCCCCACCGTCCCATTCGCGCTGTAATTGTTGGTTCCCCCCCATTTGTTCTCCCGCTCCTCTTACAGCTTGTCTCCGCTACAGCTTGTCTCCGTTGTTAAAACCCAGATCCTTTTGTTGTTGCTGCTGCTGCTGGTAGCCAGAGATTGGTTTTTTAACCCTTTCTGTGCTGTTTTTTTCTGGCGCTTTGGCAGACTATGATTGGGTGTAACAGCATTCATTTTTTAACCCATTCTGTGCTGGGGTTTTTTTGCGCTTTGGCAAACTATGTCGGTGCTGCGTCTTAGTTCCAGCGAAGGTATTATTCATCATTTATTTCTGTTCTCCCCCCCCCAAAAAAAAAGCAAGGCAAATTTTGCACCTCCCCCTCCAAAAATTTGGTCAGCAGCTCCCCCCAAAAAGCTCAACAACTCTGGGCACTTTATGATAAATAAGGGTATTTTGGTTTTGTTTGGTTAAATAATTAGTTTTTGGTTTATTAAATACAGTTATATATTACAATTATACATTTTTGTTATTTAAACTATAAATATCGTGAAATTATGGTGTTTTTCTCGAAGTGATACACCACCTGAGTTATGCTCTGTTTTTTGGCGAATTTTGACACACCAAGCTCAAAAGGTTGCCCATCACTATATTAAGTAGTGAGTAGACATATCAGACGACACAGCGATTTCACCAAGTAGTCCTTTATAGGTGAGCTGGAACTAAACTGAACAGCTCAGTCGGCCTGCTTTATATAGGCAGCCAGCTGTCAACACTGTAACAACAACAGCCTAAATTAACTGATGTGTGCCTGGGTGAAAACTATATACACAATACCCCTGGTGGCCAGGGTGAGAACTTGAATACATAACACCCCTCCACCGAGATAAGGCATTAGTTACTGTCAAGGGGACTCCCTACAGGGAGCCTCCCCCTGTCATCTTGACCAGCACTTCGCCCAGCGACAGCACGAGCAGCGAGTCAGAAGGAGGGAATGAGGAATGGAGTGGATTGGAGAGAGGGCTCAGTGAGGTGTCTGAGCCCTGGCAACGCTATGGAGGACAGAGAGTGCAGGAAGGCTAAGAGACATCTCAGAGCCCTGGCACTGCTCTGGTTGAGGGTCAGCGGATGAGGGACTCAGTGAGATGTCGGGGCCCAGGTGCCACCCCAGCCAGCAAGAGGGGAGACCTCTCCTTCCGGCACCCGAATTGAGGCACGCGCCCACACGTAAGGCGAAGGGGCGGCGTTTTGGGGTGCCCAGGCTTTTATGCTGGCCGAAAAGCAGGCGGCAGCCATTGCCAGGTTCTGAATCGGACTAGGCGGTCATGTTTTCTGTTATCTCTGCACTGTAAATAGTATGCACAATAAAACTCTTAAAGATTATCTGAAGAAGTGTGCATGCACACGAAAGCTCATACCAAAATAAAAACTTAGTTGGTCTTTAAGGTGCTACTGAAGGAATTTTTTTTATAAAACTCTTAAAGACAGTGCAGACTGGAGCATCTTGACTCGAGAGTAGCCACAACAATCCCCTGACAGTTACAATCATAATGGTTCCTTTACAATACTCTTATTGGTTTCAGTAAGGCACGTTAGAGCAGTGTTTCCCAACCTTGTGCCTCCAGATGTTTTCGGACTACAATTCCCATCATTCCTGACCACTGGTCTTGCTAGCTAGGGATGATGGGAGTTGCAGTCCGAAAACATCTGGAGGCACAAGGTTGGGAAACACTGTGTTAGAGTATCGATTCCAAATTTACAAGTTCTCAGGCATAACCGTTTTACTATCACTATATTTGTCCACAAGACTCACCATCACATATTAACTGACCCTATGTACCATACAGCGTTTCATGTGTAGTTTGTCCTGTGAACATAGTCTTTTTAACAAGCTGGGCCCTTGGAAACCCTGGCGGACCGCCGAGGGCCAGTACCACTGGAATCTCACCTTCCATTAGCGACCCCTCTGGAACTGGGGCCACAGTTGGGGGCACAGTGGTAATGTCCAAATCCCCAACCATGCGCCTTAGCTGGTTTATGTGCCGGCGCCATAAGTGCCCATTCTCAAGTGCCACCTGGTATGAATGGGCCCCTGTGACTCCCCCTATCGTGGCTGGCACCCAAGGAATGTCCCCCACAAAGTTCCTGGTAAAAACCTGATTCCCCGGAATGAAGGGCTGTAGTGCATTAGTACATTCTGGGGGCTTGGCAACACCAAAGTCCAGGTGCAGCCGGTCAAGCGGAGACCTGAGATGGCAGCCCATAAGCAGTTCAGCCGGGCTCCGCCCTGTGGCTACATGAGGGGTGATATGCTGCCTGAGCAAGTACAGTGGTCCCTCGACTTACGAATGTTATCCATTCCGAAGGCACCTTCGTAGGTCAAAAAATTCGTAAGTCAAAAAACGCCATTGGGAACACAATTTCCCATAGGAATGCATTGGAAACGGAAAAAAAAAACGTAAGTCAAAGCAACCCTATCTAAAAATTTGTAAGTCGAAAAATCCCTATCTAAAACTGCTGCGGTTTGCTTTCGGATGTCGAGACATTCGTAAGCGTGCAGCCATTACCCCCATTCGTAAGTCGAAAAATTCGGTTGTTGAGTCGTTCGTAAGTCAAGTTACCACTGTATTCAGTGACCCACTCGTGCCAGTCCCTATGGTCCAGGCATGCCAGTGCCTCTTTTGCCGAGCGCACCATTCTCTCTGCCTGCCCGTTGCTGGCCAGGTGAAATGGTGTCATTAGGGCATGGCGGATTCCCAGACCCAATAGGTACTTTTCAAAAGTGCCTGATGTGAACTGAGGTCCATTGTCTGAGACGAGGACATCAGACACGCATGAGTTGCAAACAGGCCCCGCAGCATCCAGATGATGGCTTCGGTAGTGGTGGAGGGCATCAGGGCCACCTCCAGCCATTTAGAATTAGGTGTCCACCACTACCATAAAGATCCGGCCATGAAAGGAGCTGGCAAGATTGATGTGTACCCTCAACCAGGGTGCCTTAGGCATCTCCCAGGTGTCGCCCTTAGCTGCCGGCGGTGCAGATCTCTACTCTTGGCATGCTTGACAGGAGGCAACACAAGAGGTGAGGACATCATCCATGTTAGGCCATCAGACATAACACTGAGCCAACACCTTCATTTTGACAATCCCCGGGTGGCCGATGTGCAGAGCCTCAAGAACGTGTTGGCGGAGTCTTTGGGGAACCATGACTCAGTCTCCCCACAGTAGGCAGCCACGATGAGCTGAGAGCTCGTGCTGTCTGGTTGCAAATGTCTTTTGCAACTCTGGTGCAAAAGACCCTTCCGGCCACCCCCTCCACACCCAGTGGAGTACACGGTTGATGGTGCGGTCCTGGGCAGATGCGGAGGCTACATCGGCAGCCGATACTGGTGCAGCTGGGACGTCTTCAATCAGGAGGAGTACTAAGCAGGAGCTGGGTCTTCCACAAGTGCTGGAAGAGGGCAACAACTGAGAGCGTCGGCGTGGCACATCGATTTTCCAGGGCGATGGACGAAGTGGTAGCTTTAAGCTGCCAAAAAGACAGTCCATCTCAGCATGCATGGTGAGAGAACCGGTGGAGTTGGTCGATGACCAGTGAGGAGGACCAGGAGCAGTTTGTGGCGAGTGATGAGGTCAAAGGTACTCCCGTAGAGGTATTTGTGGAACCTCTTTACTCCAGTCACAAGTGCCAGTGCCTCCTTGTCGAGCTGGCTGTAATTCCATTCAGCTGGAGTCAGTGTCCGGGAGAAGTAGGTGAGCAGTGTTTCCCTTCCACCTGGCAACCGGTGACTGAGGACAGCGCCAATGCCAAAGGGTGAGAACCAGCAGCCTAGCTTCACTGTACTGTACCAGCACACTGTCCGATGAGAGGAGGGCTTTGACTGTGTTGAAGGCCGCCATTTCCCAATGACCCCAGGACCCCACGGTACCTTTGTGCTGAGGAGGTGGTGTAGAGGCTCAGCTAGCATTGCTTTTGGGGGCAGGAACATGTTGTAGAAGTTCAACAGCCCCAGGAGCACCTCTACCTTGCTTTTGGGAATTGGGGCCTGCTGAATGGCCCAGATCTTGGATGCAGTCGGGTGAAGACTGGAGGCGTCAATAAGGTAGTCTAGGAACTCCACCTGTGGAATGGTGATCTGGCACTTTTCTTTTTTTACTTTGAGTCCAGCCTCCTGGAACCTGGTCAGCACAGTGCAGATGCGCTCAAACAGCTTCTGATTTGAGTCTGTGGATACCAACACGTCATCGAAATAGAGTTCCACACCCGGAGGTCCCTGCAGGAGACGCTCCATGAGGCTTTGAGAGATGCCAGGAGCCAAACTCACCCTGAACTGCAGCCGGCAGCACTGGAACACCCCTCAGTGGGTGATGATCGTCTGTGCTTCAGCGGTGGCAATGTCGACGGGCAGTTGTTGATAGGCTTGGGCAAGGTCCAGTTTAGCGAAGACATTGCCATCATCCAGGGAGTGCAGTAGGTGGTGGAAACCGGATAAGCATGCTGCTGAAGTGCCTTGTTGATCATGCACTTGTAGTCTGTGCATATTCTCACCACTTAACAGGCGTGAGGATGGGGGTTTCCCACTTGGCATGGTCAATCGGCTCCAAAACGCCTTGTGCTATCAGCTTGTCAAGTTGTTTGTCCACCTTAGCCTTGAGAGAGAACGGAACCTGGCGTGGCTTTAGCTTGATGGGGGCAATTTGTGGATCAAGGCTAAAGGATATGGGCGTACCTGTATATTGGCCCAAAGTGCCATCGAAAACCTCAGCAATGTCTTTGATTAGCCATCAACCTCCGTGTTGGAGAGGCAGTTGATGCTGGTGACTTCCAGGCGGAAGGCATCAAAACCAGTCTAGCCCTAGGAGATTAGGCTGCAGGCCTTTAACCACCACCAGTTGGAGCAGGCCCAAAAAATTCTTGAAAGCGATCCGCAACCGGCTGATGCCTACCACAGGGATGTTGTTTCCCTGGTAGTCTCTCAAATGTATGTGGTGTGGGTCAAGTTGTCTCTTGGACAGCTTGGGCACAAGTCTTTTTATGGTGCTCCAGGATATGGAGGACATGGCAGACCCTGTGTCGATCTCCATGTCACACAGAACTCCTTTGATAAGCACAGTGATGTGTAGCTTGCGATGCGTAGGCGAGTCAGTTTGGCCAATCGTGAAGCCGGACAAGCAGTGACAGTTGGTGAGGGTGAAACAGCTTCTGTTGGGTGAAGACTTAGACTTGCGAGACGGTGACTTGCAGATTGGCAAACCTTAGCGATGTGGCCCCTTCCGGAGCATCGGCGACAGATGGCGTCTCTGAATCGACACTTGATACGGGAATGATTGCCTCCACACCCAGCACATTCCGATTTGTCCTTGGGCCTCTGTTTAAACCTCCAATGCTCCCGCTTTGCCTGGTGCACGTGATTGTCTTCGCTGGAGGACGCCTCGATACTGCTGGCCTCCTCGTGGTGCAAAGGAATTGGTTTCTTAGGAGGATGTGGGTTGCTGTCCTTGCGAATCTCCTGGGTGGAAAGTTCAGCAGCTTCTGAGGCCGCTGCCTACTCGATGGTCTTCTGCAGTGTGAGGTCTGGCTTGGCGAGGAGACGCCATTGCAGACGGTTGTCCCGAACCCAGCAGACAAGTCGATACATCAGGGCATCATCTAAGTCTTGGAACTCACAGTGCAGTGCGGCCTTTCGGAGGGCGGCAATGTAGCTGTTTATCGACTCCCTCTTTGCCTGGTCCTGGTGGTAAAACGCATGGCGGACAGCAATTTTGGACGGCTTCGGAGCATAGTAACTTTTTAGCTTCTCTTTTAGCATGTCTCACGGCGCTGCCTGGATTGCTAATGGCAGGACCAAAACCCGGCTGTCTCGAACGCCTCAGGCCCGCAGAGGCTGAGGAATAGGCCCCGCTTACGCTCCTCGGACCCTCCCGTCAGCTCATTTGCTTGGAGGTAGCAGTCAAACTGAGCGAGGTATGAGTCCCATGATTCAGAGGCTGGAGCAAATGGCAGTAGAGGCACGAGTGAAGCTATAATTCCGATGCCAACGTGGTGGGTGATGGGGTTGAACACACTGTTCTAGCCAGTACGGTCAGCTCTGAATTGGGTTCTGTTCAGTGATTTTGCTCAGTGTTTCAGCTCAGTGATTCCACTCAGTGAGTTTCCGAATCTGGCTGTGCTCTGATGTCCATCCATCCCATCCTCATTGCCAGAATTAAGTAGTGAGTGTACATATCAGACACAGTCAGACACAGTCCTTTATAAGTGAGCTGGAACTGAACTCAACAGCTCAGCCAGTCTGCTTTATATAGGCAGCCGACTGTCAACATCGTAACAACAACAGCCCAGGGTTTCCCACCTAAATTAACTGACATGTACCTGAGACATAATTCAAATTGATGCTTTTGAATTATGGTGCTGGAGGAGAATCTTGAGAGTCCCATGGACTGCAAGAAGATCAAACCTATCCATTCTTAAGGAAATCAGCCCTGAGGGCTCACTGGAAGGACAGATCGTGAAGCTGAGGCTCCAATACTTTGGCCACCTCATGAGAAGAGACGAATCCTTGGAAAAGACCCTGATGTTGGGAAAGATTGAGGGCACTATGAGAAGGGGACGACAGAGGATGAGATGGTTGGACAGTGTTCTCGAAGCTACGAACATGAGTTTGACCAAACTGCAGGAGCCAGTGCAAGACAGGAGTGCCTGGCGTGCTATGCTATGGTCCATGGGGTCACGAAGAGTCGGACACGACTAAATGACTAAACAACAACACCTGAGTGAAAACTATATACACAATACCCCTGGTGGCCAGAGTGAGAACTTCAATACATAACAGTATGCTGATTATTTTTGTATGATATCTTTGTAAACCACTTTGAGACTACTGTGGAATATAAATTACATTTTTTTAAAAAACAAAACAAAACAGAAATACCGAAGACATTACAGTGTTGTCAGATAGTAACTCAGACCATTGACACAGTAATATTGAAGCTTTGCGCTGGCAGTTCTCTAGAATGTCAGGCAGGGTTTTTCCTCACTCATTCCTGGAGATGCTAAAGATTGAGCATGGAACCCATTGTATGGAAAACATATGCTCTACAATTGAGCTCCAACTCTTTCACATGTAACATGCAAAGACAATGTAATGAGTCATATATTGTTGAATTGGAAAGGACCCTAAGAGGCCGTGTGGGTCATCTAGTACAATCCAATTTCTGCTGAAGTGATATGGTAGTATAGATTTCATTGTTGAGATGCTGCACTGCAAGAGCAAAGAAATGGGACAAAGGAGGCAGACAGGCAATACAGCTCACTAAGATAATGTTGTCAGGAAGACACAATCTTTGTGTAATGGTGTGTGCCAATCCGAACATTTTCTATGGTTGATTTCAGTAGATCATGACATCCGTGAAGTTGGCATAATGTGATGTACAAAAAGAAACCCTTTATTGATACTGGCATTATTCTTAATGTTAAATGGAGCCCAGAAGTCATGACAACACAATACCCACCCACCCAAGAGTGAAGAAGGGGAAAGAGCATCAGCAGGGTCATAGATCCCTCCCAGCACCTTCCCAAGCTGGGGAAGTGCTTAATGGGCACACTCTACCAAAATACTCTCTGGTTTCTGAATGTAAAAAGGAATCAATGGATTCATTCTAGAGCTTCGTGTGCCGTTGCCATATCAAGTTGTGGAAAAAAGATTACACCATACTTCATAATTCAATACAATTTGTTCTCCAAGATAGACCCAGAATAAATACCTCATTAAAATATCTGTGCCACACAATTTTGTCCTCTGTAATGGTGAATACTTTCCCTTCAGGAGCATAAGGAGCAATGTTTCCAACTTTAATTCTCTGAAAGGAATTGTTGGGGAAGGTGACCAGGTTCATGATGTCAAATCCACCACTCATTTCCCAGTGATCATCAAAGGACATGGTTTCTCCAGCTGAATTGTTAAATGAGATGCCTAGAAGAAACTGGTGGAGCTATTTCAAAAATAAAAGGAAAGAAATCAAAAACAGAATAACAACATGCTGAAGATTTCAGAATGGCAATCCGTTAAAGTTTCAGTTTTAGGAAGGAAATGTAAGCACAATTTTTGAAATGAGAAAGATGTTGAATATCTTCATTATTTATCCAAACAGGACAAAAAATAATGTATTCTCAACCTGTAGCAATCGATCACTGAAATAAGAAGAGTTTGTTGAGTAGAAATTACCTGCCAAGGCTGCAGAGACTGAACTTCAACACTGTTACCAACTGCTTTTGATTTATGTTTGGATCTAGCAAAGTCCATGGCATGCAAAGCATGGGCCAAAGCATAAACAGCATTATAGATACTGTAGCTGTGTCCAGACATATGCATTTCAAAAAGACCTGCAGGGAGACTCTCCAACCTCTCCTCTCCAGTACAAGTGTCATCATCCATCACAGGCATACCTGGATCTGGAAATAAACAATCAAATGCTTGCTCCCAGAAATATTGGAGGAAACCATCTCTTTCAGTCCTGGTAGGGTTTATATTCTGAAGAAATTGCCTAAAACCTGGAACCTCTTTTGTGTGAATTGTAAATACAATGGCACCCTGGAACATCTGAAAATCCCATCCTCTTGTAGCACCGATTAATATAAAATCAGTCTGAGTTGTCAGAATCCATACCTTTCCAAGTAATGTGTTTTCCGTATTTCCGAAATCTTGGGAACGCATAAAGGTTTTCAGCCGTAAAATGGTTAAAGAATCCCCATACATTATAATTGTACCAGCTTTATGATCTTGGAAAGATATTTCAATTGCACTGGAATCATAAAACTGGTTTATGTAATCCTCCATGTGAGCTTCTTGTGGGATTCTTTTTGTGAACGCTGAACAGATTCCATGTCTGGAAAACAATGCCTCCAGTATTTTTAGGAATTGCTCTCCACTGTTATCATCCACAACAAAGAGGCCAACCCAGGTCCACCTAAAATGCTGAAGTAACCATATAATTCCCATATACTGAAGTTTTTCATTTGGGACCATGCGGTAAAAGGGAGAAACTTCCATTATTTTGGTCTCATCTATGGCAAATGAGCCATATGTAAGCTGTAATAAAATGTACAGATACCACAGAAATGATGATGATGATGATGATGATGATGATGATGATATTGATATATTTATACCTCACCCATCTGACTGGGTGGCTCTCACCAAATATTAAACAGAATAAAACTTCAAAAATTTAAAACTTCCTAAACAGGGCTGCCTTCAGATGTCTTTTAAAAGTCAAAGAGTTGTTAATTGCCTTGCCATCTGATGAGAGGGCATTCCACAGGGCGGGTGCCACTACTGAGAAGGCCCTCTGCCTGGTTCCCTATATCCTCGCAGTGAGGAAACTGCCAGAAGGCCCTCGGTGCTGGACCTCAGTGTCTGGGCAGTTACCCCATTCAGGACCAGGGAGTCCTCCACACCCACCCGCCTCCTGTCCCCCCAAAACAGTACTTCTGTCTTGTCAGGATTCAACCTCAATCTGTTGTTAGCTGCCATCTATCCTCCAACTGCCTCCAGGCACTCACACAGAACCTTCACTGGTTCTGATTTTAAAGTAGAGCTGCGTATCATCCACATACTGATGAACACCCAGCCCAAACCCTCTGATGATCTCTTCCAGCAGCTTCATGTAGATGTCAAAAAGCATGGGGGAGAGGACAGAACCCTGAGGCACACAACATTTGAGAGCCCAGGGGTCTGAACACTCATCCCCACCACCACTTTCTGAACACGGCCCAGGAGGAAGGAGAACTTAGGAGAAGCCTTTTTATTTTCTTTAGGAGGCTGTTGTTAGGAACTTCTGCATGACAAAATATATTTTTCAAAACATTTTTGAAGTTGGTGAGAGATAGGATCTTTTTCTGGCTGAACTTTCTCAAGTTATGATTTTTAAAATTATATTTGCAAATACAAATAAATTCTATTTCACCAATTCTTTCTTCTGATCCATAACATTATTCCAGAAAAAATATTCAGAAAAATATGATATTGTCCCCAGGACCAATGCACATATCCTGGGAAACCCAGCCACATGGGCGGGGTATAAATAATAATTTTTTATTACCTGTGGTATCTTAAATCGACCTAAGATGTCCATCAAATGAAAAGAGGTGTCAGAGCCCAGTCCTCCAATGACAGCTAGTAGGTTTTTCTCTGTGGCACATTTGTAGTTTGGGAGAAACCTATGCGAGTTGAAGATCAGATCCAGTGTGGTACGAAAGGTCATCCTTGCATCATAATAGGTGTCAGAGATGTGGAAACCAAGTGTCACATTAGGTAGTATTTTGGGATTCTTGTTGATTTCATTTACGGCAAAGACCAGGGCCAGAGCATGCTGGTAAAACTTGGTAATGACTCTGCCAATAGTATTACTTTCATTAATTCAGAAGAAGAGTATAAAATGCATGAATTATTTATGCTACAAACCTAGTCATACCTGTGCCTAACTGAGTTGAGTTTATTTACAGCAAAAAAACCAATGGAAATAGATGTTGCCAGAACTTGGTCGCCACCCTGACAATAGACAACCCCCCCCCCCTAATTCCAATGATATATCTAAAATGCATGAAGCTGTTAAGATATAATCCCACTAATTTATATGAGCACTTGAATCTCACAGGTCTGGGAATATATTTAACATTTGCTCCTGATTCCCCACAGCCAACAATCACCCTTCTTTCCAGCCAAACCTTTACTGTATCTATAATTTGTTATATATAACAGATGGATTAAAAAAATATGTAATGCACAGTGCCTTGGCATCACCTGAGAAAAATATATTGATATCTTTAATCTCTCTTTTCTCTTTTCCTAGCACTCAAGGAAGACACATAGAGGTTACTTCTTTGAATGTTATATAACGCCCCATAAACAAATATTTACAGCACCCATATTTACTCTAAATCTACAAAATTCATCTGAATTTTGTATCTGAATGGTATCTGAAGAAGTGTGCATGCACACGAAAGCTCATACCAAAATAAAAACTTAGTTGGTCTTTAAGGTGATGCTGGAAGGAATTTTTTTATTTTGTTTCGACTACGTCAGACCAACACGGCCCCCTTCCTGTAACTACAAAATTCATGTGATTTAAACAGTTCAGATATGAGGAACCTTACTGTGGAATGTCAAAGAGTTTCTGAGTAGGATGTTCCTTGAACAAAACTTCATGGAAAAAGTAAAAGAACTGAGAAGTAATTCCACCAATGAGGAGACCCCCTGGCTGGTACCATTTATGTGGTATAGGTAGGGGGTCACCTGTGAGACATTTCATGGGACCTACTTTGGGCACAATGGAAGCCAAAAGAAGAAGCAACAATGTTTTTCCTAACATGCTTTTCTCAAAGCTTCTTTCTACATATAAACTGCCCTGCACCTATCTCCTTACATAGAGCTTATAAAAGGCAATATGGGGGAAAATAGGGGAAAAAATGCTTCTTGCATTTAATCCCAACTTCCCATGGCACAGGTATTCATTTATAATCACTTTTATATAATCACTTTTAAACTTGCTTACTGACAGTTTTCTCCTACTCTTTTGAACATCTCTGGAGCTTTGACCACATGAGCAAATGATAGTGTAGTAGATAATTGCATGTCTATGAAGGGAAATTAACATATTATAACCCTTTTAGATGTGTTTTTAAATGTGCTCCTGGCAGGGGGTGGGGGTTATTGGTTTGTGCTCTCTTTTTCTAATTGTTATTATGTATTATGTATTTTTCTTTTTATATTGTATTTATATATTTATATATTTATATGTTGTGAACTGCCCTGAGACCTATGGATGAAGGGTAGTATACAGATTTAATTAACAACAACAGCAATAGGTTCGTGTGCATGCACACTTAAGCTCATACCAATGACAAACTTAGTTGGTCTCTAAGGTGCTACTGGAAGGAATTTTTTATTTTGATACTGAGTGACACTTTTGGTAGGAAACATTTTGCTTCTTTTCTCCCATTTCTGACCAGAAGACTTCCTCTGCTCCGTAAACAGATGGGATATTGGACCTTGGTTCCAGATATCCATGATGAGTAGTCCACGATGGGAATGTGAGGCCTAACGGGCATTTTCTGCGGTTCCTAAGGTGTGAAATTTCCTCTCCACAGTAGTGTGCCTGGATATGAACCAATTTTGCTGGGTTTTTGACACATTGGTGTGTGTTTTCAAGACCAATCATTTTCCTGTGGCTATAGCTTGCTTTATCTGTATTTAATTCTAAATTCTGTTGTAAGCCAATCTGTGCCCTTGCTGAGGCCTGTGCTTTGCAAAGGAACTCTGAACCAGACTAGCAATGCCTCTTGTGCTGCATTTCTCAAGCTTCAGGACTTTAGACAGATGTGTAGGAAAACTCACCTGTCAATCATATGATGTCATAATGAAAGATCTGAAAAATGCTTCTTAAGTAGCAAAAAAAAAATCCTAATTAAAGTAGCACAGTGAAAGGAACCAGATTTCATACAGAGAAAAGTAGAGATTAAAAAAGCAAAACAAATTCTTTTGCATCAAGTGGACCTAAGAAATGAAAGAGTGTAGGGAAAGGAACAGCAACAGTGTGTGTTGAGAGTGTCTCTGGTGTTTAAAGCAAAACACTGAAAGTCCTAAGTTCTGAATACACAACTTTAACATGAGTTCTTATAAATATAACCTTAATTTTTAGGCTTCATTAAAATGTTGCAATTCCATCACATGATGTGACATTGGAAAATATCATTGCCACTATTTTATAGAGTATATTGCCTTTACTGTTGAAAGAAACCCAGAGCCCTAAGTTCAGAATCCAACACACACACCTTAGCTGCCAAGTATCCCGTTTTTCGCGGGAAACCCCCGGATTTTAATCCGTTTTGCCACTGTTCTCTCAAATGGAGAAAAATCCCGGAAATCCCCCAGATTTCCTACCTACCACGGAGCCTCAATTTTGGGTGCTTCTCTGACCATGTGTGGGCACTGGAAATAGGGCAGAGCAGCACCAGAAGTCACTTCTAGGCATGTCCAGCGGCCACCACCAAGATGGCTGCCGGGCATGCGTAGAAGCGACTTCCGATGCCACTCTGCCCTATTTCTGGTGCCCACACATGGTCAGAGCAGCCCCAGAAGTTGCTTCTACGCAACTTCCGGGGCTGTGCCGCTGCTCATCCCGCATTTTTCAGTGGGAGACTTGGAAGGTATGCACTCACACACACACTAAAAAATTTTATTAGTAATGTGCTGATTTGGCCATCTTTGTTCTTCCCAGTTCTCATTTCCCCATCAGAGTGGTGTTTTGGCCAATCGGGCACATCAGGGTGAACCATGGCCAAAGGGGCCATTGTGTGCATGTCATATTCATATACCCAAGCAGCATGCAGTGTAGGTGGAGGAGTTTCCTTCATGTATGATGACAGCATGCAGTTGGCAGCAGGCTTAGGAGATGGGAGAGTTTAAATCCTGCCATCAATCCACCTCACCACCTTGGCCTCATTGGTTTTGGTTTCTATAGTTGCTATATTTTAATAAATACAACCTGTTGCACATCTTTCTTGTCTGGGGTCTTCTTGGGTGTGTTGACAATGTATATTGCTTCCACATTAGACCATGTCCTTACACACTTTCCAGTGTGGTGTAGCTTAAAAGGGGGTTTGGTGATGCCCCGGGAGATCAGGGGTTTGGCCTCTGCTTAGCCATGAACCCCAACAGTGACCTTGATCTAGTCAGTGTCACAGCCTTACCTAGCTCGCAGCTAGGGGAGAGGAGAACTATGTATACCACTTTAAAGAAGAAAAGGTGGGTTATAAATGAAATAAAAGCCACTTTCTCTGATTTTCTTATTCTCTTCCAGTCTCCAAGAGCAGTAGAGAAAGGGACACCAAAGGCATGAGGAAGCCTTAATTGTTTCTATGCCTCCTAGGCAATTACCTTTCTTTTGCATTTAAAGAATCTTTTCTCTCTTTTTTAAGGGAGCAAGGGTTGTCTGACCTTAAATAGATAATTGCAAGAGATGTTCATGGAGAATCAGCACCCTATGTGGTGTAAAAAGTAAACGTTAAAGGACCCTGGGTGGCTAAGTCCAGTTGAATTCAACTATGGGCACACATCTCTACTTTTAGGCCCAGGGTGCTGGCATTTGTCCACAGACAACTTTCTGAGTCATGTGGCCAGATGACTATACACTTCTGGTGCAACGGAACACTGTGATGGAAGCCAGAGTACATGAAAACGGTGTTTACCTTCCTGCCGTAACGGTACCTATTCATCTGCTGTTGCTGGTAATGCTGGGACAAAGCAACAGGAGCTCACCCCATCGCACTGATTCGAACATGAGTATTGCTGTGGTCTAAACCACAGGCCCCCTTGAGTTTACTGATTGTGAGGTCAGCATATTAGTTATACAACATCAAGAAACTGAAAATAATTGTTCCTGCATTAGAAACAACAAAACATCATCTAGCAACAATTGCATATTTGTTGTCTGATTCCAACAAAATGATGAAATAAATAGTTGCAGTATTTTTAGTGGCAGAACAAAAGCTAATGAATTATTATTATTATTTTAATTGAGGCTAATATGGTAAATTCCAATTTTATTTTTAATAGATATCTAAATTTTATTTTTAATAGATATCTAAATAGATATCTAAATTTAATTTAATTTATTTTAATTTTAATTTAATTTAGATAGATATCTAAATTTAATAGATATCTAAATTTTATCTTTAATAGATATGTGGATGCTTTAACATGTATTCGTTTTCTTACCCCCTTTTATTTTAATATATATTTTGTTTCATTCTTTTCAACCTTTTTATATTAAGTATATTAGTAGTAGTATTTTGGTATATTTCAACATAAATACGTATTTTGGTCAAAACTGTTCTTCAATATTATACCATTTTTTTTATCACTATCATTGATCTTACCATGGTGGCCAAAAAACAGCAAACAACAACAAACATATATTGACATAGGTGTCTATCCTTAATTTCAGGCTATATTAATATGTTAGTCATTATATTTCATGTGAAAACAGAAATGCCATTATCACCTTTTTCTAGAGAATATTGCCTTTAGTGTTCTATAGCCTAAATAATCTAAATTCATTATCATTTTTGCATGGATTTCAGCTAATAAGCACATCTTGTATACAATATCCACTATTGTTCACAATTTGCAAGCAATATTTCTTTCTTAATGTAAAAGGATTCTGTTTGGAGAACTGCAACAAAAATCTATAAAATTTTCAGATAATGGCTGCATTTTATTTCTCGGTGTTTAGTAGAGCTTTAATTAGCTGGGTTCACCTAAATGCAAAAACAAAAACCTTATCTCTCCATCCCTAGCTCCTATAGACAATTTGATATAATTTCAGTGATTCCTCTTAGGTCATGACCAATTTTTCTTACTATTGTTTGGTTGTTAATCCTGTTCTTTTCCATTAATCTTATTTTATCCCTTGCTCACATTGGCTTATTTACAAATGATATTTTTCTGAGATAGGTGAAGGAGTAATTAAACTCCCCCCCCCCTTGTCTATTTAAGCATTCTTGATAGACTTAAAGATAATCAGAAGTAAAAATCAACATTGGCATTTGTGGGTGGGAGAGATATGGCTTGGCAGGATTAAAGTCTCATGCAGCAGGTGATGTGTGGGGAGTTCAATCCTGCTATCTGGAGAGTGTGGGAATAAAATCCAGTTTCTAGCACAATTGGCTACTACACCCAGATAAAAAAAAGTCAGTGTAACAGCTGATATCTAGGGATTCAATTATGCTTCTTGCATGGTTGTGGCCCTACTGGAGATCCATAGCATAGTTGGTGTAAGTAGCAGTGAGCTCCCCAAAAATCAGCTGTTGTGCAATAACTTAAATCCTGCTGTCTGCAGTCAGGTCTCAACCTGCCGCTACCTTGACTTCATATATAAAGAAAGGTGAATGGCTGACAAGAGTAGTTTAGGGGAAACAGCACCACAAGTCACATGGGGAGACCAAGGTTTGTGGCCCCTGTTCTTCTAACTGATTTCTACCTGATATACATGCTCATCACAAAACCAGTATAATTTGAGAACAGAGGGCAAATTCCTCAATGTTGTTTCCTCCTCATTATCTGCTCCCTGCTGTTCAGTTCAGGCCTCAGCAAAATGATGTAGCACTTAGGGAAAAAGATGCATCCCAGAAGCACAGCACTGGACGTCAAGATGGAGAAGATCTCCACAGCCACCATGCCTTTCCCTCTGGTGCTCAGGTAAGTTGGAACAAAGGACAACCAAACACTGCAAAATGCTAACATGCTGAATGTAATGAATTTTGCTTCATTAAAACTGTCAGGTAACTTGCGGGCAAGGAATGCCACAATGAAGCTGCTGATGGCCAGGAGACCCATGTAGCCCAAGACACAATAAAACATGGTGACAGACCCTTCATTACACTGTACAATGATTTCTTCATTCACTGAATGCATGTCTAAATCAGGGAATGGGGGAAAGGTTGAGAGCCACACCGTGCAAAAACCCATTTGAACAAGTGAACAGCAAACAGCAATTGAATATGACACTTTCTTCCCCATCCATTTCTTCACTCTTGATCCTGGTTTTGTGGCCATGAATGCTAGAGAAACAATGGTGGTCTTGGCCAACATGCAAGAAACAGCCACTGAAAAAATGATTCCAAACGCTGGTTGTCGGAGAAGGCAGGTCACTTTCCCAGGTTGGCCAAGGAATAACAATGAAGAGAGGAAGCAGAGCAGGAGGGAGACCAGGAGAATGTAGGTGAGGTCCCGGTTGTTGGCTTTGACAATGGGGGTATCTCTATGCTTAATGAAGGTAGCAAACACCAAGGTTGTGATGAAAGAAAAAGAAGCCGTAGCTGAAGCTAAGCCTTTCCCTAAAGGTTCTTCATAAGACAAAAAATGTTTGATTTTCGGGTGGCATTGACTTCTATTCTTGCTTGGATACCGATCTTCTGGGCATTTGAAACAGTCTTCCATATCTGAAATATGGGGTGGGGTTGGGGAGATTCAACTTACTGACCATTCATTGAATACAGCAAATCATTTTTTACCCTTTGTTATGGCAAGATGACATGACCTACCAGTCTGGTTTGAAATCTTCCCATCTGGACATGGAGCACAATCATAGCAGCAAAACTTCTCACCCTCCTTCCTTTTCTTCTGATGACCAGGGTGGCAAAATGCATTACACACAGAAAGGGGAACCACCTGTCCATATAAATGTTGTTTATTTTATTTTAAAGAATTAGTTATATTTAAAAATATATATTTCTCACTTACTGATGAAGTATCATAACAATGGAGACACCTTTACAGCACATTCCAATGAAACAAAATCATCTATATATAGGTGCAGGATGTTTGTGCCAGTGTAACTTGTTTGATTTACGGTAATAAGTATTCTTTACCCCCTCTTCCAATGATTTATATGAAATTCCAATTATCATGGCAGATCTCATAGAGGTGTCTCTAGGTAAGCTTCCTGAAAATGTTCAGAAGAATACATGCAGGAATGATAAAATGAATATGAACGGAATACCGATTGAAGCTTTTGTTCTTATCATGATTGTCATCAGGGCGACCATAAATGTCAGAGGGTGTTACTATGCTCTGGCAGAACTTGAATAGCCAATAATTCCCTAGAAATCACCCCTCATTCATTCCTGGTCCTGCTTTATTCCATTCTGGCATGACTGAGTGTGCCTTTACTACTAGTAGAATTGCCATCATGTTCCCAATTAAGTTCCAAAACAATGTTGTTCTTGCTTGGTTCTATTGGGCTTGTTAATGTAGTTTGTTTTCATTGTATAAACTGATATTATTATTATTATTTTTATTATATCCTTGTAAACCACTTTGAGACTATTGCAGTTAAGAGGAATATGAATTGTTTTTTAAAGAGCAGAAACACAGAAGACTTTACACGGTTATCAGATAGTAATTCAGACCATTAACACAGTAATGTTGAAACTTAGCGCCGGCAGCTCTCTAGATTTTCAGGCAGGGTTTTTCCTAACTCATTCCTGGAGATGCGAAAGACTGAACATTGTACCCTTTGCATGGAAAACATATGCTCTACAATTGAGCTCCAAGTCTTTCACATGTAACATGCAAAGACAATGTAATGAGTCATATATTGTTGAACTGGAAAGGACCCTAAGAGACCATATGGGTCATCTAGTACATTCCAATTTCTGCTGAAGTGATATATGTATTGGTGTAGATTTCATAGTTGAGATACTGCATTACAAGAGCAAAGAAATGGGACAAAGGAGGAAGACAGGCAAGACAGGTCACTAAGATAATGTTGTCAGGAGGACACAATCTTTGTGTAATGGTGTGTGCCAATCCGAACATTTTCTATGTTTTATTTTAGTAGATCATGATATCCATGAAGTTGGCATAATGTGATGTACAAATAGACACCCTTTATGAAATGTATTGATTCTGGCATTTGTCTTAATGTCAAATGGAGCCCAGAAGACATGACAGCATAATACCCACCCACCAAAGAGTGAAGGAGGGGAAAGAGCATCAACAGGCTCATAGATCCCTCTCAGCTCCTTCCCAAACTGGACAAGTGCTAACTAGGGTTTGAGGAGGACGTTGAAGATTCTATGTCCCTTCCATAATTGGGTAAGTGCTTACTGGGAGCCCTCTCTGCTTTTTGCCCAGTGTGGGAAGAACTGTTTGTGGTTTCTTAAAACCACCTCTGGTTTCTGAATGCGAAAGGAAAAATAGAATTCACTCTAGAGTTTCAGTTGCCATTGCAATATCAAGTAATGGAGAAAATATACTCCTTATTTCATAGTTCAATAATACAAGGGGCTCTCCAAGATAGCACCAGAATAAATACCTCATTAAAATATCCGTGCCACACAATTTTATCCTCACTAATGGTAATTACTTTCCTACCAGGAACATGTGGAGCAACACTTCCGACTTTAATTCTCTGAAAGGAATTGTTGGGGAAGCTGATCAAGTTCATTATGTCAAATCCACCACTCATTTCACATTGATCATTAAAGGACATGGTTTCTCCAGCTGAATTGTTAAATGAGATGCCTTGAAGAAACTGGTGGAGCTATTTTTTTTTAAAAAAAAAGGACGGAAATCAAAACAGAATAACAGCATGCTGAAGATTTCAGAATGGCATTCCTTTCAAGTTTATTCATAGAAAGGAAATGTAAACCTCATTTTTTAAATGAGAATATTTATACAATTGTCATTATTTATCCAAACAAGACAAAAATTAATCTATTCTCACCCTGTCCAAACTGTTCATTGAAATACAAAGCATTTGTTGGGGAAACATTACCTGCCAAGGCTGCAGAGACTGAGGGTTGACACTGTTACCAACTGTCTTTGATTTATGTTTGGATCTAGCCAACTCAATGGCATGCAAAGCATGGGCCAAAGCATAAACAGCATTATAGATACTGTAACTGTGTCCAGTCATGTGCATTTCAAAAAGACCTGCAGGGAGACTCTCCAGCCTCTCCTCTCCAGTGCAAATGTCATCGTCCATCACAAGCACACCTGGATCTGGAAATGAACAATCAAATGCTTGCTCCCAGAAAATTTTAAGGAAACCATCTCTTTCCATCCTGGAAGGGATTATATTATGAAGAAATTCCCTGAAACCTGGAACGTTATTTGTGTGGATAGCAAATGAAATAGCACCTTGGAACATCTGGAAATCCCATCCCCTTGCAGCACCTGTTAATATATAATCTGTTTGGGTTGTCACAATCCACACCTTTCCAAATAATGGGTTTTTCATACTTCCTGAATCTTGTGAATATATAAAAACTCTCAGATGCAAAATTATTAAAGAGCCTCCATACATGACAATTGTATCAGCTTTACGATCTTGGAAAGACAAATTAATTGCACTGGAATCATAAAACTGATGAATGAAATCTTCCATATGAGCTTCTTGTGGAATTCTTTTGGTGAAAGCTGAACAGATTCCATTTCTGGAAAACAATGGCTCCAGTATTTTTAGGAATTGCTCCCCACTATTATCATCCACAACAAAGAGCCCAACCCAGGTCCACCTAAAATGCTGAAGTAACCATATAATTCCCATATACTCAATGTTTCCGTTTGGGACCATGCGGTAAAAGGGAGGAACTTCCATTATTTTGGTATCATCTATGGTAAATGAGCCATATGCAAGCTATAAGGAAACATACAGATACTGCATAAATAAGTTAGGAGTAGTCTATTTTTTCCATTAGGTTTTCTTCTGGTCTTTGAAATTCAAGCAAATTTGATATCACTAGCTCTTTCGTCAGAACCATAACATAATTCCAAGTTGTAAATACAGAAATATATAATATTACCACCAGCATCCAAGCACATATCCTACCTGTGGTATCTTATATAGAGCTAAGACATCCATCAAATGGAAAGAAGTGTCAGAGCCCAGTCCTCCAATGACGGCTAGGAGGTTTTTCTCTGTGGCACATTTGTAGTTTGGGAGAAACCTATGTGACTTGAAGATCAGATCCAGTATGGTGCGATAGGTCATCTTTGCATCATGATAGGTGTCACAGATGTGGAAACCAAGTGTCACATTAGGTAGTATTTTGGGATTCTTGTTGATATCATTTATGGCAAACACCAGAGCCAGAACATGCTGGTAAAATTTGGTAATGACTCTGTCAATAGAATTTCATTAATTCAGAATATGAGTATACAATGCAGGAATAGAATAATTCCTGTATCTAAGTGAATTAAGTTTATTTACAGCAATAGCCAAGGGAAATCCATCCTGCTGGAACTTGGTCACCACACTGAGAATGGAATTATTTTTCTAATTCAGAAGATGTGCCTACAATGTTTGAAGCTGTTGCTCTATAATCCCACTAGTCTACATGAGCAATTGAATCTTACAAGAGTGGAAATATATTTTCCAATTGCTCCTGATCCCCTGCATTGTTATGATTTCCCCAGCCAACCTTTATTTATATTGTGTTTCATATAACATATGGCTTTGCCATCAATCATGCCTAGTTCCTTTAGAAACTCAATATATTATTGGTAATAATATAACAATATACTTCACCTCTATCCCAATGCAGAATGAATATACATAAAGATGTATGTCCCCATTCACAAATCATTACAGCATTATACCCTAGATTGCTTCTGCATTTACAAAACTCATGCAATTTAGCAGATTTGGCTAAAACAATCCTTACTGTGGAATGTCAAAGAGATTCTGAGAAGGCTGTTCCTCGAACAGAATTTCATGGAAGAAGTATATCATCTGAGAAGTAATCCCACCAATGAGGAGACCCCCTGGCTGGTACCATTCATGTGGTATAGGTAGGGGATCACCTGTGTGACATTTCATGGGATCTACTTTGGTCACAGTAGAAGGCAGAAGAAGAAGAAGAAATATTGTTTTTCCTAACATGCTTTCCTCAAAGTTTCTCTCTAAATATAAGCCCTCCTGCACCTATTTCCTTCTAACAAGCTTTGAGAAGGCAATATGAGAAAATTGTCAAAGTTCTCCTTGCTCGCCTCTTGCATTTAATCCCAACTTCCTATGGCACTGGTGTTGATTTATAATCGCTTTCAGACTTACTTACTGACTGTTTCCCCCCCGACCCTTTTGAAAGTCTCTGGAGCTTTGACCACCTGAGCAAATGACAGTGCTGTGGATAACTTTGTGTGTGAGAGGGGAAATTACTTTCTCAGTGTTTTGATACCGAGTGACTCCTATGGTAGGAAACATGTTGGTTCTTGTCTTCCATTTGTGAGCAGAAGTCTTCTCTGGTCCCCAAGCAGATGAGATATGGGACTTTGACTCCAGATTTGCATGATCAAAAATATCATGCCGGACTGAACACATAGTTTTTCATATTAATCGAATAGTGTAATTTATACCTCATGTATGCTTAATTATTACATTTAATGATTTCTACATTCATGCTATTTCTGGATACTGTACTGAAATAAGCAAATATTTGTGTTTTAACTGTTAGTGGATTGATGTTTAATAGTCAATATACAATAAAGTAGTATTTTTTAAAAATAAAAAATGTAATAGGATGCCACGTGATGAATTTATATCTGCAGCACTGATGGGGGAAATTTATTTTTATGTTATATACTGCTAGAGGTTACATTGTATGATTTTACATAAAAATTCATTTTATTCCCTGTTGTCTGTTGTAAAGGCCTTTGGTCTATATACAATAAAAATGATTGATTCATTAAAATGGTGAATGTTGGGGTGGGAGTTAAGTTAATATCCAAGGGAATAAAACTTTGGTTGTAGACATATATGCACAAAATGGAGAGAAATCTATATTTTATGAAGGACTTATGGACAGGTTGCTGGGCTTTTCATATGAAAATGGCTGCCTTATGGGAGACTGGAATGGAGTGGTCTCTCCAATACAGGACAGAGCTTTAGGGGAAAATATTAAAGTTTTCCAGGGTAAACTACCTACAGTAAGGTTTTCCTTGAAATTATGGATAAGGTGGAAATTGTTGACATATAGAGATATAAAAATGGAGCTGCAAAGCGATTTACATATCTCACTGAGAGTCCCAGCTCTTCCTCTCTCTCTCTCTCGTTCTGTGAAATCATTTTTATTTGGTTTTACAAATACAGAGTTATAAAAAATATATATCCATATACAAAGATTTCTCTGAATCACGTGACTTCCCCCCACTTTCTTCATGGGGTCCCATTTGGAACATTTACAACAGCACATTCTTCCATACTCTAACTTTTATATCAATCCCTTTTTTCCATGGTATTTGTTACACTACAAGTGAAATCAAAATCCTGCCATTCTTTCCATCTGATTACAATAGTCTCCTAAATAACTTATAAATTTTCCCCATTCTTTAATAATTTTTTTGTCCTCTTGGTTTTTGAGTTTTCCAGTCCATTTTGCCTTTTCAGCATAGTCCATCAGCTTAGTTTGCCATTCCTCTCTGTTAGGGAACTTCTCTTCTTTCTATTCCTGGGCTAGTAATATCCAGGCAGCTGTTATTCCATACATAAAATGTATTTCCTGCTGCTTTGGAATGTCAGTACCAGTAATTCCAAATAAAAAGGCTTCTGGGTTTTTCTTAACTGAGGTTATTTTAAACTTTTTTTCCATTTCATTACATATCATCTCCCAAGAAGCTTTGATTACCTTACAAGTCCAACACATATCATAAAAGTTACCTTCTTTTTCTGTACATTTCCAGGATATATTTGTATTTGTCCTATACATTTTTGCCTGCTCTTTCTCAATAAGAGATAAGACCTGGTTGACTAAGATGCTAGCTACTGAGATGCATAAAGTAGACAACTTACCAAATCTTTTCTCAGATCACAATTCATAATAATAATAATAATAATTATTATTATTTATACCCCGCCCATCTGGCTGGGCTTCCCCTGCCACTCTGGGTGGCTTCCAACAAACATTAAAATACCTCAAATATCACAGATTAAAAACTTCCCTAAACAGGGCTGCCTTTAGGTATTTTCTAAATGTCAGGTAGTTGTTTATCTCTCTGACCTCTGATGGGAGGGTGTTCCACAGGGCGGGTGCCACTACCGAGAAGGCCCTCTGCCTGGTTCCCCGTAGCTTTGCTTCTCGCAGTGAGGGAACTGCCAGAAGGCCCTCGGCACTGGAACTCATTGTCCGGGCTGAGCAACGCAGGTGGAGACGCTCCTTCAGGTATACTGTGCCGAGGCCATTTAGGGCTTTAAAGGTAAGCACCAACACTTTGAATTGTGCTCAGAAACGTACTGGGAGCCAGTGTAGGTCTTTCAAGACCAGTGTTATGTGGTTCAGTCATTATGACATTCATGAGTTTTATTAGACGGAGGTTTCATGAATTGTTGTTACAACAAGAGAAGGTTGAACAGGAATGCAAACAAAGGTTAAAATAATTCTTTGAAAATAAGTTTAAAAAAGACATAGGGATACACACAGTTTGGGGTGCATGTAAAGCTTACATAAGAAGTTATTCCATAAAAATGAAAGAAAGAGAAAAGAGAAACTACAAAAAGTTTGGTGTGCAATTAGATGAAAAGAAAAAGAACTGGAACAATCTCCAACTAAGAGAAATATAAATTAGCGAATAAATATGTTGCAGAGACAGCTATCTATGCTAACAATGCAGGGGAGAGAAATAAAATTGAATATGCCCCTGTACTTCTAACTGATATGTACGTGAAATACTTGTCCATCGTGCAAATCAGCATAACTGTGGAAATGAAGACAATTTCCTCAATGTTCTTTCCTCCTCATAATCTGCTCCCTGCTGTTCAGTTCAGGCCTCAGCAAAATGATGTAGCACTTAGGGAAAAAGATACATCCCAGAAGCACAGCACTGGATGTCAAGATGGAGAAGATCTCCACAGCCACCATGCTTTTCCCTCTGGTGCTCAGGTAAGTTGGAACAAAGGACAACCAAACACTGCAAAATGCTAACATGCTGAATGTAATGAATTTTGCTTCATTAAAACTGTCTGGTAATTTGCGCGCAAGGAATGCCACAATGAAGCTGCTGATGGCCAGGAGACCCATGTAGCCCAAGACACAATAAAACATGGTGACAGACCCTTCATTACACTGTACAATGATTTCTTCATTCACTGAATGCATGTCTAAATCAGGGAATGGGGGAAAGGTTGAGAGCCACACCGTGCAAAAACCCATTTGAACAAGTGAACAGCAAACAGCAATTGAATATGACACTTTCTTCCCCATCCATTTCTTCACTCCTGATCCTGGTTTTGTGGCCATGAATGCTAGAGAAACAATGGTGGTCTTGGCCAACATGCAAGAAACAGCCACTGAAAAAATGAATCCAAATGCTGGTTGTCGGAGAAGGCAGGTCACTTTCCCAGGTTGGCCAAGGAATAACAATGAAGAGAGGAAGCAGAGCAGGAGGGAGACCAGGAGAATGTAGGTGAGGTCCCGGTTGTTGGCTTTGACAATGGGGGTATCTCTATGCTTAATGAAGGTAGCAAACACCAAGGTTGTGATGAAAGAAAAAGAAGCCGTAGCTGAAGCTAAGCCTTTCCCTAAAGGTTCTTCATAAGACAAAAAACGTATGATTTTGGGGTGGCATTGACTTCTATTCTTGCTTGGATACTCTTTTTCTGGGCATTTGAAACAGTCTTCCATATCTGAAATATGGGGTGGGGTGGGGGAGATTCAACTTACTGACTATTCATTGAATACAGCAAATTATTGTTACCCTTTGTTATGGCAAGATGATATGACCTACCAGTTTGGTTGGAAATTTTCCCATCTGGACATGGAGCACAATCATAGCAGCAAAACTTCTCACCCTCCTTCCTTTTCTTCTGATAACCAGGGTGGCAACATTCATTACACAGAGAAAGGGGAACCACCTGTTCATATACATTTTTGTTTTTTGTTTGTTTAAAGAATTCATTTATTGAAGAAATATATTTCTCACTTACTGATGAAGTACCATAACAATGGAGACAGCCGTACAGCACATTCAAATGAAAAAAAATTATCTATGGTTTGTGCAGGATGTTTCTGCCAGTGTAACTTATTTGAGGTACAGCAATATGTATTCTGTTTCTCTTCTCCCATTGGTTTATGTGAAATTGTAATTCTCATGGCAGATCTCATAGACGTGCCTGTAGGTATGTTGCCTAAAAATAGTCAGAAGAATACATGCAGCAATGACAAAATCATGTTGAACGTAATGCAGATTCAAGCTTTTGTTCTTATCATGATTGTCTTCAAGGTGACCTTAAATGTCAGAGGATGTTACTATGATCTGGCAGAACTTGAATAGACAATATTTCATTTCCCGCTCCCCCCCCCATTTGTTCCTGATTCTACTTTATTCCATCCTGCCATGACTGTTTTTTTTTTACATGTAGCAGAATTCCCATAATGCCCCTTTTGAACTTCCAACACATAAAGTTGTTCTTGTTTGATTCCAGTGGTCTTGCTAATGTGATTTGATTTCATAGTATGCACTGATTATTCTTGTATGATATCTTGGTAAACCACTTAGAAACTATTGCAGTTAAGTGGAATATGAATTGTTTTTTAAAGAGAAGAAACACAGATGACATTACAGTGTTGTCAGATAGTATCTCAGACCATTGACACAATAATGTTGAAACTTAGAGTTCTCAAGAATTTCAGGCAGGGTTTGCCCTCAGTCATTCCTGGAGATGCTAAAGACTGAGCATGGAACCCGTTGCATGGAAAGCAGATTGCGTTCAAATTCAGACACAATGTCCCATGCAAATATCTGAGGGATCTTATAAAGTGTGCTAAGAAAGATGCATTGCCTATGCCAGGTAAGACCCCCAAAACCCCGTGTTTCAGTACACAAAATTCAGACGATAGTGCATGCTGAGAAAAAGAAGCCACAAGAGATTGCAAAAGAGCGCCCCCTAGCAGTGGCTACACGGTTACTGCACCTCTAAAACCTTCCCTCTAAACACCTCAGCTCCCACTTACATACTAGGCTGAAGCCTTTACAGACTAGGCCAAATGGAGGTACAGGGAGAGGGGAATCACAGGGATAAGCCAGGGGTGGGGGTAGGAGGGGGGAATTACAGGGATAAGCCGGGGATGGGGTGGAGGGGGCGGTAAACGTCATGGATTGACACAGGGTGGGGAAAATCACAGGGATAACCCAGGGTAGGGGGAGGAGGGGGCATAATAGGTCATAGGTTGGGACAGATTTGGGGGATTCACAGGGATGAGCCCGGGGGAGGGGGGGTAGAGAACAAAATAGGTCATGGATCAGGATAGTCAGGGGTGAATCACAGGGATAAGCTGGGGATTGGGGGGAGGAGAGGGGGGAAATCACAGGGATAAGCTGGGGGTGGGGGCAGGATACATCATGGATCGGCACAGGGTGGGAGAAATCACACGGATAAGCCATAGCAACGCGTGGCAGGGCCAGCTAGCAGATTATAGAACTGTTGAATTGAAAGGACCCTAAGAGACAATATGGGTCATCTAGTACAAACCAATTTCTGCTGAAGTGATATGGTTGTGTAGATTTCATTGCTGAGATACTGCATTACAAGAGCAAAGAAATGGGACAAAGGAGGAAGACAGGCAAGACAGCTCACTAAGATAATGTTGTCAGGAAGACTCAATCTTTGTGTAATGGTGTGTGCCAATCCGAACATTTTCTATGGTTTATTTTGGTATATCATGACATCCATGAAGTTGACATAATGCAATGTAAAAAAGAAAAGAAAAGAACCTATATAAAATGTATTGATACAGAGTGAAGGAGGGGAAAGAGCATCAACAGGCTCATAGATCCCTTCCCTAGCTGAGCAAGTGCTAACTAGGGTTTGGGGAGGACATTGGAGATTTTGTGACCCTTCCAGAATCTTCCCAGCACCTTCCCATAGCTGGGCAAGTGCTAACTGGGAGCCCTCTGTGCTTTGTGCCCAGTGTGGGAGTAATAATTTTCGCTGTCCTAAAACCATATCTGATTTCTGAATGTGAAAGGAAAAATAGAATTCACTCTAGAGCTTCATGTGCCATTGCCATATCAGGTTGTGGAGAAAAGATTACACCATACTTCATAATTCAATACAATGGGTTCTCCAGGATAGAGCCAGAATAAATACCTCATTAAAATATCCGTGCCACACAATTTTGTCCTCTCTAATGGTGAATACTTTCCCTTCAGGAGCATAAGGAGAAATGTTTCCAACTTTAATTCTCTGAAAGGAATTGTTGGGGAAGGTGACCAGGTTCATGATGTCAAATCCACCACTCATTTCCCAATGATCATTAAAGGACATGGTTTCTCCAGCTGAATTGTTAAATGAGATGGCTTGAAGAAACTGGTGGAGCTATTTGAAAAAAAGGAAGGAAATCAAAACAGAATAAAAGCATGCTGAAGATTTCAGAATGGCCTTCCTTTCAATTTTCATTCATAGAAAGGAAATGTAAACCCCATTTTTAAATTGAGAATATATATACAAGTGTCATTATTGATGCAAACAGGACAAAAATTAATCTATTTTCACCCTGTCCAAACTGTTCATTGAAATACAAAGTATTTGTTGAGGAGACATTACCTGACAAGGCTCCAGAGACTGAAATTTGACACTGTTACCAACTGTCTTTGATTTAGGTTTGGATCTAGCAATGTCCAAAGCGTGGGCCAAAGCATAAACAGCATTATAGATACCGTAACTGTGTCCAGACATGTGCATTTCAAAAAGACCTGCAGGGAGACTCTCCAGCCTCTCCTCTCCAGTACAAATGTCATCGTCCATCACAGGCATACCTGGTTCTGGAAAGGAACAATCAAATGCTTGCTCCCAGAAAATTTTAATGAAACCATCTCTTTCTGACTTGGTAGGGTTTATATTCTGAAGAAATTCCCTGAAACCTGGAACCTCGTTTGTGTGAATAGAAAATAAAATAGCACCTTGGAACATCTGGAAATCCCATATTCTTGTGGCACCTGTTAGTATAAAATCTGTCCGGGTTGTCAAAATCCACACCTTTCCAAATAATGGGTTTTTCATATTTCCTGAATCTTGTGAATAAATAAGAGCTATCAACCGCAAAATTATTAATGATTCTCCATACATTATAATTGCCCCAGTTTTACAATCTTGGAAAGAAAAGTTAATTGCACTGGAATCATAAAACTGGTTTATGTAATCCTCCATACGAATTTTATGTGGGATTCTTTTGGTGATGGCTGAACAGATTCCATTTCTGGAAAACAATGGCTCCAGTATTTTTAGGAATTGCTCTCCACTGTTATCATCTGCAACAAAGAGGCCAACCCAGGTCCACCTAAAATGCTGAAGTAACCATATAATTCCCATATACTGAAGGTTTTCGTGTGGGACCATGCGGTAAAAGGGAGGAACTTCCATTATTTTGGTCTCATCTATGGCAAATGAGTCATATGTAAGCTTTAAGAAAACATAAAGATACTGTGTTATCTTCGAAATGTCTTTTTTTCCCCCCTTTTGGGTCTTTATCTGGTCTTTTATGTTTGCAAAAAGAAGCAAATTCATTGTCACTAGTTCTTTCTTCTGAACATTATTCCAAGTTATAAATACAGAAAGATATGATATTACCACCAGCACCCAAGCACATATCCTACCTGTGGTATCTTATATAGGGCTAAGATATCCATCAAATGGAATGAAGTGTCAGAGCCCAGTCCTCCAATGACGGCTAGGAGGTTTTTCTCTGTGGCACATTTGTAGTTTGGGAGAAACCTATGTGACTTGAAGATCAGATCCAGTGTGGTGCGATAGGTCATCCTCAAATCAAGATAGGTGTCATAGATGTGGAAACCAAATGTCGCATTAGGTAGTAATTTGGGGTTCTTGTTGATGTCATTTATGGCAAACACCAGAGCCAGAACATGCTGGTAAAACTTGATAATGACTCTGCCAATAGTATTACTTTCATTAATTCAGAACATGAGTCTACAATGCAGGAATAGTTTATGCTACAAACCACGTAATTCCTGTATCTAACTCAATTAAGTTTATTTACAGCAAAAGCCAAGGGAAATCCATCCTGCTGGAACTTGGTCACCACACTGAGAATGGAATTATTTTTCTAATTCAGAAGATGTGCCTACAATGTATGAAGCTGTTGCTCTATAATCCCACTAGTCTACATGAGCAATTGAATCTTACAGGAGTGGAAATATCTTCTCCGATTGCTCTTGATTCCCTACAGACAACTGTTCCAAATCTCACCAAACTTTATTCATATTTTGTTACATATAACATATGTGTTTTTTCTATAATGCCTAGTGCCTTTAGAAACACTCTGCTATCTTGAAAATAATATAACAATATGCTTCACCTCTACCTAGTGCATGAAGATGATTTCTTTTACTGTTTTTACATTTCCCCGTTCACAAATCTTTACAGCATTGATACTACCCCATATTTCCTCTACATTTACAAAATATAAGCAACTTAACAGATTTGGCAAAGACGATACTTACTGTGGAATGTCAAAGTGATTCTGGGAAGGCTGTTCCTTGAACAGAATTTCAAGGGAAATGTATATCATCTGAGAAGTAATCCCACCAATGAGGAGACCCCCTGGCTGGTACCATTCATGTGGTATAGGTAGGGGATCACCTGTGTGACATTTCATGGGATCTACTTTGGACAGAGTAGAAGGCAGAAGAAGAAGAAAGATTGTTTTTCCTAACATGCTTTCCTCGAAGCTTCTCTCTAAATATAAGCTGTCTTGCACCTATTTCCTTCTAACTAGCTTTGACAAGGCAAAAGGAGAAAATTGTCAGATATATCCTTGCTTGCCTCTTGCATTTAATCTCAACTTCCCATGGCACAGGTGTTCATTTATCATCACTTTCAGACTTACTGACTGACTGTTTTTTCCAATCCTTTTGAAAGTCTCTGGAGCTTTGACCACCTGAGCAAATGATGGTGCTGTGGATAACTTTGTGTGTGAGAGGGGAAATTACTTTCTCAGTGTTTTGATACTAAGTAAGGTAGGAAACATGTTGGTTCTTGTCTTCCATTTGTGAGCAGAAGTCTTCTCTGGTCACCAAGCAGATGAGATATGGGACCTTGAATCCAGATTTGCATGATCAAAAACATCATACCTGACTGAACACGTAGTTTTTAATATTAATCTAAAAGTGTAATTTCTACCTCATGTATGGTTAATTATTACATTTAATGATTTCTGTATGTGTGCTATTTCTTCATACTGTACTGAAATAAGCATATATTTGTGTTTTAACTGTAAGTGGATTGATGTTCTTTAGGCAATATACAGCAAGAGAGTATTTTCTTAAGATTTTAATTTTTATGGGTTGCCACGTGAGGAATTTATCTCTGCAGGACTGATTGGAGAGGGGGGAGGATTGAGTTTTTTCTTTTTATGCATTCCAACTTTTACTCCAATCTAAGGTAGATATGTAGCTGTGTGAATATACTCCAATCTTAAGTTTTAACTTTGTAAATTTCTTTTTATGTTGTAAACTGCTACAGGATACATTGTATGATTTTACATTATTCCCTGTTGTCTGTTGTAAAGGCCTTTGGTCTATATACAATAAAATTTATTCATTGATTAAAATGGAGAATGTTGGGGTGGGAGTTAATATCCAAGGGAATAAAACTTTGGTTGTAGACATATATGAACCAAATGAAGAGAAATCTATATTTTATGAAGGACTTATGGGCAGGTTGCTGGGCTTTTCATCTAAAAATGGCTACCTTATGGGAGACTGGAATGGAGTGGTCTCTCCAATACAGGACAGAGCTTTAGGGGAAAATATTAAAGTTTTCCAAGGTAAACTACCTACAGTAAGGTTTTCGTTGAAATTATGGATAAGGTGGAAATTGTTGACATATAGAGATATAAAAATGGAGCTGCAAAGCGATTTACATATCTCACTGAGAGTCCCAGCTCTTCCTCTCTCTCTCTCTCTCTTTCTGTGAAATCATTTTTATTTGGTTTCACAAATACAGAGTTATAAAAATCCAAATATATATCCATAAACAGAGATTTCTCTGAATCTCATGTCTTCCCCCCACCTCCTCCATGGGGTCCCATGATGAATATTTACAACTGCACATTCTTCCATACTCTAACTTTTATATCAATCCATATTGTCCATGGTATTTGTTACACTACAAGTGAAATCAAAATCCTGCCATTCTTTCATCTGATTACAATTGTCTCCTAAATAACTTATACTTTCCCCCCATTCTTTAATAATTTTTTTTGTCCTCTTGGTTTTTGAGTTTTCCAGTCCATTTTGCCATTTCAGAATTGTCCATCAGCATGGTTTGCCATTCCTCTCTGGTAGGGAACTTCTCTTCTTTCCATCCCTGGGCTAGTAACATCTGGGCAGCTGCTATTCCATACATAAAAAGTATTTCCTGCTCCTTTGGAATGTCAGTACCAGTAAATCCAAATAAAAAAGCTTCTCTGTTTTTCTTAACTGAGGTTATTTTAAGCAATTTTTTTTCCATTTCATTATATATCGTTTCCCAAGAAGCTTTGATTGCCTTAAAAGTCCAACACATATCATAAAAGTTACCTTCTTTTTCTGTACATTTCCAGGATATATTTTTACTTGTCCTATACATTTTTGCCTGCTCTTTCTCAATAAGAGATATGATCTGGTTGACTAAGATGCTAGCTACTGAGATGCATAAAGGAGACAACTTACCAAATCTTGTCTCAGATCTCAATTCATAATAATAATAATAATATTTATTATTTATACCCTGCCCATCTGGCTGGGCTTCCTCTGCCACTCTGGGTGGCTTCCAACAAACATTAAAATACATCAAACATCACAGATTAAAAACTTCCCTAAACAGGGCTGCCTTTAGGTATTTTCTAAATATCAGGTAGTTGTTTATCTCTCTGACCTCTGATGGGAGGGTGTTCCACAGGGCGGGTGCCACTACCGAGAAGGCCCTCTGCCTGGTTCCCCGTAGCTTTGCTTCTCGCAGTGAGGGAACCGCCAGAAGGCCCTCAGCGCTGGACCTCAGTGTCCGGGCAGAACGATGGGGGTGGAGACGCTCCTTCAGGTATACTGGGCCAAGGCCATTTAGGGCTTTAAAGGTCAGCACCAACACTTTGAATTGTGCTCAGAAATGTACTGGGAGCCAGTGTAGGTCTTTCAAGACCGGTGTTATGTGGTTCAGTCATTTTGACACTCATAAGTTTTATTAGACGGAGGTTTCATGAATTGTTGTTACAACAAGAGAAGGTTCAACAAGAATGCAAACAAAGGTTAAAATAATTCTTTGAAAATAAGTTTAATAAAGACATAGGGATACAGACAGTTTGGGATGCATGTAAAGCTTACATAAGAAGTTATTCCATAAAAAGGAAAGAAAGGGACCAGCGAAAGTACAAAAAGTTTGGTGTGCGATTAGGTGTAAAGTAAAAGAACTGGAACAATCTTCAACTGAGAGAAATATAAATTAGCGAATAAAGATGTTGCAAAAACAGCTATCTATGCTAACAATGCAGGGGAGAGACATAAAATTGAATATGCCCCTGTTATTCTAACTGATATGTACGTGAAATACTTGTCCATCGTGCAAATCAGCATAAATGTGGAAATGAAAACATATTCCTCAATGCTGTCTCCTCATTATCTGCTCCCTGCTGTTCAGTTCAGGCCTCAGCAAAATGATGTAGCACTTAGGGAAAAAGATGCATCCCAGAAGCACAGCACTGGATGTCAAGATGGAGAAGATCTCCACAGCCACCATGCCTTTCCCTCTGGTGCTCAGGTAAGTTGGAACAAAGGACAGCCAAACACTGCAAAATGCTAACATGCTGAATGTAATTAATTTTGCTTCATTAAAACTGTCTGGTAACTTGCGCGCAAGGAATGCCACAATGAAGCTGCTGATGGCCAGGAGACCCATGTAACCCAAGACACAATAAAACATGGTGACAGACCCTTCATTACACTGTACAATGATTTCTTCATTCACTGAATGCAGGTCTAAATCAGGGAATGGGGGAAAGGTTGAGAGCCACACCGTGCAAAAACCCATTTGAAAAAGTGAACAGCAAACAGCAATTGAATATGACACTTTCTTCCCCATCCATTTCTTCACTCCTGATCCTGGTTTTGTGGCCATGAATGCTAGAGAAACAATGGTGGTCTTGGCCAACATGCAAGAAACAGCCACTGAGAAAATGATTCCAAACGTTGGTTGTCGGAGAAGGCAGGTCACTTTCCCAGGTTGGCCAAGGAATAACAATGAAGAGAGGAAGCAGAGCAGGAGGGAGACCAGGAGAATGTAGGTGAGGTCCCGGTTGTTGGCTTTGACAATGGGGGTATCTCTATGCTTAATGAAGGTAGCAAACACCAAGGTTGTGATGAAAGAAAAAGAAGCCGTAGCTGAAGCTAAGCCTTTGCCTAAAGGTTCTTCATAAGACAAAAAATGTATGATTTTGGGGTGGCACTGACTTCTATTCTTGCTTGGATACTCTTTTTCTGGGCATTTGAAACAGTCTTCCATATCTGAAATATGGGTGGGGTGGGGTGGGGTGGGGTGGGGTGGGGGAGATTCAACTTACTGACCATTCATTGAATACAGCAAATTATTGTTAACCTTTGCAAGATGATATCACCTACCAGTTTGGTTGGAAATTTTCCCATCTGGACATGGAGCACAATCATAGCAGCAAAACTTCTCACCCTCCTTCCTTTTCTTCTGATGACCAGGGTGGCAATATTCATTACACAGAGAAAGGGGAACCACCTGTTCATATACATTTTTGGTTTTGGTTTTTGTTTAAAGAATTCATTTATTGGAAAAAAAAAAATTCTCACTTACTGATGAAGTACCATAACAATGGAGACAGCCGTACAGCACATTCAAATGAAAAAAAATTATCTATGGTATGTGCAGGATGTTTCTGCCAGTGTAACTTGATTGAGGTACAGTAAAATGTATTCTCTTTCTCCTCTCCTGTTGGCTCATGTGAAATTGTCATTATCATGGCAGATCTCATAGATGTGCCTGTAGGTATGTTGCCTGAAATTGTACAGGAGAATACATGCAGGAATGACAAAATCATGTTGAACGTAATACAGATTCAAGCTTTTGTTCTTATCATGATTGTCATCAGGGTGACCTTGAATGTCAGAGGATGGTACTATGATCTGGCAGAACTTGAATAGCCAATATTTTATTTCCCGCTCCCCCCCCACATTTATTCCTGATTCTACTTTATTCCATCCTGCCATGACCGAGTGTGTTTTTTACTAGTAGCAGAATTCCCATAATGCCCCTTTTGAACTTCCAACACATAGAGTTGTTCTTGTTTGATTCCAGTGGTCTTGCTAATGTGGTTGATTTTATAGTATGCACTGATTCTTTTTGTATGATATCTTGGTAAACCACTTATAAACTAAATAAAAAAATTCCTTCAGTAGCACCTTAAAGACCAACTAAGTTTTTATTTTGGTATGAGCTTTCGTGTGCATGCACACTTCTTCAGATACACTGGAAACGGAAGTGTCAGACCCTTACATATATACACAGAGGGTGGTGGGGGTGGGTGGGAATGGGTGATGGGCTGATGGGAGTGGTAAACCTGTAGATGGCTGTTAACGACTGCTGGTTACTGCAATTAGTTCTGGGGGGGGAGCAAGGGCTGAGGCGCTAAAGAAAGCTTGATCATGCATAATGAGATAAGAATCCGATGTCTTTATTCATCCCAGGTGCTTCCATGGTTTTAAGCTTGGTAATGATTTCCAATTCAGCAACTTCTCTTTCCAGTCTGTTCCTGAAATTTCTCTGTAAACAGCTGCTTTGAGATCTTGTATAGAATGTTCTGGGAGATTGAAGTGTTCTCCTACTGGTTTCTCTGTCTTATGGTTCCTGATGTCAGATTTATGTTCATTTATCCTTTGGCGTAGGGTCTGGCCTGTTTGTCCAATATTGAGAGCTGAAGGGCACTGTTGGCATTTGATGGCATACACAATGTTGGAAGATGAGCAATTAAATAGTCCTGAGATGGTATGTTGGATGTTGTTGGGGCCAGTAATGATGTTGTCCGGGTGTATGTGGCAGCAAAGTTGGCATCTGGGTTTATTGCAGGCTCTGGTACCAGTGTCCATGTTAAGTCTGGTGGTTGTATTATTGTGGGTGAGGAGTTGTTTAAGATTGGGTGGCTGTCTGCCATCACCCATTCCCACCCACCCCCACCACCCTCTGTATAAGGGTCTGACACTTCTGTTTCAAGTGTATCTGAAGAAGTGTGCATGCACACGAAAGCTCATACCAAAATAAAAACTTAGTTGGTCTTTCGGGTGCTACTGAATGATTTTTTTTTTATTTTGCTTCGACTCAGACCAACACGGCTACCTACCTGACACTTAGAAACTATTACAGTTAAGTGGAATATGATTTGTTATTTAAAGAGCAGAAACACAGATGACATTACAGCGTTGTCAGATAGTATCTCAGACCATTGACACAATAATGTTGAAACTTTGCACCGGCAGTTCTCTAGAATTTCAGGCAGGGTTTTCCCTCAGTCATTCCTGGAGATGCTAAAGACTGAACATGGGACCCTTTGCATGGAAAACATATATTCTACAATTGAGCTCCAACTCTTTCACATCTAAAATGCAAATACACTGTAATGAGTAATATATATATATATATATATATATATATATATATATATATATATATATATATATATGTAAAATGGCATGTGGGTGGGTCTCCACTTTTCTCCAAAACCGCTTGACCGATTGCGTTCAAATTCGGACACAATGTTCCTAGTGAATGTCCCAAGGATCTTATAAAGTTTGCTAAGACAGATGCATCGCCTACGCCAGGTTTGACCCCCAAACCCTGTGTTTCAGAACACACAACTCAGACGAAAGTGCATGCTGGGAAAAGGAAGCCACAAGAGATTGCAAAAGAGGTACACAGGTACTGCACCTATAAAACCTTCCCACTCAACACCTCAGCTCCCACTTACATACTAGGCTGAAGCCTTTACAAACTAGGCCGAATGAAGGTACAGGGAGGGGGGAAGTACAGGGATAAGCGGGGGGGTGGGTGGGGAGGAGGGGGCAGTAAACGTCATGGATTGACACAGGGTGGGGAAAATCACAAGGATAACCCGGGGTAGGGGGAGGAGGGGGCATAATAGTTCATAGGTCGGGAGAGATTTGGGGGAGTCACAGGGATGATCCAGGGGGGAGGTAACAGAATAGGTCATGGATCGGGACAGGGAGGGGAGAATCATAGGCCTAAGCGGGGGGAGGCAGGAGGAGGGGGCACGGCACATTGTGGATCAGCAGAGGGTGGGAGAAATCACACGGATAAGCTACAGCAACGCGTGGCAGGGCCAGCTAGCAGATTATAGAACTGTTGAATTGCAAGGACCCTGTGTGTGTGTGTGTGTGTGTGTGTGTGTGTGTGTGTGTGTGTGTGTAAAAAGAGCATGTGGGTGGGTCTACACTTTTCTCCGAAACTGCTTGACCGATTTCGTTCAAATTCAGACACAATGTCCCAAGCAAATATCTGAGGGATCTTATAAAGTGTGCTAAGACAGATGCATTGCCTATGCCAGGTAAGACCCACGAAACCCCATGTTTCAGTACATACACTCAACACCTCAGCTCCCACTTACATACTAGGCTGAAGCCTTTACAGACTAGGCCAAATGGAGGTACAGGAAGGGGGGAATTACAGCCAGGGGTGGGAGGAGTAGGGGGGAATCACAGGGATAAGCCGGGGGTGGGGAGGAGGGGGCGGTAAACGTCATGGATTGACACAGGGTGGGGAAAATCACAGTGATAACCCGGGGTAGGGGGAGGAGGGGGCATAATAGGTCATAAGTTGGGACAGATTTGGGGGATTCACAGGGATGAGCGGGGGGGGGGGGGTAGAGAACAAAATAGGTCATGGATCAGGACAGGGAGGGGTGAATCACAGGGATAAGAAGAACCTATATAAAATGTATTGATACTGGCATTAGCCATAATGTCAAATGGAGCCCAGAAGACATGACAGCATAATACCCACACACCCAAGAGTGAAGGAGGGGAAAGAGCATCAACAGGCTAAGGAGGGGAAAGAGCATCAACCTTCCCATAGCTGAGCAAGTGCTTACTGGGAGCCCTCTCTGCTTTGTGCCCGGCGTGGGAGTAATAATTTTCGCTGTCCTAAAACCATATCTGATTTCTGAATGTGAAAGGAAAAATAGAATTCACTCTAGAGCTTCATGTGCCGTTGCCATATCAGGTTGTGGAGAAAAGATTACACCATACTTCATAATTCAATACAATGGGTTCTCCAGGATAGAGCCAGAAAAAATACCTCATTAAAATATCTGTGCCACACAATTTTGTCCTCTCTAATGGTGAATACTTTCCCTTCAGGAGCATAAGGAGAAATGTTTCCAACTTTAATTCTCTGAAAGGAATTGTTGGGGAAGGTGACCAGGTTCATGATGTCAAATCCACCACTCATTTCCCATTGATCATTAAAGGACATGGTTTCTCCAGCTGAATTGTTATATGAGATGGCTTGAAGAAACTGGTGGAGCTATTTGGAAGGAAAAAAGGAAGGAAATCAAAACAGAATAACAGCATGCTGAAGATTTCAGAATGGCCTTCCTTTAAATTTTCATTCATAGAAAGGAAATGTAAACCCCATTTTTTAATTGAGAATATATATACAAGTGTCATTATTTATCCAAACAGGACAAAAATTAATCTATTTTCACCCTGTCCAAACTGTTCATTGAAATACAAAGTATTTCTTGAGGAGACATTACCTGCCAAGGCTCCAGAGACTGAAGATTGACACTGTTACCAACTGCCTTTGATTTTGGTTTGGATCTAGCAATGTCCAAAGCATGGGCCAAAGCATAAACAGCATTATAGATACTGTAACTGTGTCCAGTCATGTGCATTTCAAAAAGACCTGCAGGGAGACTCTCCAGCCTCTCCTCTCCAGTGCAAATGTCATCGTCCATCACAGGCATACCTGGTTCTGGAAAGGTACAATCAAATGCTTGCTCCCAGAAAATTTTAATGAAACCATCTCTTTCTGACTTGGTAGGGTTTATATTCTGAAGAAATTCCCTGAAACCTGGAACCTCTTTTGTGTGAATAGAAAATAAAATAGCACCTTGGAACATCTGGAAATCCCATATTCTTGTGGCACCTGTTAGTATAAAATCTGTCCGGGTTGTCAAAATCCACACCTTTTCAAATAATGGGTTTTTCATATTTTCTGAATCTTGTGAAAGTATAAGAGCTATCATCCGCAAAATTAGTAATGATTCTCCATACATTATAATTGTCCCAGTTTTACAATCTTGGAAAGACAAGTTAATTGTACTGGAATCATAAAACTGGTTTATGTAATCCTGCATACGAATTTTTTGTGGGATTCTTTTGATGATGGCTGAACAGATTCCATTTCTGGAAAACAATGGTTCCAGTATTTTTAGGAATTGCTCTCCACTGTTATCATCTACAACAAAGAGCCCAACCCAGGTCCACCTGAAATGCTGAAGTAACCATATAATTCCCATATACTGAAGGTTTTCGTGTGGGACCATGCGGTAAAAGGGAGGAACTTCCATTATTTTGGTCTCATCTATGGCAAATGAGTCGTATGTAAGCTTTAAGAAAACATAAAGATACTGTGTTATCTTTGAAATGTCTTTTTTTGGGGGGGTCTTCATGTGGTCTTTTATGTTTGCAAAAAGAAACAAATTCAATGTCACTAGTTATTTCTTCTGAACAATATTCCAAGTTATAAATACAGAAAGATATGATATTACCACCAGCACCCAAGCACATATCCTACCTGTGGTATCTTATATAGGGCTAAGACATCCATCAAATGGAATGAAGTCTCAGAGCCCAGTCCTCCAATGACGGCTAGGAGGTTTTTCTCTGTGGCACATTTGTAGTTTGGGAGAAAGCTATGTGACTTGAAGATCAGATCCAGTGTGGTGCGATAGTTCATCCTTGCATCATTATAGGTGTCATAGATGTGGAAACCAAGTGTCACATTAGGTAGTAATTTGGGATTCTTGTTGATGTCATTTATGGCAAACACCAGGGCCAGAACATGCTGGTAAAACTTGATAATGACTCTGCCAATAGTATTACTTTCATTAATTCAGAAATGAGTCTACAATGCAGGAATAGTTTATGCTACAAACCACGTAATTCCTGTATCTAACTGAATTAAGTTTATTTACAGCAAAAGCCAAGGGAAATCCATCCTGCTAAAACTTGGTCACCACACTGAGAATGGAATAATATTTCTAATTCATCTTTGCATCATGATATGTGTCACAGATGTGGAAACCAAGTGTCACATTAGGTAGTAATTTGGGATTCTTGTTGATGTCATTTATGGCAAACACCAGAGCCAGAACATGCTGGTAAAACTTGGTAATGACTCTGTCAATAGAATTTCATTAATTCAGAATATGAGTATACAATGCAGGAATAGAATAATTCCTGTATCTAAGTGAATTAAGTTTATTTACAGCAATAGCCAAGGGAAATCCATCCTGCTGGAACTTGGTCACCACACTGAGAATGGAATTATTTTTCTAATTCAGAAGATGTGCCTACAATGTATGAAGCTGTTGCTCTATAATCCCATGAGTCTACATGAGCAATTGAATCTTACAGTAGTGGAAGTTTTTCCCCAATTGCTCCTGATCCCCTGCATTGTCATGATTTCCCCAGCCAACCTTTATTTATATTGTGTTTCATATAACATATGGGGTTGTCATCGATCATGCCTAGTACCTTTAGAAACTCAATATATTATTGAGAATAATATAACCATAATCTTCAGCTCTATCCTAATGCACGGTGAATATACATAAATCATTCACAAATCATTACAGCATTATACCCCATATTTCTTCTACATTAAGTTTATTTACAGCAAAAGCCAAGAGAAATGTATCCTGCTGGAACTCAGTCACCACACTGAGAATAGAATCATTTTTTTTTCTAATTCAGAAGATGTGCCTACAATGTATGAAGCTGTTGCTCTATAATCCCACTAGTCTACATGAGCAATTGAATCTTACAGGAGTGGAAATATCTTCTCTTATTGCTCTTGATTCCCTACCAACAACTGTTCCAATTCTCACCAAACCTTATTTATATTTTGTTACATATAACATATGTTTTTTCATCTATAATGCCTAGTGCCTTTAGAAACACTGTGATATCTTGAAAATAATATAATAATATGCTTCACCTCTACCTAGTGCAGAAGGTATATACATAAAGATTATTTCTTTTACTGTTTTTACATTTCCCCTTTCACATATCTTTACAGTATTGGATACTACCCCATATTTCCTCTACATTTACAAAATATAAGCAACTTAACAGATTTGGCAAAGACGATCCTTACTGTGGAATGTCAAAGTGATTCTGGGAAGGCTGTTCCTTGAACAGAATTTCATGGGAAAAGTACACGATCTGAGAAGTAATCCCACCAATGAGGAGACCCCCTGGCTGGTACCATTCATGTGGTATAGGTAGGGGATCACCTGTGTGACATGTCATGGGATCTACTTTGGACACAGTAGAAGGCAGAAGAAGAAGAAACATTGTTTTTCCTAACATGCTTTCCTCAAAGTTTCTGTCTAAATATAAGCTGTCCTGCACCTATTTCCTTCTAACTAGCTTTGACAAGGCAATAGGAGAAAATTGTCAGAGATGTCCCTGCTTGCCTCTTGCATTTAATCCCAACTTCCCATGGCACTGGTGTTAATTTATCATCACTTTCAGACTTACTTACTTACTGATTGTTTTTTCCTACCCTTTTGTAAGTCTCTGGAGCTTTGACCACCTGAGCAAATGATGGTGCTGTGGATAACTTTGTGTGTGAGAGGGGAAATTAATTTCTCAGTGTTTTGATACCAAGTGACTCTTATGGTAGGAAACATGTTGGTTCTTGTCTTCCATTTGTGAGCAGAAGTCTTCTCTGGTCCCCAAGCAGATGAGATATGGGACCTTGACTCCAGATTTGCACGATCAAAAATATCATGCCTGACTGAACAAGTAGTTTTTCATATTAATCAAAAAGTGTAATTTATACCTCATGTATGGCTAATTATTACATTCAATGATTTCTGTATGTGTGCCATTTCTTCATCCTATACTGAAATAAGCATATATTTGTTTTTTAACTGTAAGTGGATTGATGTTCTTTAGGCAATATACAGCAACAGATTATTTTTTAAGATTTTAATTTTTATGGGTTGCCATGTGAGGAATTTATCTCTGCAGGACTGATTGGAGAGGGGGGAGGATGGAGTTTTTCTATTTATGCATTCCAACTTTTACTCCAAACTAAGGTAGATATGTAGCTGTGTGAATATACTCCAATCTTAAGTTTTAACCTTGTAAATTTCTTTTTATGTTGTAAACTGCTACAGGTTACATTGTATGATTTTACATTATAAAAAAACAACACCTCATTTTATTCCCTTTTGTCTGTTATAAAGGCTTTTGGTCTATATACAATAAAATTGATTGATTCATTAAAATGGTGAATGTTGGGGTGGGAGTTAATATCCCAGGGAATAAAACTTTGGTTGTAGACATATATGCACCACATGGAGAGAAATCTATATTTTATGAAGGACTTATGGTCAGGTTGCTGGGCTTTTCATATGAAAATTGCTGCCTTACGGGAGACTGGAATGGAGTGGTCTCTCCAATACAGGACAGAGCTCTAGGGGAAAATATTAAAGTTTTCCAAGGTAAACTACCTACAGTAAGGTTTTTGTTGAAATTATGGATAATGTGGAAATTGTTGACATATCTTATTTATATAAAAATGTAAAAATCTTGAAATTGTTGGCCGCTATGTTCTCCGTAACCGCTTGACCGATCGTCCTGAAATTTTGACACAACGATCCAGGCCACTCCCCGAGGGTTGCAGGGGACAAGAAAGACCTCAAATCACACACCTCGGCAGGTTTAGACCTGCTTTTCCACCAAGTCAAACAGCGCCCTCAAGTGGAATTCCTCCCACAGTACACCCCCTCGCTTCCTGTGAAATCTAAGCCACACCCACAAACCAAATGACATCATCATCAACCAAGCAACTGAAACACCAAGGTGGGCATTATCAGACCAACCACTAGGCTTTTGTTTTATGTAGGCCCCTGACAGGCCTGGGGGGGAACCCACAGCAACACACTTGGGGGCACGGCAAGGGGTTTTTACTTTACCTTTTAGCACCACTACCCCCACCAAAAAACCCCCACCAAAAAACCAACATTTCCAAGTGGAGGTAGGGGCCTGCCTGGGGGGGTGGTGGTGGTGGTGGCACATAATGCAGCACGGCCTTTGATTTATGTAGGCCCCTGAATGACAAGGGGTTTTTACTTCACCATTTAGCAACACTACCCCCCCCCCAAATCCACAAGATAACAAAAATAAATACCATCCTTCAAAACGTCATGAGATACGCCGGTCATGGAGGGGGGGGGAGGACAAACTGAATAGATCTTGGATCGGGACACGTGGGGGCAGTCACAGGGATTAGGCACAACAACGCGCCACACCCACAAACCATAGCTGCCAAGTTTTCCCTTTTCTCGCGAGGAAGCCTATTCAGCATAAGGGAAAATCCCTTAAAAAAAGGGATAACTTGGCAGCTATGCCACAAACCCCGCCTCTGCCACGAGATCCTGTAAAACAGGAGGCCAAGGCTCCATTTTACAGACTAGGCCTCAGGTCTACAGCCCTTTAAATACTATCCCAAATGGAGCCCTGGGTGGGAGGTGGGGGGAGGAGGAGCCCAAATAGGTCATGGGCTGACGTAGCTTATTTTCAGGGGATGTCTTATTTTTCATTACGCGTCCAGCCTTACCTCTTCCTTGGGGCCCTCCAGAACTGCGCCTATCGCTATGTCTTATTTTCTCCCCCCAGTTTAAGTCCTCAGATATTTGCAGTGGCCACCCCCCCCCCCATTTTCAATCCCCTACCTTCCCCTTGCCACTTCCTGGGTTTTTTATGGAACTGAACAACTTGGGTACTTCAGAACGTGCCTTCTGTTGCCAGGCCCTTACAGGGCCCGGGCCAGGTAGATAATGTGGCCCTGTTTTTAACCCTTTTGTCACTTTTATCATTTTACTGATTGTGAATATGCTGACCGAGGCCCCCTTTAGATTCGGAGGCCAGCGCCAAGTGGCCCATATGACCCCCCTCCTTCTGTCTGGGCCTGTCTGTTGCTACGGGGCTATGGGACTTTGCTATTTGACCCCCCTTCCCGGGTTGGGATTCTTTAAGTAGTTCTCTGGGTCCCAGGGCGCATCATCACTCCCGATCCTTAATCGCAATATATAGAAATGTTCACAATGCGTGCGCAGGGGCCAATGTAGGGAGACACAGGGGGGAGGGGACAACAGAGGGCTCAGACAAAAGTAAATACTGGGAAATGGAACCCAGAACCTAACAGTTCCTTTTCGAAGGGTAGGGGCCAAGGTATGGAGATACAGGGGGGAGGGGCCAACACTCCCCAGGGACAACAGAGGGAAGGGTATCCTACCGAAACACAGGGATGAGCCGGGGTGGAGGGAGGAGGGGCAGGATACGTCATGGATCATGACAGGGTGGGGGGGAGAATCACAGGAAAGAACCACAGCAACGTGTGGCCGGGTCAGCTAGTAGAGATATAGAAATGGAACTGCAAAGCGATTCACATATCTCACTGAGAGACCCAGCTCTCTCTATCTCTCTGTCTCTTTCTGTGAAATCATTTTTATTTGGTTTTACAAATACAGAGTTATAAAAATCCAAATATATATCCATATACAAAGATTTCTCTGAATCACGTGACTTCCCCCCCACCTCCTCCATGGGGTCCCATTTTGAACATTTACAACTGCATATTCTTCCATTCTCTAACTTTTATCTCAATCCATATTGTCCATGGTATTTGTTACACTACAAGTGAAATCAAAATCCTGCCATTCTTTCCATCTGATTACAATGGTCTCCTAAATAACTTATAAATTTTCCCCATTCTTTAATAAAGTTTTTTGTCCTCTTGGTTTTGGAGTTTTCCAGTCAGTTTTGCCATTTCAAAATAGTCCATTAGCTTGGTTTGCCATTCCTCTCGGATAGGGAACTTCTCTTCTTTCCATCCCTGGGATATTAACATCCGGGCAGCTGTTATTCCATACATAAAAAGTATTTCCTGCTCCTTTGGAATGTCAGTACCAGTAATTCCAAATCAAAAAGCTTCTGGGTTTTTCTTAACTGAGGTTATTTTAAACATTTTTTCCCATTTCATTACATATCATCTCCCAAGAAGCTTTGATTACCTTACAAGTCCAACACATATCATAATAGTTACCTTCTTTTTCTGTACATTTCCAGGATATATTTGAATTTGTCCTATACATTTTTGCCTGCTCTTTCTCAATAGGAGATAAGATCTGGTTAACTAAGATGCTAGCTACTGAGATGCATAAAGGAGACAACTTACCAAACCTTTTCTCAGATCACAATAGTAGTAGTAGTAGTAGTAGTAGTAGTAATCATTATTTATACCCCGCCCATCTGGCTGGGCTTCCCCTGCCACTCTGGGTGGCTTACAACAAACATTAAAATACATCAGATATCACAGAGCTGCCTTTAGGTATTTTCTAAATGTCAGGTAGTTGTTTATCTCTCTGACCTCTGATAGGACGGTGTTCCACAGGGCGGGTGCCACTACTGACATAAAGATATAACCATAAAGATACTGGGTTATCTTTGAAATGTCTATTTTTTTTTCTTTTGGTTCTTCATCTGGTCTTTTATGTTTGCAAAAAGAAACAAATTCACTAGTTCTTTCTTCTGAACAATATTCCAAGTTAAAAATACAGAAAGATATGATATTACCACCAGCACCCATGCACATATCCTACCTGTGGTATCTTATATAGGGCTAAGACATCCATCAAATGAAATGAAGTCTCAGAGCCCAGTCCTCCAATGACGGCTAGGAGGTTTTTCTCTGTGGCACATTTGTAGTTTGGGAGAAAGCTATGTGACTTGAAGATCAGATCCAGTGTGGTGCGATAGTTCATCCTTGCATCATTATAGGTGTCACAGATGTGGAAACCAAGTGTCACATTAGGTAGTAATTTGGGATTCTTGTTGAGGATTTCCGCTTGATCGCGGAGCTGGTCGGACGGGAGTTTCCCAGCTGCGGGAACCTCCGGCACTCTGGGGGCAAGGAAACCGCGGCAACGGCGATGCGGGTTTCCATACAAGCCTCATATTGAGCGTTATGAGGACAGGATTCCTTCCTTAGAGGAGTGGAAATATCTTCTCCGATTGCTCTTGATTCCCTACAGACAACTGTCCCAATTCTCACCAAACTTTATTCATATTTTGTTACATATAACATATGTGTTTTTCATCTATAATGCCTAGTGCCTTTAGAAACACCAGTAATTCCAAATAAAAAGGCTTCTGGGTTTTTCTTAACTGATTTTAATTTAAACATTTTTTTCCCATTTCATTATGTATCGTCTCCCAAGAAGGTTTGATTACCTTACAAGTCCAACACATATCATAATAGTTACCTTCTTTTTCTGTACATTTCCAGGATATATTTGAATTTGTCCTATACATTTTTGCCTGCTCTTTCTCAATAGGAGATAAGATCTGGTTGACTAAGATGCTAGCTACTGAGATGCATAAAGGAGACAACTTACCAAACCTTTTCTCAGATCACAATTTATTATTATTATTATTATTATTATTATTATTATTATTATTATTATTAATACCCCACCCATCTGGCTGGGCTTCCCCTGCCACTCTGGGTGGCTTCCAACAAACATTAAAATAGATCAGATATCACAGATTAAAAACTTCCCTAAACAGGGCTGCCTTTAGGTATTTTCTAAATGTCAGGTAGTTGTTTATCTCTCTGACCTCTGATGGGAGGGTGTTCCACAGGGCGGGTGCCACTACCGAGAAGGCCCTCTGCCTGGTTCCCCGTAGCTTTGCTTCTCGCAGTGAGGGAACTGCCAGAAGGCCCTTGGCGCTGGACCTCAGTGTCCGGGCAGAACGATGGGGGTGGAGACGCTCCTTCAGGTATACTGGGCCGAGGCCATTTAGGGCTTTAAAGGTCAGCACCAACACTTTGAATTGTGCTCAGAAACGTACTGGGAGCCAGTGTAGGTCTTTCAAGACCGGTGTTATGTGGTTTAGTCATTATGACACTCATAAGTTTTATTAGACGGAGGTTTCATGAATTGTTGTTACAACAAGAGAAGGTTGAACAGGAATGCAAACAAAGGTTAAAATAATTCTTTGAAAATAAGTTTAATAAAGACATAGGGATACAGACAGTTTGGGATGCAAGTCAAGCTTACATAAGAAGTTATTCCATAAAAAGGAAAGAAAGAGACCAGAGAAACTACAAAAAGTTTGGTGTGTGATTAGGTGAAAAGAAAAAGAACTGGAGCAATCTCCAACTAAGAGAAATATAAATTAGCAAATAAAGATGTTGCAGAGACAGCTATCTATGCTAACAATGCAGGGGAGAGACATAAAATTGAATATGCCCCTGTTTTTCTAACTGATATGTAAGCAAAATACTTGTCCATTGTGCAAATCAGCATAACTGTGGAAATGAAGACAATTTCCTCAATGCTGTCTCCTCATTATCTGCTCCCTGCTGTTCAGTTCAGGCCTCAGCAAAATGATGTAGCACTTAGGGAAAAAGATGCATCCCAGAAGCACAGCACTGGATGTCAAGATGGAGAAGATCTCCACAGCCACCATGCCTTTCCCTCTGGTGCTCAGGTAAGTTGGAACAAAGGACAACCAAACACTGCAAAATGCCAACATGCTGAATGTAATGAATTTTGCTTCATTAAAACTGTCAGGTAACTTGCGGGCAAGGAATGCCACAATGAAGCTGCTGATGGCCAGGAGACCCATGTAGCCCACGACACAATAAAACATGGTGACAGACCCTTCATTACACTGTACAATGATTTCTTCATTCACTGAATGCATGTCTAAATCAGGGAATGGGGGAAAGGTTGAGAGCCACACCATGCAAAAGCCCAATTGAACAAGTGAACAGCAAACAGCAATTGAGTAAGACACTTTCTTCCCCATCCATTTCTTCACTCTTGATCCTGGTTTTGTGGCCATGAATGCTAGAGAAACAATGATGGTTTTGGCCAACACGCAAGAAACAGCCACTGAGAAAATGATTCCAAACGTTGGTTGTCGGAGAAGGCAGGTCACTTTCCCAGGTTGGCCAAGGAATAACAAAGAGGAGAAGAAGCAGAGTAGTAGGGAGACCAAGAGAATGTAGGTGAGGTCCCGATTGTTGGCTTTGACAATGGGGGTATCTTTATGTTTAATGAAGGTAGCAAACACCAAGGTTGTGATGAAAGAAAAAGAAGCCGTAGCTGAAGCTAAGCCTTTCCCTAAAGGTTCTTCATAAGACAAAAAATGTATGATTTTGGGGTGGCATTGACTTCTATTCTTGCTTGGATACTGATCATCTGGGCATTTGAAACAGTCTTCCATATCTGAAAAAAGTGGTGGAGTGGGGGAGATTCAATTTATTGACCATTCATTGGAATACAGCAAATTATTTTACCATTTGTTATGGCAAGATGACATGACCTACCAGTTTGGTTTGAAATTTTCCCATCTGGACATGGAGCACAATAATAGCAGCAAAATTTTTCACCCTCCTTCGTTTCCTTCTGATGACCAGGGTGGCAACATTCATTACACAGAGAAAGGGGAACCACCTGTCCATATACATTTTTTTGTTTTGTTTTTTTAAAGAATTAATTATATTGAAAAAAATATTTCCCACTAATTGATGTAGTATCATAACAATGGAGACAGCCGTGCAGCACATTCAAATGAAATTAAATTATCTATGGTATAGAGGTGCAGGATGTTTCTACTAGTTTAACATGTTTGAGTTACAGCAATAAGTAGTATGTTTCTCCTCTCCCATTGGTTTATGTGAAATTATAATTATCATGGCAGATCTCATAGACGTGCCTGTAGGTAACTTGCCTGAAAATGTTCAGAAGAATACATGCAGGAATGATAAAATCATGATGAACGGAATACAGATTGAAGCTTTTGTTCGTATCATGATTGTCTTCAAGGTGACCTTAAATGCCAGAGGATGTTACTATGATCTGGCAGAACTTGAATAGACAATATTTCCCTAGAAATTACCCCCATTTATTCCTGATTCTACTTTATTCCATCCTAACATGACTGAGTGTGTCTTTACTACTAGTAGAATTGCCATCATGCTCCGAATTAACTCCCAACACATAACATTGTTCTTCTTTGGTCCCATTGGGCTTGTTAACGTGGTTTGTTTTCATAGTAAAAACTGATTATTTTTGTATGATATCCTTGTAAACCACTTAGAGACTATTGCATTTAAGTGGAATATGAATTGTTTTTTAAAGAGCAGAAACACTGAAGACCTTACACTGTTATCAGATAGTAACTCAGACCTTTGACACAGTAATGTTGAAACTTAGCACTGGCAGTTCTCTAGAATTTCAGGCAGCGTTTTTCTCAGTCATTCCTGGAGATGCTAAAGATTGAGCATGGAACCCATTGCATGGAAAACATATGCTCTACAATTGAGCTCCAACTCTTTCACATGTAACATGCAAAGACACTGTAATGAGTCATATATTGTTGAACTGGAAAAGACCCTAAGAGACCATATGGGTCATCTAGTACATTCCAATTTCTGCTGAAGTGATATGGTACTGTAGATTTCATTGTTGAGATACTGCACTGCAAAAACAAAGAAAAGGGACAAAGGAGGAAGACGGGCAAGACAGGTCACTAAGACAATGTTGTCAGAAAGACACAATATTTGTGTAATGGTGTGTGCTAATCCGAACATTTTCTATGGTTTATTTTGGTACATCATGACATCCATGTTGGCATAATATGATGTACAAAGAGACCCCGTGTATGAAATGTATTGATACTGGCATTAGTCTTAATGTCAACTGGAGCCCAGAAAACATGATGACATAATACCCACCCACCCAAGAGTGAAGTAGGGGAAAGAGCATCAACAGGCTCATAGATCGCTCCCAGCTCCTTCCCAAGTTGGACAAGTGATAACTAGGGTTTGGGGAGGACGTTGAAGATTCTATGACCCTTCCAGAGCCCTTACACCTACTACCCATAGCTGGGCAAGGGCTTACTGGGAGCCCTCTCTGCTTTGTGTCCAGTGTGGGAGTAATAATTTGCGCTGTCCTAAAACCATATTTGGTTTCTGAATGTGAAAGGAATCAATGATTTCACTCAAGAGCTTCATGTGCAGTTGCCATATCAGTTTGTGGAGAAAAGATTACACCATACTTCATAATTCAATACAATGGGCTCTCCAAGATAGACCCAGAATAAATACCTCATTAAAATATCTGTGCCACACAATTTTATCTTCACTAATGGTAATTACTTTACTATCAGCAACATGTGGAGCAACACTTCCGACTTTAATTTTCTGAAAGGAATTGTTGGGGAAGGTGACCAGGTTCCTGATGTCAAACCCACCACTCATTTCCCATTGATCATTAAAGGACATAGTTTCTCCAGCTGAATTGTTAAATGAGATGGCTTGAAGAAACTGGTGGAGCTATTTGAAAAGAGGGGAAGAAATAAAACCAGAATAACAGCATATTGAAGATTTCAGAATGGCCTTCCTTTCAAGTTTATTCATAGAAAGGAAATGTAAACCCCATTTTTTAAAATGAGAATATGTATACAACTGTTATTATTTATCCAAACAGGACAAAAATTAATCTATTCTCACCCTGTCCAAACTGTGCATTGAAATATGAAATATTTGTTGACGAGACATTACCTGCCAAGGATGCAGAGACTGAAGTTTGAAACTGTTACCAACTGCCCTTGATTTAGGTTTGGATATAGCCAACTCCATGGCATGCAAAGCATGGGCCAAAGCATAAACAGCATTATAGATACTGTAACTGTGTCCAGTCATGTGCATTTCAAAAAGACCTGCAGGGAGACTCTCCAGCCTCTCCTCTCCAGTGCAAATGTCATCGTCCATCACAGGCATACCTGGATCTGGAAAGGAACAATCAAATGCTTGCTCCCAGAAAATTTTAAAGAAACCATCTCTTTCAGTCCTCATCGGGTTTATATCCTGAAGAAATTCCCTGAAACCGGGAACCTCTTTTGTGTGAATAGAAAATAAAATAGCACCCTGGAACAACTGGAAATCCCATCCTCTTGTGGCACCTGTTGATATAAAATCTGTCTGGGTTGTCACAATCCACACCTTTCCAAGGAATGGATTTTTCATATTTCCTGAATCTTGTGAATGTATAAAAATCGTCAGCCGCAAAATTATTAAAGATTCTCCATACATGACAATTGTCCCAACTTTACGATCTTGGAAAAACAAATTAATTGCACTGGTATCATAAAATATATTCATGAAATCCTCCATATGATTTTCTTGTGGGATTCTTTTGGTGAAAGCTGAACAGATTCCATTTCTGGAAAACAATGGCTCCAGTATTTTTAGGAATTGCTCTCCACTGTTATCATCTATAACAAAGAGCCCAACCCAGGTCCACCTGAAATGCTGAAGTAACCGTATAATTCCCATATACTGAAGGTTTTCGTGTGGGACCATGCGGTAAAAGGGAGGAACTTCCATTATTTTGGTCTCATCTATGGCAAATGAGCCATATGTAAGCTGTAAGAAAACATAAATATTGTGTTATCATTGAAATAGTCTATTCTTTTCTTTTGGGTCTTTATCTGGTCTTTTATTATGTTTGCAAAAGAAGCAAATTCAATGTCACTAGTTCTTTCTTCTGAACATTATTCCAAGTTATAAATACAGAAAGATATGATATTACCACCAGCGCCCATGCACATATCCTACCTGTGGTATCTTATACAGAGCTAAGATATCCATCAAATGGAAAGAAGTCACAGAGCCCAGTCCTCCAATGACGGCTAGGAGTTTCTTCTCTGTGGCACATTTGTAGTTTGGGAGCAACCTATGTAACTTGAAGATCAGATCCAGTGTGGTGCGATAGTTCATCCTTGCATCATAATCGGTGTGAGAGATGTGGAAACCAAGTGTCACATTAGGCAGTATTTTGGGATTCTTGTTGATGTCATTTATGGCAAACACCAGGGCCAGGACATGCTGGTAAAACTTGATAATGACTCTGCCGATAGTATTACTTTCATTAATACAGAAATGAGTCTACAATGCAGGAATTATTGATGCTACAAACCTCATAGTTTCTTTGATCTAACAGAATTAAGTTTATTTACAGCAAAAGCCAAGAGAAATGTATCCTGCTGGAACTTGGTCACCACACTGAGAATAGAATCATTTTTCTAATTCGGAAGATCTACCTACAATGTATGATACTATTACTCTATAATCCCACTAGTCTACATGAGCAATTGAATCTTACAGCAGTGGAAATATCTTCTCCGATTGCTCTTGATTCCCTACAGACAACCAACCAACCAACCAACCAATCAATCAGATTTTATTCGACCGTCATTCAGAAATAAACATTTATCCGTACAAAAATTAAAACATCTAAACATCTAAAGAAAACTTTGAACCGACATTAAGAAGTAGGCTATACATTTATACCCATGTCAATACTGTCAATTTTGACTTTACAACGCTTAAGGGCCAGGAAAAGAAATTTGGCCACCAAGGAGGCCGTTGTTCCAGAAACTTGTTCAGCAGAAACAAAACCTGTCTTTCTCTGCTGACAGTGTTAAGTGGAGCTATGATTTTTTGTCTAAGATCTGCATAGTATGGGCAGATCAAAAGAATATGTTCAGTTGACTCAACCACTCTCAGGGCACAATGACAAAATGGGACATATGGGACTCCCCTGTACCTTCCCAACAATACCTCCGATTCCAGGACATTTAACCTAGCAGCAGTGAGGAGTCTACAGTATTCTACATAGTGGATTTCCGCAAGATAAGGGGCTGGTGTAGTCTGAAATATCCCTACAGACAACTGTTGCAATTCTCACCTAACTTTATTTATATTTTATTACATATAACATATATGTTTTTCATCTATAATGCCTAGTGTTTTTAGAAACACTGTGATATCTTGAAAATAATATAATAATATGCTTCACCTCTATCTCAGTGCAGAAGGTATGTACATAAAGATGATATCTTTTACGGTTTTTACATTTCCCCATTCACAAATCCTTACAGCATTGGATACTACCCCATATTTCCTCTACATTTACAAAATATAAGCAACTTAACAGATTTGGCAAAGACGATCCTTACTGTGGAATGTCAAAGAGATTCTGGGAAGGATGTTCCTTGAACAGAATTTCATGGGAAAGGTAAATGATCTGAGAAGTAATCCCACCAATGAGGAGACCCCCTGGCTGGTACCATTCATGTGGTATAGGTAGGGGATCACCTGTGTGACATTTCATGGGACCTACTTTGGACACAGTAGAAGGCAGAAGAAGAAGAAACATTGTTTTTCCTAACATGCTTTCCTCAAAATTTCTCTCTAAATATAAGTTGTCCTGCACCTATTTCGATCTAACTTGCTTTGACAAGGCAATAGGAGAAAATTGTCAGAGATGTCCTTGCTTGCCTCTTGCATTTAATCCCAACTTCCCATGGCACTGGTGTTAATTTATCATCACTTTCAGACTTACTTACTGATTGTTTTTTCCCCTACCCTTTTGAAAGTCTCTGGAGCTTTGACCACATGAGCAAATGACAGTGCTGTGAATAACTCTCTCTCTGTGTGTGAGAGAGGGGAAATTACTTTCTCGGTGTTTTGATGCTAAGTGACCCTTATGGTAGAAAACATGTTAGTTCTAATCTTCCATTTGTGAGCAGAAGTCTTCTCTGGTCCCCAAGTAGATGAGATATGGGACCTTGACTCCAGATTTGCATGATCAAAAATATCATGCCTCATTGCCAAAAATGTTATTCTTGTTTCAAACATTGCCAATTGAAGACAAGGTGGGATGCTTTAAAGAGTGTCAAAATGCACTTTCAAAGTTTATATGGCAAGGGAAAAAACCCAGAATTAAATATAAATTGCTGACAGATAGTAAGGATAGAGGGGGTTTTCCCCTGCCAGATCTTAGCATTTACTATGAAGCAGCTGCCTTTTGCTGGTTGAAAGAATGGTGTTTATTAAAAAATACAGATGTCTTAGACTTGGAAGGATATAATAATGTATTTGGATGGCATGCCTATCTATGGTATGACAAGGTTAAAAGCTACAAAGGTTTCAAAAATCATATAATTAGGAAATCGCTGATAAACATTTGGAATAAGTATAAAGAGATATTAGAGAGAAGGACACCTCTTTGGATTTCACCGCTAGCTAAGGCTAGAAAAAAGCTAAACATGGAGACCAGATGGCCTATAGAGATATTCTGGTGGAGGAAGGAGACCAGTTAAAGTTAAAGACTTACGAGCAGTTAAGAAGCAATTTAGATGACTGGCTCCAATACCACCAGATAAATGAGTTGTATAAAATTGATAAGAAAAATGGTTTTCTATTAGAAAAATCCAAGCTGGAGACAGAATTGTTATATCCAAAGACAAAGAATCTTTCCAGAATGTATAGTTTATTGTTGCAGTGGCACACGAAAGACGAACAGACAAAAAAAGGTTATGATAGATTGGGCAAAAGATGTGGGAAAAGAACATGAAATTTACTGCATGCACTGTTTTAAGAGAAAATATGATGAAAATGATGTATAGATGGTATTTGACGCCAATGAAACTTGCTAAGATATACCATAACCAGGATAATAAATGTTGGAAATGTAAAAAGGTGGAAGGAACATTCTATCATACGTGGTGGACATGCCCATTAGTCAAGGATTTCTGGGAAAATATTTATAATGAAATGAAAAGAGTGTTGAAGAACACCTTTCTTAAGAAACCAGAATCCTTCCTATTGGGCATAGTAGGAAAAGAATTGCCTAGTATAGATGTGAATTTGTTTTTGTATGCCACAACTGCGGCGAGAGTATTATTAGCAAAGTACTGGAAGACACTGAAGATACCTACAGGCAGATGAAGATGTTGGACTATATGGAACTTGCTGACCTGACCGGAAGGCTACGCGACCGGGGAGAGGAGAAGATGGAAGAGGAGTGGAAGAAGTTTAGAATTTACTCTAAAAATATTGTAGAATTGATATTTGAAGAGGATTATAAGCAACTGTGTAGGTTGTAGGTTAGGAATTAAGGGTGTAAAATTATATAGGTTAGAAATGTAAGTTGGACAGTGGAATTTAAGGAAAAAATGTAATTATTAAAAAAAATAAGAAGAGGAAACTTTGATTAGAACCTGCTAAGTTAGAGATGTAAGGAACCGTTAAAAAGGAATTCTCGTGGAGGTCTATTATGGAATTATGAAATTAGGATATTGGAATGCTGATTTTTATTCTTATTTTCATTGTTAATTATTCTTTTTTTTCTTTTTTTCTTTTTTTCTTAAAGTTGGATGGTTGAAGATGATATATGTTATAGGAGAATATTGTTGCTTTCCCCCCTTTTTTCTTGTTCATATGAAGTATGAAGTATGAATTTTGAAATACGGTTACCTTGGTTCATGTATTGTTTCAGGAAGATTGAATTAGGTGTGTTCTCCTTTAAATCCCAATGAAATTGGCCCTGCGCCACCCCTTCTTGTCGTAGGGGCGGCCCTGCTTCTGCTACAATATGAAACTTTCACAGTTGTGGACTTGGGACCCTGTGCAAGGCCACGTTTTGGCATGCCCCCCCCCATAGCTGCCAAGTTATCCCTTTTTTACAGGGATTTTCCCTTATGCTGAATAGGCTTCCTCGCGAGAAAAGGGGAAACTTGGCAGCTATGCCCCCCCCCCGCCCTCATGCTGCCTTCCCAAAGGTGGGTAATGAGATATCCAGCTTTGGGAAGAAGGAGCATGGGCTCTGGCAGCATACAAGACCCCTCCCATTTTCTTCTTAGAGCCAAGAAAGCAATAAAACTCTTTCTCCAAATCTATTTTCCTTTTGTGCTATGTCATTTTAGATCAGGCATCCCCAAACTTGGCCCTCCTGATGTTTTGGGACTACAACTCCCATTATCCCTAGATAACAGGACCAGTGGTCAGGGATGATGGTAACTGTAGTCCCAAAACATCTGGAGGGCCAAGTTTGGGGATGTCTGTTTTAGATTGTAGACCTGAAGGCGAGTACATTTTGTTTGTTTATAAAGTAAAAGGCTTCTTCACACAGCACAAAGTTGAACTATGGTATCTGAAGAAGTGTGCATGCACACGAAAGCTCATACCAAAATAAAAACTTAGTTGGTCTTTAAGGTGCTACTGAAGGAATTTATCCCGTGAGAGATAGTGATGCTCAGCAACTCTAATGCCTTTAAAAGGTGGTTAGGCAAATGCATAGGGGTTAAGGTGGAGAACACTTGGCTACTGTGGGTGAGGATATGGTTGAACATTGTGAGTTCTGAGTTCTGGGCTACATGAGCCTGATGTTCTGATATTCTTGACCTGGCTCAACAAAACAGCTCACACCAGACTCCAGGAACATTTTTAGTTTACAGCAAGTATCACTGGTCCTCTTGTTGATCCCATGTCAATACTTTCTAGGTTACAATTTTATTGCAAAACTGGAGTTGGACAGTGGGTTTCATTTTAGGATTTAGCACTCATTTGTTTCCTTAGGTAAGATTATGGCTCTGTGTCAGGTTCTGATTTTCTTTTGTTGAAATAATTTTTTATTGATTTTGCATAATAGAAAAAAAACACCATATACATACATAACATATTATCTCCCTTCTTCCAACCCCCCTCCATGAGCCCCTTCCTGCCACGAGAGAATCCCCTGAAGAGTAGGCAGTCGAAGGCAATTCATTTTATAATTGGGTTTGTCCCCACCCCTCCCTCCCTCCCTCCCCCCGGAGCCTCCCCCTGCCACCAAAAGGCTCTAGGATGACAAGGAGAGATGCAGGCGAGTGTCCACCCAACTATCTATCCAAACTTACATTACAAATACAATACACTACAAAAACAGAAAAAGACAAAAAGAAAAAAGAAAAAAAACCAAAAAAATAATAATTCATATCACTATTCATTTTTTCATAAACATTATTTTATAGGCTTCCCCTTTCTGATTTTCATTTTAGAATATCATTTAGCAATTTTCTCATCATTTTCCCCAATCTATTTCCAAACTTTCCAATCTTATGTTGACATACTATCCATATTTTTTATTAATCTCTCTTTTATTATCAATTCGCACCCCCTCCCTCCCCCATCCCCCAGGACTCCCCCTGCCACGAAGAGTCCTTAGAGGAAAAAGGGAGGGAGGAAATGGTTCTTATTCCAATTGAATCCTTCCCCACTCCCCGTCTTCCCCGCCCCAGAAGCCCACCCCCACGGCCACCAAGAGCTCCCAGCACAGAGGCAACCGACAGGAGAGGGGGAACACCCAACCGTCCCACAAATTATTCATCTTACAAAAATTATCTTTCTAGTATTCTCATTTAAATTCTGCATCTTACTTCTAGCATAATTAACATTCCTTTTCTTCCCTTGCCACAATTTCCTTCCTAGAATATCCATATATTTTAAATCCTTTTTACTTTCCCAATTTTTAAATTTCTCTTTTATCTTCAATTTTGCCTCCTCCTCCCCTGATCACGGCTATTCCCTTCCATTCCAGCAAGCTCCAGAGTCAGCAATCCGATTTTCAATCCTTTTTATGCATCCCAATAAACAAAATATCCATTCCTCCTTCATCCCACTCCCTTCCTGGCATGTTTTACAATCCAAACGCCTCTGTCCCCGCCCCCCAAATGTTCCCTTCTTCTTTGCACACTGTTTTTCTTGTGGGTTTTCTGTCCCTCAAACGACTCTTGCTCCCCCCCCCAAAGGGGGGGTATTCCAAATCCAGGGTTGATCTTTTTCCTCTTGCAATTCCTGAAAGACTTTTTCATGTTCTTCAATGATATTAAAGTTCAGTTCATATATCTTGTTGTCTTCTGCCACTATGCCTTTACTTATGTCCTCTTTTTGTGAATCTTGATATATTTCTTCCATTTGCTGCTCAGTCTTATATATTTTGATTTTAATTTCCAACAAGAGTCTCATGACTTTCTCCTGGAACCCAGGTGCAGGTTCAGACTTTCCAAGCGCAGAGTAAAGCTTGAGAAACAGGAAGTGGTTACAAATTGCAACTGTTCCAATTACTGCAAACTGGATGCAATATATCCATTCCAGATCTTGTTACATTAGTTTTTATAGCTATTTCAAACAGGCTGCAACAGTTCTTCATTTTAAACTATCCCATTTTTTAGATTTTCCTCAGCTCAGTCTCTTAAAAAGTCTCTAAAAGTTAATTCCTTTCCTTCCTTTGTGACATCACAATCAGCTCACTGTTCTGTCTGGGTTGCCGATTTCAGGATAGGCAGAGGCTCTTCCGTCTTCAATTAACTCAAATTGCAGGTATTTTTCCAATCTTAAAACAGTTCTCCCCCTCTTCCCTGCCTCTGAGGGGAGAATATTTCATCAATCCTTGGAAGTATTCCAGAAATAAACTTCCTTTCCCCGGCATCGGGCATATTTTCCTTTGATTGCTTCCTACTTCAATCAAAGAGGAGAGATCGGCTTCCGTTCTTTAAATCTCACCCCCGTTCCAAATTTAAAATCCAATGAAAATTTTAAGTCCTTTTACTCACGGTCACCACCTTTTCCAAATCTTTCTTGGGAAGTATCCAGCGCTCTCCACCTCCGGTACGGAGCTTCCCTTCACGAGGGTAACAATGGCGCTCAAAGATGGCCCCCACGACTACAACCCTTCCCGCTCCGGAGCTCTTATTAGAGCCTGCCGAAGGGTCGGGGAGTCAAAAATGGGGCACTGCCGAGCTTTCTTCATCCCCAGAATGCTCAATCTGGGGCTCTTTGGGGCGCAGCGTTGCTCTCGCTGCTCTTCCCCCCCCCTCGCAAAGTCGGGTTGCCTCAGAGCTCGAGACAAACCCCGCCGGATGGCGCTGGCGCTGAACCGGAAGCCAGGTCCTGATTTTCTTGCAGGGCTTTGATCTTCAGGGAAATCAGAAGTTTTCTCTCCTACAAAAACAAGGCAACTTATTTTCAGTTACTTCAGAATCTAAAGTCTGAAGGAGTAATTATCTCCGTCTGCAATTATCCAATTCAAAATAATTGGTTCAGTCACCCAAATATCAAAAGGCTTTCACAAAGACACTAGAAAACAGTATATAAACAGCTTGGAAAAAGTATTAGGGAAATGAAGTTGGGGTGGGGTGAGAAGGCAGTCTGTGATAATGATTACACACAACTCCACTTTTTCACATTGATAACAAGCATTAAACAAAAAAGGAGGATTGTCTATTTTAAAAATATATTCAAACTATGCTTATGCTAAAAGCAAAGGTGATAAGTTTCACCTTATGAAGTGAATTGTGAGAGTGAGGCAACATTTAACATAGTCAAAGTCAGGCAGTTGGTGTATATGAACACCAAGGAATCTGCACCCTAGGAGAAGATTTATTGAAACTATGCAGAGGCTTTTGCTACTGCTTCTGCTACCCATTGTGTGCAAAGACAATACAATGCAGTGCCCTGGAGGTGATCCAATCCCTGTTCCACATGAATGGTACCAGCCAGGTGACCTCCTGATTGGTGGGATTGCTTCTCATATATTTTACCATTCCTCAGAAATTCTATTTAAGGAAGATCCTGCTCATGAGCTACTTGAGGTTCCACAGTAAGTACTTATATTCCCCACTTTTTAATGAAAGATAACTTGTCTTTTACAAGGCTGTATGTTTGTGTGAAGCAGGAGTGGCTAGTGATACCCATCCAGCAGCAACTTCACTCCCACATACCTGTTGCTGTTGTTGTTAATTAAATCTGTATACTACCTTTCATTCAAAGATTACAGGGGAGTTCACGACATAAACATAAAAAAATGAGAAGACAAAATATATTGATGATAGAATTGCATTAGAGGAAATTAAATTGGATCAGGAGAAATTTTCACTATGATGCAGGATTTCAAAAATGAAAACAGCAAGAAATATAAGCCTACTCTAACAAAAATGAATGGGATTGAGGAAAGGTGGTATCAAATGCTTAAGTGTGAATCAAAGTATTAATGTATCGACTCCATTGGCAGTATAGTGACAAAGTTCTATCAGCACATCCTGGCCTTGGTGTTTGCCATTAAGAAGATCAACGATGATCAAAAGATCTTGCCCAATGCTACACTTGGGTTCCGCATCTATGACAGCTATTATGATGCAAGGATGACCTATCGTACCACTTTGGACCTGCTCTTCAAATCACACAGATTTGTCCCCAACTACATATGTGATATCCAGGAAAACCTCATAGCCGTCATTGGGGGACTTACATCTGGCATATCTATCAATATGGCAGAGGTCTTAACCCTCTACAAGGTCCCACAGGTAGGATCTGTGTTTTGGAAAATGAGGGAGAATGCAAATTAAAAGAATCCTTATTTTTTTTAAAAGGGCAGAGTTGGGTGAGCAATCCTGTGGCAAGATCTTCCGGGATGAGTGATTTATGATGCAGAGGAACTCCGGCCTCAGACAGGTTCAGAGAGTGTTAAGTCCCCAATCCTGGATCAGCTGAAGATATGCTACTATAATTTGCTCATCTCATCTCAGCTATGGTTTAGCTACTGAGGCAGGGGCTTTGGCTGGATCCTAAACCTGTTCAGTTTGCTCACATGACCTGAGAACTCAACATGGAACATCTTTATTAATTCTGCCAGGCTTAGGTAAAGCAGAAAAAAAATATGTTGGAAAACGCTTATATTTCTCAAAAATTAAATTAATTGTCATTCTTTTGGAACCCACAAAGTTCTTAAATAAATATTGTGTTATGAAGTCACATACACCTAGCAAAATGGGCACAGAAATAATTATCTTATCTTATTGCTGCAATAAACCTATGTTCTCTTTTAGCTCACCTATGGTTCATTTGCTGCAGAAGAGATTCAAGCATTGCAGAGCTTTTCCTTTTTCTGCATGGTCCCAAATGAAAGCCATCAATATATTGGCATTATCCGTTTACTTCAGTATTTCAGATGGACATGGGTTGGGCTGTTTGTTGTGGATGATAACACGGGGGAACATTTCTTGAAGACCCTGGAGCCACTGTTTTCCAAGCATGGAATCTGTTCAGCCTTCACAAAAAGAATCCCAGAGCAAGTTTCTATGGAAAATGTAGATGAAATACTGGATAAAATTGAAAGAATTTATGTATCTCTCACAGATAACAAGGCCAGAACCCTTATCTGCTATGGAGAATCTTTGACAATTGCCTGGCTGAGAATTGTTAATCTTTTTCATGATCATGGGCATAAGGAAAGTGGTTCATTTGGAAAGGTATGGGTTATGACATCCCAGATAGATTTCACATCTACTGGCCCTCAGAGAAACTGGGATTTCCAGCTTTTCCAAGGTGCACTTTCCTTCACAATTCAGTCAAGAGAGCTTCCAGACTTTTCAGAATTTCTCCAGAGTATCAAGCCTTCCAGGACCCAAGCAGATGGTTTTTTCAAGGGCTTCTGGGAGCAAGCATTTGACTGTTTATTTCCAGATCCAGGGATGTCTATTATGGATGGAGACATGTGTACTGGAGAGGAGAGGCTAGAAAGTCTTCCTGCGGGTATTTTTGAAATGCACGTGACAGGCCATAGCTAGAGTGTATATAATGCTGTCTATGTTTTGGCTCATGCTCTGCATACCTTCTACTCATCCCGATCCAAGCAAAGACCAAGGGCATATGGTAGAAGTATTGAAATTCATTCTCTGCAGCCTTGGCAGGTAATGTCTTCACAACAAAATAATCTCATTGCAAAGTACAGCAATGCTGTTTATCCTTCAGCTTATGCTTTGCATGTGTGACGATGGGTCCCACTCTCTACTACAAAAATGGGGTACAGGAATTCAGAGGGGGAAACACCCACCCTCTTCTCCTGCCACCTCAAAAATAAACCCCTTTTACTTGTGGGTTTCTTAGTAAGGAGAGCCTTCCAGCTTACGTGGCCCGGTACCTTAAGAAACTCTAGGCTGTCCGACGGAATAACCTCTTGCCTACAGTAAAGGGTCTCCCTCAGTTTGATTCCCCACTGTAAAAGTTTGCCCTTTTCACTCTGGCAACTTCTTGGCACCTCAGGTTACCCTACTAAGCCTCCTCCATGTAACTCCAGGACACAAACTGCCACCTCCCTGCCTGAGGTGAGTTTTGCCCTCTCTTGAGCCCCCACGGCTGTGAGTCCTGATACCTCGCTGGAATAATAAAGACGAACCTTTTTTGGCAAAACAGAGATGAAGTTTTATTGTCTTAAAAGCATAAGTGTTTCTTTAACGTTTCATGTGTTTATCCGCTTTGTTTCAGTTGTACAATAAAAAAACTCAGTCAAACATTTAACTTCAAGTTTTCCTAAATCTTAACTAAATTCACAGTCTCCTGACCTCTCCACTTTCTTCCTATATCACACCACACCCTCCTCCCTCTCCCTAACTGACCAAACCGACTCTCCCTTCTTTTTGAACTAGGAACAGTCCCACCCCCATCAGAATTCTATGTCAGTCAGGCTGGAGGTGGATTAACTCTTTGCCAGCCAGGTAGGAATAAACATTTCAAAACTGCGTCAATTCGTCACATAATGCCATTTACACATCTAGATCCATACAAAGAGCAATATTGTTGAGTAATGTTGATGACCTTCAGTCACTGCATCCATGGCAGTTAATGTCTTTACATAAAAAACAACCATTTCAATTCACATTTTATTATTATTTTAAATTATCATATGTGAGAAACAGCTGAAACAGGTGACTATTCTAATGAATCTTATACATTCAAAGAGCTTCATGGGGCTTACAGGACATTTCATTATGCCATTGGAAGACATACTTAAGTTCAGTCTGAAAACTTTTCTCTCTCTCTTTATACTAGGTTGGCTTATTTCTGCAAGCTGTTGCATTTAACAACTCTGCTGGGGTGATGGTGTCCTTCAATGATAAAGGGGAATTGAGTGGTGGATATGACATTACGAACCTGGTCACATTCCACAACAACTCTTTCCAGAGAGTGAAAGTTGGGAGAGTGGATCCCAGTGAAGAAGAAGTCTTCACCATTAATGAAGATCTAATTGTCTGGCATAAAACATTTAATCAGGTAGAGATAGTGGGGATTTCTTGGGCAAATAGGCAATGAGGATGTGCGAAGGTACTACCGTAGTTCTACCTAATGTAACCCTGTAAATAACCCCACAAATACGACTAGGCTGCAGAACGAAAGACTATAGAACTACATTCATATTCAGGGCCAGCCCTAAGGTAAGGCTGGGTGGCGCAATGCGGCAGGGCTCTGGGCCATCAGGGGGCGCAGCCGTGTGGTGGAGACCGGACGTGGCACCTCCCCGCATCAGCTTGCTGCCCTCGCCCGCCTCCGCCATACCGAGCGGCGCCCGGAGCCTCTGTCCCATCAGAGTGCTGCCTGCCCGGAGCGGCCCTCAGGGCATGGCGGCAGGAGCTGCTGAAGCGCCAAGGCCCACCACAATGTACACACGCTTCGCCAAACCCTTGCAACGCGGGAGGGCTGCCAGGAGGCAGCCGGCCGCTGAGGGTGAGCCCCGGAGACTCCGCCTCTTTCCCCACTATAAAAAGGTGACATGGGGTGTGTGTGTCTCTGTGTTTGTGTGCCGGAGGGGTCTTTGAATGTGGGGGGCGGGGCACCGGAGGGATTTTTGAACCACGGTGCCAGGGCGCCAGATATCCTTGAGACGGCCCTGTTCATATTCATATTTTATCTCCATAGATGATAAAACTATGAACTCAAGCATAGCTAATCATGTGGCTTTGGAATGATTCATATAAAAGTTATCTACAATCTCCCACCCCAAATCTCAAAGCCCTCCCATGTTTGTGCGTAGGTGCTTCCACTTTCTTTGTGTAATGAACACTGCCACACTGGTCATCATCATAAGAAGAAGGAAGAGAAAAAGTTCTGCTGCTATGATTGTGCTCCATGTCCAGAAGGGAAGATTTCAGACCAGAAAGGTAGGTTCCTAAAATTATGTCAGCGTGCATGATGTGGCAAATGAATTGCCACTATAATGTCTCTTTTGCAATCAAACACAATCTATTCAGTTTGATGTCTCAGGTGAATTGCCACTAAAATGTCTCTTCTATTTGTATTTCAGATACAGAAGACTGTTTCCAGTGCCCGGCAGACCAATATTCAAACAAAAACAGAGATGCTTGCATCACCAAAATTAGAAACTTTCTCTCTTATAAAGAACCTCTGGGGATCAGTTTAGCTTCAGTTGCTGTTTTTTTGTCCATCATCACAGTTGTGGTGCTAGGGATATTTATTAAGCACAAGGACACACCCATAGTCAAAGCAAACAATCGGGACCTCACCTACACTCTTCTCCTCTGCCTCTTGTTCTGCTTCCTCTCTTCTTTGTTATTCCTTGGCCAACCTTGTATTGTGACCTGCTTTCTCCGACAACCAATTTTCGTCCTAATTTTCTCATTGGCTGTTTCTTGCATCCTGGCCAAAACCATCACTGTGATTACAGCTTTCATGGCCACCAGACCAGGCTCCAGCGTGAGGAAGTGGGTGGGGAAAAGACTATCCCTCTTCATTGTTTTCACTTGCTCCCTTATTCAAGCAAGCATTTGTACTATGTGGCTGGCAACCTCGGCTCCCTTCCCCGATTTGGACTTTCATTCAGTAAGTGGAGAAATTATCGTGCAATGTAATGAAGGGTCAGTCACCATGTTCTACAGTGTTTTGGGCTACATGGGCCTCTTGGCCATCACCAGCTTCGTTGTAGCATTCTTAGCCCGCAAGTTACCTGACAGCTTCAATGAAGCCAAGTTCATTACATTCAGCATGTTAGCATTTTGTAGTGTTTGGGCCTCTTTTGTTCCTACTTACCTGAGCACCAGAGGAAAAGACATGGTGGCCGTGGAAGTCTTCTCTATCTTGGCCTCCAGTGCTGGGCTACTGGGCTGCATCTTTTGCCCCAAATGCTACATCATTGTGTTGAGACCTGAGCTGAACAGCAGGGAGCAGCTAATAAGAAGAAAACATTAAAGGATTTGTCCCTTCTTTTACACTGACATGTGTGTTTGGCAAGCATTTTAGGTACAGATCAGTCCCCCCCCTCCATTATTTCATTAATTTATTTCATAAAAATGTAGGAAATCTCAAATTGGTCATATTACCAACATTCTAGTCATCATCCTACTCACTAAGTGGCCAACCAAATGTCTATGGGATGTCCAGATATTTGGGAGGAGATACATTTATATACCGGTAACATTATTTATAGATATTTACTTAAATATGACTTTTATAGGAAGGACAGGAAAGGATGTACTGGAGGAGGATGCCACTCTGTATGTCAATGTGAACACTGAGTCCAGCAAACTAGAAATCCAAAAAGGGGAAACATTATGAGCAGTGATTCAGGACCCCTAATGTAATTTAGTATTTGTGCTATTGTGCACCTTATAACAATGCTCAGGAAAATCTTGAGAGGCAGAAATCAAAGAAGCATTCAAAAGTGAAATTCTTGTTGTGGTGGGTGATTTCAACTCCGCAATAAAAGAGAAGAATAGTAAAAAGGAAGTTGGTAAGCAAAGTCAATGAAATAAAGTCCCTCCAAAATGCTTAGGAGTTGTCTAAAAATACGTTATTAAACTATATACTTCTGCTCTGCAAAGGTGGTACCAGGGGTCAAGGGGGTATTCATGTGGTTACGGATTATAGTCAGATAAGATATTAGAGGCAAGAAGCTTTCTTCAAAATCCATTTGTTGCTACAAAGGAAGATATTGGGTGTTCTAGAAGCTACGAACATGAGTCTGACCATAGCTGCCAAGTTATCCCTTTTTTAAAGGGATTTTCCCTTATGCTGAATAGGCTTCCTCGCGAGAAAAGGGAAAACTTGGCAGCTATGAGTCTGACCAAACTGCAGGAGGCAGTGGAAGACAGGAGTGCCTGGCGTGCTCTGGTCCATGGGGTCACGAAGAGTCAGACACGACTAAACGACTAAACAACAACTATTATAAGAGATGAAGTTCTATACTCAAGAAACAAAAAATAAACTGATACGTTGATAAATCCTGGTGGACATGATCTTGCATCCAAGGCTTGAGGGACTGCTAATAGTGACTTCCCTGAAGACCTCAAGGTATCAGGGCGGGGATATAAGGAATTTGGGCTGGGCAATATCTGCTTTTCAACATCATAATATATCACCAGCTTAACAATGTGAAATACCAATATACCATAATGTCTGAAATAAGGATGGAGCTCTGTAGAGGCAAACAGGTTAATGTCTTGGCAACAGAGGCTCAAGAGCAATTCTCTGCAGGATTAAACCCCACTGTGTTCTACTAAATTAATTTCTCCTTTCCTCAGGGGAAAGCAATATTGAATTTAATAGGGCTTGCTTGTGAGTAGACAGACAAAAGCCCCCCCTCCCCCAAGTACCCATTCCACCAGTCTCTCCCTTTGTATCAATATATCAAAGAGATAACCTCCTTTTAACAACAATAACAACAACCACCTTCCTTTTTAATATAGAGGGAAGCTATTCAGGGGGAACCAACAATTTAACCATCACCAGAAAATAATAAAAAACATTTCCCCTTTTTCTTTTTTTGCTGGTGTTGGTGGGTGAGAGGGAAGAAAAATGAAAAATGAAGAAGTAGAGGGTATACTCCCAGTGGAGTATAGGGTCAGGTTTAAGGTGCTGGTTTTGACCTTTAAAGCCCTATGCAGCCTAGGACCCTCCTACTTAAGGGACCGCCTCTCCTGGTATGTCCCGCAGAGGACCCTAAGGTCCATGAATGATAATAGCTTAAAGGTCACGGTTCCTAAGGAAGCCAGACTATCCTCCGCCAGGGCCAGGGCTATTTCAGTGACGGCTCAGACCTGGTGGAATGCTCTGTCCATGAGACTAGAGCTCTGCAGGACTTGATCTCCTTCCGCAGGGCCTGTAAGACAGAGCTATTCCACTTGGCCTTCAATTTGAATTAGCCTGGTCCTCTATTCCCTTTTCCCTTTCCTCTTCTATGAATAAACCCTTTCTGGGACCCCACATTTAAATCCTCCCCTGGTCTCCTTGCTGGCCTTAGTAGGACCAACTTGGCCAGTTAGCCCTGGTGATCATTTTATGTCTATTGACTGGGTTTTTTTTTTATCCCCGACCCCTGAATTTTTGAATTTTAAAGTCACATTTTAATCAATGTTTTATATTTGCTGTTAGTCGCCCTGAGCCCGGTTTTTATACTGGGAAAGGTGGGGTATAAATAAATATTATTATTATTATTATTATTATTATTATTATTATTATTAGAAAAGCAAATAAGGAATTACAGGATTAGGGAATAAATACGTGAGAAAGCCTAACCCCATATAAAGATGGCTGATATATCAATACATCATACAAAACTGGTTTGAAGCCCACCTTGTCAGTATATCATGAATCACAATGTATGTGTGTGCTGTGCAAAAGATCATGAAGTGGGAAAAGCCGTGAAGCCAGTCACTGCTCCTCTCAAAGCAATACCACCATTGTGGTAATTCAGAAAGAGCTGTAGCTCAGTGGTATAACATCTGCTTTGCATGCAGACAGTCCTAAGTTGAATTCCTGGCATCTCCAGATAGGCCTGAAAATGCCCCCTGTCTGAAACTCAGGAGAACCTGAGTAGAAGTTAGACACACCAGCTACTAATGGTGCCACCCAGGACTAGAACTCAGAGCAGGTGATTATATCTCCCTATAATTATCCATATCATAATAATCAGTTTAGTGGACTGTTTCCCAGAAGGCACCAGAAATAGCACCAGTAACCAATTCAGAAAGTGTCTATAAAACCTTCCTGTTGTGACATTTAGAGCCGGAATGAGGGACAAGAGATTGGCAGGGCTTTGACACATTGAATTGTGAAAGTTCCTCCACTTTCCATGATACGAGACTTCTGGCTTCAAATCCATGTATGCTTCCTGTCTTCAGTGCTTCTCTTTGCAGTGTATAGTGACAGATTCCTTTGCTATCAATTGTTAGTTCCTTTTAAAGCTGAGATAGGTGCCAGTGGCGAGGCTTTAGGTGGACACAGGAGATTCTGCTCAAGGGAACAACATTTATGCAGAGATGGTGAAGTGCCTGTTGTTGTTGCTGTTGCTGTTGCTGCCTCTGACGGGGTGCAAAATACATTCCGTGAAGTGCCCTGGAATGGACTCCCTCCCCGTTCCCCATGAGTGGTACGAGCCCGGGAACCTCCTCATTGGTGGGATTGCTTCTCAGATCCTTTATATTTCCCCCAAATTTTCCTTCCAGGTATATCCTTCTCAGGAGCTGGGCATTGATCTTCCAATGTAAGAAATTCTTCCACTTCCACATCTGATAACATTTGAATTGGGAAGCAGAGGGATTATAAGATATAAGACATGGTATTTCTTTTTTAAAAATACATATGAGATGCATTTACTGCAGCATTAGAAGAATTCCCCCTCCCTAATGAAAAAAAATGATTAAAAACCCCTCCCAGTTTAAGAGGTCAATTATCAACCAGCCTTAAAAGAATTGCCACTGCTTTATAATAAAGCACTGGCTTTGCATGGATAAGACCTTAGCTTCAGGGGCAGAGAACTAGTAAAAGACTTAATAGACAAACTGTTTTGAAGGGACAAATATACCACATATTTTGCTATCTGTTTGTGGTCCTCCCTCTCTATCTCTGATCAGCTTTGAAATTAGTTCTTTTTCACTGCCATTGTGATTGTCTCCCTTCCCCCGCTCCATCTATTCAAAAACGCAGAAAGACTATTATACTATATTTAAATAGGAGCATTTCAAAATTGAGATACGGTTTATGCAAAGTTATGGAAGTCCTAGCATTCCTGAGTTCTGAAAACTCCATTGTACACACACTGAAGAACTCGTTTTTGAAAGGACGTGTAACTCCTTGCAGCATGGTGACAAAGTTCTACCAGCACATCCTGGCTTTGGCATTTGCCATCAGTGAAATCAACGAGAATCCCAAGATTTTGCCCAATGTCACACTTGGGTTCCACATCTATGACAGCTACTACCAGGAGAAGATGTTCTATCGTACTATGCTAGACTTGCTCTTCAAATCACAGCGGTTTGTTCCCAACTATACATGTGGCACCCAGAAGAACCTAGTAGCCATTATTGGTGCACTTGGCTCTGATATCTCTTTCCACATGGCAGACATCTTAGTCCTCTACAAGATCCCACAGGTAATAGGGGTGGACTGGTGGGCTAATCTTACATGTAATTCATGTTTTCTAATTCTGGGGTGATGCTGGAGCTATGAAAGCCACAAAGGAAAGGCTGTCTGTAAATAATAATAATAATAATAATAATAATAATAATAATAATAATAATAAATTGTCCAATATTTAAAGAACTGGGGAATGGCTTCTCAAAACTGGTAAACTGGGGAATTGCTTCTCAAAACTGGGAAACTGGGGAATGGCTTCTCAAAACTGGTAAAAAAGAGGGGACAGAGTAAGGGGAGTCTAGCACACACACACCCTTTATCATGAGACTGTGTATAGATTAAATTATGTTACCACGTTTCTTCCAAATGCAATATCCCAATGAACCATTGAAGATAACACTGTTTAAGCAAAGGTAGAAATTAAAAGAAGAATTTTACCTCCACATATGCGGTATAAAAGGCAATCACATAAGAATGCACTCAGGTTTTCTTAATATCCAAGCTCTATACAAGCAATCTTTATTTTTATTTTGGTCTTTCAGCTTGCGTATGGATCCTTTGCCCTGGAAGAGGGTCATACAAAACATGCCTCTTCCTTTTACCGCATGGTGCCCAGTGAATCCCAGCAGTATTTGGGGATTATCAATTTGCTTCAGCATTTCGGATGGACATGGATTGGGATCTTTGCTGTGGATGATGACAGTGGAGACCATTTTTTGCAGGCTTTAGAGCCCCTGCTTTCCCAGAATAGAATCTGTCCAGCTTTCATACAAAGAATCCCAAACCAAGGCAATTTCCTTTCTTTTGATGAATTGATTGATATGGGGTGGAGTATTAACACCCCTTTCATGGAGAGCAAAGCCACAGCTTTTGTCACTTATGGTGAAACTATGACCATCATGTGGTTGACCACCATAGTAGCTATATTCTTCCATGAATATAATGAAGTCACTTCTGTTGGGAAAGTATGGATTATGACAGCTCAGATAGATTTTTCTGTAACATCCATGATAAGGACATGGAATTTTCAACTATTCCATGGAGCCATATCTTTCGCAATTCACTCAAATGAACCTAATGGGTTCCAAACATATATCCAGAACAAAAAACCCAACTCTGCAGATGAAGATGGATTTTTCAAAGTTTTCTGGGAGCAGGCATTTGAATGTTCTTTTTCAAATTCCATGTTGTCGGAGATACTGAATGCAACATGTACTGGAGATGAGAAACCGGAGAGCCTTCCCAGGTCTGTGTTTGAAATGGGCATGACTGGCCACAGTTACAGTGTCTATAATGCCGTCTATGCTATAGCACATGCTTTGCATGCCACGTACTCCTCTTGGGTCAAGTACAGAGCAGTGATGGTGTTTGAAAGTCTTGACCTTCACAGTGTTCAACCTTGGCAGGTAATGTCTCCCAAATGAAATGGTTTTATTCTGGTAAAGTAGAAAGTGAAAGAGCACCTATCACTCACACCCATGTAAAATGATTTATTTGTTATGATCATTGTCATTTGCTGCCCAAGCTACCTGATAATGATGTTCTTCAAACTTGGGTCCTCAGATATTGTGGGTGATGGAAGTTCTCGGACAGTTCTTGACTCAGAAAAGATTCAGCTTATTCACTCTTATCCTTTCCTGAACTAACACCAATTTCAAACACCTTGTAATCAGATGATGAGTTCTGAAATTGGTTTAAATCACAATACTGATGATTTTCCCTAGAATTGTCAGGTAGATGACAGACACTTGATGGTTCCTCATCTGTCCATTTCAGTATGCCTCTGAATACCAGGCACTGGGAATCATTAATGGGGAGAACGTCTTTGCATTCAAGGCTTGATTGTGAACTTCTCAAAGGTACTGTGTTGGCCAATGTGATACTGGGATATAGGCCATTATTATGTTTTCACAACATTGATTGTGTGGGAAAGCAGTCTCCCAGCATCACCTTCTGAGATCACCCCTCCTGAAGCAACTAAAGCTACTGAGAAATAATGCTGATCTTTCCTATGCTGACTAGATGCCATGCAGAAAGAGAATCCAGTGTCTTCTAATTTGGGGAGGTGTTGGGGGAGGGAGCATTCCGATTTCATAAAAGCCTTAACAATGTTTAAAAATTGCATTTATATTCCACGGTAGCCTACATAGTTCTCCTCAATTCAGTCCCACAACAACCCTATGAGGCAGATGAAACTGAGAGGCAGTGACTGGCCCAAGGTCATTAAGTGAGCTTCATAGCCAAGTTGTGATTTGAACCTTGGTCTCCCAGATCCAGGTTCAACCACTGCACAATAATAAAACTATTTGGAAATATTGTAGCGAATGACATCTAGCTATATCTGTACTTGATTGTATTTGATTCATTTGCTATGGCTTGTGGATGACACAAATAAGATTTTATCTTATCCAGGTCATACCCATGTTCATACAACTTCACAAAACAACTTCGTCATGCTTCTCCTTTTCCTTTTCCTTTTGTTCCTGCCAGCTTCACTCCTTTCTTCAAAGAATTTCTTTTAACAACTCAGCTGGAGAAAAAATGTTTTTTGATGACCATGGGGAATTGATAGCCAGATTTGATATCATGAACATGGACCTGTTCCCAAACAATTCCTTTATTAAAATGAAAGTTGGAATGATGGATCCGAGTGCTGGGGAAGGGAAACAATTCACCATTAATGACAATATCATTGTGTGGCACAGCAGCTTTAAGCAGGTGTGGATTCTTAGATACTCTGGGCAACAGCTCCATTATCAGGATAGGTGATTCAGGGTATGTGATTGGAGGTCTAAATGATCCAGAAGTATACCCTACAAGCTATGAACAGCTCTGTCCAGGGGGAGAGCAACATGCCATGTTCTGTATTTAGGCACATCTATAGTTATCATTTTTCTTTGTGTGACAGTAAATCAACACTCCACCCCACAATTTATCTCCCTTCATTGCGCTGGATAGGTGACACCTATTTCTGTATGTGGAGATTCTTGCCGCACTGGTTATCAGAAGAAAAAGAAGGAAGGTGAGAAGTTTTGCTGCTATGATTGTGCTCCATGCCCAGAAGGGAAGATCTCTGACCAAATGGGTAAGTAATGCACTTCATCAATTGTTATACTCCAGTGGCTTAAATAGAACATGGGGTGGGGTGGCTCAAATTTTGCCAAAATTTTGTAAGCACTTCTGCAAATATTCAGGAAGGAAGGGTCACATAAACATCGGCCAGGATTGGCCTCTGCCTGCTCAAGCAAAATGAGGTCTTGTGTCTCTGTTAAGCTGAATGAGAAATGACAGCCCCTTAAAGTAGCTGATGGGAGACAGAATGCAACCCACAGGGAACACTTGGGGATTGAGAATATGTTCAGTGGTGGGTTGACTTTTGTCCTCTCCCAGCCATTTTTTGGCAGGCGCAGACAGGGATGCCAACAAGATGTTATGGGTTCAGGGGACTGGAGGTATATTTGGCCATGGCTCATTCATAAAAGAGCTCATGGATCTGCAAGTTGCATAAGATTTGTGTAAGTATACTATACAATGAATTCTTAAGTAGGGCCTAGACTTTAGCTCCTGCATCCTAGGAGACAGGCTAAGCATTTCTTCTTTTTCTAATGTTGCTTTTGCTGTGTGAGGGCAGAGGATTTCTTAATATACACAGTAGCTATTTTATAGCTGTATTTGAAAAAAGAAAAGAAAAGATTTATACTGAGTAACCTGAGTTCAGACAAATTCACCAAAGGAAATATGCATCCTTGTTCCTAGGAAGAAGAGAAGGGCAAACTACTGAGATTCCAAGCTCTAGAAAATGAGACAGAAACTGAAAAAGTGCACCAAAGGGGATGGAATACAGTAGTATTGTTTTTGGAGAGGCCAACATGGACTTCTGTTGCTTAGGTGTTGTTTCTTTTTCAAGTCACTTGCCAATCACAGCTCTGATTCGTTGGCTAAAGAATAACCAACCACTCAAAATATATTTACAGAAACAAGTGGAAAAGATGAGACTCATAGCGGAATTATGAGGGGCACAAATAAGACCAAGGAAATTAAAGAAAGAACCAAGCCAGATATGTGTATGCAGACCATCAGAGAAATTTAAATCAGAATATAGGAGAGGCTGGAAGTCACGATAGGATGGAGGGGGGTGAAGGGGGTGGGATAACAGATTTTAGTACTGCGTAATTTGAAATGTCCTTTCAAATCTTTTTAGACATGATCCTATGTTTTTTTCCCCTTTATTATAAATTTATCAACTAAATATGGATTCAGATACGGAATGTTTGATATGTCATATCATGATAAGTTATGTTATGTTACGTTATGTTATATTAGGTTATGTTATGTTACATTATTAGGTTATGTTACATTAAGATTATGTTACATTAAGATTTGAGTTTAATTCTTTTTACTATTGTTTAGTTTGTAGGTCTGTTCGTTTAGTCTTCTATTTATTTTATTTATTTATTCTTTTCCCATTATATATGTATGCTTTCCCCCCCTTTCTTTTCTATTATCGCTGTTATATATGTCTTGTTTTAAAATCTCAATAAAGATAATTAAAAGAAAAAAAGATATCACATGATAACCTAAAAAAAAAAGAATAACCAACCACTATACAGTCCTAAGACTCAGATACAATTTGCGTATAAATTGGCACAGTGATGATGAATCTCCTTTCCTTTTTCAGACATGGATGAATGCTTTAAATGCCCAGATGATCAATATCCTAAACAGAGTAGAGATAGATGCATCTCCAAGCTTATGACATTCATTTCTTTTGAAGAATCTTTGGGGATCAGCCTTAGTTCGGTTTCTGTTTCTCTTTCACTCATCACCACTTTCGTGCTAAGACTTTTCATCAAGCACAGAGATACCCCCATCGTCAAAGCCAACAATCGGGACATCAGCTACATTCTCCTTGTCTCCCTCCTCCTCTGCTTCCTCTGTTCTTTGCTGTTTCTTGGAAGACCTACGAAGGTGACCTGCATTCTCCGTCAAACTACTTTTGGCATCATCTTCTCTATGGCTGTTTCTTGTGTGTTGGCTAAAACCATCACTGTTGTGATTGCTTTTATGGCCACCAAACCAGGATCTAGCATGAGGAAGTGGGTGGGCAAAAGACTGGCCAACTCCATTGTGCTTTCAGGCTCTCTTTTTCAAGCAGGCATTTGTGTGGTTTGGCTGGCAATCTCTCCCCCATTCCCAGATTTGGACATGCACTCCCAGGCTACAGAGATTATAGTTGAATGCAACGAAGGTTCCGTCCTCATGTTTTATCTTGTCCTGGGATACATGGGCCTTCTGGCCATCATCAGCTTCAATGTGGCTTTCCTGGCCAGGAAGTTGCCGGACACTTTCAACGAGGCCAAATTTATCACCTTCAGCATGTTGATGTTTTCTAGTGTTTGGATGTCCTTTGTCCCTACCTACCTGAGCACCAAGGGGAAATATATGGTAGCTGTAGAGATCTTCTCCATACTAGCCTCTGGTGCTGGGTTATTGGGTTGTATCTTTGTCCCTAAATGCTACATTATTCTGCTGAAGCCCAAGCTGAACATCAGAGAGCAACTAGCAAAGAGATATAATTAAGGAATCCAATAATATATTTACATTCTACTCAGTGTTAGAAACTGAGATATGAATGCTAAGAACTGAACGACACCATAAACCTAGGTTATAGGTTCAAAAATGGAATGTCTAGGCACATTTCTTATAACAAGACTACAAAGCTGAAAATGAATGAACTGCAGCTAAAATATTATGTTTATTTTTCACATTGTCTAATTTTTCCCCTGCCCACCTCCCTAATATTCTTAAGATGGTCTCTTCTCCAGTGGGGAGGCAGTAAAAAGTCATCCTTTCCTTCCACTCTGCAATTTTTTATCTAAAATCTTAGGCACAGTACTGTGCCCAGAGCTCACAAACTGTTTGTGCTAATGAAATTCCCTGTCATAAAATGCAACTAGAACAATGGGCGTTTCGAACACTGATACTACTGTAATGCTAATCTGATATTACATTTGCATTTCGTCTGAGGTGTTTGTGGCAATGGAAGCTGTGGACCTACCCTATCAGTTAGTTCAGGATACCATATCAGTTGATTCATTTCATTTTTCTCACATATCTGAACAAATTTAAGAAATAAAAATATGATTCATCAATTAAGGCTATGACCTGTTTCTGTTCATTTTTTTGGTACTGCAATCAGATTTAAAAACAAAGGACACGGGGATATAAACAATATAAACATATTACAATATAATAATAATAATAATAATAATAATAATAATAATAATAATTTATACCCCGCCCATCTGGCTGGGTTTCCCCAGCCACTCTGGGCGGCTTACAACAGAAAAATGAAATAAAACAATTAAACATTAAACACCTCCCTAAACAGGGCTGCCTTCAGATGTCTTCTAAAAATCTGGTAGCTGTTTTTCTCTTTGACATCTGATGGGAGGGCGTTCCACAGGACAGGCGCCACCACCAAGAAATGTAAAACGTGATATTAACGACAGTTTGAACACTTACAAATTAAAAAAGTGCATATATTAAACACAATGGCTGTATTTTACCACTGTCACGTGCTTCTCAGTATCAAGTGCTGGGAATCATAAGAAGAGACTGATGCATTAGGTTAATGACCCATCTAATTCAGCATCCCACTCTTACTGTGGCCAACCAGATGCTTTTGGGAATCCAGCAAGCAAGATTTGTCTACAAGAGATCTCTCTGCTCCTCTGGTTTCCAGCAGCTGGTACTCAGAAGCATTGCTGTCCATAGTCACCATGGCTAGTTGTCATCAATAGTCTTTTCCTAATCACAAGTGGGACGCGGGTGGTGCTGTGGGTTAAACCACAGAGCCTAGGGCTTGCCGATCAGAAGGTCGGCAGTTTGAATCCCTGCAACGGGATGAGCTCCCGTTGCTCGGTCCCAGCTCCTGCCAACCTAGCAGTTCAAAAGCACATCAAAGTGCAAGTAGATAAATAGGTACTGCTCCAGTGGGAAGGTAAATGGCATTTCCGTGTGCTGTGCTGGTTCCCAATCAATCCAGCCTAAAATCATACAATTAGCCTTTTTAACCCGCTCCCACCCTTTCCGAAAACTTCCACCAATATTTTTTAAACCAACTCTGCTGTTTTCCCACTTCTCTTGCTGCTTCCCAGCACCCTCCTTCTTTCTTCCCATTTTCCCAGAGATTTCCTTGCACTCCCTCTCTCACTGGGAGTGCAATAGTCCCCCCGGTTCTCCCTTGAGGAGTTCTTTATTCAGATCCAAATTCTGTTCCACATCTCTCACTTGTGGGACATTCCAGCCGTCTTCCTCCTCTCCTTTACAACTTTTAAATTCCAAGTCTATTGTTTGTGATTTTTCCTCCAATTCCTCCGAACAAGTCTCTTCTCTTTCCACCTCATTTTCCTTGCTGCACCATGCATCACTTAATTGTTTATTAATTTGTTGCAATTCCTTAGTATTCTTGACCAGTTCATCTTTAATGTCCAAAAGTTCCAAATAGAGCTTTTGCCAATATAAGTCTTGTGATGGTGTTGAGTCTGCCATAGGTCTTGCCTTTTCAGATCCCATGGGAAAACAGGAGATAACCAATCCGGAAGGGGCAGGAATCAAATTTCCAAATAGACACCATTTTAAGTCCAGTTCTGCCTATTCCACTCCATTTTAATTCTTTTGTTATAGCTCCAAGTCCTAATTCACAGTCTTAAGCACCTCTTCAATATCTCTTTGTAAATTAATCCAATCCAATTCACTATAAAATATTCCAATCTTGACAGCAACAAAATTATAAATCCATTCACTGGTCTCTCCAGGGACCCAGATCCAGCTTCCTGGGGGGGGGGGATTTTTAACTTCCTTAAAAGTCTTGCAGGCAATTTACCTCAGTTCAAACCTCTCCCCCCCCAAGCTTGCTTCAGGGGAGCATTTTAGCAGTCCAATTCCCAGTAAATTGATTGCTTCCTTTCACCTTTCCTGCTAGGGGTCAGGTTACTGCTTCAAAGCTGTTATGTACTGAGCTGAATCCTAGAACAATAGGATTCAGAATCAGCGGGAGCTACCCAATCCAACTCCAGGTGGAAGTGAATCCGCAACCTGATTGGCCTGCTGGAGCAGCCAATCAGGCGGCTGGCAGAAGTGAATCTGCTACCTGATTGGCCTGTAGGAGCAGCCAATCAGGCTGCAGGCAGAAGTCAATCCACAATATAATTGGCCCACAGGTGTAGCCCTGAAGTAGCCAATCACGCAAGGCCCATTGTGTAAATAATGTATATAAGCAGATGGTTTTGGGAAAAGAGCCATTCGTCTTCTCTTCTCCTCCTTGATGACTATGAGCTGAATAAAGAGCATGAAATTCACTCTCGACTCCGAGTATATTTCAAAAGCAAATCAATGTGGGAGTCTCCCACCGTGACCAATTCATTAAAATTATTTAGCCAATCAAGGTTTTTACTCACAATGTCCAAAATCAGCAGAATTTTCTTTTTGTTTAGGAACAATCTCCGCTGTCAGCTCAGAGCTTCACTCCGAGAGGGTAACAATGGCGCTCGATGGCATGCAGCACCCCACTCGCTCCGGAGCTCCTAACAGGGCTTGCCGGGGAGTAAAGGGGTCGCTTTTTGGGCTCTGCCGAGTAACTTCGTCTCCAGAAAGCCCAATCTGGAGCTCTTTTGGGACCGCGTTGCTCTCTCGGCTCTTCCTTCCTCCTCTTGGAGCCCGTTCCCTCGGAGCTCGAGGGGAGCGTTGCTGCGCAGCATTGGCGGTAGACCAGAAGTCTCGCCAGAAGCAGCTTTGTCATGCTGGCCACATGACCTGGAAGCTTTATGCCGGCTCCCTCGGTCAATAACACGAGATGAACGCCACAACCCCAGAGTCGGTCACAACTGGACATAATAGTCAGGGGTCCCTTTACCTTTAATCACAAGTGGAGAGAATGCAAGCTTCCACTGGGAGAATCAAAATGCTAAACCAGATGGGACTTGGGCCTGATTCATCAAGGGTCTTCAATGTCTTCATTGAAGTGAAATGCTTTCATTGCAGAGTGCCACGTGAACTTGAGAATTTGTATGTGGAGTGGTGGTGGTGGTGGTTAAGTATGACACCAATTGTGTCATTTTCTGTATGAGTCCAAAGATGCTTTCTATTTGTTTTGCATCTCCCGGGGGGTGGGAGGGGAGGAATGTCACCTCTCCTGCCAATTGTCTCATTAAGAACCAGATCTCTGCAAGTGTATTTCTCTCTCTTCTTTATTTAAAAAGATTGTTGTAATTAAAGCGGCAGACTACAGCTCCAACAGGATTCCAGGAGACATGAGGCAAACAAGGTTTTAAATTCAGGTAGGTAGCCGTGTTGGTCTGACGCAGTCAAATTAAATTATTATTATTTTTTTAAAAAAATGTCCATTAGCACCTTAGAGACCAACAAAGTTTGTTCTGGTTTTAAAAACCTCCCTCTTATGCTTTTTGGAGCTGGGATTCAGGGAAACAGGTGGTTTGCTTTGTGGTGGTCCTTACATTGTGTATTTCTGCCTTCAAAAACAGTGTGTGTTTGTTGTCATTCAAGTTTGGGGTGGGCACATCAATATGTGTCAATCTTGTATTTCTTTAGAACAGTTTTCTGTTCATCTGTGGAAAAGAATCCTAAACTTTTGACAGTCTCAATATGAACATTTCTAAGTACATTTTATAAATTTAAGGCATGTTGGTGCTGTTGTTCAAGCCGTAAGCTGTTACTACAAAATTCAGAAATGTGCAAAATCCAAGGTATAATTCTATATTCCAATCTTATCTGTGTATCAGTTGAGGAGATATGAAATACATTGCTTCACTTTAAAAAGCAAACTCACTGAAACTCTCCTTCATTCCTGGATTCAAGGCATGGTTCATTTCTGAGAGAGATTGCTGCCATTGCCTTCTTCTACCAAATACATGTCTCCTGCTTGCAAGCAGCTAAAGGCCAGACACCTACTAATAATTCACTATATAGTTAATTTACAGCACATCTATTCAGATGTAAGTCTCAGCTTTTAACCGAGTTTAGTCTCAAGTAAATGAGTAGAGGATGGCAGCCTTGGCTTTGGTGTAGAACGGTGTTTCCCAAACTTGGGTCTCCAGCTGTGTTTGGACTACAACTCCCATCATCCCTAACTAGCAGGACCAGTGGTCAAGGATGATGGGAATTGTAATCTGAGAACAGCTGGAGGATATTTTACCTAGAACGGCCATTTTACAATGTGCCCATAGCACTAGCTAAAAATTTGAAATATGTCTAGTAATCCAAAAATGTTGTTGACCAACATCTGGACAGATTTGTGAATTGGGCTGCCTTTGAAGGCTGCTCAAAAACTTCATCTCTGAAACAATAAATCTACAATAAATCTACCTGCTTTGCAGTTGAGATTGGGAGATTGGCACTTATTTCATTGATATTACACAAGTTGCACTGGGATGCTACTGGGACTTTACATTTTGTTGCACATTGTGGAGAAGCTCTCTCAAGAAATAAGGTATAAATTTGTTAAATAAAAATAGATTGATAAGTGTTGTTGTTGTTTAGTCATTTAGTCGTGTCCGACTCTTCGTGACCCCATGGACCAGAGCACGCCAGGCACTCCTGTCTTGCACTGCCTCCCGCAGTTTGGTCAAACTCATGTTCGTAGCTTCGAGAACACTGTCCAACCATCTCGTCCTCTGTCGTCCCCTTCTCCTAGTGCCCTCAATCTTTCCCAACATCAGGGTCTTTTCCAAGGATTCTTCTCTTCTCATGAGGTGGCCAAAGTATTGGAGCCTCAGCTTCACGATCTGTTAAGTATGCGATTGATAAGTATGCTTCCATTTTCTGAACATTAGACATCATTTGTTGGAAGCTGCCTAGAGTGGATGGGGGAACCCAGCCAGATGGGCAGGGTATAAATTATTATTATTATTATTATTATTATTATTATTATTATTATTATTATTATTATTTTCAGAATTTACTGATTACGTCTCCAGGCAATAAGACAGTTCCACTGTACAGTAGATGCATTTTCCAGATGGGATCTGCTCACCATGGAAATCTGAAACAAATATTCCATTTCTAATTTCTTTAGGGAACAGAAGAGATGTGTGGTCAAATCTCAAAAGAAAGGTCTTCATATCTCTTACCAAAAATGTGGGGGGGGGGAAAGCTTGAAAATAGTTATAAACAATCCCATCTGTCAGGTATAGTTGGGAGTGCGGGTATAAAGTGGTTGGCAGGACTCTGTTACTATTAGTAACAACAAGTCTCCAATTTTTCAACTTATTAGCTAGTACTCACATTGAAGTGTTGGCAACCTACGGTAAGTAAGGATTCAATAAAAGTAAGTGTGATGCATCTCTCTGAAAGAGGTGTATTGTCACCTTCCCCAATAAGGGCTATATGCCAGGGCTGTCCCCCTTTGTGGAGAACAGTTGGCTACTAAGTATAATGGCTACGTTCCACCTCCACCGTCGGTATTGCTTCTCAATGCCAGTTGGTGGGAATCACGTGTGGGGAGAATGCTTTTGCTTTCAGAACCTGTGGGTGAGCATTTGGTTAATCATTGTGATGTCTCAGTTCTGGGCTACATGAGCCTGATATTCTGATATTCTTGACCTGGCTCAACAAAACAGCTCACACCAGACTACAGGATCAGTTTTAGCTTAAATCAAGTATTACTGGTCCTCTTGTTGATCCCATGTCAATACGTTCTAGGTTACAATTTTATTGCAAAACTGGAGTTGGACAGTGGATTTCGTTTTAGGATTTAGCACTTATTTGTTTCCTTAGGTAAGATTATGGCTCTGTGTCAGGTCCTGATTTTCTTGCAGGGCTTTGATCTTCAGGGAAATCTGAAGTTTTCTCTCCTACAAAAACAAGGCAACTTATTTGCAGTTACTTCAGAATCTAAAGTCTGAATGAGTAATTATCTACCTCTGCAATTATCCAATTCAAAATAATTGGTTCAGTCACCCAAATATCGAAAGGCTTTAATAGAGACACTAAAAAATAGTCAATAAACAGCTTGGAAAAGTATTAAGGAAACCCAGTGCTCACTGACAGTTGGGAGTGGGGGACAGTGGGCGGTATTTGATAATGATTACACACAGCACCACTTTTTCATATTGAACACCCAGCATAAAGAGAGAAAGAAGGATCAGCTATTTAAATTAGTATTTAAACTATGCTCATGCTAAAAGCATGGGTGATATGTTTCACCTTAGGAAGTGAATTCTGAGAGTGAGGCAACATTTAACGTAGTCAAAGTCAGGCAGTTGGTGTATAGGAACACCAAGGAATCTGCACCCTAGGAGGAGATTTATTGCAACTATGCAGAGGCTTTTGCTACTGCTTCTGCTACCCATTGTGTGCAAAGTCAATACAATGCAGTGCCCTGGAGGTGATCCGATCCCTGTTCCACATGAATGGTACCAGCCAAGTGACCTCCTGATTGGTGGGATTGCTTCTCATATATTTTACCATTCCTCAGAAATTCAATTTAAGGAAGATCCTGCTCATGAGCTACTTGAGGTTCCACAGTAAGTACTTATATTCCCCACTTTTTAATGAAATATAACTTGTCTTTTAGAAGGCTGCATGTTTGTGTGAAGCAGGAGTGACTAGCGATACCCATCCAGCAGCAACTTCACTCCCACATACCTGTTGCTGTTGTTGTTAATTAATGATGATGATGATGATGATGATGATGATGATGATGATGATGATTTATTATTTATACCCCGCCCATCTGGCTGGGTTTCCCCAGCCACTCTGGGTGGCTTCCAACAGAAAAATAAAACACAGTAATCTATTAAACATTAAAAGCCTCCCTAAACAGGGCTGCCTTCAGATGTCTTCTAAAAGTCTGGTAGTTGTTTTCCTCTTTGACATCTGATGGGAGGGCGTTCCACAGGGCGGGTGCCCTCTGCCTAGTTCCCTGCAATTTGGCTTCTTGCAATGAGGGAACCAGAAGGCCCTCGGTGCTGGACCTCAGTGTCCGGGCAGAATGATGGAGGTAGAGATGCTCCTTCAGGTATACTGGACCGAGGCCATTTAGGGCTTTAAATTTCAGCACCAACACTTTGAATTGTGCTCGAAAATGTACTGGGAGCCAATGTAGATCTTTTAAAACCGGTGGTATGTGGTCTCGGCGGCTGCTCCCAGTCACCAGTCTAGCTGCCGCATTCTGGATTAGTTGTAGTTTCTGTACACTACCATTTATACATTAAATCTGTATACTACCCTTCATTCAAAGATTGCAGGGGAGTTCACAACATAAAAATAAAAAAATGAGAAGACAAAATATATTGATGATAGAATTGCATTAGAGGAAATTGCTTGAAAAGGATCAGGAGAAATATGCACTATGATGCAGAATTTCAAAAATGAAAACAGCAAGAAATAAAAGACTATTCTAACAAAAATGAATGGGATTGAGGAAAGGTGGTATCAAATGCTTAAGTGTGAATTAAAGTATTAATGTATCAACTCCATTGGCAGTATAGTGACAAAGTTCTATCAGCACATCCTGGCCTTGGTGTTTGCCATCAAGGAGATCAACGATGATCAAAAGATCTTGCCCAATGCTACACTTGGGTTCCGCATCTATGACAGCTATTATGATTCAAGGATGACCTATCGTACCACTTTGGACCTGCTCTTCAAATCACACAGATTTGTCCCCAACTACATATGTGATATCCAGGAAAACCTCATAGCCGTCATTGGGGGACTTACAGCTGGCATATCTATCAATATGGCAGAGATCTTAACCCTCTACAAGGTTCCACAGGTAGGATCTGTGTTTTGGAAAATGAGGGAGAATGCAAATTAAAAGAGAATGCTTATTTTTTTAAAGGGTAGAGTTGGGTGAGCAATCCTGTGGCAAAATCTTCCGGGATGAGTGACACAGAGGAACTCCGGCCTCAGACAGGTTCAGAGAGTGTTAAGTCCCCAATCCTGGATCAGCTGAAGATATGCTACTAAAATATGCTCATCCCATCTCAGCTATGGTTTAGCCACTACTGGTGTAAGTCCTGCACTCAAAAGGCCTCCCAGGGTGGGACGGAGGCAGGGCTTAGGCTGGATCCTAAAATTGTTCAGTTTGCTTACATGAACTGGCAACTCAACAGGTAACACTAATTAGTGTCTTTATTCCTTCTGCCAGGCTTAGGTAAAGCAGAAGAAATATACAATCATACCTTGGTTTAAAACCATAATCCGGAGGTCCATTTGTAAACCAAAATAGCTTGTAACCCAAGGTGTGCTTTTGCCAATGGGGCCTCCCCCCCAAAATTGTTCATAATCCAATTTTTGTAATCTCAAAAAATGTTGCAAACTGGGACACGCACTTCCAGGTTTGACGTGTTCGTAATCCAAAATGTATGCAAACCAAGACATATGCAAAACAAGGTACTACTGTACTGGAAAATGCATATTTTTCTCAAAAAATTGATTAATTGTCATTTTTTTGGAACCCACAAAGTTCTTAAATGAATATTTTGTTATAAAGTCACATTCTCATAGCAAAATGGGCACACATATAAATATCTTAACTTATCGCTGCAATAAAGCTACGGTATGTTTTCTTTTAGCTCACCTATGGTTCATTTGCCACAGAAGAGAGTCAAGCATTGCAGAGCTTTCCCCTTTACTGCATGGTCCCAAATGAAAGCCATCAATATATTGGCATTATCCGTTTACTTCAGTATTTCGGATGGACATGGGTTGGGCTGTTTGTTGCAGATGATAACACAGGAGAACATTTCTTGAAGACCCTGGAGCCACTGTTTTCCAAGCATGGAATCTGTTCAGCCTTCACAAAAAGAATCCCAGAGCAAGTTTCCATGGAAAATCTAGGTGAAATAACTAATTTAATGGAAAGAATTTTTGTATCTCTCACAGATAACAAGGCCAGAACCCTTATCTGCTATGGAGAATCTTTGACAACTGCCTGGCTGAGAATGGTTAATATTTTTAATGATCTTGGACATAAAGAAAGTGCTTCATTTGGAAAGGTATGGATTATGACATCCCAGATAGATTTCACATCTACTGGCCCTCAGAGAAACTGGGATTTCCAGCTTTTCCAAGGTGCACTTTCCTTCACAATTCAGTCAAGAGAACTTCCGGACTTTTCAGAATTTCTCCAGAGTATCAAGCCTTCCAGGACCCAAGCAGATGGTTTTTTCAAGGGCTTCTGGGAGCAAGCATTTGACTGTTTATTTCCAGATCCAGTGATGCCTATGATGGATGATGACACATGTACTGGAGAGGAGAGGCTGGAAAGTCTCCCTGCTGGTCTTTTTGAAATGCACATGACAGGCCATAGCTACAGTGTCTATAATGCTGTCTATGCTTTGGCTCATACCCTGCATACCTTCTACTCATCCCGATCTAAGCAAAGACCAAGGGCATATGGTAGAAGTATTGAAATTCATTCTCTGCAGCCTTGGCAGGTAATGTCTTCATAAAGAAATCATTCTTTTATTCGCATAAGTAGACCTTATGGTTGCAAAATACAACGTTTTTAAAATCCCTTAGCTTATGGTTTACATGACATGTACACATCTAGATACAAACAAAGAACATTTTTATTGGAGAAACTTGGTGACCTTCAGTCTCTGCATCCAATGAGATTACACTCAGCATCTTGGAAAAAACAGATGAAAAAGTGTTATAAATTGTAATCACTGAAACAGATTCATGGGTTTACATCTCATTCTGTACTGGGACCATATAATGAAGTTCATTCTGAAAACTTTTTTCTCTCTTTAAACTAGGTTGACTTATTTCTGCAAGATGTTGCATTTAACAACTCTGCTGGGGTGATGGTGTCCTTCAATGATAAAGGGGAATTGAGTGGTGGATATGACATTACGAACCTGGTCACATTCCACAACAACTCTTTCCAGAGAGTGAAAGTTGGGAGAGTGGATCCCAGTGAAGAAGAAGACTTCACCATTAATGAAGATCTCATTGTCTGGCATAAAACATTTAATCAGGTAGAGATAGTGGGGATTTCTTAGCAGACTGTCTGTTGGGCAAATAGGCACTGAGGATGTCCAAAAGTACTAGTCCTACCTAATGTAGTCTTGCAGAGGAATAAATAACTATATTTATGCACGTCTAATACTTGTGGAACCTTGCTTAAATATCATGTGGCTCTGGAGATGACCTGCATAAATTTCTCCACCGATCTCCCACCCCAAATCACAAAGCCCTCCTATGTTTGCGCCTAGGTGCTTCCACTTTCTGTGTGTAATAAACACTGCCACCGTGGTCATCATAAGAAGAAGAAGGAAGAGAAAAAATTCTGTTGCTATGATTGTGCTCCATGTCCAGAAGGGAAGATTTCAGACCAGAAAGGTAGGTTCGCGAAATTTTGTTAACATACATGAGTAACTCAATATGATGTGGCGAATGAATTGCCGCTAAAATGTCTCTTCTATTTGTATTTCAGATACAGAAGACTGTTTCCAGTGCCCGGCAGACCAATATTCAAACAAAAACAGAGATTCTTGCACTTCAAAAATTAGAAACTTTCTCTCTTATAAAGAACCTCTGGGGATCAGTTTAGCTTCAGTTGCTGTTTTTTTGTCCATCATCACAGTTGTGGTGCTAGGGATATTTATTAAGCACAAGGACACACCCATAGTCAAAGCAAACAATCGGGACCTCACCTACACTCTTCTCCTCTGCCTCTTGTTCTGCTTCCTCTCTTCTTTGTTATTCCTTGGCCAACCTTGTATTGTGACCTGCTTTCTCCGACAACCAATTTTCATCATAATTTTCTCATTGGCTGTTTCTTGCATCCTGGCCAAAACCATCACTGTGGTTACAGCTTTCATGGCCACCAGACCAGGCTCCAGCGTGAGGAAGTGGGTGGGGAAAAGACTGGCCATCTTCATTGTTTTAACCTGCTCCGTTATTCAAGCAAGCATTTGTACTATGTGGCTGGCAACCTCGGCTCCCTTCCCCGATTTGGACTTTCATTCAGTAAGTGGAGAAATTATTGTGCAATGTAACGAAGGGTCAGTCACCATGTTCTACAGTGTTTTAGGCTACATGGGCCTCTTGGCCATCACCAGCTTCGTTGTAGCATTCTTAGCCCGCAAGTTACCTGACAGCTTCAATGAAGCCAAGTTCATTACATTCAGCATGTTAGCATTTTGTAGTGTTTGGGCCTCTTTTGTTCCTACTTACCTGAGCACCAGAGGAAAAGACATGGTGGCCGTGGAAGTCTTCTCTATCTTGGCCTCCAGTGCTGGGCTACTGGGCTGCATCTTTTGCCCCAAATGCTACATCATTGTGTTGAGACCTGAGCTGAACAGCAGGGAGCAGCTAATAAGAAGAAAACATTAAAGGATTTGTCACTTCTGTTACACTGACATGTATGTTTGGCAAGCATTTTAGGTACAGATCAATCGTCGTCCCCCCCCCCATTATTTCATTAATTTATTTCATAAAAATGTAGGAAATCTCAAATTGGTCATATTACCAACATTCTAGTCATCATCCTACTCACAGTGGCCAACCAAAAGTCTATGGGGTGTCTAGATATTTGGGGGAGAGATACATTTATACAACACTATTTATAGATATTTACTTATTATGTCATATTATGACTTCTAAAGGAAGGACAGGAAAGGATGTACTGGAGGAGGATGCCACTTTGTGTGTCAATGTGAACACTGAGTCCAGCAAACTAGAAATCCAAAAAGGGGAAACATTATGAGCGGTGATTCAGGATCCCTAATGTAATTTAGTACTGAGGATGTGCTATTGTGCACCTTATAACAATGCTCAGGAAAATCTTGAGAGGCAGAAATCAAAGAAGCATTCAAACGTGAAAATCCTGTTCTTATACTGACATGTGTGTTAGGCAAGCATTTTAGGTGCAGGTCAATTTGGTTTTCATTATTTTAGTAATTTATTTCATAAAATGTATACAACACTTGATTGTGGGAAATTTCAAAGTGCTGTACACAATGTGCGACAAATGCTACATCAATGTTTTGAGACCTGAACTGAACAGCAGGGAGTAACTAATAAGGAGAAAACATTAAGCATTCTACCTGTTGGTCACCACACCATAAGATTTAGCCATCATTGATATTTCCAAGTCATAGAAGAAGTCCCGCATGTTATGAACTATTGCAGGGTTCCCTAAACTTGGGTCTCCAGCTGTTTTTGCACTGCAACTCCCATCATCCCTAGCTAGCAGGACCAGTGGTCAGGGGTGATGGAAACTGTCATCCAAAAACAGCTGAAGACCCAAGTTTCGGAAACCTGAAAGAAGCATTCTATCTTTCAGCCACTACATTATAACATCTAGTCATAATCCTTCTTGCACACAGTGGTCAAATAGAACACTATCGGAAGTCCAAGTATTTGTGGGGAGATACCTTATGTCCCACCTTATGTGGGACAAGAAGCTACAGTTAGAACTGGATATGGAACAACTGAGTGGTTCAAAATTGGGAAAGGAGTACGACAAGGTTGTATATTGTCTCCCTGCTTATTTAACTTATATGCAGAATTCATCATGCGAAAGGCTGGACTAGATGAATCCCAAGCCAGAATTAAGATTTCCGGAAGAAATATCAACAACCTCAGATATGCAGATGACACAACCTTGATGGCAGAAAGTGAGGAGGAATTAAAGAACCTTTTAATGAGGGTGAAAGAGGAGAACGCAAAATATGGTCTGAAGCTCAACATCAAAAAAACCAAGATCATGGCCACTGGTCCCATCACCTCCTGGCAAATAGAAGGGGAAGAAATGGAGGCAGTGAGAGATTTCACCTTCTTGGGCTCCTTGATCACTGCAGATGGTGACAGCAGTCACAAAATTAAAAGACGCCTGCTTCTTGGGAGAAAAGCAATGACAAACCTAGACAGCATCTTAAAAAGCAGAGACATCACCTTGCCTACAAAGGTCCGTATAGTTAAAGCTATGGTTTTCCCAGTAGTGATGTATGGAAGTGAGAGCTGGACCATGAAGAAGGCTGATCGCTGAAGAATTGATGCTTTTGAATTATGGTGCTGGAGGAGACTCTTGAGAGTCCCATGGACTGCAAGAAGATAAAACCTATCCATTCTTAAGGAAATCAGCCCTGAGTGCTCCCTGGAAGGACAAATCGTGAAGCTGAGGCTCCAATACTTTGGCCACCTCATGAGAAGAGAAGAATCCTTGGAAAAGACCCTGATGTTGGGAAAGATTGAGGGCACTAGGAGAAGGGGACGACAGAGGACAAGATGGTTGGACAGTGTTCTCGAAGCTACGAACATGAGTTTGACCAAACTGCGGGAGGCAGTGGAAGACAGGAGTGCCTGGTGTGCTATGGTCCATGGGGTCACGAAGAGTCGGACACAACTAAACGACTAAACAACAACAACAACCTTAGTATAACATTATTAAAATTGCTTAGGAAGGACAGGTATGAATGTACTGAAGGAGAATGTAACTTTGTATGTCAAAATGGTCATTGGTTCCAGCAAGCTATAAATCCAAAAAGGGGCAAACTCCTCCCCGGAAGTCATTATGAGTGGTGACACAAAAGCCCAAGAGTAATTTAGTACTTGGGTTGTACTATTTTGCCTCTAATAACAATGCTTGGTGAGAACATGAGATGAAGAAATAAAAATAATAAAAACCATTCCGAACAGGAACTGTTGTAGTAATGGGTAATTTCAACTCTCCTTAAAGAGACTATACCCTAGAACAGTTGGTCACAGAATGGATTAGGAAGAAAATGACCTTGGACTTTATCTTAAGTGGCAATCAGAACTTGTTGAAAGATGTCATGTTGTTTAGCCAGTTGGAAGCAGTGACCATAGTGCTACTAAAATAAATATAAATGGCAAATTGCCAAGAAAAGCCATTACAGTCAAATTCTACTTCCAAAGAGGAACAGAGGGGATTGTTGTTGGCTTTTTTTAAAAAAAAAAAAAGGTGGGAATTTGCGATGTGATGTAAATGAAATCAAATTACTCCAAAATGCTTGGGAGTTGTCAAAAAACCAGTATTGGAGAATCACCTGTAGTATACAGTATACTGCAGATCTGTGGAGGTGTTATCAGGATGAAGGAGGTGCTGATGTGGTTACCAAGTATAGTTGGAAGATGTTAGAGGCAATAAAGATTTCTTCATAAATCCATTTGTCTACACAGAGAAGCAGATGTCTGCACTTAAATTAAGAAACGAACAACAAAGAAACTCACTAAGATACAAAATAAAATCTGATGGTCATGGGCTTTGTACCTGAGGCTTGAGGGACCACCAATAGTGACTCCCTCAAAGACCTCAGAGGCATAAGAGAAGAGACTTAAATGTATGGGATATCCTATTCAACATTGTGCTAAGTCCCAAACTGAACAGCAGGGAATAACTAATAAGGAGAACACATTAAGCATTCTATCTTTCAACTACCATTGGTAAGGGGTATCCTGCACCCAAATTGTAAATTTATGAAAGAACCTTGAACTTAGCCTAATAAAACATTAACAGCTAGTGCAAACTTTTTAGCATTGAACATATGTCTTGGTGATAGCCTTTCCCTCATCAACAGTCTAACCACAGCTTTTGTCACATGTTGAAGCCTTCAGACAAGGTCCAAAGGGAGCCTCACATAGAGTGCATTGTGATAATTGAATCTTGGTATTACTCATGCATGGGTCACTGTGGTCAGACTATGACTGGTGTTCCAGCCATAGCTTGCAAAATGCATGTTGAGTTTATAGAAGAAAAATCCCTGCTTAAGCAGAGTCAATGTTGATTGCAGTGCTTTTTTTAAAAAATGTACTCTCATTTTGACTTAAGAAAATCACCATTTTATACTTCAAATCAGGGAAAAAAATACAAATACAACAAAACTGACCAATCACTGTGCTAGATTCCAAATCCTACTTCACACATTAAACACTCACTTCTGTCCGAGACTCAGGAAACACCGTGACAGGAAATGAGGCCGCCATCCGGGGCAGCAACGGAACTGACGAATCACTGTGCTAGAGACGAAACAAAAAATGTTAAACAAATTTAGTTTCTTTTCCCATTAGATACACAAAATTTTTAGGGGTATGCATACCCCTACGTACCCCGAGGGGGAAAAAGCACTGCTTGATTGCTTGATTGACTGATTGATTGCATTTAACCCCACATTTTCTCCAAGGAACTCAAGGTGGGTTACACATTCTCCTCCTCATTTTATCCTCCCAGACATCTATGGTTAGGCTAAAGGAGAATGACTGGCTCAAGGTCACCCAGTGAACTTCATGGATGAGTTTGGATTTGAACCCTTGAGCAAACTTCCAAGTCCAAAAGAAGCAATCACTTTTAAGATAAGATGATGTGAGATAAACAGAAACAGGCTAGCAGGGAAAATAAGAATTAGAAACTGGGGGGCGGGGATAGGAAATCATGCCATACAGCGGTGGAGCTTCATGCTCCGCCACCAGGGGCGGAGAGCAGGCGCGTTGCCCCCAGTGACATGGCGCACATTTTGGGGCGGGGTGTGATGCGCGTTTTGGGGGCGTGCACAATGACGTGGTGTGCATTTTGGGGCGGGGCGCGCCGTGCGCAGGGGCAGGGCACACATTTGGGGGTCGGGGCGGGCAGCGGCCATGGCGTCCCTAGGATTGCGTCACTCTCTTCTGGTGAATGCTGGAGATGCCCCTATCTTCCTACGCCCCTGATGTCATAAGCAGCAACAGAAAAAAAATGGTGTACTTGGTTGTCCCTCCTACTTGCCTACAGAGAAGAACAAGGGAACTTTCCTGACATAACCCTTGTTTCATTTCCCAGTTTGTTTCCCATTTGTTGTGCTTCTCTCTAGCAACAGTATGTTGGGGCATCTCCAGCATTCACCAGAAGCTGCTGGGCGAAGATGCCAGGCATACTACTGTGCAGAGGGAATGCCACAGTTCAAGTGCCACAGAGAATGGTCGAAACGCCTCACTGTCCTGTTGGAGACTGCTCCTCATGGAAATCTGGAACCAAGGTCCCATATCCCATCTGTTCAGCAAGCAGAGAAGACTTCTGATCACAAATGGAAGAAATAAACAATGTTTTTCCTACCAGAAGGGTCACTCAGTATCAAAACACACTGAGAAAGCAATTACTGTCCCCCTGCAATTATCCAATTATCCATTTGCTCATGCAGTCAAAGCTTCAGAGACTTTCAAAAAGGCAGGAGGAAACAATCTGTAAGCAAGCCTCTATGTGGTTATAAATGAATGAATACCTGTGCCATGGGAAGCTGGGATTAAGTGCAAGAGGCAGGCAGGGCCATCTTTGACACTTTTATCCCTTTGCTTTTTATAAGCTCGATATAATGAAATAGGTGCAAGGCAGCTCATATTTAGAAGTAAGATTTGAGGAAAGCATGTTAGGAAAAACATTGCTACTGCTTCTTCTGCCTTCCATTGTGTCCAAAGTAGGTCCCATGAAATGTCTCACAGGTGATCCCTTGCCTATACCACATGAATGGTACCAGCCAGGCAGTTTCCTCATCGGTGAGATTACTTCTCAGATCATTTACTTTTTCCATGAAGTTTTGTTCAAGGAACATCCTGCTCAGAACCTCTTCGACATTCCACAGTAAGGATCCCCCCCCTTGAATCTTTAATATTGCAGGAATTTTGTAAATATAAAATAAATATGGAGTAGTATCCAATGCTCTAAAGATTTATGCATGAGGAGTAATAAAACATTCATAGAAGTCATCTCTATGAGTATTTCTTGTGCATTGGAAAGAGAGATTAAATATATTGATATATTTTGCTCAAGAGATCACAAAGCGGCTATGCATTACAGATGACAAATCAAATTGTTTCCTGTAACAAAGTATAAATAAAGGTTTGGCTGGCGAGAATGGTGATACTTAGCTGTAGGGAATCATAAACAAATGGAAAAGATATTGAATTAGAAAGAGTTTCAATTGCTCATATAGATCAATGGGGTTATAGCATAACAGCTTCATGCATTGTAAATACATCATCAGAATTGGTGGGGGGTGTCTACTGTCAGGGTGGTGACCAAGTTCTGGCAGCATGTATTTATTCTGGCTTTTGCTGTAAGTGAACTCAACTCAGTTACGAACAGGAACTACGAGGTTTGTAGCATAATGAATTCATGCATGACAGACTCATCTTCTGAATTAATGAGAGTAATACTATTGGCAGAGTCGTTACCAAGTTTTACCAGCATGTTCTGGCTTTGGTCTTTGCTGTAAATGAAATCAACAAGGATCCAAAATTACTACCTAATGTGACACTTGGTTTCCACATCTCTGACACCTATTATGATGCAAGGATGACCTATCGCACCACCCTGGATTTGATTTTCAAGTCACATACATTTCTCCCCAACTACAAGTGTGGCACGCAGAAAAACCTCCTAGCCATCATTGGAGGACTGGGCTCTGACACTTCTTTCCACCTGATGAACATCTTAGGTCTGCACAAGATACCACAGGTAGGATAAGTGCATGGGTGCAGATGGTAATATTATATTTTTCTGTTATCTTTCAGAATAAAAAAATTAGTGACTTAGAATTTGACTGTATTTGCAAATAAGATAAGATCTCAATAACTTAAGAAAATTCAGCCAGAAAAAGACCCTATCTCTCACCAACTTCAAAAATTATTTTGGGAAAAATATATTTTATTATGCAGAAGCCTCCTGAAAAAAGTAGACTACTCTGAACATATCTCTGCAGTATCTTTATGTTTTCTTACAGCTTACATATGGCTCATTTGCCATAGATGAGACCAAAACAATGGAAGTTCCTCCCTTTTACCGCATGGTCCCAAACGAAAACCTTCAGTATATGGGGATTATATGGTTACTTCAGCATTTTAGGTGGACATGGGTGGGGCTTGTTGTTGTGGATGATAACAGTGGAGAGCAATTCCTAAAAATACTGGAGCCATTGTTTTCCAGGCATGGAATTTGTTCAGCGTTCACAAAAAGAATCCCACAAGAAGTTCGTATGGAGGAATTCATAAATCATTTTTATAGTTCAAGTCCAATTGATTTATCTCGGGAAGATCATAAAGCCAGTGCGATGATCATGTATGGAGAATCTTTAACAATCTTGCGGCTGAAAACCTTTGTGCCTTCACCAGAATCAGGAAATGCAGAAAACCCATTATTTGGAAAGGTGTGGATTGTGACAACACAGACAGATTTTATATTAACAGGTGCTGCAAGAGGATGGGATTTCCAGATGTTCCAGGGTGCCATTTTATTTGCTATTCACACAAAAGAGGTTTCAGGTTTCAGGGAATTCCTTCAGAATATAAACCCTACCAGGACTGAAAGAGATGGTTTTCTCAAAAATTTCTGGGAGCAAGCATATGATTGTTTATTTCCAGATCCAGGTATGCCTGCGATGGACGATGACGCTTGTACCGGAGAGGAGAGGCTGGAGAGTCTCCCTGCAGGTCTTTTTGAAATGCACATGACAGGTCACAGCTACAGTATCTATAATGCAGTTTATGCTTTGGGTCATGCTTTGCATGCAATTGACTTCTCTAAATCCAAACGCAGATCAAAGAAAGTTGGTAGCAATATCCAACTTCAATTTTTGCAGCCTTGGCAGGTAATTTCTTCTCAACAAACTCTGCTGATTTCAATCACCCAGATTTTACACCGTTTTTCTTTTAAAACCTGGGTTTACATTTCCTTTCTATTTCTGAAACTTGCAATGAATAGCATTCTGAAATCTTCAGCATGCTGTTTTTTGTGATTGATTTCATTCCTTTTTTTTTTTTTGAAATAGCTCCACCAGTTTCTTCAAGGCATCTCCTTTAACAACTCAGCTGGAGAAACTATGTCCTTTAATGATCAATGGGAAATGAGTGGTGGATTTGACATCATGAACCTGGTCACCTTCCCCAACAATTCCTTTCAGAGAATTAAAGTTGGAAGTGTTGATCCCTATGCTGCTGATAGGAAAATTTTCACCATTAGTGAGGATAACATTGTGTGGCATAGGTATTTTAATGAGGTATTGATTCTCGTTCTGTCTTAGTAAAGCCATTGTGTTCAACTCATAGCTGCCAAGTTATCCCTTTTTTTAAGGGATTTTCCCTTATGCTGAATAGGCTTCCTCGCGAGAAAAGGGAAAACTTGGCAACTATGGTTCAACTATGAACTAAGATTATAAAGCTGTTGAATGATTTCAATTACAGTGGACGCTCGGGTGGTGAACATGATCCGTGCAGGATGCACGTTTGCAACCCACAGCATTCACAGCCTGCGTCTGTGCTTCTGCGCACATGTGGGTTGTGTTTTGGTGCTTCTGTGCATGTGCAAAGCCTGATTTAGCACTTCTGCGCATGTACACAGCGCAATTTAGCGCTTCTGCACATGTGCACGTGCCGAACCCGGAAGTAACCCGTTCCAGAGTATCCGGGTTCGGCACAGAGCGCAACCCGAAAGGACATAACCCACAGCAGACGTAACATGAGGTATGACTGTATTCCTTTCACATTCAGAAACAATTACATGCATTTAAATTCCATATACTACTATTCCTGTTTTTAATATTATTTTACCTTTTCCAAACATATTTAATGAACATTGAGATTTAATCAACTTTTTGCTCTAGGTAAAGTAAGGTGAAAGACACCTAGACAGCTAAGTCCCATCAAAAAAATTATGGGATGTGGTGCTCATCTCATTTCAGAACAAGTCCTCTGCAGAACTGCCCCCAAATCCTTATCTTGTACCCACCTGTGTTCTATGTAACTGCCCTGAGTGTCATGCCAGGACGGAATAAAATAGAACCAGAAATAATTGTGAGAGTGATTTTTGTGTGTGAAATAATTGCCTACTCAAGTCCTTTGTATGTTCTGCAATGATAGTTTGAATATCACATAAAACAATGGGGGGGGGACAACAAAACCCACACTGACAAAAACACTGTGCACCTATGTTTATTAAATGTGATCGATTTCATTTGGTCTGAACATGCTTCACGGCTGTCTCCATCGTTGTGATATGGGGTTTGGGGAAACAACAGCAAGTAATAAGTGTATTTTTTGAATATCAGTAATCTAAAAACAAACAATATGTATATGAACAGGTGGTACCGCTTTCTGTGTGCAATGAATATTGCCACCCTGGTCATCAGAGGAAAAGGAAGGAGAGTGAAAAATTTTGCTGCTATGATTGTGTTCCATGTCCAGAGGGGAAGATTTCAAACCAAACGGGTAGGTAATGTCATTTTTCCGTAATACAGGCTGAAAATAATTTGCCGTATTCAATGAATTGTCACTGAGTTCAAATTTCCCCAACCTAAATTTCAGATATGGGAGACTGTTTCAAATGCCCAGAAGATCGGTATCCAAGCAAGAATAGAAATCAATGCAACCCCAAACTTATACATTTTCTGTCTTATGAAGAACCTTTAGGCAAAGGTTTAGTTTCAGCTGCAGCTTCTTTTTCTTTCATCACAATATTGGTGTTTGCTTCTTTCGTTAAACATAAAGATACCCCCATAGTCAAAGCCAACAACCGGGATCTCACCTACATTCTCCTCGTCTCCCTCTTGCTCTGCTTCCTCTCCTCTTTGTTATTCCTTGGCCAACCTGGGAAACTGGCCTGCCTTCTCCGACAACCAGCTTTCAGCATCATCTTCTCAGTGGCTGTTTCTTGTGTGTTGGCCAAAACCACCATTGTTTCTCTAGCATTCATGGCCACAAAACCAGGATCAAGAGTGAAGAAATGGATGGGGAAGAAAGTGTCATATTCAATTGCTGTTTGCTGTTCACTTGTTCAAATGGGTTTTTGCACCATGTGGCTCTCAACCTTTCCCCCATTCCCTGATTTAGACATGCATTCAGTAAATGAAGAAATCATTGTACAATGTAATGAAGGGTCCGTCACCATGTTTTATTGTGTCCTGGGCTACATGGGTCTCCTGGCCATCACCAGCTTCATTGTGGCATTCCTTGCCCGCAAGCTACCTGACAGTTTTAATGAAGCAAAGTTCATTACATTCAGCATGCTGGCGTTTTGCAGTGTTTGGTTGTCCTTTATTCCGACTTACTTGAGCACAAGAGGGAAAGGCATGGTGGCTGTGGAGATCTTCTCCATCTTGGCCTCCACTGCTGGGTTACTGGGTTGTATCTTTTTCCCTAAGTGCTACATCATTGTGCTGAGGCCTGAACTGAACAGCAGAGATCAGATAATGAAGAGAAAGAATTAAAAAAATTCTCCTCTTTTCTCCAATGTACTGCTTTCCATGATGGGCAAGTATTTCAGGTACAGATCAGCTACAAGGACAGTGGTGTAAAATAATACAGAAACTGTGAGCAGACTAACCATGGGCAGACAAATGAAGCTACGTATGTATACATTGTCAGCAACTAAGAGTTTAAGAACCGCAAAGCTTTTCAAAATGCCAAGATGGGTTCCTACTGCATTAGAGGAATAATTTTGTCTAATACTAATGATCTATTTATTCTTAATTTTAAGAACAGTTCCTTAAGGGAGCCAGAGAGGCCAAAAGGCAATCAGTTATGATGGGGGCTAGAGCTTAGCCAACTGATCAGAGGACATAGCATTAACAAAGTCACTGTGTTTTGATAAGAGATTCCAACCGTTTCTGAAGGTGCATTGGACCTCCTTTTCACCCTCCATTCACTTAACCCCTTCTCTCTCTCTCTCTCTCTCTCTCTCTCTCTCTCTCTCTCTCTCTCTCTCTCGTTTGTTCCCTTTGATCTTAAATATCATGTGATCATGTAATTTGAATGGAAAATTATGCTCTTTTATATGTTGAACTCGATAAGTGTACAACTATTTTATACAAGGAGTTCCACAACACCAGTGCTTTTCTTTTTTGGGTGTTTGTGTGTACCCCAGTAATCTCTATGAAGTTGCTACTGTAAATGCCACACTTTTAACATTTGGGGAGGAAAGAAGAAGCAGGTGCTGAGTACCCTTGAGTACCCCCTGAGAAAAAACACTGCACAACTCACATAACTCCTAAGCACTATTATTAAATCCAGCACTACCCCTCCTCTTATCACTTTTAACTGTTGTGCTGTTGAGACTGGCAGTGTCCTCACCCCATTTATGACACATCTGGCAGAGGATTTCAGAGCTTTAGGGGAAGGGGCATAGAGATATTGATCCATGGCAATGGCTATTATTGATTTCTTTTTTTCTTCTTCTTAATGGTGCTCTGCATTAATACAATGAATGTCTTTGTGTCTATCTGTCTGTTGATTGATAATTTGATATGGACATGATATTTATATTTTAATTGCACCAATGTCTGAGAAAGGGCTCTCCAGACAGACTATGGGGATGGAGAAGGGGGCAGAGAGCCAGAGAATGCCAGAAAAAGGACTCCCCAGAGAGGGTTAGAGCAGGCATCCCCAAACTTCGGCTCTCCAGATGTTTTGGACTACAATTCCCATCATCCCTGATCACTGGTCCAGCTAGCTAGGGATCATGGGAGTTGTAGTCCAAAACATCTGGAGGGCCGCAGTTTGGGGATGTCTGGGTTAGAGAATTAGAAGTGGAGGAAGGAGCAGTTCTTCTTCCTTCCCAGCCATTTGAAGACAGCTCCCCCAACACATGCCCTTCTCATCTGCTGGAGAAGAGGAGATAAATTCTCAGAGAAGTGAGAGAGGTCTGGAGCGGTCTCTAGCAACAACAGAAAGGGGGAGTGTGATTTGTCAGACGAAGGGGTAGGATGCCAACCAGAATCCCCGCGCTCGTAGGTTAACAAGGGTCAAGGAAAGACGTCAATCAAAGAATTGAAAGGGGATTTCCTGGAGGGTATCCTGTTGGCGTGGCAAGAATACACAGAGGAATTATACCAGAAAGATATGGAGGTCTCGTACACCCCAGGTAGTGTGGATGCTGACCTTGAGCCAGACATCTTGGAGAGTGAAGTCAAATGGGCCTTAGAAAGCACTGCTAATAACAAGGCCAGTGGAAGTGATGATATTCCAGCTGAACTATTTAAAATTTTAAAAGATGATGCTGTTAAGGTGCTACACCCAATATGCCAGCAAGTTTGGAAAACTCAGCAATAGCCAGAGGATTGGAGAAGATCAGTCTACATCCCAATTCCAAAGAAGGGCAGTGCCAAAGAATGCTGCAACTACCGCACAATTGCGCTCATTTCACACGCTAGCAAGGTTATGCTTAAAATTCTACAAGGCAGGCTTAGGCAGTATGTGGACCAAGAACTCCCAGAAGTGCAAGCTGGATTTCGAAAGGGCAGAGGAACCAGAGACCAAATAGCAAACATGCGCTGGATTATGGAGAAAGCTAGAGAGTTCCAGAAAAATGTCTACTTCTGCTTCATTGACTATGCAAAAGCCTTTGACTGTGTCGACCACAGCAAACTATGGCAAGTTCTTAAAGAAATGGGAGTGCCTGATCACCTCATCTGTCTCCTGAGAAATCTCTATGTGGGACAAGAAGCTACAGTTAGAACTGGATATGGAACAACTGATTGGTTCAAAATTGGGAAAGGAGTACGACAAGGTTGTATATTGTCTCCCTGCTTATTTAACTTATATGAAGAATTCATCATGCGAAAGGCTGGACTAGATGAATCCCAAGCCGGAATTAAGATTGCCGGAAGAAATATCAACAACCTCAGATATGCAGATGACACAACCTTGATGGCAGAAAGCGAGGAGGAATTAAAGAAACTTTTAATGAGGGTGAAAGAGGAGAGCGCAAAATATGGTCTGAAGCTCAACATCAAAAAAACCAAGATCATGGCCACTGGTCCCATCACCTCCTGGCAAATAGAAGGGGAAGAAATGGAGGCAGTGAGAGATTTTACTTTCTTGGGCTCCTTGATCACTGCAGATGGTGACAGCAGTCACGAAATTAAAAGACGCCTGCTTCTTGGGAGAAAAGCAATGACAAACCTAGACAGCATCTTAAAAAGCAGAGACATCACCTTGCCAACAAAGGTTCGTATAGTTAAAGCTATGGTTTTTCCAGTAGTGATGTATGGAAGTGAGAGCTGGACCATAAAGAAGGCTGATCGCCGAAGAATTGATGCGTTTGAATTATGGTGCTGGAGGAGACTCTTGAGAGTCCCATGGACTGCTTTAAGATCAAACCTATCCATTCTTAAGGAAATCAGCCCTGAGTGCTCCCTGGAAGGACAGATCGTGAAGCTGAGGCTCCAATACTTTGGCCACCTCATGAGAAGAGAAGAATCCTTGGAAAAGACCCTGATGTTGGGAAAGATGGAGGGCACTAGGAGAAGGGGACGACAGAGGACAAGATGGTTGGACAGTGTTCTCGAAGCTACGAACATGAGTTTGACCAAACTGCGGGAGGCAGTGCAAGACAGGAGTGCCTGGGGTGCTATGGTCCGTGGGGTCACGAAGAGTCAGACACGACTAAACAACTAAACAACAACAAAATCCTGTTGGCGGCCAAATGGGAGCCCAGATGCTTGAATCTCTTGAAAGGTAGCTGTGTGAATGGCTCTGAGTGTAATTACTGTATATAATAAAACTGATTGAAAGTTGACAGAGTCTGCTTGCTGCCTAATTAAGCCGAGGAGCCAACTAGATCATGACAACCAACTCGCTATTGGAGTGGAAAGTGAAACAATAACTGCACAAATCTAAACATATCAGTACTATCCAAAGTGCATATAACCCACCCGAAGTCTGCGTTTATCTGCAGTCCTTACTCACACAAGCAAAGAAAGCGTGGATGGCAAGCACTACCCAACAGCCAATCATTGGCCTTTCCAAAGCCCTATTCCTTTACTCCTCTGGTTTGCTAGTAAGACATGCTAGCAAAAAAGCCTGATGGCAAGTAATTGGCAGGTGGGAAAGATGAAACTCTAATTCTAAGACACAGCCATCTTCATTCCAGGACTATCATTGCTTGGTTTATTCTGTCAGGTTACTGGCTTTACCAGAGAGTGTCACTCTCCTGATTTAATTTGTTTTTCAGAGAGATCAGGAACCAAACTTTTCTTTCTCATTGCTTCCTGGCAGAGAAGGGATATTTGTGGACATTTACATGTCATTGAATCTTTGATCTTGCAGGCAGGAATTGATGTAAGTTCTTGCCCAATAACAAAGCGCCAAATTATTAATGCATCTGCTTTAGGGAATAGAGAAGACTTGTGGACTGTTCCATAAAGATGAACCAAATTTTTCCTACCCAAATTGTCACTCAGTATCAAAGCTTTGAAGAGGCATTTATTTTCCCCTGCAATTATCCAAATAACTATAATTTGCTCACCTTTCTGAAGCTTCTGAAGCTTTCTAGAAGGCAGGAGAAAACAGTCTGTAAGGGAGCCTGGAAAGTAGTTATAAATTAACCCTGGTGGCATTAGGCTATAATTAAGTGCAAGAGGCAGGCAGGTCCGTCTGTGACATGTTCCCCTTTCTGAACCTTGGACATCTAGGATTGGCAATCTCACATAGGATGCCAGTTACAATTTAGGGAACTTATAGAGTCAGAATCTCTTTTCTGCCAACATGTTAGAAATAGCAGCATTGATGCTCCTGCTGTTTCCTGTTGTGACCCAAGAAGAAACTATGAAATGTCACACAGGTGATCCCCTCTCTGTTCCACATGAATGGTACCAGCTAGGCTGCCTCCTCATTGGTGGAATTGCTTCTCAGATCTCTTATATAGTCAACCCGGTTACTTTTGAGGAACACCCTTCTCAATACCAGTTTGACTTTCCACGGTAAGGATCCCTCACTCCATCCGCATTTTCAAACCTGTAAACCTTATAATTATCAGGAGTATATGTGGATACTCTCCTTCCAGATATGAAAGCCTTCTTTGTTTGGGAAAGCAGGGTGTTGGTACAGGAAAGCCATCAGGAAGGACAAGCAGAGAGTATTGAAAAATCAAGGAAAAGTTTGGATCATGAATACTGCAAGGTTTCAGAATACACATGGAAAATATACATATGAAAACCAGCAAACTGTTTTGTGTGCACTCACACAATGAGCACACACAAAAAAATAAATCTCAAAAAGGGGAAATATAAAAGCCCTGACTAATGTCATTTGGGATGGGATATTGGTCAGCTAATGGGAACTTTAGTCTTTTTCAGCTCCAGTACAATTGCTTCTTTGGGAAAACTAAAGTTATATTTCTTCTTCTTGGTGACCTTTTCAGTACCCTAGATCAAACTCTTTCTCGAGTCACCACATACATTTCATTAAAGAGTAGAGGTCATGGATGTGGGTATTTGCCGGTGCATTTGACAGAGAAAATAAAAATGTATTGCTTTGCTCTGCTGATGAGCTCTCAAAGCCTGTCACAACAAGCCCATTCAATAGGACATATATGATCTGATGCAGCATAGATTGCAAAAAATTATTTTAACTGAAGAAGATTTATTACTATGGGAATATCAGAAATGAACAGGAAGAATGTAAAAAATAATGATCTGGTTTTAGAGGTGCAAACACATGGACACAAAATCACTTAATGAGAAAGGGATGCAAATATTTGATTCAACAGGTGCTTACATGGTATAATGGACAATAAATGGACAATCAAAGTGCAATCTATGATACAACATAGTACTAAACTTTGCACTCCTCATAGCTTGGTCTGTGTAAAAATTTCTGAAGAAGATACTATTCAAAAATTGTGGCACATCAGAAACAAAAAAGAAATGATATTGCAAACTCTGACGCAGTTGCACCTAGAAATTTCTGGGTTTGTAGCATAACGAATTTGTGCATTATGAACACATCTTCTGAGATATTAAAATACTGTAAACTCTCTTGGCAGTGTCATAACCAAGTTCTACCAGCACAGCCTGGCTTTGGCATTTGCTGTAAACGAGATCAACAAGAATGCCCATATCCTGCCCAATGTCACCCTCGGTTTCCACATCTCTGACAGCTATGACAGTGCAAGGATGACCTATCAGACGACACTGGACCTGATTTCAAAGTCACATACATTTCTCCCCAACTACAAATGTGGCAAACAGAAAACCCTTCTTGCCATTATTGGAGGACTTGGCTCTGACACTTCTGCCCTTATGATGGACATCATTGGCCTCTACAAAATTCCACAGGTAATATCTGTACATATGGATGTTGGAAAATTATTTGTTACTCAGCTTTGAAGATCCAAAGAAAGGAGAAATATTGATGAGAAGAAGAAAAATCTTGGGAACCTTATAATATCCCTATAACTCAAAATATCTCCTCAAGTATAGAAAAAACAGGACTGTACTTGATTAAATACTTATATAAGGATACTGTGCTGAAAGTGCGCTGCTCCACAAATGGGCAACTTACAGGATCTGTACCAGCCACAAAGGGAGTCAAGGAAGGGTGTATCCTATCCCCAGCACTATTCAACTTATATATAAATGATATTGTCCAATGTCTATCATCTCCAGATTTTCATGCCCCTAAACTGGCCACAAAACCCATCTCAATGCTATTATATGCAAATGATGTGGTTCTTCCATCCTAAACAAATGTAGCCCTAAAAAGAATGATGAGGTGTTTTCAGGATATTGCCAGAGAGAACAGCTGGCCATGAATTACAAGAAAACCAAAGCCATGGTTTTCTCAAGAAACTGTAGGGCCCATAGATGGCGCATGGACAACCAGCCAATTGAACAGGTCAAAGTCTTTAAATATATTGGCTTTATTTTCAGTCTACAGGGTCATGGGGAGCACACCAGAAATGTGCAAAATAAAAAGCACCCCAAAGTGTCAAAATTCTGACAGGCCTTTTCTACACAAAAGGTGGTAAACATATACCATCAGTCCTGGAAGTGTTCCAAGCTAAACCCCAACACAGTTATTATATGGGGATTAGTTTGGACAGGCACACACCTTGGATCTATGGTAGCTCTCCAAAGTTCATGAGGCAAATTTTCTCCGTACCAGCCTGTGTCCCAAAAGCATCAGTGCACCTAGAGGCTAATCTTCCCTCAGTAGAATTACAGATTTGGCATAGGACACATAACTATGGGCTTTGCCTAAACTTAAAGACCCTCCGGTCTAATATCCCTAGTGCTGCAAGATTGTCACAAGAGTGCCTGGACTAAAATTGTCTATCAGAAGCTTCACTCTTGTGATTTATCACCACAACAGCTACTTGCTTTGGGTTTTAGTAAAGCAAACAATCTAATTTGTCAGTGCTTAAATGATATTTAACATCAGAACAACTTGGCCACAATAAGGAAATTTTACCATGGTATGACTATTTTCCACCTACCCATTTTGACTCTCTTGCACCCGATATGCATAACATAGCAATTCAAAAATATAGGCATTCTGTTACGCTCACAAGATTGAAAGTATTGCCCTTGGCTGTACTTGAAGGACAATTCCAACAGATTCAACACGGAAAACGCTTATGTCCCTGTGGAGATGGCAGTAGAAAATTGGTGGCACATGTCCTTCTCGCCTGCACTCTTTATAAAGACTTGAGGAATGAGATTATCACCCTCTTTTATTTTCCATTCTGGGTTGCCCAGCCAGTGCGACAGTGTCCTTTCATTTGGCAGATCAAGATGAGCTCAGGTGACAGCAAAGATTACAATGTTTTTGGCTGATGCAATTAGAAAAAGATCTACTATTTGACTATTGATTAAAAACCCTAATATGTATTTTGTAGAAGAAGAAGAAGAAGAGGAGGAGGAGGAGGAAGAAGAAGAAGAAGAAGAAGAAGAAGAAGAAGAAGAAGAAGAAGAAGAAGAAGAAGAAGAAGAAGAGTTTGGATTTGATATCCCACTTTAACACTACCCTAAGGAGTCTCAAAGCGACTAACATTCTCCTTTCCCTTCCTCCCCTACAACAAACACTCTGTGAGGTGAGTGGGGCTGAGAAACTTCATAGAAGTGTGACTAGCCCAAGGTCACCCAGCAGCTGCATATGGAGGAGAAGAGGCACGAACCCGGTTCCCCAGATTACAAGTCTACCACTCTTAACCACTACACCACACTGGCACTTGAGTTTTTATTTTTTATTCTTTGTATATCGTATTGTTGTTTTATTGCTATGGCCGATGGCTGACACAAATAAAGATTCATTCATTCATTCTGTGGATGTGGATGTTGGAAACTTATTTATTACACAGCTTTGAAGTTCCAAAGAAAGGGGTAATATTGATGACAAGAAGTAAAATTGTGGGAACATTATAATATCCCTTTAACTGATAGATTTAGAAATACTTCAAAAATATTCATTGCATAAACCCACTCCCAGCCACAGACTTCTGGAATAAATAGATGGGTATTAATGAATCTCTGTGGTCTCTGTGCATTTTCTTACAGCTTATATATGGTTCATTTGCACCAGATGAGATCCAAACAATGGGTGCTCCTCCCTTTTACCGCATGGTTCCAAATGAAAACCTTCAGTATATGGGGATTATATGGTTACTTCAGCATTTTAGATGGACCTGGGTTGGGCTCTTTGTTGTGGATGATAACAGTGGAGAGCAATTCCTAAGAAAACTGGAGCCATTGTTTTCCAGAAATGGAATCTGTTCAGCCTTCACTAAAAGAATCCCACAAGATGCTCGTATGGAGGAATTCATCAATAATTTTAATGATGCAAGTCCAATTGATTTATCCTTCCAAAAACATAAAGCTGGTACAATTATCACATATGGAGAACCGTTAACAATTTTGTGGCTGAGAACTTTTATATGTTCACAAGATTCAGGAAATGAGGAAAACCCATTATTTGGAAAGGTGTGGATTATGACAATGCAGATGGATTTTATCTTAACGGGTGCTGCAAGAGGATGGGGTTTTCAGATGTTCCAGGGTGCCATTTCCTTCACAATTCACACAAAAGAGGTACCAGGTTTCAGAGAATTTCTTCAAATCATTAAGCCAAATTGGACTCAAGGAAATGGGTTTCTAAAAGATTTCTGGGAGCAAGCCTTTGACTGTTTCTTGCCAGATCCAGCAGGGGTGCCTCTAATGGATGATGACACTTGTACTGGAGAGGAGAGGCTGGAAAGTCTCCCTGCTGGACTTTTTGAAATGCACATGAGTGGCCACAGCTACAGCATTTATATTGCTGTCTATGCTTTGGCTCATGCTTTGCATGCCATGTACTCATCTACATCCAAGCATAGGACAATGTTGGTTGCTAACAATATTGAACTTCAGAACCTAAAGGCTTGGCAGGTAATGTCTTACCAGAAAATATTTTAATATACAGTGTAGTGTAATGTGAAGCTACACTCCTTAAGTCATTAAGGCAAATATTGGGTTCGTATTTCTTTCTATAACTGAAGCTTGCTATTTGCAAAGTGTTGTTATCCGTGATTCCCCCCCCCCCTCATCTTTTTCAATTAGCTCCACTTGTTTCTTCGAGGCATTTCATTTAACAACTCAGCTGGAGAAACTGTGTCCTTAAATGATAAACGGGAAATGAGAGGTGGATTCGACATCATGAATCTGGTCATCTTGCCAAATAACTCATTCCAGAAAGTGAAAGTTGGGAGGGTTGATCCCAGTGCGCATGAAGGAAAACAATTCACCATCGATGAAGATAGAATTGTGTGGCCTAGCGGTTTTCATGAGGCATGGATTCTGTTTAATCTTAAATTGAAAACTTTGTCAAATTTTCTATGCATTGTTTATTAACTCTGAGGTTTACATCACACTGATTCTTCATTTATGTCTTCCTGAAGTAATAGGATAAGTCTGCAAGTCTGATTTCAAAGAGTCTGCTGCGGGCAGTGGTTCACAGATGTTTTTACAATTATCAGTGCTGGAGATAGATAAGGTGGTGATTTCTAGGAAACTGCTGGTAGCTGAATTCCTTGTGCCTCTGACATATCCCTCCAGCAATACCCACATTCTGAGAGTTTGTCATTGGATGCTGGGCAGAATGAAAGCTTCAAAGTTTATTTCATTCATTCTGATTTACTTACTCTCGCCTCCATTTTTGGAATATCTTACAATATCTTACAATTAACACCAATTAAGGCACTAGGAGAAGGGGACGACAGAGGACGAGATGGTTGGACAGTGTTCTCGAAGCTACGAACATGAGTTTGATCAAACTGTGGGAGGCAGTGCAAGACAGGAGTGCCTGGCGTGCTATGGTCCGTGGGGTCATGAAGAGTCGGACACGACTAAATGACTAAACAACAACAAAAGGATGATTATGAGATTTTATTTAATTGAGATATCATAACCAATTCTTTTTCCTGGGGGACACAGGGATATGCATACCCCTAAACCTTTTATGAATCTAAGTTTGTCCTCATGGAGGGGCAGTATTTCAATATGAGTTGGAAAATGAGAGTACCCCTAAACATTTTTTTAGGAAAACAACACTGATTATAGCCATTTGATAAAGTCTGCTTTAAGACGCAACAGGAAGCAAATTTCATCCCTAGGAGTCTGAGAAGAACACATCCACTGTTAGAATTTTGTGAGAAGGTCTCAAATAAAACCATTTATTCTGAAAACACATAAACTTACAATTGTAACTTTTGATATCACAAATTTAAGAATAACTTTCTTTGAATATACCTGATTTATTTATTTAGACAGTTTATTTACTATTTAAGTAAATAAGATAAATTAAAGGTAAACAAAAGTATATTCTTACTAATTTCACTCCTGTTTTTGTCTAGGTGCTTCCTCTTTCGGTGTGTAATGAACAGTGCCATCCTGGTTATCAGAAGAAAATGAAGGAAGGGGAAAAGTTTTGTTGCTATGATTGTGTCCCATGCTTAGATGGGAAGATATCAAACCAGACTGGTGGGTGATGTTTTTGCAATCACAGAGTTGTTGTTGTTTTTGTTTGTTTGTTTGTTTTCCCCTGTGTCACATTAATTGACAATGAATTTACATCTTTCTCTATTTTCCAGATATGGATGACTGTTTCAAATGCCCAGAAGACCAGTATGCAAACAAAAATAAAAATGGTTGCATCCCTAAAGTTATAACCTTTTTATCATATGCAGAACCTCTAGGGGTCACTTTGGCCTCAGCTGCAGTTTCTTTTTCACTGACCACAGCCCTGGTGCTAGGATTGTTTATTAAGCACAGAGATACCCCAATAGTCAAAGCCAACAACAGAGACCTCTCCTACACTCTCCTTGTCTCCCTCCTGCTCTGTTTTCTCTCCTCTTTATTATTCCTTGGCCATCCTGGGAAAGTGATCTGCCTCCTTCAACAAGCAGCTTTTGGCATCATCTTCTCAGTGGCTGTTTCTTGCGTGCTGGCCAAAACCACCATAGTTTCTCTAGCATTCATGGCTACAAAGCCAGGATCAAGACTGAAGAAATGGGTGGGGAGGAAAGTGTCCTATTCAATTGTAATTTGTTGTTCACTTGTTCAGATAGCTATTTGTACTGTGTGGCTGGCAACCGCTTCCCCATTCCCTGATTTAGACATGCATTCAGTGAATGAAGAAATCATTCTACAGTGTAATGAAGGATCAGTCATCATGTTCTACTGTGTCTTAGGCTACATGGGTCTTCTGGCCATCACCAGCTTCATTGTGGCATTCCTTGCTCGCAAGTTACCTGACAGTTTTAATGAAGCAAAATTCATCACCTTCAGCATGTTGGCATTTTGCAGTGTTTGGTTGTCCTTTATTCCGACTTATCTGAGCACAAGAGGGAAAGGCATGGTGGCTGTGGAGATCTTCTCCATCTTGGCCTCCACTGCTGGGTTAATGGGTTGTATCTTTTGCCCGAAATGTTACATCATTGTGTTGCGGCCAGAACTGAATAGCAGGGAGAAACTAATAAGGAGACATTATTAAGGAGTCTTATATTTTCATTCTATCCATCCAGTTATTTGTTGTTGTTTAGTCGTGTCCGACTAGTCGTGACCCCATGGACCAGAGCATGCCAGGCACTCCTGTCTTCCACAGCCTCCCACAGTTTGGTCAGACTCATGTTCGTAGCTTCGAGAACTGTCCAACCATCTCATCCTCTGTCGTCCCCTTCTCCTAGTGCCCTCAGTCTTTCACAACATCAGGGTCTTTTCCAAGGAGTCTTCTCTTCTCATGAGGTGGCCAAAGTATTGGAGCCTCAGCTTCAGGATCTGTCCTTCCAGTGAGCACTCAGGGCTGATTTCCTTCAAAATGGATAGGTTTGATCTTCTTGCAGTCCATGGGACTCTCAAGAGTCTCCTCCAGCACTATAATTCAAAAGCATCAATTCTACGGCGATCAGCCTTCTTTATGGTCCAGCTCTCACTTGGAGAAGAGCTTTAGGAGCATGTCAGAATATTGCTAGATATTCACTTCCAATTATATTGATGTCACTTTGAAAAATTTCTGATGATGCTCAGATTTTGCAGAAGTACACATTGGTTAATGGTGTGTTTTGTTTTTGTTTTTTCATTTATCTCATTCAAGGAAATTTTTTAATAAAGAGTAGTTTGAGCAGAGTTCTGGTGATCACTGTCATGTGCATCAGGTTCACTAAAATGGAAAATATTTGAGAATGGGCCACAGTGGCCAAAAGGCAATCAGTTATGATGGGGACTAGAGCTTAGCCAACCAATCAGCGGACAAAGCTTCAGCTGAACTCTTCCAGAATATTAGTGTGATCTCAAAAAAAGTCACTGTGTTTTGCTAAGAGATTCAACAGTTGCTGAAGGTGCATTGGACCTCCTTTTCACCCTCCATTCACTTAACCTCTTCTCTCTCTCTCTCTCTCTCTCTCTCTCTCTGATCCCTTTGAACTTAAATATTATATGATCACATCATTTGAATGGATAATTATACTCTTGTTATATGTTGAACGTTGAACTGGATAAGTGTATACAAGTAGTTCAACAATACCAGTGTTTTTGTTTTTAAGGAGAAAAAGGGGCCAGCAATCTCTATGATGCTGTTACAGTAAATGCCACACTTTTAACATTTGGGGGAAAAAGAAGAAGCTGGTACTGAGTACCCTTGGGTACCCCAGAGAAAAAAGCACTGCACAGCACGCAGAACTCCTAAACACTATTGAAGATTAAATAAAGCACTACCTCCCTCTTCTTAATTCCAAGCTTTCTGCTGTTGTGATCGACAGTGTCCTCATCCCATTTATGAGAATTTAAGTGGGGGATTTCAGAGCTTATGGGGAAGGGGCATATAGATATTGAGCCATGGCAGTGGCTATTATTGACTTCTTTTCTTCTTAATGGTGCTTTCCATTAACACAATAAATATCTTTTTGTCAATCTGTCTGTTGATTGATCATTTGATATGGACATGATCTTTATATTCTTATTGCACCAACTAGCTATTAGAGTGGAAAGCAAAGCAATAATTGTCAGTACTATCCAAAGTGTATATAACCCACTCACGGTCTGTGTTAATTTGTAGTCCTTACTCACGCAAACAAAGAAAGCAGGGATGGCAGACACCATCCAGAAACCAATCATTAGCATTTCTAAAGCCCTATTCTTTCACCCCTATGGTTTGTTAGTAAGACATGGTAGCAAAATCACCTGCTGGCAAGTGATTGGCAGATGGGAAAGATGAAACTCTAATTCTAAGACACAGCCACCTTCATTCCAGGACTGTCATTGCTGGGTTACTCAGACAAATTACTGGCTTTACCAGAGAGTGTCACTCTCTGGAATTAATTTGTTTTTTCAGAGAGATCAGGATTACTTTCTCATGGCTTCATGTAAGAGAAGGGATATTTGTGCACATTTACATGTCATTGAATCTTTGGTTATGCTGGGAGAAATTGATGGAAGTTCTTGTCCAACAACAACGTGCCAAATTATTATTATTATTTTTATTATTATTATTATTTAAGTTTTAAAAAACAAGTTTATTGATCAATTTAAAACTTTACATAAAACAAAAGCACATAAAGCAATGGTACAACTCAAATACTTCAAATCTAACAAGTCATACCCATTTCCTATATCTATGTAGATAAAAGCCCCCTCCCCCCTCCCCCCTCCCTGCTCCCACCCCTCTCCACCCTTCTTTCCTACCATTTTCCCTACCATCTTCTCTCCCTCCCTCCTGTCACCCTCGTTCCTTTTTTCATATTATACATTATATATGTCAATTATATATAACAACTCTAAAGCCTGGAGAGAGAATTCAATAAAAGTCATTAAAACTAAAGATGTTGAAAGAAAAACAAAGGGTTTGTGTGTGTGTGTGTGTGTGTGTGTGTGTGTTTTTCCTTTTCCTTTCGTATTTTCCTTACTGCCAATCTCTAATGTATTTTTAAACTTATGCGAACGTACTACACCTAGTATATTTCTCTATTATACACATCTGATACGTCCATTTATCTTCATGCATCAGCTAAGGGCCAAATTATTAATGCACCTGCTCTTGGGAATAGAGAAGACTTGTGGACTGTTCCATAAAGATGAACCAACTTTTTTCCTACCCAGTTTCAAAGCTTTGTCAGTCAGTATCAACACTTTGAAGGGGCAATTATTTCCCTCTGCAATTATCCAAATAATTATAATTTGATCACCTTCCTGAAGCTTCTGCCGCTTTCTAGAAGGCAGGAGAAAACAATCAGTAAGGGTGCCTGGAAGTAGTTATAAATCAACCCTGGTGGCATTAGGCTATAATTAAGTACAAGAGGCAGCAGGTCCATCTATGACATTTTCTCCTTTCTGAATCTTGGACTTCTAGGATTGGCAATCTCACATCAGATGCAAGTTACAAATTAGGGAACTTATAGAGTCAGAAACTCTTTCCTGCCAACATGTTAGAAATAGCAATGTTGATGCTCCTCCTGTCTCCTGTTGTGTCCCAAGAGGAAACTATGAAATGTCACACAGGTGATCCCCTCTCTGTTCCACATGAATGGTACCAGCTAGGTTGCCTCCTCATTGGTGGAATTGCTTCTCAGATCTCTTATATAGTTAACCCGGTTACTTTTGAGGAACACCCTTCTCAGAACCTGTTTGATGTTCCACAGTAAGGATCCCCACTCCATCTGTATTTTCTAATCTGTATACCTTATAATTATCAAGAGCATATGTGGATATCCTCCTTCCAAAATGAAAGCTTTTAGATTGGGAAATCAGGGTATTGGTATAGGAAAGTCATCAGGAAGGACAAGTAGGGAGCATTAAAAATAATAAGGAGAAGGTTTGATCTTGATCTTGAATACTGCAAGGCTTCAAGATACACATGGGAAATGTACATATCAAATCCAGCACAACATTTTGTGTGCACTCACACAATGAGCACACGCACAAAAATAAATCTCCAAAAGTGGAGATATAAAAGAACTGACTAATGTAACTTGGGATGGCATGGTGGTTATAATGGGAACTATAGTCTTTTTCAATCCAGTACTTTTTCTTCTTTGTGAAAACAAATGTAATTGCCACAACACATATTTTAATAAAGATTATTTAAATTAGAGGTTAAATACACAGTGTATTTGACAGAGAAAAGAAAAGGGTATTGCTTCATTTTGCTGATGAGCTCTCAAAGAGTAAATTGTGGTGCATCGGAAAGAAATAGAAAGGGTATTGCAAAATTCTAACTCACTTGCACGTAGATATTTCTGGGTTTGTAGCATAACACATTTGTGCATTATGGACACATCTTCTGAGATAATAAAATAAACTCTCTTGGCAGTGTTCTACCAACACAGCCTGGCTTTGGCATTCACTGTAAACGAGATCAACAAGAATGCCAATATCCTGCCCAATGTCACCCTCACTTTCCACATCTCTGACAGTTATGACAGTGCAAGGATGACCTATCGGACGACACTGGACCTGATTTCGAAGTCACATACATCTCTCCCCAACTACAAATGTGGCAAACAGAAAACCCTTCTTGGCATTATTGGAGGACTTGGCTCTGACACCTCTGTCCTTATGAGGGACATCATTGGCCTCTACAAAATTCCACAGGTAATATCTGTGGATGTTGGAAAATCATTTATTAATCAACTTTGAAGTTCCAAAGAAGGAAGTAATATTGATGACAAGTAGTAAAATCTTGGGAACATAATAATATACCTATAATTCAAGATAGATTTAGAAATGTTTAAAAAAATATTCATTGCACAAACCCACTCCCAGCCACAGACTTCTGGAATAAATAGATGGGTATTAATGAATCTCTGTGGTCTCTGCACATTTTCTTACAGCTTATATATGGTTCATTTGCACCAGGTGAGATCCAAACAATGGGTGCTCCTCCCTTTTATTGCATGGTTCCAAATGAAAACCTTCAGTATATGGGGATTATATGGCTTCTTCAGCATTTTAGGTGGACCTGGGTTGGCCTCTTTGTTGTGGATGATAACAGTGGAGAGCAATTCCTAAGAAAACTGGAGCCATTGTTTTTCAGAAATGGAATCTGTTCAGCCTTCACCAAAAGAATCCCACAAGAAGTTCATATGGAGGAATTCGTAAATCAGTTTAATGATGCAAGTCCAGTTGATATATCTTTCCAAGATCATAAAGCTGGTACCATTATCACGTATGGTGAATCGTTAATAATTTTGTGGCTGAGAACGTATATATGTTCACAAGATTCAGGAAATAAGGAAAACCCATTATCTGGAAAGGTGTGGCTCACGACAATGCAGATGGATTTTATATTAACGGGTGCTGCAAGAGGATGGGGTTTTCAGATGTTCCAGGGTGCCATTTCCTTCACAATTCACACAAAAGAGGTACCAGGTTTCAGAGAATTTCTTCAAATCATTAAGCCAAATTGGACTCAAGGAAATTGGTTTCTAAAAGATTTCTGGGAGCAAGCCTTTGACTGTTTCTTGCCAGATCCAGCAGGGGTGCCTCTAATGGATGATGACACTTGTACTGGAGAGGAGAGGCTGGAAAGTCTCCCTGCTGGACTTTTTGAAATGCACATGAGTGGCCACAGCTACAGCATTTATATTGCTGTCTATGCTTTGGCTCATGCTTTGCATGCCATGTACTCATCTACATCCAAGCATAGGACAATGTTGGTTGGTGACAATACTGAACTTCAGAACCTGCAACCTTGGCAGGTAATGTCTTACCAGAAAGTATTTTAATATACAGTGTAGTATAATGTGAAGCTACATTCAGGTTTCTCTTTATGTCATTAATGCAAATATTGGGTTCATATTTCTTTCTATAGCTGAAGCTTGCGTTTTGCAAAGTGTTGTTATCCGTGATCCCCCCCCCCAAACATCTTTTTTCAATTAGCTCCACTCGTTTCTTCGAGGCATTTCATTTAACAACTCAGCTGGAGAAACTGTGTGGAGGACTCTCTGGTCCTGAATGGGGTAACTGTGCCCCTGAAAGACCAGGTGCGCAGCCTGGGAGTCATTTTAGACTCACAGCTGTCCATGGAGGCACAGGTCAACTCCGTGTCCAGGGCAGCTATTTATCAGCTCCATCTGGTACGCAGGCTGAGTCCCTACCTGCCCACTGACTGTCTCTCCAGAGTGGTGCATGCTCTAGTTATCTCTTGCTTGGACTACTGCAATGTGCTCTACGTGGGGCTACCTTTGAAGGTGACCCGGAAACTACAACTAATCCAGAATGCGGCAGCTAGACTGGTGACTGGGAGTGGCCGCCGAGATCACATAACACCGGTCCTAAAAGACCTACATTGGCTCCCAGTACGTTTCCGAGCACAATTCAAAGTGTTGGAGTTGACCTTTAAAGCCCTAAACGGCCTCGGTCCGGTATACCTGAAGGAGCGTCTCCACCCCCATCGTTCTGCCCAGACACTGAGGTCCAGCTCCGAGGGCCTTCTGGCGGTTCCCTCATTACGAGAAGCCAAGTTACAGGGAACCAGGCAGAGGGCCTTCTCGGTAGTGGCACCCACCCTGTGGAATGCCCTCCCACTAGAGGTCAAAGAGAACATTTACCAGACCTTTAGAAGGCATCTCAAGGCAGCCCTGTTTAGGGAAGCTTTTAATGTTTGATGGATTTCTGTATTTTAGAATTTCTGTTTTTTTGGAAGCCGCCCAGAGTGGCTGGGGGAACCCGGCCAGATGGGCGGGGTATAAATAAATTATTATTATTATTATTATTATTATTATTATTATTATTATTATTATTATTACTTTAACGAAAAACAGGAAATGAGAGGTGGATTTGACATCATGAATCTGGTCATCTTGCCAAATAACTCATTCCAGAAAGTGAAAGTTGGGAGGGTTGATCCCAGTGCCCATGAAGGAAACCGATTCACCGTCGATGAAGATAGAATTGTGTGGCCTAGAGCTTTTAATGAGGCATGGATTCTGTTTATTCTTAAATTGAAAACTCTGTCAAATGTTCTATACATTGTTTATCAACTCTGAGGTTTGCTTCTTCACATTTGCTTTCCTGAAGTAATACGTTATCACTAGCACTCTGATTTCAAAGAGTCTGCTGCTGGCAGTGGTTCATAGATCTTTTTACAGTTTTCAGTGCTGGAGATAGATAAGGTGGTGTTGGTGCTGACCTTTAAAGTCCTAAACGTCCTCGGCCCTGTATACCTGAAGGAGCATCTCCATCCCCATCATTCTGCTCAACACTGAGGTCCATCGGCGAGGGCCTTCTGGCGGTTCCCTCACTGTGAGAAGCAAAGCTACAGGGAACCAGGCAGAGGGCCTTCTCGGTAGTGGCACCCACCCTGTGGAACGCCCTCCCATCAGTAGTCAAAGAGATAGATAACTACCTGACATTTAGAAGACATCTGAAGGCAGCCCTGTTCAGGGAAGTTTTTAATGTGTGACATTGTAATGTATTTTAAATTTTTGTTGGAAGCTCCCCAGAGTGGCTGGGGAAACCCAGCCAGATTGGCGGAGTACAAATAATAAATTATTATTATTATTATTATTATTATTATTATTATTATTATTACCACTACTACTACTACTAGGAAACTGCTCTTTGCTGAATTCCTTTTGCCTCTGACATATCCCTCCAGCAATACCATCTTTCTGAGAGATTGCCATTGGGTGCTGAGCAAAATAATTGCTTCAAATTTTATTTCATTCATTCTGATTTACTTACTCACCCTGCCATTTTTGGAATATTTTACAACCAACACCCTGTAAGGACATCATAGGAATTTTTTTATCTAATTCAGATATTATAGCCTCTGCTATTTTCCTGGGGGACGTGGGAGTATGCATGCCACTAGATATTTAGTGAATCCAGGTTTGGCCTCATTTAGGGGTCATATTTCAATATGAGTAGGGAAATGAGAGTATCCCTAAGCAACTTTTTAAAGAAAAAAGCACTGATTTTAGCCATTTGATGATTTCCTATAAAATATAATGTGGAGAAGCTATATTCGGCTTTAAGACACAAGGGGAAGCAAATTTCATCCCTGGCAATCTGAGATGAACACGTCCACTGTTACAATTGTCCAAGAAGGTTTAAAAATAAAATAATTTATTCTGCAAATACATAAACATTCATATTGTAACTTTTGATATTAGGCTATATGAACAACTGAAGAATAACTTGTTTTGAATATTCCCTATTGTTTATTTATTTATTTCAACAGTTTATATACTAATTAAGTAAATAGGATGAGTTAAAGATATCCAAAAGTATGTTCATACTAATTTGCCCCTGTTTTATGGCTAGGTGCTTCCTCTTTCGGTGTGTAATGAACAGTGCCATCCTGGTTATGAGAAGAAAATGAAGGAAGGGGAAAAGTTTTGTTGCTATGATTGTGTCCCATGCTTAGATGGGAAGATATCAAACCAGACTGGTGGGTGATGTTTTTGCAATCACAGAGTTGTTGTTTTTGTTCATTTGTTTGTTTTCCCCTGTGTCACATTAATTGACAATGAATTTAAATCTTTCTCTATTTTCCAGATATGGATGACTGTTTCAAATGCCCAGAAGACCAGTATGCAAACAAAAATAAAAATGGTTGCATCCCCAAACTTATAACCTTTTTATCATATGCAGAACCTCTAGGGGTCACTTTGGCCTCAGCTGCAGTTTCTTTTTCACTGACCACAGCCCTGGTGCTAGGATTGTTTATTAAGCACAGAGATACCCCAATAGTCAAAGCCAACAACAGGGACCTCTCCTACACTCTCCTCATCTCCCTCCTGCTCTGTTTTCTCTCTTCTTTGTTATTCCTTGGCCATCCTGGGAAAGTGATCTGCCTCCTTCAACAAGCAGCTTTTGGCATCATCTTCTCAGTGGCTGTTTCTTGTGTGCTGGCCAAAACCACCATAGTTTCTCTAGCATTCATGGCTACGAAACCAGGATCAAGAATGAAGAAATGGGTGGGGAGGAAAGTGTCCTATTCAATTGTAATTTGCTGTTCGCTTGTTCAGATAGCTATTTGTACTGTGTGGTTGGCAACCTATCCTCCATTCCCTGATTTAGACATGCATTCAGTGAATGAAGAAATCATTGTACAGTGTAATGAAGGGTCAGTCGTCATGTTCTACTGTGTCTTAGGCTACATGGGTCTTCTGGCCATCACCAGCTTCATGGTGGCATTCCTTGCCCGCAAGCTACCTGACAGTTTTAATGAAGCAAAATTCATCACCTTCAGCATGTTGGCATTTTGCAGTGTTTGGTTGTCCTTTATTCCAACTTACCTGAGCACAAGAGGGAAAGGCATGGTGGCTGTGGAGATCTTCTCCATCTTGGCCTCCACTGCTGGGTTACTGGGTTGTATCTTTTGCCCAAAATGTTACATCATTGTGTTGCGACCAGAACTGAATAGCAGGGAGAAACTAATAAGGAGAAAGTATTAAGGAATCTTATATTTTCATTCTATCATACAGTTATGCATGTTGGAAAAGAGTTTCAGGAGTAATTTAGAATATTGGTAGATATTCACTTCCAATTATATCGATGTCTCTTCGCAAAGTTTCTGCTGATGCTCGGATTTTGGCTAAGGAAATCTTGTGAAATGCTTATTTCAACTATCTCATTCAAGGAACATTATCATAAGAATTAGTTTGGCCAGAGTTTTTGTGCTCGTTGGCTTTTGCATCAGGTTCACTAAAATGGAACATAGTGCACAATGGGACAGAATTATAAAGTAAGGAAGGAGAAGAAAACAAGCTTACAAAAAATGGGTCAATATCAAATATCAACAGTTGGAAGATTTGGATATGCTTAACACGGAGATTAAGGGGAGACGTGATATATACCAGTATTATTATTACAAGGGGCAAAGGGGTGGGAATCACAAAAACAGCACAAAATGTTTTTCAACTCCAGCTCCCATTACCTACAGTCAAGGATGAGCGATGATGGGAGTTGTAGTCCAGCAGCATCTGTAGGAAACTACATGGCTGTTTAGCTCTATACATATCCTGGCTTTTTTTAAAAAAACGTATCCTCATATTGCCCAAACATTGCTGCATTAAACACTTGGTAGGACTAGATGACAAGTTGCTTTGCATGCTATTGACTTTTCTGAAAAGAAAGGCAGATCAAATATTGTTGGTAGGAATATCAAATTTCGATCTCTGCAGCCTTGGCATGAAATTTCTTCTTAACAAACTTTGCTTATTCCAATCACCCAGATTGCTACAGGGTGAAAATACTTTACTTTTTGTTCTATATTCTATGTTCTATATTTTGTTCTATATTTTGTTTCATATTCTGAAATCTTCAGCATTCAGATATTCTGTATTGATTTCTTTCCTTTTATTTTGGAAATAGCTCCCCCAGTTTCTTCAAGGCTTCTCCTTTACCGAATCAGCTGCAGAAACTCTGTCCTTTAATGGTCAATTCAGATAAGATAAGATATCTTTATTGTCATTGTCCCCTTGCGGGAACAACGAAATTACTCGGTTGCTACATCCACTCAGATAAAGCATTCCGCATAATCCAAAATTACAAAAACCTAATTAAAAACAGTAAATATAATACAAAATAACAAGTAAAATAAGATGACTTCAAAGTCCAGGCTTTCCATTTAAGGCCAAAATTGCTCTAGAGAAGAAACTGTTCCTGAGACGGCTTGTTCTTGCCTGCATTGTTCTATATCTCCGTCCCGATGGCAGGAGCTGAAAGAAATGGTGACCAGGGTGCGTTGGATCTCTTGATATATCTAGTGCTTTTCTATGGCACCTGGTGGTGTAAAGTTGTTCTAAGGTGGTGAGTGAGCAGCCAATAATGCTCTCTGCTGTTTTAATAATTCTACACAGCCCTGCTTTGTCCTGGGAAGTACAGCTTCCGTACTACACACATAAACCGTACGTGAGCACGCTCTGTATGGCACAGTGATAGAAGGCAAGCAGCAGCTTTTGTGGAAGATGGTTTTTCCTTAAAATTCTCAAAAAATACAGTCTCTGCTGCGCCTTCTTCACAAGCCCCCTCGTATTAACACTCCAGGACAGATCCTCCTGTAACTCAATGCCTAGAAATCTAAACGTTGTTACCCTCTCCACACAAATTCCGTCAATCAAAAGTGGCTGGACCTCGTTCTTCTGTCTCCTAAAGTCCACCACAAGCTCCTTAGTTTTCTTTGTATTTATGAGCAAGTTGTTGACTCTGCACCACTCTGTCAGCCGCTCCACCTCATCTCTATACTCAGTTTCACCCTCCTTATCAGAGATGAGCCCGATCACGGTTGTGTCATCTGCAAATTTGACAACCCTGTTTCTAGGGTGGGCAGCGACACAATCATACGTATAAAGAGTATAAAGGAGCGGACTAAGCACGCATCCTTGTGGTGTTCCTGTGTTAGTCCTAAGCATGTTAGACATATAAGGGCCCAACCGGACCCTCTGGGAGCGATCTGAGAGAAAGTCCAGTATCCACCCACAGAGTGATAGCGGGAGCCCCAGATTTCCCAATTTAGTTATCAAACATCGCGGTAGAATGGTATTGAATGCCGAGCTGAAATCTACAAAAAGCAGTCTGGCGTAGCTCCCCCGCTGCTCCAAATGTGCAAGAACAGCTTGGAGGGCAATTTCCACGGCATCCTCTGTTGATCTTTTCGTTTTGTAGGCAAATTGGAATGTGTCCAATCCCTCTGGTAGGCAGGCAATGACATAATTTCGTACCAGCTTTTCAAAGCACTTCATAATTATGGGTGTAAGTGCTACTGGACGAAAGTCATTCGGATTCTCCGGATTGGATTTTTTTGGTACTGGAACAATAATAGAGGACTTCAGGCAAGATGGGACAGTAGCCTGGGCTAGGGATCGATTTAAGATCCCAGCGAAGACTCCTGCTAGTTGGTCTGCGCAGTCTCTTAAGACTCTTCCAGCTACTCCACCTGGCCCTGTAGCCTTCCTTGAGTTGATTCCCTTCAGCACCTTCCTCATTTCTCCTTCCTCCACTTCGAATACCACATTCCTTTGCCCCGATGATGGTGACGGTGGTGATGGTGGCCTAGCCTCCGCAGGTGTTGCTGCAGATGTTGCTTCAAAGTGGGCAAAAAAGACATTCAACTCCTCTGCGAGGGATGCCCCTCCCTCGTCCACCAAGGAATCTTTGGATTTTTGCCCCGTCAGTTCCTGTACACCTTGCCACACCTGCCTGGTGTTATTACTCTGTAGGTGATCCCCCAGCCGCTGTCTGTACACCTCTTTGGCCACCCGGATACCTCTCTTTAAATCTGCTCTGGCTGAGCTGTACAGCATCCTGTTTCCACTTCTAAAAGCAGTATTTCTTGCCTTTAGCAGCCCCTGTACCTCCCTTGTCATCCAGGGCTTCCTATTTGGATAGATCTTTATCCGGCGCCTCTGTGTTACATTGTCAGTGCAGAACCTGATGTAATCCAGCACTTCCTCAGTAAAAGTCTCTATGTCCTGTTGGTTGAACACCGCCCAGTCTGTGTCATTAAAACAGTCCTGTAGCTGTTGAGATGCTTCAGCCGGCCATATTGTAATACTCCTCTTTGTTGTTGGAATCCGTTTCCTCAGTGGAATGTATACAGGAGTCAGGAGCAGGGACACGTGATCAGATTGACCTAGGTGTGCCAGCGGTTCAGCTTTATAGGCTTGCTTGACATTTGTGTACAGTCTGTCCAGAGTCCTTTCGCCCCTGGTTGCACACTTTATATGTTGATAAAATTTAGGTAGGACCACTTTCAAATCTGCTTGGTTGAAATCCCCGCATACAATAGATGCAGCCTCAGGATACTTGCATTGTTGTCTATTAACAGCATCGTGCAGGAGACCCAATGCCTCATTGATGTTCGCATCAGGTGCAATATATACTATAGTTATCAGTACTACTGTAAATTCTCAGGGGATGTAAATAGGTCTGCATTTAAGCGTCATAAATTCCACAGTTGGGGAACAATGACTAGCTATCACGGTGTGGTTTGTGCACCAGCAGTTGTTTACATATGCACACAAACCTCCCCCCCTTCTTTTACCAGAGTCCTCTGTTCTATCATGACGGAACACTGTATAGCCTGCTAGTTCTATGGCTGAGTCAGGTATAAGTGGTGTCAGCCAAGTTTCTGTAATCAGCAGAAGACAGCATTCACTCACAGTTCTCTCAGTTGCCACCCACAGCTTCCACTCCTCCAGCTTGTTCACCAAGGATCTCACATTCGCATAGAAAATGCTGGGAAGTGGTAAGTTATAGTGCTGTGTCTTCAGCCTTAATTGCTTTAGTCACCTTCCTCCCCTGCAACCTCTCTTTTGTTTACGGTCTCTCCTGTGCCTCTTTCCTCCCCGGTTCTTTGAAGTCAAAAAATCTTCCTTGCAGACGCGGAGACACTCACAATTTATGCAGTGCTCGCTCCGTAGCCAAATAGATAACATATCCTGTCGACTATAAACAAGTCTATTTTGGCAGGACAAGAAAGCCAAATTCTGAGTTAGGGAGCAACCAGCCGCTGCGTCTCCACGCGCCGCCATTTTAGAAACCTTTTTTTTCCTCGAAATGAGTGGTGGATTTGACACCATGAACCTGGTCACCTTCCCCAACCATTCCTTTCAAAGAATAAATGTTTTGAATATTATTTTACTTTTTTCCTAGATTTTTAATAAACATTGACATTTATTCAACTTTTTGCTCTAGGCAAAGTAAGCTAAAGGACCCCTGGATAGTTCAGTCCAGTCAAAGGCAACTATGGGGTGTGGCGCTCATCTCGTTTCAGAACAAGCCCTCTGCAGAATAGAATCAGAAATGATTGTGGGGGTGATTTTTTGCCTACTCAAGTCCTTTATATTCTCTGCAATAATAGTTTGAATATGGCACAAAACAATGGGAAAGAGGAAACAGAATACATCATCATCATCATCATCATCATCATCATTTATTTTTATCTGACCCTTTCCAGCCAAAACCAGGCTCAGAGTGGCCAACATCATACAAGTAAGACAATGCATAAAAACAAGTGATCAATAAATTAAGATACATCCCACAATTAACTCAAACAAATTAAAATTAAAACTGGACAAGTGGCAATATTCAGGTTAAAATTGAAGGCGGTTTCCACTGATATTATAAGCACCTGTTAGCGGGCTGGGAACTCCCTTTGTGCTTGTTCTTATACAAGGAGAAAATGAGTCAGACTTCACCCTGCCCAAAGGCCTGGAGGAAAAGCTCCATCTAGCAGGCCCTGCGTAAAGATGTCAAAGCCCGCAGGGCCATAGTCTCTTGTGAGAGAGCGTTCCACCAGGCCGGGGTCGTGGCCGAAAAGGCCCTGGCTCTGATCGAGGCCAGTCTGATCTCTCTGGGGCCCGGAATATTTAGGATGTTGTTATTTTCAAACCATAAGGTCCTCCGTGGGGCATACCAGGAGAGGCATCCCCATAGGTACGAGGGTCCTAGGCTGTATAGGGCTTTAATACCAGCACCTTAAACCTGATCCTGTATTCCACCAGGAGCCAGTGCAGCTGATATAGCTGAATGTGATCCCAAGCACAGACCAATGTTGGTTGGTGGCAATATTGAACTTGAGAACCTAAAGCCTTGGCAGGTAATGTCTTATCAGAAAGTATTTTAATATACAGTGTAGTGTAATGTGAAGCTACACTCCTTAAGTCATTAAGGCAAATATTGGGTTCATATTTCTTTCTATATCTAAAGTGTGTGATTTGCAGTGTTGTTATTCATGAATCCCGCCCCCATCTTTTTCAATTAGCTCCATTCGTTTCTTCGAGGCATTTCTTTTAACAACTCAGCTGGAGAAACTGTGTCCTTTAATGATAAACGGGAAATGAGAAGTGGATTCGACATCATGAATCTGGTCATCTTGCCAAATAACTCATTCCAGAAAGTGAAAGTTGGGAGGGTTGATCCCAGTGACCATGAAGGAAAACAATTCACCGTCGATGAAGATAGAATTGTGTGGCCTAAAGGTTTTTGTGAGGCATGGATTCTGTTTAATCTTAAATTGAAAACTTTGTCAAATTTTCTATGCATTGTTTATTAACTCTGAGGTTTCCAACACATTGATTCTTCATTTATATGTTCCTGAAGTAATAGGATAAGTCTGCAACTCTGATTTCAAAGAGTCTGCTGCTAGCAGTGGTTCACAGAAGTTTTTACAATCATCAGTGCTGGAGATAAATAAGGTGGTGATTTCTAGGAAACTGCTGGTAGCTGAATTCATTGTGCCTCTGACATATCCCTCCAGCAATACCCACTTTCTGAGAGTTTGACATTGAGTTTATTTCATTCATTCTGATTTACTTACTCCTGCCTCCATTTTTGGAATATCTTACAACCAACACCCTTTAAGCACAACAAAGGAGATTTTATCTAATTCAGATATTCTAGCCAGTGCTTTTTTTCTTAGGGGACACAGGGGTATGCACACCCCTAAACATTTTGTGAATCTAGGTTTGTCCTCATGAAGGGGCAGTATTTCAATATGAGTTGGAAAATGAGAGTACCCCTAAACATTTTTTTAAGGGAAAAAAAGCACTGATTATAGACATTTGATGATTTCCTATGAAATATAATGTGGAGAAGCTATATTCTGCTTTAAGACACAAGGGGAAGCAAATTTCATCCCTAGCAGTCTACGATTGTGACAAGGTTTCAAATCAATTCATTTATTCTGCAAAGACATTAACTTACCTATTGTAACTTTTGATATTAGACTATATCAGCAACTGAAGAATAACTTGATTTGAATATTCCTTATTTATTTATTTCAACAGTTATATACCGCTTAAGTAAATAAGATGAATTAAAATTAACCAAAAGTATATTCACATTAATTTCCCCCCCTTGTTTTATGGCTAGGTGCTTCTTCTTTCGGTGTGTAATGAACAATGTCTTCCTGGTCATCAGAAGAAAATGAAGGAAGGGGAAAAGTTTTGTTGCTATGATTGTGTCCCATGCTTAGATGGGAAGATATCAAACCAGATTGGTGCGTGATATTTTTCCAATCACATAGTTTAGTTTAGTTTAGTTTATTGGTTGTTGTTTTTTGCTGTGTCACACTAATTGACATTGAATTTACACCTTATTCTAATTTTCAGATATGGATGACTGTTTCAAATGCCCAGAAGACCAGTATGCAAACAAAAATAAAAATGGTTGCATCCCCAAAATTATGACCTTTTTATCATATGAAGAACCTCTAGGGGTCACTTTGGCCTCAGCTGCAGTTTCTTTTTCACTGACCACAGCCCTGGTGCTAGGAATGTTTATTAAGCACAGAGATACCCCAATAGTCAAAGCCAACAACAGGGACCTCTCCTACACTCTCCTCGTCTCCCTCCTGCTCTGTTTTCTCTCTTCTTTGTTATTCCTTGGCCATCCTGGGAAAGTGATCTGCCTCCTCCAACAAGCAGCTTTTGGCATCATCTTCTCAGTGGCTGTTTCTTGCGTGCTGGCCAAAACCACCATAGTTTCTCTAGCATTCATGGCTACAAAGCCAGGATCAAGAATGAAGAAATGGGTGGGGAGGAAAGTGTCCTATTCAATTGTAATTTGTTGTTCGCTTGTTCAGATAGCTATTTGTACTGTGTGGCTGGCAAGCTATCCTCCATTCCCTGATTTAGACATGCATTCAGTGAATGAAGAAATCATTGTACAGTGTAATGAAGGGTCAGTCGTCATGTTCTACTGCGTCTTGGGCTATATTGGTCTTCTTGCCATAACCAGCTTCATTGTGGCATTCCTTGCCCGCAAGTTACCTGACAGTTTTAATGAAGCAACATTCATCACTTTCAGCATGTTGGCCTTTTGCAGTGTTTGGTTGTCCTTTATTCCGACTTACCTGAGCACAAGAGGGAAAGGCATGGTGGCTGTGGAGATCTTCTCCATCTTGGCCTCCACTGCTGGGTTACTGGGTTGTATCTTTTGCCCAAAATGTTACATCATTGTGTTGCGACCAGAACTGAATAGCAGGGAGAAACTAATAAGGAGAAAGTATTAAGGGATCTTATATTTTCATTCTATCATACAGTTATACATTTTGGAAAAGAGGTTTAGGAGCATGTCAGAATATTGGTAGATATTCGCTTCCACTTATATTGATGTCTCTTTGCAATGTTTCTGTTGATGCTCAGATTTTGCAAAAGTACATATCACGAAATGCCCCGCCCCATCTATCTTATTCAAGGATCATTTTTAATAAGGAGTAGTTTGGACAGAGTTATGGTGATCATTGCCATGTGCATCAGTTCCACTAAAATGGAAAATATTCGAGAATGGGCCACAGTGGCCAAAAGTCAATCAGTTATGATGGGGACTAGAGCTTAGCCAACTGATCAGCGGACAAAGCTTCAGCTGAACTCTTCCAGAATGTTAGTGTGATCTCAAAAAAGACACTCTGTTTTGCGGAGAGATTCAATAGTAGTTGAAGGTGCATTGGACCTCCTTTTCACCCTCCATTCACTTAACCTCTTCTCTCTCTCTCTCTCTCTCTCTCTGATCCCTTTGAACTTAAATATGATATGATCACATCATTTGAATGGGTAATTATACTCTTGTTATATGCTGAGTGCTGAACTGGATAAGTGTATAACTATTCTGTACAAGTAGTTCGACAATACCAGTGTTTTTGTTTTTAAGGAGAAAAAGTGGCCAGTAATCTCTATGATGTTATTACAGTAAATGCCACACTTTTAACATTTGGGGGGGAAAGAAGAAGCTGGTACTGAGTACCCTTGGGTACCCCCAGAGAAAAAAGCACTGCACAGCACACAGAACTCCTAAACACTATTGAAGATTAAATAAAGCACTACCTCCCTCTTCTTAATTCCAAGCTTTCTGCTGTTGTGATTGACAGTGTCCTCATCCCATTTATGAGAATTGAAGTGGGGGATTTCAGAGTTTATGGGGAAGGGGCATATAGATATTGAGCCATGGCAATGGCTATTATTGACTTCTTTTCTTCTTAATGGTGCTTTCCATTAACACAATAAATATCTTTCTGTCAATCTGTCTGTTGATTGATCATTTGATATGGACATGATCTTTATATTCTTATTGCACCAACTAGCTATTAGAGTGGAAAGCAAAGCAATAATTGTCAGTACTATCCAAAGTGTATATAACCCACTCACGGTCTGTGTTAATCTGTAGTCCTTACTCACACAAGCAAAGAAAGTAGGGATGGCAGACACCATCTAACATCCAATCATTGGCCTTTCCAAAGCCCTATTCCTTCACCCCTATGGATTGTTAGTAAGACATGGTAGCAAAATCACCTGATGGCAAGTGATTGGCAGGTGGGAAAGATGAAACTCTAATTCTAAGACACAGCCACCTTCATTCCAGGACTACCATTGCTTGGTTTATTCAGTCAAGTTACTGGCTTTACCAGAGAGTGTCACTCTCCGGAATTAATTTGTTTTTCAGAGAGATCAGGAAACAACATTACTTTCTCATGGCTTCATGGCACAGACGGGATATTTGTGGACATTTACATGTTATTGAATCTTTGATCTTGCAGGCAGGAATTGATTCAAGTTCTTGTCCTACAGCTGAGGGCCAAATTATTAATGCACCTGCTCTTGGGAATAGAGAAAACTTGTGGACTGTTCCATAAAGATCAACCAACTTTTTCCCTACCCAAAGTGTCACTCAGTATTAAAGCTTTAAAGAGGCAATGATTTCCCTCTGCAATTATCCAAATAACTATAATTTACTCATCATTCTGAAGCTTCTGAAGCTTTCTAGAAGGCAGGAGAAAACAGTCAGTAAGGGAGCCTGAAAGTATTTATAAATCAACCCTGGTGGCATTAGGCTATAATTAAACGCAAGAGTCAGGCAGGTCCATCTATGACATTTTCTCCTTTGTGAATCTTGGACTTCTAGGATTGGCAGTCTCACATAGGATGCAAGTTACAAATTAGGGAATTTATAGAGTCAGAAACTCTTTTCTGCCAACATGTTAGAAATAGCAGGGTTGATGCTCCTGCTGTTTCCTGTTGTGTCGCAAGAAGAAACTATGAAATGTCACACAGGTGATCCCCTCTCTGTTCCACATGAATGGTACCAGCTAGGTTGCCTCCACATTGGTGGAATTGCTTCTCAGATCTCTTATATAGTCAACCCGGTTACTTTTGAGGAACACCCTTCTCAGAACCAGATTGACTTTCCACAGTAAGGATCCCTCAATCCACCTGCTTTTTCTAAGCTGTATACCTTATAATTAACAATAGTATATGTGGATATTCTCCTTCCAAAAGTGAAAGCCTTTTTGTTTGAGAAAGCAGGGTGTTGGTACAGGAAAGCCACCAGGAAGGACAGGTAAGGAGCATTGAAAATAATAAGGAGAAGGTTTGATCTTGAATACTGCAAAGCTTAAAAATAGACACGGGAAATGTACATATAAAATCCAGCACAACCTTTTGTGTGCACTCACACAATGACCACAAAAAATCTCTCAAAAAGGTAAGATATAAAAGCACTGACTAATGTCACATGGGATGGGATAGTGGTCAGCTAATGGAAACTATAGTCTTTTTCAGAACACTGTCCAACCACCTCGTCCTCTGTCATCCCCTTCTCCTTGTGCCCTCCATCTTTCCCAACATCAGGGTCTTTTCCAGGGAGTCTTCTCTTCTCATGAGGTGGCCAAAGTATTGGAGCCTCAGCTTCACGATCTGTCCTCCCAGTAGGCACTCAGGGCTGATTTCCTTCAGAATGGATAGACTTGATCTTCTTGCAGTCCATGGGACTCTCAATAGTCTCCTCCAGCACCATAATTCAAAAGCATCAATTCTTCGGTGATCAACCTTCTTTATGGTCCAGCTCTCACTTCCATACATCACTACTGGGAAAACCATAGCTTTAAGTATACGGATGTTTGTCGGCAAGGTTATGTCTCTGCTTTTTAAGATGCTGTCTAGGTTTGTCATTGCTTTTCTCCCAAGAAGCAGGCATCTTTTAATTTCGTGACTGCTGTCCCCATCTGCAGTGATCATGGAGCCCAAGAAAGTAAAATCTCTCACTGCCTCCATTTCTTCCCCTTCTATTTGTCAGGAGGTGATGGGACCAGTGGCCATGATCTTGGTTTTTTTGATGTTGAGCTTCAGACCATATTTTGCGCTCTCCTCTTTCACCCTCATTAAAAGGTTCTTTAATTCCTCCTCACTTTCTGCCATCAAGGTTGTGTCATCAGCATATCTGAGGATGTTGATATTTCTTCCGGCAATCTTAATTCTGGTTTGGGATTCATCTAGTCCAGCCTTTCACATGATGAATTCTGCATATAAGTTAAATAAGCAGGGAGACAATATACAGGGTACTGTATTGCAAAATGAATTTTTGTGTTATGGACATATTTTCTGAAATATTAAAATAAACTCTCTTGGCAGTGTCATAACCAAGTTCTACCAGCACAGCCTGGCTTTGGCATTTGCTGTAAACGAGATCAACAAGAATGCCAATATCCTGCCCAATGTCACCCTCGGTTTTCACATCTCTGACAGTTATGACAGTGCAAGGATGACCTATCGGACAACACTGGACCTGATTTCAAAGTCACATATATTTCTCCCCAACTACAAATGTGGCAAACAGACAACCCTTCTTGCCATTATTGGAGGACTTGACTCTGACACCTCTTTCCTTATGATGGACATCATTGGCCTCTACAAAATTCCACAGGTAATTATTATTATTATTACATCTGAAGGCTTTTAATGTTTAATAGATTAGCTGTGAAGTTCCAAAGAAGGAAGTAATACTGATGACAAGTAGTAAAAACTTGGGAACATAATAATATCCCTATGATTCAAAATAGATTTAGAAATACTTCAAAAATGTTTGTTGTAAAAATCCACTCCCAGCCATAGACATCTGGAATAAATAGATGGGTATTAATGAATCTCTGTGGTCTCCTCATATTTTCTTACAGCTGATATATGGCTCATTTGCACCAGATGAGATGCAAACAATGGGTGCTCCTCCATTTTATCGCATGGTTCCAAATGAACACCTTCAGTATATGGGGATTATATGGTTACTTCAGCATTTTAGATGGACCTGGGTTGGGCTCTTTGTGGTAGATGATAACAGTGGAGAACAGTTTCTAAAAATATTGGAGCCAATGTTTTCCAGGCATGGAATCTGTTCAGCCTTCATAAGAAGAATCCCACAAGATGCTCGTATGGAGGAATACATCAATAATTTTAATGATGCAAGTCCAATTGATTTATCCCTCCAAAAATGTAAAGCTGGTACAATTATCACATATGGAGAATCTTTAACAATTTTGTGGCTGACAACATTTATATGTTCACAAGATTCAGGAAATAAGGAAAACCCATCATTTGGAAAGGTGTGGATCATGACAATGCAGATGGATTTTATCTTAACGGGTGCTGCAAGAGGATGGGGTTTTCAGATGTTCCAGGGTGCCATTTCCTTCACAATTCACACAAAAGAGGTACCAGGTTTCAGAGAATTTCTTCAAATCATTAAGCCAAATTGGACTCAAGGAGATGGGTTTCTAAAAGATTTCTGGGAGCAAGCCTTTGACTGTTTCTTGCCAGATCAAGCAGGGGTGCCTCTAATGGATGATGACACCTGTACTGGAGAGGAGAGGCTGGAAAGTCTCCCTGCTGGACTTTTTGAAATGCACATGAGTGGCCACAGCTACAGCATTTATATTGCTGTCTATGCTTTGGCTCATGCTTTGCATGCCATGTACTCATCTACATCCAAGCATAGGACAATGTTGGTTGGTAACAATATTGAACTTCAGGACCTAAAGCCTTGGCAGGTAATGTCTTACCAGAAATTATTTTAATATACAGTGTAGTGTAATGTGAAGCTACACTCCTTAAGTCATTAAGGCAAATATTGGGTTCCTATTTCTTTCTATAACTGAAGCTTGTGATTTGCAAAGTGTTGTTATCCGTGAATCCCCACTCCCTATCTTTTTCAATTAGCTCCATTCGTTTCTTCGAGGCATTTCATTTAACAACTCAGCTGGAGAAACTGTGTCCTTTAACGAAAAACGGGAAATGAGAGGTGGATTCGACATCATGAATCTGGTCATCTTGCCAAATAACTCATTCCAGAAAGTGAAAGTTGGGAGGATTGATCCCAGTGCCCATGAAGGAAAACGATTCACTGTCGATGAGTATAGAATTGAATGGCCTAGTCATTTTAATGAGGCATGGATTCTGTTTATTCTTAAATTGAAAACTGTGTCAAATGTTCTAGGCATTGTTTATTAACTCTGAGGTTTACATCACTTTGCTTCTTCATGTACATTTTACTGAAGGAATCGGTTAACTCTGCCACACTGATTGCAAAGAGTCTGCTAATCATAGTGGTTCACAGAATTGCTGAATTCCTTGTGCCTCAGATATATACTTCCAGGAATACCCACTTTCTCAGATTTTGACATGAATGCTGGACAGAATGAAAGCTTCAAACTTTATTTCATTAATTCTGATTTACTTACTCTCGCCTCCATTTTTGGAATATCTTACAACCAACACCCTTTAAGCACAACATAGGAGATTTTATCTAATTCAGTTATTATAGTCAGTGCTTTTTTTCTTGGGGGACACAGTTGTATGCACACCCCTAATCATTTTGTGAATCTAAGTTGGGCCTCTTTGAGGGGCAGTATTTCAAAATGAGTTGTAAAATGAGAGTACCCCTAAACATTTTTTTTAAAGAAAAAAAGCACTTATTATAGACATTTGGTGATTTCCTATGAAATACAATGTGGAGAAGCTATATTCTGCTTTAAGACACAGGGGGGAGGAAATTTCATCCCTATCAGTTTGAGATGAACACGTCCACTGTTATAATTGTCCAAGAAGGTTTCAGATCCAATCATGTATTCTGCAAGCACACAAACTTACCTTTTGATATTAGGCTATATCAGCAATTAAAGAATAACTTGTTTTGAATATTATTTATTTAAATAGTTTATATAGCTCTTAAGCAAGCAATGTCAGTTAAATTTAACCAAAACTGTGCTCGTACTAATTTTCCCCGTTTATGGATAGGTGCTTCCTCTTTCGGTGTGTAATGAACAATGTCTTCCTGGTCATCAGAAGAAAAAGAAGGAAGGGGAAAAGTTTTGTTGCTATGATTGTGTCCCATGCTTAGATGGAAAGATATCAAACCAGATTGGTGCGTGATGTAATTTCCCCATCACGGAGGGTTTTGCTTTTGTTTGATTGTTTCCCCCTGTGTCACATTAATTAACACTGAATTTACATCTTTTTCTATTTTCCAGATATGGATGACTGTTTCAAATGCCCAGAAGACCAGTATGCAAACAAAAATAGAAATGGTTGCATCCCTAAAGTTATAACCTTTTTATCATATGCAGAACCTCTAGGGGTCACTTTGGCCTCAGCTGCAGTTTCTTTTTCACTGACCACAGCCTTGGTGCTAGGAATGTTTATTAAGCACAGAGATACCGCAATAGTCAAAGCCAACAACAGAGACCTCTCCTACACTCTCCTCATCTCCCTCCTGCTCTGTTTTCTCTCTTCTTTGTTATTCCTTGGCCATCCTGGGAAAGTGATCTGCCTCCTTCAACAAGCAGCTTTTGGCATCATCTTCTCAGTGGCTGTTTCTTGCGTGCTGGCCAAAACCACCATAGTTTCTCTAGCATTCATGGCTACAAAGCCAGGATCAAGAATGAAGAAATGGGTGGGGAGGAAAGTGTCCTATTCAATTGTAATTTGTTGTTCGCTTGTTCAGATAGCCATTTGTACTGTGTGGCTGGCAAGCTATCCTCCATTCCCTGATTTAGACATGCATTCAGTGAATGAAGAAATCATTGTACAGTGTAATGAAGGGTCAGTCGTCATGTTCTACTGTGTCTTAGGCTACATGGGTCTTCTGGCCATCACCAGCTTCATGGTGGCATTCCTTGCCCGCAAGCTACCTGACAGTTTTAATGAAGCAAAATTCATCACTTTCAGCATGCTGGCCTTTTGCAGTGTTTGGTTGTCCTTTATTCCGACTTACTTGAGCACAAGAGGGAAAGGCATGGTGGCAGTGGAGATCTTCTCCATCTTGGCCTCCACTGCTGGGTTACTGGGTTGTATTTTTTGCCCGAAATGCTACATCATTGTGTTGCGACCAGAACTGAATAGCAGGGAGAAACTAATAAGGAGAAAATGTTAAGGAATCTTATATTTTCATTCTATCATACAGTTATATATGTTGGAGAAGAGCTTCTAGAGTAGGTCAGAATATTGGTAGATATTCTATTATATCGATGTCTCTTGCAAAGTTTCTGTTCATGCTCAAAATTTGCCTTAGTACATTTTTCAAAATGCTTCATTCAAGGAACATTTTCATAAGGTGTAGTTCGGGCAGGGTTCATGTTTTTTTTGTGATTCTGTCAATTTTCAGTAATATTGCTTGTCAGTCGTGATGAAGCTAAGTACTCCAAATATTTTGAACCAATCAGTTGTTCCATATCCAGTTCTAACTGTAGCTTCTTGTCCCACATAGAGATTTCTCAGGAGACCTCATCTGTCTCCTGAGAAATCTCTATGTGGGAGAAGAAGCTACAGTTAGAACTGGATATGGAACAACTGATTGGTTCAAAATTGGGAAAGGAGTACGACAAGGTTGTATATTGTCTCCCTGCTTATTTAACTTATATGCAGAATTTATCATGCGAAAGGCTGGACTAGATGAATCCCAAGCAGGAATTAAGATTGCCGGAAGAAATATCAACAACCTCAGACATGCAGATGACACAACCTTGATGGCAGAAAGTGAGGAGGAATTAAAGAACCTTTTAATGAGGGTGAAAGAGGAGAGCGCAAAATATGGTCTGAAGCTCAACATCAAAAAAACCAAGATCATGGCCACTGGTCCCATCACCTCCTGGCAAATAGAAGGGGAAGAAATGGAGGCAGTGAGAGATTTTACTTTCTTGGGCTCCTTGATCACTGCAGATGGTGACAGCAGTCACGAAATTAAAAGACGCCTGCTTCTTGGGAGAAAAACAATGACAAACCTAGACAGCATCTTAAAAAGCAGAGACATCACCTTGCCAACAAAGGCCCGTATAGTTAAAGCTATGGTTTTCCCAGTAGTGATGTATGGAAGTAAGAGCTGGACCATAAAGAAGGCTGATCGCCGAAGAATTGATGCTTTTGAATTATGGTGCTGGAGGAGACTCTTGAGAGTCCCATGGACTGCAAGAAGATAAAACCTATCAATTCTTAAGGAAATCAGCCCTGAGTGCTCCCTGGAAGGACAGATCGTGAAGCTGAGGCTCCAATACTTTGGCCACCTCATGAGAAGAGAAGAATCCTTGGAAAAGACCCTGATGTTGGGAAAGATTGAGGGCACTAGGAGAAGGGGACGACAGAGGACAAGATGGTTGGACAGTGTTCTCGAAGCTACGAACATGAGTTTGACCAAGCTGCGGGAGGCAGTGCAAGACAGGAGTGCCTGGCGTGCTATGGTCCATGGGGTCACGAAGAGTCGGACACGACTAAACGACTAAACAACAACACTCCAAATATTATTCAATTCCAGCTGAGGGATGATGGGAGTTTCATTCCATCAGCATCTCTATGAAACCACATGGGTGAATGTTGTTTAGCTCTATATATACCTTGGCTGGGTGGGGGGGGGGAGTATCCTCATATGGCCCCCACCCATGTTGTAAGAAACACTTTGTAGGACTAGAAGATATCCTATATATTTTCCAAATGTATAAGGAAAGTGGGCAAAGTGATGTTTTGTTCAGGTCCTGTGTGTGGACTTCACACGTGGATCTGTTAGACTGATGTGGGAAAAGGACTCTGAACAAGATGGGCCATTGGTCTGATTCTGTGAGGCTCTTCTCATGTTTTCATGGCATGCTTCTAATAAATGGAATGGAATGGAATTTAACATATGACTACAACATGAATGGGGAGACAACTACACAGTAGGGTTCTGCAAGAGTCCCCAACTCAAACTTCTGGGTCTGATTTGTAGATCCACATTGGAAGAGTGATGCAAGGACTCCAGCTGTGGATGTTTTTTGCCTTAGTTGTCAAAATGACTTTGTTTTCTTCTTCTTCTTCTTTCTTTTTAATATTTATTTATTAAAACTAAATTTGAATTACAAATCAATCCAATACAAATCAATACAAATCATAAATTTCCAAACTGAAGGATATATCCAAACAATGTTATATGGCATTGTTAATCCCACCACCTTCCCTCCACCCTTTACACCACCCTTCCCTCCACCCCTGCTAGATTTCCTTATATTTAACTGAACATATTTCATTCCTTGCATTCCGTATTCTCAGTTCTTACTCTTAAATTTGAATTTCATTTTTAACCTTCTATTTTGTAATCAACCTCACGCTCCACATTTTAATCTAGACACATTAGCATGTTTGTTTGTTTTCTGAGCAATGTTTTACCATATAAGCATCAAAACATTTCCATTCGTTTTTCAATTTTTGGTTAGATTGGTTTCTTATTATTGTGGTTAATTTTGCCAATAATAAGTATTCATTTACTTTACAGATCCACTCCTCTTTTGTTGGTATTTTTTCTTGTTTCCATTTTGCCTCTATCACCATTCTCGCAGCTGTGCTCGCATATAGAAAGATTTCCCTTTTTTCTTGTGGTATTTCCTTATCTAACAATCCCAAAAGATATGCTTCTGGGTGTTTGTTTAATGAACTTTTCCATATATTCTTTAATTCTTCATGTATCACATTCCAGAACTTTTTGACCTTCTCACATCTCCACCACATAACAACAACAACAACAACAACAACAACAACAACAATAATTTATTTATACCCCGCCCTCCCCAGTCAAAACTGGGCTCAGGGCGGCTAACACCAATAAAATTACAATAAAACATAAAAAGCAATTAATTAAAATACAGATTAAAATACAATATTAAAATTTAAAATGTAGCCTCATTTTAAGAAGTCCATAAATCCAAACCATGAGGGAGGGAAAACACAGGGGTCAGACTAAGTCCAGCCCAAAGGCCAGGCGGAACAGCTCTGTCTTGCAGGCCCTGCGGAAAGATGACAATTCCCACAGGGCCCTGGTTGCCTGCGAAAGAGGATGTGGATCAGTGTTCCTATTTCCTGGTTACTTTGGTTGTTTTACACATTTATTGAAATTGGATACATAAATTGCTTTCCAATATGCATCATTTACATTTTCATTTATGTATAATTCCCACTGAGAACAAACAATGGAATGCCTCACTCACTATTGTTCTTTTCACATTGGCTACCTATGGCCTTTAACTGTGCTCCTCTGTTAAAGTTGGAGCCTCTTGGCCAAAGTGGGCAGAATCATCTGGATTTGAGTTTTTCGTTATTCACCACTCATCCATTCCCTTAAATCTTTGTTTGAGAAGTAAAATTCAATTTAAAATTTCTTTTCTCCACCTCGATCAACTTTCCCTCTCTGATGTCTGAGTGAGGGAAATGCTATAAGATGACAAGAAGTCAATGGTGTGATATAAGTTGCAATTCCAATCACACTTACGTGGTAATGAGCCCCAATGAATTCATGAGATTTATATCTGAGTAGATATGCTTATGTTTGTAGTCCTAGATGCCTTTGTGATGGACCACTAGCCATGTTGTTAACCTTAAATACAAGGTACCTCAAGATACTCTGCTGATTTTCCTGCTGAAGAGTAACGGGGTACCCCCCTTGGGAATTCATTAATTTTGAAAAGGAAAATACAAAGGAGGTGATTTATTTATTTGTAAATAAGGCATATGTTGAGGGATATGATTTGTGTGTCTGTTGTGATATGCATCAGTGGAATATAAAAAGGAAGAGAGAATTTTACAAAATACACCAACTGTGTAGAAAAACAAAATAACAAATGAATGTCAGAACAGATTGACCTGCATCTCCTTGGTATAGGATAGTTGAGTGTAGTTTGACCAAAATTGTATTCCTGGTCAATTGGGGAAACCTTGCCTCTAACATTACTTTTTCTTGGAGTTTGCTCACCACAAAAATCTGCAATAAGGCCTTAGTTTCTCAACCCTTTAGGGATAGCTTGCATTGAGGTGGGGGAATCAACATGTTTCCCGCCAAAAGTACCACTCATAATTTAAACTGTGAAGAAGTAATTATCTCCCCCTGCAATTATCCAAATCACTATCATTTGTTCACCTTGCCGAAGTTTCTAAGGCTTTGCAGAAGACAAGACGAAAACAGCGAATAAACAAGCCTGGAAGTGGTTACAAATAGACTGCAGAGTTGGGTTTAGGTGCAAGAGATTGGAGCCCAACTCTGACACATTGCTCTCATTTTCATATTGTCTCAGACACTGCTGAAGCCATTTGTAATCCTGTTGATGCTAAAAGTAAGCCTGGTAAATTTCTCATTGATTAGTGTATGGGGAGAGTCTGGCACCACCCAATGAAATTTGATTATGTCAGCCATTGCCTAGATATGGGACAGGACTATTTGCATCTAGAGATATACTTTGGTCCCCAAATGTTGGGCAGAGCTGTGTGGCTGCTTCTGTTGCTTCTCATGGTGTGCAAAGTGGACACCATAAAATACCCCAAAGATGGACCCCTCCCTGTTCCACATGAGTGGTACCAGCCAGGCAGCCTTGTCATTGGTGGGATGGCTTCTCAGATGTTTTATGTTATCCATGAAGTTTCCTTCAAGGAAAATCCTTCTTTGAACCTTTTTGATGTGCCTAAGTAAGTATTGTTTTCCCCATGTGCATTCTCTGAGATTCATGCATTTCACTCAATTTAGGGTAGATATGGGTCTTTTTTTCCTCCACCACCCCCCTTTCCTGGTGATAAGAAAATGACATGAGTCAGACCAAAATAAAATAAGTGGGAAAGATTTATTTAAGTCAATGCAAACATTTGATGAAAATATACAAAATCAGAAGTTAGTGAGCTACCAATCTGAACAGAGATGAAACTATCTGGCTTCTGTAGACTCAGGTGGAAAACTGAGGGAGATGAATTCAGGGTCTAGCTTTAAAGCTCAAGAACGGTTTAAATGGGAAAATAAGGAGATATTGGGGAGGGGAGGAGAAATCCCTACCGTGTTTCTCATATTATAAGACACGTCTTATATTTATTTTTTCCTCAAAAAAACACACCATGGCTTATTTTCAAGGGATGTCTTATTTTTTAATTAAGTATGGTAAACCATGCATAAATATTGTACTTTTGCACCAAGCAAAAGCACACTGAGGGGGAGCAATTGCATGCAATTAAAGCTTGCATTAAACATGCACAAAGTGAAAGTTTTCTGAGATCAAAAGCAGCAGAACAGAGCCCAAACAAGCACGATAAAAGCATGCTTTTCACAAACTTTTCCTGCATCACAGAATAGCATTGCATGCATACCGTGCAAGCTCAATGTTTTCAGCCCAACAAGCCTTGAACTTCGCGCACCACGGCTCCTGCCAGCAGGGCCGTCTTAAGCCTTTCTGGCGCCTTGGTTCAAGGATCCCTCCAGCGCCCCCCCCCGCCAGCTTGGGACTTCCATTTTCACTCTCGGACCCTGCACCGAGTGCCTGCATCTTCATCTGCTGCAATTGCAGGCAGCAGCTTGTCAGGTGCAGCTCCCCCCTTTTCCCTTTGGTAAACAGCCTTCTCGTAAGGCGCAGCGGGCAAGATCCCGCACACACCCAAAAAGGGAGGCAAAACCAGAAAACAGAAACCCTGAATGCTCAGCACGGCCGCCTTGCCTTGGCTGGGATCCGCCTCAAACCACCTTTTCCGCTCACCCTCAAAATCGCCTTGGTTTCGGGAAGGGAGGGGGGAAAACAAACTAGGGCCACCAGGGAGACCTTCTCAGCGACCCACTCTGATCAGGGGAAAAGACAGAGATGGGAAAGCGCGCAGGCGAAAGGAAGAGATCGCCCAGCAGGGGAGAAGACACACACACACACACACACACAGAGAGAGAGAGAAGCAGACTTGGTCTGTGGTGTTAAGTCTCTTATTACTGTATGTTGTTGTTGCTGCTACTGCTATCGCTTCCGCCACTGGCCCCAATCCAAGCTGCCTGGGGAATGTCTCTCCCCCACCATCACCACAAAAAACCGCGCGCACACACCTCCCCACTTTCTTCTTGGGTTGTTGGAAAACAGTTGCGATCTCCCCCCCCCCGTGATTTCCATTTCACTCCCACTCCCACCACCAGCCTCCCTGCTCCTCTCCAGTGAAAACAGATAACCCCGGCACAACCTCGTGTCTCTTTTCTTTTCTCGCAGCCCCACCACTCCTCCTCCTCCTCCTCCTCCTCCTCCTCCTCCTCCTCCTCCTCCTCCTCCTCCTCCTCCTCCTCCTCTATAATCACCTCCATTTCCTTGGGCTCTTTCTCTCTCCCCCCTCCTCCTCCCATGGCTCCATGTGTCCCCAAGGAGCCCCGAGTCAAGCTAGCAGGAGGCAGAGAGCTCCCGGGGATGGAGCTCTCCTCCTCTTCTTGCAGAACCAGCAAGACGCCTGCCTAGAGTGGCACCACGCGCCTGCTGCCACTCTAGGCAATAGTCTCACTGGTTCTGCAAGAAGAGGAGGAGAGGAAGCTTTTGCCGCCTTGCATGGAGCTCCTGGCTGCCGCGCTCAGCTGGACAGCAGCCATTATGTGCCCCTTTGGCGCCCTTTTGGTGCAGCTGCCTGCCAGCTGCCGGGGCTTTTCGAGGCTTGAGCTGTGGGTCCAGCCGGGTGTGCTGCAGCTCTTGCCGGCTCCCACTCGGACGGAGCTGCACGTGGCAGCAGCATCCGGTTCTGAGGAGACATCTTCCTTTTCCTCCCACCACAAGCCGGTACGGCTTATTTTCAAGGTATGCCTTATATTTCACCAACCCTTGGAAATCCTGCCATGCCTTATTTTGTAGGGATGCCTTAAAATATGAGAAACACGGTATGTAAAATCACATTTCTGAAACAGATTATAAGGCAAATGTGCTGGTCTCCCAATGCAACAACCAATAGCAAATTTAAGAGCTAAATAAAAGTAAGAATTAGCACTGCTTTGCAGCCTCTTCTCAAATCCCTCTGTATATCTATATTTCCCTATCTTCTGTTTCACTCTTTTCTCTTGCCCCACTTTTCCCTCACTAAATTTAGTCCTGTTTTGTAACAGTGACAACAGTGGCAAACACCTGTAATACAGGTGATTTGCTTGTTTGTTTTACTTTATCCTGCACTAAGTATTTGGAGGAGGGTGATATTACTCAGCCTAATCTGTTTACAAAGAGTCTGTTTACAACGTCACCCAGAGCTACTCCTCTTCATCTCGATGCATACACTGGAGCTGACTAAAGACTTCTCAGCCTTTCTGATCTCATAGTCAAGAAATAACAGATCAATTATATTGACAGTGTGGTGACAAAGTTCTATCAGCATGCCCTTGCCTTAGCATTTGCTGTGAAGGAGATCAATGAGAATCCCATGATTTTGCCCAATGTTACACTTGGGTTCCACATTTACGACAGCTACTATGATGCAAGGATGACCTACCGCACCACTCTGGACCTTCTCTTCAAGTCAGATAGATTTGTCCCCAACTACAAATGTGACAGCCAGAAAAAACTCATAGCTATCATCGGAGGACTTGGTTTTCATATCTCCCACTATATGGCAAACATCTTAGGTCTTTACAAGATTCCTCAGGTAGGATTTGCTTGAGGGCTCTGGGGTCATTCATATTTTATTCTTCTCACTGCTGCCTAAACAAGTGTGTGTGTGCGTGTGTGTTTGGTGTGTGTGTGTGTTTCTGTACTATTGTATTAATAAATATATAAAATGGACATGCACATAAAACTGCTCTTAAGTTTTTTTCTATGCTTTAATCTATACATTTTTCTTTTAGTTCACATATGGCTCATTTCCCCCAGTGAAAGAAACTGATAATAGACACTCCCTTTCCTTTTACCACATGGCTCCAAATGAGTCCCATCAGCACAGGGGGATCATCTGGCTACTTCAGAAGTTTAGGTGGACATGGGTTGGGCTCTATGTTGCAGCTGGGAACAGCGGAGAACCATTTTTGGAGGCACTAGAATCATTATTTTTCCAGAATGGAATCTGTTCGGCATTTGTCAAAAGGATTCCACAGCAAGCCCATTTTGAGAATTTTGGGGACATACTCAACACAGCTTCCAATTTGCATTTACCACTGAGAAATAAAACACCCAGTGTGTTTATCATGTACGGAGAATCAATGATACTTTCAACTTTCAGAACTTTTCTATTAGTCCAAGATGCATTAAATGATGAAAACACATTATATGGAAAAGTGTGGATTATGACAACCCAGAGTGATTTCATTTTATCAGGCCTTCAAAGGAGTTTGGATCTCCAGTTGTTCCAAGGTGCCATTTCCTTCACAATTCACACAAATGAGCTTCCAGGATTCATAGAATTTCTTCAGATCACAAAACTTGATAGGAAACAAGGAAATGGTTTTCTCAAAGACTTCTGGGAGCAAGCATTTGACTGTTCATTTCCAGATCCAGGGATGCCTATCATGGTTGATGGCACATGTACCGGGGAGGAGAGGCTGGAAAGTCTCCCTGCGAGTCTTTTCGAAATGCAGATGATTGGTGACAGCTACAGCATCTATAATGCTGTCTGGGCTTTTGCTCATGCACTGCATACTATGCTCACAACCGGACCCGAGCACAACACAATTCTGGGGAGTAATAGTATTGAATTTCTATCTCTCCAGCCTTGGCAGGTAATGTCTCCACTATGAAATATTCTAGGATTTCATTTTGATTTGGGTGCTCATTGAGATTGGTCATATTCCAGCCTCTGGGGCATTGCACCCACTATCTTAACAACCCTCCACCTTGAATTGAAGAGCATTTTTCTGAAGCAGGAAATCTCCTCTCCTTGAATGTTCACCATGCAAAATTAGGGTTCCAAACCAAAGGCGAGGGAGCCTACCAATGAGCATAAGACTCCTTTTGGATCAGAACAAAGACCCACCTTTCACCCAAAGTCTCTTCTCACAGTATCCCACAAGATACATTTTACTTGAGGAGAGAAGATTTACCTGTTCAGCAGCAGTTCCTTCAGCTCTCAGAAAGTTTTTTGAAATGAGGAGTGTGCTGTTCTGGAGTCATGAGGCTTTCCAAAATACGTGGGGAAAATTCATGTTTGCTGCTGATAATAATAATAATGATGATGATGATGATGATGATGATGAAGTTTCATTTGGCCATGAAACTCACCAGATGAAACTGAGTCAGTCTTGGAAGAATGCTGAAATATAACTGATATATAATTAAATTATAAGATAACTTGAAATGTATAATTGACTCGCAATATGTTAGAAAATGTGCAAAATAGGCCTCACTAGCATTTAAAATGGCCAGATGTACACTGCATAGATCCTAACTCTACACTGGATCCACCCTACTTAGAGGTTATGGGTACTATTCAATGTTAGCTGAATATTCAGAGTATACCAGCTGAACTCACTGCACAAGCAACTTAATGCCACTGATAGGAATGATTCGAGTAAGTGACTTAGTTGCATCTCACCTTAAGGTTGCAGTCATCTACACACTTACCTTTGAACATAAGAGTAGGACCAGCCTAGGCTGCTGCCTCTCCTCCTCTCCATTGCTTCCTACTCACCAAATCATTGCTAATTGGATCATCCTGGAAAAAAATGTGATTAAAAACTAGGTCTAGAAAAGTCACACCATGCCCTTCCTAGAGCCAAGAGACTCAACAAACTGAATGCCCAGCTGTGTTGAAAGGTGCTTCTATACCATAGGCTAGAAGACCATATTCACTGGCAATGTTTTATCTATTTTCATATCCTCTCACAATTGGAATCTGAAAATATTTTGAACACTCCAGAATTTTGTTACCCTTCTGTTACTTTCTCTTCCTTTCAACCAGCTCCACCCATTTCTTCAAGGCATTTCATTTAACAACTCAGCTAATGAAGAAGTGTCCTTTAATTACAAGAGGGAAATGAGAGGTGGGTTTGATATTATGAATATGGTCACATTTCCCAACAAGTCTTTCCAGAAAGTAAAAGTTGGAAGTCTGGATGCCAGTGGTGTGCAAGAAAAGAAATTCACCATAAATGAGGATTTAATTTTTTGGCACAGACATTTTAATCAGGTATGGACGCTGTGATTCTCCTGGGGTGTCCTCTTCAAACTAGTTGGGAAATCAGTGTATCAGGACTGAAGGGTCACCCACACTTCTACTTTTCTTGTGATTTCTAGATACAGATGTGAGAGAGTTTATAATTTCCCCCCACTGCTTTACCTGGTCAAAACCTGCTATTTACTGCTAAATTGGAGAGCATGTTTTCCCAGGGAAAGAGGTGGGACAAGAGAAAAATCTCTCTTAGATTTTTAGAAATCTAAGGACCTTAGAAATCACAGGACTTAATGTGACTTTCAAATGGATCGTCAAGCTCTAGAAGGCTGCTACTACCTAGGACTTCAAAGCTATATGCAGGGTTTCAATGCCAAATATATCCATTCTTATGAAAACTGACATTTAGTAGGCTGTTTGAATTTGTTATATTGATTCTGTATGTAATGTGCTCTGGGACCATGTGATAAAGAAAGGGTCAAAAGTACTGATAATAAAGGAATGCTAGTTATTCCTGGAATATCAAGTAAGGTGATGGACAAGACCAGCAACAGAACCGCAAAATTGCTTGAATATCACCCAGTTTAAACATTTTAATGTCCATGGATAGGCACTTCCTCTTTCTATGTGCAATGACCATTGCTGGCCTGGTGATCAGAAGAAAAAGAAGGAAGGGGTAAAGTTTTGCTGCTATGATTGTGCTCCGTGCCCTGAAGGGAAGATTTCAAAGCAGACTGGTAGGTATTGTCCTCAAATATCTAAATTTGCACTTGTATATGACTAAAACACTTAACCGTCAGATGAACAGGTGGAGGGCTGGGTGGTGGTGAGGAATTCGAGGGTACCGTTTTCTAGTTATTTTGTGTAAATTCATGATTAATTTGATTTATTTGTAAATTCATGAGTAATTTGATTTATTAGTTTGATTAATTTGTAAATTCATGATTAATTTGATTTATTGTAACAGTGCATTACAACGTTGACTATGGTTAATTTTTGTGTAAATTTTTGTGAAATATCAATAAAAATGTTGGTGGAAAAAAACTGTCAGATGAACATAGCTGCCAAGTCTCCTGCCGAAAAATGTGGGATCAGCAGCGGCGCGGCACCGGAAGTCGCTTCTATGCATGTCTGGACATGCGTAAAGGCAACTTCCGGTGCCAGCGCCACCCGATTTCCGGTGCCCAGACATGGGTAGTGCGGCACCAGAGGTCACTTCTATGTGTAGAAGCAACTTCCAGTGCCGCTGTGCCCAATTTCCGGTGCCCAGGAATGGGCGGAGCGGCAGTGGAAGTGTCTTCTACTCATGTCCGGATATGCGTAGAAGCGACTTCCGGTGCAGCGCTACCCATGTCTGGGCACCGGAAATCCGGCGGCGCCAGCACCCAAAATCCGGGAGATTCCGGGATTTTTTTCCATTCGGGAGAACAGTGGGAAACGGATTAAAATCCGGGGGTTTGCCGTGAAAAACGGGAGACTTGGCAGCTATGCAGATGAATTAAGATCAAAACTTTTTATTTGTCAGATATGGATGGATGTTTGAAGTGATCTGATTATCAGTTCCAAAGTAAGAATAAAAATTGACATATTATAAAGATCAGTTAAAATTAGCCATGATTATCTCCCATATTAATCTTCTTTCCTGTTTATAGATAGGTTATTCCCCTTTCTTTGTGTTATGATTACGGCCACCCTGCATATGAGAAGAAAAAGAAGGAAGGGGTAAATATTTGCTTCTATGATTGTGCTCTTTAACAAGTAGGAAAGATATGACACAAAACCTGTAGGTCATGTAATTTTGCCATCACACAGGGTTTATTTATTTTGCTGTGTCACATTAATTAACACCACATTTGGACCTTTTTTTCAGATATGGACAACTGTTTCACATGTCCAGAAGATCAATATTCAAACAAGAATAAAAATGGGTGCATCCACAAAACTATACATTTTCTATCTTATAAAGAAAGGTTAGGGGTTACATTAGCCACTGTTGCTATTTCATTTTCCCTCATTACAGCCTTGATGCTAGGAATATTTATTAAGCACAGAGTCACCCCCATAGTGAAAGCCAACAACAGGGGACTCACCTATACTCTCCTCATCTCCCTCCTGCTCTGCTTCCTCTCATCTTTGCTCTTCCTTGGCCAACCTGGGAAAGTGACCTGCCTTCTCCGACAATCTGCTTTTGGCATCATCTTCTCCATGGCGGTTTCTTGTGTATTGGCCAAAACCGCCATAGTTTCTCTTGCATTTATGGCCACAAAGCCTAGATCTAGGATGCAGAAATGGGTGGGGAAAAGACTAGTCTATACCATTGTCCTTTCCTGTACCTTCATTCAAGCGAGTATTTGCACCTTGTGGCTAGCAACCTCTCCCCCATTCCCTGATTTAGACATGCAATCATTAACTGAAGAAATCATTGTGCAATGTAATGAAGGGTCTGTTACCATGTTTTATTGTGTCCTTGGTTACTTAGGCCTTTTGGCCATTGCCAGTTTCCTTGTGGCCTTCCTTGCCCGCAAGTTACCGGACAGTTTTAATGAAGCCAAGTTCATCACCTTCAGCATGCTAGCATTTTGCAGTGTATGGCTCTCCTTTCTTCCAACCTACCTGAGCACAAGAGGAAAATACATGGTGGCTGTAGAGATCTTCTCAATATTGGCTTCCAGTTCTGGGTTGCTGGGTTTCATCTTTTCCCCTAAATGCTACATCATTGTGATGAGGCCTGAACTAAACAGCAGGGAACAACTCATAAGAAGAAAGTGTTAAAATACCTATATGTTTTGTATCTATCATATTATTAGGTGGGTTGCACATAGGCTTGAGGAGCATACGGCTTACTAGAACATTACTGATAGATATTCACTGAAAGTTGTGATGAAGCCTGAACTGAACAGTAGGGAACAACTAATAAGAAGAAAGAATTAAATAATCTTTATGATTTGAATCAAAATATTAGGTGGGTTGGACATATAGTAGGCTTTAGGAGCATATGGCTTACTAGATCATTATTGATGATCATTATTGATGATCTAGTAACACTTCTGTGGATGATAGATGATCATAGATAGATAGATGATAGATTTCTAAAGCTTCTTTGCCTTCATCATACCTTCTGATGCTCTTCATGACAGGCAAATTGATGATACAATACTTTTCTCCTAGATGTTGTATAATTGTGAAGTGGTTTTTTAATAGTAGGCAGTCAAAATTGGTATCCCCCACATCATGAAGTGTTTGCATCCTTTCTGCCACTTCATAATTCTACAATGTCATTCTGTTACATTCATAGACAGAGACTGAGCTGCTAATAAGAAACTTGCATGGAGTATGAGATGTTGATAGCATTAGAGGTGGAACCAATCCATTTCACATTTTTTATATGCAGGAGAGGAAATTGTGGTTTTCCATTTGTCTCCTTGTCACTCTTCTCTGTATCAGGGGTGACAAACCTGTGGTCTTCAATATGACTTTGTCTAATTATTTTTTTCAGATTTACATACTGCTCAATCATCCATATAATCTTCTCAGTTTACATAAAATATAAAATGTCTATTAAAATAGTCTAGCACAAATGCACAAATTAACTGTTAAAATGCTCAGAATCTAAGTGAAATCACCTTTTTAAAAAGTGAACATAATCATGCAAAAGAGGAAGTGCCTATCCATGTAATTCAGCCCGTTGAGTGAATGGGCGCTAGAACATCCTGGGGTTCGGAGAAGCGCTTGCGTAGCGCTTCTCCGAAACCCGGGACCTGTCCTTGTTGTCGGTGGCAGGGGGACAGGAACGAAGGAAGAGAAAGCAGCTCTTTCTCCTCCTCCCTTCCTTCCTCTCCCCCAGCCACCGATAGGAAGGAGACATCCCGGGGTTTGGAGAAGCACTTGCGCAGCGCTTCTCCGAACCCCGGGACCTGTCCTTGCTGGACGCACACGCGCACTCTCCCCCCCCCCCGCCACCAATGCTCAGTCCAGCTGGGAGCAGCGGTTGGCGGCTGCAGGGAAACGGTAGGTGGGGAGGTGGGGAGAGTGCACGTGTGTGTGCGTGCAGTCTCTGCATCCAATCCCTGTGTCCGTGGGGCACATGCGCAGTAGCGCGGACACAGGGAATCTGGACGCAGAGACACTTGCACTTTATTATATAGGATTACATAAAATAAGGAGGCATGATATGATCTCGACTCCTACTTGCATCAGCCCTAACCAGGATGGTAATAAGAGGTGCAGTCCAAAAGGGGGTTTGACCAGATGATCCTCATGATACCTTCCAACTCTACAAATCTATTGTTATTTAGTATCTGGTGAGTCAAAGGTTAGCCACCTATGCTTTACAAAAAACAGACATATGAAACAGAATAGATGATACACCAACCGACAACCTACCTTCCCTATCTTTTTATTTCATGTTTGTTTATATTCTTATGCATCAGTTAGCAACTCTACTTAGTCCAATGCCGCATTGCTAAATTCCAGTTAAGAGCCAGAATATTCCCCACTATCCCCACTAAAAAAGGTGTTGCCCTTTGTTGCTGCATTCACAAAGAATAATATGGACAACCCCCTAGAAGAATCTGAGATTCAGAATCAATTTTATTAGGATATAGAACAATCTGTGTGGACCTTGATTCCCTTCTAATGCACTTCAGATACGGGGGAGGTTAAATTGACTAACATCTTCCTGATTACTTTTTCCATGGACCCCTTAGGCTTATAGGTGTGGTAGACTTCTGCAATATTTTAATATTTTGCCACTGCCAACTATCATTAAATATAAAGTTGTGATCTAAGACTGCTCTTTGTGGATGTTAGAAACCAGTGCTGCAACTTCTTTCTTCAAATAAGTTTTATTTTATCTTGGGTTGGAGGAAGGTGGTTTTCATTAGCAGGATGTTATGCCCTGATGAAGTTCATACACCATTTTCTTCCTATGATGGAAGAACAAGAATCTCTGCATTCCCACTGGATGAACAGACAAGAGGTTCCCCATCAGTTCTGACAACACTGTCTCTCCTCCCAGACAATTCCTTCCAGAGTTGCTTTATCACAAGGGTTTTGGAATGACAGCTGTGTCCCGTCACAGTATTACATAGCAGTGTCCTTGGGAGTTAGTTGCAGACAAAAATTGGAGTTGCCTTGGAGACTTTAAGCTGTAAGCTTCCTTGGATGGCAAGGACATAGCTTTCTTAAGATTTCCAGTACCACAGCAGCTGCTGCAGTCCTTTCCCTGATTTCTGCCTTATCAAACTCATCCTGTAGTCAACCACAAGAAATCCCCTCATAGAACACTGCCATTGAACAGATTATTCAGGTTTTTTTTCAATTCTGAATCCACTTGAGTCAGAACAATTTAGGAGGGTCTTTCTAGTTTAAAAAAGGCAAGTACCAGGAGACATGATAAAGGTGTGTATGTGTGTGTGTGCACGCACGCACGCACACACGCACACACACACAGAGAGAGAGAGAGAGAGAGAGAGAGAGAGAGAGAGAGAGAGAGAGAGAGAGAGACGTTATGGAGAATGTACATAGATAAAAGTTTTTCCCCCTGTTTCATAACAATAGAAGTTGGGAGTATCAAGTGAGAGCGATTATTGAAAAGTTTAGGAGACACAGAAGAAAGTACTCCTTTACACAATACATAGTTAAACTATGGATTTCACTCCTACTAGAAGTAGTGAATTTGATGAAGGATATCTATCAGTCGATATCAGCCCTGATGGTGATGTTCTACCACCACCATTGAAGGCATTATTTCCACCGGTAGCAGCAATCTAAATGCTAGTTACTGGAAACTGCAGAAAGTAAAAACGTTCTTCTGAGACTGCTGTTGCTTCTACGGTACGGGTGCATACAGTTATTTTTACAGCAGCTCTCACAACCAATGGGAGTTCAATGAAAGTCTATGTTTGGAGATCCACACAGAAGACCACTTTTGCCATATGGAGCATAGATTGTTCATCTATCTGAAGTATGCCAGCCTGTGACTGGTGAAAAGTTCAAAGGAAGAACACATCTTTTAAAGTAGGGTTTCCATATTCCCCAAAGTGAAAATACAGTCACCACCCCCCCGCGCACGCCATTCATCTGGGTTTTCCTGGGCATTTTGACAGACAGCCCTATTTTTAATAGATGAGATACAGGGTTCAATCCCTGGTATTTCCATGTTCAGTATTAACTAATATTGAGCAACGTTGACTTTGCTGAGCTTCTAATGCTTTTGGAACTGGGGCTTTATAGAATTCCTCAGGCCTCAGGTAAGGGGGGATGGAAAAGAAAACATTAAATAAAACTGTGACATATATAGTGCAAGTGAACTATTGATTTATAAACTCAATTCACTCAGGGAGATCTGGTGCTATGGTGTCCAAAACACTGTTCATTATCATTGGGGCTAGAGCTAAGCCAATGACTCAGGTTACACTGCTTATCATAATATCACAGCATTGTAAGAGTTGGAAAGGACCCCAAGGGTCATTGTGACGATCACCCTAAAGTCAGGCCTGGTATAGAAGGGGTTAACAGGTAATGACAGTTATAACCCTAGGGGGTGGGGTTAGGAGGACTATATAAACCCACCCCTGGGAGGTAGAAGGGAGTTGAGTTGGGGGAGTTGCGTGGGTTGTTGAGAGAGATGAGGGAGTTGTGTGGGAGGTGGATGAGGTGTGGCATAGAGACTGAGGGTGAGGCATTAGGTGGTAGGTAATCAGAAAGGATAGAGTGTTTGACAGTTTAGTTATTAAAGGTTAGAGGTAATAGGAACGGTTATATAAGAATTCAGGAACTTAACTATTGAAACCATACGCTTATGTACCATTTCTAAATAAACCTCTTTTGTTCAAACATCATCCTTGTCTGACGTAGTGGATAGTTACCAGACTTATTACTGGTTGGTGGCCGCGGTATAATAAAGTGGTTTGTACAGGAATCAATGGACCGTGAAACGTCTGGGGGTCCTGTACCGGTGGAGGCAACCGCCAAAGTCATGTAGTCCAACACTTTGCTATGCAGGAAAACTGGCTAAAACATCTATGCCAGATGTCCATAAACCTCTGCTTAAAAACCTGCAATGAAGGAGAGTCAACCACCTTCCAAAGGCTGAACTGTCAGGAGATTCTTCCTGATGTTTAGTCAGAATCTCTCTCTCTCTCTCTCTCTCTCTCTCTCTCTCTCTCTCTCTCTCTCTCTCTCTCTCTCTCTCTTACAAATAACTCTACTTACGAATGGAGCTCCGTCCGCCATCTTGGATGCAGTTTAGATAGGATTTTTTTCTACTTATGAATTTTTAGATAGGGTTGCTTCTACTTACGAATTTTTTCCCCAATGCATTCCTATGGGATTCGACTTACAATTTTTTTCGACTTACGAATGTGCGTTCGGAACGCATTAAATTCGTAAGTAGAGGTACCACTGTATATTGAAGCAATTGGTTTGGGTCCTATACATTGGTGTAGCCAGGGATTTTGTCATTCAGTTTTTAGAAAATCAAGTTGTTGAGGGGTTTTTTAAGGAAATCATCATGCTACATGCCTCCCAGCCATTCGTGGGAGCAATGCAATTGCAATACCTAATCCTGGTTTCATTTCCTTTTTAATGGTGCTTGTCATTACTGTAAGAAACAGTTATAGGATAGCTCTCAGTGGTCACAGTGGCAGCCAACATTCCCAGGCTCCTTTTGCAACTGAAGTCCAATGTCACATTTCTTTAGGAAGTAGAGAATATTTTTGGTCAGCTGTGGAAAAATGAGCCATCATGTTTCATGCCAAAAGTGCCATTCAGGATGTGCACTCTGAAATAGTAGTTATCTCTCCCTACAATTAAGCAAAACACTATGTGTTCACCTGTCTGAAGCTCCCAAGAAGGCAGAAGAAAACAGTCACTACACAGGCCTGAAAGTGATTATACAAAAATCCCTCTAGCATGGCCAACTGGGATTAAGTACATGAGGTAAACATGGCCATTTCTTTACACTCTCTCCCTTTTCTTTTTTATAAGCCACATTGAAACTGGAAAGTTGGTGATATCAGATAGTATTGAAGTTATTTGTAACACTCTTAATGAAAATTCTGGGGCTAATTTGGCAGAGTCAGGGATCATTCAATCTAACTGACTGAAACAGGGAGATGGATGCAAGAGAATGTGCATTTACAAAGAATTTTTGCTGCCAACATGTTGAGAATAACAATGCTGCTACTTCTTCTTCCTCCCATTGTCTGCCAAGTAGATATTATGAGATGTCTCAGAGATGAACCCCTGCCTGTTCCACATGATTTCTACCAGGCAGGTGGACTCCTCATTGGTGGGATTGTTTCTCAGGTCTCTTATTTTTTCAATGAAGTCTCTTTCAAGGAACATCCATCCCAGACAATATTTGATGTTCCACAGTAAGAATCCCCATTTGCACCTCCTGAATGCATTGCATTTTAGTTGTTAAAAGTTAATACCAGGAATGGGGAACAACTTTGATTGTTGCATTTAATCTTCTAATTTTGTACGCCTCTAGATGCCTTAAAACTTTGTGCAGGAATAGGGGGAACATTGAAAATGCTAGGGAAAGAGCTGCTGTTAGCTATACTAGTTTTCAAAAAGTGTATAAGAAATCTAAATGTGAAAACTTGCACAAAAAAGATGGACAGACATGGAAAAATATATTATGGAAATAGAATTTTAGATACATCAGAGTATTTGCCTTTTCCCTCTGACTCCTTTGACACATTTGTTTATCTCTTGGGTGGGGTTATTTATACTTCTCTCTGCCTTCTTGGTACCAAATGAATGTTCTTATAATGTCTTGAATCAAGTTTGCTTAAGTGACCATATATGTTCATTAAAAAATAAAGAGAAAGTGACTGTTGTGGGTATACCTAGTGGAATGGGCAGAGAAAAAGAGAGATCACAAAACGTGTCAAGGCCCTAAAAATGACATATGGCAAATATGTTCTGGTGCAACATATATTAGAAGCATTATTTAGTTGAAAAGGATTTATTAACTCTGAGATATTGGAAACAAATAGGGGGGGAAATCCCAAAAATCTGGTACTACATGTGACAACCAATACAATATTACACACATAGCATCAGAATACTGACTTTTCCACTCTATGTCATTTTGCACAATAAACTTTTCTTCTGAAGAGGATGGTGTGGCATTGAGGAGAGGGAATCACAAATATAAAATATAGACCAATATTCCAATTCAGTTACACATGGTAATAAGGAATATCTAGTATTATAGCATCATGAATTTGTTTATTATAGACTCATCATTTAAATTAATGAACTCATCTCTCTTGGCAGTGTGGTGACCAAGTTCTACTCACACATCCTGGCTCTGGTGTTTGCCATAAATGACATCAACAAGAATCCCAAATTACTACCTAATGTCACACTTGGTTTCCACATCTCCGACAGCTATCATGATGCAAGGATGACCTATCGCACCACACTGGATCTTATCTTTAAATCAGAGAGTTTTCTTCCCAACTATGAATGTGGGTCACACAAAAACCTCCTAGCAATTATTGGAGGACTTGGCTCTGACACCTCATTTCATATGAGGGACATCACGGATCTCTACAAGATCCCACAGGTAATATGGGGTGTGGGGGTTTCTTTCTTTGGTTTTTTTATTTATAGTTCACACATTTCATTAATTTCACAATACATTTTAACGTTTCAAAATTTGACTTCCTTCCCCCTCTTTCTGGGCTTCCTTTCATATCTTCTGCATATCCAAATTCATTTAATTTACTCATTTAATTGTCTACTGTTATATATATTCTTATAAATTTGCAGGTTAATACCATAATCATGCGAATGTTTTTATCTGTTTACGATTTATCTGTAAATATTCAATAAACCATTATTTAATAAAGAGTTTGTTATCTTGATTTCTTATTCTTCCAGTAAGTTTCGCTATTTCTGCATATTCCATAAGTTTTTTGTATCCATTCTTCCTTTACTGGGACTAGGGATAGGATAGGATAGGGATATTTATAACTCATCTTGATTGTATATGTTCATTTTCTTACAGCTTACATATGGTTCATTTGCCCCAGATGAGATCCAAAGTATGGAAGTCCCCCCTTTTTTCCGCATGGTTCCAAATGAAAGCCTTCAATATAAGGGCATTATCTGGTTACTTCAGCATTTTAGGTGGACATGGGTGGGGCTCTTTGTTATGGATGATAACAGTGGAGAGCATTTCCTAAGAATACTGGAGTCATTGTTTTCCAGGCATGGAATCTGTTCAGCCTTCACAAGAAGAATCCCACAAGTAGCTCGTATGGAGGAATTCATAAATCACTTTTATGAGGAAAATTTAATTAGCGTATCTTTTGCAGATTATAAAGCCAATGCAAATATTGTATATGGAGATCCTGAAACAGTTCTATGGCTGAGAACTTTTATAGGTTCACAAGATTCTGGAAATAAGGAAAGCATATTATCTGGAAAGGTGTGGATTATGACAACCCAGATAGAATTTGTATTATCTGGAGTTTCAAGAGGATGGGATTTCCAGATGTTCCAGGGTGCCATTTCCTTCGCAATTCACACAAAAGAGGTACCAGGGTTCAGGGGATTTCTTCAGAACATAAAGCCAAAGAGGACTCAAGGAGATGGTTTTGTGAAAGATTTCTGGGAGCAAGCCTTTGACTGTTTGTTTCCAGATCCAGGGATGCCTGCAATGGATGATGACACCTGTACTGGAGAGGAGAGGCTGGAAAGTCTCCCTGCTGGACTTTTTGAAATGCACATGCATGGCCACAGCTACAGCATCTACAATGCTGTATACGTTATTGCTCATGCTTTGCATGCCATGTACACATCTAGAGCCAAGCACAGATCAACAGTGGTTGGTTACAATGTTAAACATCAGCCACTGCAAGCTTGGCAGGTAATGGTTCCACAACAAAAGCTTATTTCTTCAAATTGAACATGCAAGGTGTGGCTACCTCCAACTTTCTCCTCCTTGAATAACAGATAATATTTGGGTGGGCAGTAGGTTTACTTTTCTCCACACCAAAACCTTCTTAATACAATGAACAGATTAATTAACATAATTTGGGCCTACATCCAGCTTCCTCCACCTTGTACAGTGGTACCTTGGTTCTCAATCTGTTCCGGTAGTCCATTTGACTCCCGAAATATTTGAAAACCAAGGCACAGATTTCGATAGGGTGCAGGAGATTCCTGCAGACAAGTGAAAGCCATGTTGGACGTTTGTCTTCAAAAAAACGTTACTTCCAGGTTTGTGGCATTCGGAAGCCGATTAGTTCTGGAGCCAAGCCATTCATCAACGAAAGTACCACTGTATAACTAATTTTAGAAATTTCTACAGCATTTTGGGGTGTATGTGTGGAGCAGTTTTTTTTAGCTTGTGGTTATCCAGTTGTGATTTTTATTTTCCTTTTTTCAATCAGCTCCACCTGTTTCTTCAAGGCATTTCATTCAACAACTCAGTTGGAGAAACTATGGCCTTTGATGATAAATGGGAAATGGGTCGTGGCTTTGACATAACCAACATGATTACATTCCCAAACAAGTCATTCCAGAGAGTGAAAGTTGGAAGGGTTGATACCAAGCCCCGTGATGGAAAAGTATTCATGATCAGTGATGATATAATTGTGTGGCCAAGATGTTTTAATGAGGTATGGATGCTGTAGTTTCCTCAGTGAACCCTTTGTTATTAACAATGATGTAAACGTTAGCAAATCACTCCTCCAAGGCTGCTTTTTGTGAATGGTGTAATTTACATGCCTGTCTGAGAAGAAGCGTGGGAACCGGATACAATCCCATCTGTATGTATTTTTCAAGGTCCTTTCACTTTTGCTTGCTTGTTCTCTCTCGGAGCTGCATGAGAGAGAGCGTCATGATTCTCTGTGTGTAAATAGTGTAAATAAATACATCGTTTAGATCTACGGATGGTTCATTGCTCTTGCTGTGTAATGCCAGAAGATTAGGGTGCATAAATCAAACTGGTTTATGTCACTGAAGGGCCCACTGGAATGAAGGGATGTGCCATTTCAGAGTTGTGCTTACTGGAAGGATGCTCGGAAAGGTCAGTGGGACTGAGGGGGCCTTCGGGTGACCCCAGAGCAGCATAAATCCCAACAGTAAGGACTTCTCTATTCTCCATAACCTGAGTTTGCAATGGGTCACCAAGCTTCAGAATGAACTGAGTGATAACTTTGATTTTCAAAAACAGGATAATACATATATTGTCATTCTTATTTTGGAAAGTATGCTGGATTTTCTGTAAATATTTCATGACCTGTGCACCTTACAGCTCTTAGCTACTTCAGGACACTGTTTCTGCATCAGTATGTTGACCATACCTGCCAAGTCCTGGACAGAAAATTCCGGGATCGGCAGCCCACGACACCGGAAGTTGCGTAGACGCAACTTCGGGTGGCGCTTTGCCCTTCTATGGGCACCAGAAAATGGCAGCGCCAGTGCCGGAAGTCGCTTCTATGCATGACCGGAAATGCGTAAAAGCGACTTCCGGCACCGCCGCCGCCATTTTCTGGTGCCCATAGAAGGGCAAAGCGCCACCGGAAGTTGCGTTTCTGGACACGCGTAGAAGCGACCGGCGCCATTTTCTGGTGCCCATAGAAGGGCAAAGCGGCACCAGAAAAATGGCCGCCGGCAGAAGCAGATTTAAGGGAGAATATCGGGATAAAAACCTAAACGGGAGACCGCCGGGAAACGGTAGGAAAAAAGGGGTTTTCCCGGTGAAAACGGGATACTTGGCAGCTATGATGTTAACTCCACCTCTCAGATCATCTATAGTCTGCTGCTTGTAAGGTTCGTGGAATCTTTTGGTGATAATGGCATAGGGTATAAATGAGGCGGTGCTTTTCAGGACAATGTTAGAAGCATAATTCCCTCTACCTCTTACACATCCCTCCAGCAGCACCTTTCTGTGATTTTCACATCAACATTGAGCAGAAGAACATCTTCGAACTGTATTTTTCATCATCACATATTTAATACCCAGGAGAATATAAGAAGACCCTACTGCATCACATCAGTTGGAAGGCTCATCTAATTTAATTAGATGTTCTCACTAGGGCCAAACATACCGCTGTTGGAGGAAAACAAGCAGGAATTGTGCACAACAACACTCTACCCAGTTGTGGTTTCCAGCAATTGATATTTTGATACATATTTATTCTGACAGTTGAATTGGAAGATACCCATTGTGGCTAGTAACGACTGATAATTCTTTCCACCAAGATTTTTTTGTAATCCGCTCCTAAAGCTACCCAAGTCGACAAGCATCACTACTCCACAGCTTCTCAGAAAATTTTAAAACAGACCCCTTTTAATCCTTACCACCTGAATTTGCATAAAAACCTCACAGTTAAATATCTAAAATGTGGCAAATAGCATGTGTTCAAGACATACTGAATGGGTTGTAAATTTCATTTATTCTGAAAGCATGCCTTGTAAACAAATCTCAAAAAATTAAGTGCTCCTTACACTGAAAACATTGTAGCCATTTTGGGGGGGTGAAATCTGGAATATCTTCATTTACAGGAATGTGGCTCGCATGTCTCAAAATTTATCTAATTCAGATACTGTAGACATTTGTTGCTTTCCCATCCTATGAGAAGATATAAAGCATTTTATCTTCTGAAACTAGATTCTGCTTCAGGGAGACGGAAGTTTTCTTTCATAGCTGTCAAAGATGGTATCTGAAGAAATGTGCATTCACGAAAGCTCATACCAGTGACAAACTTAGTTGGTTCCTAAGGTGCTACTGGAAGGAATTTTATTTTTATTTTGTTTTGACTACATCAGACCAACACGGCTACCTACCTGTAACTGAAGATAAATTAGTCCACTTTATTCAATTTCAGTTCAGGTGACTTGCAAGCACTAATTTGGTAGTATCTGTTGTTGTTGCTGCTGCTGCTGCTAATTGAATTAATATGCTGCCTTATACCTGCAAGTGACAGGGCAGTTCAAAGGATAAAATGGTTTGTGGTTATAGTCTAAGGCATTAGGCTACATCAGCAATTGGAGATTGACTCATTTTTCATATGCAATTAGCTGTTTCAACTATTTTCTAATACTTAACTGCAGAGTTACTAATCAGTGCACAGGAGAATTGAAAACAAAAAGCAAAGGAAGAAAATAAACTAAAATTATCCCCACACTAATCTTCTTTTTCCTTTATATGGATAGGTGCTTCCCCTTTCTTTGTGTAATGAACACTGCCAGCCTGGTAATCGGGAAAAAAGGAAGGAAGGGGAGAAATCTTGCTGCTATGATTGTGTTCTGTGCCCAGAAGGGAAGATTTCTAACCAGACTGGTAGATGATTAAATTCTAGCAGCATAAGGGCTAATTTACTGTCTTGTGTCTAATAAATTGACACTGAAATGGAACCTTTTCCTATTTTTCAGATGTAGATGACTGTTTCAAATGCCCAGGAGCTCAGTATCCAAGCAAGAATAAAAATGATTGCACCCCCAAAGTTATAACCTTTCTGTCATACGATGAACCTTTAGGAATCACTTTAGTCTCAGCTGTGGTTTCCTTTTCTCTGATCACAGCTCTCGTGTTAGGAATATTTATTAAGCAGAAAGATACGCCAATGGTGAAAGCCAACAACCGGGACCTTTCATATACTCTCCTCGTCTCCCTCCTGTTCTGTTTCCTATCTTCTTTGTTATTCCTTGGCCAACCTGGGAAATTGACCTGCATTCTCCGACAACCAACTTTCGGCATTGTCTTCTCAGTGGCTGTTTCTTGTGTGTTGGCAAAGACCACCATAGTTTCCCTAGCATTCATGGCTACAAAACCAGGATCCAGAATAAAGAAATGGATGGGGAGGAAAGTGTCCTATTCAATTGTAATTTGCTGTTCGCTTGTTCAAATATGTTTTTGTACTGCATGGATGGCAACCTCTCCTCCATTTCCTGATTTTGACATGTACTCAGCAAAGGAAGAAATCATTCTGCAATGTAATGAAGGGTCAGTCGTCATGTTCTACTGTGTCTTGGGCTACATGGGTCTTCTGGCCATCACCAGCTTCATGGTGGCATTCCTTGCTCGCAAGTTGCCTGATAGTTTTAATGAAGCAAAATTCATCACTTTCAGCATGTTGGCCTTTTGCAGTGTTTGGTTGTCCTTTATTCCAACTTACCTGAGCACAGGAGGGAAAAGCCTGGTGGCTGTGGAGATCTTCTCCATCTTGGCCTCCACTGCTGGGTTACTGGGTTGTATCTTTTGCCCTAAATGCTACTTCCTTGTGCTGAGGCCTGAGCTGAATAGCAGGGAGCAACTGATAAGGAGGAAGCATTGAGGAAACTTATCCCCCCCTTTTTATCATACTGTTACACATCCAATGGCTATGATTCAAAATGAGACAGAAAGAGAAAAAAAGCAAAACCAAAAGGAAAAGGAAAAGTTAGATTCTAAAGAACAAAATGTTGAAGATCTGAATATGCTTAGCATGAAAATGGGAAGATTTCTGCCACTACATAACTGAAAGGTCATCACCCCTCCCCCCCCCAATGGTGTGGATTTAATCCTTGTCACTCCAGTGAGCAAGACTACAAACAGTAGATTCAAACATTTGGGGGGTGACTGAATATTAGGATAGGCTTCCAAATTGTGACTGCTTAATTTAACAGACTGCCCAGTAATGGTTTTACTGGAGGCTACTCTGTAATATCTTAACAATGCTGTTGGTCAGTGGTGATGAATTTGTTGAATTCTAGATGTTTTTCGACTCCAGCTCCCATTATACCCAGTCAAGCACGAGGGATAGAAAAATAAACATTATATAAATATTTATTAATATATAATTGTCACTGTTCCAATAGGCATGTTGTTGTTTTTTTCTTTCTAGATAATGGTATGTTATTTATTGCCAGTTCAAAATATGTTAGGGTTGCCATACGTCCAGGAAATCTCTGATAAGTCCTCGTTTGGAGGGCCTAAATCTCCATCCATTGGAATTTTTGCATTTTATAGTTATAGGAAATGTCTGAGTTTTTTTGGGGGGGGTATTTTTTTAACTGTGCCCCAGAGTCAGAAGCAGTTACCTTGGCCAGAGTTGACTGTGTGTGAGGCCTGTGTGCTACCTGTGTCACATTCGGCCCCTGTGCATCTTTCCTTGCTTGGGTTGGGAGTGGCTGCTAAGGAAGTCACCGGTGGCAGCGACTGTGGCGTTTCACCTCTAGAGGGCCTAGAAGGGGTTAAGTTGCCAGGGAAGGAAACGACCAATGGGAGCTCTCCAGCCAGAAGCAGGGTGTATATAGGAAGAATGCAGGCAGGCAGGAGAGTTAGATGAGGAGAGTTGAGAGAGAGTTAGATGTGAGGAGAGTGAGTTAGATGAGAGGAGCTGGTGTGAAGATAAGAGCTGGTTATTATTGTGGTGGCTGTTAAATAGTGAGATAGACAGGATACAGTGTTATGAGTTTAGTGATAATTATTATTAGTTATATTTAGAGGTATTAGGCCGGTATAGGAACCATCTGTGATTTTGAAACCGTTTAAGCTTTGTACAGTAACCAATACGCATAAGAACATTCAATAAACCTTCTTGTTTTATTTTACTATATCCTGGTCTGAGGTGTGTGAGTGATTGAGAGTATTTGTTTGTCGTTGGCACATCACCAATAGACCGTCAAACGTCTGGGGGTGATGTGCAGTTCAGTGTGACCGCGACAGCGACATTCGGTATCCACACTGGGACTGGAGCTTCTGGAACCCACCCAGTGCCACTCAGGAGCCTCCACTTCTGCCTCTTCCCTTTTGCCTGATTGGCGTGATGATTGAGAGATGGCAGGGGTGGGGTGGGGTGGGGGGGTTGAGCAGTCGATCGCCCCAGAAAAGGTCAACGACACATGATGATCCCCAGAAAACCTATTTTTTTATTTTATTCCTATCATGAAGTTCTACATCCAATGGATATAATTTAAAATGAGACAGAAAGAAAAATATGGAAGCAAAACAGTCATAAAACAAAGTGTATATTTTGAATAACAACATGGGGTGGTCAGCTGGAGCCTTTCCTACCTGGCCTTTGCTCCGCCCCCCCCCCAGCCAGCAGCCTATTGGCTAGCTGAGGAGGGGGCGGAGTGATGGCCAGCAAGCAAAAAGGGGGTGTCATCTAGGCTAGGGAAGCCCACGCCAGGTCGCAAACCCCACCCACCGCTTTAATGGGTGAGCAGTAATTCTAGGTCTGAACACACTGGATGAGAAATGTTGGGGTATAGGTGGTGACTGAATATTAGCACAGACTTCTAAAGTGTGACTGCATAATGTAATGGGCAGTACTGCCTTTGTAATGATTTTATGAGAACCTATTCTACAATATCTTAACAATGGTGCTGGTCAATAGTGATGAACCTGTAGTCTGCCAGATGTTTTTGGACTCCAGCTCCCATTATCCCCAGTTAAGCATGAGTGATGATAAAAAAAAATGTAGTAAAGCAGCATCTCCAAGATTTTATGCATTTGTATAAAAAGAAAGAGAGAGGTAAATTGCTTTGCAATTATATGAATATTCACCAATATATATTTTTCACTGTCCCAACAGGTGCTTATTTGCTTTTTTAGATTCTAGAATGCTATTTGTTATAGGCCTACTATTTTTGTTAACAAAAGGGAAAAATATCTCTCATTTTTGTTCATTTCACCTGGGGACATTTTTAAAAAAATATTTGTGGATATGGGGATAGCAATCTGACAGTTTCTGACTACCCTTCCATTCTCCCAAATCTTTGTTCATAAAGTAGAATTTAATTTTAAATTTCCTTTCCTCCCTCTCCTCCAATTTCATTTTTTAGCTAAATTCTCCTCCCTTGATGCCTGAGTGAGAGAAATGATCTCTCTCTCTCTCTCTCTCTCTCTCTCTCTCTCTCTCTCTCTCTCTGAAATTATAGTGAAATGAGAAAACATCATTGTGAGATAGGCCGCAATAAACTTCAATTAATTCATGAGATTTACTTCAGATCAAATATGGTTATGTTTGTACTCATGGATGCCTTTGCCATGGGCTATTAGCCACTTCATTAACTTTGTATTTAAAATGCCACAAGATACTTTGTTGCTTTTCCTGCAAAAGAGTAGCAGGGCTTTCCCCCTTTAGAAGTCTCTCTTTCTCTCTCTCATTTTTTAAAAAAGAAAATACAGGGGGGATTAGGGACCCAGGTAGCGCTGTGGGTTAAACTACAGAGTCTAGGGCTTGATGATCAGAAGGTCGGTGGTTCGAATCCCTGCAACGGGGTGAGCTCCCGTTGCTCGGTCCCAGCTCCTGCCCACCTAGCAGTTCGAAAGCACATCAAAGTGCAAGTAGATAAATAGGGACCGCTCCGGCGGGAAGGTAAACAGCGTTTCCGTGCGCTGCTCTGGTTCACCAGAAGCAGCTTTGTCATGCTGGCCATATGACCCGGAAGCTGTCTGCGGACAAACACCGGCTCCCTCGGCCTATATAGCGAGATGAGCGTCACAACCCCAGAGTCAGACACGATTGGACCTGATGGTCAGGGGCCCCTTTACCTTTACAGGGGATATTATTGATTTGTAAATGAGGCAGATGTTGATAGATGAGCTATGTATGTCTATTGTGTGATACATTTAACACTCATCAGTATAAGACAAAAAGGGAGAATTGTTTGAAATACAAATACACCAATCACAGTGGAACAGTAAGTACCCCCCCCCCCAAAAAAAAGGGTGTGTGAATGTTGGAATAGATTGTATGAATGTTGGAACAGATTGAGAGACATTCATACATCTCTAGGTGTAGGGCAGGGCAATGTGGTTCGGCCAAAATGGCCACCCTGGAGTTTGCTTACCACAGAAGTCTGCGAAAAAGTTTCAATTTCTCACCCCTTTAGGGAGAGGAGAAGGCTTCTGTTGGAAATCAACATGTTTCCTAGCAAAAGTGTCACTCAGAATCTAAACCGTGAAGACGTAATTATCTCCCCCTGCAATTATCCAAATACTATAATTTGTTTACCTTGCTGAAGTTCTGGAGGTTTTCCAGAAGGCAGGAGAAAACACATGTGAAAGTTATTATAAATAAACCACTGGGCCTAGGGGAGATGGGTTTACGTGCAAGAGGCAACTTTGACACATGTTTGGAATTAAATAGCTGCCCATTCCAGACAGTGCTAAATGTAAGGCTAATGATTTTCTCGCAGATTTCTGCATTGGGATGAAACCATCAAATCATATCGATTTATGCTAGCCAGTGGCTAGTTATGGGACAAGAATGTCTGCATGTAGAGGGATACTTTGCTTTCAGAATGCTGTGTGTAATAGTATGGCTCATTCTGTTGCTTCTTATGGTGTGCGAAGTGAATGCTGTAAAGTGCCCCCAAAATGACCCGCTCCCTGTTCCACATGAGTGGTACCAACCAGGGGGCCTCATCATTGGTGGGATGACTTCTCATACATATTATGTTGACCATGAAGTTGACTTCTTGAAACATCCTTCTCTGACACTTTTTGATGTGCCACAGTAAGTATTGCTTTCCACACGTGTATTTTCTGAGCTTAATGCATTTTACCAAGTTTAGAGTGGAAAGCAAGAAGTGGGTTGGGAGTGAGATTTGGTTCTCTGTGGGGTTTTTTTTATTTAATGAAATTTTCACATTTCCCGAGGTTCTCCATTTTCAGTACAATGGGGAAACCAATCAGCAATCCAAACAGGGATGCAAATGATTTTCTTCTATGGATTCAGTTGGAAGGTTGAGTGGGTTGAATCCAGGATCCTGAATTGTTCAGATGGGAAAGTTTAGACAGGTAAAAATAGATGGAAAATGGTTGAAATTGAATTAGTAAAGTCTGAGCAAGGGGATAAACAAGCCAAAATGAAAACAAAAAGGAAATTGAAGCATACAAAAACAATAATCTTTCAAAAAATATCTATGAGCCCAACCTTAAAAGGCTGCTCTGAGAAGCTTCAAAATCTGAAGGACAGAAGGCAAACTGGTTTCCTAAGAAGCAAAATACTGATAGCAAAACTTGAATGTAAATAAAAATAAAAGTAAGCCAAGACAGCACTGAAGTGCAGACTCTTTTTGACCTTTTTGACCAGGTGATTTATTTTTATTTTACTTTGTACTACACTAATTATTTGAGGGAGGGCCATATTCTCAAGCTTTATCAGAGTAATAACGCCACTCCTGTCACTGGGCCATGATCTCATATTGACTAAAGTCTTGCCAGGCTTTCTGATAACATGTTCCAGATATAACAAATCAATTATATTGGCAGTGTGGTGACAAAGTTCTATCAGCACCTGCTTGCTTTGGCATTTGCTGTGAAGGAGATCAATGAGAATCCCAAGATCTTGCCCAATGTTACGCTTGGGTTCCACATTTATGACAGCTACTGTGATGCAAGGATGACCTACCGAACCACTCTGGACCTTCTCTTCAAGTCAGATAGATTTGTCCCTAACTACAAATGTGACAGCCAGAAAAAACTCATAGCTATCACAGGAGGACTTGGCTCTCGCACCTCCCACTGTATGGCAGACATCATTGGTCTCTACAAGATTCCTCAGGTGGGTTTCTTTGTGTGTGTGTGTGGGGGGGGAATCTGGGGAAATCCATATTCCACACATCTCATTACTATCTAATAAAATATTTGGTCCGGATGGAAGGAGGGAAGCAACCTTCAGAAAAATAAAACTGGGAATTGCACCATATTCCTCAAATGTGAAAGAATTCCCCTGAAGCATTCTTGAACTTATATCCCATGAAATCCACATTGTACCCTCCTCAGCACTAACCAAATCTCTCTAGCTCTCTCTGTCATAAAAATGCATTTACACAAGACTAGTCTTCAGTTTTCTTTATGATATATCTATGCATTTTCCTTTCAGCTCACATATGGCTCCTTTCCCCCAAAGATGGGCACACAGCTCTCTTACTTTTACCACATGGCTCCAAATGAAGTCCATCAGTATATGGGGATTATTCGGCTTCTTCAGAGGTTTAGGTGGACATGGATTGGGCTCTTTGTTGTGGATGGGAACAGTGGAGAACAATTCTTGCAGACTATAGAATCATTATTTTTCCAGAATGGAATTTGTTCAGCGTTCACCAAAAGAATGCCAGAACAAGTCCAACTGGATAACCCTCTGGACATACTTGCCATAGCTTCACCTGTATATTTACCATTAACAAATAAAAAACCCAGTACATTTATCATGTATGGAGGATCAATGACAATTGCAACGTTCAGAACTTTTGTATTTCTTCAAGATGCCGTCAATTATAACAGCACAGTATTTGGAAAAGTGTGGATTATGACAACCCAGATTGATTTCATTTTAACTGGCCTTCAAAGGGGTTGGGATCTCCAGTTGTTCCAAGGTGCCATTTCTTTCTCTGTTCACACAAAAGAGCTTTTAGTGTTCAAAGAATTTATTCAGGCTGCAAAGCCTGAGAGGACGCAAGGAAGTGGTTTCCTCAAAGACTTCTGGCAGGAAGCCTTTGACTGTTTATTGCCAGATCTGGGGGTGCCTATCATTGATGATGAAACTTGTACAGGAGATGAGAGGCTGGAGAGTCTTCCCACAGCTCTTTTTGAGATGGACATGACTGGCCACAGCTACAGTATCTACAATGCTGTCTATGCTTTTGCTCATGCACTGCATGCTATGTTCACATCTAGACCCAAGCACAAAGAAAGTAATAGTATGAAACATCAATCTATGCAGCCTTGGCAGGTAATGTCTCAATAACTAAACTGTTTATTTCAATGGATTAATTAGTACATGGTGAGATTACAGTTTTATTTGGGCATTCCTGGAAGGTGGGGATGTTTCAGAAACCTAATAATAATAATAATAATAATAATAATAATAATAATAATAATAATAATAATTTATTTATACCATCTGGCTGCTGGGGTCCCCAGCCACTCTGGGCGGCTTCCAACAGAAAAATGAAATGAAATAATCTATTAAACATTAAAAGCCTCCATAAACAGGGCTGCCTTCAAATGCCTTGTAAAAATCTGGTAGCTGTTTTTCTCTTTGACATCTGATGGGAGGGTATTCCACAGGGTGGGCACCACCACTGAGAAGGCCCTCTGCCTGGTTCCCTGAAACTTGGCTTCTCGCAACGAGGGAACCGCCAGAAGGCCCTCGGTACTGGACCTCAGTGTCCGGGCAGAACAATGGGGGTGGAGACGCTCCTTCAGGTATACTGGACTGAGGCTGTTTATGGCTTTAAAGGTCAGCACCAACACTTTGAACTGTGCTCGGAAACGTACTGGGAGCCAATGCAAGTCTTTCAAGACCAAAGTTATGTGGTCTCGGCGGCCGCTCCCAGTCACCAGTCTAGCTGCTGCATTCTGGATTAGTTGTAGTTTCCGGGTCACCTTCAAAGGTAGCCCCACATAGAGAGCATTGCAATAGTCCAAGCGGGAGATAACTAGAGCATGCACCACTCTGGCGAGACAGTCTGCAGGCAGGTAGGGACTCAGCCTGCGTACCAGATGGAGCTGATAGACATAGTCCCTATCCTAACAACCCACCACCATGAACTGAAGGGCATTCTTCTGATGCATGGAATTCCCTCTCCATTGAGGCTCCCCCTGCACATTCAGGGTTCTAAATCAAAGAAAGGTGGAGCCTACATATGAACATAAGAGGACTTGTAGATCGGACCAAAATCCCATCTCATCCAGAACCCTATTCTCACTGTAATATACGTGATGCCTTTGCGAATCTTATTTCAAACATAAATCTTTGTATATATGAAGATGACATACAAAATATAATAGAAACAACTAATGGTAAGTGTGCTAAATCTCCCTTTGCTTCAATCCACTGCCTTGGGAAAGAGACTCAATGCTTTTCCCAATTAGAGAATTTGGTTGGGAAGGCAACTGGTTGGGAAGGCAGTCCTATCACGATAGTTAAGAAACCAGGTTCTTGGTTCTGTGTTTAATTTTAAAAAGTGTACCCTCAGCTGGCTAATGAACAGGTGGTGCAGAACCTGAAACGAATTTGAGTCTAAAATTCCCACAACCATGTTACACCTTCTGTTACTTGCTCTGTTTTCCCCCCAACTAGCTCCACCAATTTCTCCGAGACATTTCATTTAACAACTCAGCAAATGAAGCTGTGTCTTTTAATAATAAAAGGGAAATGAGAAGTGGGTTTGATATAACGAACCTGGTCCTATTCCCCAACAACTCCTTCCAGACAGTGAGAGTTGGAAAGGTGGATCCCAATGATTTAGAAGAAAGCAAATTCACCATTAATGAGCATATGATTGTGTGGCACAGTCATTTTAATCAGGTATGGATTCTCCTGTTCTCTTGAGGGATCTTCTTTATACCAACTGGGATGTTAATGCATCAGGATTCAGTTCTTAGCCCCGCTCTTTCAAGGCAGAAGTCTGCACTTCAGTGCTCTGTGTCCAAACTGCCCCCCCCAACAACTTTCCCTGTGAAAATCCACTCTTCAAAGCTGAATCATTTGCTTCCATTCAGCTTTAAAGAGCTGGTTTTCATGAGGGAGCACTGTGGGACAGAGCCCTAAAGCACAGGACGTTTCTTGAAAGAGTGGAGGAAATGCAAATGTGGATGAGCTGTTTTATTGTGTTTTTTATAAATCGTAAAATTATTATTGTTGTTGTTTGTTGTTATTATTATTGTGTAGCAATGCCCTCCGATCAGTGTAATAATGACACGTGACACAGAATTTAAAGGTTAATTGGGTGGTTCAGGCCACAACTTTATTAAATATGCATGTTGAGCGGAATTGGCTTAGGCGTTGGAACCTATCAGACTAAATCCGACTCCAACCCGTGTGTTGGAGTCCGTGAGAAGTTAACCACCAGTAAGGAACCCGGCGATGCCGATCAACCGGAACTCCTTCTGTGGCCACCGTACGGGGCGTGCCTTACGGCCCTGGCGACTCCAGGCTCTGGACCAAGCCTCGCCCCCGGAATCCTTTAACGGAATTACTTCTCCAAATTTGGGCAGGTGATGACGCAATCTGCCCCTCCTCCATCTTATTGTTATGCAAATTTCCAACGCCTAACCGCCTAACCTAAGTTGTGACGACATGCTACGAGGTAGGCGAAAAACCCATCATGGCTAGCCCAGTATGGGAAAAGTCCTACCCGGTCCACTGACTAACCAGGCAACCGACCAGGTCCGCAGCAGCGCCCCCTATTCTCTTTTTAAGGGGCGGGTGGGCGGGTGCTTCTGTTCGCTCCGGCGAACAAGGAGAAAGAGAACGGGCCCCGGCCGCGCGAAGGGGTTTAAACGCTGCGGCCCCGCCCCCTCATCCCTATTGGACAAGGGGGCGGATGACGCAGGCGGGCACTACCATTGCGTAGGGGCTGACACTGCAGCCCCCACGCAATGGGCTCGTCGGGCTGCCCACAACTCCACCTCCGGCAAAGGCACGGAAGTGGCTTTGTGTAGCAATGCCCTCCGATCAGTGTAATAATGACACGTGACACAGAATTTAAAGGTTAATTGGGTGGTTCAGGCCACAACTTTATTAAATATGCATGTTGAGCGGAATTGGCTTAGGCGTTGGAACCTATCAGACTAAATCCGACTCCAACCCGTGTGTTGGAGTCCGTGAGAAGTTAACCACCAGTAAGGAACCCGGCGATGCCGATCAACCGGAACTCCTTCTGTGGCCACCGTACGGGGCGTGCCTTACGGCCCTGGCGACTCCAGGCTCTGGACCAAGCCTCGCCCCCGGAATCCTTTAACGGAATTACTTCTCCAAATTTGGGCAGGTGATGACGCAATCTGCCCCTCCTCCATCTTATTGTTATGCAAATTTCCAACGCCTAACCGCCACTCGAGCCCCCCCAGGCTCGCCGCCAATCCGCTCACATGTTATAGGCACCTAGATATTAATTTTTAGCGTAACCCTAATTAGTAGCTTAGCCCTCGGTTAATTTGTTATAAGATATGAATTAAGATATTATCGGGGAGGTGTGACCCTACTCTCTTATTCGCCTAATTAAGATCTATATGTCCAGGACATCTCGAATGGCAGCAATAACGTTCAGTAGCCAGGCGTCATTCCCGATCGGAGAAAGGTGAACGCCATCCTCGCGATAGAGGGCTGCTTCACTTCGTTTCAGGGTGGGATGCTGTATAACCCGGCCATTCAAGGATAACACTCTGCGGGCCACGACTGAGTTCAAAAGCCTCCTGGAATTGTTCAAGGCTTTAGGGCAACGGCCGTCACGCCAACAGCGCCTTTCCAACAAAGAGGACCACAATAACGTCATCCGCGGGAAACTCTCCCTCATGACGTCGAAATCTTTGAATATATGTTTCCTCAAATCGACCGCATTGCGGTAAGCTAGGTCGTTTTCACCGAGTTGCACAATCAGGACTTCTGGGGGGCCAAGTGAAGCAGCCCGGGCCTGGATGATCGGCAGCAACTCGCTCCACCGCATACCCCTTCTGGATATCCAGGAAACCTCCACATTTTCCGGAAGGCCGAGCCCGCATCCCAGACCAACTTCGATTGCCCTTTTCAGGGCCCAGTGCACTATACTGTGCCCCGCTATCCAAACCCGGATGAAATGGTAACCTGAAAAGTAAAGATGAAAAGCCGGATCAGCACCGCCACCAGAGTCTACCTACGTGCGAATGTACCTTCTGTAAGCATTCGACTTCCATCTCCCCATCTCCTGGATCCTTTCTGATGACAAACCTAGGTGCATAGCGGAAGTGGCGGCGCCAATTCTAAAGGAATGGGCAGAAAATTCTGTGGGGTTGTACCCGCAAGATGCAATGGCTTTGCGAAGTACCCTGGTAAATTGTTGACGAGTGAGCCGTGCACCATCATGGTGAATGAATAACGGGCCAGGACCCGGCGGTCGGAGATAAAGATACCGCCTAGTGTCCTTCACTGGACAAGGACCTGCGGCGCCTGTTGCCGGGAGGCGAATGCTAGCGCCTCTCCCCCTCTGGTCCGTTTTTGAATGGCGGACATGCACGATAGCCTGGGCATCGGACAGCGATAGATCCCGTAATAATATACCCCGGGTAACACCATCAGGGTGGTCCTCACACACCACCTCCCCGACCCTAAGGGCCCCAAAGTAAGCTATCGAAAAGGCTGCCGAAAACAGCCGCGCTTCAAATTTGGACCAACAAAGGGTTCTCAATTGCCTATGGATTTGGGTAAGCATCTCGAACGTAATGGGTCGCCTGGAATCGGGAACGGGAGGCTGCAGCCTACGCCAGCCTTCCATTGCTCTACGCAAATGGAAATTATCGCACGGGTCGGTGAGATAAAGAGATTTCGAGAAAAAGGTGATAGCTGCAGTGTGGATGCCAAGAGTCTTGGCGGCGCGGCCCAACCCTCTGAGGTATACCACGTATTGCATAACCTCCTCAGGGGTAGGTGGGCTCTCAAGGCGCACACCAGCGCCCTTCTGCCGGAAGGCAAGGAAGTCTGCCCATGCTCGTTTGTAGGAGCTGAGGGTGGCAGGGGCCACGGAAGCAAATACTCCCTTTAGGATTTCCCGTTTCCAAGGTTCCATAGGTGTTCCGGGAACCTCTCTGGACACTGCTGCGCATCCGGTGCTAATGAGCGGAAGCGGTCCATCTGGAAACGAGACAAAGCATCTGCGATATTATTATTTTGTCCCGGCACGAATTTGGCTGAGAAGTGCATATTTAACTCGAGACTGTGCAGCACAAAATGACGTAGGAGGGCAGACACCCTCTCCGACCGCGACGATTGCCTGGTAAGCACACTGACTACTGCTTGATTGTCCGTGTTGAAGCAGACTCTCCGGTTCCTGAAGTCGTCCGACCAAAGATGTACTGCTACCACTATGGGAAAGAATTCTAGAAATGTTAAATCCCGAGTAATGTCTGTGTTTTTCCAGCTAGGAGGCCAAGGTTCAGCACACCATCTCCCTCTGAAATATACCCCGAAACCCAATGCGCCCGCTGCATCGGAATGAATCTGAAAGTCTGAATATAGTGTGATGTTATCCTGCCATAAAGATACGCCATTGTAGTGTTCTAGAAAGGTAAGCCAGTTCCGCAGGTCCGCTCTCACCCCTTTCGGCAAACGGGCCCTATGGAACGGTCGGGTTAGACCTACGGTGAGCCTGGCAACCCTCCGGCAAAAGGGGCGACCAGGCGAGATTACTTTACAAGCGAAATTAAGGTGCCCCAGCAGCGATTGGATTTGTCTCAACGTGACTTTTTTGCGAGGAATAAGCTGGCTAATCAACTCCTTAAGGGCTGCAAGTTTTTCAGCCGGTAAACGCGAGGTTTGGGCTACCGTATCCAATTCAATACCTAAATACGTTAAACGAGACACAGGTCCTTCAGTTTTATCCGCTGCTAGCGGCACCCCCAGTTCGCTTGTAAGAGAAGCGAAGGCCTCCATGAGGCCTGCGCAATCAGCACTGTGCGCTCCCCCCACGAAAAGGAAGTCGTCCAGGTAATGAGTGACACCTGACAGACCAGTCCTAGCACGAAGGGCCCAGTCCAGGAATGTGCTAAATGTTTCAAAGGCCGAACAGGCAACGGAACATCCCATGGGCATAGCTTTGTCAATGAAATAAGCGCCCTCGAACCTAAAACCCAACCATTTGTAGTCGTGGGGGTGTACAGGAAGGAGGCGGAAGGCAGATTCGATATCGCACTTCGCCATCATGGCCCCTTCGCCAAACTGGCGAACCAGCTTCACCGCGTGGTCAAAGGAGGCGTATTTTACCGTACAAAGCTCTTGCGGGATACCGTCATTAACTGAGCTACCCCTAGGGTGAGAAAGATTATGAATCAACCTAAACTCTCCTGGGGCCTTTTTAGGAACTATGCCTAGCGGGGAAATGTGAAGGTTGGCTATAGGTGGAGTTAAAAATGGGCCCGCGACCCGGCCCGCCGATAGTTCCTTATTTATTTTCTTAACGGCTATGTCAGGACACTCCCTAACTGACTTTTGATTTGGTGGGTCGGTTGTGGAAGGTGGGGTCTGAACGGGGATGCGAAAACCAGAAGAGAAACCCTCTTCAAGGTACACTGCAGCAGATCTATTAGGGTATAGGGCTAGCAACTTTTTTAAGGGGTTCAATTTTACAGGGGAGTTGGCTATGGCTAGAGAACAGTTAGAATCTATTCTGTCCTGAGGCTGCACCGTGGGAGGCACCGGGGGGGTATCTGGGGCCCTGGTGAGAATTGCCCTTGGCCCCCCGAAAGGACTGCTTTCCCTTGAAGCAAGATACCCCCGGATGCTGACCCAGGCACTTCTCACATTCGTGAGTGTATTTGCAGTTGGGCCTCTGGCAAAGACCTTTATTGAACTCCCAACAGACCCTACGCCGTGGGTCTTTTTTAGGCTCAAACCTGCCCGCTTTCGGGGGGTCAGTTTGTTTTTTCTCAACATACGGCACTACATGGTTACTCCAGTAGTGTTGGTGCCGTTGGTCCCAACGCGTTTTTGGGTTTTTTGAAGCATTCCTACGGAAGTCTTCGTCGTAGTTCAAAGCTGCCGTCTCCCCCGCCATCTTGTGAGCCAACCTGACGTCGGCCATGTAAGCAAATAGGTGCACCGCTCGCTTTGGGTATGCCGCAGAAATCACGGCCGCCCAAATGTGAATGCCCTCTAACCAATTTTCAAAAGTGCGGTCGGCCCGAGGTGTCCTATATCGCCGACCCCTGTAATCCCGGCGCTTCTCCCCCTTTCCCATCATCTGAGTCAGGGGAAGAATGGTGAACACATCAATATAGTCACCATTTAAAATTTTTTCCCTCTTTTTATCTGACAGATGAGAACCCAAAAGGATATCCGTGTCCGAATTTGTGGCATACTTTTCGTCGGGAATTAACGCACCGTCGCGCCACTCCAGCGTACCCCTAAATGACTTACGATGGGAGCTGGCCCTCCTTTTATGCACCCAAAGGGGGAAACCCATCTGGTCCTCCCCCACACCCCAATAATCCTCCATTGGGATGTCGCATTCCGAATCCGAGGACGTACCTGTGTCGTCGTCCGAATCGTCCCTTCTGCTCCTCTTACGTTTCTCCGACTTCTTCTTCGCCTTTCCTCCCTGGCGACGGTCTTCTCCATCCCGCGACTCCGCAACTCCGCCCACCGCGCGCCCCGCCGCCTCGTCATCCGTGGTCGAATCGCGCGCCTGCGCCCCCTGCTGAGCCGCTGCCACCGCGGGCTGAGTCCCCATCTGACCTGCAACAGACTGGGCTGCCCCGCTGCAGGAGCTGAGCACCTGAGACCCTGAAGCCACTGATTGCTGGCCGGGAGTATTGGAGCGTGCTTTCTGCGACCGGGTGCGCGGTCCCTGAGCCCCGTCGCTAACCCCCCCAGAGGTGGAGGTAGAGAAAAAGGAAGCGGAGGTGGACGGCCCATCCAGGTCATCAAGCTGGGTATCTGCTACACAATCCTGTGAATTGGGTGGGGAGTCATCCTGTAGGCTTTCGGCCAGTGGGACCAGCGTGCTGCAGAGAGGGCCCAGCTGGCCACAAATGGATTGCAATGCATTTACCGCCTGGGCGAAAGCCTTAGGATTTACCTTAGCTGCCAGGTTTTTGGCCTGGCCCTGCTTGCCCTTGGAAGCCATGGTCGCAAGGACTTTTGACAAATGCTATGGAATTAACTCCCTCACTTATATAACTACGATATGTATTATATTTTATTGTTTTTTTTTTAATATATATATATTTTTTATTATTATTATTTATTTATTTATTTATTTTTTATTATAGGTACTATTAATCTATTTTATTTTATTTTATTTTATTTTATTTTTTATTAATTTTATTTATTTATTTATTTTTAATTTATTTATTATTTATACGTTTATTAACTAAATTTATCTATGTATACGCCTGTAACCAATCAATTATTACCAGCTGCCCAAAGAAGCAAGTTTACCAAATAATTAATAAATGCACTTGGGGAATATCACGAATTAAGTAAATGCAACCCTGATAAAATATACAATAAACACTCAGCTACTTCTATATACTGCAATCAATTCCCTATATAATAGATCTATTTATCCACACTTCAGAAGGCGGAAACAATGCCAACCAATAATAATCAACCCCAAATTAATTTCAGCTAGGGGCAGATATAACTATTTGCCCAATACCAATTTATTTATTTATTTATTTTTCTATATATAATTAATTGCCTGGTAAAATTACCAAAAACAGTCCGCCCAATCAATTAAAACCAACTGCCCAAAAAGAAACCAGTTACCAATAATTAATAAATGCACTTGGGGAATATCACGAATTAAATAAATGCAACGAATTAATTCAAAACACCAGGATAAGACAGGGTAACATAAGTTAAAAAACCAGGGCGCAATGAGAACCAATACAAGGGAGGAACAGTGAGCTGCTAGTACCGACAAAACAAAGCCGCACACAAGATGGCGCCCGCCACGTGGAAGAATTAGCCACTCAAAATGGCGCTGCCCTCACAAGCACTGCCCTCCCCAAAATGGCGCTGGCCAGGCAGGACAAAACAGCAAGCAATCCCTTCCCAAAATGGCGCCGGCTATACTATGCAAAGCCACAAACACAGCCCTTCCCAAAATGGTGCCGACCACACTGAACAAAAACCACAAGCACTGCCCTCCCCAAAATGGCGCTGGGTAAACAAAACAAACAGAGATCGCACTGAAAAAGGGGGGTTAACACAACACGCGCTCCCAAGCCACCACCATACAAACCAACAAGAAACTAGGATAGCAACCAGTAGGGCAAAGTACATAAGCTGAACCCCAGGCGGAGAACCGGGGGCAGATGGCTAAGGCTCAGGGGTTGTTTGCGCTAGCACGAGAGGGAGGAAGGCAGGCGCTGGGGGGATTTCCACCGCTAAAGTGGCTAGCTCACGAGAGGGAGGCAGAGAAGCGCTGGGGGGATTCTTACCGCTATAGGCGGCTAACTCACCAGACCGAGGAGATCCCTGGCACAAAGGTCCCTGTGTAAAAGCGGGGAGAGGAGGCAGCCGCCTCTAACTCTGCCCCCAGAGCAGCTGGAACCTCAGCAGCTAAAAGGCTCCTGGAGGCTGTGGGAGCCTTGGGCCCGGATACGGCTGGCTAGCGTTCCTCCGTTGCTGGCGCCCAGGATCCGCCGCGGCTGTGAGCTCCTAAAGGCTGCGGGAGCCTCAGATCCGAAAAACAGCTGACTGGCGCTAAAGACGCAGCTGCCAGGAACAGCTGATGAGCGAGGAAGAACTGCCGAGCGGAGAAAGCCCCCGACGCTCCCACGAGGCAGGACCTGGAAAGGAAGAGAAAAGAGGAACGAGGTGGGGAAACAATGAACGGGACCTAAATTAAGCGAAGGCACGAGGCAAAGGCAAAAAAAAACCAAGGACTGCGACGAGTGCTTCTGTTCGCTCCGGCGAACAAGGAGAAAGAGAACGGGCCCCGGCCGCGCGAAGGGGTTTAAACGCTGCGGCCCCGCCCCCTCATCCCTATTGGACAAGGGGGCGGATGACGCAGGCGGGCACTACCATTGCGTAGGGGCTGACACTGCAGCCCCCACGCAATGGGCTCGTCGGGCTGCCCACAACTCCACCTCCGGCAAAGGCACGGAAGTGGCTTTATTATTATTATTATTATTATTATTAACACCTAACATGGTTTTCTGGTGAATCATCAAGTTCTGGAAAGCAGTCAGTGCCACCTAAAACTTCAACACTATTTGAAAGGTTGCAATGCCAAAAGAAAGGGGGGGGAACGCAGGTGGCACTGTGGGTTAAACCACAGAGCCTAGGGCTTGCTGATCAGAAGGTCGGCGGTTCGAATCCCTGTGGCGGGGTGAGCTCCCGTTGCTCAGTCCCAGCTGCTGCCAACCTAGCAGTTCGAAAGCACGTCAAAGTGCAAGTAGATAAATAGGTACTGCTCCGGCGGGAAGGTAAACAGTGTTTCTGTGCGCTGCTCTAGTTCGCCAGAAGTGGCTTTGTCATGCTGGCCACATGACCTGGAAGCTGTATGCCAGCTCCCTCGGCCAATAATGCGAGATGAGCGCCGCAACCCCAGAGTCGGTCACGACTGGACCTAAAGGTCAGGGGGCCCTTTACCTTTACCTAACATGGTTTTCTGGTGAATCATTAAGTTCTGGAAAGCAGTCAGTGCCACCTAAAACTTCAACACTATATGAAAGGTTGCCATGCCAAGTATCTCAATTCTTATGGGGAGAAATGCATTTAGTATATTGTTTAAACTTATTATATTACTTCTGAATATACCCTACTCTGGGAACATATGCTGAAGGGTGGGTCAAGGGTGCTGATAATGAAGGAATACTATTTCTTCATGAGCTACCAGGCATGCTACTGGGCTAGACAAGCTCCCCCCCCCCCAAATGCCACCCAACATAAACATTTTCATGTCTATGGATAGGTGCTTCCTCTTTCTATGTGTAATGATCACTGCCAGCCTGGTCATCAGAAGAAGAAAAAGGAAGGAGAAAAGTTTTGCTGCTATGATTGCACCCCATGCCCAGAAGGGAAGATTTCAAACCTGACTGGTATATCATGTCATTTTGCCATCATAATTAGATGCCCTCAATGAATATACACTGAAGCTAGATCTCTCTCTCTCCAACACCCCTTGTTCTATTTTTCAGATATGGATGACTGCTTCAGATGCCCAGAAGATCAATATCCAAACAAGAATAAAAATGGGTGCATCCCCAAAGTCAAAACTTTTCTCTCATATGAAGAACCAATAGGGATCACTTTAGCCTCACTTGCAATTTCTTTTTCTCTGATCACGGCCTTGATTCTAGGAACTTTTATTAAGCACAGAGACACCCCCATAGTCAAAGCCAACAACCGGGAACTTACCTACACTCTCCTCATCTCCCTCCTGCTCTGCTTCCTCTCTTCTTTGTTATTCATTGGCCAACCTGGGAAAACGATCTGCCTTCTCCGACAACCAACATTTGGCATTATCTTCTCAGTGGTTGTTTCATGCGTTCTGGCAAAAACAACCATTGTTTCTCTGGCATTTATGGCCTCAAAGCCTGGCTCTGGAATGAAGAAATGGCTGGGGAGAAGACTGGCTTTTTCCATTGTCCTTTCATGCTCCCTTATTCCAGTAGGCATTTGTGCTGTGTGGTTATCAACCTCTCCCCCATTCCCCCATTTAGACATGTATTCAGTAACTGAAGAAATTATAGTGCAATGTAATGAAGGGCTTGTTGCAATGTTTTACTGTGTCCTGGGCTACTTAGGTCTTTTGGCCATTGCCAGCTTCATTGAGGCGTTCCTTGCTCGCAAGTTACCAGACAGTTTTAATGAAGCTAAATTTATAACATTCAGCATGTTGGCATTTTGCAGTGTGTGGGTCTCTTTTGTTCCAACCTATCTAAGCACAAGAGGAAAACACATGGTGGCTGTGGAGGTCTTCTCCATCTTGGCTTCCAGTGCTGGTGTACTGGCTTGTATCTTCCTCCCTAAATGCTACATCATCCTCTTGAAACCTGAACTGAACTGCAGGGAGCAGCTTAGCAGGAAATAATAATGGATAGCTGTACTTTATGTGGGTTATATTGTTATGTAGATAGTGTTCAGGAATACATTCTTTACTGTGAACTTTGTAGTTAAAGTGTCAATAGGGAAGATATTTTAATGCATCAGACTGTTATGCCCTGTTCATAAAACATATTCAGTCAAAATATAATTTACAGTATGATAGAGGAGAGCAATGGTAGTTGCGATCTGCAGTGTATCTTTGACACCCCTGCTCTTTTCTGGGTTTCTCCTTTGCACTTTCTATCAGAACATCCTGGCCTTGGTGTTTGCCATAAAAGAGATCAATGACAATCCATAGACCTTGCCCAATGTCACCCTTGGTTTCCACATCTATGACAGCTATTCTGATGGGAGAATGACCTATCAAACCACTTTGGACCTTCTTTTCAAATGGCAAAGATTTGTCCCCAACTACAAATGTGACACTCAGAAAAACCTCATGGTTGTGATTTGGGGGTCTTACTGACACTTCTATCCACATGGCAGATGTCTGAAGTCTCTACAGGGTCCCACAGGTAGAATCAGTGCATAGGGGAATGCGGGGAAGTTTCTTTTGTAATTCTTTGATTCAGAAGGAAAAGATAAATATTAGTGTGTGAGAGAAATAACTTGGAAATTTCATTATTTCTCCATAACTAGAAATTCAGCCAGTGGGTTTTTGTTTTTTGGGTTTTTTTACTAATTCAAATTGTACCTACAAATTTCTTATGCAGATGTTCTTCTAAATTATCATTTTCTTTTAGGTCAACTATGGCTCATTTGCTTCAGAAGAGAGTCAATCAATGCAGAAGTCTTTTTATATCATGGTCCCAAATGAAGAAGAAGGAGAAAGAACTTACGCACAATCTTTGTTTACTGATTCTGTTGCTGCTGCTGCTGAATAAATGTATCTGGTTGAATAGTGAAAGCACTGAAATATAATAGGCTAAGTTGGATGGGGGATATGTGAGGATGAAATGTTCTTATGTAATGTGTACTTAAAATCAAAAAGTCCATTGCCCTCATTAGGTGATTAGTTTTGGTTCTGGAGTAACCTTCTGCCTTGGAGCTCCATTCACTCTTCATACTTTCTTTGACTTTGACCAGGTTGCTCCAGTGATCTTCTAGGCTTAGTTTGCAGATGACACCAAATTGGGAGGGGTGGATAATACCCCAGAGGACAGGATCACACTTCAAAATGACCTTAACAGATTAGACAACTGGGCCAAAGCAAACAAGATGAATTTTAACAAGGAGAAATGTAAAGTACTACACTTGGGCAAAAAAAAAATGAAAGGCACAAATACAGGATGGGAGACACCTGGCTTGAGAGCAGTACATGTGAAAAGGATCTAGGAGTCTTGGTAGACCACAAACTTGACATGAGTCAACAGTGCGATGCAGCAGCTAAAAAAGCCAATGCAATTCTGGGCTGCATCAATAGGAGTATAGCATCTAGATCAAGGGAAGTAATAGTACCACTGTATTCTGCTCTGGTAAGACCTCACCTGGAGTACTGTGTCCAGTTCTGGGCACCACAGTTCAAGAAGGATACTGACAAGCTGGAACATGTCCAGAAGAGGGCAACCAAAATGGTCAAAGGCCTGGAAACGATGCCTTATGAGGAACGGCTTAGGGAGCCGGGTATGTTTAGCCTGGAGAAGAGAAGGTTAAGGGGTGATATGATAGCCATGTTCAAATATATAAAAGAATGTCATATAGAGGAGGGAGAAAGGTTGTTTTCTGCTGCTCCAGAGAAGAGGACACGGAGCAATGGATTCAAGCTACAAGAAAGAAGATTCCACCTAAACATTAGGAAGAACCTCCTGACAGTAAGAGCTGTTCGGCAGTGGAATTTGCTACCAAGGAGTGTGGTGGAATCTCCTTCTTTGGAGGTCTTTAAGCAGAGGCCTGACAGGCATATGTCAAGAATGCTTTGATGGTGTTTCCTGCTTGGCAGGGGGTTGGACTGGGTGGCCCTCATGGTCTCTTCCAACTCTATGATTCTATGATTCTAATGATACATATTATGTAAACCTGATATATGCAGTAGTAATATTTTGCCACTGACAAAGATGTGCTTTGTGAGTTATACTCTGCGCTTTGTGGGTGTTAAAAACCAGCAGCACAACCTCTTTTTTTAAACCACCACCACCACCTTAATTTTCTTTAATCTTCAGATAGAGGACAGTGCGAAGAAGAAGAAGAAGAAGAAGAAGAAGAAGAAGAAGAAGAAGAAGAAGAAGAAGAAGAAGAAGAAGAAGAATCTATTCATTCATATGATGTCATGCTCTGGTGAAATTTGTAGGCCATCTGCTTCCTGTGTTATCCCATGTGGGAGATGGGAGAAAAAGAATCTCCGTGTTATTTTTCGGTGAAAAGACAAAAAGTCCCCTCAGTTCTGACGACAGTGCCTCTTGTGCTCCCCCACTAGACAATGCCTTCTAGAGTTGCTTCGCCACAAGAGTTTTTGAATGATCACATATGCATTTTCTCTCACTGTGTCTCTCGCACAGTAATAGACAGCAGTGTCTTCAGGAGTCAGAGTGTTCATTTGCAGATAAAAATTGGAGCTGTCCTTGGAGGCCGTGAAGCGTCCTTGGATGGCAGGCAAATAGTAATTGGTTTCTGAAGATTTCCAGTAACTCACCAGCCATTCCAGTCCCTTCCCTGGTTTCTGCCTTATCCATCCCATATAAAAGTCATTCAGGACAAACCCACTGGTGGCGCATTTCAGTCTGACAGACTCTCCGGGTCTCTTCAGTTCTGAACCCAGTTGTGTCAGAACAACACTTTGTGAATATAAACCTGCAAGGGAAATGTGAAAAATGAAAACAGCAGCAGTTATGATCAGAGAAATTAAATTACTTCATTCACAGTAAAGATCAGTATGTAAGATATTGTTTATAATTACAGCCAAGGAAAATAATTTTTCCCCATATTTAAAAAGGAGGAAACTACCTTCCCACGTTGTAATGAGAATCATCAAATGAAGCCAAAGTGTCATTATTTTTAAGCGTTTGGGAGATATTCTAAAAGTGATTTCTTGATATTTTCTTCTGAAATGGGGAGGTGAAGGTTGATCCACCTAATGTTGTTTGACTGGAACAAGGCTGATTTATAGAAGTGTCTTCTACCACTATTTGCATATTTCTCCATAGGGCAGACACATTCAGCCTTATAAGAATCCGCCTTATTATGAACCAGACCATTCGTCCATCTACCTGAGTATTGTATACAGTAAATGTCAGCAGCAGTTCCAGCCCTACAGAGAGATGCTGAGCTTGGAACTGGGCATCACCTGAATACAAGGGTTGTACTCTATCACTGAGCTATGGCCCTTCACATTTAAGAATCTCCTCTGAGTTATAACTTTAGGTGCTCAAGATGTATAACAAGATAACTTCTTAAATCATGTCTGCAGTCTTTTAACGTTTTGACCTTTTTCTGTTTGATCTTTCGGCAGGTGAGGTGACATGTTTTTTGAAAGGCATTTAAACCAATTAAAGATGCATGACTTCCTTGCGCTGCCAAACACCCTCCCTCCCTCCTTAGTTTTAGGCGGTGCTGCTTTGGCCTTGCTTTGTTTTGGAACAGGGGCTGGGTAGGATTCCCCCCCCCCATTGTGGCAGATTGGCTGTGGCCACTTGGTTTTCGCCTACCCCCTTAAGCAATCGTCACAACTTTGTAAGGTTAGGCAGTTAGGCATTGGCTTATTGAAGTGTGTGGGAGGGGAGGTGCGGCCATCACCTTCCCCTCCATGAATAAGGGTATTCCGGTAAAGGAATCTGGTGGTCCTGGATCTCGTCCGAAGTCCGCTTGAGGGGCTAGGGCCATGGCAGGACCACACAAGGTCCTTTAGCAGCCAACCATCAACTTTATGTGCATGCAATTCCCCCAGTAACCCAGAGCAGTGGACACGCAAAGAAACAAAACAGAAGGATTTATTTACAATTAAACAGTGTATAAACTTTTTACTTTACATTCAACTTTTTAAAAAACAACAACTTGTTTTTCTAAATTTATTGGTATCAGTAGTGCAAAGCCTGAAGTCAAAGTCTGAGGCATCTGTCACAAACTGACCTGAATCACCTTATGAATACACAGTGCCAACTAATAATTTCAAAATCACAAACTGTCTCATTTCTTTTGACTGTTGTGAGAGCAGAAGGATTCTGGACTTCTTTGAACCTTGTCCTGATCCATCAAAAATCTCTTCATGGGAAATGGAGGACAACATGGAACACACTGACATCTATCCCACAGTTCAAAATATTATTCTGCGGACGTTTTCCACATCTGAGGTTCAAACTCATCCCTCTTTTTAGAAATCAGATGGTGATGACATCCCACAATATTATATGTTTTCATAGCTGCCAAGTCTCCCGCTGAAAAATGCGGGATCAGCAGCGGCGCGGGACCGGAAGTCGCTTCTACGCATGCCTGGACATGCGTAGAAGCGACTTCCGGTGCCGCTCTGCCCGATTTCCGGTGCCCAGACATGGGCAGAGTGGCACCCGAAATGGAGCCTCTGGCAGGTAGGAAATCTGGGGGATTTCCAGGATTTTCTTTCCATTCGGGAGAACAGCGGGAAACGGATTAAAATCCGGGGGTTTCCCGTGAAAAATGGGAAACTTGGCGGCTATGTATGTTTTGCTGCTGAACTCTGCTGGGCTACATGCATCTGTGCTGTATACATTTCTTTGTGGTTTGCCTCCTGTGTTTGCTGTGTGTCTGCTTCCCCCTTGCCATGAACAGAAAAAGTGCAGTCAAGAAGACTGAAGATTTTGTCCACTGACTGATAGCTTTTCAGTCACTGTGTTTCTAGCACAGTAGTACAAGCCTGAATCTTCCACCTTCAAACCATTCATCTGCAAGTAGAGTGTGCTGATGGAATTGTCCCTGGAGATAGTAAATCGACCCTTAACTGAATCAGCATAGTATATAGTAGTGACATCAATAAAGGCAACCCATTCCAAGCCCTTTCCAGGAGCCTGTCGCACCCAGCTCATTTGGTAGCTGCTGAAGGTGAACCCAGAGGTTCGGCAGGTGAGGCGGAGAGACTCTCCTGGCCTTTTTACATCCCCTCCAGATTCTTCCAGTTGAATCTCTGATTGGACACCTAGAAGGAAAGAGATGCCATAAATTCTGCTTCAGATTAATAATACGCGAACCTGTAGCCCTCTAGTTGTTGTTAGAGTCCCATCACCCCCAGTCAGGAATGCCAGCGGTCCAGAATTATGGGAGTGTCAGCAGACTAATGACACCTGAAAGGTCACCGTTTCCCTGTCCCTGCATTAGCCCCTAGAACATACTGATTTTTTGCATACTAACTGCATCTAATGGATAATTACCTCTGATGGCTGCTGAAAACAAACCAAAACAAATCCACAGAAGCATTTCGCTCCACTGATGTTTTGAGGCAAATTAAGAAGAAACTTGACACTGGCTAACAGGGTTGTGAATCTCTATACCTGTATCTCTTATAGGCAGGGAAGGGCTAGTGCACATTTACATAAAGCTCAGGATAAAAGAGCAACACAGCCCTTTGGCAATCAGAAGCCTCTCCAGCTTTCATGATTGAGGAGAGATGATTGGCCGTCTCTTACTGTTTCCATGAGATGGCATTGGGCGGTAATGATTATTTCCATGTATATGATTTAAAATCAGGTTTAGGTTAAATTTTACTTGAAATAAAAGCATGACAAGTCTGCAACGGAAGAATCTATCTCTATATCTAATCTGAATAGTTTTCAGGTAAATTTAACCTGGTCAGTCCAAGGCCTGAAATGGAAGAAACAGGAAAAAGCTATGGGATGCATCTTTACACGTGACCCCTGGAAAGATGACATACCAGCAAGTCAATAGGCACAGGACCTTGTTCCAGTTCCCGTTTATTGATTAAGAGGTTTTCTCAATGTATACACTAAATCCACTTTAGTCTATTGCTCCTATCACCTGGCACTGGTTAGAAGGGGAGCAGTGGAGAGGTTTGGACCTTGGCACACTAAGCTTCGTTGCCTGGCCCTCAGGACTCTTCCAATGCCACCACACCACACCCTCTCTCTGGGCCATGCCACTCCCAGGCTTTGCTTCACATCTTCATTGAGTGTCTTTGTCTGGCTGGAATGTGTTTCCCTATGTGGCCTGTAGGACCTTGTCGCTTCTAGGTCCAGCCCATCAGCCAGATCCACTTCCCTCCCCACAGGATGCTCTACCACTTGGGATAACATGTGGGTGCTTCGTGTGATATATGTGGAGAATCTTTATTCTAAAGAATAGCAAAAGAACAGTAGGAATGTTGCATTGTGTCTTCCAGGAGTCGTTTTAAAAATGGAGAGGCTGAAAGAGGACTCTGTTTTGGGCTAGACAAAAAACCCTTGCATGGCTGATCCCTCATTTTCTGGAGGGTAGATTTTGTACTGCCTCTCAGAGGAATTTGCTCAGTGTGGGGGTGCATCTCTCGAACAACAGCAATACATGGCAGTGTCTTCAGCCTTCAGGGAGTTGCGTTGCAAGAAAACTTGATTTCTGGCAATGTCTTTTGTGATGCTGATCCAATTTTAGAAAGCATTGTTTAATATGTCTTGCCATTACCCTGGATGAGTCCGACCCACTTTCATCCCTTCCCTGGTGACTGACTGATCCAATGTACACCAATGCTGTCTGCAGAAAATCCAGACACTGTACAGGTCAGTTGTAGAGTCTCTCCAGATCGTTTCATTCCACCACCTGCTGCTGCATAAGACTCTGCTGAGATACCTGCATGACAGGAAAGAATATATAGACAGTAAAAATGCATATGAGTAATAGGTACCACATCATCAAGATTGTCACCTGCACAAAGGAAGAAATTAACCCTTTCTTATATGCAGGGGTGCTCATTAAGATACTTATCAAGAGCTTCAGTTTCATGATTCTGACAGGGGGTAACAATTCCTAAAACTGGAAGGATGTGGGGTGGGGATGTGCCACCCCGAGTGTCATCACTGAGGGGGTGACATTTGGTGTGCCGCCTGCCCATGACTCCCAAGCCTACCCCAAGCTGTCAGGGGAAGGGGCGGAGCTGCGCTGCCTTGCTGGTGGTCTTCCCCCCTTCCCCCTTTGTTTTGACAGCTCGGGGGAGACTTGGGAGTCGTGGGTGGGCAGCATGCCTTTGCCTCCCCGCTTCTGGTCTGCTTTCTGGGGGGGGGAAGCCTCTCAGGAAGCAGCCCCCATGGGCGTCTTGCCCCCTGGGACTCTCGCTGCGGCGGCTCCCTGGGACACTCTCCACAGGCAGCGCCCCCCTGGGACGTTCACTCCACCCCCATGGCCCTGCCCCCAGGTGCGCAGCATGTGAGCCACTCAGGGTGTTGGAGAAGCTAGCTCCACCTCTGGGAGGAGATGTCACTGGACTTACAGCTTCCCTGGCTCCCTGAACCAACAGCTTATAAACTATGTACAGGCTGGATTTGTAGCCCCTGTTGATCCAACATACAGACGCAGTGACCTCACCTTTGCCTCAAAGATGGGCCAACCCTAGCGGGTTGTATCCCTATGGGAATAAATTATGAGAAGATACAGAAATGAAGCCATTATTTATGCTGTGGAATGAGAATGCACTTTGCAAGTACACAAGAGCTTGCTAGGAGGAAAATAAAACTGGGAGAACCCTGCTGATTTCTTTGTTCCCAGGGGCATGGAGGTTAGGATAAGGAATTTGCGGGCTAGGATAAGGGGGTTCTGTCGCCTTTGGCATTAGGTGGGGAACTAATGTAGAAAGACTTGATATGCTTGTGGTTTATTCAGTACAATCATTTGAACTGAAAGCTCTTCAGTGCCACCTGCAGTCTTTTAATTTTACACACAAAAGTTTTAGACTGAGCTCAAATTCAATTTCCACCACTGTGTCTCTGGCACAGTAATACACAGCCGTGTCTTCTTGCTTCAGGCTGTTCATCTGAAGATAAGGGTTGGTGCTGTCCTTGGAGGCAGTGAACCGCCCTTGGATGGTTGGGGAGTAATAATTGGTAGCAGTTGAAGAGTAATAGTATATCAGCCACTCCAGACCTTTCCCCGGAGACTGCCGGACCCAGTTCATCCAATAGCTGCTAAGATCAAAACCTTTCGTGGTACAGGTTAACCTCACAGATTCTCCAGGCTTTTTCATTTCTGGGCCTGACTGAGTGAGGATAACCTGTGAACTGGCCCCTGCAGAGAGAAGAGACATGCTGCTTAACTGGGTGAAAGCAAACACACAAAAACAGGTACCTACCTCATCTGGATTGAAAAAGTGACCGAATGTGGAAATAACTCCCCACACCACTAGTAGATATAATAAAGATACATAAGAATTGACTTACATGGCAACATGCTTATAATCATGATGAAATGCAACAGCTACAACATTTTAAAAATTATAATGGATGAGTTGAGAACCAAAGAAATTACTGAAGCAGATCCACTGAGCTTTGATTCAGTCTGAGGGATCTGGTGTTTACCTTTAAAGATGAACTGAAAGCTTTTGGTTTTGCATATTTTGGGCGGGCCTGGAAACCTCTGATATAAAAGAGATGAGCCGTACTGGACCTCAACTTCAGTATTTTCTTGTTCAGTTGAAATTTCCCTTGTTGGACCTAGGATAGGACCTTGGGCCAGGAGAACCTGTCTCCAAATCCTGGCTTGTTCATGTTGTGACGTTGCTGCAGATGGTTTAGTTCCTCCTCCATTTACACCATCACCTCATGCATGAGTCCTCTGAGTTAGCTTACAAAGCACACCATGAATAAACACAAAGAAAGCAAATCACTATTATATGTAAAAAAAAAAAAAACGATGCCAATTTACTTTAAAATGAAAGCACCCATTGAAATGCAAATCTGAGAAGCTAAGGTTATAAAATGTATGTTATTCATAATATCTGGTTGCCTATGGTGGCCGATTATTGGGATGGCAACTCCATTAACTGGAGCACCAATACCAGAAAAAAGGCCATCTCCTTTTTGGTTATCCATTTCACTTCATTTGTTGGAGAACAAACTAGCGGTTGGACAGTTGATTCTGTCTCACTTCAGTCTCACTGACACTGCATCATAAGTCTCTTGTGTTCTAGTGAATCCCGATTCACCCCATCCATTCATTTCCACTGTACACATTTGGGACACATTTTGGGCATACTCCCCCCCCTCCAATAACACACACACTTCTCAGATCTGAAAATTCGACTCCAATCCACAAGCAAGTATCAGTGTCCTGGCAAAAAAAGTAGACTGAAATAAATCCTCCCCAGTTCGTGCTTTACAGAGTAAAATGTGAATTAGCCAGAGACCCAGACAGTATCACATCCATATCTCGTTTTGGAGGAAGACATTGTTCCTGGACCATATAACTCAAAGAGTAGGTATAACTCGAAGAGTAGGTGCAGTTAGCACAGCACAGTTGAAGTTGTCGCAATTCAAGGAAATATCCCCTGGGTAAATGAAAATGATATTTAGCTATAGAGCAAGATTGTGACAGCAAGGACAGGGACTGTCTTGTTAGGTCTCACTGAAAATTTGGAACTGGCACTTATATTCTCTTCTGAGTGAAAAAAATACTAAGGAATGGAAAGAATGTGAGAAGAAAGAAAGAAAGAAAGAAAGAAAGAAAGAAAGAAAGAAAGAAAGAAAGAAAGAACAACCCTTAGATGAAGAGATAACATGGTTCAGGAGAGGGCCAGATAAAAGTGAAACATTAAATGTCCACATTCTACATTCATTTGCTTCAAAAGAGCAGTTCCTAGACACCTGCTTCCTCTGGTGAAAGGAGATGTCCCTCTCTAGTATCTCTCCTACTTGTGGTTTTGTGGTTTTTCTGAGTTTCAAGACACCTGTGGTTCTGTGGTTTTCCTCAGTTCCCACCACCACGGAACAAGAGCACCACCACCAGCAAGTCATTGGCTTAACTTACAAAGAAGGTTTCTTCTTCATTTGCTGGTTCTTTAGGAGTCCTGGCTGCATTGCCTTCACAGTACATCACTGGTGCAGCAATTAATGGTTGCAACACTAAACTGCCTCATTTGGGGCTGATCATTTGTTGATCGAAGTTGAAGCCATCCTTTGAAGGGTTGAGTTACCCTTGGCTTGTGGTTGAAGAAGAGCCACTGCTTTCTTCCATTGTGGATACTTGGGATGGAGGCTTCTTATTGGAGCAAAGGATTAAAGCTTCCCTCCTCCCACACCATAGTCCAGATTTTACTCCTCTCATGCTTGCCATTTATTTACTTAAACATCAACTATTGAAGGCAAACCATGGGGAATCCATTATGTATGTCTGGAATAGCCCCAAGGTACAATTTCATCACAGAGTGGATCCTGGGATGTTCTCACTGGTAGTAACTGGCCAGAGGTCATTTCTGTCACTTGCTATCTGTTTCTTTTAATGGATTGAACCTGGGATTTCCTGCATGCAAAACACATTCTCTGTCTCTGTAACACCCTCTGTTATCACTCATGGAAACTGAAGGTTCCATTGAGATCTGAACTCAAAATCAGTGGCTTCAAAGTCCACAGGGCTCACCACCCTTGTAAGTATTTCAGTTCTCCTATGTTGAACAGCTAAAAAGACACTCAGATAAAATAAGCCCCATCCAGAGTGCCACCCCCTGAAGGAAAAAGTTGCAGTAGTGCCACATGACTGTGTTTTGAGAGTAATGAGATCAGATGGGAGTTATAGTTAAGGAACAGGGCCACAGGTTTCCTAGTGATGGACTTTGTATATAGCATCTTTCTTTGCTCCTGTGATATAAGACATTCTAAGGCAGGGGTCAGCAAATATTTTCAGCAGGGGGCCGGTCCACTGTACCTTAGACCTTGTGGGGGGCCGGACTATATTTTGAAAAAAAATTATCAACGAATTATTATGCCCCACAAATAACCCAGAGATGCATTTTAAATAAAAGGACACATTCTACTCATGTAAAAACATGCTGATTCCCGGACCATCCACGGGCTGGATTTAGAAGGTGATTGGGCCGCATCCGCCCCCCCCCCAGCCTTAATTTGGAGCCCCTGTTCTAAGGCAATTTTGAAGGATGTTTTCCCATTGTTTGCTTTTCAAAACAGAGCACACTTCTGTCATTAATGAATTCGAAGGGAGAGGAAATGAACAGGCAGAAAAAACAAGGCTATTTCAAGCATATGCAACACTGAAGTCTGGTTCTCATTTGGGGTGGTTTTTGTGCAGTCCTGGAGTTGAGTTGTCTCACTGTGTCTCTTGCACAATAGTACATGGCAGAGTCTTCAGACTTCAGGGTCCTCAGTTGTAGGGACACCTGGCTTTTTGAGATGTCCCTTGTGATGGTGATCCGGTTTTGGAGAGCAGCGTTATAGTTATTGCTTCCATCATACCGCATTCGTCCAGTCCACTCCAGCCCTTTTCCAGGAGGCTGACGGATCCAGTGCACACTATTGCTTGATAGAGAAAATCCAGACACTGTACAGGTCAGCTGCAGAGTCTCTCCAGGTCTTTTCAGCCCATTGCCAGACTGTGTGAGGGTAATCTGTGAGGAACTGTCTGCATTTATCAGAGAAGAATAGAAGAAGACAAAAAATAAATAAGAAACACGATGATATTACACACAAATTACCCCTTCTTAAGAGGAAACAGGAAACCTTCTTACATGCAGGGAATATCATTAAGAAACCAATCAAAAGATTCCTCTCCATGACTTGGATGGTTGCAGGACCAGAAGAAGATCTGGATGCTTCTGAAAACCTCGAATTTGGTATCTTTGACCTGCATGCCCTCTTTAAAGAAGGCGGTACCAGAAACCCATTTGCATGTTGTCCTGGGTGCCTCTAATAAAAGGGAACTGAAGGCTGAAAGAAGATGCAATAATAGAGTAGCGAAGAATGAATGTCGGGATCCCACCTTTCCTACCTGTGTTTGCCCATCATGTTTTCTGGAAACAGGGGTGTGAGCTGATGCCATCTTGCCCAGAGTTTCTCTGGCTTTGGGAGTGAACAGAAATTACAATGCAGTACTTAAGGCACTCAAGCTATAATTGAGAAATGCAGTTATTTAGAATAGCATTGGTCCAGTATAGGGTGGGGGACATTTTTTAAGGTCTTTCGGACAACCTGCCGTGAGCCACATGGCAGTGTTTTGGGGCAAGTTCAGCAGCAAACATTTGTGAAAGTCTTTGCAAATCCCCTCCCCCAAATATTGGCTCCCTGCTGTTGGGGATGTCAAAGTGATTACTACCTTCTGTCCTGAAGCCATTTTGGTTCGCTCTAAATAATGTCCTTTTGCAGATCGTTCTCTAGCTGCACTGGTGGGTCAAAGGGGCAAACAGCCTCCATAGGAGATAAGTAGACAATCTACTTCGAGATGGATTCATCCAGGGTCGGCTCTAGGTTGAGTGCCGGTGGTGCAGGGCACCAGGGCACCGGGCTGGTAGGTGGGGCGCTGCACGCTGCGAGGGTGGGGGCGCCAGAGCGATCTCCGCCCCTCAGCTCCAGGGCGCCCGACCTGCTCGAGACTGCCCTGGATTCATCTGTCAATTTCAGTTTACCCCCGTTGCTCCTTTTCCCATTCAGTTCACCACATTTCTACGTCACTTAAAACTTCACATTAAAATTCACCTGCACTTTCATGACCATAAAAATGTTGAGCTTATTTAATCCTATATAATAATGTCCAAGTTGTCCCTGCGTCCAAGCTGTCCCGTGTGTCCCTGGGTCACTGCGCATGTCCCCCAGAGACACAGGGATTGGACGGAGAGACTGCACCCGCGCGCACACACACACGCTCCCCCCCGCCAACCGCAGCTTGCCCTCGCCCTCGCCTCTCGCATTGCCGTTAGAGAAGCCGCAGCCCCTTAGCCCACACAGCCAACGAACACGAGGGAGGACATAAGCAGCCACCACGGAGCTCGCCGACGGCACCTTGCCTCCGCTCCCACCTCATTTAGTGAGGGGGAGTGAGGCGCTCAGCACAGCACAGTTTGCAACATAGCAAGATACATTAAAATCATATTATTTAAAAAGCAACTGCTGCAGATGTAAGAAATACAGTTGACAGTCAGGGAAAGACTCAATAGTCTCTCTCTTTCTCTCGGCCCTCTCTGCACCCCGCCGGGCAGGTCTACTCGGGAGGAAGCGGGCTTCAGAAGGCTGCCCTCCCCTTCTCCTCCCAGACGCAGCAGCCGAGCGCAGAGAGGGAGGTTAGGAGGAGCAGCGGCGGCAGCAGCAGCAGCCTGGCTGCACCAGGCAGCTCATGGAAAGGCTTTTCCGCTTTCTACCCACCCCTGCCCCTCCCCCAGCCCAGCCTCCCCTGGAGAATGAGAGAGAGAGAGAGACCGGGAGAGAGAGAGCTCTAGGCGCTCGCTGCTTTTTGCCTTGCAGCCTCCCATGGAGAGCTTTCCCGCACGCGCTGGCTTCCCTTCGCAGAAACAAGCTCCTCCAGAAAGGGGTGCTTTCCTCTCCCTCTCTCGCCTTGCCTGCTTTGCCTCAACGCCCCCCCTCCCCACCACACTATAGGTAGGCATTGTTTGAGGCGCAAATACGGTGCCTGAGGTGGCTCTCCCAGCAAGCACCCTCTCCAGCTCTTGCCTGCAGCGCTCTTTGAATCCTGTCTCCATGCTACCCACGGCATTTCCCCTGCGCTAACACCAGCCCTTACCTATAACTCTCTGGGGCATGAACTCGACCCTTCCTGCACTCAGCCCCAAGGGATAAGAATCTACAGCTCTTAAGCACCTCTCTATTCCCCCCATTTCATCCCCAGCATATTCTTGCACTCTAGCTCAGGTTTTAGACTGTGTGAGATTGCTGTGTGTGTGTGTGTGTGTGTGTGTGTGTGTGTGTGTGTGTGTGTGAGAGAGAGAGAGAGAGAGAGAGAGAGAGAGAGAGAGAGAGAGAGAGAGAGAGAGAGAATCAGAATTATAGAGCTGGAAGGGACCTGGAGAGCCCTGTAGTACCCTTCCATGCAGTGCAGGAATCTTTTGTCCAACGTGGGGATCGAACCCAAAACCCTGAGAGGAAGAGTCTCATGTTCTACCTATGGAGCTCAGGGCTAAGAGAGAGAGAGGTGTGTGTGTGTGTGTGTGTGTGTGTGTGTGTGTGTGTGTGTGTGTAAGAAGGGGGTATGGTTTGGCCCTGCCCACCACCTGAACGGGCTCCCCAAACCTTTTCCCCCAGAGAATGTATTTGTCAGGTTCCCCACCCCTACCTTCAAGGGATTGTTGTGGATACCTAACCCCAGGCATTCCTGTTTAGGGCCTCTAGCTCAAATACAGCTAGCTGGCTGACTCTCCTCCCTTGCAAAAAAAAAAGTTGTCATCCTTTCACTGCTCCTGTGTTTCCCTGCTGTGAAGCCATCATGCCAAAAGGGCTTTTTTTGTGGTGCCTCAAGGCTACCCACTTCCCCAGTTCAGTCATACCTACCTACCGTACATATGTTCCACAACATATGTTTCACCACATATGTTCTAGCACCCGTTATTTTTAACGGGCTTCAAGATACTAGTATTACATAAAATGGTTTATAACTGTGTGTGAACTATACCATCTATACATCATCTTCATATAATTCTCTTTTAGCGATATTTCACCGGTTAAATTAGCACAAATATATAAAACTGAACAGAGGGTATGTTTGAGGTGCAAAGAAGTTGACGGTACTTTTCTCCACATGTGGTGGGATTGTAAAGTTGTTAAAACATATTGGGAATAAAAATTATTTTAAAATAAAAAAATAAAACGTATTGGGAAAACATACAGTATTGGGTAATGATATATAATGAATTGAAAATAATGTTTAAAATAACATTTGTTAAGCAGTCAGAAGCCTTCCTGTTGGGCATTTTAGGCCAAGACCTGCCGAAAGAGAAAATGACATTTTTTATCTATGCTCCCATGGCGGCGAGAATATTGATAGCACAAAATTGGAAGACCGGAGAAATTCCAACAAAAGAGCAATGGCAAGAAAAAATGATGATGAACTATGTGGAGCTGGCAAAGCTGATGGACAGACTTCGGGGAAAAGACAAAAGTGACTTTGAAAAAGAGTGGGAACCTTTAATATTATATTTACAGAAACAAAGAAAGAATATGAACTCGATTTGATAGGGATATTGATAGGGAACAAATAATGTAACAAAGGGAAGATATGATACATTGTTTAAAAAAACCCAGCAGAATACAATAATGAATATAACAAATTGGAAATGGGAGTTGAGGGAAGTCCAAAGGGAGGGAAGGGGGTGATGTTATGTGAATTGCATATTATGGATATATTTGTAATGAGAAAAACGAAAATCAATAAAATTTCTGTGGGTGTGTGATTGGGTGAACTGTATTTTTAAGTTACTGTGAAAAATGTATGAACACGTGATGAAGGCTTGTATTTTCCGATTGCAAATATTCGGGGAAGGTGCTAGGTTTTGTGACTGAGCGACGGGTCTTTGGATAACATTTTGGAATGTTTACTTATATTAAGGAAGTAGCCCACACCATGGATTCCTGATCCCAGAAAATGGATCTTACCTATATTTTAGCACTCTGCTATCCAAGCCTTCATTAAATTTAAGTACTGTGGGGGATATGCCCCCCCTAAAACTTATAACAATACAAATATTTTCATACAGAGGCAGTGATTAATTGATGATCATTCCTATGCTTCTTTTCCCTAGATCCTCTTCACTCTGTGAAGAGGATCTAGGGAAACCTCATATGACCTAAAAACTTCATATATTTCCACATTTAGAGGAGAAATCCTAGACACCTGCTTCCTTTGGTAAATGAAACTTCATTCTTCACAAACTCTTCACACTGTGCTTTCATCTCATTGCTGTGTTTTTCTTAATACTTTTGTTGTCGAACGTGTATGCCCCCTACAGGATTTCTCTTTCCTGAGCTTACATAATGGAATGGTTTTTGCCAGACCCGAAACTAGCTTTTCATCACTGTGAGCCTCTGGCACAGTAATACGTGGCTGTGTCTTCTTGCTTCAGGTTGTTCATGTGCAGATATAAGTTGGAGCTATCCTTGGAGGCAGTGAACCGCCCTTGGATGGTTGGGGAGTAATAATTGGTACCAGTTGAAGAGTAATAGTATATCAGCCATTCCAGCCCTTTCCCTGGAGGCTGGCGGAGCCAGTGCGTGTCAGCGCTGCTAAGATCAAATCCGGCTGTGGAACAGGTGAGTCTCACGGATTCTCCAGGCTTTTTCAATTCTGGGCCTGACTGAATGAGAACAATCTCTGAACTGGCCCCTGAAAAGAGAGGAGGCACACAAAGTGGATTTATAAATAAATATAGAGCGGATGTTTTCATGGAGTGCACTTAGCTAGATTGAATGCTTCCGAAAGATAATGATTTGTTCAAATATAACTTTTGAAGAATTACTTACAAGCAATCCCAGTTATGAATAGAATGGAATTCAATAGCCAGAACATTGTGAACAGAGAGATGAGGAACCCCACAGACGGTTGAAGCAGGCTCAAGGAGATCTTTTGTTTCTCCAGAGGAGGAGAAAAGTTAGCCATTTAAAAGCAAATGAGAGTGTTTGATTTTTGCATATGCTGGGCAGGGCTGGGCACAACTTAGACAAAAAGGGAGACTCTCATCAGTGCAGGGAATGGAGTGAAGTAATAAAAGCTAAGAAGCCTAAAGAGGGAATTCCAAATGGTCTTCAACCATCAGTAATACACATGGCGTTTACGTTACTGTAAATTTCCTGGGGAAGTTTAAGTGAAATGAATGGAGCCCTTGTTTATTTTAATAAACATCTGTTTGGTTGTCAAACATCTGTTTGGTTGTCAAACATCTGTTTGGTTGTCAAACATCTGTTTGGTTGGATCTGGTGTTTACCTTTAAAGATGAAATAAAAGCTTTTGGTTTTGCATATTTTGGGCGGGCCTGGAAACATCTGGTATAAAAGAGATGAACCGCACTGGACCTCAACTTCAGTATTTTCTTGTTCAGTTGAAATTTCCCCTGTTGGACCTAGGATAAGGCCTTGGGCCAGGAGAACCTGTCTCCAAATCCTGGGTTATTCATGTTGTGACTTTGCTGCAAATGGTTTATTTTCTCCTCCATTTACATCATCACCTCAATGCATGAGTCCTCTGAGTTGGCTTACAAAGCACACCATAAATAAACACAAAGAAAGCAAATCACTACTATATGTAAAAAAAATGATGACAATTTACTTTAAAATGAAAGCACCCATTGAAATGCAAATCTGATAAGCTAAGGTTAAAAATGTATGCTATTTATATGTATGTTATCCTCAGATAATGTATGTTATCCTCAGAACAACCCTATGTGGTAGTTTAGGCTCAGAGACTGACCCAAGGTCACCCAGTGCACATTCTTAACACCCACACAACACTAGATGTGAAGATTTCTGGACTATTGTTTGAGTCAACAACATCTGCTCTGAAGCAACATTAAAAGCTCCTGATGTTTTACAAGATCTGTGCCAACTCTGTGATTTGCTTGATCACCCAACGGAAATTCCAACAGTTTTTACAACCCTTAGAAGCCACCAGATTTTTTTTCTTCATGCTATCCTCCAAATGGGTTCTTGTGTAAACTCAGATTCACTTTCCACCACTGTGTTCTCTACCACAATAATACATGCCGGTATCTTCAGCTTTCAGACCAGTCATATGTAGATAGACCAGTATTTTGGAATTGTCTGTGGAGATTGTGAACCGTCCTCTAGCAGAATCTGCATAATAAGTGATGCCCTTAGTAATTTGTGAAAGCCATTTGAGTCCCTTTCCGGGAGCTTGATGGACCCAGTGCACCCAGTAGCTGTCTATGTTGAATCCCGATGTTGTGCATGTCAGTCGAAGGGACTCTCCAGGTCTTTTCACATCCTCACCAGATTCCACCAGAGAAATATCTGCATGGACCCCTGGAAAGAGAGGTAGATTGAGTTGCAAACCTTACATATGTGGATTAGAATGGCTTCCTGATACATCACACCAACTGCATTCCAACCAAAGGGGTTAAATACCATTGAAAATGAAGAAGCTAAATATGAAAGGTATCCACAGAATCATTTCTATTGGTATGTTTGGATGAAAAGCTGGCGTCTGTCTACCAGATGAGGATATTTCTACAAACTCAGCTGGAACCCACAGCAAGAGGACGGCTCAAGTTTAAAGTGTGGACTGTTTCAATATTTGCATATCCTCCTCTATATATAATATTTCCCAGAGGAGATTTGTCAGTTGAAATGCTTCTCAGTCCTTAATGCCTTTGTTTCCATTTGCCTCTATACACATTGCCTTTGTCGTTTTGTAAACAGAACTTTTGGTCTAACATAATTCTCCCCAACATTAAGGACACATTATTTCTATTTTTTAATCTACATTATCAATATTATAGGATCTCTCCTCTGATTTTTTTTATGCCCGCCAATTCTTGTTGAAAAGCAAACAACTGAAGTCCTGAATTATAATAGAATATCCTTTTAAAAATGCCAATTAACAGGCAATAAAATTGTAAGCAAACGAAAGACAGGAGGTAGAAATAGATGATGAAAAACAGTGATAATAGTATTAATACGGTATTTCTAAATGAAAAAATAAGAGACTACTAAAATATGGAGCCACATATACCTAAGTGGTTTATAATGTGATCTTTTGCAAATGGTTGCCATTTGTATATTCTTAAAGCTAAGGTTATAAAATGTATGTTATCCATAATATCTGGTTGCCTATGGTGCCAATTATTGGGATGGCAACTCCATAACTGGAACACCAATACCAGAAAAAGGCCATCTCCTTTTTGGTTATCCATTTCACTTCATTTGTTTGAGAACAAACTAGCGGTTGGACAGTTGATTCTGTCTCACTTCAGTCTCACTGACACTGCATCATAAGTCTCTTGTGATCTATTGCATCCATTCTGTTCCACTGTATGTAATTAGGACACATTTTGGGGACACTTCTCTCCCCCCCCCCGAATAACACACACACACACCTCTCATTGCTCTTAATTGCATTCAATAGTAATATGTGTGGTTTGTCTTCTACCAGAGATCCTGCCCCTCCCCATAGATCACCTCACCTGACGACACAGGAGCACTATTCTACTTATGTATCCCAGCAACTAGTATTTAGAGCCATGCTGTTTCTGATACTGGAGGGACACCATAGGCAGCATAGATTGTTGACATGAATTCATCTAATGGTCCTTGATAGCCACCCAATTTGTGCTCACTATAATGCCAGAACTCTGCCAAAGTGCATTGGACTGCAGAAAACCACTGAATTTTCAGACATAAATGCTGACAGAGTAACCGGCTATGTGTTTACTACAAGGGACACATATGCAGTGCACGGGAGCCAGGGATGTGATTGGCTGGGTGGCCGATAGCATGATTCATAAATGCCAGTGCACATAGAGGTTTTCATGAGTGATGACCAGGGCCGTCTTAGGTGTACCAGACGCCGTGGCGCGATGATCCCTCCGGCGCCCCTCGCGCTACGGGACACTTCAGACGGCCCTGGCAACACCCGCCGCCGCTCTGCACCTTGCACTTCCTAAACTGGGGATCCCCCGTTTGCAACGAGGAAAGCACACATGCGCCATATGCAGGAGAAGGCAGAGATGGAGAGCCAAGCGCCGCTGCTGCCTTCTCTCGCCTTCCTGGGGCAGCGCGCAGTGTGGGACTGGTGCCGAGTCGAGAAGCGCTCTCGGTAGCAACTCCTAACTTGGGGTGGGTAGGGGTAGGTGGGGGTGTGGAGAGGGGAGGGGAAAGGGGGTGATTCCCAGCCCGCAGTGCCAACAATCGCAGCGCAGCCTACCGGGAGGCAGAGCATGGCAGCGGCTACAGCAATGCAGGGAGCCATGTCTCCTTCACTCGCCAGCGCAGCAAAAAAGGAGCGGAGCGGCTCTGTGTGCTTACATGATGTGCCCCCTGCTGGGCGGGTGCCCTGGCACACCACGCCAGTCAGCCCAATAGGAAGGATGGTCCTGGTGATGACCCATGATTTGGAATTTTCTCCCCCACCCCCACCCCTTAGGACTCCATAAGTACAGTATCTGACTCCTCCTCTTTCAGAGAAATATAGGAGGCTCAACGTATTCTCTGTCCTCCCAATGTTTTACAAGGCCACTCGGTCATGTGGTGAAGTGGCAGTGTCATAGCTGCCAAGTTATCCCTTTTTTTAAGGGATTTTCCCTCATGCTGAATAGGCTTCCTCGCGAGAAAAGGGAAAACTTGGCAGCTATGGGCAGTGTCTCCATCATCAAGATTGCCACCAACCACCCATATGAGCCAACAGCAGCTCCCTCCCCCTGCAATTTCATAATGCCTAGTGTTGACTACTGCATGAATACATAATCATGCATCCCACAGGACCACCCACTTCTAACATACAGCTATTGAATATATATTTATTTTATTTAAATGAAGAAATCAGTAGTCAAATTGAATATATATTTGGCTTCTATGTTGTTGTTGTTGGTGGTGGTGGTGTTGCCCCAGGTTTCCTCCAAACAACTCAAGTTTGCATGTAGGGTTCTTCCTTGCCCTGTTATATCCTCAGAACAACCCTATGTGGTAGTTTAGGCTCACAGATGGACCCAATGTCACCGAGTATGCAAAATCTTAACACCCCATAATACACTGGATGTGAAAATTTCTGGACTAGGGTTTGAGTCAACAACAACTGCCCTGAAACACCATCAGAAGTTCCTCTGAGTATTACAAGATCTTTGCCAACGATATGATTTGCTTGATCACCCAACGGAAATCCCAACAGCTTTTACAACCCTTAGAAGCCAACAGATTCTTTCTCTTTATACTATCCTCCAAATGAGTTTTTGTGTACACTCATATTCACTTTCCACCACTGTGTTCTCTAGCACAATAATACATGCCGGTATCTTCAGCTTTCAGACCAGTCATATGTAGATAGATCAGCTTCTTGGAACTGTCTGTGGAGATTGTGAACCGTCCTCGAGCAGAATCTGCATAATTTGTTCTGCCCACATTAATTTGTGAGAGCCATTTGAGTCCCTGTCCAGGAGCTTGATGGACCCAGTCCATCCAGTAGCTGTCTATGTTGAATCCTGATGTTGTACATGTCAGTCGAAGGGACTCTCCAGGTCTTTTCACATCCCCACCAGATTCCACCAGAGAAATATCTGCATGGACACCTGGAAAGAGAGATTGAATTGCAAACCATACACTTGTGGGTTACATAGGCTTCCTGATAAATCACACCAACTGCATTCCAACCAAAGGGATTAAATACCTTTGAAAATGAAGACGCTAAATATGAAATGTATCCACAAAATCATTTCTACTGGATTGTTTGGATGGAAAGCTGGTGTCTGTCTAACAGGTAGAGGATATATCCACAAGCTCAGCTGGAACCCACAGCAAGAGGACGGCTCAGATTTAAAGCGTGGACTGTTCCATTATTTGCATATCCTCCTCTATACATAATATTTCCCAGAGAAGCTTTGCCAGTTGAAATGCTTCTCAGTCTTTAATGTTTTTGTTTCCATTTGCCTCTATACACAATGCCTTTGTCATTTTGGTAGCAGAACTTTTGGCCTGACGTATTTTGCCCCAACATTAAAGACACATTATTTATATATATAATTTTATATTATCAATGTTATAGGATCTCTCCTCTGATTTTTTTATGCCTGCCAATGCTTCTTGAAAAGTGAGCAACTAAAGTCCTAAATTATAATAGAATATCCTTTTTTAAAATGCCAATGAATCAGGCAATAAAATTTTAAGCAAACAAAAGACAGGGGGTAGAAATAGTTGATGAAAAACAGTGATAATAGTATTCATATTTCTAAATGGAAAAATAAGGGACTTCTAAAATATGGAGTCACATATACCTATAGACAGTGGTACCTCAGGTTACAAACACCTCGGCTTACACACAGTTTGGGTTACAGACTTTGCTAACCAGGAAGTAGTACCTTGGGTTAAGAACTTTGCCCCAGGATGAGAACAGAAATTGTGCGGTGGCAGCAGGAGGCCCTATTAGCTAAAGTGGTACCTCAGGTTCAGAACTGTTTTGGGTTAAGAAGAGACCTCCAAAATGAATTAAGTTCGTAACCAGAGGTACCACTGTGGTTTATAATGTGATCTTTTGCAATGAAAAGGTTGTTTGGGTTTCCATTTGTATATTCTTAAGGTTGGCAAGTCAGTGGTGGACCTTGGCATCTCAAATTTCAGTGGTACTCTGTGTTACTCCAAAATCTGGCACCTTCCATTTGACATCATTGCTGTGGCGCTTGCTGTGGAGTCCCAGAAGCTCTGCAGCCATTATGAACAAAGCTGTCGTGCTGCCCTAGATCTCTCTTGGTGTGAGTCGTTTGGCTAATACTGTTGAGGTTCCATCTCTAAAGCTTCAGAGAAGCTAATGCCTTACAAGCTTCTTCTATTGTCTCTCCACACACACACACACACACACACACACACAGAGTACCGTTTTATTATGCCTTATTATTACTATTACCAAAAAAAATGAATGTGTATTTTATGGTTGCAAGGAGAACTGATCAGTATTAGACATAGGGAGGAATATTACTTTTTGGTGTTGCTTTCTTCCCAGCTATTGCACAAATGTGAGCTTTGACCTCCCATCTACACACTAGCATGAGGAGCAGTTGCTGTGGATTGTCGCATTATGCTATCTATTGATAGATGTGTGTTGTATCACTATGGGAATTTATTCTGAAAATAGACAGTAAATAAATTTATTATTTATTGTTTGGGGTAATCTTCTTTGGTGATCACCCGTAGTTGTGTAAGATTGTCTTCCATAAACACGGTTTTCACAATGAGTCCGCAAGTGACTGTGGAGGCCTATTCTGGACCTACATGCAGGGGCGTAGCGAGGTGCCGCGGCACCCAGGGCAGCAAATTGCCATGCACCCTGGGGGCGCGGCGTTGCTACGTAACGACGCATGCGTCGCTATGTAACGACATGCTAGATCCAGCGCTTGTGCAGTCCGTTTGGGGTGCTGCTGGCATGCGGCGGCTCCACAGAGCACCGTTTGCACACGGCGGCCCGTTAAGGGGTGCTGCGCGAGAGCGGCACCCCGCAAGGGCTGCCGAGCATGTGAGGCACACTGTGGAGCCGCCACACGCCAGCGGCACCCCAAATGGACTGTGCATTTGCTGGCAGAGGCAAGGGGCTGGCCAGGGAGGGGGCGGCGAGTGTCACCCCACCCCAGGATAGCACCCGGGGTTGCCCACCCCCTGCTACGCCCCTGCCCACATGTCCTTCCACAGTGGGGACATTGGTTCCTAGGTTGATCACGGTGTGGATTTGCCAAGCGTGCCTTCCTCTTAGCATGTTTCTCCCTTGCATCCTGAGATCGAGTTTCTTCAAAGCCCACGACACCTTTGGTAAAGGCTGTTCTCCAACTGGAGTGCTCGCAGGCCAGTGTTTCCCAGTTGTTGGTGTTTATACTGCCTTTGGAGAGTCTTTAAACCTCTTTTGTTGACCACCAGCATTACGCTTTCCATTTTAAAGTTCGGAATAGAGTAGTTGCTTTGGAAGATGATCATCAGGCATCCACACAACATGACCAGTCCAATGAAGTTGATGATGAAGAATCATTGCTTCAACACTGCTGATATTTGCTTCATCCAGTACGCTGATATTAGTTCGCCTGTCTATGTACTTTGGTACAAAATGTTCTTAATTGCCTTGAAACTTCCGGGTATAGGGCAGTATATAAATTCAATTGGTGGTGGTGGTGGTGGTGGTGATGATAATAATACTTTGCACTTCCCTGTATAGCAGGGAAATAAAGCCAGCGGAACCCATTTGATTTATTTGATCCCAAGGGCTTTGGGGGCTAAGATACGGAGATTTTGCCATATTTGTGGATAGATCGGGAACTAATGTAGAGAGAGACTTGAAATATATTTATTTCCTTGTGGTTTATTCAGTGCAATCATTTGAACTGAAAGCTCTTCAGTGCCCCCTGCAGTCTTTTAATTTTACACAAAAAGGTTTTTGTCTGAGCTCAAATTCAATTTCCAGCACTGTGTCTCTGGCACAGTAATACACAGCCGTGTCTTCTTGCTTCAGGCTGTTCATCTGAAGATAAAGGTTGGTGCTGTCCTTGGAGGCAGTGAAACGCCCTCGGATGGTTGGGGAATAGTTATTGCTGGATGGGGTGTGATAGTAAACCAGCCATTCTAGCCCTTTCCCCGGAGACTGCCGGACCCAGTTCATGCCATAGCTGCTAAGATCGAAACCTCTCACGGCACAGGTTAACCTCGCAGATTCTCCAGGCTTTTTCATTTCTGGGCCTGACTGAGTGAGGACAACCTGTGAACTGGCCCCTGCAGAGAGAAGAGACATGCTGCTTAACTGGGTGCAGTTTAAGGCAAACACACGAAAACAGGTATCTCATCTGGATTAACAGAGTGACCCATTGTAGAAGTAGCTCCCCACCCACCCTATGTATATACAATAAAGATTTTTTTAAAAAATGTATGACTTACATGGCAACCTGCTTATAAACACGAGGAAATTGAACAACCACAGCATTTTTAAAAAGTATAATGGAAGAGTTTGAGGACCCAAAGATATTACTGAAATGGATCTTTGATTCAGCCTGAGGGGGCTGGTGTCAACCTTTAAAGGTGAAATGAAAGGTTTCGGTTTTGCATATTTTAGGCAGGCCTGAAAACATCTGATATAAAAGAGACGCAGTTCACTGGATCTCAGCTTAAGCATTTCGTTGCTCAACTGATAGTTGCCTCCGGGTTTAACAATCAAGTCTTTTCCCCAGGGAACTCTGGGTATTGTAGGTCTGTGAGAGGAATAAGGGTTGCCTCAGCACTCTTATCACCCTTAACAAACTACAGTTCCCAGGATTCTCTGGTGTAGCCACAACTGTTTAAAGCGGTTTGATCCTGTGTAAAATATAAAATGCAGATGAAATGTAGGATAGCATCTTTTGTCTGAGGCAAGTTAACTTCAGATCCTGTTTGTGTTTTTCTTGCATGTACACCACCATCGCATCACTCTGAGTTACTCACTCATTCTCTGAGTTAGCTCACAAAGCCTAGTGCAGATAAACACAAACAAAGCCAAATATTAGTATATTTTTTTAAAAAAACTTGAAATATTCCCAATCAAATTTTTAAAATGATAACACAAATGGGAAGCTGAAGTCATAAAATATGTTGTTATGGAGTTATAAAATATGTCTGGATGTATATAATAAGCTTCACTTGGTCCCAAAAAAAGACCATAAAGATGATGCAAGTCATTGGGATACCAAAGGGGGGGGCACTCTCAATTTAGGTTTCCATTTCATTCATTGGGTGAAGGTGCTCAGAAGAAACAAGTGGTTCAGCAGCTAATTCTATACCTCAACACTCTCTCACTGGTCCATAGGTCCAATCAGTGGTTTGTTTGTTTTTCTACAAATTGTTTAGGGGTACTCTCATTTTGACTCAAGAAAATCACCATTATTGTTCAATAAAATAAACACAGTGAATGGACAAAAGTACCAAGATTCACAAAATGTTTAGGGGTATGCGTACTCCTGCTTCCCCCCCCCCCGAAAAAGGACTGGGTCCAATCCACCCTAATCCATTCCATTTCACCCCATCCATTCTGTTCTACTGTGGTTTGGATATATTTTGGGCAGACCTTTTCCACAACATACACATTTCTTCAGTTTCCTTCAACACATTCACTAGTAGAATATGTGTTTTGTACTCATCTTTTCTGTAAAATGCTATTTTTCATGTGCACGTGAAGAATGCAAAATATGGAGACATGTATAATCTAATTGACGGTTGTCTCGCTATCCACAAGGAACCTCAGGAGTGCTGGTTTGGGTTAGTCCATCTTACAAAACAGGCCAAACAGATTCCTCTCCATACTTTGTTGTGAAAAGTGTGAAGTGGCCAGACACTCAGAAAACAGGACAGTCTAATCTCATTTCAATGAAAGGCAATATCCCTGGATCATGTGACTCAAAGAGTAGGTACCGTACGTTGGCCACACTTGAGGAAGACAAGTTTCCAGTTCAAGGAAATGTTACATCCCTTCAGTATATGGAAACAATATTTTGTTAGGGAGCTAGATTGTGAGACTAAGAAGAGAAACTCTCTCAATTTTATGTGAAAATTGAAATTGGCTATCTCTTTTGGCTGAATAGCTTAGAAATTGAAAGGACTTCAAAAGAAACGGAGAAAGAAAGAAAGAAAGAAAGAAAGAAAGAAAGAAAGAAAGAAAGAAAGAAAGAAAGAAAGAAAGAAAGAGGGACAAACCCTTTCTTTTCCTTTCTTTAGGGAGGCTTTTAATGTTTAATCGAGCCAGATGGGTGGGGTATAAATAATAAATGATTATTATTATTAAACCACAGGTGAAGAGATTAGGTGGTGCAGGACAGGGCCAGATGAATGTGAAAAATTAAATTTGTGCATCCTGTCTTCATCTACCAGTATTTCAAAAGAGCAGTTCCTAGACACCTGCTTCCTCTGGTTAAAGGGGATTTCTCTCTCTAGTATCTCCTCTACTTGTGGTTTTGTGGTTTCTATCATTTTCTAAGTACCTGCTGTTCTGTGGTTTTCCTCAGTCTCCACTACCATGGATCACAAGCGCCGCCATCAGCAAGTCATTGGTTTAGCTTATGTAACAAAAGGTTGCTGTTGTTTTTTTCCGTTCACTGATTCCATATAAACCCCAACTGGATTCCCATCTCTATGCAGCTCTTATATGCCTATCTCTGGCAACGAGCCGGCTGACCAGCAGTAAGAAGATTCCCGTCAGTTCAAGGTAGTTTTATTCACAGAAACAAACATCCAGACCGTCGCTTCACACTCCCTCTCAGCAATGATAGGTGCTCTAGTCTGAATCAGACCCCCGCCCCCAACAGGAACTATGGAAGAACCTTGTCTTTCTACCCCTCCTCTTCCGTTCTTTGAGTCTTTCTCATTGCCGGGAGCGAGGACAGAGAGCCTGGATTGGCCCTTCCACACTGTCAGTGGACAGAGATTTCTTATCTGTTTGCAGCCCAGCTTTGCCTTGGCTGCCTTCTACCTTTCTCTCTTCATCCGAGCTAGCAGTGTCTGGCCTGGAAAGGACGAGCTATGGGCTGTCAGCTCTGGAATTTAACATGTTCCTGACATCTTGTGCTTTAATTAATGGGTGCAATGAGCTGCCATGTCCTCTACTTTCAGGCTGATCATTTGATGATAAAGATTGAACACCATTTCTCCCCGTGGACAGCATAAATCATGCCTGCTTATATTATACCTGTGGGATGTAAAGCTGCAGTCAAGTACAACATTCCTACAGTAGACATGTGACTTGAAGTGGGTGTGGTCTGTTGTACTAGCATGGAGGAGCACATGTAGGGTTGCCAGACTCAATAGAGGACAGGACTTCTGTGCCTTTAATTGCCCTGCTCTCTTTTGAGTCTGGAAACCTTAAAGAGAAACCAGCAGACCCTTTGTTTAATTTCCAAGCAAAGGGTCTGCTGGTTTCTCTTTAAGGTTTCCAGACTCAAAAGAGAGCAGGGCAATTAAAGGCACAGAAGTCCTGTCCTCTATTGAGTCTGGCAACCCTAAGCACATGGCTATGCCCCACCTAAGGATCTCTAAAATCCTGATGCCCCCCCCCCCACCTCCGTGACATATAACCCTGAGGCCTCCTGCCAAAGACAGAGGACACCAGCAAGCCCTATTCTTCCCTCGAGGGACCAATATAGAGACTTTATGAGTATTGTATTGTGTTCAGTTTAGTGCAATCATTCTAACTGAAAGCTCTCCAGTGCCACCTGCGGTCTTTGTGTTTAAAAGGGAAAGTTTTTTGTGTGAGTTCAAGTTCAGTTTCCAACACTGTGTCTTTCTCTGGCACAGTAATATATGGCTGTGTCTTTTTGCTTCAGGCTGTTCATCTGAAGATGAAATCTGGAGCTGTCCTTGGACACAGTGGAACGCCCTTTGATAGCTGCAGAGTAGGTATAGCTAGATGATGATTGATAATGAACCAACCATTCCAGCCCTTTCCCTGGAGACTGGCGGAGCCAGTGCATGTGAGCACTGCTAAGGTCAAATCCTGCTGTTGAACAGGTGAGCCTCATAGCCTCTCCAGGCTCTTTTACTTCAGGCCCCGACTGGGTGAGAACAATCTGTGAACTGGCCCCTGAAGAAAGTAGAGGCAAACATAGGTTAACCAGCTGCATTTGTAAATAAATATTGTGCTTGGATCAGATTGTTATTTTTCTTGATTGACATTTTGCTAAAATAAATGCTACCAAAATGCAATTGCTTGCTCAAAAGTGTCTGCTGAATAATTTACTTACAAGAAAGCCCAGTTATGAATACGAAGGAATTCAATAGCCAGAACATTGTGAACACTGAAACAAGGAACACCACTGGTGGCTGAAGCAGGTTCCAGGAAATCTTTGTGTGTTGTTACTTTTTTCCTGAGGAGAAGAAAAGTCGGCCTTTTAAAAGGAAGTGAGAGTATATGAGTTTTACATATTCTGGGCAGGGCTGGGCATAGCTAAGATGAAAAGGGTGGCAGGTGGTAAAGAAAAGGACAAAATGCTAAGGTTTTTCAAGGGGGATATCCAATTGGACTTCAGCCATCATAAATGCACACAAGGGACAATTAATTGGGAACTTCGCATGAAAGGAATGAAGCTGTTCTTCATTTCAATGGAGCAGCGATGGGTGAGGGAAACTACCAGATTCTGACCCATTAGACAGATCTATCCAGCTCCACAAGACCTGTTGAGAAGAAGAGGCTTGTCGTGCTTCAGAGGTTTGCCTAAATGCCATGTCTTCCAGTGACCAACCACTGAGGTCTAGGGGATCCTCACAAGCAGGACGTGAGTGAAATAGCCCTCTCTCCACTTGTGATTCCCAGTGTTATGCAGGGGCATATTGCCTCTAAGAGTGAAGGGGAGAGCATAACCACTGTAAGGTGTAGTCGGGGGGGGGGTTTCCTTCCAGTAGCACCTTAGAGACCAACTAAGTTTGTCATAGGTATGAACTTTCGTGTGCATGCACACTTCTTCAGATACTGTAAGGTGTAGACATGGATAGACTTACCCTCCGTGAATTTTATAACCTCCCATGTTGTCATAACCCTACCAAAGTGCATTTGTCTGTAGTTATCAGCTGCAGCTTTCCATGGTTCTTTGACACCCTGGGTTTTTGTGCAGAAGGAAACCACTGTGCTGCCCCCATGTTCACCATGCTAAATTCTCATACATAAAGGCTAACAGGGAACTAGAGAAACCAGCTGTGTGCTTTTCTCAGGGGAGGTGAATTCAACATGCTTGTGTACACACAGATGTTAATGACTTACAGTGGTACCTCGGTTTATGAACACAATTGGTTCCAGACGTCTGTTCATAAACTGAAGCGTTCATAAACTGAAGCGAACTTTCCCATTGAAAGTAATGGAAAGTGGATTAATCCATTCCAGACGGGTCCGTGGAGTACTCAACCTGAAGCGTACTTAACCCGAAGCATGGGTGTAATTGGTTCTGGAAGTCTGTTCATAAACTGAAGCGTTCATAAACTGAAGCGAACTTTCCCATTGAAAGTATTGGAAAGTGAATTAATCTGTTCCAGATGGGTCCGCGGCGTTCATAAACCGAAAATTCATAAACCGAGGTGTTCATAAACCGAGGTTCCACTGTATCACTCTTTTTGGGGGGGGAGGGATTTTTTTCCTTTTTAAGCAGACTTGGAGCATCAGCACCCCACTTAAGAGCAGGTCTCTTGCACAATAGCATGGGCAAATGTTTTCATGCTTGCAGGAACACACCAGTGGGATCCTCTGGTTTTCTGTGCCTTGTGATGTTGATCCAGCTCCAGAAAGTGCAGTTGTAGATAGATAGATAGATAGATAGATAGATAGATAGATAGATAGATAGATAGATAGCAGGGGTGTCAACTTGGCTGAAATATTGGGGGGTGGGGTAAGCCCCGGCCCACACAATCAATTGCATCATGTGGTGCACAAACATTTGAATGACAATGACCATCAATTTCAGGGGGCCTGGCCCCCTAAATGTTTTATGGGGTGGGGGAGATGGACATCAGCTCCTAGAAGTTGCTTCATATGGCGCAATGGGAATCAGCAAAATCCCCCCCCCCAAAAAAAATTTGTTTGTTTGTTTGTTTGTTTATAATTTTCAAATTTATACATTTCACTAATTTTATACACTTCACTAGTTTTACAATCCTTTTGACATTTCAAAACTTGACTTCCTTCTCCCTCTTTCTGCGGTTCCTTAAATTTGTTTTTAATATCTACTCCTGCATATCCCAATTAACTTAATTTGCTCATTTATTCATCTTCATTAAATATATACTCTTATAAAACTGCAGGTTGTTACAAGAACCCTGTCAATGTTTTTATCTGTTTATAATTTATCTGTAAATATTCAGTGAAACATTTCCATTCATATATATATATATATATATATATATATATATATATATATATATATATATATATATAAGAATTGTTATCTTGATTCCTTATTCTTCCGGTAAGTTTCACCGTTTCTGCATCTTCCATAGATTTTGTTTCCATTCTTCCTTTGCTAGCACTTCTGCTTCTTTCCATTTTTTGGGCAAGTAACATTCTTGCTGAGAATCAGCAAAATTAACACTGCTGACATGGGCTGCTAGATGTCCGGATTTCTCCTGGACACTGCTTGTGGCTGCAGTTTTCCGGCTATGTCTGGGAAATTCTGGACATATGCAACCCTAGACATACTGCACCTGTATATATCTGTATCTGAACTGCCTATCAAGCTGGAACATAAGTTAAAGGGACCCCTGACCATTAGGTCCAGTCGTGAACGACTCTGGGGTTGTGGCGCTTATCTTATTTAATGGTCAAGGGAGCTGGCGTACAGCTTCTGGGTCATGTGGCCAGCATGACTAAGCCACTTCTGACAAATCAGAGCAGGGCACGGAAATGCTGTTTACCTTCCCGCCAGAGCGGTACCTATTTATCTACTTGCACTTTGACTGCTAGGTTGGCAGGAGCAGGGACCAAGCAACAGGAGCTCACCCCGTCACAGGGATTCGAACCGCCAACCTTCTGACCAGCAAGCCCTATGCTCTCTGGTTTAACCCACAGCGCCACCCACATCCCGCGTATTTTCAAGCTGTTTGCTGAGCCTGAGACTACTACTTCTACAGCAGTAAAACATTTGGAACGTACTCTGCTTCCATGTGGTGACTATTACTGTGAGCAAGATCCACATTTCCCACTGTGTGTCTATCTCATATCAGATTCCCAGCAATTTCCCAAGGAACTGTGAATAGAATTGTCACTGTAATACTAAAACAGTGTTTCTCAACCTTTTTTGGGCCAAGGCACACTTGTTCCATGAAAAAAATCACGAGGCACACCACCATTAAAAAAGTTTAAAAAATTTAACTCTGTGCCGCCCTATATTGACTATATCATTATGACTGTAAGAAACACTTGCCAATTGCTGTGTTGGTTGCAATCTCCTGTAATAAGGCTTCAAAAGCCGCTGATTTCTCTGCCAGCACAATCCTTTGCTCAGCAAGTTTCAGGTTGAGCTCATCCAGCCAGCTTCTTTAAGTTTGTCTAAAACCACCCTCCCGTGGTGGTGGCTGTTGAGAGCTGCGCTCGCTCCGCGTCGTGACCCGGCCGGCTTCCTTTCCGGTGGGTCAGTGTTGTGTATTGGCGGCCGCCAGGCACGTGACAATGTAAATCGCCCTTCTCGTCGGCGCACGTCGCGGCACACCAGCCAGCATCTCACGGCACACTAGTGTGCCGCGGAACAGCGGTTGAGAAACGCTGTACTAAAATATCTGGTATCGATGTGTACTGCTAGGTCTTTGGTGAGCACATATAAGCAACTTTCCCTAACCAGGTGTCATCCAGATGTTTTCATAGAATCGCAGAATTGTAGAGTTGGAAAGGACCCTAAGAATAATCTCAATGCAATGCAAGAATGTGTAGTTGTCTCATAAGGGGATTGAACCCGCGACCTTGGCATTATGAGCACCATGTTTTAACCAACTGAGCTATTCGGGCTGTACAATCACTTTCATCAGCCCTCGTCAGCATGAGGACTATGGGGGCTGGAGTCTGTCCGTCTGTCCGTCTGTCCGTCTGTCCGTCTGTCCGTCTGTCCGTCTGTCCGTCTGTCCGTCTGTCCGTCTGTCCGTCTGTCCGTCTGTCCGTCTGTCCGTCTCTCTCTCTCTCTCTCTCTCTCTCTCTCTCTCTCTCTCTCTCTCTCTCTCTCTCTCTCACACACACACACACACATTTACCAACACAATTTAGATCCATGCAACTTCATGCCTATGTAGAATGTCATCACGAGCTCTTGTACTTCAATAAATTATCATTGATGATTACAAATTTTGATAGGAACATATTTCTGAAATTCAAGGTTATTGTGTTTAAAGGTAAAGGTACTCCTGACCATTAGGTCCAGTCGCAGACGACTCTGGGGTTGTGCACTCATCGCGCTCTATAGGCCAAGGGAGCCAGCGTTTGTCCACAGACAGCTTCCGGGTCATGTGGCCAGCATGACTAAGCTGCTTCTGGTGAACAAGAGCAGCACACAGAAACACTGTTTACCTTCCCGCCGGAGCAGTACCTATTTATCTACTTGCACTTTGACGTGCTTTCGAACGGCTAGGTGTTTAAAGGAAGGCTATTGTGACATGAATACTGTGGAACTGAATGCACCAGTGATTCAGGAAATGAAATGTCTAAAGAGTAGTGCACAAAAATAGCTGTCTGTAGTGCACAAAAATATATGTATCACTGGTTTTCCAGAAGAGTAGTTTTTGCACAGCCTGTGAGAGACATTTTCTCTCTGTGTGTCTCTTGCACAATAATATGTGGTGGAATCTTCCAGTTTCAGGCCACGCAGTTGCAGGAACACCTGGTTTTTTGAGGTGTCTCTTGTGATGGTGATCCGGTCCTGGAGACCACTGTTATAGTTCACATTTCCATTGGACCAGATTCGTCCACTCCACACCAGCCCTTTCCCAGGAGCCCGATGGGCCCAATCCATGAGACTGCTCACTACAGAAAATCCAGACACCGTACAGGTCAGCTGTACAGTCTCTCCTGGCCTCTTGACACCACCACCAGACTCTGTAATGGTAACTTGGGATAAAACACCTGTATCAGGGGAGAAAAAATTGGAAGATTGAAGAAGAAGAAGAAGAAGAAGAAGAAGAAGAAGAAGAAGAAGAAGAAGAAGAAGAAGAAGAAGAAGAAGAAGAAGAAGAAGAAGAAGACTATACAGTGACTCAATTGCTTGGAGAATTTCCTTACATGCCGGGAAGATCATTAGGGAAATGGTCAAGAGTGTTAATTCCATGATTTGAACGGTTGGCAATAACTCACAGGTCCTGAAGGGGAGCTGTATTCTACTGAGAAGCTATGCATTCTCTGTTTCCTTTAATGAAGTCCACAAGTAAGAATTATTTGCATGGTACCACAAACACCACTAATAAAGAAAAGAGAAACCTCCAGGATCTGCCTAGAAAGGTCTTTACTAGAAAGGACCCCTGGATGGTTAAGTCCAGTCAAAGGCGACTACGGGGTTGCAGCGCTTCAGGCCGAGGAAGCCAAGTCATGTGGCCAGCATGACTAAATTGCTTCTGCTGCAATGGAACACCGTGACAGAAACCAGTGTGCACAAAAATGCCAGTTACCTTCCCGCCGCAGCGGTGCTTGCACTGGTGTGCTTTCGAACTGCTAGGTTGGCAGGAGCTGGGACAGAGCAACGGGAGCTCACCGTGCATGGGCGTAGGCAGGGGAGCAGGAGGGGGCAGTTGCCCCCCCTAGAAGCAGGGCTGCTGGTGGCCTGCCCCGCTGCCCGCTGCCGCCCGCTGCCGTCTCCCTTCTCCCTGGCTGGCTGGGGGTGGGTGGAGGGAAAGCCCCAGAGCCGCGCAAAACATTTGGCTGGCTTTCCCTCCGCCCACCCCACAGCCAGCCAGGGAGAAGGGAGACGTCCCTTCTAGCCGGCTGGCTGTGGGGCGGGTAGAGGGAAAGTCAGCCAAACGCTTTGCGCGGCTCTGGGGCTTTTCCTCCACCCGCCCCACAGCCAGCCAGCTAGAAGGGACGTCTCCCTTCTCCCTTGCTGGCTGTGGGACGGGTGGAGGGAAAGCCAGCTTTCCCTCCACCCGCCCCGGCGATCGTGGAGGGGGAGGAGGGCGTTGGAGCAGCCCAATTTTGGGCTGATCCTGGCGCCCCCTTGCCCCTGCCGATTGCGGAGGGGGAGGAGGGGGTCAGAGCAGCCCGATTTCAGGCTGATCCTGGCGCCCCCTCGCCCCTGAACTACCATGGCTTTCCTTGCCCCACTGTGGCCCCTCCCCCGTGCCTTGGCCCCACCCCTTACCCCCCTAATTTTGATCCTGGCTACGTCCCTGTCACCGTGTCATATGGATTCGAACTGCCAACCTTCCGATCGGCAAGCCCAAGATGCTCAGTGGTTTAGACTACAGCGCCACCCGCATCTATGAGGTACCAAAAGCATCGATTCCACATCTCCTCCTGCATCTGCCCTGCAATGTACAGATGTACTTGCAGAGATAGGACATCATGCCATCTTGGCCGGAATCCAGGACTCTGAACTACTCTTTCTTTGGAAACAAGCATACACAATTGAATGTGGGTACACAATAGAATAGGATGCAGGTGGCGCTGTGGGTTAAACCACTGAGCCTAGGACTTGCCAATCAGAAGGTTAGTGGTTCGAATCCCCGCAGTTCAAAAGCACGTCAAAGTGCAAGTAGATAAATAGGTACCGCTTCAAGCGGGAAGGTAAATGGTGTTTCCGTGTGCTGCTCTGGTTTGCCAGAAGCGGCTTTGTCATGCTGGCCACATGGCGCGGAAGTTGTCATGTGGCCAATAATGTGAGAGGAGCGCCGCAACCCCAGAGTCGGTCACGACTGGACCTAATGGTCAGGGGTCCCTTTACCTTTACACAATAGAATAGGGTTACTGCTAAAACCATGCAAAAAGTCCTCTGAAAAGTAAGAGATTATATAGTTATTTCTTGTGGTTTTCTTCTTCCTACATCAGTAGCAGCTTTTCTGTCAAAATAGGAGATCCTAGACATCTGCTTCTCGTGGCAAAATTATATTTTTATTCTCTGTCTCTCTGTCTGTCTCTCTCTCTCTCTCTCTCTCTCTCTCTCTCTCTCTCTCTCTCTCTCTCTCTCTGTGTGGTTTCTATTCCTAGGTCATTGTCCTTAGTTGCCCAATTACATGAAACACTCTGCTTTCTACTGCAGAAGGTTTTTTGCCAAGAAGCAGAAAAAAATAAAATAAAAATGGTCAAACAAAACTGAAGCAGATCAGAAGTCCCAATGGGGTGTTACAAACCCTATAACGACAGGATGTTTTGCTGAGTTTCCAACCAAGATCTCAACGACTGATTCATAAATAACCCTCCAGGAAACCTTTGCCAGCTTCACCATGGGTATTTTCCAGAGCTCAGATTCACTCTGCACCACTGTGATTCTCGCACAGTAATACGTTCCAGTGTCTTCAGCTTTAAGGCCTGTCATACGCAGATCAATCCACTGATTGGACATATCCATGGAAGTTGTGAATCGGCTTTTAACAGAATCTCCATAATATGTGGTGCTTCCTGAAACCCATGACACCCACTCGAGCACCTTTCCTGGAGCCTGGCGGACCCAGGCCATCCAGTAGCTGGCTATACTGAAGCCTGATGTTGTACACATAAGCCGAAGGGAATCTCCAGGCCTTTTCAGGTCTCCTCCATTCTCTACCAGAGAAATGTCTGACGAAACACCTAGGAAAAAGGACAAAGTTACAAACCTCCCTGAATACATTCTCAGCAAGTCCAAGTCAGATCATTGCAACCAAAGGGAGGAATTACCTTTGAAAGCTGAAAGAGTTAAGAGGAGATGGATCCAAATAATCATTTTTATTGGATGGTTTGCAGAGAAATGCTCCTTAGGAGGATTGGTAGCTACAAGGGAACTATGGTTACTCTGCAAGATCAAAGTCTAGGGCAGGAGGGAGGGAGTTTTAAAGAATGGACTGAATCAATATTTGCATATGCTCTGCTATATAAGACACCACCAGTCCATGAAAAACTTCAACCCCCCCCCCAGAAGGGCTTAGCAATCAAAAAATTGTGTCCCTAGAGACAGGGGTCATAACTCATAACAGGGAGGACAAAGGAAGCTGCCGAATGGAGAAGATTATGTAATTCCTAACAATTCTCAGTCCATATCATAGCTCCCACAACACTATTTCACATTAACAACTTCTTAAATTCTTCTTCTTCTTCTTCTTCTTCTTCTTCTTCTTCTTCTTCTTCTTCTTCTTCTTCTTCTTCTTCTCCTCCTCCTCCTCCTCCTCCTCCTCCTCCTCCTCCTCCTCCTCCTCCAATTTCATATTTATTTAGATAAGCCTCAATCCAGGCACTTCCTGTGCACCAGGTGTCTGGTGGCTCGGGGCCCAGATAATTGGATCAAAACTGGAGAAGCTAGAGATCTGCACAATTCAATTCCCATCCTGTTGTGGTATCTACTACTGGGCTGTTGTGAGCAATTGCCCAGCATCATGGAGTATGAGCACCACCATCAGGCAATTCTTTCCTGGGCATTTTTCTAGGAAGTTTTCTGCCATGAACACAGGTAGGTGTCCTAGCATGGCATGTCTCTAGCACAAAAATACATGGCAGTTTATTTGCGTGACCAGGCGGCGACCGCCCCAGTCCCCAGGGACCACCAGAAAGGAATAATGACTCTGACAACAGGTTATGGAATTAAAATTTGGCCATAACTTTATTAAACTCTCAAATGTAGGAAGACCTTGGCTTAGGCATTGGGTGTGTATCCTTCCCAGCCCCCCAGCTGGGGGAAATGGGGCTTCCCCAGAGTGGCTGGGGAAACCTAGCCAGATGGGCGGGGTATAAATATATTATTATTATTATTATTATTATTATTATTATTATTATTATTATTATTGGGATATGGGGGTGGTCTGCAAGATGTATGTGGACACAGGCAGCTCACCCCATATCCCCACACACAGGGTAGTTCACTTTCAGTGTATGGCCAGTGACACCCATTTTACAACCCCTTTAAGAGGGGACCCTGGAATCGCTGCCGCGGGGGGGGGGGAGTCACCACTTCACCCCCAACCCCCAATTTTAGGGAAGAAAAGACTAAAGGATTCTGCCCAAGGCCTTAAACTGCCAAAGTTGTGACAAATTGCTACGGGGGAGACAAAACCTGCCAATGCAGGAAAATTTCTTCCCGGTTTTTCAATGGCAACCAGTCAAAAGACCATAGCACCACCCAGTAAACAGGAAGAAAAAGGTTAACATGCAAACAAGAAACATTAAACAAAGGGAGGGTTGGGTGGGTGAAGCTCCTGAGCCGACTGCCTGGCTGCTGCCGGCCCCGCCCCCTATTTATGCGACTGGCCCCACCTCCCAGCAGTGTAAATTGACTAACTGAGGCTGGGCATGAACCTCCAAATAATGACACTCAGAGGCAGGCCAGCCCACACAACCGGTAAGTTCCCTGGAGTCTGAAGCACCGTGAGCGATCCCGCAACGGGCACCCATAGTGTAAAGCAGGCATCCCCAAACTTCGGCCCTCCAGATGTTTTGGACTACAATTCCCATCTTCCCCGACCACTGGTCCTGTTAGCTAGGGATCATGGGGGTTGTAGGCCAAAACATCTGGAGGGCCGCAGTTTGGGGATGCCTGGTGTAAAGTGTGAGTGCTCATTGCAGGCAGAAGCTGGAGCTGTCTTTGGAGGAGATTATCACCTTTGAATTGTGGGAGAATAAGCATCATAATTCATCATGCGAAAGGCTGGACTAGATGAATCCCAAGCAGGAATTAAGATTGCCGGAAGAAATATCAACAACCTCAGATATGCAGATGACACAACCTTGATGGCAGAAAGTGAGGAGGAATTAAAGAACCTTTTAATGAGGGTGAAAGAGGAGAGCGCAAAATATGGTCTGAAGCTCAACATCAAAAAAACCAAGATCATGGCCACTGGTCCCATCACCTCCTGGCAAATAGAAGGGGAAGAAATGGAGGCAGTGAGAGATTTTACTTTCTTGGGCTCCTTGATCACTGCAGATGGTGACAGCAGTCACGAAATTAAAAGACGCCTGCTTCTTGGGAGAAAAGCAATGACAAACCTAGACAGCATCTTAAAAAGCAGAGACATCACCTTGCCGACAAAGGTCCGTATAGTTAAAGCTATGGTTTTCCCAGTAGTGATGTATGGAAGTGAGAGCTGGACCATAAAGAAGGCTGATCGCCGAAGAATTGATGCTTTTGAATTATGGTGCTGGAGGAGACTCTTGAGAGTCCCATGGACTGCTAGAAGATCAAACCTATCAATTCTTAAGGAAATCAGCCCTGAGTGCTCCCTGGAAGGACAGATCGTGAAGCTGAGGCTCCAATACTTTGGCCACCTCATGAGAAGAGAAGAATCCTTGGAAAAGACCCTGATGTTGGGAAAGATTGAGGGCACTAGGAGAAGGGGACGACAGAGGACAAGATGGTTGGACAGTGTTCTCGAAGCTACGAACATGAGTTTGACCAAACTGCGGGAGGCAGTGCAAGACAGGAGTGCCTGGCGTGCTATGGTCCATGGGGTCACGAAGAGTCGGACACGACTAAACGACTAAACAACAACAAGCATCATAATTGCTTCTTATTTCAAAACCATTCACAGTGAATTTGAGCAGGACTGATTGTCCAGGTCTCTTGATATTCAGACTTGACTGGGTAAGAATAACCTGAGTGTAGGCCTCTGAAGGAGCGAGAGAAAATCCTTATTAAATTATGGCACTGAGAAGCCATTTGCTGTAATTACTTATTGATAGTTTCCACGGGTAATCTATCATGGAAGCATACCTTCCAATTGCCCTGTTTTAAGTGGGACAACCCAGCTTTCTCTGAAGGTGCCCGGGGCTCTGCCTTTGTTCTGGGGCACCCCAATTTCTTGGGGACTGTGGAAGCAGCTCCCACAGCGGCAGCAACATTGGGAAGGCGGCATGAGAACTGGAACCCTCCTGCCTCCTTGCCAAATCTGGGCAAGCACTTTCCGGGTTTGGGGAAGGAGGTGGGAGAGCTCTTGGATACTCCCAGAGCCCTCCTGCCTCCATCCCTAAGTTGGGTAAGCACTTAGTGGGCTTGGGGAAGGAGGCATGAGTCTCTAACAGGATCCTGGAGCCCTCTTGCCTCCTGCCCAAAGTCAAGCAGGCTTTGGGAAGCAAACAGGAGGGTTCTTGGTTCCTGCCTATGAGCATGAGATACCCCACCCTTGAGTTCAGAGATTCATTGGAAAATACGACGAGGAGCCCAGTTTGCAGTTCTTTACTCGCAATTCTAGCTTGTCACGCAGAATGGCAAAGTGGTGACTGGATGGTGTGGGACGTCTTAGAATCATAGGATCATAGAGTTGGAAGAGACCACAAGGGCCATCCAGTCCAACCCCCTGCCAAGCAGGAAACACCATCAAAGCATTCTTGACATATGCCTGTCAAGCCTCTGCTTAAAGACCTCCAAAGAAGGAGACTCCACCACACTCCTTGGTAGCAAATTCCACTGCCGAACAGCTCTTACTGTCAGGAAGTTTTTCCTAATGTTTAGGTGGAATCTTCTTTCTTGTAGTTTGAATCCATTGCTCCGTGTCCGCTTCTCTGGAGCAGCAGAAAACAACCTTTCTCCCTCCTCTATATGACATCCTTTTATATATTTGAACATGGCTATCATATCACCCCTTAACCTTCTCTTCTCCAGGCTAAACATACCCAGCTCCCTAAGCCATTCCTCATAAGGCATCACTTCCAGGCCTTTGACCATTTTGGTTGCCCTCCTCTGGACACGTTCCAGCTTGTCAGTATCCTTCTTGAACTGTGATGCCCAGAACTGGACACAGTACTCCAGGTGAGGTCTGACCAGAGCAGAATATAGTGGTACTGTTACTTCCCTTGATCTAGATGCTATACTCTTGAATTTGTCTTGAATTTGTCACTGTGGAAACAGATGGGATGAATAATGAATTGCTTTCCAGCTGTTGTTCACAAGCCCATGAAAGACAAGTGCATGCTTCTTGTACTGCCACTTATAACATTTTCCTCACAGTGTTGTTCTCTTCCACAATACCGGTAATACCTGCCTGCTTCTTCGGGCTTCAGGCCAGTCAGTTGCAGAGTCACTTGGCTTTTTGAGGTGTCTCTTGTAATGGTAATGCGGTTTGAGAGAGCACTGTTATAGTTAGCGTTTCCATTTTTCCACATAATTCCCATCCACTCCACCCCCTTTCCTAAGGGTTTTCGGATCCAGTGCACATGATAACTTGTTAGAGAAAATCCAGACACTGTGCAAGTCAGTCTCAGAGTGTCGCTTGGCCTCTTAAAGCCATCACCAGTCTCCGTAAGAGTAATCTGGGATGAAATACCTGTATCGGAAAGAAAATATGGGAAGGAAAAATATATGAAAAATGTTACACAGGAAAATGCCAGGTGGCTCATATGAAGGGGGAAATGAAGATTTTTCTTACATGCTGGATAGACCATCAAGAAACTTATCAGAAACTTCTGTTCCATGTCTTCACTTGATGGCAAACCCTCCCACAGACTTGAAGTGGAAATGAATTAGATCATAGACATGAACTATGGCATTCTCTACATGTGGCTTCTTTTTAATGAATAACACCCCAGGAAATCATTTGCATAATGTCATCAGTGTTACCAATATTAAGCAATGTACAGAGGCACAAATAAGAACTTATGCAATAGGTGTACTTTCCATGGGGAAAAAACACAGCAATCCAACATCTCCTGTGAAGTAAATTCTTTTGAATGCTGATGTTTGATATGTTGCTATCACAAGCAGATGTTTCTGTGGCTCCTGTGAACAACAGCCACTGAAACGTAGTAGCAAATGTAGAACTTTTTTATTATTGGAGGTTTTTAAGCAGAGGTTGGATGGCCACATGGCATGGATGCTTTAGTTGAAATCCCTGCATTGCAAAGGGTTGGACTAGATGACCCTTGGGGTAACTTCCAACTCTACAATTCTATGATTCTATGGAAAGAACTATTTTAAGGAGAAAGAGGGGAGATTTGCTTTAGCAACAACCAGATTCATTCTTTGCTTTGGGCTGACCAAACGGAAATGGATGGGACCCAGGGAAACTTCACCACATATGTAAGAAACACACACACACACACACACACACACACACACACACACACACACACACACACACAATGTGCACCCTCAGGCAGGTAATATGCATGTCTATTTATTTATCTTCCCTTATCTGGTTATTTGCAGATCAGGAAAATCCTAATTTTTGGGGGGGGGGGGGTTACTGGATTCCACACATGGATGCTACACATACAGTAGAGACACAATCAGCTTCAAATTCCCATTCACTGGACCAAACCCATGACAAATATCATGATGTTATAAGAAAAAACTGCTCCTTTCCCCCTTATGGGGTACGCAAGAACCCGTATAGAGCCCTTATGTAGGTTTTCTATCGGTAGGAGAAAATAACAGAGGCCAACCAGAGAATATTGAGAAGCAAAGCAGCTAGTAAGCATGACTAAACTGTTGCAACAGGGTGCTCACCCCACCAAACGCAGGAGGGAGGAGGAACCCAGAAAAATGGTGTGCAAGCCCTTATATAGACTTTTGAAATTGCCACCCTGTAGCTCAAGACCACCCCCAAATACATCATACATACATCACAGAAGGGGTGGTCTACAGCAGAATCCTGTCTGGCAGGAAACCTGTTGATGGGTTTACCTGGAGAGCCTGGCCATTCTTTCGTGATGATAAATACTTAATTTCTGAGTCCAGGTCACAGGCTTACCCTATTCATACACAAATGTGCCCTTAAGGCAAGATTTGTGAGCACAGAGACAATGGGGAGGTTTTTTCCATTTCCATCCAAACTGCAGAGGAATATTTGAGGTCACTGAAATAGTCAAAATGTCTTTAGGACTGTTTTCCTGTACCGTTTCAGACATGTAGTTTATATATTTGTATGTGTGTTTGCCTGGTACATTTATGAATATTTATTTTATATCTTAGACCTTATAATTCTCATAACAATGATCTGCATGTCTAGGCTTAATTTGCAGATTAGAACTGAACTGTCCAATAGCTTTCACACTAATGTGTGTCAAAGAGCTTTAAATATTATTATTATTATTATTATTATTATTATTATTATTATTATTATTATTATTTATACCCCGCCCATCTGGCTGGGTTTCCCCAGCCACTCTAGGCGGCAACCAACAGAAAAATAAAATAAAATAACCAATTAAACATTAAAAGCCTCCCTAAACAGGGCTGCCTTCAGATGTCTTCTAAAAATCTGGTAGCTGTTTTTCTCTTTGACATCTGATGGGAGGGTGTTCCACAGGGCGGGCGCGACTACCAAGAAGGCCCTCTGCCTGGTTCCCTGCAACTTGGCTTCTCGCAACGAGGGAACCGCCAGAAGGCCCTCGGTACTGGACCTCACTGTCTGGGCAGAACAATGGAGGTGGAGCAGCTCCTTCAGGTATACTGGACCGATGCCATTTAGGGCTTTAAAGGTCAGCACCAACACTTTGAACTGTGCTCGGAAACGTACTGGGAGCCAATGTAGATCTTTCAAGACCGGTGTTATGTGGTCTCAGCGGCCGCTCCCAGTCACCAGTCTAGCTGCCGAATTCTGGATTAGTTGTAGTTTTATTAATTTATTAATGGAATAAATATTTTGAGGGCATGGGAAATAAGAATGTATATAAATATTTTAAAAAGTATAAATATGCATTTGAATAATTTTCTATTTTAAAGGATTCTCTTATTCATGCCTTAAAATAGTTCCTCCATTGGAAACGGAGAACCCAGACATCTGTTTCCTGTGAAAAAGGAGATTTCTTTCTCTACTACCACTTTTCCGGTTATGATTTCTACTGCTTAACCCTTGAGAATGGAACACGAGCGCCGCCACCAGCCAATATTTTTCTGTGGTTACACTACAGAAGGTTTTTGACATGAGTCCAGAAGGGTTTCCTCTCACTGTGTGCCGTCTTTAGTACAATAATACATGGCAGTGTCCTCTTCTCTCAGGTTGTTCATCTGCAGGTAGAAGCTGGATCTGTCTTTGGAGGCTGTAAACCGACCTCGGAATGCAGAAGGCTGAGCTTCGTATCCTGGTTTCCTGAACCGAGACAACCCTTCGAACGTCTTTCCGGGTGCCTGCCTGACCCAATCCATGTAAAAAGTTTCCATATCAGCATCCAAACCATTCACAGTGCACTTGATCATTACCGAGTCTCCAGGCCTTTTGATTTCTAGACCAGACTGAGTGAGAGTCATCTGAGAATAGGCTCCTGAAAAGGGGGCATTAAAGCAGGAGGGTGACAGATAAAAATGAATAAAGAAATGCTTCAATTATGACAAGGAGCAGCTGTTCAATTCCCCATCCCCAAATACATTCCGGAACTATTTGCCAATCTCCAGAATATTTTTTTGCCTGTAAAAATGTACAGAGAAGCATACCTCCCAACGCTGATAGAATGAAAAGTAAGTGTAGTAAAGTCATCTTTTTCTCTGTCTCTTCCTCCAGTCCTTTCTTTCTAAATGACTTCTCTGGGAAAAGAATGACGGAAAAGGCCAAGGGTAAAAAGCAAGATGACAGCAGACAGCAGAAAGAGGCTTTATCAAGTGCTCCATGAGACTCTTTGCATACGGTCCCCCATTTAAAAGGCACTGGGCTACTCAGGGGCGTAGTGCCATTCACCAGCACCTTGGGCAGGGGCGGAGTCAGGGGCGGAGCTTCATGCTCCGGCACCGGGGGGGCGGAGAGCAGGCGACGGCATGGCTGTCACGTGTCCCGGGGGCATAACACGCATCCTGGGGGTGTGGCGTGCCACCCACAGGGGTGTGGCATGTGCTCTGGGGGCATGGCACCCAGTGAGGGGGGGAGCTGCAATGGCACCCCACCAGGATTGCCGCTCCCCTGGCCCCCTCTTCCTCTGCCAGTGGGCAGAGTGCGCTTGTCCAGACTTTGCTGCTGACACCGCTGGGTGGACGCTCACAGGCAGGGCATAGGGGGTGAAGAGCAGGGGCGGGATACAGAGGGTGTTCTTCACCCTTTGAACTCACCCAGCCCTCACTGCCGAAGCCAGGCAGGGCACGATAGGGAACTCTGAGGGGAAGGCATGCTGCACGGAGCCACCATGGAGTCCGCCTGCCTCCTCCTCCTCAGCTGTAAGGCACCTGAGGGGGAGGCGGAAGGCAGACGCAAGCCCCACACTGACACTTTGGGCAGCATGGAGCCTGCAGGCGCCTGGGCCACAGCGTCACTCCCAGGAGAGATGAAACAAAATGAAAAAAAATCTTTCCAGCAGCACCTTAGAGACCAACTAAGTTTGTCATTGGTATGAGCTTTCGTGCGCATGCACACTTCTTCAGATACACTGAAACAGAAGTCACGAGACGCTTTATTTTGTTATATTTTATTATTATTATTATTTTATTTTTTATTTATTTTTGTTTATTTATTTTTGTTTCGACTGCATCAGACCAACACAGCTACCTACCTGTTCCCAGGAGAGATGTGTGGCTTAGGCATGCTGCAGGCCAGGGTGGTAAGTGCCACCCCGGCGGTGTGGCACCCAGTGTGCCCTGCTGCCCTGCTCCCTAACTATGCCTCTGTGTAATTGAGAATGTCTATGAAGCTGCAAAAGGCTCCCTTGCCCCTGGTCTCACAGGACCAGGAGAAGTATGAAGCAGGGGGAGCAAAGGCAAGCACACCAGTGTAGTCTCAGATTGCTTGGGAAAGATGCGGGAGAGGATGAGACCTAGGCAGCTGTGATAAAACCTTCAGTCTCCACAACTGCCTCACAGGGGCAAGATCTATCAAAGAATGGTTGCTGAGCTCATTAGGCCTGCCACTCCTGAGCAGATCCTGTTTCTTCTAATAAAGAGTTAGCTTCACTTACTCTGTGTGATTTATTGCTGGCTCACTCTGGCTTGCTTCTGATACCCACCTTCAGTTGCCTTTCTTTAGGAGAAAATAAGTTCCCCTCTCTCTCTGTTTAGCTGCCAGTGGAACAAATATGCTGAATTTTCAATGCCCAGATCCTGTAAATGGTAAAATCTTAAACTAACTTGGGGGGTGGATTTTCAATTCCACTAACATGAAAAAATAGTCAGTGGAATAATAAACATATAGCAGTTGCATAACTTCACAGTTAAGCAGCAGTTAAAGTCTTTCTTTTTTGTGTTTTTAACAGTTACATTTCATTAGTTGATGATTTCTTGACTGATTTAGTACATCAGATGGTTGGAATAGATGGCCTCTATGATTCTATAAGTCAGTCTCAGAATTAGATGCATTTAGGTTAGCTAAAGTACTTAACATGGAAATCCTAGACAGCTGCTTCCTGTAGCAGTATAAGATCTCCTCCTTCTTGTGGTTTCTACCAGGAGGTCAATTTGCTCCATTGCAATATTGTGAAAAATAAGCCCAATCTGCTTGTGTTTGTTTCAATAGATTCCTTTCCACTGAAAGTTTTCTAGCACCACATGCAGTATTCTCCTTTTATCTATATCATATATTCTTCTACCATTATTTTTGTCTGAAATCAACCTCAGTTTCTACAACTGTGCATCTCTGGCACAGAAATAGACAGCTGTGTCTTCTTGCTTGAAGCTGTTCATTTTCAGGTAAAAGCTGGAGCTGTCCTTGGTGGCAGTGAAACAATTTTGGATTGCTGGAGAGTAGCCAGCACCGCTTGAGTAATGGTAAAGGAGGTATCCCAGCCCTTTTCCAGAAGACTGTCAGATCCAGTGCATAGTATAACTGCTGGGAGCAAATCCACTCACAGAACAGATGAGCCTGGTAGATTTTCCAGGCCTTTTCAGTTCTGAGCCTGACTGAGAGAGAACAATCTCCGAACTGGCCCCTGAAGAGAAAAGAAACACAAAGTGTAAAAAATCATATGAATTACAAGCACAGCCTTACTGGCTCAAATGGTTTTGCCCAAGATGGACTAAGTTTACCCTAATGAGTCCTTTGATTATAATGGATCTGCTCTGAGTATGACTGACCTGTTGGAGACCAATCATAATAATTTGCTTCCAGATAATAGATGCAGCTCTAAAAGGAATTGACCTACATGACAATGTACTAATGAACATGAAAAGAATTAAGAACCATAGCATTTTGAATGGTGAAGCTGATGACTTGAAGACACCCTGATATAATCAAACCGGATCTAGGGAATTTATCTGACTATGTTGAAGTCAACCTATTTAAGGAATTGAGAGCTTTGAGCCTTTGCATACGAGCTGGGCAGTCCTGGGGTCATCTGAGATAAAAAGGGATGGAATTCCTTGAATCTGGTAACAGAGTGCTTTGAATGCAGAAGGCCCCATGTTCTACCCTTAGCAGTTTCAGCAAGGGCTGGGAGAGACCCCACTCTAAAAACCTGGAGAGGCATTGCCAGTAAGAATAGTACAGCCTTTCCCAACCTTGCACCCCAGATATTATTGGACTACAACTCCCATAATTCCTGGTCGGCATGCCCAGTGGTCAGAAACAATGGTGTTCTAGTCTAACAACATGTGGGAAAACAAGATTGGTAAAGGCTGCTGTATAGAAAACTGAACCAGGTAGACCAAAACACTCAAATTCAGTATTATTATTATTATTATTATTATTATTATTATTATTACAGTATTATTATTATTTAGTATTTGTACCCATCCCATCTGACTGGGTTGCCCTTGCCACTCTGGGAAGCTCCCTATGCTAATAATAATAATAATAATAATAATAATAATAATAATAATAATAATAATAATAATACCGGTAGATTTATTTATACCTTGTCCACCTGGCTGGGTTTCCTTCACTTCCCCACTGAGTTTGGAATTGAGATCTCTCTCAAACCAGGCACAAAGAGGGCGGGATGAGGTACATTGTCCAGAGAAAGGGGGGGAGGGGAGTGGTCTGGGTACAATCCCAAGGGATGAATAGAGAACTCTGGAGGGCCACACTTGTCCTTATATCATGTGATGAGAGATGCATTATGGAATATAATGCCTGTGATTCTCTGTGAGCAATGGATTTGTTATTCAGGAAACAGATGGGATGATAAACGAGCTTCTTTCCAGATGTTGTTCACAAACCCATGAAGAACAAGGTCATGTTTTTGTATTGTGTCTCAGAAAATTTCTCTCACTGTGCATCCTACACAGCAATACCGGGCAGAATCTTCAGGCTTCAGGCTATTCAGTTGCAGGGACACCTGGCTTTTTGAGGTGTCTCTTGTGATGGTGATGCGGTTTTGGAGTGCACTGTTATAGTTAGTGGTCCCACTGGCCCAGATACCTCCAGTCCACTCCAGGCTCTTTCCCAGGGGCTGACGGATCCAATGCATGTTGTAGCTTGTTAGAGAGAATCCAGACACTGTACACAGCAATTGCAGAGTGTCCCCTGGCCTCTTAAAGCCATCACCAGTCTCTGTGATTGCATTCTGGGGTGAAATATCTGTAATAGAAAGAAATATGAGTGGAAGAAAAATAGGAAATATGTCACAGAGGAAAATGTCAGGTGGCCCACTTGAAGGGGAAAAAGAAGGTCTCTCACATGCAGGGTAGATCAATAGGAAGCTTATCAGAAGGTTTGAGTGCATCACTTTAACAGATGGCAAACACTCTCATAAACTTGAAGTGGATTTCAATTATGCCACAGACATCAAATACTGCACCCTCTACATGTGGCTTCCTTTTAATGAGGAAGAAACCAAGAAATCATTTGCATAATGTCACCTGGGCTGCAAATATGAGCAAAGGGACAAATGAGGACTTAAGCAGTTCTTCTTTGGCGATCATTCATAGCCGAGTAAGATTGTCTTCCATAAACACGGTTTTAACAATGGGTCCGTAAGTGACCGTGGAGGCCAATTCTGGGTCCACACGTCCTTCCACAGTGGGGACATGGGTTTCCAGGAGGAAGTTGATCACGGTGTGGATTTGCCATGCGTGCCTTCCTCCTAGCACGTTTCTCCCTTGCGTCCTGAGATCAAGTTTCTTCAAAGCCCATGACACCTTTGGTAAAGGCTGTTCTCCAACTGGAGCGCTCGCAGGCCAGTGTTTCCCAGTTGTCAGTGTTTATACTACATTTTTTAAAGATTTGCCTTGAGACAGTCTTTAAAACCTCAGGTCTTCATCCTTGGATAAGAACATGGGGGGAATTGTACCTTTTAAATAACAAAGAAGAACCATTGAGTCACTTACATAAATTGAAATCTACCTTTTTCTTACATGCTATAAAGTCCTGATGCAAGGAAAGGTAGGTATATAAAAAGGAGAACTACTGAATGCCAGGATACAAGTTTGGGGCAACACAGATTTAGAGTCAGAAATCATGAAGCAACGTAAGGTATGGAAATATAAGCTGTCAGACATTTGAAATATGGCCTTTAAAGTGAGTTCCAAACTTTCCCTCAATAGTTGATGAAGGGCACAAATGACAAAAGTCTAAGAAAATGAAATTAGTTTAGGACAGTTCAGTCTGGGGTAGGGCAAACTTAGCATCTAGTTTGGTCCTAAACTTGGGGATGTAAAGGGCACTGTCCAGTCAAAGGATTGCATACGGCAGACAGTTAAGTATTTATTGTCAAAGATAACACTTCCAGTCATTTCTACAATTCTAGATATCTCCACATACCAGTCTAGCTTCTTGGCAGCAATACCCAGGCCCACACACTATGGAGCAGTTGTAGCAACAAGGGACCACAGCCCCTCCACCAGTTTATGTACCTTCCACCAACAAACTGCATGCACACAGCCAAAGTCCGTGCCTGCATGGAAAATTCCTCTGCTCATCATTTTCCAATTCCCTCTTGGTTCTGGGAAACAGTGGTGCAGAAGAGGGAGGAGAGGGAAGGAAAGCGCTTGGCAGGGACGTAGCACCTTTTGCCAGTGCCTGGCGTGGGTGCAAAAGCATATGTGGCATGTGGGAGGGGAAATGTGCTTGCAAAGCCCTTGCCACTGCTGGGCGGGCACTTGAGTACTGGGCGGGCGTAGGGTGCAGAGGGTGCTATTCACCCTCCGCTCGCCCAGCCGTCACCCTTGAAGACTGGGTGCTCACATGCCAAGCATGGGTGGGTGGGGCACAGAGGGTTCTTTTCACCTTCTGCATTCACCTTGACTGCTGGAGCCAGGCAGGGCAGAACAGGGAACGCTGCCTCAATTGTGCAGCCCGGTCAATGGGTCCCTCCCCCCCCCACCTTATGCTACTGGCACCTGGCCCTTCACTTTCCTGACATCCCCCTCCCCCTTGTTCTTCCAACCAATCCTGTGCTATAGCCTCAAACTCTGCAGCTTCCCCTGCTTCTGATTTTTGCTTTCTGGCTGGTACAGGTTCCCACAAACCGCTGCCCCCCTTTCCTGAATCAGACCCCCCGACGCCTGGTGCACACTCATCAGTGTCCTGCCAATCCCAGACAGGGGAGGATTAGACATTACTGACATTTTTCTTTACTAAGCAGTACAAGTTGTACCCATAGCTGCCAAGTCTCCCGTTTCTCACAGGAAACCCCCATTTTTAAAGCCGTTTTCTGCTGGCAGCCCAGAATTTTTTAAAACCCCGTAAATCCCCCGGATTTCTTACCAGCCAGGGGAGGCTCCTTCTGCACATGTTTCTGGCGCTGCGGACATTTTGGAAATGGGCAGAGCGGCACAGGAAGTCACTTCTACGCATGTGCTGGCGCTGCTGATCCCGTATTTTTCCTTCCAGGACTTGGCAGCTATGGTTGTAACTCTTTAACAAATGGATTTTGAAAACACATGGAAGAGGTGTGCTGGCAATTCTATTTTTTGCAGTTCAACATTTGTAAACAAAGAAGTCTGTTGAGCGCAGAATGCTACCTGGCATGACATCATGCATATGCTTTTGATAGAGCAGATTATAGACGGCATTGAACCCAGCTGCTGCAAGAAAACATATGAATGACTTATATTTTCGTTTTCAGGAAGCAGAGTTTTTGTACTACCCGTTAGAACATTTAGCTCAATGTGTGGCTTGAACAGAAATACACTGCAGAATCTTCAGGCTTCAGGCTGGTCAGTTGCAGGAACACTTGGTTTTTTTGAGTCGTCTCTTGTGATGGTGATCCGGTTTTGGAGGGCACTGTTATAGTTAGTGCTTCCACCACCCCAGAGAACTCCAGCCCACTCCAGTCCCTTTCCTAGCGGCTGACGGATCCAGTGTACTCCATAGCTTGCTACAGAAAATCCAGACACTGCACAGGTCAGTTGCAATGTTTCTGCTGGTCTCTTCACACCACTGCCAGACTCAGTGAGAGTGATATGTGAAGAAATATCTACATTCATGGGGGAAAGAACATAAAAGAAGGGAAAGAGTCATGAGAAAAGCAGAGCAAAATCATTGGCTCATCTACAGAAATGAAATTGGGGACTTATCTTACATGCTGGAAAGAGCAGTAAGAAAACCATCAAGAATTTCAGTTCCATGATGGATGGCAAGCACTATGAAGACCTGAAGTGGAGCTGAATTATATCAAGGACCTTGAATTCTGAGTCCTCTACCCGTGGCTTCTATTTAATGAAGGACCCGCAACTACGGTAAGTGATTTGCATGATGTCATCCCTGCTACCAATATAAGTAGAGACATGCAGCTGAGACCACATGGAGGAAGAGTGGTGTTTCCACCAAAAGAACAGTAATGCCATTTCCCCACCCAATTTCTGCCTAATAACCAATAAGCAAAGCAGATGCTGCTGCGAATAAAAGACAGCAGCAAATGAAAACGTATCACTTTCAAAACTGCAGCTCATCATCCACTCCATTGTCTTCTAAAACCAACAGTTTGGTCAGCAGAGGAATAATTTGGAGGCGAAAATATTCTAGGCCTGTGCTGAAATTACTCCCTGCAAGTTTATAGACCCCTTTAAAGGCAGAGGGAAAGCATGTTGCAAGTTAGGGGGCGTACACAAGACCACAACCTTTTAGAAGGCAGTAGTATTCAAATAGGCATCCCATTTTAGTTCCTAAGAATTCCACTGGGAATGATTTCCATGAAGTCTGTGTCACAGCAGCAGGGTGGTTGAATGTTCCACTTAACATTCTCCAAAATCCATCCATAGATGTAATTAGGAGGGAGAAGCATGCAGGCCTGGGTGCTGAGAGCCAGGTACATCCTGAGCCAACAGCCAGCATATGCCCCAGAGCCTGATCTTGCTGTGTATTAACCTTTAGCTCTCTGGGAAATAAAGTTATTCAGCAAAATGCCCAAGTACTAGTGTGATGATGCCCGCATTATCTGAATAGGGACCAGATCGAGTGCAATAGAGATGTTGCAATGTGACCCAGAGCAATCTGCGGCTGACCTAACCTGTCTAGTTGTAGAGAATTAATTCTGTTATGGAACAATTGGTGTGGGGCATCATATTATGCTTTTGTGGTTGAGGGAAAACACAGGATGGCATATGGCCTTGCTCACTATTAGAATGTTTTGTTGTTGTCCAATACTCCGAATTGGCAAATAACTATGAACACAACTATTAGCTGTGTTGTAGAAGCATTGTAAAAAACTTCTTGCCCAGCACACTTCCTTCACGAAAGTCAAACCTCGTTTCTAAATGTCCAGGAATTTTTCCTTCTGAAGTTTGCATAACAGTCTGCAGTCTTCTGTGGCAGCGGAAGTCTTATTCAGCTTTCTATGCTCTTGCGTGCCTGAGAAATAAATCACTTTCACTCCTGTGTTCATTAAAACAGAGATTTATTGCTTAAGGCAACTCCAGCCAGGAGAAGACAGGTCCATCTCGGCTGGAACTGTGACACAGACAGACAGAATTAAAACATACGGTGTCATATGTTACAGAACACAACAGCAACAGGTACTACTTCCTGTTTCCTGTTTACATGACACATCACAGACCCCATGATCCAGGACGACTGCTGAGCTATTAACCCTCTCAGCTCACACTCACAGCATATAAATATGGGAATGAAATGGAAGCATTCAGGAAAATATATAAAGAGATAAGGTTAAGGGTTGTCCCCTTCATCCATTAAAAATGTCACCTCCATATAAAAGGGATATCCTAGACAGTTTATTTCTGTGGCAAAATTAGATTTCTCTCTCTGCCTTCTCTTGAAGGTGGTATTAGGCCTTTGGACTCCATTGCCCATCATCATGGAACGTGAGCACCACCAGCAGAATTTTTTTCCTCTGTGTTTACATCGTAGGAGGCTGTTCAGATGACTTTATAGCACAGTAATACCCAACAGAGAATGAAATGTTTCTGTGCAACTGTCACATGAATTAATTCTGTTATGGAACAATTGGTTTGGGGCATCATATTGTGCTTTTGTGGTTGAGTGAAAACACCAGATGAAATACAGCCTTGCTTCCAGATGCTGTCCACAAACCCACGATTGACTTATATCTTGCTTTCAGGAAACAGAGTTTTTGTACTGCCTCTGAGAATGGTTTGCTTACTGTGTCCCTTGAACAGTAATACATGGCAGAGTCTTCAGGCTTCAGGCTAGTCAGTTGCAGGAACACCTGGTTTTTTGAGGTGTCTCTTGTGATGGTGATCCGGTTTTGGAGGGCACTGCTATAGTAGGTGCTTCCATCACTCCAGATACTTCCAGCCCACTCCATTCCCTTTCCTGCTGACTGACGGGACCACTCCACTGCATAACTTGTTAAAGAAAACCCAGACACCGTACAGGTCAGTTGCAGTCTCTCTCCTGGTCTTTTCACGCCACCTCCAGACTCAGTAAGGGTAATCTGTGAGGAAATATCTGTATATGGAGAAGAAAAATGAAACATGAAATGAAATGGAATGACACAGCAAAGCAACGGATTGTCTACGGGAGTGGGGAGAGAATTTTTCTCTTACATTCTGGGACGAACATAAGGAAAATCATCAAGGGTTTCATGATCATTGGCATTATCTCCCAGGACCTGAAGAAGACCTGCATTATATGAAGGACCTTGAATTGCATCCTCTGCAGAGGACTTCTTTTTAATGAAGGCCCTCCAGGATGTAATTTGCATGGTGCCATCAGTGCTGTCATTATAATCGGCAAGCAAAGGCACACATGCAGTAGGTGTGGTTATCATGCCAAGAACAGCAGCTCCACATCTCCCTGCAATTTCAAAGGCCCATTTAAGAACAGAGAAAATTGAGAAATTTCATAATGATACTCATTTCATTATATTCCATTTACAAAAGCACATTCCAAATCTAAAGACTAATATAACATAACAGCAAAGGAAACTCTCTTTTCATAGGTGATATGTGACTGTAAACATTTATTGGGTTGTACATTTGTCTTATCAGTATCTTTAATGTATGCAACACTTTGATCAGCTGCATTAGATGAATAATAATAAAAAAGCAAAGGAAACTGAAATCAGCTATGATGGGGCCTTTAAAAAGAATTACTAGCCCTCACCATTTGCATATCTAGAGAACCAGGAGAAATAAAGTACCAGTGCCTGAGGAAATCAATCTTTAATCACCAACTTTTAGTTCATGTGCATTTCACAAATCTGCTATGCAATAAATTCCATCCGCTTCAGCGGTTTAAATGTGTAAAAACATACATTTAAATACATATTTTGAGACAAAGGTTGAATACGCACAAACACACACATGATTTATTTTAAACTGTTTTATAAACAAAATCATATATATATATGGGAATGAAATGGAAGCATTCAGGAAAATATAGAAATAAATACGTTTATTTTAAGGGTTATCGGAGGGGACGACAGAGGGCGAGTTGGTTGGAAAGTGTTCTCGAAGCTACGAACATGAGTTTGACCAAACTGCGGGAGGCAGTGCAAGACAGGAGTGCCTGGCGTGCTATGGTCCAAGGGGTCACGAAGGGTCGGACACGACTAAACGACTAAACAACAACAACAACAAGCAACATTTTAAGGGTTGTCTTCTTCATCCATTAAAAATATCATCTTCATCTAAAAGGGATCTCATAGACAGTTTCTTTCTGTGGCAAAATTTGATTTCTCTCTCTATTTTCTCCAATGCCCAACATCATGGAGTGTGAGCACCACCAACAGCATTTTTTTTCTCTGTGCTTACGACATAGGGGGCTGTTCCCATGAGTTTATAGCACAGTAATACCCAGCTGGGAATGTAATGTTTCTGTGCAACTGTCACGCTTGGAAAGAAGTGAATCCGAAAGGTATATGGAGCAGACGGCCAAAATTAGCTCTAGCTGTGATTCCTTTTCACTCTTGACATAATTTGAAAACACTTGGAAGAGTTATGCTGACCAATATGTTTCAATTTCCCAACATTTGTAGAGAATTAATTCTGTTAAAGAACTATTTATGTGGCATCATATTGTGCTTTTGTGTTCAAGGGAAAACACAGGGTGAAACATGGCCTTGCTTCCAGCTGCTGCCAACAAACCCATGACTGACTTACATCTTTCAGGAAGCAGAGTTTTTGTACTGCCTCTGAGAAGGTTTTGCTCACTGTGTCCCTTGCACAGTAATACATTGCAGAGTCTTCAGGCTTCAGGCTAGCCAGTTGTAGGAACACCTGGTTTTTGGAGGTGTCTCTTGTGATGGTGATCCGGTTTTGGAGGGCACCACTATAGTAGGTGCTTCCACCACTCCAGATACCTCCAGCCCACTCCAGTCCCTTTCCTAGTGGCTGACGGATCCAGTGTACTCCACTGCTTGTTAAAGAAAACCCAGACACTGTACAGGTCAGTTGCAGTCTCTCTCCTGGTCTTTTCACGCCACCTCCAGACTCAGTAAGGGTAATCTGTGAGGAAATGTCTGTATATGGAGAAAAAAATGAAACATGGAATGGCATGGAATGATACAGCATAGCAATGGATTGTCTACGGGAGTGGGGATGGGATTTTTCTCTTACATGCTGGGAAGAACATCAGGAGAATCATCAAAGGTTTCATGATCAATGGCATCATCTCCCAGAACATGAAGAAGAACTGAATCATATGAAGGACCTTCGATTCTGCATCCTCTACACTGGACTTCTTTTTCATGAAGGCCCCCAGGATGTAATTTGCATGGTGCCATCAGTTCTGTTATAATAAGTGGCAAGCAGAGGCACCCATGCAGTAGGTGGGGTTACCATGCAAAGAACAGCAGCCCCACATTCCCCTGCAATTTCAAAGTCCCATTTAAGAACAGAGAAAATTGAGAAATTTCATAATGATACTAATTTCATTATATTCCATTTAAGAAAGCACATTCCAAAACTAAAGACTAATATAACATATCAGCAAAGGAAACTCTCTTTTCATACGTGATATGTGTCTGCCTGTAAACATTTATTGGGTTGCACATTTGTCCTATGAGTATCTTTACTGTATGCAACACTTTGAGCAGCTGCATTGGTTGAATAATAAAAAAGCAAAGAAAACTGAAATCAGCTATGATGGGGCCTTTAAAAAGAATTACTAGCCCTCACCATTTGCAGATCTAGAAAACCAGGAGAAATAAAGTAACAGGGCCTGAGGAAATCAATCTTTAATGAGCAACTTTTGGTTCATGTGCATTTCACAAATTTGCTATGCACTAAATTCCATCTGCTTCAGTGGTTTAAATGTGTAAAAAAATGTTTTTAATAAAATAATAATAATAATAATAATAATAATTTATTTATACCCCACCCATCTGACTGGGTTTCCCCAGCCACCCTGGGCGGCTTACAACAGAAAAATGAAATAAAATAATTAAACATTAAAAGCCTCCCTAAACAGGGCTGCCTTCAGATGTCTTCTAAAAATCTGGTAGCTGTTTTTATCTTTGACATCTGATGGGAGGGCATTCCACAGGGCAGGCGCCACCACCGAGAAGGCCCTCCGCCTGGTTCCCTGTAACTTGGTTTCTCGTAGCGAGGGAACCACCAGAAGGCCCTCAGTACTGGACCTCAGTGTCCGGGCAGAATGATGGGGCTGGAGACGCTCCTTCAGGTATACTGGACCGAGGCCATTTAGGTCAGCACCAACACTTTGAACTGTGCTCGGAAACGTACTGGGAGCCAATGTAGATATTTCAAGACCGGTGGTATGTGGTCTCAGCAGCCGCTCCCATTCACCAGTCTAGCTGCCGCATTCTGGATTAGTTGTAATTTCCGGGTCACCTTCAAAGGTAGCCCCATGTAGAGTGCATTGCAGTAGTCCAAGCGGTAGATAACCAGAACATGCACCACTCAAAATGCACCACTATTTTGAGACAAAGGTTGAATACACACAAACACACACATGATTTATTTTAAACTGTTTTATAAACAAAACCATATAAATGTGGGAATGAAATGGAAGCATTCAGGAAAATATAGAAATAAATACGGTTATTTTAAGGGTTCTCTTCTTCATCCATTAAAAATAGCATCTTCATCTAAAAGGGATATCCTAGACAGTTTCTTCCTGTGATTTCTCTCTCTATTTTCTCCAATGCCCAACATCATGGAGTATGAGCACCACCAACAGCATTTTTTCCTCTGTGCTTACAACGTAGGGGGTTGTTCACATGAGTTTATAGCACAGCAATACCCAGCTGGGAATGTAATGTGTCTGTGCAACTGTCACACTTGGGAAGAAGTGAATCCCAAATGTATATGGAGCAGACGGCGAAAATTAGCTCTAGCTGTGATTCTTTTTCACTCTTGACATAATTTGAAAACACTTGGAAAAATTCTGCTGACCAATATGTTTGAAGTTCCCAACATTTGTAGAGAATTAATTCTGTTAAAGAACTATTTCTGTGGCATCATATTGTG